>NC_142843.1:32502500-33752500 GCF_061612785.1 Hesperophylax consimilis | reverse complement strand
TGATAGGTATTTGAGCGCACGCAGCTTCCAGCTGGTTCAGATAACTAATAAAATCTATGTGACTATCTAATCAATGGTATTCAAATGTTTTATGTAATATTTCGATATAAATCTGGCTAACCCGTGATTTTTCAATTGTCGTTTGCGAACGATAGGCATTTGTGAATGACCCAAATCGCTGCACATTGCACAATAACATCCTGATGATTATCCTTATAACTCTGATAAATTATCTAGTTACGGCCAAGGTCGTTTCCAAACTATGCAGTTGACCCAGTTCCCCGTACGTCTTTATTTGTAAACAAATAATATAACCATCTCCTGACACACTAACCTAAATGTGAGATTTGTTTATTTTAAAATTCCTTAGAAGTCATTTGTGCCTCTTTACTTTTATTGTGCATTGTTAATTTAAATATTTTTAAATCCTTTATTGAAGTTAAACTATTTATTTCATTTCCCGAATTTAGTAAATTTACTAGAAATTAGGTGAAAATAATATAAATATATATATATATGTACACATATCTCTATTGTCAAAATATGTTAAATAAGAGTACATATATTTATAAATAAATATAAAATATATGATTCTACATAGTCTGGAATATTAATAAATACATATTTTCTTTTTTCAATAATATCGATATGTCCTCGGGTAGGTATTAAAATCGCTACCATTTCGATGCTTCGATTAATAAGTAAAATACATATATATAAATACATTACTCATATATTTATTCTTTATATACAATATATTACTTTATTTTATATAAATAAATACATAATATACATATATTAATGTGTAAAGCTTTGTTTTGTTGTTTTTTAATAATTTAATTGATATACCATAATCAGCTGTATCTCCTCACTCCTAGGTCCTGAAAATTATTTATAAAAGGAAAACTTACCCCCCACCAAGATTTTTCCAGTTGGGTGCCACACAACAAATCTTGTCAAAGAAATCCTACCTAATTAACTGTATTTTCCAAATATTTTCAAAATTAATCTTTTCGACTATTTATTCCTATTTAATATTTTATTCTTGCTCGATTCATATAAATTAGCTGATATTTAAAATTCGTGATATAGATGTGCCGGAAAATTATAAATTATTTAGGTCGAACTATTTTTGTTGTTTTCACTCCTTTTAAATTTTTTTTTTATTTTTTTTTTTTTTAATATAAATTTATAATAAAATTCATCCCGAATTGCGCAAACTTTTAAATATTTCGATTCTGAATAAATTAAATATCTGTTTAAAACTTTCTTCTAAATTTCACTGTTTTCATCAATATTTTAAAGTATCTACAATTATTTTTTTTTTTTTCGAATTGTTACTTTTAGAACAAAGGTTTGAGCGTTTATTATTATTGAATCCTTTTTTTTTTTTTGTTTGATTGATGCAAAATTATAATCTATTTTTAAATATCAATCCGCGAACCCGTTCACTCTAGATTAACGATAAAACTCTCCACTAAATTCTAATGTTTTCACTTTGAATGAAATAATTATTTTTAAATTTTAATAATTCACTTTTAACACTTTTTGCACTATCCACTTTTAACACTTTTAAGCACTTCACACTTTACTTTTAAAGCACTGAGTTTAAACTGTATTTATTTTCACTGTTTGATTTAAATTAACTGACTTATTAAATTTCACTGACTCTAGCACTTGTACTTTTCACAAAATTTTCCTAAGTCCAGGGGTTTATTTAAAATTTAACACTTAAAGATTTTTCACTGTTAATCCTACCAAAGACGTAGTACTGCCACGTAACAACTTTTCGAATCCTCGGCGCGACTGTCCCAAAACTGGTGTGTACCGTCACTTACCCTTCTCAGATTCCGAAAGACGTATCTGAATTTCCTTTGGTAATCAATTCTATCTTTTACCAACTCGCAAATCCGAACATCCCTCCCATCAATATCGATTGTGCTTCCATAAGATGTTCTGCTTTCCGGCTCAAGGCGGTGGTCAGTTTCCATCTCACAAATCTAAATCGATAGGGTCCGAATCGGGTAAGTCTGTGTTAATCGCCCAAGCTCCCTTTGTCCTCTGTTCATACAAAAATGTAGTTAAAATCTCATGATTTTGCGTTCCTTTTTTTTCTCAATTCGCGATAGGTCCGTCCTCAATAACATATATACAGATCTCAATTTTATGCATCTCGTGCGAAAATTGTTTAAATCCATGTCGAAATCTTTACTACGCATTTTTGAATTTCGATTTGTTTAAATTCTACTTAATTTTATTGTTACTTATATGAGCTTTTCCATTTCCACCCGTACTTTCTATCTCCATGACGCAGATTTGAGTTTTTCCTTTATCTTTGAATTTTATTTTTATCCGCGACGTTTTCTTGCACAAATTCTTCTTGATTCTTATGTCATTTCTCATAACTCTTATAATTACTCATTTTCCAAGTCGTATTTATTAATTTCACGGATAAATTCGAATTGTATCGCTTTTCTCCACTTGGATTATTCTTTATCTCCGTTCTTTACCCTTCCTTTTATCTTTTCTCCACTTTTCCCGATGTGTGTGGTCTCCAGGAAAATTTCATACTTCATCTATTATTAATTAATATATAATTTTCCACACTTCTATGGGAGATATACCTAATTAGACTCTGGGATATCTGTCATTTTTATTGTTTTATTCAATCTCCGCCCAATTTTCTATCTTTCTCATACCAGGATTCACATAAAACATATGCATTGACATCTGTTTACGTTTAAAATTTTGGTACTAGACTCGTAAATTTAGTTTAATTTCAAACCTATTAATTTTAATCTCTTTTGCCTAATCTAAATATTCCATAAGGTCCACGTTAAAGTTAATCGTCTCTCCAATCGTTTATTACCTTAACGTAAATAAAAATCATGTTCAAATTCCGATTGTTTATCCTTCAAAATATACATGAGACCGCCAACCTTTTATCTTGTTTCGATCCCTCCGTAATATTGGGTAACTCTAATATCTATCTAACCTAATAATCATGTAAAATGTCTACTTTTCCTGAATCTAATCTAACGATATATGTTTAGTTTTACTGTCTTCTTCTGATACTCGATTTTCACGTCCCTAGGACCTTCGTAGCAGTCCAAAATCTCTGTATTATCCTTCCATTCGATCGCCGCACTTTTCTAAAATGTGTATTTTTTTTGCGAGATTTTCATTCAAGATTGATTTACCAATATGTCCGTTTCATCTTAAATTGATAACGATTAATTTCCATTGTTTCCAACACTCACTCCTCTCTTTAGTACGATTTTTATCGAACATGACACCCTCCTTCTATCATAAATAATTGCACTACAGTTGAAATTCCGCCAGTAACTTTCCTTCGCTTTTCCCGTCCTTTTTTTATACTATCACGTTTATAATTTTTTTCATTGCATTTTTGTGTGTGCGCTTTACAACTTGTAAAACTTCCAAGCACCCGATTTCAATGGTTCGATACCCCATAAATGTCTCAGTTATTGTAAACATTCCCAGGAGTTTGTCACCTTGAAAGTCGATGTTGACCCTAAAGTGCGTTCACCTCTAATTTCTGTGAGAATCGAAATGTCGTTAATTATCTTTTTTATTGCCCGATTCACAGTTCATTCCTTTGTCTGTATTTGGTGTACGCCTCTCCGTTCACTGATTGGTTACTCAAAATTTTATAGCTCTTTGTTCAGATCTATTGGTTGACAAAATTCAATATTTATTTTTAGGCCTAGGAAAGGGGAAGTACCAGTCGTCCTAGACGATTTTACGACCTCTCTGCTTTCGTCCCGGAACCTTGATTTAATTTCAACTATTACAGGTGTCTACTGCAAGCAAGCTGGATCAATTCTTTCTCCGCCAGATGTCGTTAGCATGTCCGTTTTCATAAATAATTTGCATATTCCTTTGCAACTATGGTTTATCTGTTTTTTTTCACTGTGATTTAAAGCCTTTCATCACACTATACTACATACAATGATTTTTGAATCCTTTTTTTATAAATTTAATTTAGATTAAATTTGATAATATTATTATTAAGTTCTGCAAGTGTTTTAGTTTTTTATTATTGTGACAGCTGTTTCGGCTTACAAGGCCATTTTCAAACTGTGGTTAGTCCACATTGAGACGACGTATTTATACTATTTCAAATGTAAATTTTGAAGGTACATACATTGATTTATTACTGGTTAAACCGATGCCATGATCTATTGGTGGTTAAATCAATCTATGTTTTCCCCTCAGTAAATGGTAATGAGTTCTTAATTATTTACTAATGTCTTTATTGCTATGAATTATTTGGGTGCATTATACTGCTTGGGTTTTGTGAAAATACTGAGAAGTGGTGAGTAAATTATTTTCCGTACTTTATTAATTAGTGTTAAATTTGGTAAGGTTCGGTAGAAAAATAATCGGTAATAAAAAAAGAGTTATTCCAGCTCATAAAAATCTGCGTAGAGCCAAATTATTTCCTTTTCAATGATATCTATTACCAACAACATGATGGTCTCCCTATGGGGTCACCATTAAGTCCACTTCTAGCGGAGATATTTATGGATTATATTGAAAATATAATTCTTAAATCTCCCTTAGCTAAACATATAGTATATTATGTCCGATACGTAGACGACATCCTTATATGTTGGAATGGCACCAACCGATAGTTAGATATCTTTACTAATTGGGCCAACACCGTTAATAATAAAATCTGCTTCACAGTTCAACATGAGATTGAAGGTAAAATAAACTTTTTAGATCTGACAATTGGTAAAAGTAATAATAAACATACCTTTGAAATATTTAGAAAACCAACTTTTACAGATACAACAATAAATTCAAATTCAAATCATCCTTGGTCCCATAAATTATCAGCTTACCATTCAATGGTACTCGTACATAGACTCATTAACATTCCCTTAGACAATAAAGCTTATGTAAAAGAAAAGGAAACGATAAAAACGATCGCGATTAATAACGGCTATGAGGCAAATAACATTGAAAAAATAATAAAAAATAAGAAATATAAAAATAAAATCAATTTAATATATCCGGTAAATAACAAAAATATAGAAAAATTTGCATGTCTCGAATTCCTCGGCCCAATATCTGAAAAAATTGCAAAAGAAATTAAAAAATGTGGTTTAAATATAGCTTTTCGAACAAACAATAATTTAGGAACAAGCCTTAAAAACTCTAAAAGTAAAATCCCTATACTCAATAACAGTGGCATATATGAATTAAAATGTGACCACGCCGATTGTAACGCCACTTACATCGGACAAACGGGGAGGGCATTCTCAACTAGATTCAAAGAACATATACGATGTTATAATAATAAAAACACATCCTCAAAATTCGCAGAACATCTCTTGGTGAATAATCATACCCTACTTAACAACAAGGGTCCTAAACCATTGCATATAGAAAAAAAGGGCATTAGATTAAATTTACTTGAACAATTAGAAATCAATAAACGAACGAATGACCCAAATTTAACACTAATTAATAAAGTACGGAAAATAATTTACTCACCACTTCTCAGTATTTTCACAAAACCCAAGCAGTATAATGCACCCAAATAATTCATAGCAATAAAGACATTAGTAAATAATTAAGAACTCATTACCATTTACTGAGGGGAAAACATAGATTGATTTAACCACCAATAGATCATGGCATCGGTTTAACCAGTAATAAATCAATGTATGTACCTTCAAAATTTACATTTGAAAAAGTATAAATACGTCGTCTCAATGTGGACTAACCACAGTTTGAAAATGGCCTTGTAAGCCGAAACAGCTGTCACAATAATAAAAAACTAAAACACTTGCAGAACTTAATAATAATATTATCAAATTTAATCTAAATTAAATTTATAAAAAAAGAATTAAATTGAATTCTACGAATTAAACACAAAAACAATAAATAAATGATTTTTGAATTTTGAACTTCAGTGGGAGATATTTATACAAATCATTCAAGGAAAAAAAATTATTGCCAAGGTAGTTGAGAGACTACATTAATTACATTACAGCTATTATATTTTATTATTTAGAGTAAAAAACATAAACGAAATTAAAAAAAAAAAACATGTCATCGGAGACCAAAATTTAGTTGTTCACCGGTCTCTCAGATGTAATGCGAACTTTTTTAATTGACTGACGGGTGTATCAATAATAAGTAAAACGCTGTACAAATTTCATTTTATGACAGATTAATTTATACTTTCCCTGTTTAAAAAACAAACAAAAAACCGCTCTTATAAATTGATTGACCCCGTTTGAAGTAATACGGTATCATTGGGGAAATACGTCGAATAAATAATATGATATTCACCATACTATAATTAAAGCGTTTGAGGTTTGTTATTTTGACAAATATTTTGACTACAACATCGGTTGAAAGCTGTCAAACAAACTCCGGAACCTTTTTCAATATGGCATTAGCAGATGAAATGAGTTCTTTTGAAAATTTCCTCAAATTATAATGAAATACCGTTTCAATTTTAAGTTTTCCAATTAATAAAAGCTTTAAAGTGAAAAAAGCTTTCAAATTAATTTCTGGTAGATGTGGAGACAAAAAATAACGTGGGGAATTTTCCAAACGTTCTGTCGTTTATCTTAAGCGAGACGTTGATTACTTTTTCTTATACTTACAATGTCTGGCAAAGTTTCACTTTCAAAAATAGATAATTGTTTCATTTTATTATTTTTTAAACAGGTAGTCATGTTTTTCTGGTAAATCACCGACATTCATCTATTTTCATAAGAGTTATTTCATTAAGGTTGAGAAAAACTTTAACATTAAGAAATACCTGGAAGTGTGGGCTTAGTATGTGAAAGAAGAACTTTGGAGATGAAAGCACGTTATCAAAACGTTGTAGCGGATTCAACTTTTGTATTCAGGTTGTTTTATATTTTTTGTCGAATTCGTAGCAGTAATTTCACCTACTTCCTTTCAAAGGGAAATATTTCGACGTTTTTAAATTACATTTTTCCCAATTCGAGATGTTATCTCTCAGTATTCAACAAATTCGATTTTGATTTATACGCTTTGATGAAAGGAAAAACTTTTCGAGTGGTGATTTAAAAAGGAAACACATTTTGTGCCATACAAACACACTCTGTCCTACGTGTATGATGTAATTTGTTAGACTTCTCATCATCTATCCAGTCTCCTAAAATAAATCAAAAATATTCATTGTATAATGACTTGAGACAGACTTAGGTATGTATTGAAGTATTTTAATTTTGATTTTGGTGATCAAAAACTATTTTTTTTTAAATAATTCCAGCTCTTAATTTTGCAGTTCATTTATTGCGGTAGTTTATTATCTCTTCCAAGTTCCAACCCCAGGGTGAGCATGTTGACACGTTGTGATGTATGTTGGTACGTGTCTAGGAGTAGATTTGAACATAAAAATGTTAATGAAAACGCCTCCATTCCGAGCTTTTTCATTAAAGTAAAACCTTCAGGGGAATAAATAAGAGTGTTTATCTCACGTCTGAAAATAGATCGATATCCCCGGAGTAAATTTCACGTTGAAGGAATAAACCTACAAGTTCAGGCCGAAAAAGTTCATTTAGGTAGGAGGAACACAAAAAAAACACGAAGTCATTAGTTTTTAAAAATAATAAGTTCTCCATACATAGAAATGTGTGCTAGCTAATTTCGTGTAGGTGGATTGTTTGGATGATTTTATTAAAGAACTTTGTCTGATTATAATAAAAAATATCCTCAATGGTACAGTACGTATTTATCTCCAACAATCTGTCGTCGTTTTAAATTGAGAAATAAAAGAATATTTTTTGTAAAAAACTTACCAATAACTTTCCTTTGATATTGAGATAACCAAGCCTTTCTAATATTTTATGTTTAACCCCTAGATCAAGCCTCTAATATTTTTCAATCTACTTCTTCCAAACTGTCAAAATGTTTTAAATATTTTCGCATCACATTCGATTTCAGATAAATTCGCTGTTTTTGAATGTATTTCAAAATATACTTTTTTTGAAAGCAAATAAAAGAAGTGTGTATGCAAACAAAAAAGGTAGTGTTCTCTCATTCTAATACGGTATAAAAATATATCTGACCGTAGTACAACATGAGATATCGTGAATGTTATGAGTTCGTATAAGGTTGGAAAAATATCTCTCAAAATAACTCTACTGGTATATGACGTCTTGGAGATACGAGTATGTCCACCAAATTTGCTCTAAGCGTTATTTTTTTTATAAGAAGCCTACTATTAATGAGTTATGTGCCTTCATTGTAGTATTAGGATGAAACCGTTTACCTGTTAGTTCTCGACAGTGAATTATTCAACGCATATAAATAATATGAACAACCCATCCAGATGTTTGCAATTATTAGTATACCAGCTGCGCCCAGGTGTGTATCTTGTCTTCGCTAAGCCCCTTTGTGAGAACTCGAGAGGCCTTCTCACCCTCACCTGCAGGACCAGGAGCTCGCTAAAGTGTTAAGTCCTGAGGAACGGCGTCAGCTGTTTGGGAGCTTTTTGTCCAAAGCTCATAGCTAGTATAGGTACACTGTACGGCGGGGCTTTTGTTACAAGTTTTTAATATGTGCGCGAATTTTGTGTGCATAAGCCGGTATTATTTAACATAAATATTTGAGCCGTTGTGCGACGGTGCGATGGGCAAGATTTTATTAATTCTTCCATGGAAATGCATAGAAATAAAGCAAAGTTTAAAACCTCTTAATTGATGCAACAATCGAGGTTCATAAAATAATTTTTTAATCTAATTTATATATTATGTTAACTAGTTTCAGTTATATCTTAACATCTTCACGACTATCCGAGTACAGATAACAACAATATAAAATAACAGGTTAAAATAAAAAGATAGATTAAGTATATTAGATGAAGATAGAGCTTCGGTAGCTATTCATTTACCTGTAATGTCAATTCACGAAGTGATTGCTTTCTTTGATAATACAATTTTTCACGCAGACTTATAATGGAACAGGTTTATGGAACTATTTTCAGCAATAATTGAGTTTGTCAAACATATTTTATGAATGTTCTCTTGCCTTTATAAATACTGAAGGAAGAGAGAGAAAGAGAGTGCGACTACGAAATTATAGAAAAGGTTTAAGTTAAGCTTTCAATATTATATTACTGAGTTATTATCTACCCATTAAATACTCGGAGATTTGCAAGGATTTGATTAGATGTAATTAGATTACATAATAGTGAGCTAGGGTTGGGATTATTTTCATAACCAACGCTATTTTTATTTGGTATTAAGGGTTTGTATGGGACAAGTGGAGCCCACACACATACTATAATTTTGACGAGTCACCAGCACAAATGGTCACCTTAATCCCTAGTTTGTTCAGGTAAAGTCCAGCTTGTAATGGCAGCAGAAGCTTTGTGGGAGCAAAACTAATATATTCAATAAAACAATTTATTACTTTTGCCGAGTACTGTCTAATGAGGCCATTAAAGAGAGACTGAAAGTACCATTTTTTTTCTATTTATTTATGCCAAATTATAAAGATCCCACGTATGTTTAATGGGGGTAATTATTTGTTATCCTTTATGCTATGCATAAAACCTTGTCTTATAAACATTAGAATATCATTAAAAATATAATAATATTTGATAAGACAAAAATATTTCACCAATAAATGAAGATATTATATGTCTCGACGCCATCTAGTGAGAAATTTTGCACTCACAAAGCCTTTCCTACAAAAATAAAGTTGGTTGTTTACAGGTGGAACAAATATAATACAGTACATATTGAATCATTTGGCGGGTTGGAAATAAGCCGACATAGCTCAGTGGTTTCAAAGCACCTGACCGGACATCGGAAGGTACGGGCTCAATTCCCGTTGGTGGCATTTATTTTCACTCGGGAGATATTTTCAATTTGTATTGATATTTCAGGCGACTAATTATTGCTCATAATTATTTGTTATCCTTTATGCTATGCATAAAACCTTGTCTTGTAAACATTCGTTTACCATTAAAAAAATAAAAATAGGCGTAATTATGTTAACAGTGGTGATATCTTTATATTTTCACAGGATGTATGAGATAGCAGAGTTGACAAAGGACATGATTTTAAAATGCCTGATAAATCCAAAAACTTATTAAAATTAATTGCTTTGGTCTCAGCGTGAAGAGACGAAATAAGGATTGATATTGTGAAGTGATATGACAGTATCATATTATTCAGTACACAGATATATTTTTTATCAAAGATATGTCATCGTAACAATTTGAGACATGCAAATATATCAATCACGTCCGATATAGGTTTACTATCTCATTTTATTTCTATAAATTATATTATGGAAATTTTCACATAATGTTTGAGTAACGCTGTTAGTGATAGAAAACCAGGGTGCGTTTTAAAATATTGCAATTATTAACAAATTTTTTTCTGGTGCTAAATATGCTTGTTGGAATAGTTATAAACTTTGAGAGCTCGTCCAGAGAGAGTTTTATCATGCGGATAGTAATCTGATGCGGTTTGGCATTCCTGGGCGAGTCACGATTATTCTTCTAGAGCGAGCGCCGGAGCCTTCATCCAGAAAGTTGTGCGGTAGGTAATGAATGCGTGCGGTTGATAGATGGCTTTTTGGAGAGGCGAGAATATAACCATTTTCTCGCTTTATATATTTATTTTGATTCAAACTTTCCACCACGGCTAGGGAGGAGAGGGAGAGAAAGTGAAAGTACAAAACACTATCTCAGCTGATCTTTAGAAAAATCACACAATTTTTTTCAATAGACAAGTATTAACTTATTTAATTTTACTTTATTTTTTAATATACGAGTATTTTTTTCACATATTTTATTTCTTTCACGCCCAGCTGAGCTTTTACATAGATGTTATAAACGAATACATTGATAAACTGTGTAAACTGAGCTATCGAAAATTATACAAAATATTATTTTAAAGCATGTTGCAAAACTGATAAACTAAATACCAAACAGTATAAAACTTGTAACAGAATCAAAAAGTAAATTAAAAAACAAAAACTATGCTATAAAAGAAATTGTTCAAGCTACGTTACTATAATTTGTAGAATTTACCAATGTGCTGATATGGATTACGGATTCTATATATTATATTTGTAATATCAGATTTAGGGTTTATTTTCTTGTACCTGAATCCTATATAAAGATTTTTATCAATACGTAACGTTTTTCAGTTCCTCTATCCTTGAAGAAAAACTTTTAAGAACGTATTTATTTTTTCTAATTTCGTACCATTATTGACCAGTAATTGGCTGACTTGGCATCGCATTTGGGTCCCACCAAGGCGTTGTACGTTCAATTCCTTGACTGGCTAAGTCCTCCATCACGATACAAAAAATATTTTCCACTTACTGTGGTGGTAGTAGGAGATTTTCAAGTATTGTCAGGTTATTCGTAACTCGGGAATGTTTGTCTTTCTTTAAAAATAAAAATGTTGTTATATTATTTGTATTATTATAATGTGAAAATATTATTATCACTTTATCTGATTTTCAGAATACAATTTATTTCCAAAAGATTTTCAGCATTACATTATACGGCATAAATTCAAAAGAAGGTCCTACATAATTCAATGAAATAAATGTAATATCGAAGTACCCTCCTATTTAAAACCAAAAGTATATTGACCCTCTGATTTGGTTCACGGAGCCAGCCCTTAATATATCTCTCACGTGTTCGTTCGTAACTTGATTAAATCCTTTTCAACCTCTCCGTGTCCCAGGTGAATAGAATTCATCTAAGGCGAAGGCTTCGTGTGTCGTGCTTACTTTTACAAATAAATTCTGCCCAAGGGCCGGACCCCGAACTCCATCATCTCTTTATTGTTTAACTGTTTGGGTATTACGGTTATGTGCAGATTATTTATGTGTCCATTATACAAGATTAGTAATTTGTTGTAAATGCGATGTTTCGTTAGCTTTTGAGGTCCTTTGCTTCAATTTTGATTATATTTCCGAGCTTCCTTTCACACGGGATAAAACTTTCAGCATCAATAAACCCTTTTAAAAGTTATAAAGAGGAATGAAATCAAATAAAATAATATCTGAATACTTTCATTACTACCGAAGAATTTTTAAATAGTCTGTAAAATAATGCATTTTTATTTGGGAGGCGGGTATGGGTACCGCTGCCCCGCGAACCATTTTATGGATAACCAACATTTCTGCCATAGATCACCCAAGTGATTTAACAGAGGTGACCGGGTTCATGGGTTGAATTTTGTCAAGGTCTTTGCGGTGATGGTTTATCCAAGAGATGCGTTTGCCACCTGGTTGAAGAGACTAGTTGAGGGAGACTTTCAAACCTATCCGGCAGAACTCTCTCGGAACTTCCCCTTGCAGTGCAGTGTGAGGGATGAATTCCTTCCTAGACTAACTGACCCCCCCGGATTCCTACCCACTCCTCATACCTTTATCCTTCCCATAACTTCTTCCCCTTCTTAAAAAGATCCTCCATACAGCATTCCTAAAGATGACAGAAGCCTTAAAGGGAATTATTTTCTCTGGAAATGAAATACAGTTTATCGATTGGTATTATTAATGTTGATAAGAAAGTATTTCCATTTTTTTAACCCTAAATTATTATTATGATAAACTAATGTTTTAAGAGACAAGGTTTTAAATGCATAGCGCAAAAGATAAAGTATTATTTTTAATCAATAATTATTAGTCTGAAACATCTAAATATATTTAAAAAAAATCTTCCAAGAAAAAATAAATGCCGCCGACGGGAATTAAACCCACAGCCTTCTAACTGCCGGTCAAGTTCTCTACTTATTAGGCTACATCGGTTTATTCAATATATAGAGTATTTTACATTCGACAATTATTGCTTTTAGTTTTTTCACTAGAAAACAAACAACTTTATTTTTGTATGAAATAAATATGATGCTAAATCTCCTACTAGATATGATTTCAGATTTTCACGGCCATAAGTTTTATTAGTGATTTATTTTTGGGATATTGTGCCGTATTGTATTGTTTATTTTTGTATGAAATAAATATGATGCTAAATCTCCTACTAGATATGATTTCAGATTTTCACGGCCATAAGTTTTATTAGTGATTTATTTTTGGGATATTGTGCCGTATTGTATTGTTCTCTTTCAAAGTTTCGGACTGCATTTTAGTGTTCATCGTCAGGGCAGATGTGTAATCATGTTTTTGGCAATTGTAAATCATTTATTGTACCGTTCATCTTCAATTTCCATGAAAAATCACGGATATTATAGTGTTAGGATTTATAAAGCTGAAAGTATTTATTAAATATTTTCTTCACGGTCATTTCCTATAAAAAATAATTACAGGGACGATCGTAAATAAATTTACCTTTTGAATGAATATCGTAAGTAATCTTTAAAAATCATTAATGATTCAAACTTAGATCTTTCAAAAAATTTAAAAAGAGACACACATATTTCAAATATATTATAATTTGTTAAATAAAATAGTGATGGTACCGGTACCTACTTTATCGCTTGGTTCCCATGCGCAGTTCCAATTTCGAAAAATAAAAGCTTACCGAACATGTAAAATTTTACGCATTACATACGCAGGAACATTTCACATCATGCACGTCATCACAGACAACTAAAATGAGTATATTTGATTTATCTTGTACAATATCTTTGTTGTTAACTACAGCTTTCATATATTTCTAAAAATATGTTCCTATCATTCTCATGGATGTTAAAAATTTCTTTCACACAACAATAAATTCTCCTCTTTTCGGGTAAATACTGGTTTGATCAAATTCGGCATCGTTAAAAATCGAGCGACATTTTTCTTGCACGTTATGTTCTCTTCCGTTCCAGGCTTTCCACATCCCACGTCACCGACTGAAGTGCATTACGTTTTCAAAAATTACCAAAGCATTGAGCAAATACGAACGTGCACAGCTTTGCCCAAATATACCCACCTTTTTGCATGTGCCAATATTTGCTCACTGAACAATGTTCCAGAATGGGTCAAATACAAAAGGCGAAACTAATGGTTATAAGTTTTAAAGTCTGGTCCAAAAAAATGAATCATAATTGGTTTGTTTGATATCCTTGTACAAAAATTGTAATAAGACCCACTTTTTAAGCTTTCTAGGGATAAAAGTGACAACAATTGGCCTGAAAAATAATTACCACTATTTTTTCAAAGCAGTTTTAAAGTTGACATGACCAAACGGCCCATTTAAAGCTTGGTGAAAATCAACGCAAATCGATACACCTTTTGCATCAGAGAGTGGTTCAGAATAACTATAAGACAGTTAAGGCGATGCCATACGTAGTAATGCAAAATCATGTGTTTTTAGTTTGAAAATTTGGTCGCCTAGAAATGTTTTAGATACTTTAATTAAATACTGCAAGTAGAATACATCTGGGCCTTTGAAATAATCGAGTATTTTTTAGATAAGTCTTTTTATAAGCCCAGAAAAAAATAATGTACAAGCCCAATGAAAACTGTTTCAAAGTTCAAAATCTCCTAGTTACAAACTTATTTTCGGTTATGATTTTATTGTATAATGTGGAAAATTAAGTTATTTATAAAATGATCGAAAAAAATTTAAATCTTTATGTCTGAACATCCACAAAATAAAATAAAAGGCACTTTTTGGCCATGTTTTTTTCTTGCATAAATCAACAGGCGGATGGTGTTTAGCGGGAATTTAAACCTTATTGCCACCTAAGTAAGGGTTGTTATTGATAGCGGCTCAATTTAAAATATTACACAACGTAGTGCATCGCCTTAAACATAAATATTTGGGATAAAGATAAAGAACTTGATGTCATGTTACATTTCATAGAAAAAGAATATGTTGTTTTTTTCTGACCGTCTACTATTATCAAAATATATAATCTTGATACCTTACCCATATCTTATTACTTTAAAAGCATAGCAACTTGTAGTTATGCTCCAATATAATGGGTTGTTATGTCGTGTCACGCTTCCCAGGGCCGAATTTCCAAGGCGTCAATGCGATGCTTAAGATTATTAAATTATTTTTCACAAAAACCCCACTACAACAAAATATAAACTCATCCATATATTGTAGATTACAGTGATCACCTATAAAGGCGTATACTGGTTTTGACAAGGGACGCAAAAATTTTACTCGCGTCAGGCGCTATTTGGCTCAGGGCCGGTCTTGACGCTTTTTACTTCTTTAGCCAACGTTTCGGACAGCTTTACAGTATCCACCAACAAGGCAGATGTACAGATTATGGTGAAGTGCGTGTTTATGTATGTAGAAGTGATATTATGTTGCGCGTGATAATAATATTAGGGCAGGTGGATCAGTATAAAAATTAGTGAAATTAATGTTGTTTCCGCCATTTCGTTTTAGTGTAAATGTCAAGTACCGGTTGCTAATTTATTAAGAGTATCTTCAAATTATTCTTAATCTGGTTAAAAACGGAATTGCAGGCCCTTAATTAATGAATTGATAGGTTTCCTGACAAACTTTTAGTAAAATACGAATGTAATATCATGATATCGGAACACGTGTTCCTAAAAATGCTAATATTTTTTCATTTCGTCATTGTATATTATCAAGGCAAATGCAGGTGCATAAAAACGTGTTCCGATATATATGGAATTTACAAAAAAAATATCAGGAAACCGCCTCCAATCCTTTTTTTAACCGGATTATCAATAATTTGAAGAGATTTTTGATAAAATAGCAATACTCATTTTACTCCGTGTACCGAGAGCAATACCAAGAAAATATAATGTGTTAAGCTGGAGCGACAAAAAGGAATAAGTACTCCGTTTTCTTGACAAACGTGAATTTTTGTTTTATTTATTGAGTTAAAAGAAATAAACATTTTACTTTCTTAACTTAAATATGTACACGCAAGTAGTTTTCTAATTTTGTTCTGATAAATTAGGATTAAACTTTTTTTTAAATACATTTATACTCTCCGTTTTAAGGTTATCTGGAAGGAGATTGTATATTTGTACACCCTCGTGGACAATGCCTATTTTGCCACTTTCAGTCCTTACAGTATTTGTGTACAATTTGTTATGTTGCCTTGTATAATGTTCGTGTTTTTGTGACGTTTGTTTAAATGTTGTGTTTGTGTATATAAGTCTATTTTGGATTTTGTAAATTAAGAGGCATATGTTGTATTCGTACAATTTTCTTATTTTCAAGAATGTTACCTTGCTTCTTATTATTTCAATGTGTATTCAGAAATAGTGGTCCATACCTATAAACTTCATAGAATCGAGCAACACACATTAGTACAGATTAGAACTTATTGTAAAGATTATAACAAAATAACCGATAACACGAGCAAAAAAATATATTTTTGATTATTTTATGTAAGAGAGCTTGCCTTATTATTCTATATTTGTATTAGTTAACACTATACACGCTCAGGCCTTTAAGCCTAAGAAGAGAAACCGATGTTCTTACTTTGATATTTTTACGAGGATAAATGAGCTTTGAACAATACAAAAAAGGTAAGCTGACGCCTCCGGTTTTAACCCCACTTCGTGTGAAACGAATTGGAAGATTGTTTGAATTTATTTTATTTTGATGAAAAACATTTCGGATTTAATTATTCAAAGAAGCGAACCAAACTGGATTATCCGGCTTTACTTTTTAAGGGAAAAAGAAAAATAATCAATTTTCAGAACAAAGGGAAGAAAATATCCTAATGTGATTAATTAAGTTCTGGTTAACCGACAAAAAGACGCATTAAGGAGAATATCGGACTTTTTCACTTCACTATCTCTTTTTAGCGTAGTGCGTCGAGCGTCCTGACAACAACTACAAAGGAACATTACAACATTACACCCTTTTAACTAGGGGGATAAAAGAGGACCCAAACAACCAATTATTATGGGAATTAGTCTCAATACGCCTGATTGACTTCTAATAAAAAACAGCATGTGAACAAAAAGATCATTCGTTCCACTTCGTATACGAGGTTTCGTGGCAGGAGGGCGAGGAAGAGAGTGGTTGGTCCTGTCAACCAAATACCTGTTTTGGAGTTGTACAAATTATGTTATGCTTTATCTAGCCTGTTTAAGACGTTTTTGAATAGGTTTGTTTTCTCTGTTTACATCTTTTATGCCTTTATCACTCACTGTATCGGTAAAAATAGATTTTTAGACTGTTGTTAGGCCCTCTTGTTGACACTCTCACACAAGAGGGCAAGACAGATTTTTGTATTATGTTGAAAGATAAAACAGAGAAGTTTTGCGACATGAAGTTGGATTAGAATGTAAATCGAATTTTAGAATGGAATTATAAGTTATCGAAAAGAAAAAGCATATTTTACGAATGAACAATTTCAAGAAAATTTGAAGGATAAATAAAGATATTTTTAATATTGGCTATTTTAACAATGGGCAAGCGATCGGAATTTTGAAATCTTGAATTTTAAAACATTGCATGTACGAGTATATCTGTTAATTTAGCATCGAAATCTATTCGATTAATGCGACATTTCATTATGTTGTTGGACATGTTCCCGAAGGCTTTTGTAATAGGGATGACGAGGTTAGTAGTGCCGAGTCTCCTGTTGTGAGGAAGGGAGATGTTTAGGGAAATGGAGGCTTCTGTGGTTATTTGGTTAATTCTTGGCGATCTATTTCCGCCCGTTGCAGGCTGTGTTGAGCATTGTGGACAGGCACTGCAGGAAATGCTGAGGCTTTGTACCTGCATTACGGAGAGACTACAGGGAGCAAAAAGCACTTAGCATTCCAGGATACTCTAGACCTCTGGACTATGTTTGTGTTCGTTTGTTGAGACAGTTTTATGTAATAATTAAATCATGAATTATTCATCCTGACTGTATTCATCCAATACTTTCTTTTAAAATAGTGTATTTTCTATACAAAATAAATAATGAAAACACCTTCGCTGTTCGGCGGAAGATTGTTCTATGATATTCAGTTCAGGAAAGAAAGATGAAATTTTGAAATGATTCTCGAAATTGTATTCACTCCTCTACTAACTAAGACTGTTCGATTAATGCACATTGCACATTGAATAAAACATGGAGATTATTTATTTAACACATATTAAAACTTGGGCTGTGGAAGACGTTTTGTGTAGTATATTTAAAAAAAACTCGCTTTATATTATCGAATTGCTATAGTAGAATATAGAATAAATGGACCTTCCATTTTCTGTTTCTCATAATATGATTATTCATTTAATGTTATCAAGTTTAATTTGTAGAACTCCATTATAGTTTTTTTATTAGTCCTTATTTTATATATATAATAATATTATTACTCAAATGCTTCTGTTGTGTAATAATTAGTAATATGCGTGACAGCTGTTTCGCCTTCTGAAGGCCTTTCAAACTGACAGTTTGTTAATGCCTTTAGAAGGCAAAACAGCTAAAATCTGGTGTGTAGCAATAATTCCACAGCAGAACTTGTGTACAGTATTTTTTTTAATAAATCGAATAATTGTATTATTGAATCCATATTTATAAAAAGTGTTTTGTTTGTTTGTCCCCTATAGACTCAAAAACTATTAGACCGAGCACTGGAATGAGATACGGAGTCGAATAAATGTCGTTATGATGAAGTTTTTTTTTAATAATTAACAATGCGGTATACATTAATGAATGGTGGAAGTTGGGGACCCCTGAGGAAGACATGGTAGGATAAAGTGAAAGAAAAACTTGTAAAATTTTTTTTTTCAATTTTGTAGAATAATATTATGTCTACCTTAAAAATAGACCCAGACTAGAATTCAATTAAATTCATTCTCAATACCTTACTCCAAACCACTCATAACCACGAGCGACTCCGGGTACACGTCAGCTAGTCTAGTATGTAAAAGAAAAAACATTTAATTTGTGTTAGTTCTCTCGTGCACATATTGCGTGAAAAGATTGAGACAAAGAATATATCTCGTGCACAAGGAGAACGATTTTCAAAATCATACGTGTCACCGATATATTGTTTGCTTATTCACTGATATCCATGACACGTTTATTTACCTCCCTGGAGTGTGCGAATGATGTTTCTTTTTATATTGAAGATTATTTATATTTGTGGAATTGTTTTTGAATTTGGAATTGAATTTATTTTTATATTTAAGATTATTTATATTTATGGAATTGTTCTTGAATTTGAAATTGAATTTCTTTTTATATTGAAGATTGTTTATATTTATGGAATTGTTTTTGAATTTGGAATTGAATTTCTTTTTATAATGAAAATTATTTATATTTATGGAATTGAAACAGTCGTTTGTTTTCATATGCATGATTCAATTAGATACTTGGGCGTAATAATCGACAATAAACTTCGATGGGAAGATCATGTAATTAATGCCACGAGCCGTATAAGGAAACGGGCATATATTTTCAGAGCATTGCGAAATATACTAAACAAAAACACACTAAAAACATTATACTTTTCTCTGTGTCAATCAATTTTATCGTACGGTATAATTGTCTGGGGAGGATGCTCTAAAACTGTACTAGATCCACTAATAAAAGCCCAAAAATTGATAATACGGACCATCTACAAAGCACATTATATACAACCCACGAAGGACTTATTTAAAGACTTTAAAGTTCTTAATATAAAATCCTTATATGTAAAAATTGTTACCTCTTATTTTAAATTCAAATTTCCAAAAAAATATATATCCGATTCAAATTATAACACAAGATACTCGAACCAATACAACTATATTATTCCGGCAACAAAAACTTCAATGGCACAGTCCAAGTTTAACTTTCTTGCCCCTAAAATATTTAACAATTTATCAATTGAAATAAAGTCAATAACCAAATATCTCACTTTCAAAAAGGCGCTTGATGACTTTTTGATTAATGATTGTGACAGTGTTAATCACTTGTTTCTCACTCTCAGATAGTGAATAAACAACTATGTACAAGTAGGCATGTGTATATGTGTGTATGTATGTATGCATACATATATATATATATATATATATATATGTGTATGTATGTGTGTATACATATATATTTGTATATCTTTGTATGAATATGTATGCATCTATAAATATGAATAAGTGTGTGTGTGGATGTATGCGTGTACACGCGTATTTACGCGCTCATACATGCATGTACACTTACACAACCAGAAAAGAGAGTTATGTATTTGATCTTTTCCTGCATAATAGCATGTCTTAGACTTCTAAATTTTTTTATTTTTTTTTGTTTTTCTTTTATTTTATTTCTTCTTTATTCTTTTTATTTTTCTTTTTTTTTGTCTTCTACTTTCTACTTTAACATTTTTATATTTTCTATTTCCATTATAATTCATTCTAATATAATCTTTCATACTTTAAACATGTAAAATTATTTAATTCATATGTTAATACTAGACCTCACATACTAACTATATACCATTGGTCGCCACGAGACAGGCAGTCGCCTAGTGTGGTGATTTAATGTATCACATGTAAGAAAATGTATTATTGTATTATCATGTATTCTATAAATAAATAAAAAATAAATGATGATTATGTTTTTCATAACACATGAGAAAATATTTTTTTTTACCAAACGTTAAATTTTTATCCGAAGTTAAGATGGTTTAAATATGAAGATTTTATCATTTATTTATAATCAGAAATATCATTTTATTTACTTACATCATTTTGGGCTTTAGAATAAATAATTATAAGATCATACTTTTTTTAACAAAAAAAATACAAACATTCCCAGCTTATCAATAACCTGACAATAATTTGGAAATCCTAAGTTTTCAGTATGTCTATTTATTGTTGGATTGAAGATGTCTACTGACCCGATATATCTATTTCCCTCAGAATTAATTCAAAATTACAGAATGGTTTACATGAAATTAAAAAATATATATTTGATTTTTTTTTATTTATTAACGCCCTAATGGGCTTTTACCAAAATAGGTAACAAGTAATACAGTTGTGTTAGGTACATAGCTTAAAATAAATAATGATTTATGATTATATTAAGGTAAATTAAAATTAATAGTGCGGATTACGGAAAGCAGTGTGTTCACTACGGAATCGTGAATTCATACAAGTGATTAAAAAGGTTTCGTTTTATAACTAATACGGAATCTTTAAACATGTCTACAATATTCCCAAAATTATTTCCAAATGATGTAGTCTATTTATAGGTGTATGAGCTTCATAGTTGGTTTTAAAATTGTCACAGAAAAATGTTGCACTTTGCCTCGTATTTGAAACCACACAAGAAACCCAATTACTCGCAACCGTCTGAAGACTATGGCATCCACAATTAGGAAATGTTGTGGGGCTGTAGGTAGTAAGGAGGGGAAGAAGATGGGTATAGGAAGGTGGGAAGTACCTAACTATTCCAATCTGGTAACCAAACACGGCCAAAACCGTTTCATTTCAATTCTGAATGGTGATCTTACATACTGAGAGTATCTTTCTTTCTGGGACGTGCCGCAAATATGCTATATATTTGATGAGTAAAATATAAAAATAACACAAATTATTCAGATAAAAATTACTTTGGCACCCCGCAATTTGAACCCGCGACTTTCGGCTGGCTAGTCGAGAGTCTTACCCAGCCATTAAGTCGGCCGTCGCGTGGATGTAACAAGGAATGACAGAGATACGTAGTACCTCACGTACACTATCAGTCTTCCGCTGCACCATGGCCGTTTGTTAGCCAGCTAGTTTTTATTGTAAAAAAACGAGTTTCTTTCATTCCGGTCACATACTTCCACTATTGTACCACCGCTTAACTGGGGTAAAGTACTCTGGAGTATGAAATCCGAATTAATAAGTCATCACTGGACAAGCCGTGGTTTCCTCGTGGCTTTGTTTCCCACTCTATCCTGTCCCTATAGCCACTGGTTTCAAACAATCTACATTTATTTGTACACCTTGATTTCCACGTTTCACATTTGCACACTTGCTGTGCATTAGAAGTATTTTTCTAGATTGCTAAGAACATATTTCCTTTTTAAAATTTTATTGCAATAACTTTTGAAGGTAATTCCCAACGATGTAATATTAACTATTGAAGAAGAAGATAATACTCACAATGGCCGAGTGGATTCAGACGTTGTCCCTGTTAGACAAATATCGTGAATTCTATTCCTAGTTGCAACAGTAACTTTTTTATTTCACTTTGTTCCACGTTTCATTTGGATTTATTAGTATTATTATCTGTTTCAACGACTAGTATTTGTATTGGCTTACCAATTCGGAATATTTTCTAGATTTTTGCTCAAGTGTAATTTTAGAAACAATTATTTTTGGTAAAGTGTTTTTTTTTTTTTTTTTTTACAGTATTATCGCACAAGAGTCCCAACTGCTCCCGTCTGGAGCCAGTGAGACTATGGCATCCCCAATTGGGGTATGTTGTGAGGCTGAGGGTATTGGGGAGGGGAGGGAGATGGGGAAGAAGAAGGTGGGGAAGTACCTGGCTATTCAGATCTGGTCACCAAACACGGCTAAAGCCATTTCAAGCAACGTTTCAATTCTGAATGGTGGTCTTACACCAGGGCGATACTGAGAGTATCTTCCACTCTGGAACGTGTGTATAATGAACGTTGTTCATTATAAAAAAAAACCATTTGGTAAAACACCACTTGACCGGTTTTGACCGGTTTCAGTACCACCGTTCCTTGGTCAGGGTTGAAACTAACTTTAAACTATATTATTTTTATTTATTTAATACATGTTACATTATTTTGAAATTTACATAAAGTAGATATAATGAATCACCATACTAGGCGGCTGCCTGTTTCATGGTTTACAAAAGTATTGTCAATATTCTGATTCAATTATATTCCGATAGGTGTTGAAGTGGTGGTGGAGGTGTGACTGGGGGGGGGGGGGTAGGTAGAAGTTCGGGTGGGAGATAGAAACAGCTGGTGTGAAGAGTGGGAAAATATTCAAAATAGGACGAAATGAAAAAAATGTAGAATTATAATTAGGTTTTCCTTGCTATTAGGTGTTGAAGTGGGGGTGGAGGTGCGACTGGGGGGGGGGGGGGGTAAGTAAAATTTCGGGTGGGAGATAGAAACAGCTGGTGTGAAGAGTGGGAAAATATTCAAAATAGGACGAAATGAAAAAAAAAAGTATAATTATAATTAGGTTTTCCTTGCTATTTAAGGATATGTTAATTTCTAAGGCCTCAAGTTATTCAAAATAAGAAGAATATTGATCCATTATTATTATTATTATTTCAACACAAGCTAAAACCTTTTGGAAGAGTATTATTCAAATCTCTTAATATTTAAAAACCAAATGTAAATATTATTATAGATGTAGTTACTTTATTTATAATAATAAATAATAATAATCTTTATCAAAATTGTAATTCTTTGAAACTACCCAATTAGCGAATTCGCAAATATTTTTATACAAAACTATTTTAAGATTGTACATTTTTTACCTGTTATTATTGATGACTGTTGCTGGTCCGTCCTTGAGACGTGAATTTATGGATATTTGGCTCCATTTTTATTTATTTCGCTTTCAGTACGTCCACAAAATTGACATGAGATTTATTTTTTGACGAAAAAAAAATATCACTAAATATTTCTGTCAATAAATAAAAACATCTCCGATGGACTAAAAAACGTTTTAAAAGATTAAAGAACCGTTTCCTAATAAATCTCATGAAATAAAAACCCTTATCGATTTCATGAAAACGATTTCATTTTGATTTTATTCAAATTTAAACATTGTCAACAATTTCCGGTAATAAGTCGTTCAAATTGCTTTTGATAAAATATATTACAAAAGGTTAATATATTACAAAGATTCCTGGTATGGGTACCATCGCCCTAAGAACTATTTATTGGATAACCATCACCCCTGCCATAGGATACCCCAAGTGGATCGCTAAGTTTCGCATGGGTTCCCGAGTTCATGGGGTTGTCTAGGCGGTGGATGCGTTTGCCCATCTTTCTTGTGGTGGGTCAGATATGAAGAGACTGGTTGAGGAAGACCTTCTGATACTCTCTCTCGATCAATCGCCTTGCACCGCAATGGGAATGATGGATTTATACCTCCGCCACTCTTGGACACATTGGTTCCCAAATGCCTACCGATCCCCCAAAATATTCTCTCCTTCATTTTCCTAAAGAGACTTTCCACACTAAATCTCCAAAGATGAAATAGGCCCTGATTTATTTCCTCGCGGCCTTCTGTGTGGAACGACTATAATAAAAAAATCTTAAAAGCTAAAAATGACAATTTATGAAATTATAAAGCTTGCGGACTTTTTGAGATTTGATCGAGGATACAAATATTTATTTATTTTTAAATCATCCCTTATTCGGTTAATAAATTTTGATGAAAATTCGCAGCCCTTAAGTACCTTTTTGATGAACCCTTTGATGGATTGGGTCCGTAAAATGTTGATGAACCCCGAACGTCAAGTGCCTGTGAATCCGCCGTGATTGATCGGGGAAGAATAGTTTAATAAATAAATCTTTTTTTGGCTATGGATTTAAATTGATTCAGAAAACAAAAAATTACGTGCGCGTTGAATGGCAGTAAAGCAGGTTCATGAATGTTTCAAAGCCAGTAGATTTATGAACAATGGAACAGATTTGTTTATCTTCATTTTACCCACCTCATTTTCACTTCCTTCAGCTTCTAACGAAACATTTGTTTGTAGATAAAGAAAACTACACACTTGAAAATTTTCTTCTCGTTCTGTGTTGGATCCTAACTACTACCTGCTATACGAGAGTCGTATCCATCTGACTTTCGACCAGCCTATATATAAAAAAATTACAGCCGTAGTCGTCGCCACGATTTTTTTAAGATATCCAGGACCGGCACTACTCATGCGAATTGGAGCAGTCCGCTCCAAGCGCTAAATTGCCGAAGCTCTGATAATACCAAACACTTAACAGACCTACCACATCGCACTAGAGATTATTTTTCATAAAAACGGTGGTATATTGATTGCAGTGATCACCTGCCAAGGCGTCTACTGGTTTCGGCAAGAGGCGCCAAAATTTTACCCGCGCCAGGCGCCGTTTGGTTCAGGGCCGGTCCTCATGATACCACACGTAATAACAGATGTTCTAGTACAGCATAGGATGACAAGAGGAATAGATGATAAATTGATTATTATATGAAATTTCTGAATCAGTGGATTTGTTTAATTTTTCTTTAAGCAACATTAAAACTTTTGTTGTATTATCTTTTAAAATGTTAAGAATGAATAAATACTCTAGTACTATAAGTTGATGAATAATTTACTAAAGATAAATAAAAATAACGAACAGATAACAAACAGACATTAAACAACATAAAATCAAAAACAAAAAAAAAATATGTTTGTAAATCGATGAAATTTCACGATGATTGAAACCATAATGTTTATACATATCATTAATTCAATCATAACATTTCATGCGATATATTTATGTGCTGTATAAAAGAACAAATTGCATGTTAGAAAATGCTTTAAAATAAACGCATTTTATGGGAAATCATTTAGCAAGCATGTCATTTCCGATGTTATTAACGACTGCGCAAATAGCAATATTGCATCGGAATATGATAACAACGGGTTGCGTGGTCAAATACATTTGGTGCTCGGACAATGGACATGCAGCCATTTTGTATTTTTAATAGTGACATTAAACTGCATTTTAAGTCTGCTAAATGCATTACGGTAGTAACAAATTCAACAAACAAACATATTTTTCCATAAAATGATAATTTTTATGTCAGATATTCATGCTTACGAAATAAAATCAATATTTTTTCCAGTTTTCGATAATTCATAACTTTACGTGGTATTAGTATAAAAATCAAAACAAAGCATGATAGAAGATAGGTTTTACGACGCGCTATAGAAATATCAAAGAAGCAAACAAAAAAGTACGTCAATTGTAGTGCTTTTGATTTTGTAGTAGTAGCACTAAGCTGTCAGGCAACGCATTAAGTCATGTGCTATCTGTAAATTGCCTTAAAAGTGCCAAAATGCCCCTCGTGTAATGAGAAAGTTTAAATAACTCGGCAAACACCAGTAAAAACGAAAGAATAACATTTAATTTTTAAATACACGCAAATTACTTTTTACTGTCACTTTTTATAAATAAGACAACATTGATTTTCGCTCATTACGAGCCGACTAGAGCACAGTCTGGGCGCTCAATTGATAAATTACAAAGTCATTGCTGTAGCTAAATAAACTTCACCGTTTAAAATAATATAATCATTCTGTTAATTAATATGTTTGCTGTAAAATAATAAACAAATCAGCAGTAACAACGAGAATCAACAATCAATGCAATTTTGTCGTTGCTCTATTATGGCACTGACGGAATCACTTGACACCTCAAAATCCGTCAGTCACCCAGGCCTATAGTTTAAAGACATTTTTTTAATATCTATCTTTGTCATACATGAACAACGTTTTAATTTAGAATTTACTGGAAAAATTTGATTGATTAAGTGTTTCTTACATGCCACATTTTATCCTAATTTTGCTAATAACAAGTTTAGACATAACGTAAGAAAGATCGTTACTAACTGACTTCGCCTATATTTCTCAGATATTTTGATTACTAGCCAAAAGTTTTTGTTATCTTTTTAATGTGTGTGTAATTTCTTTATTGAAATAATAAAGCTACATAGAAACAAATGTTACATAACATTTTATAATGAACTTATGTAATTTTCCAGTTAGAAGAAAAAAAATTCTCGGAGACTATAGCTAGTATATTTGTGAATACTTAAAAATAATAAGTACAATATATTGTTTAAAAATAGAAGGTATAGTTAATTTTTTTAAATATTTTTATTATTTATAGATATAAAAAAAAAAGTTGATTTACCTAAGATATATTTTGAAAGACTAATATTTTATCAGGAAATTGGCAAGCTATCACTTTTTAACGGGATCATTTTTCTCCGTGCGTAACGCATCAATCCCAGCATTCACTTACATCAGGCATGTTTCTCGATCAACAATAATATTAAGGTTTCGCGGTTTCTGTCAGTTCTAGTCCCGTGGCTCGGTATTAATTGCTCGGAGCGCAGCACGGGGGGTGTTTTTACATCTCCCATGAAACAAAGCAAATATCCTCGTCTCCTAGTTTTCCTGTAATCCTGCGAACAAACAGCGAAGTGGGAGATATTCATGGTGTCTTCGGAAAGGTATCGATGTAGCTTTATGGTTCTAAAAACATGAAGGCTTCCATTGTGTCCCAGAGGATAGTATTATCCGTGACGCGGGGGACAGAACGCTGTAGGAGTTATGTTTGGATAACGTGAGCTCTTAAGCACTGCTCTGACAATGCAATCTACCAATGTAGCCATGTTGCTTCTGTTCTGTTCTCATTCAACTAGCTCGCTGGATCTTTTATAATAATATCGTCATCTGCCTGAAGCAGACATGTTCAATTTATTAAGCTCCGTTCCACGTGGAACGTTCATTTTAGGTACCTATCGTGCATTGCATGAAAAATGCATTGAAAACAGATCGTTCTTTGGGGGTAAAATTAAATGTGTTCGTTCGTATTTTGCTACTTTCTTGGTTATTTATGTCAGTGTTTTCAAACACTTTATTTAGCCCTCCGTATGCTTGGTGAAATTATATCATTAGTTATGCTTGGAGTCTGTGGGACCCGGCCTAATTCGTTCGATTTTTTTTTTTTAAATATTTGTATCCATTAATGTTAATTTTTTTCTTTTCACTTTCGTTAGAAGATTTATGTTCTAATAAAGAAATACTTAACATTTAAGAAATTATAACTCTTTTGTTCACCATAAGCCAAAAACAAACGCTCTAAAAATTTAACATTTTTTGAATAATTACGTAAAACCTAAATAAAATAAAATCATACGCAAAATGACACACTGTGCATTTATTGGAAACAATTTTTCAATATTCAACTTGGAAACTAATATTTGTGATTAAACTACCTTACAAATTTTACTCCGAAAATTGCAAATTTTTGACAGAAGAAAATTGAGAGTTCTAAACAAATATGAGTTCTGTAACAGTGACATTCATACGTTGTCTTACAATATTTTGTGTTAGGGCATTTTGTACATCTATGCTTTTTATATCAGGGAGGTGGTTGAAAATCATCATGACTAGGGAAATGAAATAGGGCATTTTGTACATCTGTGCTTTTTATATCAGGGAGGTGGTTGAAAATCATCATGACAACATTTAATTTTTTTTTTTAATTATTCATCTTTTTCTTAAATTAGTAGTGCTTCAATATCTCTGCCGTTAGTCCCAAAGGCATTGTGCTTAGTACAAATCTAAAAAAAAAATAGAAAACAATAAGACTTTCTTAAAAAAAAAAAAATGGTTACTTTCAAAATAACTACATCATATGCCTGGCAGGGTATGTGAGACCCGCGCGGACTTTGACGGGGCAGCATAGTTAGAACTAGCTTCTCTTCACGTAATGTCGGCGTGAATCATTAGCGGCAGTTACTGAAACGCATTGGTGGGCAAAATTTTAAAGAATTACAGCTATTTATAAATTCCCTGGGTCTGTCAGACTCTACAAGGTGCGTGGAAGGTTAAGGACGCCAATCACACATTCATTGCTCTTTGTGGAAAGAATGCGTTGTTAACACATCCCATCCGATTACCAAAGCTTAGAACTTCTTAAACTAGTTCGATCATTATTAGATCAATTAATTAAACCCTTTAAATGAGTGGACATTAATTTTGGTGATTAAAAAACTGTCATAACATTGAGAAGGTCTCATTAAGTATCTAATCTAACAAGATGTCTAAACTAATATGTATAACATGTCAACACTTTTATTCGTTGAGTGCTGAGTACAGTATTATGTATTTGATGCTGGAAGATGATCAATCAACAGTGCTGATTAAATAAAAGTCACCCCGTCAGAACAGGCATCACGGAACTACAAATACCAGATGGCTAGGTATATCCGCTACATCCGGGACTGCCACGTTACGCCAAAAGTCTGTTTTTTGTTTTTCATTACATCAGGTTCATGTCATTAGTGCGATAGTTTGAAAGATTTTTCTGTTTGTCTCAGAATGTCGCGAAAAAGAGCAGAGGTTTTCATGTTTTAATGAATACAAATGATGTTTTTAACGAAGGCAGTGCAACACCTGTACAAAGTAACTTATCCTTTTTTTTCTAATTAATATGGATAGTATGTATATTACTTATTCTTGAATGCTTATATAGCGCACATAGTATAGTACAATACAGTACAGCATAGTCAAATATTTTTAAAATTCGAGTAAGTATTGAATGACTTGTTTTTTTTTTCAAATTTGTATTTAAAGTTTTACGTAAATTCGAATTGCCATTTTGGAAAACTAATAAAATTTACAAAAATATCTCGATGAAATATTGAAACACGTATGACGTAAAATATTTTCAGTGAAATCTATAATCCATTACGAATATTACTATGGCCAAATAAATAAATCAATGTCCGCCTTGTTTTTTTTTATCTCCCAATACTACTAAGTCATTACTCACACTAACTTGAGAAACGGTGGATAGAGTTTTGTGACGTCACACCCGCTTTGCATTTTGCCAAACACGCTCGAACCGAGTACTGGTTGATCTGAGGCACTTTATTATTTAATTTGGAATATAAAACATCTTTTGCACGCCTAGGGCGGGGGAAAAACTGACTCTTGCGTAGCCAGGCGTGGCAAGACGGGACGACTCTCATGAACAATGCTTTATTCAGCCAGGCCATTTGTTCTTTACACCTTCTGGGGTAGTATATTTTATTCTAAATTATTAAACTGCAGATTTGGTGTATTATGCCGTGTTGCGATTACCATTATTACAGTGTCTACCTGTAATATTAGGGCAGATGTGTCTGCCCATCTGCCGGGCCGTGATGATGGATACTGTAATGCTGTCCAAAACGTTGGCTAAAAAAGGAGCTAGCGCAAGACGCATAATACCTTAAAAATAAATCGCCATAATAATTTTGGCCGTGAAAATCTCAAACCATATCCGATAGATTAATCATCTATTTGCAGTACATTTTTTGTTCCAATATTCTTAAAATTTGGAAAGTACATTTGGTACCTGTACAAAAAAATTTAAAGAACAACTAAATGCAATATCTGTACTGTTTTAAAAATTTCATTCTTTTAACATCATTCCTCTGGTTACGCCATGCTGTGCTAGAGCACACGTTCTTCCGTTTGGTATCTTGAACAATGACGAGGTAACGACTACGGCCGAAGTTTTCAGGTATAAGCCATGGCATATAAGAATTCACTTACTATTCATTTCATTATTATTTGTTTTTGCAGTATGCATTTCATTACTATGAATTCAACGTTTAATTTTTTTGATCCGTGCCAAAAACATATTGTACATCAAATACATTGGAATAATAATCAGAAAGTTATTTCTCCTTGAATTCAAATACTTTCCCGTTATAATAATCCATTCCAGTGATTCTTATTATTCTGTGAATGTCTTTTTTTTTAATTTGTCAAAAAATATGTAAGGAATGGTAATTTTCTACCACTTTAGTCATGGATAAATTTATGCGCCAAAATAACATTTATAGCTACCATTCTTCTACCTGCCAACCTGATGTATTTTTACGTTTAATTTTTTACTCTCAAAATTTCCAATTGATTTATTTTAAAAGTTTCTACTGATTTTCCCTAATAAATAATATAATTTTTAAGATGCATCAGAACATATTTGGTTAAAATTTCTTTCCATTGAAGCATTTATCACCCGCCCAGCCATCAAAGGCTAAAATTAATCATTTTCTGTTTCTTTATGGTACATGTATCGTACCAATTATTGGTACCTGTAATGGACTGTATTTTTAAAGAGAAAGAAAAAATCAAGCGACGATGTTTATTTATCACAAGGAAAATTAGGAATGATTTTTGTTTCATTTGGAAGTTCTGGTGGTTTCTGGAAGGTTCCATAGGTACTATTATTAACTCATAAGTGTACATCTAATAAGCACCATTGTTTAAACAACACTAATTGTTTTATGATCACCACACGACACTATTTAATGTATTTAACTAGGGGAGGATAATTTACACTATTTTACGTACTTTTCACGAGATTAATTGTTACAAGGGGCGAAATAATACGCAACTTTCAATGACGATGAAATATATTCAAACATAAAATAAAATGACAATTTTCGCGTTTGTATTCTGTTTTAGAAATGGAACAAAAACATTGGATAGGGCGATTTGGATAGGAACTGGAATGTGTAATAATAATAAAACTGTTTGAATATTAAAGGTTACACATTATTAATTCTCCTGTAAATCAGGCCAAATTATTTTCTTAAATTTCTTCGCCAATAAAAAGTGTAAAAGCTATTTATTTCAATTCGTTCCAAAGCCAAAAAATTTCAAAATAACCCACCAACGCAAAGTCGATTATCTGCAGGGAAGCAGCCTATATTTGGGGCGGGAGTATATGATTTCCCTCCCGACAGGCGATTACTCAAGCAGCTGTCATAATTTGTTATTGAAAAGTTATCGGCTACGGGAAATGCTTTTTCCAAATTACTTCAGTCATTTCTACACAGCTCACGCAACTTAAATATTTCAGATGCAAAATAAAAATTTATCGGCAAAACATAAAAAATGTCTCCGACTACTTTTATTTTTCACAGCAATTTATTAACACTGCTGGCACTAATAAGAACCAAAAACAAATTCACTGTAATCGTATGAATGGTGTAGGAACGCGTACGGAATAAAAAAAGTAATTATTTTAGAATTTTTATTTTTGCTTGAAAAGTATGTCTCTTTAAGTGTTTTACCCAGTTATGTTGGGTATTTATTCAGTAAAGTATGTATAATTCCCTTGGACTCCAGATAGTGAAAGCACGATAGCGCGACACAATGGAAAATAAATCAAGTTCCCGTTATTAGAATAACAACACGGAAATAAGAAAATCCTAGTTAAATTAATAATACTTTAGTTTATCACAGTCCCTGAAACGATAAATTTTAGTTTGTTAGTAGCGTTGAAAGGGTTGACATAAATTCTGAAATAGTGTACTTTCCACTTACGTTTTAATATATTTTATCAACTCAATTGGACAGGGTTCTAATTTCATTTTACCTTGTTCTAAGATTCGAGGCGTCATAGGTTCAAAAGACGATTTTACAAAATCTCAAAAAAAATAGTTTAACATATTTTGAAGGAAAATATGTAAATATAACATGTACGTACCATTTTAGAACATACCCAAACGTGCAGAGAAAACCATATGCAACTTGCTAGGATGGTTCTGAAAATTATTTTGGATATAGAAATGAATTAAAAAAATGGTTTTGCATGCAAATATCATTTAAAAAAATATATCAGTTAGAACCTTGTCCAACTGAGGTGAATGTTTTCCTAGAAAAAATGGTAGTTTTTAACAATGTATGAGTAAGTTTATGCGAATTAATTTTTTTATGTAGGTTTTGAAAAGCTCAACACTGAAATTGAATTTGTTCGTAGCCTTGAATTTGGTTTACCTTTGACACATTTTATTGGTTGTAAAGGTAAAGTTTTTTATAATACAGTGCGCGGTGGTTTATCAAACTGTCATTTTAAACTAATGCTCTCTGTGTCAAGGCAAATTTGAAATGTGAAAGCGAATTATAAAATTCCTAGGATGTACGAATTAAGTGCCTCGAAACAAATTGACTACAATATATATTTATCTCGACCAAAATTTTAAAATGGTTTGTTTTTTGAGGCAACACGGCCTGTTGCCTATTATTCCAAACATTAATCAATAAACTTGTTTTTCAAAAAAACTTAATTATCCCTCAACTATTTTTTAACGTAAATAGTAAAATAAGTTTTTACATTCGAGATAAATTCTTCACCGGTAATTGGTATGCCCACCACCAAATATCGACATATATATAAAATAAAATAAAATTCAAAATACGTCACAAATTTTACAGATTAATGAAATTTTATTACTATTTATGTTCAAATGCTAATAATTTATTTATTATGCACCACATTCATTTATTTAAAAATATTTGAATTTGCTTAAAAATAAATCAGCGATACATATGAAAAAAACATAACGATCACTAATAAAGTGAAGGTTATGTAACAAATTGTAGTTAACTATGTTAGATCATCATATTATTGTAAATTTTCATTTCATCAAACTCATCACATCATCATCTCCATTAGAGTAGTGATCACTTTCATACATCACGATGAGTAAAGGTGAGGAAATGACATATTTTCTTTCTGCTTTTTGCAGAGGCCGACTACACCCTTGACGACTCCTTTTGGAATGAGGAGAGTCCAGTCGGTAAGTCTATGGGTTTTTTATTAGTAGTGTCTAGGATTAATCTAGTAATACAACACATGGAAAAAATTCTAAAGAGACGTGATAATTATTGATCATATATATTAAACGCAATTGTAGTTACCTACCTACAATGCAAATGTTAAACTAAATTAATTGATAGGTTTATCTAAAAAGACGCTGTCTGGATTGCATTTAGTTCGGGTTGAATCTTGCGATCATACATAAAGATAGTTGCCAATAAAAATGTGCGGTGAAAAAATGAAGACAATGTTAGTAGTTGTTATTCGAAGTATGATACAGTTAAAAATGACCGAGGGGAATAGGGTCCCATTAGCTCAGTTGGTAGAGCACTGTCACGGAAAGACAAGGGTCCTGGGTTCGAGTCCCAGATGTGACCGTTTCCTTTTCTGATTTTTCTGTTTCAGATTTTCGTTTAGAAATCACTAATATTGTCTTCAATATTTAAATTAATTGATTTTCTTTTTAGATAACTAACGCGGACGGGTTGTTTCACAAAATCTAAAAAAATCATCTTTTTTAGTTAATTTAGTTTTGTGAAAGTTCCATTCAAGTTTTGTTAATATTTAAGTTCAATAAAGCAACTGGCCCATTATAATATAATAACGGAACATGAATAAGACTTTCACAAAAATTGAAAATTGACATTGAAATTTGATGAATTGTTTTTTATTTACTTTGTACGAAAATTTTTTTTTTATTGAAATGATTATAAGTCTGACCTCCTTGAAGGAATTAATATTTTCGAATAGAAATGACGATGCAACAAAGTGATACATTTTTGACCTTCTCTTTGGGGGTACATTGCACGAAGTTGACGGTACTCTGCAGGATTTTATATTTAAGTAGTGCGTCAAATATAATATATTAATCAATCTCAAAATCGTAAGATAAAAATACGATTCAATTTATTAGGATTTATCTCATTTTAATATCAATCACTAGATATTATCAATAACTATCAATGAAAGTTTGAAATCAACGAATATATATACCAAACAAAAAAGTAACGGTCGCAACTGGATCTTGAACCTGCTTTCTTCAGACTTAGTTCTTAGTCCTTTCTAGAGTTCGAGTCCCGGTTTATTGAGAGTTGGTGATGTTATCTTCTTCGCTGATTAAATTAAATGAGATGCCTAGCAAGATAACTAAAATAATTCTGGCTTTACTTTATGAATGTTTTGAAAAAGTCATATTTATTTTATTTTAGAGACTTGTATAGTATAGATTTGGGTGGGAAATTAAAGAGTTTCTCACTTAAAGAAGGCTAGATAATGTATAGGGATCAAATAGAAAGGAAAAATAAAGGGAATCAGTCCTGCGCGCAGAATATACAATGATTTGCAGATGTGCTCCAGTGTAAGTTTCCTTTCATTAGTGCTTATTGAATGTGTCACTTTCCACTTAATTCTACAACGTGTACAAAAACCTACACAACAAACCACAAATGAGAGTAAATTCGGCCCGGAAATGTAAGGAACTGCGAGTTTTGTACGTGAGCAAATAAATCCGTGTTTCTAAATTAATTAAACTAGGCATTAACCAAAGTCGATAAATCAAGTGAAATAACACGCGTGACTTTGTTTTCCACAACAATTGCTGACAGGCAAAATGGGATTCCGTTGCCACACAAGTTTGACCCTTACATTGTTCGGTCACAAAGGCAATCATTATAATATATTAATGTTACTTCCATCGTTTTGTCTCCTAGCTCGCGATGAATCTCAAAATTAAACGTATAAGGGAGCCACCGCTTCGATCCAGGGAAACTGTAGTACCACTATTTGGAAACATTGTGAGGTGAAAGGAAATAGTAGGAGAAGTGGTAGGGAAGGGTTGGGAAGTATCAGCAATTCAGATCTAATCACTAAACGTGAACTTAAACTAAATCACACATCACATCACACTCTTACCAGGGTAACAACAATTGTGGTCTCATCCACTCATCAAGGAAGAGTAAAAAAAATATGGTATGTTTCTAAATATTTTCTGAGCTTTGTCTGGTTTTAAGCTTCCAAACTATACCTACTCAGAGCTAATGATCTCTCTGACTTTCCCCAATATCTAATGTATTTTTTTTTAATGTTTCTAGGTAAGCGGTACTCACTTTAATAAGAGGTATATCACCATCCTTTCGATAGCTGTCAAAAGCGTTATTCATATGATGACGTATATTGTTGATGTATTTATTTATAAAGACCAAGTTTTCTATTCGGTTTTCAAAAATATGTGGAAAATATATTTGACTCGTTCGTGGCTAAGTTGGCATCGCGTTTGCGTCCCATCCAGGCATCGTACATTTGATTTTTCGGCTGGCTAAGTCCTCCATCAAGACACAAGCAACATTTTCCTTTTGTTTTGGCGGTAGTAAGAGATTTTTAAAAATTGTTATTCGTAACCTGGGAATATTTGTCTATTTTTAAACAAAATTTGACTATTAATAATAATTTCTTATTTTGATAGCTTATCGAGAGGACTGTATGTCATAGTGAAATACCATGGTGAAAAACAAAAACACCTGCTTCAAAAAAAAAGATTTCGCTATTCCAGTAAAGACAAAAATCTTTAAAAAAAGTCGTTTCAAAAAGTACCCACGGATGGTAGAATATTTAAAGGAATTCGGATATCCCCAGAAAAAAGGCTTCTTCTGTGGAATTACGGGATCAAATAATGCAGGCTTTCTTTGCTGGGTACTATTTACATTAGGGGTTTAGTCCCTTGAAATTAGCATACAAAGAAATAAAGGAACTCAAAATTCAGGGGGAGAAACGTACGACCTAAATTCCCAAACGCTATTATTAAATACGAAATAACAGCACTCAAAATCCCTGCGCCAGTTAAAATATTCATGTAACAAAATTCAAAATTAAATATTTTTACTATCAATAAATTAACAACATTGTGATTTGAAATAACACACAAATTATTTTCAACTTACATAATAATATCTATGGACCTCCTAGTTACGATGCATAAGTTAGATAATATTGCCTGTAAAGCTGTTTTATAGCTTTCGTAATGATAGTTTCATTATTATTTATATAAAGAAAAACGCTTTTCTTTGTAGGCAACTTGAACAAGGAAACTGGTACATTACACTTGAAGAAGTGTCAATTTCCTTTAAAACGTGAAATAAACTGACATCATAGTGGTCGTCGTTTTGAACACAAGTAACACACAATTTAAACACAAATGTTTAAATCCTAATGGGCAAGCCGCCTGAAAGGTACTTCATCTTAACAAAAGATTTGCGATGTGTATACCGGTGAGATTACCGTCAATTTTACGACTCGTTCTGTGCTCAACATTTTGGCCTTGAACCTGCCGATTTTTGTGTTTTATTCCTCCTAAGCATTAGTCTCTTTAAAAAACGGATTCCTTACATCCTCTTCTTATGGAGACCCACCATCTCGTATATCAAAATATAATCCAATATCAAGAAATTGGTACTTTATTATGAAATGAAATGTTGATTTCTTAGAGATGTAATAAAATCCCTTAAAACAAGAAAGATTATGCAGATTATGAATAACCTGATATTTTTATTATCTTATATCATTTAATAATTAGCGACAATTTTTGCTTGACAAATGCTCTTAGACTTAGCCAGGCAGAGTAAATAAACCGCGACAACCTAACTTTTGATTGGAAACGGCAGATAAAGTACTAAACAATTATCATTGTAAATCTTATGTCTGTGGCGGTTCATAATATCAACCAATACTGCACTGTGGCATCACCAGCCGACACTGTCGGGGTCCCGCTTGCCGTTGAACAACCGAGCATTTTAAAATTCGATTCCCAGCGCTAATAATTTCATTAAATAATAATAAAATATAATATATTTTTATGTAGACACCTGATACACGAGTGACTTTTTTATAAACATTTTAAAAGGTACAAACCTACGCCTGCTTTTTAATTGTAATTAATACTTAAGATAGTGTATTTTATGTAACAAATTGACCTTTAATATTTCGATTAATTTTCATCTGAAAATGGGGGTGGACGGGTGCATATCGCAAGGGAAAAATACTTGCTTGACCATGAAGTAAGAGCCCTGTCTATTATACATTCTATTTGCTTTGGGCCCGCAGATATTTCAATATTAAATAACTGCTGACCCTGTACAAATGGTAATGGGCTATATAGTCGAATTTGACAGCCACCTCTGATCTGGAGCCCCAAAATACATGGAAAAAACCTTGACTCTGTGCAGAAACAGGCGGTCCGTTTGATAGTTTCTTCTATCTTAATAAAACGGATTACAATCTATAGAGCACAGGCATCAGGTAGGTATGCTGTCCTTATTAAGGACGACGCTCCAAGGAACTTGCGTCATTGATCCCTTCGGCACCCCTGCATACTCGGGAAACACGCCAAAAGCGCACCCGATAATTTTTTTTTTTTATTATTTTTAAAAAGAAAGACAAACATTCCCGGGTTACGAATAACCTGACAATATTTGAAAATCTCCTACTACCACCACAGTAAGCTGAAAATGTTGCTTGTGTTGTGATGATAATATGAAGATAGTTTAAACATGAGAACGAATCGATTCTACGACTCGTTCTTGAGTTCAACAATTCGGCTGTGGAACGATATGCCGGCCGCTAGGTTTCTTACCTCCTACAACATAATTCACTTCAAGACCCGTGTTCACTCCTTCCTCTCCCCAAAAATACCCACCACACAGCATTCCCAGAGATAACATAGGCCCTAAAGGAAATTTGTTTTCTTCAGGACCTCCTGTGTGGAGTTAATATAGAAAAAACACACATTTGTATTTGCGGCGAAACAAACGCCCGGTGGGAATTTAGAACTGCCACTAAATGTGTGCTTGCTTTGTTAGTATATCATGCAAAGGAGATATTTTACAAAACCTGATTAAACAATGAATTCAGCTTGAAATACAATCCGCCACTTCCAAACGAAGTGTACTTAAGGGTAATATTAGAATTGTTGAAGCGAATTCTAGAAAATCTTTCTGAAAAAGTATAAATAAACAATTAATTATGAAAACTAAATGTGTTTATTTTCTTTAAATTTAAAAAAAATCATCGTTTGCGGCATTCTTTCTTTAAATAAAATTAGGATATTTATTATACAGGGTTTTCCAATAAGAGGTGATATTTTGATATTAAATCATAAAAGATAAATGGTTTCGTTGCTTGTATGGCACGTAGCGCCATATTGTTGAAAGTAAACGTTGTCCAAATCAATACCATCTAATTCCTGCCATAAAAAAACATTAATCATCTCTCGATAGCGCAATCCATTCACCGTAACTGTTGCTCCAGCCTCATTTTAAAAATTAAGGTCCAATGACTCCACCGGACCATAAGCCTCACCAAACAGTAACACGTTGAGGATAGAAAGGCTTTTCAACAATAACTCTTGGGTTTTCCGAGCCTCCGATGCGACAATTTTGCTTGTTGACGAAGCCACCGAGGTGGAAATGGGCCTCATCACTCAAGATGATTTGCATTTGATTCACTCAAGTGAATTTTAATAATGTCAATGCGTTGTTGAAGCGTGTATCGTTCCATTTTATTAATGTCGTAGTTTCTACTTGTCAAATGTCAAAAAATGACAGCTTCAAAAGTAACATCTACCGAAATAGCGGGCTATTCAAAATAACACTTCTTGTCAAAAAATCCTATATATGGATTATTTATGTATATCTAAACGAAACATAAAACAGAACCAGACGCAGAAAGAAAACATTCGCAACTGGAAATCTGACACGATAATTCTTAATAATAATTCTTAAATTAGATAATTAGGATCGATTATGACGGAAAATAATCCGATCTCAATAGCTCAGTGTTAAAACAGTGTTGTCCTGGTGAGATAGTCGTCCTGGGTTCAATCACCAGTTGCGATATTTAACTTTTTATTATCTGTCTTATGTTTCGTATATCATTTAGATTTATTAATATCATCTATTCTTGATATTAATAAATAATAATATTTGATGAACACAACCTTCATGAGTTAAGGCGATGCACTACATCGCGTAATATTTTAAATTGAGCCGCTATCAATAACAACCCTTATGTAGATGGCGATAAGGTTTAAATTCCAGCTTAACACCATCCGCCTGTTTTGATTTATGCAAGAAAAAAACATGGCCAAAAAGTGCCTTTTATTTTATTTTGTGGATGTTCAGGCATAAATATTTAATTTTTTTCCGATCATTTTATAAATAACTTAATTTTCCACATTATACAATAAAATCATAACCGAAAATGGGTTCGTAAGTAGGAAATTTTGAACTTTAAAGCAGTTTTCATAGGCATATACATTATTTTTTCTGGGCTTATAAAAAGACTTAAATAAAAAATACTCGATTATTTCAAAGACCAGGATGTATTCTACTCGCAGTATTTAATTAAAGCATCTGAAACATTTCTAGGCGACCAAATTTTCAAACCAAAAACACATCATTTTGCATTACTACGTATGGCATCGCCTTAATTCTATAAATTGAATAATATGAAAAAATATACTGCACATATGTATGTGAGAGGAACAAATATCTTTTTACTGAAAATTTCTTAGAAAAAAAGATCTCTTGACGATAAGATTAAGGCACCATAACCGAGAAGTGTTTTTCGTTTGTCTGCTAAGCGGAACGTACGAAAACTTGTATTAAGGCACTTGGACCATAAAGATGATTTATCTCCAACACGTGGTTCGTCCCACAATGAAGGATTTTTATCATTATTAACCTGTCCTTTGTGTAACCCGCTCATTTCCCATCTAGCATTGTGTCACGTGACACACCACCCACTCGTCTGCCGGCTGCCACCCTTCTTACTCGCCCACACAACCGTTTGTCACTCATTCTCTTTTTATTCAATTATAAGATGAACTGCGCCATAAGTCTAGCTGGAATGCTCAGTAACAGGGCTGTGCCATGAAATAAATAATGCACATCTTCATCATTGTACACGGAGAAAAATGAGTATTGCTAATTAATTAAAAATCTCTTAAAGTGTTTGGTAAACCGGTTGAAAACGTAAATGCAGGTCGTTTCCTGATAAAACTTTAAGTAAATTTGTAATATATTGCAACACGTGTTTATGAACCTGCCTTGATAATATACAATGACGAAATGCGAAAATTTAACAATATTTTTAAACGCGTGTTCCGTATATTGAAAACACATGTATTTTATTTTGTATTTTACTGACACCTATCAATTCATTCGTTACGGGCCTGCAATCTTATTTTTAACAAATTTCAGCTAACAAATAATTTCAAGAGATTCTGAATAAATTCGCAATAATTTTTCTCCGTCTGAAATGACCACTCAAGCTTAGCAAGTAGATATCTTAGATTACATGTACAAATTCAGAATAATCACACTTAATAAATTAATATTATAGTCTTAAACTTAGTGAACAGTTTAATTTTTAAATAATATTTACTGTTAAATAGGGCTTTAGATAATTTACTAATTTTAATAGTGTGAATTCAATAAATCAATATTATCGTCCTACCAAAGGGAAGAAAAAAATCTTACTGATAATATTTCATAGTGTGATGTGATTACCTTAGATTAAACGCAAATATCTTACTGATGCTATTTTATATTATTATGTGATTACCTTGGATTAAAGGTATAACTCTTATTGATACTATTTCATATTATTATGTGATTACCTTGGATTAAACGCAAGCATCTTACTGATATTATTTCATATTATTATGTGATTACCTTCGATTAAACGCAAACATCTTACTGATACTATTTCATATTATGATGTGATTACATTGGATTAAACGCAAGCATCTTACTGATAATGTTTCATATAATAATGTGATTACCTTCGATTAAACGCAAACATCTTACTGATACTATTTCATATTATGATGTGATTTCATTGGATTAAACGCAAGCATCTTACTGATATCATTTCATATTATTATGTGATTACCTTCGATTAAACGCAAACATCTTACTGATACTATTTTATATTATTATGTGATTACCTTCGATTAAACGCAAACATCTTACTGATACTATTTCATATTATGATGTGATTACCTTGGATTAAACGCAAGCATCTTACTGATATTATTTCATATAATTATGTGATTACCTTCGATTAAACGAAAACATCTTACTGATACTATTTCATAGTATGATGTGATTACATTGGATTAAACGCAAGCATCTTACTGATATCATTTCATATAATTATGTGATTACCTTCGATTAAACGCAATCATCTTACTGATACTATTTCATATTGGTATGTGATTACTTTGGATTAAACGCAGAAATCTTACTGATACTATTTCATATTATTATGTGATTACCTTGGATTAAACGCAAAAATTTTACTGACGCTACGTCATATTACGAGTAGTATGTGATTACCTTGGACTAAATGCAAAATTCTTAATGACGCTACATCATATTAGTATGTGATTACCTTGGAATAAACGCAAAAATCTTACTGATACTATTTCATGTTATTATGTGATAACCTTGGATTAAACGCAAAAAAACTACTCCATTTAACTGGAGGATACCTAGTTAGCATTAAATGTGTTAGTTATGAGTTGGGTTAAAACTCTTTCTTAAATTATTGAATTTTTTTTGGTACTAACCCCATATTTCTCTCAGGGCCTATTTCATATTTTGGTACGCTGTGTGGAGGGTCTTTTTTAGGAGAGGAAAAAGAGTAAGTTCTGGGAAGGTAAAAGGTGTGATGGTTGTCTAGGAATGGGGGGATTAGTGTGTTCAGGAGTGACGGACTTATGAATATATTCCTCCCACTGCGGCGCAAGGCGATGGGTCGAGGAGTTGGAGATGTCAAAGGGTCTCACCGAACCAGCATCTCCCTATCTGGCACGCCACACAGCTGGTGGGCAGGCGCATCTTAAACACACCTCACCTGATAAACCTGGGTACCCCAGCTAAATTACAAAACGTAGCGAATCAGTTGGGATGACCAATAGTAGAGGTGTCGGTTATCCAATAAATGGTTTCCGGGGCGGCGGTACCCAAATCCGCCTTCCAAATTGAATTTAAAATGTCAGACCACAAACCGTTTGTTTTTGAGTTCCATTAATTTTATATGTTTATTACTTCGTCAGTATGTAGAAATATAATATAATATTTGTAACTCGGTTTAGCTTTTTTTTTTTTTTTAATTCCTTTATTTTTCCCAATTTTTACATTAATTACATACAATATTATATAAATCAATAAGAATAATGGGAACCCACTAAGGCGCAGCCTGTGCGTGGGTAATATATTTAAGTTATTATTTTATTGTACCTAGAAATAAACAAATTGTGGGCATATAAAATAAAAACAAGATTACATTTTGTATAAGCGTTTTGTATAAGAAGTGTTTATAATAGTGTATAGTGAAGTTATAAGTGTTTATTGTAATATATGTAATATAAATATAGCTTAAATGTTAATGTGCTTTAAATAAAAAAAAAACAAATAGACGAAGTAATTTGACAGTTAAAACAAAAATGAGTTGTACCTAAACATTCTGGTGGCGACATATAAAGAGTACTTTGTTTTTATTATCGTCATTACATCAGTATGTAGAATTACAGCACGGTTTAGTTTTAACTATAAACTCGGTCTAATTAAATAACGTTCCAATCAATTTAACGATACGGCCATTAGAGCACTGCGGTTTTTAGCGGAACGTAAAGTAACGCAATGTAAAGTAGTTATTCGGAATTTTATTTGAAGCCCTATTCCTAATGTGTTTTTATATTGCCTACATTCAGTCTCGCTGTAATTTTCTTCACATCATATCCACATCTCCGTGGCCTAGTTCCTTTGGAAGACAAAGAAGAGGATAGGTCGAGAAGACACGAGAGGAGAAAAAGGTCGCCCAAATAGATTTTTGATATCATGGTTCATTTTCCGCAAGGAAAATATGTTTGTCCCCCACCATAACTTATTCAGTTCTCTCTGACTCATGTTTTTATTTCCGTAACAATAAATTATACTGGTGATTAATAGATAAAGGAGAAGCGCGCTATTATTTATAGATTCTAATACAATATCAGAGATAAAGGAATAATCCTAACGAGTAAGTATCTCTCTTGCTAAAGAGGAAGTGTTAGGACGCTGACAAAATAGTTTTACTTGAAAATATATATACACACGTAAAATAGTTTTACACGTCCACAGATACAATGACGGCGAATGCCCATTTCAATCAAAATGAAACAAAACATTAAATTATTCTTTGTGTTTTATGTTGATTGCAATCTCAACTACAGGGTTTTCCAATAAGAGATGTTATTTTGATATTTAATCGTAAAATATCAATGGTTTCGTTGCTTGTGTGGCAAGTAGCGCCATCTTGTTGAAATTAAACGCTGTCCAGATCAATGACATCCAATTTTGGTCAGAAAAAATCATTAATCATCTCTCGATAGCGCAATCTATTCACCGTAACTGTTGCTCCAGCCTCATTTTCGAAAAAATAAGGTAATAACTCCGCCGGACCATAAATCACACCAAACAGTCACACGTTGAGAATAGAGAGGCTTTTCAACAATAATCTTGGATTTTCCGAGCCCTAAATGCAACAATTTTGCTTAATGACGAAGCCACCGAGGTGGAAATGGGCCTCATCACTCAAGATGATTTGCATTTGATTCACGCAACTGAATTTTAATAATTTCAATGCGTTGTCGAAGCGCATATCGTTCCATTTTTATTAATGGCGTAGTTTTTGATTGTCAAATGTCAAAAATGACAGCTTCAAAAATAACATCTACCGAAATAGCGGGCTATTCAAAATAACACCTCTTATTGGAAAACCCTGTATAAAGCAGATAATCTATTTTCATAAAAGCATAAACTAACGGTTAGTTATAGTATTATGAAATTTATACTTCTGAAGAGAAGTAAGTAGAAATTCTTATGAGTGTAAATTTCATAACACTAGTACTCTGTCTAGAAATTTGAAATACCCGTCTATACGTATAATTGCTGTAATTTTACCATATTTTATTTGATAAATAATAATAAAAAAACGCTTTCGAATAAAAGTTTTGATACTTGGGCGAAGTCGGTTAATGGAAACCTTTTCCAAGCACAAAACTAAGCCACAATTAAAAGGCAAATGTTAATAAAATTTGCTAAACGTAAAAAGCCTTTATTTTATTTTTAATAATTTTATTTCAATATTGTTTTTACATAAACTAAAAAACGGTGACCTTGGAAGAATGACCAAAAAAATACTTTTTTGCTGACTCTTGTAAACTCGAGAATGATTTCTTAGTTAACATAATTCTGTGCGTATCGCGATTAAATATGCTGACGAGGGTCCTGTACAATTTTCATTCACAAAACGGTATTCGGAAATGTAAATAAAAATCCTTGTTATCATTATGACCACGCCAACGCTGTTATTTACAACTTACGCCTTTCCCAGATAAATTCGAATTTATTATTTGTAAATCAGCTATATCAGACACAAACTTAGGAACATATTTCAAATATGCCGTTAGAATATATTAAATGCCTCCATCAATTCTTCGTAATTCCGAATTCGAAATGGCTAAACCAAAAACTTACATCCTGATCTGTGTGGCCAGTAAACAAAATTCAAATTACATAGACAAAATGTCAAACGTATTTCGTAAATAAATAAAATACGATGTCTAAGTCTAGTGCCTACCGATTGCCTTGGAAATGGAATTGGACTTTGGTGTTTGCGGAAACTAATTCTATCTAGTCGTATCCGATTATCAGCTTGTTATTTTTTTATAATTATTGGTGCGAGTTTAGAAAAGTATTCAATGTGGAATTGAGAAAATGGAAGAGATGCAATAAAATAAAATCCTGCCATAAGTTTGAAATTTAAGAGATGTTTCCTGTTGGAATTCAAAAAAGTACTTTCAGATATAATAATATAGTGGAACATTTGACTTTGAACATTATTTTATAAAACATCGATTAAAAAAAATTGATTTATAATTTAATAACTTAAATTTCTATCCATTAAAATATATTGGTTTAACTACAGTGACCACAGTTTGTTTTTCCATTGTTTCTCATTTTGTGTTACATGTACTGTGCATAATGTGAATGAACCAGATTCCATAAACTATTAAAAAATATTCTTTAAGCCATAACGTCACAACTTTATTTTGAAAACTTAATTGTAACATGCAAATATAACATTTAAAAGGATTCTCTCTTCCTCAAATCCACTTTGACGTCCTTTCGTGTGAGAAAATCCAATGTCCACGCCTTCACTATAATTTATAACATCTTTAATTTACAAACTGCATTGCACCCATCCCAGCTTCGATTGCAGTTCCACATCAAAGGCTTTGCTGCACTTTCAGCTGTACGAGCAGTAATAGTAGTTTGTACCACGGGATAGTGGCGCGGGCCCAAGAGCAAGGAAACACCTTTAAACATTTAAATTGCAATGATTTACTTACAGAGAGAGCCTTTGAAAATGCCGTCAAAGTGAACACATTCGGGAGTCGAAACTACATTATGTGTTTTCGGAATCTTGTTTGAAAAGAAAACAATCTTCAGCAGCTTTCCACGTAACATTCACGTCTACAACTTTATTATCTTTTTACATCTTTTTGAATTTTACCTATTCTCGTCGCCTTCGTGTAATCTACTTTATAAAAAATGTATTATTTGATCAAATTGCTTCTTCTACGAAGTGATCGAAATCTCGAGGCGTCAATCAGTCTTTGATGTGCTTGCGTAACTTTGAAAAAATGATTGATATTGATTGAAGAAAAATGTAATATAATATTTTCCAAAAAAGATTTTTGGGAGGATGACCTACGTGGTAGGTCCTTTGTTTCAGACCAAAGGGTCTTGAATTCAAATCCTGGTAATGAACGAAAATAATTAAAATTTAAGAAAAAAATTGTGTTGTGTAAAACCCCCGACCCGAATAGGACAAATGAGAAAAGATTTATGTGAGTTAGGTGAGTGAAGTAATGCAATCTTATATATTTTTAAAATTAGTTTTTATTAATTTAGACATTGTTTACTTCAAAATAGTTGCATTGGTAAATTACACAGGTTTTTTCATTCCTCGAAGCAGTGCTGGAACTCAAATACTGGAAACTCCCTCTGCTGATCGGTAAAGACCTTTTCTTTGATATTCCGAAATGGTGTCCTTTGAGGAGAATCTTCAATCTTGAAAAAGGGAAAATAATATTGTTTTTTACATTGTTTACCTGTTTTGTATGCATAAACATATAAAATATTTGTTGTGGTGTGTATACAACAGATTTAAGATGGTTATAGATATACTTTTTTTTTCGTTTGGTACGTTATTTAATCAAAAGCATTATTGCAACTGAAATGATCTTAAATATGATTATTTTTTTCAGTTGAGTTCAACTTTTTAAAGCCAAAGTATGAAGCTTGCAGCAACTTGAACGCAAGTAAAGAGCAAAAGCTCCATTCAACCACAGGGCTAGGATTGGGACCGGTTCCATTCAGTGCAGCCAACGTCTTTATAGCCAATATCATTTAAATTCACGACACTGAGTAAAACAGTGCAATTTCATTTTATTACACTCAAAACTACGAGTATCAGGCTTTTACTTACTTTTTACTATGGAACAGTGAACTGAAAAACTGTTTTCAATTTTTGTTCAAAGGATCGGGGTTATTCTTACTTTTACGAACTCTTTGTAAAAACACAATAAACATTTTTCGGGAGAATACAATACACACATAATAGAGAATAATCTGTTTTATTTATTAACTATAACTAGCCCGTTAAAACCGGCAATTATATCCACATCCATCTACCAAAATAAATAAAAATGTTCGTTTTATCAAAATCTTGAGTCTCCGAAATTTCTTCACCGATTGCTTTAAAATTTTGACAAAACTTTGCATTCGAATACGTATGTGTTTTTATACATCTATTTTATACAGGGTATCCGGGAGTAGAGTGCACTTACTTCGGGAGGTGATTCTACATGATGGTAGAAGTAAAAAAAGGTAATAACTTTTTCGAAATTCCACCCCGCCCGACTCAAGTATCTGTTACCATGTCTTCCTCGGGCGTCCCCGTCTGCTGCTACCATTCGCATTTTCATAATATATTCTCCTTACACTCCTTTCTTCGCTCATTTGCTCTACATGCCCAAACCATCTAAGCGTCCGTGTCTTAATCTTACTCATTACATCAGCCTTGCACTCGTTTCTGTCCGAAATGTTCATAAATACTTATAAATATCTACTCACATCTACGAATCCCCTTGAATATTTGTAAATATCGACAAATATTTAAGTATCCATAAATATTCAAAAACATCCATTTTTATCCATAAAGATGCCTTCACGTACACAATCATCCTTTAATTGTAAATATTAAACAATATTCGTTAATATCTATTTAATATCCATAAATTTTAATAAAATATTATACCTTAAATACTCATGTAATAATACATTACACAAATTATATCTATGATGATTATGGAGCAGGTAAAGCAGTTGGAAATTAGAAAAGTAGAATTTTCTCAAATATCAAGTAGCAGCTGTATTGTTATTGCGTAGTTTTTCCGGAGACGGAAAATTTCTTCAATTTTTTTTCTTAATTTTCTATTGATTCAATGATACAATTTTAAAATCATACAGCAAGCAAAAAATAAATAGTGAAAAAAATATTGTGTTGATTTACATAAATTGATATTAATTACAAGATTTTTATTGCAAACTGAAATCGACTATAATTTTCAACATTTGTGATGAAGCTATTCTACGTAAAAGCTGAAAACGTATAACAAGTAATACCAAGGTGGTTGCAATACAATGGACCATGCTTTTACAAGCAAATAAATCAACTCTCAAAGGTATAAGTCTTCAAAAATAGACCGATGAAGTATACTTCACCATTGTGGAAATGCAATGGTGAGATTTTATTTTCTTGTTGTCGATTTATTTGTCAGGAAAATAATATTCTTTCACGAGGAACTATTGCCAAAGCTCTAAACAGAAATGCATCAACTAAATATTACGCTGTTATCCACACTTCCAATGAGAAATTATGAAACTTTCCACTTGTCAGTTTTCTTCAAGGTTTGTATGGGTTCTACAATGAAAATGTTGGAATGAAATTTCTTTAAAAACATTAGAAAACTGCAATTTCATCAAATTTGTCTTTGTAGTTGCAATTTCATCAGATTTTTCTTTTTAATGACAATTTCGTTAGTTTTGTGTTTTTAATAGCAATTTCATCAGATTTGTCTTTTTAATTGCCATTTTATCAGATTTATCTTTTTTCATTAATGTTTCGTAACAAGTTAACTTTTATGAAACAAAATTGATAATTTTGCTGACATTTCAAAATTTCAAAGGGTTTTCCAATTTAAAAGAAACTTTATGTACTCGTATCTTCGTTAACCTATCGATTGAGAGACCGTAGCTGGGTTAATTGAGGTGATTTTCTCACGAAAACGTCGCTATACAAATAATCAATCATTATTATTAACAACACTTGGTGAATTTTGTGCTATTAATGCACTGTTTTTTTTATGTAAAGATGATACAGGCAAGTAAGACATACAAAAACTTTTCGAAATTAAACCTTTATTATTGAGAAATTTACTGTGAAAACTTTGTGAATATTAAATAAGCATTAAATACGTTTTCATTAAATTACTAGGTAGGATATATTTCACTGCAAGTTATTTACTTATTTCTGATAAATAATGCGTGTTCAGTCATATAGCCGATTATTATGTTAACAACTTTCTTCTTCTTACCTCCCACACCTGTCCGATCCTTTTTGTCACTAGGAGATGAATATTGCCCGGGAAGTACCTCTTCTACCACCCAACCAACAACAAGTTACAAGTTCAAATCCGCGTTGGGTGCAAAGTAAAGCAATACACAGTAGATTTTTTTATGCTACAGAAGGAACAAGTAGGATATCATAATTGAATTCCATTTACGTTTCTTTTTTCATTAATTTCGTCGGCAAGAAATTTGCGGCCCCAGATAATATTTCTATTGGAACAGTGCGTTTACATAGCCAATCTTAGTACCTATACAAAGTACCAACAAATACAAAAAGATGTCAACATATTGCAAATTTGAATTAAGTGTCAGATCTTGTTTGGAATTTAATCAGCTCTTACAATAAACCAGCATGTTTTCGAAAGCAAATGCAAACAAATAAACAGGAGTCTTTTCGCTCAGACGAAGGCTGAGCTAAAACTTCATTCAGCGGATGTTCCATATTGTATCTTGACAAAGGAAGAGAGACGGAGAACTACGTGAAAACCATTCCACAACAAAAAACCGAGTCGCGGCCGCGCTACCTACAGATGTCTTCCCAGATGAAACTAGCTTTATATTAAATGTTTCTTGTGGAGATATTCTGTTAACTTTGTCGTAAAAACTGGTTTACGATGTATTTTTTTCAAAGCCTTACGGTTCGTAATAGAGATCATAGGAGCAGTGACTGTATACAGAACATACTGAAAGAGATTTTTCTAACTAGGTCACTTATGGCTAGGCTGAAAACTTTTGGCTAGGTTCAAAAACGACAAAATTATTCATAACTCACCGTTGAATTCGTTCAGAAGTAGTAGAAAAGGAATCACTAGGATCGGGCAAAGTCAACGTGTGATCAAATAATATTACATTTATATTGCCTGAATCGGTAAGTTTTGAGTTTTGGAGGAATTGTTTAGAATATTTTGAATTTATAATTCGGTTGAGATTTACATTAATTGAGTAGTTCTTGTTGAGGAGTTGAGTCTTTATTGATTGATCTATCTCCAAATTTGATGAAAACGAGTTCATTAAAGTGATTTATTTTTGGGGTAGTATGTCGTGTTACGCTACCTCCTTCTTCAGATGTGATACATCTGCCCTGATGATGTACGCTGTAATGCTGTCCAAAACGTTGGCATACTACCCCAAAAATAAATCACTATAATACTTTTGGCCGTAAAAATCTCAAATCATATCGGAGTTACGAATCATTTCGTACTCATTCCAAGGCGATCAATCTATTTCTGTGAAATACAATCAATTTCGACAGAACTATTTAAGGGCTTGTTTGGCAAGTTTCAAAGTCCACCGTATTATCCTGATTTTCTTCCATCTGATTCACGTTCTCTCTTCATCCAATAATCTCCAGGCCGCAGTGTTACTATTCAAAATTGGCTCGGTGATTTTTTCTCTTTAAAACAACTTTTCGTTCAGACGTGTAATTGAAACGCAAGAACGTTTGAAGTTAGTCGTTAGCAATGCAGAAGATAAATGTGTTATCCAGTACTTTATCCTTTTTTTACAAAAAGTATGTAAATTTGAAGTCAAATAAAAATCTACCAACTAATACTTACTTCAACCCAATAGTTATTTGTCTGCGACTATATATATATATATATATATATATATATATATATATATATATACTATATACTACTACTAGACATCGCTTGGTCAACCCTTTATTTTTTCTCAGTCGTTTCTTTCACTTTATAAGTTTAAACAAGTCCTGTCTGGGTTCTAAAAGTTTCTGTTAGAATTACTTTAGCTTAAATTGAAAGTTTGTTTTCGTATGCCTTTAAGTGCTCTACATTATTTTTGATACACGATAAACAGTATTGAAAAGTTGAATATTATGAGAGTTACAAATCATCTTTGAATTGGGAAATGTTTTCACTAAAAAATATATATATTTTTTAATGATAAACTAATGTTTATGAGACAAGGTTTTTATGGATAACAAATTATTATAAGCAATATCCATACAAATCGAAAACCAACCCAACAAAATATTATAAGCAGTAATTGTTGATTAAAGTACTAGTACATATTGAATTATTTGGCGTCTTGGGAATAAGCCGACGTAGCTCAGTGGTAAAAAGCACCTGAACGGACATCAGAAGGTGCGGGTTAAATTACCATTGGCTGCGTTTATTTTTCAATTTGTATGGATATTTCATGCGAATAATTATTGCTTATAATAAAATATATTTTAACTGCGTGGATACATAAGTAATTGATTGAGAATTTAACAACCACTACTTTCAAGTACATTATTATCATAAGTAACTGTTTAAGGTTATCATAAGTAACACTATTTAGTACATTTTTATCATAAGTTAATAACTACCACTTTTTAGTTCCATAAGTTAATGTTTAAGGATTTCATTTTATTTTCGGTACAAAATTTAAAATATCCAGATAGGCATAGTATAAGAATAAGCAGGTACTAGACAATCTTCTGATATTCACTTCAGTTTATTCTTATATTTCCTAAATGGCATGGCGTAACGAATTAATTGTACTACATAAGCCATTATTGCATGATGCATAGTGTTTTTCTTAGATTGGATCATCACTTTTATCATATAATCTGTGGATAGGTAATGTGTATCACAAACTGATTTCCATATAAAAGAAGAACTACTTACAACTTACCTTCTAAATATCGAAGATAAAATACATGGAATTTCAGTTCGTACTTTTTCGAACATTTTTATTTATATCATCCATCCCTTTTAAGCCATCTCTTCTGAAGTACAAAAAGGCGCAAAGGAAGATACGAATGGAAGGCAAAACTTTAGATTGATCCCAAAGGAACTTAACTGTAAGTTTTCAATTGAAGAAAGTTAGTCGAATTAATTAACCGCTTACACCGTAATGAAATGATTAGGCTTGTACCTGGCTAATAAAATTATAATTTTCTAAACTCGCCTAGCAAAATAGGTACAACTTTTAGGTGGCGGAGTAAAATAAAACCGAACAAAGTGAAGGTGGTCCATTAATGGTAAAACTCTTAAATTGGGTATTTTATTGTTTTTATACTTTTATTTACGAAAAATAATTACGAAAAATTTACGGTAACAAAGGTTTTTTATGCTGACGAATAAATTTTTTATAATGATTTAACTATTCAGCAGCCAAGTGGGGGAGTAGGTAGCACCCAAAATTACTATCCTCCTTATATTAGCTTAAATACTTCACATATCATTTTAGTATTCTACGTATTCCTGCGCAATTCATAAGTTATCATTAATAATTGACTGAATAATTGGGATTTCTACAGTTTAAAAGCCCATAAGAGAGAAAAATCATGGGGTCGTCGGAAGACCCACTTGGTTACAGACGTTTTATTTGGCATCTTGGTCTGTCAAGAGTTAAAATGTGCCATTTTCGATTTGCTCGCGGTGCGCGGTTGGTAACAGCCGTCTTACCAGCCGGTGGCGTATTCTACGTCATAATGACGTTTTCAATGTGCGGTTTTAGTTCGTTTTTTAAATCAATAATTCTGAAATTTAATATTAAAATCAAAGCATCTGGACCACTGAGCCACGTCCGCTTATTTCCATCCCGGAAATAATTCAATTTGTACTAGTACTTTAATTAACAATTATTGCTTATTATATTTTTTTTCACCTGTAAACAACCAACTTTATTTTTGGCTTTGTTAGTGCTAAATTTCCCACAAGATTGCGTCGAGACTTATATCTACATTTGTTGGTGCAATATTTTGACTTGTCAAATATTATTATTTTTTAATGATAAACTATGTTTATAAGACAAGATTTTTATGCATAGCACAAATAATAATAAATTATTATAAGCAATAATAAATCGCCTGTAATATCTATACAAATTAAAAATATCTCCCGAGTAAAAATAAATGCCGCCGACGGGAATTGAACCCGCCCCTTCTGATGTCTGTGAGCGTGTCTGACCGGATTATTCACGCCGTGGGGGCTTTTACGTGCAGAGGACGTATTACAGGTAAGTTGTTCAAAGAAATATAATAAATGTATTAAAGTACATAAAATAATAACAAGAATTCAAAAGAAGTAGGTACACTAAGGACGGGTTGTTTCGGAGAATTTGAACAATTCATCAAATTTCAACGTTCATTTTCGGGTTCTGTAAAAGTTTTATTTAAGTTCTGTTATTATATCATTGTAGGCTGTTGCTTGACAAAACTGTAATAAAAACAGAACTTGAAAAAGTCTTTCACAGAACTTGAAAATTAACATTGAAATTTGATGAATTGTTCAAATTCTCCGAAACAAACCGTCCTAAAAGTATGATTCACGCCTCAATCTTAATTTTTAATTGTCCCCATTCCAGCGGACTGAGGTCAGATCAACGAGAAATCACTTTATTCGGGAAGAGTTGGTTTACAGCGTCAATTGAATGGTTAGATGCATGGCTCCAACAAGATGGGGCTACTTGTTATACGTACCTAAAAAGTAAAGTAGATGAGAACAAACCGACGAATTTGACACTATTGAAGCAAAATATCAGATCAGAAATGGCAGTCATCTCAAGAGCGATGTGTCAACGCAGTGTTGCCAATCAAGATTAGAGGAGTGCCAACAGTGCGAAGAGCGGCATCCGGACAGTATAATATTTGCTAAATTATTTTTCAAATAAGTGTCTATTAATAATGAATAAAAAATAAATAACTTATTTTAATAGTTCCAACCAACCAACTATCAAATACTCACTACCCTTTTTGGACACCCTTTAGTACATAAAATAATAACTTAGAGCCTATGTCATCTTTGGGGATACTGTGTGGATGATCATTTTAAAGAAATAAAAGTATAGGAAGTTCTGGGATGGAAAAAGGTATGAGGGGTGGGTAGGAATCGAAGGATCAGTGTGTCTAGGAGTGACGGACGAATTATCTTTCCCTCCCGCTGAGCGCAAAACGATGGGTCAAGGGAGACCTGCTGGAAAGGTCAAAGGGTCTCCCCAAACCAGCTTCTCCCGATTCGGCACGCCACGTAGCGTAAGCTCATCCTAAACACCCGTTACCCGATGAACTCGGGCGCCCCTGCTAAATCACCAAACAAAGCGAACCACTTAGGGTGACCTACGGCAGAGGTTGGTTATCCAATAAATGGTTCCCGGACGGCGGTACCCAAACCCGCCTCCCAAAGATTTTTATTACAACAAACGATTGAGAATTTTACAGCAAATTACATGATAAATTCAACGGCAAAAGGTCCATAAGAAAAACTATAAATATTTTTGTTTGAATACAATTTTGTAACGATAAAAATCGATCAAACAATTTTTATCATATTGTTAAGTCTGTGCTGCTTTGGATAGAAGAATTTCCGAAACAATTGATCGCGGACGTAGGAGCATTACACATATCTATCGTGTACTACGGGTAGATATACGCAAGGTAATTACGTTCGCTAAATTTAAGTTGTCCAATATGTCATTCGTTATTTTGAAAAGAAATAAAATTCTGAGAGAACTTTAAAATGTATGTTAAATTCTATTTCAATTGAAGGTAAGCAGCTTATTAATATATAAGGTTAAGCTTTCTGTAGAGACATGTAAGGTACGTGTAACTTGACTGCCCCATAAATCAAATAAATGGCTTGCAGACCTCACGTACTCACGTACATTGCACTAACGCTCGCACTACAATATATTTGGAAATCCAAAGACCACGTGCAAGGAAGAAATATTGTTGGTAGAATTCACTGTACCTCCGAATACTAGAATAATGATACCAACAGAAAGATTATGTGGAGGCCTATCTTATTTGTATACTACTAATAAGTAATTATCTAGTTTTTGTTTGCTTCCCCTGCTTATCAGGATAGATTATTGTTATATCTGCCTTACTTTGCAGATTTAAGTGTTGGGAACTCTTTGTAAAAAGTAAAAGTTTCTACATGTAATTGTGTTTATTTACGTTACAAATAATATGTCTGGGTTTAGCTACACTGTTCATTACCCGAGGGTTCGTAATTCTATGGTTCGAGAAGCTTGTTCCATGTCAATCTCATATCACAAGTAATTTTTACACTCTAGCGACATCTGTCGGACTATGAAGTAAGTGTTATGACTAGCGCTATCTATTGCTTAAATACTCAACTTTATTACCAAACTTCACAATAAAATTAACGCTGAATGTATTCTGTTGTCTGTTCTGTTCTGCTGGATGAGTTCCGCTTCTTAAAATATAATAAAAATCAAGCCTTAAATATTCATTTTATCGGCAAAATCCAATTCTTGAATTTTCTATCCTTGTCATGTCATGATTTTGATACGTGATTTTAAATGAGGTTCTATTTTTAATTATTTGCGGTGGAATTCCCTCGTAAGGTTTTGATTGATTTCGAACCGGAACCGCGATAAATCATTATATGAAATTACGTTGTTTTTTAACGAGAATTCCCGGGCGGATAAAAGATTTTCACAACGATTTTATTATTTACGGTCTTATTTATCATAATTTTTCTGAGAATTTTCCTTTTGTTGTTGATAACTGAAAGATAGGTAGGATTATAATTTTATCTTCGAAGACGATGTCAAATCAGTAGATTCCATCTCAAAAGATATTTAAATTTCTTTGATTTAATTATTGCGTCTAGACAGATGTAAAAGGACACTTGTTCAAAACTGAAGAATGAAAAGTTATTCATGATTAACAAAAAAAAAATATTGACAAATATAAGTTCACTGGAAACAATTCTCGCTGTCTCAAGTACGGCCTCTGTAGTCGAAGGGTAAGGCTCTCAACTAGCAAGCCAAAGGTAACTCACAGGTATTTCCCAATTTATTCATTTAAAATAACATATAGACTACTTGCGGCACGTTCCAGAGTGGTAGATAATCTCAGTATCGCCTTAGTGTAAGACCACCATTCGGAATTGAAACGTTCCTTGAAATTGCTTTAATCGTGTTTGGTGACCAGATCTGAATAGCTAGGTACTCCCCTACCTTCTTCTTCCCCTTCCCCATATCTTTCCTCTCCCCATTGCCTTCAGCCCCACAACATACTTCAATAGGGAATACTATATTCTCACTGGCTCAAAACGATTGGGAGGAGTAGGGACGCTTGTGCGGTATTCACATAAAATAACTTTACATATAAATGAATGTAACCAAGAAAGCTATCATCCTGCATTGTACAGTAACGACTAATGAATAACAAGTTTATAAAAAACTTTCTGAAATCCTGAACGTTGCACAGGCTTTGCACAGAGTTTTTTTTTAAATAAGACTCAAACAGTGTCTATCGATCTTAGAATGAAATTGTCGATTTGTATAAAAGATAAAACAAACGGCGTTCTCCCGAAAACGGGTACGCACCAATATATCACGGATAAGGTTACAAATTTGAGGTAATGTAAGTATAAAAGATCATGGAGGCATTTTTACTATTTTGTGACACGTTTCAAAAGATTTTTGCTAAGCTGTATGTAAATAACATTTAAAATGGCAACGGTCAATGCAAACATATTAATCAATTGAATCGCTCTTTAGATTCTTTAGACGAATTTTGATAGGTAGAAGTCCTCGCTCTCAGAGTATAAAAAAGTGCACGGGATCTCTCACAAGTATACATAATTAACTAACCACCACGCTTTTTCCCCGCAGGGAAGTAGGCAGAGGGGACAAACCACCAAACAACTCGATCTTGCACAAACTCCTTGCCTTACTCACATTCATACATCGTCTCATATATACTTTTCTATTATTCTGATGAGTATATATGTTAGGCACATATACGAGGGTCAAGTTGTGTTCTGCTCACAGAAATTAAAAATACACCAATTTTTTATGATGTAGTTGGATTAAGTATAGTCCCAGCGATTAATTAAAAAAATATTTGCCAAAAATAATTTTCGGCGTACTTCTAAGGTGCTGCATAAGAACAAGGATTGACAGTTTGTATATTATTTCATGAATAGTTAACGCATAAACCTCTTTTGTACATTTTTTATTTCTGATATATTCCAGGATACGGCAAACAAGGGTTATATATAAGATATACACGGAAATGTCGTATGTAAAATAACAAACAAAAATAAAAATACTGTGATCAAATAGATTTACCAAAATACAATAGAAGGTTTAGGAGCAGTGTTGGAATGTATATTTTATGTGATCCACAAAAATCGCCAAGTTGACATTAAATATGTCAATATCATCAAACAACTATTGGTTTCCCATAGTGGGAAGCCGCTGAATAGGGGAATGGCCAATATAGTTGAGTTTGGGTATGCTGCAGTAGGATAGTTTATTTTGTCTTATTGTTACTGTGCGTAACAATCAAAGTTAAGTTTAGTATATTAAATAAATCGTTATTTTACGTCTATCTTCTAATGTGTGTATTTTTAGAGTATTTAAGAAATGATTATTTATGTATGCAAGAACGATATTATAACAAGTTTACAAAATAATTAATTAAGATACCACAAGATAATTAGAGCTTCTATTACCAACTGATAAATGAACGTCGAATTGATAAATGATTCATTCGATTTTTTGGTTGTTTTGATATATTTCAGAAACAAACCGTTCCGCCATAAAGTTGATAAAACAATATTAATAAAAACTTGCTTTTTAACAACAACAAAAAATATTTTTGATTACGATTAGTATCATAAATTAAAATAATTGGGTTATCCTTCCAGTAGATTGTCACTAACTGACGTCAAAGACAGTTTTATTCTGAATAATTTTCTGAATGATCGAATTTGAGACTGTTCAATGATTTGATACATTAATTCAATGTTTATATTATCATAAGAATATCATTATTACTTCCCCAGAGGGGATAAATATACGGATGAGAATCGTTCTTAATATAATATTATCGGAAATATTATCCGCCATGATTCCGAATAATATCATAACCCATATTCATTTATGAAAAAAAAATCGCTGAATTCAAGTTAATTTTTTGAAAGATATTGTAATTATTAGGCAGGTTCTCCACCGTCAAAAAAACTTTACTGCGTAAGGGATATGGCTTATACGTACCTGAAAACTTTAACCGTAGTTGACACCACAACTCGTTTACGACTCTACACGGTAGAACAAATATTACAGCAAAGCACAACATGACACGAAAAATGGTACTATTGAATGAAATTTCCAAACTAGTAGTATTGTGTGTGTAGTAGTTGCATTTGACGTTTAGATTTATTTGTATTATCTTCTTCTTTATTAATTCTATACTCGTCAGTTGTTGATATTTTATTTCTTTTTACATAGAATATATACTTTGATAGAAAACCAACCTTGCATGTTCCTCGCCGATGCTTCTCAACGATGTAATGTGCGTGGTTTTTGTTATTTGACTTATCTCGGTTCCCCCTTTCTTGGAATCATTGTACAGCTACGGAAGAACCAATTTGGGGTGGCAACCAAATTGGTAATGTTCTCTAATGAGTTCACTCTTGATAGCCTCGGAGGACCCTCTACAATTGCGGCGGAACTGCGGACTAAGCACTACGAATAATTCTGCTTTTAATGATGTTTAAATAAAGCACGCACATTAAAGGGAGATGTCGGCTCAACGCAATTATCTAAAGTTATTATTTTTGATAATTTGATTGTTGAAATTTAAGGAACAAAGTTAATTTAAATTGGAATCGTGAGGACTTAGCGTCTAATCGAATTAATAATATATATTATCTCCGGAAATCTATAATGCAAATTGAAATCAATTATAACTGAGAGCATTGTTGCCTACGTAGGATATACAATGCTTTGAGTGGATAATCAATTTTACTTGTATGATTGGAGTGTCTTTGATAAAATAATCAATAAATTTCTTGCTTAAACTGCGTTAGTACATCAATTCTCAAACAATCCTATAAAATGTGCCGTTTTCAATTTGCCTCCGAAACGATATGTTCGTTTTTATTCGTGAATTCGGTGGATTTGACGTCACGCTGGGCGACGTTGATTCCAGCCGTCAGCCAGTGGCGTTTTCTATGTCATAATAACGTTGTTGCCAGTTGGAACCGTTTCGGAATATGCGGTTTTAGATCGTTTTTAAAATCAATAATTTTGAATAAATATTTCAAATAACCTATTTTAGTACAACGATCCGAATTAGAAAACTAAATTTTTGACTTACACACATTTTTAAAGTTTTTTTTTTCAGATAGTGTGTGAATATACTCCATTTGCAAAATTGTTGTTTTGTTCTTAATTAACTAATAAAATTACTGTGGATGCTTTCAACATCGCCCTAGTGAGATATCGGCATTTAGTCTCGATAAGTTGCTTGAAACGGCTTTAGTCGTGTTTGGTGACCAGATTTGAATATCCAGGCATTTCTCAATATTCCTCTACTCCATCTTCTTCCTCTACTCACAAACTTTAGCCGCACTAGATTCCACAATAATTAGGGATGCCATAGTCTCACTAGGTCTAGTTAGTTAGTTGTGAGCAGACGGGGCTCTTGTGGTACTCACACAAAAGAAAAGATTTTTTCTCGACGTATTTTTAGTTAGTTAAAAAAATTATCTTTTTATATCTTGTATAAACCTTCAAAATTACTTGCATGTACAACTTATTCAAATTACGTATTTGGCCCGTTCATTTAAAGTTACGTCGTACGGAATAAATCCTACACATTCTGGAATAAATCTCACCAAAAACTTTCCCGCCCATTATAGATCAATATAAATTATTTACGGATATCCCGGCCTTAATTCAATGAAATATGTTAAAATTTTGGCAGTGTCGCGGGGCTTGTCTCGCGCCCCTTATCTCATTCCGCCTTCCCAAGATGTTATTCTTTTTATCGACGTCCCTTTGTGTTCGACGGCCGTGTCGCTGAAGAATGGGCAATCATTTATCGCTTTTTGGCTACAACAGTGGTGGCTCCTAGTACCTAACTAGGTACCCACCCTTCCCAACTAATTCCTACCTACATGCCAAGCAACCCTACCCTCGCTACGCAGTCACTCCCGGTACCTACCACCCTACCCGCCTCGCCCCAAACTGACACCCGACTGGGACGAAAGCGTGATGGGTTTATTCGATTTTTAACAATCCCTCTAGTCTTCAGAAATTAATGGTGTGAAATTTACGATGCTAGTGTTAATATCTTAATTATTAGCTGAATGAAATTTTGTTTTTTGAATAGAAAATCAGAGGTTTTTATGGACTCTATTTCTGGTGTTGTTTTTACTTACTACTCATAGTGGAGATTATTTATTAATAGATTTGCAGATTAAATACCCTAGTGGGCCTTTAAAAAATATTTTACAAGTTTTTTGTGTCATTGAACTATTATTAATACTCAAAATTAAAAAACGATTTAAGAAATGATATAAGCAAAAAAAACAAAAAAATATAATGTATTGATAAAAATGCGAACATAAACTAAGAATAAAAAGATAACCATTTGGATCACGCCGACGTTTATCTCCCCTCACATAAACAACCCCAAATTTTATTATCCCTTTTTTATCTCATCAATATTCTGATATTGAATAGAACATAAATAGTAAAAGGTATAAACATATATATTTATATAGAAAATAAAACAACTTGTTTAGTTATTAGTTTCAAAGCGAAATATATCTCCTAGATCAGAATATTTATTTCCGAGACTGTGAAGTCTCGGAATCGGGGAATTTCGTTAGGCCAATATTCTAGTATCATTAAAGTGAAAGAATTATAAATTTTGAAAAGATCTGTATGTAGGTAGGATTTAGAAAATAAATGTGATTTCCTAGAAATTCTAGCAAAACAAACTATAAAAATTACATAACCCCAAAAGCTCATTGACTGAACATAGCGCAGACTTCGAGTTTTAACTCGAATGTTTTGTTTTTATCGCTTTCTTTGATGGTGGCCGTTTCAATGGCTCAGTAAAGATTATTTTTACACATGTGAATTTTTTGTTTTTAATCCCTTTTTTCAATGTATGGTTCCTACCTCATGAAGAAAGCATTTAAAAATAATTGTGATCGAAATAGTCACACTTCTTTGGACAAATTGTATAATTCTTTATTTTAAATTAAAGATTGTTATAATGATTTATGTTTGGAGTAGTGTGTCGTATGCGCTACCCGTTTAACGGTGACCGGATAAATCATCAAAATGATAATTCATCACATCTTTAAAAAGTTATGTAAGGATGAAACAAAAACTATATTAACTGCGTTAAGTAGGTTAGGTTAAGTTAGGTTTAAATATTTTTTTCATCGTGTCTAATGACTTTATATCACTTTAAAGGTGTGTTGAATTGTCGATGTGTTGATTTATCATGGAACCCTCGTTAACCATTAAGTGATTTTTTGGCATATTTTGCCATTTTGTAAAAACATTTTCAAAGATTGCTTGTCATTAAGTGCCATATTTATAGAAGCAAAATATATTGGATAAACGGTGAAATCTAGGTGGATTCAATACATTTAAACCGGTGTAAGCAATTTTTTGTGCTTTCATATTAAATTTTGAAGAATGGTATTTATTAAATAATATGGTAAATGTGTATACATGACACCAATAACTCCAGTGTTTATTTAAGCCAGCGTTTCGGACATCATTTCAGTTTTCATCACCAGGGCAGATCTGTATGCAGGGTAAGATACATCTGTCCTGATGATGGATACTATAATGCTGTCCGAAACTTTGGCTAAAGGAGGAGAAAAATAAATCACTATAAAACTTGTGGACCTGAAAATTTCAATACATAAGCAAAAAAATGTTGTTAAAATACATGGTTTATAATAACGTAACAACAAACCTACATACAAAAACAAGATATAATAGGAAAAATATTCTTCACCATATTAATACAGATCTGCTGGTATTCTAGTTTTAAATTCTTTAAACACAGACTTCAGCTTTACTTGTTAAAATAATTATGTTTTGCCGGATACATAATAATTTTGAGCTGAGTGAAACGATGAAATTATTCTCATCTTGAATACCAATATGGAATTTGTGAGCAAACACGGTAATTTTCCGAAGACAAAGCCATAATTACCAAAAGCTATGCAGCTATTAAAATCCCATGTTACTGTAAGTAAATAAGATAAGAAGTCGATTTGTTTGATTTATGTTTTAGAGTTGTTGAAACTCCGGCAAAACCAAAAGTAAGCGCTAGAGAATAAAAGAAGGGTATTTTATTTTCTCTTTGGTTAATCTCAGGATTCTATAACATCCACGAAGATAATAATATATTGTTGTTACTCAACTTGCTCGCATGGTTCCGTATCTTTTAGATTTCAAGTGGAGAAGCGTTGGGCGTCAGCAAACAGAGAAAGCGGGCGTTACCAAAGCTTGTGTGAATAATGCGCACTTAGCGAAAGCTCATTCTAAACTCGGGAAACATTTCTTTGTTTTTCAGCCTCCTTATCCTTGTGTGCTCCTCGGTCTGGAATAAAGATATTTGTTGTTAAGCGCTTGGGTAATTATTATAATGGCCTTAAAAAGTAAAACAAAATAATTCTTCTCAAGTAACATTTTAAATATAAAGACACAAAAAATACGATTTATTTTGTCAAAGCTTTGTGTCAGCCTTCTCTGATCGACTACCGTTTAGAGAACAATTATTTTTTTAAATAATTGAATTTCTTCTTGTTATCAATCTTCCAGTCTTTAAATCACGATTGTTACAAGTTATTCGTGATACAACTGATTGAAAACAATATTTGAAAACAATATTTTGATCATTAAAAGTATTTCCTAATCATTTATCTTGTCAACTTTTCAAACAGCTGATGGCAACAACAGTTCGAAATAACGTTATTTGTCAAATAAAATAATTTAAATCTTGTCTGAGAAGGCGCTGACATGCCTAAAACTTGCCAAAGGCGACATTTTGTCAAAAAATTGTTCTCACATCAAATAATAATGTAGAAAGTTTACAAAGCAGAACTCTCATGCTTATTAAAATATTTCCATATAAATCAGCTCTTTGAGTTGAAAATTAAGTACCTTGTGAAACATCTACAGGCAATCCTTTCATCTCTTGTTTCTTGCGTTTGTTGTCTCTCATTTCTTGATACTTTGGAGTTATTTAAATCATATAAGTATTTTAGGAAGAAGCATGATATAACGTGTTTGGTTTCCTGGTTCGTATTCTGTACTTTGAGGCTTTGTGTCGCGTGTGTGCTTTATACTTTATACAACACGAGGAATGGTAAAACTATATCACATAACATAAAATAAATTTAATAGGTACATTATAGTCGCGAGAGGCCGGAACTTGTAATTAGGTATACGCTCCAGGGAAGCTATTTACTGAAATATTACAAAAATAGTGTGCGAGTTACACGAATGTTAAGCGCTATAGAATGCTTTACTTTTAAGGCTTATGAAATAATATTGTACTAAATTTTATTCAACCGTAGGTTTATGTTCACTGCTAAAGCTGGATGATTATTAAATATAACTGCGAGTTAATAGTAAGGTATTACTGGTGGCTAAACGACGGTTTTAGTTTTTACATGCCGCTATATAAATTGAGCCACATAAATGGTAATGTTTATGTTTTGTGTGTGTTTTCAAAAGAAACCACCAATTTTAACTTAAAGATATATGTAGAAAAAACACAAACAAAGTAGAAGAAAACAAAAAAAATCTAAAGCGTTTTCATAAAATATAAATATTTACCTAACACACAGTAATATATCTCCGACGCATCTTTCAACTTATAATAGTCATAAGTTAAGTCATAAGTTAAGTTGACAGGGTATTTCAATAAAATATCATATTTTGTGCACGTGCAAATTGATTCAGCAGTTAAAATTTTAATCACCGAGTCAATTTGTATTCCAGAGCGGTATAATAAATATTTAAATCACGTCTGTTGCTACGATTTCCTTTTGGAGATTTCTCCCAAGGGCTTAATATTTTTAAAGCGTTACAAATACATCGAAACTTCTTCAACCGACCGGAATTAACCGCCAAATTTTCAGCGCTATTTTTCTCGGGAAGTAAAGCGGAAGGAACGGAGTACTAAGAACGATGTTTGAAAAACTGTTCAAATAATTTCATATATGTATAAGAAAACGTAATATTACTCTTGAAACGGTATGAGGTATCGGAGGGTGACCGTTCTCAGGTAATCGACTTTGAAATTATCCTCTGTTTTAGGGTTGTTTGGAAGGTCGCCACCACCTACCCCTCGGACAAAGGTCTTCCCTTTGTTCCCGCTGAGAATCTCACCGTCTTGCCTCCTTATTGTTGAAACATTTGCTTTGTCGTCGCTTTCTTCCAAACAAGGATAACTTTTTAAGCCATTTCGCGAAGTCACACAACGGGACAAAAGATTTCGCTGGACGAAGAATTTATTAATTCCCGTAAAGACTGCTAATATTTATATTGCAGGAGAAACTTCATAGAACAACACGCAAAGGTTTACTTAAATGATATAACCAAGTACATCTAGAAATAATAAAAACATCAAGAGGAAAGTTTTTCGAAGGGGACACATCTGCGTAACCATGAAAAAATCATCTGATGCAATATTCTGCTTCACAGATAACAAGGGTTTAAATGTCTCCCTAAGAGGCGCAATTGAAATAAAATGACGACACAATCAAAAAAATCTTTAATGATCTCGCCAAAAACACAGAACTAATAAACTCAATGTTTTAATAAATCGAATCGATATTTCACTAAGAAATTAGTTCTTAAAAGTGTGCATTGGTATAGCAAGGGATTATTTAGCCGGATTTATCGAGTGTAGATGTCATTGTAATACAATTGTATTTCTTATTTGGTCATTCATAAGCTTCATTCAGACAGTCCGCACAATGTATGTCAGCCGTTCCCAATAATTTGCTGGGAATGCTCGGACACATTATTATAGTCACATCGGTTTAATATTCTTTACTGACCAACCAATTATTATTTATTTATGTAGCTATTTGTATACTTATTAAAATATTACTGAACAAGAAGAAAATCTCACCACGTAAGGGACCGATAATAAAAATATCTGTTCATCACAAAAGAGTTATTCCACGACGCTGCCGTATTGGATCTCGTTTTAGGGTACTTAGGATGAGTTGTTTCGGAGAATTCGAACAATTCGTCAAATTTCAATGTAAATTTTGAAGTTCGGTAAAGTTTCTCTTCAAGTTCCGTTATCATCTCAGCTTTGTAAAACAACTGGCTAATAATGATATAATAACAGAATTTGAATAGAAACTTCACAACACTTGAAAAACATCTTCGAAATTCGATGAATTTTTCAAATTTTCTGAAACAATCCATCATTAGTCAGCTTTGTACCATTAGGAGAAACTTAAAATTGTGTCTATTATATTTTTGAAAAATCTCTTTGAATGTGTGAGAATGAATAAAAATTTAAATTAACCTCACAACAAAATATTAATCGTGAAATATCTGAACCAGTAGTTCTGTGAACAGCTGTAGACCTCGAACCATTTCCTCTTAATAAAAAAATAAAAACCAAAATTTTCTCATATCAGATTTCTTAAGTTTTTAAGTAGTTACCTATTTACTTATAAATTATATATTTTAAGAAAATAATATTTCGAATAAGGAATTACAAAATTTATCCAAAGAAACATCACTTTCAGAAAGACAATTCTTTTTTCAAACTAAGAATAAAATGTGACGATCTGACATTTAAAAATTATATCTATTTACTGTATCATTAATACAGCTATTATCTTGAACCGGAACCGGAACGTACAAACGAATTTAGAAACAGATTAAATGAAAATCTTTCAGAAAAATAATTCTTTTTCCAAACTATTTTCAGGTACCCTGGTTTAATGAAAAAATGCGAATAAGTCCAAATAAATATGAAGATTTCGCATTCAAAAATCATATTTACTGAATCATTAAGATGGCCACTATCTTGAACCGGAAACGGAATGTGTGCAAAAATTTACAAACAAATTAAATGCAAAAAAGTCGATTTAAAAAAAAAACTTGGTTATGCTCTATCAAAAATATGCACATACTCTTACATCTAACGGATTGAATGTATTTCATACATTGTTTTATTCAGTATCCATTTACGTTTGGCACCCTCCAATCACTCTCAACGATAATAATTTACACGACCGAAACATTAATTTAATTAAAGCGAGTTTTCGTATTTATCGTTCATTCTGTTCATCAAGACATTCTCATCTTTGGGCACATCAACTTGTCACGGTAAAAGCTTTTTTTGCCATTTAATTATGCTGTGTAAGTAAGGTGGGTAAGTACTTACTACAACCACCTACCATGTTCCGCAAGCTGTTGTAACAAGATATTTCGTTACACGCGGGGTCCCTAATGTGTCTTTCCGCCTTTTATATTCTAATGACATTTGTTTTAGTGCAAGGTAAATATATATATTTTTTTAATTTTTGAACGAGCGAAAAGTATAACAAGGATATTAAATTTCAAAGCATTTAGTGGATACCCAATAAACACGTATATTTTTGTCGCAAGATGTATTTCAAACCCAGCGCGATTTTTTTAATCCATATACCGATAGACTTTTTTAAACAACGGTACTCTATGAAAAATGAATCCTGCTTTTTTTTATCAATATACAATTTATTAAAAATATGACTGCTTGACAAGATGCGAAAATTTTATAATTTTTAACAACACGTGTTACGACTTTCTCATATTCAAACATATTCGTGCTTTACTGGTTGTTTGTTTTGAAATTTCTCAATTCATTCAATATAGGCCTCCAGTTCAGTCCAGTATTTAGGCCTCCAGTCCAGTTTTTAACAGGAAAATGAATTATTTTTACCAAGTTTTTAAGAAATCAACAATAGTTCATATCAGTAAGTTTTCTCCGTGTAAAAGTTGAACATCTCTTCCTTCATTCTGGAAAAAATATGATTACTTGAAATCTTTGATTACGTAGGTACCGGGTGAACTAAATTAAAATACGTTTATCATCACTAATCTAAAATTACGACTTGTTTTCTCTCAATTTGAGGATATTTGGCTCCAAGAATCCAATATTTGGATGTGCATTGTGTTATATATTCAGAAACGACGTCCTTAAGTACTAATATTATTTTACAATAATTATTACTTACTAGATAAGGTTCCTGGAATTGCCCGGGCTTTAAACAAAGTTTTTTTAAATAAAATTAAAAATTTATTACATTATAAAAATAATGGATTTTGAGGGAAAAATACAATTTTATAAAACTTTTAAAATTATAAAATACATCTTACTTATAAAGTTTTTCGAAATCAAATGTAATAATTTTCAAGAGTGCAAAACTTTATCAAATAACAAAATTCTGCTTTGAGAGATGGTAAAAGGGGATGTGGTTTGTGTGGTTTCCTTAATATTGTTTTAAAGATCAGTGTGCCAAATTTCATTATACTCGGTTTAAAACTGTCGATTTTACGATTGCTACGCATTATAATATCATTGCCCGATTATACTATAAGCTATTAATCTAATAATTTAACTTTGACCGATCCCATATTGACATATCATGCTTTTTTAATATGTTATAACAAAATATTGGTTTTTAATTGACTGTTCCACGTTTCGATATCAATGAGACAAAAAATATTACTCATGTCAGTACTTATGAATGATACTATTAGTGTATTTAACCTGCTTTAGAATACTTACTTTTGTAATTAGTGTTTCCGTTTAAAAACCCAATGCAAAAACAGTAAATAAATATACGTAATATACGATGTAACTACTTCGGTAAATGATTAACTACGATTTAACTAAATCAATAATATAAGTCAATGTTTCGTCCATTTAGACTGTAGTAACTAGCGCGTAATTTTCAAATAATATTATTAAATTGGTCTGACTGAAAATACTTTCAACTATGACAAGGGATTTCATTGTGTTTTTTGTGTGGAGAAATTGAAAAATATTCCAGGTTCTGTCAAAAAGTTTTTTCTGGGAAAATAGTGTTTTCAAAAACAGGCTAATGGTTTTCCACCGATTTTTTTAAAATATTTCCTTTTTTTGTACATTAATTCCGGAAAGTTTTATAGAATTTTTATTTCGTGTTTTGTGCTCGTATGAATACTATAAATTATATTTGTGTGGATCATACTATGTTTTTAATTAGAAGCTGTGAAAAAAAACTCTTTATGATAAATTTACATCACAGCTGGATGACTTTCTAAAGTGGGTATTAATTATGGCAGAAATATTTCTCTTCTCGTTTCTTCTCCGTGTGGTAAAGTGAATTTCTCACAAATAAAATCTTGTATTTTTAATGAAATGCCTGAAGCATATAATTTACAAACATTTGCAAGATGAAAGCCTTCTGTATTACAATCCACGCAAATATCTATTTAACGAAGAAATTGCGGTTGTATTTTATGTACAGACTGAGATTTATTTCCGCGCTAACGTGAAAAACATGAAAAAACATGGCGGCGCTTCTCCCAAAGCCGTTCGAACACCTTATTAAAAAAATAACCTCCCACATTTAGAACCTGGTGATAAATATATATCCATAACATTCTGGACCTGGTGATAAATATATATCCGCAACATTCTGGACCTGGTGATAAATATATATATTTTCGTAACATTCTGGAGTTGGTGATAAATATATATCCGTAACATTCTGGACCTAGTGATAAATATATATCCGTAATATTCTGGACCTGGTGATAAATATATATTCGTAACATTCAGGAGTTGGTGATAAATATATATCCGTAACATTCTGGACCTGGTGATAAATATATATTCGTAACATTCTGGAGTTGGTGATAAATACATATCCGTAACATTCTGGACCTGGTGATAAATATATATTCGTAACATTCTGGAGTTGATGATAAATATATATCCGTAACATTTAGGGCATATTATTGTGAATGACCACTCTCCAACCGGAAAATAATGTAATTCACGTTAGTAGTTATAGTTACCTACGATATAACGATCTCAGACATAAATCATGGCCGCATTGTACGTGATAGTTCGTCGCGTGGTCTTCAGGCACCGGGACGCCATTTGTATGCATAGCGCGCAGCGTGCACTCCCGCAAACTCAAAACAACTTTAACAAAAGTATTTAATTATTTTGGAAGCATGTGGTTTCCAGTAAATATTAATTAAACCTTCAGCACATCTTTGAAATACTGGAAGAGTGATATAAACTCAATACAAGTTTATTTATTTATGTACAGCGTACAGCAACTAATGAACTTTTAATTAATTTAAATACGCGTTTAAAAAAACTTATCCTAGCTTTGTGTGAAGCATTTTCCAACCACGCTCACACAAAAATTCTCTGAGCGCGATGCATTTTTTTATCTTATTTTGTCTGGAATTTGACAGGAATGTGCATTGTGCAATGCATGCGGAACTGCTTTTGCAATTTGCATAGTTGGATGGAAAAACATGATTATGATATAGGAAATATGAACACAGGGATTATATGGATATCAGAACAATAAACTAATCTTCCACCATTTCATGTATTTGTTCACCTTTGATTAATGTTGATGTCGTAATTATTAACAAACTGTAAAAGGAAATCTGCAAATTATTATTTCAGATTACACTGCCAAAAGTATTACGTGATTAATTTTAGGTTATCTTTAGCCAAAGTCTGGCTAAATATCGAGGATAGCAACACAATGCGGGTGAAGGTAGTGGGGAGAGAAAGGAAATGGGGAAGAGGAAGTTAGTGAAGTACCTGCCTATTCAGATCAGATCATCCAAACACGGCCAAAGCAATTTTAAGCAACTTCAATTCAAATTCAATTCTGAATGGTGGTCTTACGCCAGGGCGATACTGAGAATATTTTCCTATTTGGAACGTATATAAACTATTTATTATTTTTAATTCGTAATTTGTGAAGTAACAAAAATCAATAAAATACAATTTACTTGCGCACACCGGAATTTGAACTCGCGACCTCCAGAGCTTGCAAGTCGAGATCCTAGAGCAAATATAGTAACTTGCCTCTGTAGAAGATGCAAGTTACTATAGTAATAATATAGTAACTTGCCTCTGTATAAGATGCAAGTTACTATAGTAATAATATATTAAATTGCCTCTGTAGAAGATGCAAGTTACTATATTATTTAGCTGTATATTTTGGTTTAAAAAATTAAAAAAAATTGAACACTTTGTTTGTCTAATGGATGCTTTGATAACATATCCAAAACTCATTATTGTATGAAAAAGGCCGGGCGCCGTTCTTCTTAATATGATTTTATCAAAACATATTGGATTTTGAATTTCGTTTGTTCGATGAAGGTCAATTCAGTGTGAGCGCCTACGACCCGCATGTTTTAGCTATTAATACCTTTGATAAGCTTAGTGTATGGTGTATGCCAACAGACAATGCTACCTGATTCCAGCGTCCAAATATCCAAAGGGTTAACATAGTAATTATGACCCTTTCATTATTTCAGATTGGTATTTAGTAACATGAAAGTATCTCCATCGGCATAAAATTAAGCTTTTTGTGTGAATATTCATTCCGGATTTTCCGGTGAAATTAAGGAGCAGTATCCCGGAGCACGAACCCTAAATAAATACATAAATTTCTAAATGCTAACCTACGTAGTATGTACTGCCACCATCGTTGAAGTATGTAAATATGATAATATTGGGTTATTCAACGAGTTCATTTGACATGGAAATTTCAAATATAATTGAGTGATTTCAGAGGAGATACTCTCATTAATTTGTAAAATAAACCATGAACGGTATTGTTTATTTCAGACATGTGGTTTGCTTTTGTGATTCTAATTACGAGCTTTTTTTCATCTAACAGCACTTAGATAGAAATAATAACAACTTTAATTTAGCTCTATTTAGCGATAAAAGTGTATCCAGTTAAAGCTCATGAAATGTGGCATATTCAAAATATTAATACAGGATGACTCATACCTTGATTGGAAGTTACATACGTTATAGAAGAGGCACTCTCCAGAAATAATGTCGCTTAAAAAAAGTAGATTCCTAACCGACGCCGACAAGAGAAAAATAATGGAAATGCTATTATTTTTATCAAAAATAATAATATTCGACGAATCTAAAAAACAAAAATATTTCACCATTAACCCCTTCAGCACTTTACTTTTGTACAGTTTGCAATGTTTCCTGTGTATTTACATAATATTATTTTTCTTGTTTTAGAAACAAGATAAAAGTATATATAAGTAATAATTGTTGAATAAATTAATAGTATTTATTCAATTATTTGGCTGATAAAAATAATCAGACGTAGCTTAGCGATTTCGTGCGCCTGACTGGCAATCAGAAGGTGTTTATTTTTTCTCGTAAGATTTTTTTTATATTCGTGTTTCATGCTTACAATTATTGCTTATAATATTTTTTAATTAATATGCATTTAAAGGACTAATTAAATATTATTTTTCTGTCTTAAACTTGCACTGATAATATAACTAATTTGAATAGGTGCACACTTATTGCAGTTTTCATTAGCTACGTCCAAGAATAACAAATAAATCGTTTTCTCTAACGTTTAAATACTAGTTTTATTATGTCATGTCATATCAAAAGCGCCTGTTCAAGTTTTCTAAGTTTTTAAAATAAAATTTAACCAAGTTGTAATAATGACGCGTTTTTTTTTCATGTAGCGTTCCATATTTACTAATCGCAAGGTTGACGGAAATAAACTTGAAATTTTGACAAGAAATTTAAATCCGGTTGTTAGGACATCCTATATAGGTACATCTCATTAACCGTTGATAATTTAAGAACAAGATTTTAGTGTAAGCTTGTTTACTTTGACGGCCTTCTTGGTGGAGGATCCGGAGGTCGCGGGTTCAGATGCTCAAGTAAATTTTATTTGATTTACTTGTGTTATTTCTCAATTTACTCATATACATAGTATATATAGTATATTTTTTGTATGTTCCAGAGTAGAAGAGATTGTCAGTATCGGCTTGGTGTAAGACCATTATTCAGAATTGAAACGTTGATTGAAATAGCTTTGGCCGTGTTTGGTGACCAGATCTAAATAGCTAGTTAGTTTCACACCTTCCTCCTCCCCATCTCCTTCCCCTCACAACTATCTTCAGCCTCAAAACATACCTCGATTGGGGAAGCCATAGTCTCACTGGCTCGAGACGATTGGGAGCAGTTGGGGCTCTTGTGCGGTTTCACATAAAAATAAAAATAAGTTTTTCACATTTCGTAATTATAGCATTCTATTCAAGTACCAGTAATAAGTACCATGTTTCATACAATGATATTAATTTATATTGACACATTGCCAATTTGTCTGTCTAGCAATTAAAGAAAAATTATTAAAATTCTAACTGTATGACGTGTTTAACAATCATCGTTGTTTTCAATTGTGCCAGCGTACCTCATCGTATTATATTTTCTATAGCATTGTTTTCCACAGACTAGATTTAATGGATACATATTTGTAGTATAACAGCATCAATCAAAATAATCCTCTGAATTGGAAAGTAATTACTATTACCAAATTATGTATCGATTTTTCGCATCAGTGGTGCAAACAGTCATCCCCAGATCATCGGCACACCCCCCACATGAATTGACCAGCAACACGGACCTAACCCACGCTCCTGCCCCCTGTAATATTTCGGGTTATCTAAGGAGTGTCCCATTATGACCAAACACCATTATCCTCGTATGGCTTCATCCAAGTAAATAAATTATTTGAATACATTTTGATAAAGGTATTGTTAATAAATTTTTATACGGTTGTTTCGATTATGTTATTTGAAGGCTCCATTGAATCTTTGAAAAATGAGCTGTATTTAAAAACCTTACTTTGTGTTACTTTATAGTACAAAATTTAGCAGTCACCTCCGGTTAAGCCCAAAACCATGGAAAAACACATGACTTAGTGCGGAAAAAGGTGGCCCGTTTGATTTTTTGATTTTAACAAACGGATCCAAATCTTTAGGACACGGGTGTCTGATGGGAATGCTGTCCTTGTTTTACCCGTATTTGGATGTTAGATGTTTCCAAGAACTATCGTCATTGATCCCTTTGGTACCGGTGCATATTTGGTAAACACATCAATAAACAAGAAAAAAAAAAGTATCTTCGACTCGTTATTGAGTTTAACTGAGTGAAACTATTTGCCGTTATCTGTGTTTCCTACCCACTACAATATGAGTCTTTTCTTTCGTGTTCACGCCTTTCTCTCTTCAAAAAGACCTTTCATCCAGCACCTCCAAAGACGACCCAGGTCCTGAGGGTGTTAATGCAAAAAATAAAGTATATCAAATGAGACTCTGCACTATCTGGGACAGTTTGTCAATAGTTACCAATTCGATTAACAAAATTATTCCATTTCTCCGTAGAGGCGGGAGGATTAATACCACAATATTCCGTCTAGGCACAAACTTATTTGCGCTTTTCAAAAAAACAAGTTAATATAACAAGACTCTATTTCAAACTCGGTTACCAAAGGTTTTTTCCTCATTTTTAATTCTTAAAAATGAATGGACCCAAGATGGGAGCCCTGGGGAACGCCATAACTTAAAAAAATAATAAAGAAAATAAATGCGAGCCTACCAAGTACATAAAATAGTAAAATAATATATAGAGTTTAGTGATCGAATTTTTAAAAGCTGATTATATCAGATTAATTATTATGTTACAAACTCATACCTACGCCTCCATAAAAATACATCAGTTTGAAAACTAAAAATTTCACCTGAAAAGGTAGCAGAGAGTTGTAAATTTACTCCAAACTGCCAACACTTTATTTCGAATAACAATTCAATTTCCTAGCGAAAAGTGTATAACTTCGGAAAATAACATCGCACACTCAGCGAAACTTCAATTTCCAACAATCAGTTCAACATGCATACATGCAAACATTGTATACATTCATATTAATAATATACAAGCTTCTCGACGAGTGTGGCATGAAACGAAAATGGTTCTCCACGCTGAGAAAAATATTACACTTTACAATTTTCCAATATCACCCCATCTAACTGTGTGACCGAGGGAGACGGAAGAGCGTCGGATTCCATGGAATTCGCTGGTAAGAGGGAGAGGGGCGATTATCTGTGTCGTCACACTTCATTGAAGTAAAGTGACGACAAGTTGTGCAGTGTTCGGTGGGCGGCGTGGGAACGGGAGGTTTGATTTATTTCCAATGTTGACCAACTTTACATGCTATCTTTTGTCGTTGAAAGGATAATGTTTTCATTGCGTTTTAATATTTCCATCGACAAGGTTTTAATAAACAAGTATCATTTTTTTTTAATTCAAAACCGTCATGAAACCACATCAAAACAATTCAACGAATAAATGCAAAACTTAAGACAAAAACTTAACCAGAAGAAAATAGACACCTGAAGATAAATTATTAACGACTTTAATATTACCCCATAAATCAAAAAACCGCACAGTGCTTAATTAATTGCAATTCGTTATAAAGTTTAATTTAATACATACAGAGAAATCTCTCTTTGACACTTAAAGGGTTTGATAAGGATTATAATTAGATTATTATTCCTCGTGGGAAATTTGCAAGCTATAATAAAAGGGTTGATTTTACATACCCCCAGAAATGAAAGGATACACTGATAGTACTTTACTAAATAGTTGTATATTGTCCATACTTAATCGAAATAACGTTCGCCTATAAACTTTGTTTTGGTAAACATTTTAAAAAACTTTGTTTGTATTTTTATGTTCTTACTGTATTAAAAATATCACTGAAGATAAAAGAAAAAAACTATCAGTCATTCAACTGTTGTTTTTTTCCGACGATATATCTTCCGGCCTTGTATCATTAGCGGCGAATAAAGGTTTTCCGATAAATAATATGAAAAAGGGATACCTTTTCGTTATTCGAATGACGTATTAAAGTAGTTCACCTTTTGTTAGACATTCGTTCGTGGAACAAATTCGTTGGTGGAGTTCATTTATTATTCATTTTTTGAAGGGTTCCAATTTTACTAACGATGCGAAAACACTCGGCGAGGATGAGATGCGGTGGGTAATCAAATGATTAATGTCTCGTTAGTTGCCAAACCTAAAAAGCATGCGAATATATTACTCGTTTTCAAGATATAAATATTCTTTTTCAGTGAAATAAAATGTTCAATGGTGGACACGGCTAGCCGATTATCAAAACATAGTTTTTATTGTTATGTTATCATATTAGTATGACGGAAAGATTAATAGTAATAATGTTACAGTTTTTTTCAAACCCAATTAAGTCGAAGCTTAATGCTAAATCACTATTTCGATTAATCTTTATAGCAAATTGGTGTACATTAAGAACACTAAAAATATGCTTTAGATAAATTGAAAGTTTTCCTATCGTTTTCCTAGAGTAGAATATAAATAAATTAGGTACTCAATCGAAAATATAAAAGTAAACTACTAAAAAAAATTTAAATAATATAAATGTATGAACGTGTAAAGATTTTTTTAAATGCAGTATTATAGCTAAGATTATCTGTGACAGTTTCACTTGATTAACTTTAAAAAAAAATATTTACAAAATAAATAAAAACCACTTCTGTGGTTCAAATCGAACGTTTCTAGACTCCGTTTGTCAAGCAATTTTAATGCATTTTATAACTAACTTCGTGACAATACTAGGCATACCAAGAATATATACATTTTTGGCTTGTAGCTTTCTCAGGTAACCTTAAAATAATTAATCAAAAACTTTAAGAAATTTGTATTCTACTGAATAGATACGCTCAGCGTTACTGGGGGAAATTAAAATACATTAAAAAAATACTCATTATACGTTCGATGTACTCAACATATAAAAAACATTAAAAAATATATTGATAATAAAAATAACTCACCCCCTATACACAGGCTCAGATTAATTATGGGGGTACATCGTTGACACACAAATATATATATAATTATATCACCATTACTACCGCACAAGAGTCCCAAATACTCCAAACCGTCCGGAGCCAAAGATATGGTATCCCCAACTGGGGTATGTGGTGAGACTGGAGGTTGTGAGGAGGGGAAATAAATGGGGAAGGAGGAATCGGGGTAGTATCTGGCTTTTCAAATCTGGTCCCCAAATACGGCTAAAGCCATTTCAAGCAATGTTTCATTTCTGAATGGTGGTCTTACATCAGGGCGATACTGAGAGTATCTTCCACTCTGGAACGTGCCGCAAATATACTAAATATTATTTTTTGTGAGTAACAACATTCTGTTTTAATGGATGGTAAAAGGACACGGTTTTGGTTATGTTGTTTGTAGTTTGAAATCTCAGATAGACAGTTTTCGTCTTATTTTGAAAGTCAAGTGTGCAAACTTTCATCAATATCGAAATAAAACTGTAGATTTATATTTTTGCAATAGACAATCTTCTTTATATTCTGTTGAAACTCATAAGAACAAACTTTTAAAAATTTCAGCAAATTGTTTCAAGTAGTTTTTTTAGCATATAAGGCAATTATTCCTACGTACACTGTCATTTATTTATATTGAAAAGAAGATATAGATTATACAATGAGGACGTACGGAACTTTTGCTTGTGATTAAAAGTTAAAAAAACCTAAGTTTGTTATAGTTCAACACTCAACAAACATCTAATCAAACATTAAAAAATAACCCGCATTTCATCAAGCCAAATGTCTTTTCCCTGTCAGCCGACAGTGTCGTTAGTAAGACACCTCGTACTCGGCGAGAAGATTCGATTATTTCAATTAGCCCTAGGCAATGAGGGGTCGGCATTCGGCATGCACTGCACCGCCCGAGGTCGCCGGTAGCCGGTACCCTGCATACATTGGTACTAGGATCTCCTCACCTCCTGCGCTCTTCTGCACGCCCGGTCTTGGGTTTGTCTTTACGGCGCCGGACGTGGTCTCGTTAAAACGGCAAATTCCGCAATGACAATTCGGGCTCCAAAGCATTTATGAACTCCGGATACAATTTGGGACCGGATGCTGGGAATTACTGAGTTAACTTTGCAATTTTAATGCGATTCTCTTGTTAAAAGTGAGTGCATTAAATAAAACTACCAATTCAGTACATTAAGCTTTTTAAAGAATAATATCAGCGCTATTCAGGTGTGAAGAACACATATTTCATCTAGATTTAGGTAGGTACTATTTGGTAAAATTTTGTTTAGGTGAGATCGAATTCATGATTTATGGCGTGATGATTTACAGTGACTTTTAACTGTTAAATGTTGGGTCACAACATTTGACAAATTTGTAGAATTTTAATGTTAACGTTCAAGTTCTGTTATAATATTTCTTTAGGCCAGTTCCTCTATAAAAGTTCTATTCAAGTTCTGTTTATATATTATTACGGGCCAGTTGTTTAACAGAACTGATTTAATAACAAGAACAGAACATTGCCTCTAACCACTTATTTTTCACTCGTATTTAGATTTATCAGTATTGTCTTCTTATTTAATGATTAAGGACGGGTTATCATCCAAGTACTGAGAAACAACCGGACCACGGTAAAATAATAACAAAACTTGAATAAAACCTCCACAGAACTTAAATATTTACATTGAAATATGATGAATTGTTCAAATTCTGTGAAACAACAGACCTTAAGCTTTTTCATTAAACCTGTTTCCATAAGACCAGTTGCCTAGGTACTAAAACAAATCGAAATATTTTAAAATAAATTTAACAGTTTTTCGGTATTATTTCGTGTCAACAAAGTTAATAATTTTGAATAACGTATTAAAATAAATTTAAATTTTTGAAGTGAAACTTCTTTACGCGCGTCATGCAATTTCGAGGACCGGAGTAAAACCGACTCATGACCGAAACGAAAATGCGGGTACCCCCACCACCGATTAAAGTTCATTTGATCTAGTCAAAGTTTTGAAGTAACATATAAATGCTTCTTAGCTCATCCCGACAACTGGCGTTGGTGGTGTAATGGTCAGCATAGTTGCCTTCCAAGCAGTTGATCCGAGTTCGATTCTCGGCCATCGCACATTATTTTTTTGTTTTTAACGCCTTTTTCATTCAATATCTTATTTTTTAGTAGGTCAGAACATTTTTTAAAAGAAAATAATATTGCAAAATAATAAAAACACTTATCTCACTGTGATAAAACATTACTCCGCTAGAGCGCGCTTTGCGTTATTGTGTTGGATTAAAATTATTATCTAATCCGTATATTATGATAATTGTATTACATTTATTTAATTAATTTATTTATTTTGATAATATGTAATAATTTACAGAAAAAAAAATTAAAACTATCTCCCTCTGATAAAATATCCGTTCGCTAGAGCGCACTACGCGATCTTGTGTGGGATTCTATTTCTGTACATTGTACATTATTTTTAAAAATATATTATATTTTGGGTGTGATGTAGGTAACATTATAAAACATAACAAGCTCTCATATTTTCAGAACCTACATAATATAATCAATTTATGCGGCTTTGCTTACAGTTGGTGCTCAGCGTGGTTGGCTTTCAATCAGTTAAGCGAGGTTCGATTCTCGGCTGTGGCATTTTTGAAGTGAAACCTTGTTGAGGTGGGGGAGCCGCTCACGAACGTTCTCTCTCTTCTCTTCTTTCCTCTCTCTCAGACACCAGCGAACTGCGCCACGCCAAGCATCAGCTGAAACTAGAAGTTTCACTTCTGTCTTGCGTAGGCTTGACACACCCACTTTTTTTTTCGGTTTTATTCCGTGTCAACAAAGTAACTAATTTTGAATAACGTATTAAAATAAATTTAACATTTTTTCGGTATTATTCCGTGTCAACAAAGTTACTAATTTTGAATAACGTATTAAATAAGTTTTATATAGGTATTTATTTATTAAGCCCAAGATCGATTCAGATCGTTCGTCTGGATTAAATAAGGCCGCAATATAATGAATACTGAGAGTTCTCCCAAGTCGCGAAAGAGCTTACTACGTGTTTCTTTAGTTTGAACTCTGAATGCGGCCTTTTCACCATACATGGGGATAAGTTTTTCCCTAACAAAGCTTAGTCTACCTTGCCCGACCCTGCTATTACAACAAAATTAGAACATATACCCATTTATTAATGTAAACCATGGTCTGCTTCCAGGCTATGCTGTTTTAATCAATTCTATAAACACCATAACTATGCATTCATGGTGTTATTACAATAATGTTATATATGATGTAAGTAGGTACAATATCTGTGCTGTGAATTGGGGTGGGCTGCGGCTAGGGTGTGGGTACGGGTGACGTCACAAGCAGCCACACGCGTCAGTTCAGCCAAGTGACGTGGTAGCCGATGCCCATTCATTAGGCATGAACTTAGCTGCAAGCTGTACAAACTGCAACGGAGCGTGGAGGATATGAGGGTTTGACGGGCACGGCAAGTGTTTATGTATTGTATCAACACGTTGAGCCCACCGATACTTGGTGGGTGGGTGTTACTGGTATTAGGAATGCTTGAATAGCAATCAAATAGCTGACATTATGTACGATATATTACGTAATGTACATACCTTCAAATAATTACAAATTATATTCTTTACACACATAAGGGTATAATTATCTCTTTTCAAATATAAGAGTATGTGAGACTGTAAACATGGTTAAGTGCAACCCTCCCTAAATAAGTAAAAACTCATTTTACATCCCTTTTGCGTGAATTATCAACCTCAATATAATTTCCATTTTGGCAATGGATGGAGTTGTGAGCCGAGACAAGTAAACAATATTTCTTCTTTACAGTCAACATTATATTTTTCTCGCGATGCTTCTACTAAGAGTATAATCATCATATATGAAAGAGTTGAATTATGAATTGTGGTGAGGACTGAATTTTCAATAGCATTAGTGAATTTATTTATTTACTCTATTAAAAATCACAGGATTCTCTGAATTCTTGAAAAATCATTTTGAATTTTGAAAATGACAAATTAAAATAATTTTCTGTTAAATTATATTATATAAAAGGCAGGTTCTTTATTGTTGGTTTGAATTCTTTACACAATCAGATCCAATTATTTAAATAACATTAAAATTCAAAGCGATTTTGAGTTGAATTAATCAAAGTTAAGTAGGACACACAGACAATCGAAATTGGTATTTTTGAATAGTAACATAGTAGTTTTATGCAAGTTTACATTTAAATTGCCAGGTATCAGCTTAAGTGCTACTTTAAGGAACTTGTAGTCAAAATACAAAGTGGCTAAAAATTGATTTTTTAACGGAGGAAAATCATAAAAAGCTACGTGATAGGAAGATAAATACACAATGTAAATTTCTACGTAACTTACCTTGGCACGGTCATTTGGGAACTTAAAAGCCACGTGCTTTTGGAATCACCTCTAGAGCTAAAAGGGTTTCCTTTTCAAAAAGCGTTTCAAAGGAATTTTTATCTATTTTATCTAAAACTGATGCCGATAGTTTTCCAAGTAGTGCGTTCACTGCTCGTAGTATTTTTAACATCGAATTTTTATTTCAGAATACTGTATAGTCAGAATTTTATGTTCTGCAACTTTATATGTGTAATATTATTTTTCTAAGCCTAAATTTGTACCTAATATAATTCTTTGGTGCCTACTTTTGTACTTCTAGTATAATTCTTCTGAGCTTACTTTTGTAACTTTAATATTATTCTTTCGTGCCTACTTTTGTACCTCAACTATTATTCTCCTCAGCCTTCTTTTATACCTCTAATATAATTTTTATGAGTCAACTTTTATACCTCTAATATTATTCCTAAGGGCCTATTTTGTTATTCTTCTCAACATACTTCTTCAATCCTCACATTAATATTTTGGGCCTAATTATGTATATCTAGTATTATTCTTTTGAGCCTACTTTTATATCTCTAATGTCATTCTTATGAGCCTACTTTTATAACCTACAGAATTCTTAGAAACCTGTTTTTATACCACTAATATTATTCTACTCATTCTACTATCTGTAGCGCAAATTTGATTCTCTTGGGCTTACTTTTCTAGTATAAGTCTAGTATTAGTATTTTTAAACCTCTAATACAATTTTATGGGCCTTCTTTTCTAGAATAAGTCTAGTATTATTCTTCTTTACTACTAATATATATATATTTTTTGGTAGAATGCAGTCACTTTGTGGTTTGACATATTAATTTAAATAAAACAATAACTTTGTTTGTAACCACGATTTTTTTTTTTAATACCGACCGGTTTCGCTTAACACAAGCATCTTCAGGGTATAAATTAAAACTAAAAATTAAAATTAAAACTGAAAATTAAAATTAAAACTGAAAAATTAAAATTGAAAATTCAAATTAAAAATCAGTTTTAATTTTATAGCCTCAAGATGCTTGTGTTAAGCGAAACCGGTCAGTACTAAAAAGATTAAAATAAATAAATCGTGGTTACTGACAAAGTTATTGCTTTATTTCAATCTCTAATATATTTCTTATGGGTCTTCTTTTGTACGTCTAATGTTATTTTTCCCAACCTACTGTAACGCTAATTTTATTATTTTAGGCTTCTTTTATACCTCTACTATTAGTCTTTGGAGAGTACTTTTGTATCTCTTATAATATTCTTCTGAGCCAATGGACCTCTAATATTATTATTTTGAGCCTACTTTATTACTTCTAATACTATTCCTCTGGGCGTTCTTTTGTACCTCTGATATTATTCTACTAGGCCTACTTTTGTACCTGTTATGTTAATCTTTTGAATCTATTTATGTACTCCCAAAGTTTTTCTTCCTAACTTACTTTTGTAATTCTTAAAGTATTTTGTTTACCCAAATAAAATAACGGGTAAAAGTTTGGAAAAAATTTTCTAATTATTTAAGAAGTGCAATAGTACGTTCAGAAGAATAACATAAGAGCCCATTGTAAGTAGGTTAAACTGACTATGATGTCATTATTAACCTGCTAATGATCTACATGTGTTTTAATTAAGGCTATAACGACAAGTTTTTCCTGGTACGCCCCTCGGATCTAATTTCTAATGTTTTATATGTGCTTTTATCCCTACACCACCAATTAAAAATGTTTGGATCATTTCTTTAGCGCAATTTTTATGAAAAGATCACATTTAAAAATTAAATGGCCCAGAAAAACTAAATGGGCCATACAAATCACTGTAGGTATTAGAAAGAAACAGGATAATTTGTGCACGCATTAGTTATTTCTGCGTAAAATGTCTCACGTTCAATAAACTCATATTTGCTTTGATTTTAAATATCGTTTTCGAAATTGGAACAGATTGCGTAATAAAGTAGGTACCTACCTAGAATGAGAAAATTAGATATTTTATTTGAAATAATTAATATTTATTTTAAGTTTTTGAGGAATTGCGTGATTTTCAAGATTACTAACGGTAAATTTCTGATCGGCTTCTCTCTAATTTGCCATAATAACATTTGTTTTCGAAAGGCATTAATCCTGAGACTAATATTTTATAAATGCTTTCAGTTTCAAAAATCCCATGATTATCCTGTGAGTTTCAGGAATCTGCGCTAGTAATTGAATAACTTCGTACACTTTAGAGTAAAAATAATATAAAGTGAACCTGGAGATTAGTGTCGTGGACTTATCCGTTTGGTCGGAGCAGATAACATTATTTTTCTTTTACTTCTGATCAAACACTGTCAAACATCGAAATTCTTGTATAAACAGATAATTTATTAGACTGGCGTATCTGGGACTCGAAAGGTCATAGGAAATTTGATGTCATCCTCTTTCTTGACGAGGATGTCATAAGAATAATAATGTCGGGTCATTGAACAAAAAAATGTTAAAATAGTTTATTTTTAGCTTAGCAGCTTGCTTTTGATGGGCAAACATTTTGGGCCGAAACTGCATCGTAATGTTGTTTTGACATTGCAGTAAGATGTGTTGAGTTGAGTTGAACGAAACAGGTTAAATTCACAGGCTTACGACTTTCATCGGTATGTCTTCTTGTTTGAACAAGATAAAAATTTTCCTGCAATTCCTCCAATTCCTTTCACAGCAACATTGGAACAGAAGACAAGAACACACATATTATAAGATGTAATATTGAAATTTTGGTTAGTACACCAAACTGTATTGGAAAATGGTTATTTCTTGGTCAAAAGAGAATAAACGTGCTAGTTAAAAAGAATTTAAAAAATATCTTTATTTTAGAGGGTATTTCTTTTCAATAAGCTGTGAAAATCACTATTCATGGGATAACGCATATTTTTGATTTTAATATCGATCAATAACTTTATACTCGAATATAAAGTTACTAGTTAAGTAACTGTACATATTTATATCAGATAAGTTAGCCGAGTTTTTCACCTATTGAGATTATTTATTTATGACTAGCTGTACCCCACGCATTGCTGTGTCTCAGTCTGTCTGTGCAGATAAATAAAAAATGGCGCGTGTTGCTTTTACGTCCAAGAGATGGCGCTCTTTAAAAAAAAGCATGTTTGTCCAACAGATTTAGCCTTTTTTTCAAACAAAAAACATGTTTTCACCTCTCACAGGTGACAGCTATGCAATATAGGTATATAAAAACACACGCGTATTCAAATGCAACGTTGTATCAAAATTTCAAAGCAATCGGTGGTGAGCTTTCGGAGTTTTAAGATTTTGAACAAACGAACATTTACATTTTTATTAATATAGATAATGGACATATTAAGTAATGAAAAACCTCCTTACTTTCTCTTATGAAATTCGATATTTCGATTTAAACATTTTCTATAAAATTGACTGCTTAGATGCCAACAGGTTTACAATAATTAATAGTTTTTCCATTGGATTTGACTAGTTGTTTATTTTTTTTTTAGAAAGGCAAATATCCTTGGTAACAAATAACCTGACAATATTTTGAAATCTCCTACTTATCATTATTATTATTTATTATCATTACTTAGGAGCTTATCTATAAAAACATAGTTTTGAAATAAACGCAAAAAAAGATTAGAATGCTCATAACCCAAATTATATTTCATAAACGGCTATATGTACGAGATAGAACTTATAGCTTAAAGCAATATTATGTTTAACTAAAAACACCAGTTTTGTAGTTAGGTCCCTTTGATCTTAAGCCCCCGCACAGAAAGAAGAAAATGTTTTTTGTGTGATGATGGAGGACTAGAAGGACCAAAGGGCGATGCCCACTCAACCACTGACTTTGTTATTTATTGCTCACACATATAAATCGGCACAAAATTGTATTTAGTAATAACAGTTAACGCCTTTAAGTTCTCTAGTCATTTAAGTTATAAAGCAAATGGTTCAAAATATTGATTTATTGGCTCAAGATCGGTACAATAAATACAACATCTTTACAACAACAAAGGAAAATAGCTGAAATTGCCCTGCAGAGATTAATGCCACGTACATTCCATTTTTCAATTGCGTTCCCGTTGTTATTTTGCAGAATATTGCTTTCAATAAATCCATTTTCGATGTAAAGTTAATCTTTTTTCTCCTCACGCGCGCTAGCTACCATAAATATCGCGCACAATGAGCGGACGACAAATAAATTCGTCATTCGTAGAAAAATGCCCAGGGACCGGTAGATGGAATATTGCTTGTAAAACGCTTTATTCGTCCCGAGATGATGTTCCCAGCTCAATGTTTTGACGGAAGAACTGGAATTAAAAATTTTTTTTGAGCATTTTTGTTCATTTTCAAACGCTACAATTTTACTGTTTGCCAAAACTAGTAATAATGAGTGTACAGGGTAGGTATGGAACCATTATTTAGCCAAATATATATATTTTTTAATTTCCAAATTACGTCATTCCAAAGTAAGCATTAGATTTAAAAATATATCCTTTTTTGTGTCTATTGCGTTCGTCTTACATTTGTTTGTTTTGTGCCTAAAAATAACCCAGGAAACAACCAAAAAAAATTTGACAAATTTAATAATAATTTAATTAAAAATCTAGTCAAAATAACCAATTTCCTATTAAAAAATGACTGCAGGCCTTTAATCAATTAATTGACAAGAGTTTCTAACAAAGTATCCGTTAATATCTAATGTTTTATGGGGACGACAGAGAACGTGTTCATTCAAATATTGATATTGACATCTTGACGGAATGTATCAAATACATTTGAATTCCATCTATTCTGAAACAATAATAAATATAGATGTAATCTGCAGGATATGTGTATAAAAAACTCTTAGGGGGTATTTCACTATGTCGGGCTAAATATCTGACTAGCTATCCGTTGGCTGGCTTTAAAGATCAGAATCACTTCGTTATTCAACGGCGACCGTTTCACCATTGTTTCCGAGCTTCCGGATAGATAAAACTCGAAATAGTCTGGCAACATCGCAAAATGTTTGCAGTTACTCCATCTACTGCCACGGCTGTCATGCGTCACAGTCCGCACACCGCGAAGTGTGCATTTTTTTGGTTATGTTATGTTGATTATCAGGCCATTTTAGATAGATTCGTGTCGAATTAATACATTGTTTCTTATTTTGAACACAATCAAATAATTCAGGATGGATCATACAAGCATTCAAATTCATTCAACGAAATTCGACTCACTTCTCCGCTGTCAAACTCGGAATGTTTTGACGCCATCTTTGATTCGAGGAATAGCGCCTAACGTCTGGTTTGAGCACATATTAGTCAAATCGAACTTTAACCCGTTAAGCGTTTAAGCGTTAGCGTTATTCAGATATAGTGGAAACGAAAAAATGACTAATCCGCGGATTAGGGCTTAGTCACAACATAATCAGAGATAGTGAAATACCCCCTTAAATTGACTCTAAGATTTTAAAATGCTTTTTTTACCGAAGTACCTCTGTTATTTATCAAATATAAAATAAATTATTTTGAAGATTTGACAGTTTAATTTGCAATGCTGATAATTGACAATAATATGTCTAGTTAAGTATTCTTGGCAGTATTTCATTATAAAAATAAAGTTAAATAAATGTTTTTGTCCTCCGTTATACTATTCTAATACGAATAAGTACGAGTGTATTCAATAACTACGTTATTCACTAGTTGATTGATAAAATATGCGATTATACGCCAAATAATAGTTTACTTGTACAAAAAATCAATCTATAATTTGCTGGCGCATCTCAAAAATAATTATTAATCTCGATAACGTTTCAATCCCGAAGAACTTTATAATCATATTTGATTACTCGTGCTTTAACGGTTAGAATAAATATTAAATTGAATTGAAAACTCTCAACAAACACTCAACAGAATACATTCAAAAGAACAAAAAAATGTTAGCTTCTTGGAATCAATATAACATGTTTTAAATATGATAACATTCTAAATTTGGAAAAACGAAACAGAAACATTTTGATTGTTTTAATTTTACGTAATTGTAAAAAGCATTCACTTTGTGGCTCATCATAATTTATAATAAAAACACATACATTTGTTTTTGACCACTATAGTTTTATTTTCACTCTACCGGTTTTTTGACGTGCTATGTATGGTTATATCCGTGAATGTCGGTTTACGATAGATTTTGGATTCAATTGTATTATTTGTTGAAGAAGGGATCTTCCGAAACCGGTAAAGTGAAAATAAAACTATAGTGGTCAAAAACAAATGTATGTGTTTTTATTATAAGTTTTAATTTTCTTTGAAACAGATACATAATTTGTTATTTTTTGATTCTGATGATGTAATGATTGATTCCTATATTATCAGTTTTTTTTCGCAATTTATGGAAATGATACGTAACGTTGGAGTGACGATTTTCGTAAATTTCTTTTAAAATACCCGCGATTTAAGATTAATCTCACCCTCTCGATTACGGCACTAAAATCGGGCCTTGTTTCAAATGAAAGATTGTAAACGCAATAAAAAATAGCTCTAACTCTCATTTTCATCAAATTGAATGTCGCAAGAATGGTGCTTTGTATTTATTTCCAGTATTTTGTGAAATTTTCTCAGTTTAACCTCATTGCTAACTATATTGGTATTGCATTCCCTCGTTTCCAGACTCAGTATTATTATTTGTGGCTATTTTCTGTTTACCCAGGAAATAAAGTAGAATGAAATATATTTTCGCAGCAAACACCAGAAAAAAGGTCTCTAAATAAGGTTAATGCGTTGATAAGTGGCTTTGCAAGTTTATTATTGTTGGTTTCATTTGATTTATGTAAACACCAGTTTTCGTGGTTTGTTTTTTCTGGAATTCGTTAAATTCTTGAGAAAGTCCCGATATTTGTAACAATCAATGTAAAGTTGTTGTTAAGTAAGGAAAGATTAAATGTTCACTGCTCAATTACCTTTAAGTCTTTGTAACAGTTATGTTTATTTTCTTGCTTTATTTATGTTTTTTTCTATTCTCTTAAATTAGTTTCGACGCCATTACTTTGTTCTTGTATTCATTTTTGTTTTTGAGATTTTTAGTATGATTTATCGTTAAATGTACAAACATTTTACAACCGTGGGAGAGAAACCGATAATCGTGTTCATGAACATCATTAAATAGAAAAAGATATTTCTCCTTACTTCGAGATTACAATAAGCAAAAAAAACGAAAAACATTTTTATGTTTTGTTTGATTATTAACTTCAGTCGCAAAGCGAAAAAAATATGTTTGTGATGGTACTCCGGGTGTTGTGATGATGATTTTAAAGTTGATATTTTGGGCATTTAACGTCTTTAAAACAAATTTAAATTGATCACTTTGTGTTATTCTGGTAGATACTCTTAGGACGGGTTGTTCCACAGAATTTGAACAATTCATCTAGTTGCAAAGTTGATTTACAAGTTCTTCTGAAGTTTTATTCAAGTTCAATCATTATATCATTACTGGCCAGTTGCTTCACAAAACTGAAATAATAAAAGAACCTTCACAGAACTCTAAAATCAACTTTTGAATTTGATGAATTGTTCAAATTTTGTGATGCAACCCGTCATAAGTATCACCCTGGTGAAAGAGCAACATTTAAATTCGAAATATTGCTCCTTCCCTTTCTTAATATCTTCACCATCGTAACTCCAATTAGGGATTTGATGTACTTACTGGCTCCAAACGAATGGGAGCAGTTGGGACTTTTGTGGTGTACATACAAAAAAGGAAGACTTAATATGTTCATTAATTATACTTTAAAGTAGAAAAACTTTACTGTTTAATTTTATCGACGAATTCTAGCGTCATTAGTTAGTCAATAACTACAGATTGTTCAATTTGGTCTTTGAATTGGAGTTTTAGAAGTGCGATGAACAAGCCGAGATGTAATTTTTGCACATTTTTCATTGGTAGAATAAACATTTCAATAAAGGGCATTGAAATATTAGTCGAAGGAAAGTAGCAGAGCTATTGTATTGTGAATATTTTATTATTGCTGTGAGATTGTCGCGATGCTATGAAATTCACAAGAAATATTCACTTGCAAAAGAGTCAGTAAATTTGACTACCATAACTCTTGGAATCCCTTTCTTGGAATCATAACTCTTCGTGTTGAGACTTGTGAACATGGGAAAGTTCTGTAAGTTGGAAGCGGCGGGTGAAAAATAGTTCCATGTTTCCACCAACTTTTTGCAAACATAAATTCGATGAAGATTTGACGGTGGAAAGCTATTATTACAGTACAGGTAGAACGTTTTGATATTTTTATAAATATAAATATATGGATCGTAAAATCATTCTAATCGCAAGGTAAGGAATGATTATAATCATTAAATGCAATTTTTAAAATATTTTTTACCAATTGTTAGTAATTATAAAGTATATTATCGACAGTAAATAGGTGAAAATATTTTTTATTTTTTTTTTTTATTTATTTGGGAAAATCAACAGATTATTTACATATATTAGAATAAACTAAATAATAAAGATAAAATTTATTTATAACAGATTTTCACTTAAAATTATAATAATAATAAAAAATATTAAAACAAGAAACTAAGGGTTCTGTACCCGTGGCCTGAGAAATTTACAAAAAATACAAAATTGTAAATAATAAATAAAAAATAATAACAGATCTAGGAACACAAATAATATACTAATAACCAGCTAAATTTCAAAAATTTAAATTCAACTGATATACTAATAACCAACTAAAATTCAAAACAAAATGTATTGTAAAATTTCAACACAGCAGCAATCAATAAAAGCACTACACAATAGCAATAATAACAATATAACAAATGTATACCTACAACTAAATTGAACACATGAGTATAAATTGGAAGGTAAGTAACTGGAAAGGATTCAAAGCAATAACATGATAACTTCAAGTAGAATATTTAAAATTATTTAATGTTAGTTATTACATATCTTTTAAAGGTTCCTAAATTACTTGAGAATATGTCCATATCATTAAAATTCTTATTAAATATACTACAGGCTCTGAATATAAACGCATTTTGTCTTATATTAGTAGAACATTTATGGAGATGAAAAAGTGATTTTTCTCTAGTTCTAACGCTCGGGACTCTAAAATTAATTTCAGACAGAAGGGGAGAACAATCAATAAAGCCATTGATAATTTTATGGAGATATATTATATCTGCGGAGTCTCTTCTAGTTTTTAATGGCTTAAGTCCATAAAGGTCCATCGAGCTGTTTACGTCAAGGTTTGAATTTAGTTTGAAATTTAAATGATGGACAAATTTTCTTTGGATGGCTTCAATGCGATTTATGTAAATATTATATTGAGGATTCCATATGGGAGAAGCGAATTCAAGATGACTGCGAACATAAGAAAAATACAATATTTTAAGTGTTATGATATTATTAAATTCTTTTCCAATACGGAATAAGAATCCTAGCATTCTAAGGGCTTTCTTAACAATCATATCAATATGAGCCTCAAATGTAAGTTTACTGTCAAGTATAACACCTAGATCACGAATTTGTGTAACTTTTTTGAGTAGTTGGCCAGCTATATGATAATTATGGTCAAACTTAATTTTATTTCTAGTGAAGGTAATTACATAACATTTAGAAGTGTTCATGTTGAGACGATTGCGGATACAATAATCATTAAGCCTATACAGATCTTCTTGTAGTTTAAAGCAGTCAATTATAGAATTAATAGGCAGGAATATTTTCATATCATCAGCGAAAAGTAGAAAATTTGCATAATTAAAGCATTTTATAATGTCGTTTTGTGCGTAGTCGGGTAGTCGTAGTCATTAAAGCATTTTATAATGTGCGTAGTCGGGATACACGCCAAACGCGCGCCCAACATTTGTACACGGTTGACATTTGTCACATGAGAACGGGTCGCTTCTACGATTCGCTTCTACTCGGCTGTGGAACGAACTTCCGGCCTCTGTGTTTCCTCCCTCCTACAACATGGGACTCTTCAAGACCCATATTCACTCCTTCCTCTCCACAAAAAGACCCTCCACACAGCATCCCCAAAGATGACATAGGCCCTGAGGGAAATTATTTTCTTCAGGGCCTCCTGTATGGAGTTACTTTAAAAAAAAATACATTTTATTACTATACCATTATTTTTTCGCAAATGTACACTCCTCTTCCATCCACAAGCAAATGCTTTTAATGGTCAGTAAATATAAATTGAAAACAGAAGCTATGTAAAACCTGAATTCTAATATTATGTTCAAAAATTAAAATTTAAAATAAATAATAACTAAAATAAATATTTTTTTTAAAAAAGGCTAGCCCAAAATGGAATCATTACAGGAGACCATGAAAATTAAAGTACACGGATCCGTAAAACTAATAAATTATCAAAAGGTCTGTGTAATAGTGATTACTGTTTTTTTTGTAAATACATGATTGTTTTACGAGCAGGAATTACTAATTAATTAATCTACGATTTTCTCGAAATTTTATTTAAAAATGTACGAAATTTTTTTTTTGTGTCTAAAATGCCATAATCAACAAAAATTACGGTAATTATTCGGAATCGCTGGACAAGGATTATATGAAATATTTTTAAATAAAACCTTCTGATTTACCTTAATTACTATAAAAGGAATCTGACTGCATTTGGGATATTTTTAATTTTAGCATTTTAATTTTTAATTACGCAAATCGAAAATTCACTTTCGTTGTATGGGATGACAGCTGGCTGGAATGCTTTCTGTTGATAAAATTTTCTTTTGTTTGTATTCCTGATACGAGTGGCTATATTTTTTACCATGTGCAAATACTAGTAAGGTACTATTTAGCCAAACTCGAAAAATAAAAATAAAATATTTAGGTATGTTTTATAAAATAGAAAAATTAAAAAAGGTGGGGTTATTATAGGTAAGGTTGGATTATTATAGGTTAGGTTGGTTTATTATTAGGATTTAGGTTAGGTTAGGATAGATTGGATATTATAGGTTAGGTAGGATTATTATTAGGATATAGGTTAGGTTAGGTTGATTATTATAGGTTAGGTTGGATGATTGTAGGTTAGGTTCGATTATTATAGGTTAGGTTGGATTATTATTAGGATATAGGTTAGGTTAGGTTAAGTTGGATTATTATTAGGATATAGGTTAGGTTAGGTTAGGTTGGATTATTATAGGTTAGGTTGGATTATTATTAGGATATAGGTTAGGTTAGGTTAGGTTGGATTATTATTAGGATATAGGTTAGGTTGGATTATTATAGGTTAGGTTAGGTTAGGTTGGATTATTATAGGTTAGGTAGGATTATTATTAGGATATAGGTTAGGTTGGATTATTGTAGGTTAGGTTAGGTTAGGTTGGATTATTATAGGTTAGGTAGGATTATTATTAGGATATAGGTTAGATAAGGTTAGGTTGGATTATTATAGGTTAGGTTGGTTTAGGTTTGATTATTATAGGTTAGGTTAGGTTAGTTTAGGTTTAATTATTATAGGTTAGGTTACTATAGTTTAGGTTAAATAAAACAATAATTATAATATTACCTAAATATAAATAATTTAAGTTTTATAAGTAACGTAAAAATATTTTATTTTTCGAGTTTGGCCAAAACAGTACCTAACTAGAATTTGCATTCCGAAATGATTCAAATTCTAGCTACTCGTATCAAGAATACCAACCAGAAAAATGTCATCAACAGAAATCATTCCAGCTGTCATCCCATACAACGAAAGTGAATTTTTGATTTACGTAATTAAAAATTAAAATGCTAAAATTAAAAATATCCCAAATGCAGTCAGATTCCTTTTATAGTAATTAAGGTAAATCAGAAGGTTTTATTTAAAAATATTTCATATAATCCTTATCCAGCGATTCCGAATATTTACCAAAATTACTTTATTGTCATATAAACAAAACCAATCATATATTTTTTTTGTTATGTAGAGAATACATGGTCCGGACAATAAACTTAGGTATATACATGAATATAGATGTCGCTTATTGTAGATTTAAATTTTGACACATCCAAAGCAAAATAATTTCAGCATTGTTTAATTGTAAACAACCTTTGCATATACATTAGTATTTACAATATATGTTTATTTACTTTGTTCTCGTATATAAATTTACAGGATTGACACTTGAAGTGTTTACCAAAGAAATAAAAAGCACAATATGATAAAATAACCCAAAAATTAATCACAATAATTCTTTTGGCCGTGAAAACTTATATCATGTCTTACTATGTATTTATTATTTTTATTAATAAAAGACTTTTTCACTTCACGTTAACTATAAAAAAAATTCAAAATGAGAAGTATTTATCACTTTCAATTTATATATAGATAAGTACCTAAATTTAAGTACTTAATATTTTATAATAAATTTCCGTTAACAATAAAAATTCTAGTTTAGACCAAATTCTAGTTTTCCACGCTCACATGACCAGATATTCAATTATTCCTTGCTTTGTTAGCTCGTAAGAAACCCATTAGTTCCCCGTACAGAAAACATGTTTTCCAGCACGTTATACAGTCATTGAATTCCATTTAAAAACTGGAAGAGAAAATAATATCAGTTGCTTTCACGTACTGGAAGGAACAGAAGTTTCCGAGGCTAATTGCAAGCAAACATGAATGATTTGAAAATACAGATACTGGAATGAATTAATGTTTAAAATATTCATAGTACATAAGTTAGGTAAGATAAGTATTTTTGCACAACTGGCTTATTCTACCTGTACGGTTTTACGCGAAATCGCAAAAAACTGTGTCAAATGTGCAATTTAACATCATCTAATTTTTGTTTTTCTAATTTTTACATTAGATTACTGATATAATCATGATTAAAAATATTGAAAAGTCCTAAGAAATTGACAATTTATATTCGCAATAAGTCTGTTGAAATGCCAAAAAACACAACTAACAACAACTTCCTTACAAATCAACTAAGCGGCCATTTTGTCACGTGACCAAATGCTTTGTTTCTATTGGCTGAAATGAAATAGGCCTGTTTGGATAGGAACATTGGATGGAAAAAGACGAATTTGCCAGAAACGGCCATTTTTTAAATATTTTTTCCACGGGAATAAGTAGCTCATGCAAACTAAACATCTCATTGCAAAAATACTGCGTAGGAATATATTTAAAAATATATTGCATTCAAAGGTCAAATTTAATAAAAATTGGATCATATCAGTTTGGCGAAAATTAATTAATTGATTTCCTATGTTAGGAAAGGTTTGTGGGGGAATTTTAAGGTGAAGTAGGAGGGATTGATTGCAATTCACTTCGAATCAAGTGTTTTCAAAAATATGCAAGCTCTAGGTGTGGTATTGAAAATTTTAAAGTTTCTTATTTTAAAAAAAATTAACAGTTCTTAACATTGAACAATCCCGTCAGAATTTTATATTCAATCTCTGGTATTTTTATGATATTTAATAACTAACTAGCGCAGACCCGTGAAAAATTACGGGATAGCTTAAATTCTTGATTCTTGACAAATCAGTTCCTATTTTTGAAATAATAAAATATTGCACTTAAGTTAGTTATTTTGTGGCATGTTTGAATTTTTCACGAAACTATATATTTTCTTTTCTTTTTCAGGAGAGGTGGAGCGGTTATTGCGCGAGTTCCGTCAAAACCAGGAGTTGGTGCGCAACATCGGCGCGCACTACTACCAGATCATATACCCCGTGCAGCTGCGCCACCACGAGAAGATGGGCATTTCCACCAGGGAAGTTGGCGCACAAAAGGTAACTTACACCAACTCCTGCTTACGGAAATTTAGACGAAACTTTGATAAGAATCAGAAGACACTGAAGGCTATAGAATCAATATAATTTAGGCTTTTGCGATAAATCAAATTCAAGATATTCTTTCTTCATGTTATCGACAAGTTACATTTATCGATAATAACTGTTTTTTATTTGATTAATTTTACAATTTATTAATTTGAATTAATATATAGTATACTCGCGACATGTTCCAGAGGAGAAGATACTCTCAGTATCGCCCTGATGTAAGACCACCATTCAGAATTGAAACGTAGCTTGAAATGGCTTTAGCCTTGTTTAGTGACCAAATCTGAATAGCCAAGTACTCCCCCACATTTCTCTTCCATAAATTCTTCCTTCACTTTCAGTCTCACAACATCCCTCAATTGGGGATGCCATACCTCACTGGTTGGGAGCAGTTCACATAAAAAATCTAATTGTTTAGTGAAATACTAGTACATATTTAATTATTTGGCGTTTTGGAAATAAACTGACGTAGCTCAGTGGTCCAGAGCACCTGACTGGACATCATAAGGTACGGGTTCAATTCCCGTAGGCGGCATTTATTTTTACTCGGGAGATATTTTCAATTTGTAAGGATATTTCGGGGAACTAATTATTGCTTATAATAATTTGTTATCCTTTGTGCTATACGTAAAAAACCTTGTCTTATGAAAATTATTTCATCATAATAATAAATTAATTAATTACACTATTTTACACGTCATTTTTGATTATAATTGCATTGTGACTTGAATTTAACTATCAAATGACTTGAATTATCAATATCCGATCACAATGTAATTTTTACTATTATCTGATTCACCGTAGCTCCATTCCAATCCATCCTCCATCCAACTGTTTTTCATGTAGATTGACATTAAATAACATAATTCCAATGAATCTTCTGAATGAGAAAAGATAGTTTTGACAAGCTTTACCTTGAAATCCAAATACGAGTCTTGTCAGTACAATATCATTAATAATTCATGACTCGTCCCGAGACAATGACCGTCAAAGATGATCGACTTACAATGGTCCGAGATCCAGACTTTCGTGAGGCAACTCCTTCTGAGATAAAACAATCGTTAACATATCCCACAAAGGCGCCCCAATCCTAGCAACCCCCGCCCAGCCCCTTTGTGCCAGGCCATTGTAACACTCTGGCACCGCATCACCACCGTACCACCGCAGTACCTCCGCACGCGACCCTTTTTTCTTCGCTGAAATACAGGGCTTATAGACATACACGCCCCAATAACTAGGGTCATGTCATAAATAAATATTTACACGCGTTATAAATGATGATAACAAATAGGCATTTGTTTTTTTTACAAACTATCACGCAAAATAAGCTACTAAATAAAGCAGAATAGCTTTAAACGCTTGCTAAAATTGATTGATTGAAATCATAGACTAAATTAGACTAGACACGGCATATTCATTTAAAAATAACCCCAACACAATTTTGGTTTGGTTCACATGCACATTTATGAAAAGTCCCACGCATTATGTCGCAATGCGAAATGGGCACTGTGCAGTGCATTGCGTTTTACCTTTTGTTGGTCTATTTTGCTTCTCAGCTATGCTGTGCAAGTTCATTTTTTCAATCACAAAAATAACCGAGTTCCAAATATTTAAATTTGAATTATGTCCATATTACAACATCTCTGACAACAAATTCTCCGTGGTTTCGCTTACGAGTTTAAACGCTTGTAGAAGGAGTTTAAACAGAGTTGGGTTGTTAAGTTCATCTCCATATTTGTTACGTACGCTACGTGGCGTTATTTTAAAAATGAATTTAACTAGACAGGGCTAATCTAGTATAATACATCAATGATTGAAATTATTGACACGAGTAGTTCCAAATTTGAAACTAAAAACTAACTAACTAACCATCACGCCGTTTCTCCTCAGTGGTAGGCAGAGAGGATGGACTGCCAAACAACTCGGTCTTCGCACACACTTCTTGCCTCATTCACTACATACATACTTTTCTATTATTCTGACTCTTGACATAGCTCGACTAGATTATTTGGTTCACTTGATCGTGCTATGTCTTCCTCGGGCGTCCCCGACTTCTGCTACCATTCGCATTCGCATCATATATTATCCATTTACAAAAATGTCGCCAGCTGTCGTGTTTCGAAATAACTCTGATTTTTAGGATTTAATTATCAAGAATGAACAAGATCTAAATAAAAACATAAACAAATTTTTTTTTAGTGATATTTAAAGCCATTCCACTTTAGCGATTCTCGGCATATTATGCCAAGTTTGCGAAAACGTTTTGAGCCGTCGCTTGTTATAATGTGCCATATTAATAGAACCTAAAAATATGGGATAAACGACGAAATCTATTTGGTTTCATTGGCTTTAAATCGCAGTTAGCAGTTAATGTTTACATACCTAATAATAATTTGAGAAATGGTATTAATTAAATAATATTGTAAATGTATATATATATGACAGAAATCGGATATAGGAAAATATTTATTCAATTTTCAAGTAAATTTGTTAAGACAATAAATAGCCAGAATATGATATGGGACACTCATCAAAAAACATGTTAGCGTTTATGAACCAATGTGATAAATCACTGCAAAGATAAAGCAGTGATCTGCACACTAGAAAAGCCTTCCATGCAGATCTAACCAATTTCACCAATGACCGAGTCCTTTCGGGTTTTAGCCCACTTAGCTCTGTCTCTCTTACACTTGCGTGACATTTTATTTTGCCATCCCATTTGATCGAAATGAAAAATTCATAATGATGTTCAAACACAGTTCTGTGTTTTGAATCACGAAACATGTCCACATAGCATTTCTTGTATTCCTCTTTATTCTATAGTTTAAATTAAATTATTATAAAAATAGGTTGGTATAACAGTAATGCTCCCATTTCAACATTTTACATACGAATAATTCACAATTATGAAATAATATTTTAAAAAAGAATTTTTGAATTTATAAATACCAGAGGTATATTGGAAGATTTGTTTACTTGAAGAATCCTTCATCTAAAAATGTTTTTCTTGAAAACCCTGTAGATATCCAGGAAGAATACAGAAAACGTCTGGATGGAGTGATGGAAGATACCTAACTATATAGCTTTCACACAGCCTCTGTGGGGTACAGAAGCGTACATAATATACGCTGCTGACTTCCTCGCAGTATATTGAAGCGCCTATCGAATACGTTTTGAGTTGTGTCAACAGTCATTAATCACTGGTTCCAATAAAGAGTGGCTTGTATTTGAAACGAGACCAATACATTTCCTTTTTCTTCTCGCCTCTTCGCAAAGAGTAGATTATAAAAACCCGAGACAAACAATTTTCTGAGAAAATACAATGAATTTCGAAATCGCTGAGTTTATTTACTCACCATCGTTTCAAGGACGGTATGTTCTGATTATTTTTACCAATTTACGGAGTACGTTGCATCCGATAATGGAAGTATTAGAGAAATGCGCATAAAACACTTGATTGTAATCTTAAATTTTATGGAATCTAGATGAATTTTGGGAGAAAGGTTGATTAATGCAATTTAAAATTAGGTAGTGTAGATTGAGATTATTCTATTATCAAAATAACAGCAATATTATTTATTTATTCACTTTATTATACGCCCATAAAAGCTTGATATACGTAATACTATTTTTTATTTATTTATTTGTTTATTTCACATATACGGCACAACATGTGCCATTCACATACTAATTTACAGAGAATAGTACAGCAACATAAGGAATGCAACAATATAAATGGAAGTATAATGGTATAATCAGTAAATAGTAAGTTAGGTTAAAAGTATGAAAAAACGAAGAGATATAAATATAATATAAGTAGCAATCTGTAGTATAGTAATAAGTCAAAGTAAGAAATTATATGTAATAATATACAATAAAGTAGTATAAGGAAGATACAATAATATAGTTATTGCAATTATGTAGAACTCATGAGTTGTACGGAAGAATAATATTGATAAATAATAAACACGATTTAACGTGAAATGAGAAAATTTAATTTTAGATACCGCTTCATAGAAATATACCCATTTTTGTTTACGCCCTATGTGATTTTTATGTAATCAAATTGTATTTGTGTTTTCATGACAAATTACAAAATGGGTCGATGTACAATGTTATTATTTATTAATGGTGTCTCATTTTTTTTAATTACTTCATAAATATGACTTCTTGAAGATTATATGGAATATATAAATGTAAAAAAGATATGGAAGATATATATGAATATAAAAAGAAAATATAGAATATTATTTTATTTCTCCTCACTAAGAGATCCTGTACTGAGGCCAACTAGGTTTTTGGATGGAGTTTAGATTAATTATAGATGGTTAACTTCAAGGCTTGGGTAGGTTGGGTATGACGATGTTTTTTTTTACTAATCAGCTCTTATTCTGATACAGTTATTAATAGTTTAATACTTGGTGAGAGTTGTATAAAGTTTTGAAAAAAAAATCAGAGTTTCTTTACCCAAAGGCAGTATGACACTGTCAATTTACTTTATTCTAGTTTTATGATTATGTGAGGTGGCTGTCTTTTTGACATAATGCACTAGAATATTTTTGGCGTAGGTTTTCTTCTATACTTGAAAAGTCGAACTTTTTAAAAATTATGGGTGAATATCTTGTTACATGATTTGTGTCACAATACTCGTATTTTTTAAATAAGAGTTTATGTTTGAGCTACATAACCGAGAACCTACTGATAGTACAATTTATTGAATGCACGTGTTTAGGAGAACCAACTAAGCATTGAGGTTTTCTGCTTGTCTATTATTTTCTTTTCTCATATGATCTTTATTTTTCTGGTTCAAAAACTTTACCTTAGTAAAAGAATATCTGCATGATTCTCATTGATATCACTTTTTATTGATGTTTCTCTGGTGCTAAAGTGCGTATTTTGACAGAGTACGATATTGAATTTGTAGAAACTGAACAAAGTTGCTGGATAGTGGTTTTCTAATGAAATCATATATGTACATACGCACTTTCATAAATTATAAAAAAATATTGTTTTCGTGAAAGAAAAAAAAACATTTAGAAATGAGTTGAAAGCTTATTTATTTATTTTGTAAGAAACAAACAGCCTTTTTATAATATACAATTACAGATATAAATATACAAGTTAACTGAAGTCAAGCCACAGAAGTTAATTATGTTAAAGTTCATTGGAAATGAAGTTTTAATATCTTAATATTAATTTGGTAAGAAAGAGGAAGCATAACATACTCTCATATTAATAATCGATCGTACGCATTACTTCATATCGATATTTCTTTAGGTTACTACCAAAAATGTCAATGCTGTAAAATTTTGTATTATATTGTGCACATATACGAGGAATTGGGGATTTTTTTTTGAATGTTTGATCTACATGAGGGTAGATAAAATAAATCAGATTGTCGGGTTGATCTAGACGGAATATGAAGATTTATTAAATTGGTAAGTTTTGGTGAGTCCAGACCATTATTTAGGATTTTTAACAATAAGTTTGATCAAAAATATAGTGTTAGTTAACATTATTATTTAATCATTGAAGATAATATAAACAACTCTTTATCAAAAAATGTCAAACTGAAAAATTTGAAAATAATTCGATCGCATATAGGAGTTGACCCCAGAACCTCAGCCTTGCTCTCCCGGACATTAATTTTTCAATAAAATAATTTATTCAGCAAGTTATTCCACTGAAAAAATATTGAAAATTACAAGACTTGTAAGAAAGTTAACAGATGTCGCATATTAAAATAAAAATGAGTACATTTATCCATGAAACAATCTAGATTGCAATTAAAGATAGTAGCCAAAAATAGCATGCTTTAAAAAAATTAAGATAATTTTGGCAGTTCTTAGTGGAAGTATGATGCAGTTAAAAATGATCAGATTAGCTGAGTGGTAGAGCAAATCCTCGGCAGGGCTGAGGTCCTGGTTTTAATTCTTAGATTTTTCAGTGATTAAATATTACAATTTGATATTTTATTATAAAGTTATTCCACTACAAAACGACTGAATACTATTAATATTTAGCTAAACTTTTTAAAGCTCAGTTTAATGACAAACAAACCAAACCATCCCTCCAGTTTAAATACTTTAGATATTTTGTCAATATACATTACGAAATAAAAAATAAAAAATTAAATGTTAAAGAAAATTTAACAGAACAGTTTATTTACAAAACTTTTCTACTAAATTTGACAACAACTATCGTCATTCACAGAACATTGCACATTGGAATTTAATGGAGTAAGTACCAAAATTGCAGTTAGCTTTGTCAAAAAAATAATTATGAAATCAGTTTTTTAAACAACGAGTTGGATTTCCAGATTTTTATTCGTTTCGTTGTGCTATCGGCAAAAGATTTTTTCGTGCAATAGGCAGTAAAAAATCCATCTAGAAACGATAAAAATCGCTTCCAGTTTTGAGATTTGTACAAGTCTATTATCTTTTTCCTGATTCTGACAAATAAAATCCCTTCGATATAAATCAAAAACCTCAATAAAGCCTCCATTTTTGACTTCTGACTGTTTTTGACTCCATTCAGAACGCGTGAACAATATTATCATATATCTCAAGCCCATTTATTGGGCTTTTGAGGCGAGGTAATTGAATTTTATGGCATTGAGGGGTTCATTTTTTATCAGACTTTAAGAATTAATAGTGGAATATTGATTTTTAATTACATAAAATTCGTATTTCTGCTACGAATTAAATTGTGAAAAATCCTTTATTTTAAATTAAAAACATATCCAATTGCATCATTTGTGCAAAAAAAAAGACTGATACTGTTATTATTTGCGTTTTCAAATAATAATACAGATTGTAACGTAATATCATACAAAGCGATTTTTTTTGTATTACAACGCTTCATCCAAGGCCACATTTTCAATATTAGAAATTATAATACGAAAGAACCGATCTAGAATCTATTTTTAACTTTTTTTACGTTAACACTAAACAGGAATGTGTCATCTTTGGGGAGACTGTGTGGAGGATCTTTTTGAGGAGAGGAAGATTTTGCTCTAAAGATGGCAATCCGTTTGTTAATATTGGGGAATCTATCAAACGGACCTTCTTTTCAAACAGACGACTCAAACAGCTTCCAAGAGGCTAACTTGACTCTGGATTCGATGGAGCTAAATTTTGCAGACGGAATAACAAATGAACTATTGATGAACTTCGTAATTTTTTGTTTTCGCAGCAATGCTTCCTACTGCCAAATTGAGTTTCGATCAGAGAGTTGACATTTAAAAATAAAATTGCTGTTGTTCCCAAGGTTTTTAGAATATGTATCTGCGCGTACAGTGGGTGTAGCCATAATATGGCAAAGATTACCAGTGAGTAAAAAAAAATACTATTTTTTATGATGAGCTTTGGCCATACCCTTGCCCGCTTTCTTCTTCATGTGCTTCAGTTCAGTCCCTACTCGCTTTCCTAGATTTTCCATACATAAATATCTGGCGGCGCCTTTCAATAGCGCCATCTGTGGCCCACATAATTTTCTAAAATGATGTTTATGACAGCCGCGGGAAGGCGCGAGGAATAAAAATGGCGCAGGCTATATTATCGAGTAATTTATTGCTATTATTTGACGTGCTTCGTGGCTGGAGCCATTCCTTCCCACTCCGTCATTCCTGGTCACTGATTGAGTCATATGACGTCAATATTATTTGATTTACTGCGTATTTATTACCTACCTTGGAAAATAATTCACCCGGATTCTATACAAAGCGTATTTCCAAATGTAGGTACCTACCAAATATAAGGTACCTACCAAAATACTATAAAAATTCAACGCGGCCTGTTCTTTTTTTAAATTCAAAAATTATAAATTCTTACACAGATAAGAACAAATTTATCCTCTCGCGATAAGTGTATTTTATTTTCCGAGTAAGAACTTCGAATCGTTTTCTCATTTCACATCCTACATTACGTTTTTTCACGGTTTTACCGTTTCTTTTAGGATTTTTAATTAGGTACTAACTTCAACTTTATTTCCAGTTCAATAAGTTCGTCCAATCCATTGGTACTATTGCCGTTATTGCTGTAGGTAACGCCGCCCCACACCTCTGCCTCAGATCACCTCAGTACCTCTCTAGATTTTGTAACTTGGCAGAGGTGCCCTGGTTCATGGGGTGAGGTTTGTCCAGGTTTTGGTTTTGGATGCCTCTACCCACCAGCTGCGTGGCGAGAGGCATCTGGAGAAGACGGTGGAGGGCTTTGAGCTCTCCAACCGGACTCTCTCGACCCAACGCCTAACAACGTGGAAGGGATGGATTCATTTATCCAGCACTCCTGGACGCACTGACCCTAGATTCCGACCAACCTTTCATTCCATTTTCCTTAATTTCCTTATTTGAAACATTCCCAAAGACGACATGGGCCCTGAAAAAAAAGTGGGGTTAAAATGTAAAAAATAAATAAATAATAACTATTTTTATCACTTATTATATACTTTTAATCTACAGGTTAACTTTTGTTAACCTGTAGTTTCGCTGATATTATTATATATTATGTGTTTAATTAATCAAATAAGAATTCAATTTACATTAAATATTACCTAGTATATTATAATATCAGTCAGATAAGTATCTTCACAAAATAAAAATGGTAATATCTTTTTATCTACGAGAGCAAACCCTAGTTTTTTTTTTTCAATCAGACAATACAAATATCCTACAATTGAGCTGTACCCGTACACATCAGACATAATGATTGAAGATGTCACTCAGCATCGTTGTTGCTGGAAAAGTAATTATCTCTAGACGTCCGTGAAGATCTTACGGAGTTTTCCCAGTAAATTGTTCCTGGAAAACCTCACAGAGGACAGCAATAATAGATCCAGAGAACTTCATGATTTCCTTTTCGTTCGTATATCGATTCTGTTCAGTTTTGTCAATAGAAGTTAAATGTCCTTATATAATCTGTAACCGATCGATGGCAATTTTCCACGCATTTGAATTAGAGACAAGATATTGCGGTTTCAACTTGAGATAGCATTTGATAGCATTTCAATTTCCTGACAAAATATTAGTCATTCAGAATATATCAAGAACGCGTGTTCTTTTCCTAGTAAATATTATGACAGACATATGACATATTTTTACGAACAGGTATTGCTCCATCATCTATTTTTAACTGATACTCTTTGAATTCATTCGTTATAGGTCTGCAGTCCCGTTTTTAACAGGAAAATGAATAGAATTAACAAGATTTTTAATATACTTACAGTACTTTTTATCAGTAAGTTTTCTCCGTGTATTTTTAAGATATTCAACTAGTTGTCCTACCAAAGGCGAAGATGAAATTAAATCTCTTATATGATGTGCACTTAAACTAAAGCTCTACAAAATAATTTCTAAAGCAGGACTAGTGTAGGTAGGTGCTTGCTTTCTTTTAACATTACGACAGGTGCTGTTTTGTTTTGATACAAACATACTGTTTAAAACTTACCTTTATGAACGTTCTGAGCAGCTAAAGCAGTTATATGGGAACATACTACGACATTATTTTCCCATACATTTCTCTAAGCGTTGAAAGTTTATTACTACTTGAGACTATTCCCGGTAAATATTTTCAATAAACGAGTAATTGAATGAACTCTACAAAAGTTTTTTTTAAAGCTACAAAGGAATATTTTTAGAAAATTCAACTTTAAGAAAATGTACGATGTTTCGCGAAGGTATAGAATTATATTTTACCAAGGCCAAAAAGGGAAAAGTAGGAAAATTAAATTTTACCGAAATTTAGAGACCTTTGTGATTTCGAAAATTAACCTAGCCGCTCTTGGTTCACAAAGGAATCTTATTTCGAATACTTTTGTTTGCCAGTGCGGTTTCAGAAAGACAAAGGAATGTTGTTATATCCAGGGTGCCGACACATTAGAAATTAAATCCTTAAGCCCTGGCTTAGGAGGTGTACACTTTTAATAAATTAGAATTTTGAAAGTAATTTATTTACAGCGTACTTAGATACGCACTTAATTTTACTTAATGTTTTTGGGAGTTCATTGTTTTAAATGTATGAAATTATAAGGGTTTGTTTTTAGGACCTTTTAATCTGAGATAAAGTAGGGGATAAAGATACGTGTACTTGAGTTTTGATTGCTCGCTCAAAATAATTAATGTTCTTATAATGACAGGGTGGGATAAGAATTTGTGGTAAAATTGATAAATGGATAAAGCGAAAAGAGCTGTGGAAAAAATGACATTCAATTCTATTCAAAATTAATTTTTTTTTTTAAAACATACCAACCATTTTATAAGAAAATATAAAATGAGAGAAGAAGACACCTTATTTGTGACAGAAAGAGATAAAAATAGAAAAGAATGTGACAAATTATTGTAGGATTCTATATTTGTGCATTTCTTGCGTCTATTGGTGCCGGCATCCTCATATGTCTCTTGAGGTGGCAGTGTCCCGTTAGTGGTCTTACCATTTCCCTAAGTGAGTTTCTCTCCTATTGGGTATAATCTTAAAAGTATCTAATTATAGAATTATTTTAATATATATATATAAAGTGGGTACAGGATATAATGTGAGTACATAAAGTATATATTTACATTACAAAATATATTTATGTTCGCAATCTCACCAATGAAGAAACTGGTTCTTGTGCTTGGTGAGAGAGTTACACTAATTATAAGAAAAATAAAATATCATTATGCTATAAGTAAGTATATAAATGATAGGAACAATATATAAAGAGACAAAATCTAAATACAGTGGATGAGTATAGACTGATAATAAATATCAATGAAGGGAAAAACAGGCAATTATTTAATTGATTATTTCTGAAAGAGTAACTTTAGTTTTAGTTTAAGTATGTTAATATCCTTTAATTTCTTTATTTCAATCGGAAGGTTGTTGAAATACTTTATTCCTAAATATTTATAGTTATTTTGCATTTGTTTGGTTTTACATTTTGGAATTTTGATATTGTATTGATATCTTTTAGATAACTGGGTTTCAAATTTTTTGATTATATTATCTTTATAAATTTGGATAATTGCATTTTTCTTGAATATATCTTCTACTCGGGACACCCCGAAATCTGTAAATAGCGTTTCTGTTGGATACGTGGAGGGTTTCTTGAGGATTACTTTGAGGATTAGCTTCTGGACCACTTTGATCGGTGTCAGAATCTTATTGTATGACCCCCCCCATCCAATAATTCCGTATTGAATTAACGACTGGATTAGTGCGTAATATACTCTTTTTAGGTTATTTCTTTTTAAAATATTTCTTAATCTTATGAATATGTATACACACTTTCTGATACGCTTGACCAATTCACATATATGTCTTTTCCACTTCATGTGTTGTTCTATTATCACTCCGAGATATTTAATTTCTGATACTGAGTTCAATATTGAACAGCCTTGGATACAGATGTTTTTATTACATTTGTTATTGTGAATAATTATTTGAGTGTTAGGGAGTGTTTGTAGTTTGTTAATTGAGAAATGTATATAGTATGTCTTGTTAGTGTTTAATGAGAGAAGATTTGTATCAAACCATTGTTTCAATGTGTTCATGCAATTATTTGCTTGTTCGTTAACTATATTCCAGTCGATCCCATTCACTATGATAGCTGTGTCGTCGGCATAGGATATTATGTTTGCGTTAAGTGGTAGTTTGAAAATATCGTTGACATAAATTATAAATAGTAGGGGGCCTAGGACTGTGCCTTGCGGTATTCCGAAATTACTTGTTAGTGGTAGACTAAGTGAGTTGTTTATCTTGACTACTTGGCATCGTTCAAATAAATAGCTTTTAATCCATTTTAAAGCTTTATCGTTTATCCCAACACAATTCAATTTTTCAATAAGTTTATCATGAGAAATACTATCGAAAGCTTTTTTAAGATCTATGAAGATTCCGAGACATTTCAAAGATTTGTCTAATGTGTCCTGGATTATGTTCGATAATTTGGCAATTGCATCTTGGGTACTTCTATTTTTCATAAATCCATATTGGTTGCCGTGAATTACGTCATTTTTGTCAATAAATTCAGTCAACCTTTTTTTGATAATTTTCTCGAAGATTTTCGCAATGTTTGAGATCAGCGATATTGGACGATAATTTGACACTTCTTCAGGGTTGCCAGATTTATGAATTGGAGTGATGATGGTTTGTTTATATACAGTTGGGAATATTCCGCTTTGGAGACTTATGTTGATTAAATGTGTTAAGGGTTTTGATATATGTTTTTTGATAATTTTTAGTGTTTCGACAGTAATTCCATCGAAACCTGGTGCTGATCTTCCCTTCATGCTTGAAATGATTTGCTCAATTTCCTGTGCTGAAGTAGGGTGAAACATGTCAATTTTGTTTGAGATTTTAATGTTAAGGTTCTGTACGTCATTGGACGGTAGTTTTTGAATTTGATTTGCAAGGTTTTTGCCTACATTTGCAAAGAAGTTGTTGAATATGTTAGCGGTATCTAAAGGATTTTCTTTGCATCGTATTTTGATATTGTTATTTGTGATGCTATGTATTTCATTTTTTTTATGTTTTTTCTTGTCTATAATTTCATTTACAACATGCCAGACTTTTTTTGCATCGTTCTCCGTTGCTTCCAATTTTTGCCGAAAATAGTTTTCTTTTGTGTTTTTTATTAAATAAGTGAGTTTGTTTTTGTATGCTTTTAGGTGATTCTTTAGTGTTTCATTTGTAGGCTGTCGGATAAATTTTTTGTATAGTGCTTCTTTGTGTCTGATTGATACAATTAATCCAAAAGTTATCCATGGCTTAACCGGTTTAAATTTTGAAGATTGTTTTCTGGAATCAATGAATTGTGCAGTACTTACGTGCATTGATAGTTTTTTTTCAAATAGTTCGAAGCATTTATTCGTGTCATTACAATTGAAGATGTCGTGCCATTTTTCTTTATCTAGATTATGTATTAGGGCATTTATGTTGAGCATTTTGCGTCGGCCGTTGTCCTTCTCCGGAGTTAGAGTTTGTATTGGTAAACATTTTTTATCGTGATTGTACGTAAAAATGCACCCGAAATGATCTGTGATTGTCGTTTGTATGACTGCAGATACTATTTTTTTTATATCTTGAATATTTGTGAACACATGATCTATGCACGAAGGTCGTTGACCTGGGATAATTCTCGTAAATGAATTAATACACGAAATATAATTTAATTCTGCCATCATATTCAGATAATTATCTTTGTCGTAGGATGAGTAATCATTTGCGATATTGAGGTTAATGTCTCCGACAATGATAGTTTTCTTATTTCTGTTCGCAAGAAGAATGTGTTTTAGTTCATCTACATAGGTTGGTAATATTGAGGCATGGGTTCTATATATGGCGAATATGCTATAGGTGTACTTTTGGAAACTGATTTCCATATTTAAAATGTTTACATTGTGCATGTGGATTTCTCTGTAAAAAGTCACAACATATTTATTTGAAATAAATATTGCGATTCCGCTGTTTTTATTAATTTGGGTATTTGTTGCATAGTATGTATAACCCGGAATATTATAATTTATATCACTTGATGAATGCGTCTCTGTTAATATTATGCAGTCTAGTCTGTTAAGTGATTTTATTGTTACCAGGAGTTCGTCTAAATGCAATTCTATGCTCCTGACATTCATATGAAATATGGTTAGGCTAACTTCGGAATTTATCGCTAATATGTTGTTTGTTTCGTTCACTGATGTATATATTCTTTCGTCTATTGATATGGTTTTATCTATAGCATTTACCACAAAGTCATCCATATCGAAGAAATAATAATATTGAAATTCATTAGAAGCCGTGAATCACCTTTGTTCGTTTCACTGTTGGAGTTAGATTTTATGGAGAACGGACTTCTCGAGAGCCTTTGTGTTTTTTTATCGCTAATAAGTAGGTGTACAATTTTATTCATATTCTATTCTCTCTTTGGCGATTTGAAGCATTTTTTGTCTGTATGTGCAGTTGATGCTATCAGCACTGTGGTCGTCCGATATGTTTGCTTTGAATTTTCTATTATTGCAGGAACAGTTGTAACAGATTGGTTTATTGTTTCTTTTGAAGAAAATATTATTTTAAAAACTACGAAGGACGCGACCTAGATTTCGTTTTCTGTTTCAAATTTTCATTTAGGAATTGCTAATATTGTCTTCAATAACTAAATATTACAATTTGAAGTTTGACTCATTAAGTTTTTCAAAAATATCAGTAACCAAGAATTTCTTTTACGTCCATCACATATTGGATGGTGGCCGAAGATATGTATTTTAATAACATTTTAACTACCTGTTTGTTTTATTCACGAAAGCGACCGTAGATAACTTTGAACCTCGCATATAAAAATAAATATATACCTCTGCTTATCTTATATGCTTGAATTCTCAGAATGAAAGATAAAATGTAATCCTTTAAGGATTAGCTCTCCTAGCTACTTCAAGTGATCTTTTATTCCCGAGAGAATCGTCTAGCTCCGCTGCGGTTCAAGTTGCAGATAATGGCACTATAAAATAAAAGTATGCTCTTCTGTGCATCTTAAACATTTTATGCATTTCCCCTATCAGGGGCTAAACGACCCACCGCGTTACGGTAATTGCCGAGCGTATTATGAACATCCATGTTTCAATTTGGATGGCACTCCAACATGGATATAAGTAATGGTCATCGCTTTGCAGCTCAATTTGTGCCAATACACTCAAAGTTTAACGTGAAAAATGTTATACTTGAACCTGGAATCGCGTCGTTAAAACAATTAACCAAGGAGATATCCACGATATTGTATTGTTATTTTTAAAGCAGAAATTAAATCGTGATCCGTTACGGTCTCTGTGGTCGATGGATAAGGCTCTCTATTAGCAAGCTTAAGGTGGTGGGTTCAAATCCCGGAGTGAGCAAGTAAATTTTATTTGATTAATTTGTGTTATTTCACGAATTACTCATATAAAATAATATATAGTAAATTTGCGGCACGTTCCAGAGTAAAATATACTTTCAGTGTGGTTCTGATGTAAGACCATTCAGAATTGAAACATTACTTGAAATGGCTTTGACCGTGTTTGGTGACCAGATCCGGATTGCCGGTTACTTTCCCGCCTTTCTCTTGCCCATCTCTTTTCCCTCCCTACTACCTTTTGCTTCACTTTAATTAGGAGTTTGATAGTCTCACTGGCTGCAGACAGCTTGGACTTTGTGTGGTTTCATATAAAATAAAATAAAAAGTGTTCATACATTAAAAATCTAATAAAATTTGCTTGAATAAACGTTATATTTATCATATATTAAGAGTGAGTGCGCTGTGAGTTTCTGGGTTTGTTTGTTAAACAAATCCGCACTTTTATTCTAAAATTGTTTAAATCTAAATTAGAGATCAATCAAAAAATTTGTTCCCCTTTAAATTGATCACTCTACCAGTATGGCATAATCAATTCGTTCGTCAAAATTCAGACCCAACCCTATTGCTAAGTCTCGAATGTATCGTTTTAACATAAATTGAACAACGATATTTTATATTTAACAATGTTTCAGAATAAAAATAAAACTCACGCTTTCAGAAAATCATCCTATAAGAAAATTGTCACGATTTATTATTTACCAGTTTCGGGATATGCACTCCTCATTTTGAATGCAAAACACTAGATCCTTGAAGATTAAGAGTTCAAAAAACCAAAATCAACTCCATCCAAAAAACTTAAAAATAAATGTTTGTATTGAGTGTAAAAGTACTTTTAAAAATATATTACTTTCTGACCTGCAACACGAGGAGGTAAGGGGTTATGCTAATCTATAAAAGGCCAATCTCACATGTATATGTCTAGTGTAGTATTTTTTATTTTAAGAAATACAAACGTTTCTAAGTTAAGAATAACCTGACGATATTTAAAAATCTTCTACTCCGATGAAAGTGAGCGAAAAATGTTGCTTGTGTCGTGTGGAGGACTTAGCCAGCCGAAAAATTGAACTCACCACGCCTGGGTAGGAACCCAGTTACCCAGTCGCGATTCACTGATCGGTCACACTGAGAGTATTTTACAATATTGCAGCTCCCCGCACAATTTGTATATCAAGCAGATGCAATTAGTTATTTACGAGTAATGCACTCTGCTTTTCGTTCCCTGAACATCAGATCCCACCGGAATAATGTGTATGTTTTGTTAAATTATAAAAGGACTCTCCTACAGATAAAGTTTTCCAAATATAGATCATAAGTTATTTACGAGTAATGCACTCTGCAGTTCGTACTCTAAAGGCAATTTCCCACGGGTTTCACGGCTTAACATAAATTTAGGAGCATTTTTACGTAGAGAAATATCTAAAAACTTTTTTTTCTATATTTGATGATAGTCTTTAAACGCAAATTCAACAAATTATTAAAAATAATGAAAAATAAAAGTACTCAATTCATTTGTGAAAGCCATCTTTATTTAAAAAGAAGTCGAAAATTGCGAATTATGACACGAGAGAAATTTCTACGAATTTGGTAAAAGTTTTCACAGATTATTGTTTATAAAAACAAACATTTAAATTTGCTTTATATTTCAAAGTACCTTGTTCCAACAACACCTACCTTTTATACATCTATACAAAAAACGTAAGTAATACCTACGCAAAAATGATGATAGGATATCAGAAATAAATTACATAACCGCGGGCCTTCCCAAATACATTGAAATAAGATAATAATTACTGTGTTACATAATTTATTTATAGTTATCTGACATTTACATAGTGTAGGTATGAAGACTTTCACGTTGTGAAAATGAATAATTTTCTATAACAAATAAAGCATGTAAATAAACTGAGTTTTGAAATTCAGAATTTGCCATTTCACAACACCCACACCCGCGTATAGAATAAGAATCAAAAATAAAATTAAAAACCATTTCGGTAGACATTTCTCTTTGTGAAAACGCTCTTCAATTATGTAAGCCCACTCTCTCAGAAAAAAGCTCTAAAATTAATGCTCATAATATAATCGCGAGAAAGGGCGGAGAGTCTAGCAAAGAAGCTAAAACGTTTTTCGCAAATAATAACTTAATTATATTCCCACAAAATCATGTGCCGAAAACATCTGGCGGTTTAACTCGGTTTCAAACACACCACAACAATAAATTATTCATAACTTCGTTTTATAATTTATTTTTGCCTCAAATTCACGTTAAATTATACTACGAACAATGTTCCTTTCCTAAAGATAAATGCTCTATGAATAATTATTCCGACATCGTGCTTTATTTTATGTAAATATTTCACTCAGGATTCAAGATGCAACAAACTCTGACAGACTCGTATTAGTTGTACCAGCACCCTTGAGGTGATTTTTCACGAAAACGGCGCTATATATATCAGCCAAGTATTATTATTTGTAGTTAGTTTGCTTAGTTGAAAGTTATACATAAATTTGTTATGTTTTTCATAGATACAATCTAAAATTCTATTTAAGGAATCTCTTTCAAGAGGAATGGATATTTTTTTCGTATAGAAACTCATGACTTACACATTTTATGCATAAATTGAGTATCTTTCAAGCATACATTGATGAACATAGTAGAATTGGTATTTTATTGAAATGATATAAAAACAAATCACATTTAAAAATGGAAGCTACCTTCAGTATCGCTCTGGTATTAGACCACCATTCAGAATTGAATCTTTGCTTGAAACGACTTTGGCTGTATTTTGTCACCTGATCTGAATTTCAGGTACTTCCCACTTTTCTCTACCTATCTCCTTCCTCACGCCCCTACTTTCAGCCACCAAACATACCCTAATCGTGGATGCCATAGTCTCACTGGCTCCAGACGGTTTAAAGCAGTCGGGACAAGCGTGGAGTTAAAACAACAAGCGAAAAATAAGATTTCAGTTTAAAACTTATTAAATTTAATTTTTAATTTGTCTGCGTGAGTACTGAAAATAGGTTATTTCCACAGAAAATAGGTGATGATTTTTTAACGTCTTTCAATTTTACCATTCACTTTTCATTTGACAGTCGTAGTAAGTAGGTACTGTAATTTCCTGATATTGTACATTTAATCTACGTTGTTATCTCTGAGCAGCCCTTTCAGAATAAAATAAAATATAAACTATTTAACTATTTACATAATTAAGTTTGACGAACAATGGAGCGTATTTATACTCACGGAGAGAAAACCGTACCGTTGACGTTAAACTTTTGAAACGCTTTTATTTGGCAACGGTTCCCCAAAAGCGTTACAAATCACATTAAAATGCGGAAACATCTGGGTACTGAAATAACATAGTGACAGTTTACTACTTTATCCTTTTAGTTTTATTAAATTATTTCCATTTTTACTGCAAACTCCGCTTGGCGCTCGGGCTAATGTGCTAATCATGACAAGCATTATTTCACCGCGCAGTGCAGTATGGTCCTGCTACTGAGAGCACCGTTTTAACTTCTCCGTCTGTTGGATACATCGTTTATGAGAATGGGGAGAGGTTACAACAGAGCTGTTAGTGGTACGCCTTGATTTGTTTCTCGCATTTGCAGTTACCGTGACCTGTAGTTTATAAGCAAATATTTATTCATAACTTAGACTGTAGTCCAGGGCATTCATTTGCAAACTACGATCTTTGAGTAGGTGACCAAAATAAAATATCTGCTTACTACAAGTGTTGCTAGCAAAGAGAATGTACTGTAATTAGTTTTTAATACACACATCAAGTTGAAATTGAGTATAATGGAGCACTCATTTGTTATTGGCGATAAAATCACTATTATTTCTGGCATCGAATTCCAAATAAATTTTCTTATTACAAGACGTTCCAGCTTAATTTTGTGATGAAATTTGCTAAATTTACCACTAACACAATCTTGCAAGGGGTAGTAACATCCTTTAAGAATAGACCAAAATGGATTTTTTTTACAATCAAGTTCATCATACTGAAGTTATATAACATTATTATATAATCATAGACTGAATGCTATAAAAAAGAGTTCCCTGAGGCATATTTGTGGTAAAACCATGCCTGATCGTGTGAGAAATGTGATTTTTTGCATTTGAATGCAAGGCTGATGTAGGAGTAATTAGTAAGATTATAAAGGCACGCTTAGATAGATTGGTATATGACACGAATGTAAATGGTGAAAATCTGGAATGCCCGAGGAAGACAAAGCACGATTGAGTAAACCAGATACTTGAGTCGGGCCTTGTCAGAATATTAAAAGAGTTATGGGAGACGATGTACGAACGTGAATGAGACGATTAATGTGTGCCAAGACTGAGTTGTTTTGCGGTCCGTCCTCTCTGCCTACCCTGCGGAGAAACGGCATTATGGTAAGTTAGTACATGTATTAATTGCATGCTGAGGGCACTTTTTATTGTGGTTTGGCCACATATCGCTAAACTGTTAATCACTCGACAAAACTCAATTTTTAATTTTATTTTTTTTTATTAAATAATCAATCAGTTTACAGCGTATAATCATTAATGTTACTAAAATAGTTCATAAAATTAGTTTTCACTGCTTTTAATTTTGTAATGTTCTTCTTCTATAGAAGCTGGCGCTCGTGTCTAGAAGAGTGGTGAGCATCAAGATGAAGAATATTTAGTGGTTGTAATTATGATTTAAGGAAATATGAATATTAAAATTTATAAGATAGTTTCATAATTTTGGTATTTTACATTGAACTTCTCTTTAATCGCTTTTAGTAGGTATTTATTGTTTTCGATTGTTATGATATTTTCGGGTAGGCTTTTGAAGTATTTTTTCCCTACATATATGTAATGACTAATGACTATAGTATGACTTTACGTCCCTGATAAAATGGTCACACGACGCAGGCCTAATCATAAATACCAAAAAAAAAAACAAATTGATACATATACGATCTCCACATGCTTCAGTTCTGAATAAGCCTGAAATAATATCCCACAATTTTGCATGTATTCATCAAAACATTTTGCAGAACTGCAAATGCAATAGTATTTAACTTGTAAATGAATATGTTTATTTGGGAGTGACTGTTGATTGCAACTTTAAATGGGACTTGCAAATAAACAAAATTTGTAAAAAGGCTGAGGGCGATAGTGGGTAAACTGTACAAATTGAAATGTTTCGTTCCTGTGAATATTTTAAAAATAATTTACTTATCACTTGCAGAATCTACTTTACGATATGGAATAACTACATGGGGACACTCTTGCAAAACTAACTTAAATTACCTACAATTAGTACAAAATTGTATGATTAAATTACTAGTTCCAAAACAGATATTTTTACAGAGGCGAAACATATTATCATTATTGTATCGGAACTTGACTGTCTTACCGGTACAGGCCTTATTATGGCACAAAATATTGATTCAGCATATATATTACTCTGAACATAACAGGAAAGTCGAACATGAACATAATACTAGGTTCACAAAAAATGAATGAATGCTTGTACCAAAACATAACAATAAATACGGGCAGCGAACCCTGGAATACAAAGTGCCCAAAATATTCAACATGTTACCAAGCAATATAAAAAATGCGAATTACCTCAGAGATTCAGATATATGCTGAAAACATGGCTACTAAGCAGAGATACTCTGTATTAGTAATTGATTATGGCAGTGGTTGGTGATAAATATGATGTATAAGTTGTATTGTAATAAGTAATAATATAATGAAAATATGTTATATTGTAATTGAACATAAACATCCTGTTGACAAACTGCTTAGTTGCGGTTTAGTGGGATTGTACTTTGAATAACAATAAAAAAATTAAAAAAAATTTTGAGCAAAAGTGGTGTAACATTTTTGTGTTGGAAATATATGTTTTTGACGAGTACAATTTTTAGTTTAAAAGCTGTGATTCTGTTTTTTTTAATTATGAATTTTCAAAAATAAATAAATTAATTTTCTTATTTTGTTGACGGTAAGGTTGAGTTAATCTTTCCAGATCAGGTTTAATTTACCCAAAATCCCCTTTCCTATGGAGTACTCGATATCTAACACAACATTTTAAATAGATGCTGAGATTATGTAGACGTGTACAATCTATTTTGGGAGTATATAAATTGTGTGCCTACTTCAAAAACGACTATATATTCACCATTCAACTTAATCAATTTCACAACTTTTTATGACCTCTTGAAAAAATATTGATATGTGTAAAATTTAAGAATATTTATCATTTTGCAAAGACAATACAGATCTAATTCCAAATACATTGACGTCACTTCATTACTTACAATCAAATAACTTGTTTGTTTTTTTTCTCGTCATTCTCTTAACTTTTTTACTCGTCACTCGTTATAATTAAAACCATTATAACAAGAACTTAACGTTACACCCAATCATTTTATAACATGTGCTCTGTACCTATATACAGTACCGTAGTTTGCCTTTTCCGCGCTACGTTTATTGTGTATACTTCTCGCTACAGTTTTCGTAAAGCTCTCCGGCGTTTCATACCAAATTACTTTATTCACGTACCAGCGGAGCTAGAATAATAATAAAATGTAGAACGGCTTGCGAGGCCAAATTTGTGACTTATGAAATCTTCTCAGGATGCAGCTTCGGGCGGCTGTAGATTGCCGTACTTGCTGCGGGCGCCTGTACACGGATCTGTCTAAAAATATTCTTGGGAGATGTATTCACTGTCTGAAATATTGCGGGCACGAGGCGAGTGTTTGGGAAATATGCGGATATTTCACTGCCGTACGTCACTTCAGAATCTACTAGCAAAATCTTAACAGATGTTAGACCTACGCTTTAAAACATGCCTACAAACTTTGCTGAAATATGTAACAAAACTAAATAATAAGGGTTGTATTCAGTAGTTCTCCAGTATGCCACCGTGGTCGAGGGGTAATGCTCTTGACTAGCAAGTTGTAAGACGCTGGTTCAAATCCCGGCATGCACAAGTAAATTTATTGTGATTAATTTGTGTCATTTCACAAATTACTAACATAAAATAATATATAGTGTATTTGCAGCAGGTTCCAGAGTGAAAGATACTCTCAGCATCACCCTGGTGTAAAACCATCATTCAGAATTGATTTTAAATAAATACATAAGTTTTTTATTGTATTTTCCTAACGCATTATTTAAACTAAAATAATATATGAACCGAAGTGTTCATACTGTTCACTGTTCATTCCATCTTGATATTCAACACAAAATACAATTTTAATGCGAAGAAAATTTTAAGGAAAAGAAAATATTTATTTCATATGAAAAGGAATTTCATACAATATATTTCAAACTTTTCTCATTCATATCAAACATTGAAATTCAAAAACTCTGATTTGTATTATTAATTCTGATGCTGTAGGTATGCAAGTAAACATTTGCATGTCATCTCGAGAACATTTGTCGCTTTGCGAAATGCCAACGGAACAATGCTTGTCAGTTAGAGCTGTGACAGCTCTTTCGCTATGTCTTCTTCTTCGTCTCGTTCTAAATACTGAATAACTCCACGCCACTGCTTTTCGTGGTCTTGAGGAGACAGCAAAGGAGTCACCGTGACAATTATTATTTTAATAATACAGCGATGAGTTCTCTTAGCAGTGTATGACATCTTTAAGCTTTCGGGACAATGTGAAATGAATGCCATTGTACCTAGTTCTAATGGGATCTTCTTCTCAAAAAGTTAGAAAGGAATATATTTAATCATTTTTACCGGAAATATCAACCTTACAAATCTTATTAGAGCTGACTGCATGATTAATAGAGTTCTCACATGTGTATGTAATATCCTGGCATACAGGGTGTTTGGGGTGCGTCAGAATCCGTTTTTCGGGCTCTTGGAGTGTCAATGAAACATATTTGAAACGAAAATGACTTGAATTGGAAAAAAATAATTATTCCTCTTTCATTTAGTTATTTTATGGTATCATATAAATCGTTGAGATAAAAGATTTCTATGAGACTATAAAATTACCAAGTAAACATCTCTAAATAAAACAAACACGCTTGTTTCAAAAATTGTTACAAAATTTCGTGAATATTGTCGATTGTGTTAGACAGCATGTTGGCCTGAAGTTTAAAAAAATAGAATTCGTGGTTCAAAATATTTGGAATTCTAATTGAATTGGATTGTGTGGTATCATTTTTTTATTAAAAAAAAATATTAAAGCAATATGTATATTTGTTTTACTGAGGATAAGATTTGTTATTATGTTAATTTACAATGTTAACGCGTAAAACTATCCGAATAAAAAATGGCGCTGGAATCTTCAAATCTAAAATAACCAGTTAAGCGCCATGACGAATTCCTGTGAAAATAAGAATGTTTGTTTTTTATGTTTCCTTCATTTGTGTATCAAGCTGGATGTTTTGATTTAAGTAGCAGGCATTTCCCAACCCGAGAGCCAAAAGAGCCTCCCAGAAGTTTAGACTAAAGTATCACAAAGAACAAAATATTATGAGCACGATTCAGTAAAAAGTACATTAAAATCAACGTAATAGATGTTCACATGATACAAGATAATAAGAGGGAAGAAGTTCATGTTTAACAAATTTATTTGTGAACAAAAATTATTTTATTTATAACTATGTAAATTAAACATGGTCACATAATATTATTCTACTTCTAATATTGTAATGCTATTATAGTTATTTTTATATCAACGTTTCATTAAAAACCAAAACAGGGCAATTAACCATTAATAAACACGAAACAGATACAAAATGATAACCTCAAGGTACCTGTCGATCAAATGTATTATTTTTATAACTTAAAATAACTCCCAACTATTGCAAACTTATAACCAAATACGCATACAGTAAAAAAATAGCAGCGACTCAAATATTTTTACAAAATTTGTGTTTTTTCTATACATTCCTTAATCGACTTAATTAACTTATATGATGACCTAACAGAAGAAAAATAAAAAAAAACTAAATTTATAAAATCTAAATATTGTTTTTTATGCGTTTATGAAAGTTCTGCATCAAGTCACGTAACAGGTGAGGGGTGGTTAACGATTCTAGTTATAGTTATCAAATTTGTGTCGCTTTAGGTAGGGAATTAGTTTAAATTTAAAAGGAAAATATTTCTTGATTTGTAGGAGAACTTAGACAGCCGGTGAATTGAACTCAAAAAGCCTAGATGGGAACCATGATGTGATGTGATATAAAAATCACATATTTCCCAAAACTTAAGTGAATCATTATTCGAAGTCAATAGTATATGATAATCTTTAAATGCGCATTCAATTAAATTTTAGACATGACAGCTAATAATAAAAAAATAACGTTTGATTTATCTTAATAAGTACCTACCTACACCTAAATAATAATAAAAAAATGTTGCATAATATCTACCGTTGATAAGTACCTACGTACAAAAATTGCATAAGTAATAACTAGACAAATATTTTGGTAGGGAATCGAAAAACAAGTTTTGTATATAACTGGGGGCGTACTCAGTTCATTGAAATAGTGGATCTTTTACACTATAAGCCTGCCTAGTTATTTCACTTTTTTACAGATGTAGGTTTGTAGATATTTCAAATTTTTAATTTTCTTTTACACATGAAGCTGTTAAATATATTGATTGTTTAAAAATCTAAATTGCTACCTAAGTAGATAATTAGAATTAGACACTTGCGTGGAGAGTAAAAATATATATTTTTACAAACTTAGATATTTCTCTCTTGTTCCTTAATTTCGGTATTCTTTTTTAATTAAATTATGGGATAAACTAAAAAATATTGTAGATGGATAAATTAGCTTAGCTGTTAATCACAATAAGCAGTTTATATATTTCGTGTAAACTTTTCGTGTAGCTTGGCTGTAAACTACAATAAGTAGTTCATAAATATCGGGTAAATATTCATTAGCTTCGCTTTAAACCACAATAAGCAGTTTGTATGTTTCGCGTAAATATTCGGATATATGATTTTTGGAAACCTCCGTCGCTCAAGGCGTTTTTTTTTTTAAATACGCTACGCTTGAGTGGTTTAGTATAGATAAGACAGACGATACAAAAGCTTCCTGCGAGAAGCGACAAAACGAAAATACCCCCTGCTTCACCCTTCTCAATAATTCAACCTGTCATACAGAATTTAGGAACCTAAAACCCCAAGAACACAGCCTTAGCCGGGTTCAAACCGGAGGACCAAATCCCCCGCAATCCTAAATGGAATTAATTTGTAAGGTGTGGTGGTCGCACCTCACTCTGCGTTCATATAAATAATTACATAAGTGCAAATTGTTCCGAAGGATTACGAATGGATCTTGTTTAAACTAAAATAACTGTAGGTCAGACAAATAGGAGATAATACATATAATATTACTATTCTCTATTGAAATTCAAACCAAGCAATTTCTATTTTAGAAATATTTACTATCGAAGAAAGCAAATACTTTATGGCTTGACATTATATACATGAAAGAAAAAATACTTTATTTAACCACTTTAACCACATAATGGAAATATAAAATTTATATTTCCATTGGTTGGTTGAAGGTTGAGTGCAACCGATACCAGTCAATCTATATAACTCAATAAAGTCGTTTAAAACAAAGTTTTTAAAAAGACATTTAGAAATATTTAAATTTAACTGTCACATCAACCGTGTAAGGCTTGGTAGTAGGAATGCCAAAACCACATATCAAAATCAATGTATATAAAAATGAATGTTTCGTTGTTTGTGCCATATAGACTTCAAAAATATTAGACCGATTTCTCTAAAAAAAGTTTGTACTTATTCATTGCAGAAGTGTTTAGTTTGAATTGTAGAAGAAGTCAAGGACACCCGAAGAAGACTTTACGCACTATCTTTGCACAGGAATGAGCTATGGAGTCGGTATAATATAGATTTTCTAAAGTAACAATGGTATTCGGTAGTGAATGGTAAAAAAGTCCGGAACGCCTGAGGGAGATTCAACTCTTATTTCTGCACTGGAAACTGTTATTTATCGAATCTACGATAAAACGTAGTTTTTAACAGTAAACATTTGGATTTCATGATATTACGTGAAATAAATTGTAGAAAAAAAATGAATCAATTAATTATTCGTGGTATAATGAGGTGTACGTGATAAAACAAAGAAAGAGGCGTAAGGAAGGCATGATACGATCAATTGAAAGAAATACTTATTGTAATACAATAATATTGTAATACAATAATCAATTTTAAAATGCGGTAGATTTTTTCCCTTTTAAAATGTCCACAGGTACAATATAATTCACAACAATAAATCCATTCATAAGTCCCCGAAAAACGTGTGCTAATGTGAAAATATATTCGTTATATCTACGTCAATTAAGTTTTTATTTTTTTAAATAATTCAAAAATTTATGAAATATAACATATCGCTTAGTATAAACCACAAATACATTTGATTTTCCATTTTTCTAATTATTACTAAAGAAGCACTGATTCTTTGTGAGTCGTACGAACTAGCAAAGTATACTCGTACAAATATAATACCCAAAATATAATATGTGTATTTTTTCTTGTAATTTTTACCCTCAATAATTTAAAAATATTGATCTGCTTAGGTGCTTCAAAATTATTGAAAAGTTTCTAGTTTATCAAAATATGGTTCAGAAAAAGGTTTACCATAAGCATCCGAAAAAAATCTAGCGTAACATTTTAAGTCAGAAGTCATATTTCTTTCTTCCAGTTTGAAAGAAAGTCACATAATTTAATGAATGCACCCGAAAGTTCGGTAAAGTTTGCCGAATTCCTCGATGTAATAAAGTAAATTTCCGCCGCCATGGCCCTCCCCTTTTCCCGCCAAGTGGCCGGAAGTCACGGTAGCCATCTTTAGACGGGACTTCCGGTATACGGCAAAACGAGAGATTTATTATTTGAATATGAAAAATACAGTTAGCTCCGTGCGACATAATAAATCAATATGTTTTGCGAGTGCCCATTGAAGGAATAATGGCGACGCTAATGTACAGATTCTGGCTGCTTTAATCTCCACGCAAATAAATCATAGCTTTTAGTTATTCATTCATTCGAATATTTGAAAATCTATTGAAAGACTAAATAAATTAGGCACGGCTTAGAAAATAATACCCAGAAAATTTACCGACCTATCATCGACTAAGGCATTTTTAAAAAAAATTTTTTTTTTTTTATTACTTTATTTATTTTCATTTCTTTAGACATATTATACATATTAATAGATAGTATATAATAACACAATATATAATACCAAATAGTATACACAAGAAATGAAAACCCACTAAGGCACTGCCTGAGTGTGGGTAATATAAAACGATTACTATATTTCAAGTACCTAAAGTATAATATACATTAGTTGAAAAGTTTTTTTTTGTTTATAGTTATTATTAAAACGCAAAGTCGTGGGACGCTTAAAACTGAAATAAATATTTTCTTGTAATATGTTGGAAAATTAGATTCCATCTTACGAGGTGTTGAAGCGTAGTGATTTTCTTTGATGATTTTCATTTTTAATTTCTAAGAATTTCATCCTTATTATTTTAGCAGGCTTGACTGTCAAAAGACTGAATCGAATTAAACGAAAATAATTACTTAAATGTCCTTACCTCTGTTCAAAGTATTGTTTTATAAGGACCGTTAAAAAATCATCACAATGAATGAGTCAAAAGGCAGACCCTCCCACTGCGGTGCAGGGCATAGGGTCAAGAGAGTCTAGCTGTAGAGGTCGAATAATCTCCCTCATTCGGCCTCTTCCGATCCTGGTACCTACCTCTACACATACCTCAAATCATGAACCCGCGAACCCATGATAAGTCACCAAACGTATCGATTCACTTGGGGTGTCCTATGGCAGAGGTGTTGGTTTTTTAAATGATTGGTTCCTGGGAGGCGGTACCTATGGTCGCTTCCTAAATGAAACGATAATATGTCCTAAAAAATTATTCAATAATACTAAAATCAACAAATTATTATATTTAGTATTGTATAAATTATAATATTTTAAGCAGTAATTGTCGATTGGAGTACTTGTACATATTTAATTATTTGGCGGGTTGGGAATAAACCGACGTGGCTCAGTGGTCCAGAGCACCTGACCGGACATCAGAAGGTGCGGGTTCAATTCCCGTCGGAGGCATTTATTTTTACTCTGGAGATATTTTCAATTTGTATGGATATTTCAGGTGATTAATTAATGCTTATAATAATTTGTTATCCTTTGTGCTATGCATAAAAACCTTGTCTTATAAACAATAGTTTATCATTTAAAAAAATATATAACTATAATCGCATATCTAAAAATAACAATATTCACTGAGTATTTCGGCAGATGATAATTATTTTTAAATCCCTATATAACCAAAAAAATCACTCCAGTGGGTAGAAAATTAAACCATTTCCAGTAGCATCATATTGTACCATTATGGGGAAACGGTTTTTGGCGTGGGGCTTATCAAAGAATTCCATTTATTTGCATATTTATTACACTATTCTTTTGGAATCGGGTGAAGTCAGTTATGCCAAGATTTTCATAATAAATTTGCATTGTAAAGAATTCTGCAGAGGGAATTCATTAAAGCAAGAAATAATATTTATTCCAAAAAATCTTATTTTTTTGTGGAAGTTAAAAAATATACTAAGAGAAATCAATTTTGGCCCTCACAATAAATTATCGGGTCTTATTGATTAAATATCAATTTTTAACAATGTTTTATGGATTTGCCTTGATAATAAATATATTATGACGATTTTAAGAATTTTGGTTATATTGTAAAATATTTCGATTTTCATGTATATGAGTTCCGATGTCGTTATATTATGTTCGTAATTTACTTAAAGTTTATCAGGAAATCTGATAATTAATTCGTAAGGTCTGCAATCCCGTTTTTTACCAAAATTTCCAAAAATTTTCATAAGTTTTTTTCAGAGTTTTATAATAAATTAGCAATATTATTTTTTCCCATGTACGTACGTAGGTATCATTTCTCAAAAATCGTTATTATACTTTTATGTACAATTTTGATTCTTGGTCCTTTGAAGTTTACAAAGTTATTTTTTTTTTATTTTTTTATTATTTATTAACCAATAAATTAACATACATTTTTTTGGTATAATCCACCTCACTAGGCTGAGCCTGTTCTGAGGTGGCGGGAGTTTGATTTAATTTTAGATAATGCGAATTTACATAGAATCAAAGATGTAGATAAAAAGATATACATAAAATATAAATAAAAAAAGATATATAATAATTAGAAAGATAAGAATTTTAAAAAGAAAAAGAAAAACATAAGAAATAATGAAAATACATATAAATGAGTGAGAACAGAAGAGAAAAATTCAGGCGTGGAGTGCCACAATTTATGGTATTGTAGATGTTATCTGTCCGCAGTATACAATGCCTTTGTTGACTATCCATGTGTGGATTTTGTGTCTTATATTTACACTTGTTGCCAGGTCTTTAATATCTTTTTCCATTAAATTGAAAATTTTTGGGGCCAGATTATGAAAATGTCTTTGTCCATAGGTGGTATTTATCTTCGGGGTCATGTGTTGATGTCTGTTTCTTGTTTCGTAATTGTGTTGTATAGTATGATGGTTAAGTTTGTCTTTTTGGTAATATAGAGTTATAATTTTTATGTATAGTTGCTGTATGTTCAGTACGGTGAAGTCCTTAAATAACTGTATTGTCGAGAATCTGTAAGGTTTTTTTGTGATAACTTTAATTAAGGCTTTTTGCGCTTTGACAAGAGGGTCCATATTAGTTTTAGCAGCACCACCCCAACCAATCATACCGTGAGTGATAATTGATTGGGCTAGTGCGTAATATATTGTTTTTAGAGTCTTCGTTTGCATTATGTTTCGTATGTTCTTAAAGAAATATATCAGTTTTCTAACTTTGCCCGCTGTTTTATTTATTTGTTCTGTCCATCTGAAATAGTTGTCAATGTAAATGCCTAAGTATTTAATTACCTGGGTTCGTGTTAATGGGTTGCATAGGCAGTTGTTTTTAGATGTGCAGTCATGAATGGTTAAGTTTTCATCGAGTCTTGGTTGTCGTCTGGGATCTATGCTAAATGTCATGTACTTTGTTTTATCTATATTTAGTGTCAGCAGATTATATTTATATACGTGAAATACGTTTTTTTTACATTTGTACCATTTCGGGGCGTTCTCGTACGTTCAGAGCAGCTTGCAAACATAGTTCAATGAATTTTAAAGTGTCTTTCCCATTTGTTATGGTGTTCAAATTGGCAGTGGACAGAGAAGAGGACATTGTTTCAGTAAATATCAACTGACAAACCAGAATGTACTTTGCATATGCGAAACAGTGATAATATGGATGTTAACATAATATTCTGCAACTACACGGTACTATAATTGCAATGTAGATTCATAATCTCATAAAAATAATGTAGGTACTCCAGTTCTTACCACTTTTGATTAAAGATCTATAAATAAATGAAAACGAATTCACTCGCACTCTATGCTAGGCCGTTCAGAAACTTTAAGATTATAAGTAATTTCGCACTAAATTGGTGCCACCATTTTTGAATGCCTAGTCGCAAATTTGACAGTTTACAAAAAAAGATAGGTGTCTTAGAGTTTTCATAAACTAAGCAACAGAGAACAATCATAGTGGAGTAAGGTTTTATTGTCACATTAACACACATTTAACGACCTCTTTGGTTGAGTGGTTAGTATCCATAGCTACAAATCCTGAGGTTGCGGGTTCAAATCTCGACATGCGCAAGTAAATTTTATTTGATTCATATGTGCTATTTTCAGAGTGGAAGACCCTATGAGTATCGCACTGGTGTAAGACCACAATTAATTATTGAAATGGATTTAGCCATGTTTGGTTACCAGATCTGAATAGCCAGGTACTTCCCCACCTTTCTCTCCCCATGTCCTTCCCCTCCCTACTACCTTCAGCTACAAAACATACCCCAATTGGGATGCCAAAGTCTCATTGGCTCCAGACGGTATTCCCATAAAAAAAAACACATTTTATCCACAATATAACCATAAGGAGAAATTGAAGTGATAACAAGGTTATCACAATGAAACGCATAGCAAAAGGGGAAATATAAGTATTTTTAAAATCTCTTCAAATTACTGATAATCCTGTTTAAAACTGGACTGCAAGCAGCTTCCTGAAAAGTGTTAATAAATTTGTAATAATATCGGAACGAAATGATAATATCACGACGAAATGCAACAATGTTAGATTAGTTAGAACACGTGTTGACCAAACATTGGTATTTTACTCAAAGTTTATCAGGATACCTGTCAATTCATTTGTTAATATTCTACAATTCCGTTTTTAAATTAAATTAGCAATATTTTTTATCAGGATGTTTCCTCCGTGCACCACTAGGAGTAGGTAAGAACGAAATCACATTAATCACAGGTAGCACTGACAAATTTCCAGAGTGCTGAACACTGCATCTGTGAATTTAATTTGTCCAGGTAGGTGGTTTTTCCTATATTATTATAAAATAAATTAGTAAACTTTCGCTAAGAGATTATGAAAATTACTTAATAAAAAGTATTTACCGGTTTGATTCTGGACAAAACTTCCTCCAAAAAACGACAATCGCGGAAAACTATGACGTCCAACTGACATAGAGTATCATTTTTTACATGCCCTACACTTTTTAATATGTTGGTCTGTAGCTGGACATTATGACATTTTGTGGTAAGGTTAATGCTTCAGCACATTTGCAAATGATGAAAATATAAAGTGGTGGCTTTCTCCCGCAGCCTTTCAAAGGGTTAATGTCCGCCATAATAACAATCCGTGTTATTGCATCCTCGTCTATGCACCAGCTCCCGAGTGTTCCGTGAAACACTAGAATTTTGCTGGTATCCGCAACAAGGTTAATAAAATATGCAGATTAATTATAAACATTCGCTTTGCTGTTTGTTAGAGGGCTTCGCGGGCTTTGAAGCCCCATCAACTGCAAACAATTATCACGGTCGTGATAATTTACTTGCGGCTGGATCATTTTTCAAGGCGTGCTGCGCTGTAAAGATGTTTCGTGAGCAGTATGCAGTTGGTTAAACAATGCCTTTGAAACAAAAGCAATAGAGGCGGTCGAATTTGGTGCATCTGATAAAACTACAAAGCTGCATCGGACGCGAAAGCGACTTGGTTTGCATAACGATGTTGGAAAAATACAGTTTTGTGTTTGAAATTCAAAAGGTTTTGCTGATGTTTATTCGAATGTTGTTATGTATATATATTATATTAACTGGATTATATGCAAAAATGGTTTTAATTTGGAGAAAAGTGTGTATCTTCAATTACGCAATAAGAGGATAATTTAGTTTTTTATAATAAAACCAATCCCAAGATGATATTCATTAAGTACTTACTAGTGCAGCCCGTGAAAAATCATCAAATCAGTTCCAATTTCAAACATATTACATTATAGGTATGTATCTACTTTATTGCTTATCTGAATTCTTCAAACAACAGTTTCAATTATGAAAATACTTAAATTCGAAACGATTCCGAGTTCTTGAGTTTATCGAACAATAGTTACGCAGAACAGATAGTTTTTCGTGGGTTGTGTCTCAATGTTGAGATATCCAAATATTAGTACGTAAGTAATAGAATATTTTTATAGTAGTTTTAGAATAGATGCACACTAGATATAAGTGTTAAATTTTATAACTACATAAAACATTCTTTAAAAAAACACTTAACCGAAGTTAGTATTTTGTTAGGAATAATCGTAATAAAAGTGGTATGACAAAATAAATACTCTCACTTGGCAATGAAATTGGGTATTACAAAATAAATACTCTCACTTGTCAATGGGTATTAAATAAATACTCTCATTTTTCCATACAATTGGGAATTACAAAATAAATACTCTCATTTGTCAATGGGTATTAAATAAATACTCTCAGTTGTCAATAAAATTGGGTATTACAAAATAAATACTGTCACTTGTCAATGAACAAAATTGGTTGAGTTTCAATGATCTCTTTGTTGCTTTTAAAAAATATATTTTTGTTATTTTCAAAGCATATGTACAAGGCGATAAGGCGAAAATTTGGCTTCAGCACACCAAGAGTTAAATAATAACTATTTAAGGCGATGCACTACGTCGTGTGATATTTTAAATTGAGCCCCTATCAATAACAACCCTTACGTAGATGGCGATAAGGTTTAAATTCCCGCTTAACACCATCCGCCTGTTTTGATTTATGCAAGAAAAAAACATGGCCAAAAAGTGCTTTTTATTTTATTTTGTGGATGTTCAGGCATAAATATTTAATTTTTTTCCGATCGTTTTATAAATAAATTAATTTGCCACATTATACAATAAAATCATAACCAAAAATGGGTTCGTAAGTGGGAGATTTTGAACTTTAAAGCAGTTTTCATAGGCCTAAACATTCTTTTTTTCTAGGCTTATAAAAAGATTTATTTAAAAAATTCTCTATTATTTCAAAGGTCAAGATGTATTCTACTTGCAGTATTTAATTAAAGCATCTGAAACATTTCTAGGCGACCAAATTTTCAAATCAAAAACACATGATTTTGCATTACTACGTATGGCATCGCCTTAAACTAAGTAGGTACCTAACGGATTACAACAGAAATAAAATGAAAAAATAAGTAAGGTGTTTTTTCCGATTCAAAACTTAGGGAAAAAAGTCAATCTCAATTTTTTTTCTTCTCTTCCAGTTTCCTGGAGGGCGTGGAGGACAGTACAGTGGGGGGCCGGAAGGAAGTTACCAGGGCGGCACAAGAGGACGAACGAGGGTAAGTTTGATTTCTTTTCAATTTTCAGTTACGTTGTATTAAAAATACGAATACATTAGTTTTTGTACGTTAAGCCCACACAGAAAACCCTCACGAAAATAATATCCTTCGGGGCGTATGTTTTCTTTGGTGATGGTTTTTGGAGGTATTTTTAAGGAAAGGAAGAGGAAGTTATAGCAAGGAAAATGTATGATGGGTTGGTAGGAATCTATCGGTCAGTGAGTACAATGTATCGGACGTGTGAATTCCTCCCTCCCGCTGCTTTGCATGACGATGGGTCGATATAGTCCAGCTGGAGTGGCAACCCAACTTTTATCGTTATCTAGTCTGCCACGCTTCTGATGGGCATGCGTTTCCAAAAACTGCACACACCACACCCGATGAACCCGGGAACCCCTTCTAAATCACCAAACGTAGCGAACCACTTCTTTTACCTATGACCCGTCTTCCAAATTGATATTTATTAGCTAATAATAACCACCTTGCCACCTTCAACAAATAAATACACTTTAATTTATGAAAGAACCGTTTATTGCCTTTACATTCTATACAAATACCTCGACCGTAAAAATCACAGTACCATATAAAATCGATAGATGGAAGTTGAAGTAACTATATTATGATATATGAGTTGAATAAAAAGGAGTATGAGGAGAATATATAGGAGAAGTTGAAGTAACTATATTATGATATATGAGTTGAATAAAAAGGAGTATGAGGAGAATATATGATGCGAATGTGAATGGTAGAAGAAGTCTGGGACGCCCGAGGAAGACATGGCACAACCAAGTGAACCAGATGCTTCAATCGGGCCAAGTCAAGAATCAGTGTATTTATGAGACGATAAATGAATGTGAAAGAGGCAAGGAATGTGTGCAGAGTCGAAGTAGTTTGGCGGTCTGTCCTTCCTGCAAACGGCGTGATGGATAGTTTTGAATTGAGTTTCACGGCCAAAAGTATTATCAAATACAAATATATATGTATATACATAGATATCGTATTATTCCCCATAAATCTACATTTTATCATTGTGATTATTTTTTATTTTTTTCGGTATTCTACACCAAAACTAAAGGCAGGAAACCACATTAATAGGATTAAAACTTGCAACACGATATCTCACCTACATAAAAAATACACACTTCACCACAGTCTAAACGTCTGCCTTATTGGTGGATTCTTCAACGCTGTCCGAAACGCTGGCTAAAGATTGAGGAAAATCAACACGGCATAACCCAAAAATTAATCACGATGATCAAATGTAGATTTATGGGGGATAATACGATAAATGAAACGATAAATTATATAAAGCCATTTCAAATAACGTTTCAATTGTGGTCTTACGCCAGAGCGATACTGAGAGTATATTCCACCCTGGAACATGCTGCAAGCATTCCATAAATTATTTAAATAAATAAATCGTGAAAAACACAAATTCGTAAAATAAAATTTACTTGCGCACGCCGGGGTTTAAGCCCGCGACTTTCCGATTGGTAGTCGAGAGCCTTATCCCTCAATCACAGAGGCCGTCATAATCTATATCGATGTCAATCGAACCTGTAATCTCCTACCTCGAAATCTCTAGGTTAACATACATGCAAATATCGCACAAGCAGATAAGTTATGAGTTTAAAACAGCATTATTTTCAGAATATAATATCAGCGATCTAAATCAATTCTCCCATAGATTGTGGAGCACCAAAATATGCACTTTATGCAAGTTAGCAATCGTGAACGAGATGAATATAACTTACGTACAGAAAATTTTAACATTTACCAAATTCGAGTGGAAATAACTTTCAAATTCAATTTCCTTTCTTTGAGATGGTTTCGCATAATATAAGTTACCACATTATATGTGCCAATATTTTTACATACAATAAGCAGAGGAGTGTATTTTTTCTCACTTCTAGAATAAAATGCTGCAGGCATTTTTACATTTTCAATGCACATAATTAAAAGTTAATATTAATACCAACAATGTTAAAAATATTCTTATAACGCAATGCAAAAAATCCTATTCTTGAAAGATCTTTCAGAAGGTTTCGCGGAATAAACAAAGTCAAATCAATAAACGAATCAGAAAAATTCAAAGAAATGTTTGAATAAATTTTTCATTTATGGGCAAATTTGAGTTATTCTTTTAAATATTTAGCAAAAGTTTCCATCGTAAGTATCCATCCCCTCAATTATTTCCGAATACCAAGAAAGAAAAATAGCATTTTTGCTTTCTTCATTTTGAAATTAATATTTTATTTCTTGTTTTTCATGGAGCGCAGTTTCCATGGAGCGATGTTCCGTAAATTGTTTTGTTACTTGGTGAAGTGGAATACATCTCCATATTTTATGCAAAATGAAAGAATATGGGTCTAGTGAGCTTTCAATCTGCGCCATGACAGGAAATATCTTATTTCTGCCGGAAATTAATATTCAATCAATCATTTTTTGTTTATATATTTGTGTAATTACCGATGCGGAAAAACAGCTAAAGCAGAACATTGATAAATGGATAGTAATGCATCACTGGGAAGACAGATAATAATTATTTTGTTCTTTTTTAGCAGTTATTTAGGAAAACATCTAAAAATAAGGCGACCGATCACTTTTGACGTGTCAATTGTAATTTCCCTAAAAAAGTGAACTAACCCAGTGAATTTAAAACATTATGAAAATATTTCCATACTGGTAGCCTAAATGTTTCCCTTAGGGCGTGTAATTTGTCATTTGCGAATACTATGTGAAGGGTATTTTCAAGTTAAATAATCACAAAATCATTTCTCAACTGCAATGGCATTTTCTGGCTATTTACAGGTCCCTGCGGATCAGTAACGCTACATTTTCGAAGCCTTTTCCATTAGAATACCAGTAGAATGCTTTTTTTCCACTCTAGAATCTAGATCTATATTCTAAAGAGTTCATTCTGTCCATTCAAGTAAGGGGAGTTATCAAACGGACGCTTATCCGCTTTTGCCCACTGACGGTACCTACTTTTGCATAACTGTTTCTTTATTGGAGAAAATGAGTATTTAACGAAAACAGGTCATTGAAATGGACCCCAAAAACAGTATTGAATAAAATGTTATATTTATTCTGAATGTATTTTTTAACTGTAAAATTTTTGCATAGTGGTAATCTTTCTTAATCTTTCGAACACAATAATCCAGTATGATAGAGGTTTTCCACTGTAATCAATAGTTGAAATTGTTTAAAAAACTGCTTTAATATTTTCATTACCAAACTTTTTGTCTCTATAATACATTCGTTTATAATAGTTTTACGGAGACCATTAAGGATATGTAAATACTGCTATTGTTTCAGAGTCTTCCACTACAGATACTGATTTAAATCAAAATTGTTATTAAATTGTTCAAATTGCCTTTACATATAAAAGGTTTTATTTTTCGTTTTCAATTTTAAATTGTTTTTGTTAAATTCTTTTAGAGTCTTTTAATTAATTTACCCACAATAAATATCGAAATGAATTAGTGTTGTACTTATATTTGTTTTTAATTGTGTCTGTATTATTGTCTTATTCTTCGCTATACCGCGTTGAATTCAAATTTTTCTCCGCAACACATATGTGAAATCAAAGGTGAAAATATAAAATATCTGTAAATAAGCTCAATGAGCCTTTCTTATAAATATTCCCTAGTACGCTGGCGCAGCGTTGGTATGGCTGTACGAAGAAGAGGCCGTATACTGATCGGGTTTAAATCGTTACTCAAATAATATTTCTGGTAGATTTTCTTAGGCTAGCGCCACTCTATTTCAAACCTCAATTTTCGCATTTTTGCTAATTTCACATTTCTTCAGATGACATTTGTAATAACATTGTCCCGGTCTATTTTTTAATTTCATTGAAATCCGACCCATTCGATTTTGCGTTCCATTACTTGATTTAGTAAATCGATATTTTCACTTAAAATATTCTTCCTATAGTGGTGCAAATAGGTATAACAGCTTTTTATATTTTCTTTGCGTAATAGATCGAAATTTGTCACATCAACCAGATTGTTAACAGAGTCTTAGTCTTTGTTAACAATCACACATCATATAAAGACAAAAATCTTAGTCTTAATACTATCGTAGTAAGTTCCCATTTCTGGGGTCACGAAGTTAAAAATTCTGTCAGCTACTAATACTGACCTATTAGAGACGATATGCGCACTACGCGTGCGCGTGATTATGAGTAAAGATTTCTAATAATAATTTCTTATTCCCCGTATAATAGATTATGAGTTAATAATTTTTTTTTAAATATTTAAAAATACCACATTGAACTGTTTGAACATTTGTACCTGATGAATAATAATAACCTGATTCAAAAACTTCGATGCATGCACAATATCATATCTGATTCCATTTTAACTACGCGATCTAAAAAATAACAAAATTTATTGGAACTATCGGAAATAAAATCTCATTCCAGAGCCGAATGGCTCCCAGGCTAGCCAGCACCCAGTAAACCACCCCCCAGTTAAGTGACTCGGAACCTCACCAGCGCGGCGTCCGTGTCACTTGCAACTGTACTACTCTGTACTTAGTACCTAGAGCCTGAAGCCTGAAGCCTGATGCCTAGAACCAAGGGCCTGACTCCTAGCCGGGCTGGCAAGAATCAAATAACCCGTTCACTGAATCCACGTCATTTGATTAAACTCCGATCAGAGATGCAATTAGCCACTCGCCAGCACTTTCAGGAGTTTTAAACTGAAACCGTATCTACTACAGACTGCCTTCTACATCTATACGAACTGCCTATTAGCTGCTATCTACTGACCTATACATCTCGTGCTCGTAGCTAGTGATAACCTGTTATGGCCGGGCGAATTGAGACGAAGGCCAGTTAAGATTTTTCAAATTAATAATCTGAATTCTTCTCGAAAAATACCTTGCAAGTGAATTTTAATAACGACCATTTTATTCATGGGAATCGTTAATCAAAAAAAATGGTTGATATATTCAACATTTCCTTCCCTCAACGTCGAAGCGAAAAGACTTTAAAATACTGGAGATTTTTAGTGATTTGAACTAAAATGATTTACAAGTACCTTAAAATAATTATTTAACTTAATAATAATTTCGGTTGTCGGTCCATGGGTGCGTGATTTGAAATTATATTACTGGGTAATGCGTAAAATTATTCAAGTTTAATGAACTTTGAATTTCCGAATCTAACTGATAAGTGTATGTCATATCAGACAAGCAATAAAGTAGGTAACAAAATGATTTTATTAATTAATAATTCTTTATTTGAAATGTGTATTTCTTTTGTGATTACCTAATATCATTTAAACATTTTTTTCTACACCAATCGGCTCCTGTTATTTTAATATTTTTTCTACAAACAAAAAATAGTAATTTAAAGTATTGACATCGTAATTATTTTATGCAAGATACGTAAAACTGTTTTCAATCCTGTTTAATATCAGGATATTTGCTCGGAGATATTATTTAAATCTTAAAGTCCTTTATTAATGAGCTTTTTTGTTATTAAATAACGAATAAAATTCATTGAAGAATGATTTATCCTTTAATAAAATGAATTTATGAGTATGCGTATTTTAGAATCAATCATCTCCAGTCGTGCATTTGACATCTAATTGACGGACTAGAGGAAATTTCATATTTTAAAATGTACTTTAGATGGTATTTATATATAACTTTTCATTGTTGGTAGTGAACCATTTCTGACTGAGAGAAATGTAAAACATACGAAACCTTTTTATCGACTTCATAAATATTATATTTAGAACATTCAAATTATTTTGTATACATTTGAAAGAAAACAGTGCCATTATACTAAGAACTACGTTTCAGTTCGTTAAATGACTTATTTTTAAAGTGTCGTATTGATTCCATTTTCATTCCATATAAGTTGGTAGCTCATTACCTCTGGAGAACAATCCGCTGGTTTTGTCGATGGCATTTTGCAGTTTGCGTCGTTCGCGTTGCCGTCGCTGCAATATCTTAACGTGGACTAAACCTTATTAAATATCGGTAAAATAGGGAAAAGCCACTGGAAAATATCGATAAAATAAGGGAAAGCCACTGGGAAATATCGATAAAATGCCAAGCACGTAGGTACCCTACCTCCATGGGTACATTCATACCCTGTTGGCTTTGCATATTATCCACGTTTTAGTGCTTCTTGTCTTTACCTTATCTGAAAGATTTTCATTCCCATTCTTACTCGGTCTCTTCTCTTTATCCGCTCCCTTTCTTTTCCATACCCAATACAAAGTCCCAAACCGTATTACGTATGCAGTAAACGTTTGTGCAACGTTGGTGCTGCTAGTACGGGTGTTGTGATAATGATTTTAAAGTTTAAATTCTTAATGATTAAGATGGCCATTATAACGCTCTCCGTGGTTGAGTGGTTACGATCCTTACCTACAAATCAGGAAAGCACGGGCAACTAAATTTATCCGATTAATTTGTGTTATTTTACCAATAATTAATTGAAACTGATATATTATAGTATATTTGCGGCAAGTTCCAATGGTATATACTTTCAGCATCGCCTTGGTGAGAGATCACATCTCAATAGCTTTCTGTATTTGATTTCTTTCCCAGAATAAATTATTAAATTATTCCAATTATATCAGATTTCCATTTATGATATGTCATAGTCAAACAATCTTTAATAAACACACGTGTTAAAGGAGGTTAGACGTTATATTTAAAACTTATTATGTTAAGAGCTGATACCTACATAATAAATTAATTAAGGTTCTATTATATTTTTAGTTTGCCTTGTAACCCCTTTCACAGGGAGGCTATTGGAAGTTTATTAGCGGAAAGCGGAGAGGCAGTTTAACTCGTGGATGTGCCTAGCAGCTATTTTCCATATCATTGAATAAATGCATGCCGGTAGAACGAATGAACCTCGATTCAAATTTCACAATTTTGAAATGTAGATATGAAATTCTGTTTGAAAACTTCAAACAGCCGACAGGGATGTTGAAAACTGACTTCGTTAATGCATAATGCCTCTGAAATACTATACTTATTTGATTAGACTTAGGTAGGGTGGTTCAAATTTGAAGAAATTCTTCAAAAAATATAAAAACCACCCGCCCTCAGTTTGCTACTTTGATAATTTACAAGTTATATTATTATTTTAGTTCTGTAAAGAAACTGGCTCATAGTGATATAGAACTATAATATGACTTTTACAGAACTTGAAAATAAACGTTGAAATTTGATGATTTTTTTAAAACAACCCGTCCATATTTGTAGCCATTCGATAACTTCTGCAGAAAGCACTCATATTTAGGTAAATTTATGATGTTTTGAGCGTATACAAGATGGCGCAAAAGTACTCACTCAATTTTCTAAGGCGGTTACTTGTTTTTTATAAAAATAAAAATATTATTTTACGATTATAGAGATCCGTGGTTTGCTAATGTCTACTTTCACTTAAAAAATGACAAAGTTATGATAACAAGACCATTTGCTAAAATGAAAGTATTTTCTAATGGAGTGATGACTTTTAGCGCGTTTGGTATTCAAAAATTTATCAAGTTATATCATTAATCCAATACTTATCAAAATTCAAAATAATTATATCAGTTGTGTATCCTGCGTTACCCGACTTTAATGAACCCGAATTTGATTTGAATTTAAGTGTCATTTTCAAAATTGGAACTGATTGCGTAGAGAATTCAGATTTGCGATAAAATACCTACCTATGTACTAGTATTTTTAACAGATTTTTATTTTTATTTACCTATTTACGAAATAATAAGTCAAGAATTCAGATTATCCCATGATTTTTCACAGGTCTGCGCTAGAGCATAGTAATACTAATAAGCCTTAAATCAGTGATACACATTTGCAAGCGCTAAACGAAGAATGTAAAAAAAAAATTAAAATGAAACTTTCAGTGGAAGAACCAAATTTAAATCATTTCTTCACAATATTTTAATTACTTAATTCAAATCTTCTTGTTCTTAAAAACACCGCTAGAACATCATTTAAATACATGTAATACAAAAACAGATTCCCGGCACCCTTCATCTAGGATCAGCCTCCGACCGTCCTCTCTCGAGAGTTGTTAAGGATGTAAACTTAATCGAATTTCTTTGTCGCCATTGTTATTGAGATTGCTCCAGCGGTAAATAATGCCATCCGATCGGTAGCTCCCGACCAAGTGATCTTTTGATCAAGTGATTTCGAGTAAGACTGCGGAGAATCTATCCAGCTTAAAGAGCTGCTTCCAACTTAGATTCATATACCTACCTACCCAAGTGTACGATTTTTTCATTAAAATTATTGATAACGGTATTGTATATTTCACATCACCAGAAAAATATTAATTACGGTTATGTGTCTTGCGTCATCGCAAAAATATTAATTACAGTTGTGTGTTTTACATCTTAGCAAAAATATCAATTACGGTTGTGTCTTATGTCATCACAAAAATATTTATTACCGTTGTACGTCTTATGTCAAAACAAAAATATTAATTACGGTTGTGTCTTACGTAATCACAAAAATATTAATTACGGTTGTGTGGCTTATGTGATCATAAAACTATTCACTATGGTTATTTGTCTTACACCATATCAAAAATATTAATTACGGCTATTTGTCTTACATCATAACAAAAAAAATAATTACGGTTATTTGTCTTTCATCATTACAAAAATATTAATCACGGTTGTGTCTTATGTCATCACAAAAATATTAATTACGGTGGTGTGTCTTACGTGATCACAAAAATATTAATTACGGTTGTGTGGCTTACGTGATCATAAAACTATTAATTACTGTTGTTTGTCTGTATATCTTTCAATTTATTCGTTAAAGGCCTGCAGTCCTGTTTTTAATAGGAATACGAATAATTTGAAGAAATTATTAATATATTAGCGATATTTTATTTCATTAAGTTTTATCCGTGTAAGCCGTGATTTTTTAAGGATCTACACTAGTGTATTTTTTGCAGCATTAAAAACTCATCCACAGATACTGTTAAGGAGAATCTTGCCAATATGTACTTACCATGCTAGTATTTATCAGCAGAAGTAGGCGGACATGATGAAACGCCTCACAACAATGATTCAGCGGGACACTCCTCGACTGATTCCTATCCGTACATGACACATACTTTTCTTTTATTCAGAGATTATCTGTAAAAATGCACTTAATCCTGCCGTTTCTTTCTGATTTCTACACTTGCACGTTATACATTCTCCCGACCGGTAATTATCTATCCATCTGTTCAACATAATCAAACCATCAAAGAATAACATTCAATCTGCAAACGGCTAGCATTGACATAAATACAATGACGCGTTATGTTATACTAATCGAACAAAAACTATGGCATGTTACATTCTAAAGCGAATTACAAGAAATTAACTAAAACTATCGAACGTTACATTTTAAAGCGAATAACAAGAAATGGTCAGACAATAACTATGAGTGAATAGATTAAATATCTATATAATAGCCTGCCTAGCATGGAACGGAACGCATTAGATAGGGATAGCCATTCAAATAATATGTATGTATGGGTGAAACAGCTATATTATTATTAACACCCTTCAATTCTGTATGCGTGCATCTCCACACCAGCCGTGAACTTCAGCGGCCCACTGACGAGCAAGTATCAAAAAGCCTTGTGAATAATTGTATTTCTTGAAATAATAAGTGATTTTTGAATATATATATCAATGGAAAGAAACTCAATACAGATTTGTTTTGTGCGCCTCAAAATCTTTCGCTGCATTATTGGATAGACCTACAGTCGAGTTTGCCCTGGTAGGCCTCGAAAAATATTTTTTCCAGAAGGTTAATTTTAATTAATTATGATGATTGTATACCTATAATTAGAGATGTTTCTAAATAAACATACTGGGAAGATACTCAGTAAATATTAAGAAAAATAAAATCTGTTACTTATCGCTAATTTTACTGATGAAAAACGTTTTATAATTTTTTCCGTCCGTTTTAGGTACTGTTTTTATTAATCTTAAATATACGAAACGTATATCCGTGGGTATTGGTCTGAAAAAAGTTATTACAGTTAGTTACAAATTCGTTGGAATTAATTAAAATGCGAAACTCTAGCAAATAAGGAATTTGAGTAAAAAACTGACTTTAAAAAATATATTCATTTAGATCAAAAAACACCGACTCTGATTATACTTATATATTTCTATATTTTTACTCTCAGAATTAATAAATCGTTCTTGAAAAATGATTTAAAAACGCTACTGTATGCACAGTAGTACTGTATACACGCTCCATGATTGTCAAATGTACTCCGCGTTAAATTTGTATAACGTAATAATTAAACATCTCTTTCTATTACATGCGTACTTTGATAATAAGAAGGAGAGGTCGCTATACAGTTTTGTATTGTGTATTAGGTATGTTGATCTAAGTTTTTGAGATGGTTATTTTTTTTTTTTTAAGACAAACATTCCCGGATTACGAATACCCTGACAATATTTTAAAATCTCCTACTAAAACCATTAAAATAAGCGGAAAACGTTGCTTGTGTTGTGATGGAGGACTTAGCCAGCCGAGGAATTGAACACACTACGCCTAGGTGGAACCCAAACGCGATGTCAACTCAGCCGCCGACCGGTCTTTTTGGTTTTATCGATTGTTTTAACTTACATCGTAGTTTCTCCTGGCATTTTACAAAGTTTTGTTAAATTCAAAACGGTAAAATAGAAGCTTTTACATAATATATGTCAACAACTAGCGCGACCGCGACTATTATCACCGACATTCCAAACGTTTTTGTAAAAAAGAGTAAGTAGGAACTCATTTATAATTTACGCAAAAGCAATGACAATAACCCCGCTGGCGAGAGCCCGCCATACTGCCGCGGCGGCGTGAGCTACGTAGGAACATCTATGATACCGTGTAGACTTCAGTATACGGGCTTTTTCTGACTATGTTTTGGGCTATAATCACAAATTCTAACATTAAAAATTAATTTCAGTATGAAATTTTGATATTTAAAAATACCCTTAATTTAGTTACATAGTTTTGATACAAAAATGTACTAGAATTCCTTTCTAAAGAATAAAAAAAAATCCATACAAAATGCACTAATGAGCTAATTTATCCACGAAAACGAACTTATACTAGTATAAATACTAGTATTTATGTTTGAATGCGGATGTTAATATATTTACTTTTTTTTACTTTAATTCCCTATTTTCCGTTATTAAAATTTTGTGTGGCCTTAATATTTATCGTCACTCTTACATAAGTCTAACTGCGTTCAGTGTTTTTTTTAGTTCGTATCAAAACTCTATCATAGTATTTGAATGATTCGCCATCCTTAAAAAAACTGTGAAATTCAACGATTCAAATGATACGTTTATGAATCAAGCTTAAAATATTTGTTCCGTATTTTTATGTAGATCTTCGTGACAAACTCTTACCTCACCTAATAAAATAATTATCAGTTAATGATTTGAATCATTCGTACTTGGGTTTGGTTGTACTAATGGACCGTTGCTTCTAGTAGAGAAAAAAACTTCCTCATATAGTTATCTAGTAAGATTTTTATTACTTTCAATATGTATTTATTACGTTTTAACAAGTTAATAAATAAAAAAAACAATCGTCGTTAAAGAAATCTGTAAATTGTGCCATTTTATTATAAATTTCTCTAATTTTGACTCTCGTTGGCCAAGCGTTTAAATTGAAAATTAAAATTTCTCCCTCTCCCTCTAGTTCTCGTGTTTTCACGGACAGAAGTAGAGAATTTAACGATCGATCCAGCTTTTATTGAAATAAATTGCTTAAGTTTCTAATTAGAAACAATCTGATATTATGTATGAATCAGAAACAAATACTAGCTAGTACATTTATCTCAAATAACATTAGTATTATATTAAGTATTTTTTTCATCTAAATGTAAAATTAGAATCAGAGCTTAAAATTTTAATTCGAAGAAGATAATCTGAAACACACCTTAAAAATAGTTTTAATGATTTTGAGTTATTTTTTTATGTTAGTTAAAGAGGAATTTCATTCAATAGCACCATTTAATTAAAACTCAAAAAGCCTTAATGAAAATTATACTGAAAGTTCCTGTTAGAACTAGCACTGACGAAATCTTCACCAATCTTAACATCATGTCAATTAAACAACTGTATTCTTAAACTATACTCATTTACATTCATAAGTACAAAACCCAAGAAATAACAACAAACACGTACAATAGAAACACTAGATCTCATGGTCAAAAACTTATCCAACAAATAACTACTAATACAACTTTTGGGCAAAAAAGCTTCTTATATCATAGTATTAAACTCTACAGTAAAATACCACTATCACTCAAAAACCTCAACATTTTAACATTTAAATCTCAAATAAAAAGCTGGATATTTAACATAGGGAGATCTGAAATAGAAAATTTTGCCATCATTAGCATTAACGTCCATTTTGCCTTGTGGTATCTTTAACAAATCGTGGTGACGACTACGGCTTAACATTTTTGAGTAAAATCTAATGCCGCATACACATAAATGAATTGGTTCATGCACGGCATCAGCACTGCAAAAATTAACGCATGTGGTGCTTCTCTCTCTGTTGCCTTGGAGTGTTATTGAGCGGAATGACAAATATTGGTAAAAGTTACAATCTATACGCCGTCTTTTTTTGTATTTTTACTTTAACCAAACACGGGAGGCCGTGAGGGGGAAAAATTTCATCAGGGCCTGTGTCATATTTGGATATACCGTATGAAGAGTCTTTTAAGGAAAGGAAGGAGGGGATTTTCTGGAACGGAAAAGTTTATGAGGGGTAGGAAGGAATCTAGGAATCAGTGTATCCAGGAATGACGGACTGAAATATGAATATATCCCTCCCGCTGCAGTATAAGGCAATGGAGAGGTCAAAAGGTCTCCCCAAACCAGCCTCTCCCGATCTGGCACGCAACGCAGCTGGTGAGAAGACGCATCTTGAATACACGTCACCCGTTGAACACGGGCACCCCTGCTAAATCACCAAACGAAGCGAAACACTTGGATTGACCTATGTTGTGGGTTAAAAACATGGAGTATGAAGACTTATTTATAGTATAATCGTTATGTTCATCGTGCTTACGGTAAAACAAGAAACAAATCAGCAGTTACGTCGAACATGTAACCACAACAATCGCCGCCATTTGAAAACTGTCGTTGCTCGACTGACGTGTTCATGTGACACATAAAAATACATCACGCGCCATGGCTGGTACTGTTGTAGTCGGCATTAAAGAGATAAATATGATTTCATCAAAACCCGAGAAAGACGTGTGTCATGTGTATTCAGTATCGCAATTTAATTTTTTTTAACGAGATCGTAAACATGCAGTTCAGCACCCCACTTACCAACAGAACTAAAGTTTCTAATAAAGGGTGTAAAAATCTCACCGGAATCTTCTTGAGAACTTATTAATAAAAAATAATACAATAATGCAATTGCGTATTGTAACAGTTAGGTATGAAAAGTATTATAACCGATCAATTCTGTAATGACCCGTTTTGGCTTTGTCGCGTTCCGTAGGGGGCCACCAGTAAGTAAGAAACCTTTGTTTTATGAGAAAAACTCGGCACTAGTGCAGCGGCTACAAGGCGTATAAATTGCATCGGCTGCTCCTGAATGCAGTTTCAGAGATCGTAAAAGTCAACATAAGGAGTGTAAAACAAACTACCCTAAACAAGAGACGTATCCTTCGTCTTCAAGTAGTTAAATGCATCAATTTTACACCAATAAATTGTAGTGGACAAAATAAAAATGCAATCTTTCAACTGATAAAATTTTGGTTGAAAAGTAATTTTTGTTAGTTGGCTTTGATATTGAGAAAATTAGTTTTTTTTTGCAGATTTTTTACAAGAAGTAATTTTTGTAATAAAATAAATAATTATAACATTTCTTTAAGTCTTTTCATAATAGATTGGGATAAAAATGTTTGCTTAAAATTATTTTTGATGGTTTTTTATTTCGAAAAAGTATTTTCACGATTTATTATTTTAAAATACAGAAAATATTATAATATTGTTACAAAAATACATAATAAAATGGCATAAGAACAAAATTTAAAAAATATATGTTTTTAGCATTTCTACATCAATAACTTTTGTGTTTGGTGTGGGAGCTTACTTCTGCTTGTTAAAATAATTACAATGTCTAACTTGAAACTCAAAAATAAGTATTTATTTGTTTAATATCCACGGCATAAATATACCATAATAATTGCCTATCACAGTAAGCAAGTATTATCAAATACTGGAAATATATATTTTTAAAACAACACTAAAATGTGGCATTTGAACGTAAAATGGCGACAGAAAGTGTAAAATTAATAAATTCCAGATGGAAATAAAAGTAGCAGATATAAAACAGAATATGCAAGAATAAGCTGATAAAGATTAAATTACATTATTATGTAATGTTAAATTACAATATATATGGAACGGACAGGAGATACATTTGACGTTTTGTTGTTGTTGAAGGTCATTGAATATTAACGGGTCAAATTTTAAATAGACAAACATTATATTATTCATATTAAATTATTTAAACAATGAAATAAAACAATTATAACTTAACCATAAATTTATTTGATTTATTGTGACCGGTTTCATTTAACATCATCAGGCTACAAAATTAAACATAAAATAAGAATGTAGGTACATATATTAAGTTTAATTTTGTACCCTAATGATGTTTTAAGTGAAACCGGTCGGTCATAAAAATAAAATAATTTCGTGGTTTTACACAAAGTTATTATTCTTTTATGCATTTAGTTAAGTCGAACCCCAAAGTGACTGCTTTCTTCCAAAAATCGAAAATAAAAATAGTATAATAATAATAAATAATATAATAAAAATAAAATAGTTCAAAACCAATGATTTCATCATAAATATAAAGTATACCTGAAAAAATGTCTAGAAAACTTTTTTGTAAATAATCTCATGAAAAAATATAGTCACTTCTTCAAAAGTATATTCTATATCCTGATAAAAAAACCCTTGATTTTAAAACTATACAAAGTTTGCTAATTTTTTTTAATTTAAAAAGTATCAATGGATTTCAGCTACTGGTACGCCATGTTTTTGATACAAATTGACAGTAGACAATCAATGAAGATACAGTAAATAAAAAAAAAATTAAAAAATAAACCCAAATTAAGAACCTAAAAACCTGTAAAAGTTTTATGAAATGTTTAAGGCATGGTTTCCTTAAATCTGAAGTATTTGTTTAACCGAAACAGCGAACATCTTTTAAACTTTTTAAACATTTTCTCCAAACAATGTTCCTGTACAAACTTGTATTTGCTCCGAGTAAACAGCAAAACAAACACCCCTACAATCAAAGCGTACTCCGGTATAGCTGGGCTTAATATTTTCCACGACACGACGCTGCTCCCAGGCTGTTGGCTGTTGGCAGACATGACTTGGTGGTGCTTCGCTCATTGTTATGTTTGAGAATTGCAATAATGGTCGTCTTTTGTGATCGTTAATGAGAAACTTTCATTTAGCCGCGGCTCGAGCGCTTCGCGTTTCACGTTGCACCAACGCCAATCTATGTCAAGACAGTCAGAGGAAGATATTGAGATTCGATGAAGCTTGCACCGAGATGTTCAATTGTTGATTGGTTTGGTATTGGAGCATTTCCGGTCCACAACTTGAATGATATTTTTTATTTCAATTATTTAAATTATTGAACCACAAATATTCATCCATTTACAGTTGAATAATTCTTATTTTAACATTTTTAAATAGTAATTAAATATATAAACGGTTTTGGAAATTTCATTAAATAGCACCATTTTTGTTTTTGTGCTAGAACATTTGTGCTGCCTTGTGGTATCTTGAACAAGATTTATTGACGACTACTTTTCATTGATCAATGGCGTTTCTAAACTGTTTTTTGTAAATATTTATTCAACCATTTGATCAGTTGTTGAATCAGTTTGTCAATCCGTACAAGGTTTCTTCCTTCGCTCAAGTGATGAAATCCTTACACTGATGGTTTTTCTCTTTCTCACAAAAATGCCTGATTTACACACCCTTCTTCATATCGTGTTTTGAAAATATCTCCGTTTTCATTGATCTACTAAAACATACACAAAAAAACTATCAAATTTCATGATGCCAGGCTGACATGTAGTGAATTCTTAGTCGAAATAATAAAGATATTTATTACCTATTTATTATATATAATTATTCTCCAGTTCGTCGCTTCCAGAAAATTCGCCAAGAAAGCATAACGATTATAATTTACGTTCTGCCTAAGTTAAATAACGTTCGCGATTAAAAGGTGTATCTGGTAATCTCCATTGAATAATGTTTTATTCTGTCTCGTCCAGTGATTTATGTTTACAGCTGGATGTAATTAAAATAAATTATCAGTACGAAAAACGACCTAAATAAAGTATAAACGATTCTCCCGCCCGGCTGTAGATGGAAATTGTAATTATTATCGCAATATCTGAGTTGCTGAAAGAACGACAATTTATGTGCCGAGAATAAACAATAATTATTCAAATCATTTGATGGATCCTTTTTATATTCTCAAAAAACCTTAACAGGGGATCAAGCGTCATGGAATCTTTATTTCCATTAATACCTATCTGCATTTTTTACAATTAAATATATATATATATATATATAAATTATAATATCTTTACGCTAGTGCAAAAAAGGTCCTGGATAACATGGTTTATAAGGCGACAGCTTTCGGACAATACCGACTTTGTTCAAAAATCTGCACCACTCGAGCGATTTTTGATATATTATGCCAAGTTTATAAAAATGTTTTACTGATAGCTTGCCATAGTGTTTCAAATTTATATAACCTAAAAATAAGGTATAAACGGTAAAATCTAGGTAAATTCATTGGCTTTAAATCGCAGGAATAAGTTTCGTATATTTCCGTACTAATTAATATATTGAGGAATAATATACATTAAATAATATGGTAAATATGTACACTGTATACACACCAATCGTGGTTATATAATATCAGTTTAATGAATACCTACAATTATATAATAGATAAAATTTACCTGATATTAATATAATAATTCTTTTTATTTCATATGTTTCAGTGATAATGTTTGACAGATTTTTAAAAAATAGACAAGAAACATTCATTCATATTTATAAAAATAAAATAAAAAACCAACAAATAAATCTTTTGAACTCGAAAATATTTTAAAAAATGCAAACCAATTTCTTTGCGCAAAAAATTCGCCGTTTGTGAGGAATTAAAAAGAGCCCAAATTTTTCAAGTCCTATTTGCACTGTTGAGTGTTTTCATTATTCATTTAATTATTCAGTTTTGTCCGTTGCCTTAACTTGGACCCTGAAATAACCGGCTCGTAAATTATTCGCACTGATCCTTCGCGAGTGGAGCTTGTCAGGCCGGGGGATGGGGAGGACACTCGCGCCCCTCATTCTCACTTCTGTTTGCCAAACATCTTAAACGCTTTTAAAATTCCGATAAAAAATCCCGAAAAGCTCACTCGTGGTACATTATTTGGAGACATTGCATTCATAGCACATTTTGTCAACCACTATATAAATTCTACCAAACACTGAAAGGGAACGTTTGTTTAAATATATGAAAGAGAAGCGAGTATGACTGAGATAACATGAAGTCGGTACGTCTGTTGTGTTTCGAGCGTGCAACTTCTAATAGTCTTGCAAATTACACCAGTTAATCTCTACCCACGAATTCTCTACCTATTAACAGTTATCTACATAGTTTTGATCGCCAATATCCCATTTGAAATTTATTTATTTTAACTTTATTTGACTATCTTCACCCTGCAGGTTTCAGCCCGGATATTCCCTGTAGAACTGCACTCGTACCAACTACGTAGATTACGCGCGGTGGCAGAGAAAGTCTGATACGTTTTCAATCAATCTTCCTCTGGATTATCATTTAGGAAATCTCGCATTTTTCGTTCGTCATTTCAATACCTTTGCTGCACATTTAGGTGTTTTTTTATTTTGTTTCGTACGTTTTAGTAATAATCGTTAACCGGAGATATTCAGGGTTGATGCTATTCTCCTTTTTTCGTATTTTAGGAGGGTAAGTGGTGAAATTTATGACTGCGATCTAGTCTGGGGTCTAAGGCGTGAACTGTGTTCCTAATGAATGTAGCAGGCATTCGTTATCTACGCGTTCAATGTTCTGCTTAGCATCGCATTTGAACATCGTCGACTACTTAAGGCCCAACCAATGCATCATGTGGGCACAGCATCTGTGGGAGCACCTTATTCTATTGTTGGCGGACCAGAAATCAGAATCAAGGCTGTCTTTCAGTGGAGTCGTCTAAGAGATTTACATCTTCCAAGTCAGACGATCGCCCCTCAAATTTTTGCAATCTCTCGCCTGATATTTGGCGGGGTTATATTTGCGAGTACGGAGAGCCAGGAAAAGGCATAGATTTTAAAGTCCCGCTGATGGTTCGCATTGTGGAATTAATCCTAAAATCGACCATGGAAGTAGAGGCGCTTCAAGCCCATACTGAAGCATAGTATTCAGCTGTTGATAAAACTATGGCGATGGCTGCCGTTCTTAGCGTGTTGGCGCAAAAACTCCTAGATCACACGGCGGGGCCACTAAATCAAATCGGCCTCCGTTTTTGTGTGAGAACATCAAAAAAATGTTTTTAATTAAATAAATCATTTAAAAAAATTAAACAAAAATTACAATTTTTTGTTGGTATTTTTATAATTTAGGAGGCTGCTTTGAATGAGTGTCCTGGCCTTGTGATCAAGGAGGTTTTGGTTGACGTCGCATCGCCAGGTAGTTCTATTTAAGTTATTGCCTGGTTGAGATTTGTCTTGTTTTTTTGCCCGCTTCTTGGGTACTGCAATACAATACACCAATGAAAAGGAAAGATTTAATGATCTAAGTGAAAAATAATTATTTACGGAGGATATTTAAAGATGTCCTTTCTCGAGAGATCCACCAAGAGATATTCTGACAAGTGAGCCAGGATATTCTTAGGGTAGTCTTTAATTATGTGCTTGTCCCCCTGGAGACATTTCCTTTGAACTGCTTTGCCTCGCAAGTCGGAAGAGTTTGACGACAATATGTGTTATTATATATCAAAACTTCAATTGAGATGGAATATTGTCTATCCATAGTGTACAGATATGTGTGCAAAATATGCTAAAAAGTATTGTTAAAGTAAATGAATTAATACGCATTTTCAAAACCTAACTTGCATCGCTCCAGTTTCACGCTGTCGCATAATTGTCGCCAGTATTATAACGCAGTTAATAATACTGGCCTACGGTGTGGGCAATGCGGAACATTGAAGTTTTAAACTACCTGCGAGGTGCTCCATTATAGATCGCTGTTACCAGTTACCCTGGTTTATTGCCGCTCTACAATTTCTACGCCAGTGCTACTGTATAGTCTATACACCATGTTCCACGCTCATACCATTACACTGTGGGGGTTATTAGATTATTCACGAAAAACTGAAATTGAAAGTGCACACCTTTTTTCATTAGTGCACAAAAATAAAGTTATGATATCTTATTTTTGTGTGGTTTACAAAGCGTTCGTATAAAAACACCTATTATTATTTCTTCCATCTCGGTCCCAGTCAGCTGTTCTATTTAATATTTGAAAAGTGAGGATGGCCACTTTGTTATCTAAATACGTGCATTTCTCGCAAAAGTAGGGATACGATTACATGGGAAATAATTAAAAAAAAAATAGAATTAATTTATACAAAAAATAATAAAAATCTTTGACTATCTCGAAAGTCACTAATGAGGTGTATAACTATGTATATTAATTATTATTTGTTTAGTGTAATATATAAATTTAGTAATGTCAAAATATAAATGTGAGAAGAGATACATTTCGCATCAGAATTACTTTAAAACTGATTTTTCAAGCAAACAGATTTTCGCTTTCTAGTTATGAAGATGAATGCTCTAGTTTCCATAACGACTTTCTAAAAATATCTTTTACAAATTAAGTAACATAGATTCTAATAGAGGACACGATAAATCTTGTCAAAAATTTGAATATTCCCCTAAATTATAGGAATATTTGACTCGTCGTCAAATTCAGGGCTTCTCCAAAATAGTTTTTGCTCTTTAAATTTGGGTAAAATGTGTTAATCTCCCTAATAATGGCCCGGCGAAAGGAGAGAACGGAAGTCGAGATGGACATGCGGCAGGAGACAACCGGAGTAATTGGTTTTATTACTGGAACTGTACGGATGGTGAATAATTTATTTAGGAGGCCGATTTGTGCGGAACTCTCACCCCCTTCACCATCCCTCCTCAGGTCATGGGTCAAACCGGTCTTTGAGAGACGTCGTAATTAACGATGAGCCTCTGCCCGACTCTGGAGGGAAATGTGTTTATTTTCAAGCACCCCGGTTATCTTTAGGAAGGCGTTATTAGGGGTAAAGTGCGCGCGGACAGAAACCAACATATACTTATTTAAGTACGATTCCAATTTTATCTGTTTTACCCAACATAGCTGTAAACTCGAGTATTTAGTTAGGGGATTTGTTGGCATCGGTCATTTGTCGTGCAATCATTGTTACTTTAATTACGTACATATTATTATTATAAAGCTATCGGAAAGCATGAAATCATAACAACATGATTATAAATATTATTGCTGGTAAGAATACTAGTTTTACTTAAATAATTGAAAATTCAATTTGTATCGTTATTTTAATACAATTGAAAATAATACTCACTGTGCAAACACAAATTTAAATAAACAACGAGTTTCGAAACAAATGGTTTCTTCACCAGGATAAACATGTAATAAAAAACAATAAGAATAGAAAAATAAATGTAGATAAATAAATACTGACTATTTAATAATAATTTTTAACTAATTAATCACCATTAATTAGTTAAAAATAATTATAAACAATAAATAACCTCATTATAAAATACATAAATATTGTATTTATATAAGAAACAGTTGTATTTATTAACACTACTGGATCAAAGATGTAAGATATACCTACTAATATTTCTAAATAAATAAAATAAAACGCAAAGAATTTAGGAGATGACAATTTAAAAAAAAATGATTATTAATAATATTTAATTGACTGCTAACATTTTTTTTAATAATAATAGATACTTTGTTAATACTAGTTTCCCAGTATTTTTTTTCTTTTATTTTTTATTTATTAATTTTATTTTAGTAATTTGTACATTAAAGTTTACAAATGACTAATTAATTTTTACATTTTAATATTCTATGTTTTTTCTTGTTTATATGGCCTCTACACAACATCTTGAATTTTTCAATTGGGGCAGTCTTTAGGTTTTCCGGCAGCGCGTCATAATATTTCATTCCTTTATAGAATATACTTTGTTTTCTCATGCTGATGCTTTACGAGCGTATTGCTTTATCAAGCCACAGAAACAGGCCGCATTTATCAAGAAGCCATTATTAAGTAATATAATTCATTTTTCTTTAAACTTTTGTTAGTCTTTTTGAAATAAATGATTGTTAAAAATTTTATCCTTTTATTTTTTTAAATTTTATGAACTGACAATTACAACTTGACATATATATTTTTAAATATAGTCTTAACCCTACCTCCTACCTTCTGAGGTTAATTTTTATTTATTCGCTCAGAACATCAACTTCTTTTAAAATGCATTTGTTTGCTTCATAAGAAAATGACCTTGGAATCGTACTAATATGATGGAGAATTTAATTCATTATTTTCCTTACGTAGGATAATTGAGTGACAAAAACTTCAGAAACAATAATAAAGGTTCTACGAAATACTTCTGCACCGACTGTAGAAAAAAACACCTCGCAATAAGATTGCCGGCTTAGAAATAATCAATAACAGTTGTAAAATGCCTGGTTTATAATATTTCGAATATTTCACTAAATAATATAAAAACCTTTTTTTAAAATAATTTCGATAAAACTTTTGTCTTAGCGGCCTGGCTGCGAGAGCAAAGTCCTCAGATTCGATTTACAATTGACAAAGTGTATCATTTCACGCAGTTGTCCCGGACTTGAATCAAGCCACATTCATATTTAATGTAAAAATGACCCGAAGGAAATCAGAATACTGGAAAAACTTCCCATTTACAATATATTTTTCCAAAGAACAGGAAAAAAATCAAGTTGAGTCTTTGGAGGTTGCTTTTATGACATTTTTTCATTGTTCCAAAGGTATTTTTCAAAATTTTTCGTTAACATAAAATAAAAACAGATTCACGGCTAACAAAATCTTCTCCGATAAGCGTCCTCTTTTTTATATTTCAATCGCCATAGAGATTTCGCAATAATACATTTGATGACCGAATAAAACGTAAGCCGACTCTTTCCGGTTTTATAGGCGTACTTAACATTTAGTGGCTTTTATTTTTTCAGTCTAACGACCAGACTGGCTGTATGAAACCATCATGGTCGCCGAGATTTAATCTAGTCATTCCAATTAACTGGGAAATTACAAATTTAAATTAATTAATTTAAACCACACACGAGTATACTCGCATATGTGTGGATTAAATAAATTTGTACATAAAACTATACTGAGATATGTTTTTCCCAACAAAATTAAACACATTTAAACTCAATTGCATTCAAATCACCATATTTATTATTGACACACTTATTACAAAACCGCGTTGCATGATTTTCCATTAACCGGTATAAAATAAGGATTTTGCATATTTTCAGTAAGCGTTAAGAGTAATTAATTACTACTCGTAGTTCTGATCATATTTGAGGAGGATAACCGACAACATCAAAAACGGTTTAACGATGAATTCTGAAACTAGAAGAGACTTATGCGGAAATTAGAGTGGTCCTGTAGAAAAAAAAAACTATTCTCTAACTTCATGAAACGAGTGAAACCTTGGTCAAAAACAGTATACGAGTTAAATAAATTGGAGTATTGGAAAGAAATGATTGACTCTGAGCAAACCAACCTATGACATATCTGTAACTCACTAAATACTGTAATAACTGGATGCCTTCTCAATTTTCTTCGGTAAAAAATTGAATCCATTCGTGCCTCCACATATCACGCCCTTCCGCCAATATTAAATTAGTAAATAAAGAATTTAATAAAAAAAGAGATTCGAAATATTCTTGAGTTTTATTATATTTTCCTGCTAAGCATATTATGCATTCTTCACAGTAAAAAAGAGTCACATGATACTTACCTGTGAGTGAATACAGTACTATGTGTTTTGAAAATCGAAATAACGACATTTAACGTGCAATTTAAGACGCGCGTTTTCATGAAAAAATAAATATAATTATAATAAAATAAATAAACTTAATATACTGTCAAATAATATTAAAATCAAGCTAAAATAATATGGTACCTTATTTCCTAGCCAAGCGAATAAAATATATGTAAAACAAAGCAATTGCGGTGTGCCACTAGCAAATCAACGGTGGATTCACCGGCACGCGACGGGTACAAATTTCGGAAATCCCCGGTGGATTTCTTTGCGCACTGGGGGTTAAATGAAAATTGTGAAGGTTAATTCATAATTTAATTAATAAAGAGTGCCTACCTTTATTAAATTTCATTACGTTGAAGAAATAGTTTCATATTCTAATATTTTTATAGCATTTAATTTCGGCACTTTCCGAAAAAAATATTTTTATTTTAAAATGTGATTTGTAGTTGAGTCAAGGCAAAAGATTTCTAAAAATAATCTTAAAATTAATTTCTTGACCGGTGTATTTATGTGAAATTATATTTACCGCCTTTTTATATCTAAAATATCTCGTAGATACGTAGTGCTGTGAAAGTATTGTGTATAGAAGATTCCATTATAAGGGACAATGGAATTGGCCAAGCTATTAAAATATCAAGTTACCAAATATTTTTTAACATGAACTATTTTCTGGGCAATCAATAAGCCCCGTGTCTCCTGGGAGAACTTTTGGAATACAATATTTCTACAATAGCCTGTAAGTAATATATCGAGGCAGTATTACACAAAGGTTCTTCCTTTTATAGATAAAGGTGGGCGTATTCTATTAAGACAGTTATTTAATGGAATTCAGTATCAGGTTCTTGTTTATTATTTTCAATTCACGAAAACTAATTAATAAAGCAACTTGATTATATTTACAAATAAACGCCCTTTGATTTGGTTTAAAGAGTTTTACAAGAAGGCACATTAACATACTTGTGAAAAACATTTAGAATAGCATAATTTTCCTATTCATTTGATGAAGTAAAGGCACTGATTGTTCTGAAACCGACAAAGCAATGTGTTGAAATAAAGTCATTTTGTTTTGTAAAATTTATATATGTATATGTATAAAAATAAAAATAAATAAATAAAAATAAAGTGGCCTAGAGCAATTTTAAATTTAGAAATTCAATATTTTCATAGCTATAGTTTACCTTTAAAACACCATCATCCCGCTTTTTTCAGTGCTGGAAGATAGTTATTTTACTAATTTCTATGAAAATACAATAGTAATAATAAAATACATGTCAATTTAAGATGCCACTCTTTTAACGGGGATTTGCTCAAGGCTAACATTCGAATTAATTCCGACGATTTTGTAACTAGAATATAATTTTTTCAGATAGATGCCCACGGGATGTAAGTTATTTATACTTAAGATAAATGTAAACAGTAACTTACCTAGTGAATTCACAAAGGCTTCAGTCAGAAATATCGGAGATTTTAGCTATACATTTATTAGAATTAATTAAAATAAACCTATCGAAAAGATCCATTTTCTAGATAAGCTAGCTGGCAAATTTGACGGTAGGTACGTCCAATTATCCGGGGCTGTGCTCCACATATGTTTCTATACGTCTTTTTCACTTAACGCCGTTAAGATTTCAACCTATTTAAAGGTATTTTGTCGTCTTGGAGGGTTTTAAAAAATTTTAAACTTGTAAATTTGAAACCCACAGCAAAGGTTTTCTCTGAACGTTTTGCGCTTAGTCGAAGTCATGGGTAAATCTTGGGAATTTCTTTATGACTTATATGAAATAAATTATATGAAATTCACTATAAAGTAAGGATTTTTTTTGCGATATTTATATTTCTGTATCAGTATTTTTTTTAATATTTAATCAAGTCACTTAAAAGTAGTTGAACGAATCGCTGAACAAATGATTTAGACATAAAAGCAAACGTTCATTTACGCCTGATTGGTCCGCGACTCCGAATCAGATAAACGACTTTATTTGAATCGACCACAAACACACTCACGCATGATCACATGCTCATTCATTCTTGATGGATTCGTATCTTATCTTGTCAAAAATCGTTTGATCACACATCTGTCAGAATATGTCGACTAGGCATCCGCTCGGCAGGGCTGATGTCTCCTGCCCTTCTCCAAATAATATACTTGTTTATGAAAAATACATTTTTAGTGTTCCTTCGACAAGCCTCATAGAACGGTAAATAGGTGAACTGATGCACTGCAGTTTTTGACACCTTACTAATTTGTGATCTTTATTTTTATCATGTGAAAAAAGATATTGTAAGCAAAATATGAAGCTTAGACTGCCAAAACATGAGGGAAACAAAACCTTTAGGTAGAGACAGCTGCTGCTAGGGAGCAGCTGTCTTTTCTCGTAAAAGAAATCAAACCTGCCCTAGAATGTAGAGCCGTAATAAATATTAAATTTGAATTTACACAAATATCTTTAGAAGTGATTTTCTTTCCTAAAAATAATTGAGTCAATATTTTCGTAGTTTCAGCAAGCAAAAACAAACATAAAATTCCATGTTTGAAATCCTTGCCATATATTTCATAATCCGATGTTTCAAAGAATAATAAAAAATATTACGCAACGAAAAGAAATAAATCAGAATGATTTAAGCCCGTCAACATTTTGAAAACGATTTGCTCAAACTTTCAGATGTCAAAACTTTACATGAAACTCGATATATGGCCAATATTTCCCGTATCGGAAATAATATTGATCTTATCAAAATACCGCCAGTAAGTGTGTCATATTTCTATTTCACGCCTCCCTTAGTCATGATTTACACCCTCGGGCCAACATTCCCTCAGCATGTACCCGAGTTCCCTACCCAATCCTACCCATATCACATGAGACGTCGTTCACTGAACCGGTTCAGAGGACTTAGCCGTTGGTTAAGTTGAAGGTATAACTGTGCTCGCAACATAATTATCACCCGATTTTCTGGCACACGACAATCCATTTTCCCCATAAAAAACTACATTGTCTTTAAAATGTGAATTTTTATTCAGCAATTTGCACAGCTAGTGGATTTTGACTTGCATATAACAGTCAATTCACCAACCTATTATACATTAACTGAACTGATGGGGGTGGTTTTTGAAAATCTCATCTAGGCAGTGCTCTTCCTTTTGTTTGAAGTGTGCAAAATTTCATCAAGCTTTGAATAAAAGTGTGGATTTATTTTTAAAAAAACCAAACCCACAGACATTCTTCTTCATACAAGTGTCAAAAGAGTTACATGACTTACTACTGATTCCTGAGATAGGATTTAAGATTTTCAAGGCAAAAAGTATTATAGTGATTTATTATTGTGGTATGTTCTGCTACCTACATCTTTAGCCAACGTTTCGGACACCATTACAGTGTCCATCATCAAAAATTCCCTGATGATGGACACTTGGCCGAAACGTTAAATAAAGAAGAAGGTTGGGCAACACGGCATAATATCTCAAAAAGAAATCATTATTTGTGATTCCTGACATTATTTGGTGTAAAAAATTTGAACAAAATTTTGGTTTGCGTTGACATTTTTTTTCAATTCAATTTTTTCAAAAACAAACAAAAACTTATTTATTTCACATGTCGCTACTGGTCAGGCGAGTTACCGCACACCCGCCACCCGATACTGACAGTCCAATACATTATGTTTTTAATTGAAAGAGTCCCCTGAGACAAACTACATTTTTATTCCAAATATCAGAAATCACTGATAAGTCAGGTACGTATCTTAATCTTATCTGTATACACAGAATAATATGAGAGAAGATTGTTATAATTAACCATTAATAGACAGAGAACTCTCGAAGCTGCATCCATTGTTCTCTACTTTATGCTTTGCGCTGCAACTCTTGTTTTCAGCTTATTTGCTAGTTAAATAATACCTATATTATATTAATTGCAATTTATGTACAATGTACGCATCTAAGAAATACGATGAAATAAGTTATGGTCTAACTGAAGATGAATAAATGAATGTTTTCGATTCATATAGATTAAGGGAGAGTTTGAATCCTCTAGGATTCTGCTAAATCAAGTGATTTGTCCTTCCTCTGGTCGATGTGTCATGCCTATCGCCTTTTTGCCGTATTTGATTACTCCAATATATTTTTGTTTTCTTCCTTATCCAATCGTTTTTTCGATCTCCTTCAAACATGCATTCATTCTTTCAGACAGTTCCAGTTATTTTTTACTTTCTCACAATAAGTATCAAGTATCACTATTTCTGTCTATATACTTCGTATGTTTATCTTCAATAATAATAAACAGGATATGCCAAAAGAATAACATTAAAATACATTGTATTCCTGCGTAGTGCGTAAAAGTATGATGAACTTTAAATTTAAAAAATTGGAACTGATCAGTATATTATATCATATCAGAAAAGCAATAAAGTTGGTACCGAAATTGTCTAATTGATTAATTTTTTTTTAATTTAAAATGTGTGTTTCTATTTTTTATATATATTTTACAGATGCTTGATAGATATCGTAATCTTCTAAGTTTACTAATATCCAAAAGGTAAATTTCTTCTTTTGGAAGGCAATGATAACTATGGCCAATATTTTTTTTATAAATACTTTGAGCTTTACGAATCCTGCACAAATAGCTTGTAAATAAATAAAATCTGTTAAAAAGTAATTGCACGTAAAATTCTCAAGTAAAGTATATGTCAGGAATTTATTTTGGTGAACCTTCTGTTTATCAACATGCAATAAAACGTATATTAAGGAAGTTACCTGATTTCCATTCAAATTATATTTCGTAATACATTTTGATATTTGATCGTTGGATAGTTGTTTTTGACATTTGATTTTTACACGTTACCAGAACTCACACACAGAACAATAAATTAACAGCGCTAATTAATAAATAATTATACATATATTACATAATAACTAGCTTATACAAAATGTATTCAAATCTCCTCGTCTGCTGTCAGTCATCGCTGTAATTTATATGTTTTGCTAAATGTCCACGGGAATTGGTTGTTGCCAGGAATGAATAATTAGAACCATGTTTCGTGAAGTCTATGTGAGTCACTATAGGTACTCATGTTAGCTATTTGCGGTGAAACTAGTAACTCTTGATTTGGGCTCGGTGATTAGTCCGTGTAATTTCTTATTGCATAACTAAATACCAATAAACATAGTTTTAACATACTCTCGGAGCGATATTTGTAAGGACTGACGAAACCGAGGGATTAATTTAAATTAGCGATGAAGCTTCATCATAATAATAACAATTAGATATTTTGTAAAGCGCCGTTTTTGCTAAAAATCACCTTAAAGGCGCTGTGCAATTTATTAGTTCCTACACTTTTTCTAATTTAATTATTTACAACAGATTCATAAAAACATACTTCTTATTTACAAGCAGATACAGAAAAACATACTTACCTGGCTAGTCACTTTAGATAACACACTTGTATTAGATAAAATGACGACTTTGCACGCAGAGGACACTATAATACAACATTGGACATTGGTTTAACATTTGCTATTTTAGCATCCATTATTGCTGATATTACATTTATTAGAATTAGTGGCAGGAGTTGATATTTCTTTTAAATGACTGGATAATTAAGGACTCTTTAGGACAGTAGAATTTTTTATGAAATGACCTCAAAAAGGTTACAAATTACTTAATCTGTGAATATGAACGGTTAATTTCTCGAATTACTGTTTCATCAATTGTTTTTTTGGTAAAGGTTACGAATTCCGCTTCACGGTAAATATGGAATGTTTACTTTGAATTAATACTTGAATTTAGTTATATTATTACTAAAAGTTACAATAAATGTTGGGGAACCTTTAATAACGCCTGCTCGCGTCCCCTTTAGAGTTATATCCCAGTTTTCAAGTAGTTTGTGGGCGACGCTAGGTTTGTATAGACTGGTTTGTGATTTAATTCTAATACGATATTATGAATATAATCGAACTCTTGATATGAACATAGTCGCCGTCGGCTGCGACTATTACGGCGCCGCGTACTAATTGACACATCGCGTATGTGACTTAAAAACGAAATTAAAATTAAAAGTGCGTATTTTTCCGTCTCCCCCGACATAATAAATCATGTTTTGAATTAATAGCGCTAAATCCATTTATTTGAAAGTGAAATATTGCGTATTAAGAGTGAAGCGGAATAAGAGAAAATAATGTTTTTTTTTGTGTTTAGTTCGTTGAACTCAATTCAATAAAAAAATATAAAGTTCTTCAAGTATATTTTTAATTTTCTATTACTGTTCCAGCTGTTTCGGCGTTCAAGGTCATTTTTAAACTGTGGCAAGGCCACGTTTAGGCGATTTATTTATACGATGATTTATTACCTGTCAAACCGATTTACTGAAAAAGTAATTATGACAATAACAGAATAGAGAATCTATCTGTGTAACGATTGGAATGTACAAATTGTATCTATAATTATTGACGGCCTCCGTGGTTGTGGGCTAAGGGTCTTGATGACGAATCCGGAGGTTGTGGGTTCAAGTCCCGGCGTGTTCAATAAATTTTATTTGATGATTTTGTGTGTTTTCACAAATAATTCATTTGAACATAATATATAATTTTTTTTTAAAGAAAGACAAACATTCCCGGGTTACGAATAACTTGACAATATTTGAAAATCTCCTACTACCACCACAATAAGCTGAAAATGTTGCTTGTGTTGTGATGGATGACTTAGCCAGCCGAGGAATTGAACACACTACGCCTGAATGGGACCCAAGCGCGATTTCAACTCGGCCACCGACCTGTCAAATAATATTTGTATAATATAAATAAATATATAGACCAGTCATTAGCTGAGTTGGCATCGCATTTGGGTCCCACCCAGGCGTCGCACGTTCAATTGCTCCGCTGGCCAAGTCTTCCATCACCAAACCATGAATATTTCCCGCTTATTGTGTTTGTAGTAGAAGATTTTCAAATATTGTCAGATTATTCGGAACCCGAGAAATTTTAATTTTTTTTTAAATTATTTGCAACACATTCGAGGATCCCACCACTTACCCGCCCCGGTATAGGTAACTTATGGTTACCCCTTCAGGGCACTAGCATGGACTCTATTTTTTTTTCATGAACGACTCTACATTTAAAGAACGAAGCTAAACCTCGAATGTCCCCGCATACGTTGTTAGCAAGCAGTAGTATTTGCAATGCAACACAATCCATAATGGAAGATACCATGTTTTGAGTTTCCCATATCCTCCGTTAATGGAGCATCTCCATGACCAGAAATCATGGAGCATAAGCCACCACATCGATCACGAAGCGAAGCAGTATAGAAACATGGCTTGGTCACATCTGAATAGCCAGGTACTTCCTACCTACCTCTTTTCCATCTTTTTCCTCTCCCCACAACCTCAGTCTCACAACATACCTAACAGGGGATTCCTTAGTCTCATTGGCTCCAGAGCCGCTGGGCTCTTATGCGGTATTCTCATAAAAATGAAAACTTATGTAACATGATAAAAATCTCGACGGAAATTCTATCAAGATAAATTATTCTTAAGCACAACTTTCCAGCTGCATTTTTGCAACAAATATGAAATGTATTTAAATCCTTGCTGAGAACTGACCCAATTAATATCCCGGAAGCAGGGATGCTGGCACCCGGCACGCGATATTCCTATATAACACGCAGCGCCAGCGCCGGATAAATTGCTCCGATAGCGGCGCAGCAGACCCCTGGTGATAAAAAATCCGCTTGTTTGTCATCAAAAACAATTAGTAATATTGAACATGGCCGCGAGTCTACAAATTGCAGCCTAACTATTTTTTAACTACAGGCTAAATATTTACGAGATTGCGCATAATTTATAATAAATATTTTCCTTTCGATTTTTGTGGCAGAAGTTATATCCTGGTGTTAGACATCGCTTATTTATTAATTCAATATGAATTAGTTGATTTATGATTAGATTAAAGGCCATATTCACTTTGAATTACACATGACACCCGCAAAACGTGCTGCCAAGCAAGTAATTAAATATTTTAAACTTGATGGGAAGACCCATACACTTAATTTTGGCACTTTGCTAATTGGGAGCGGCTTAGTGCATTGTGCGAGCTTCGTGTGGATGGAAACATTTAATTTTTAATCAGATTTAAACATTCACATTTTGACAACGTTTTGAAGTGGAAATAATTAATGAGTGTATGCTATATATATAAAGACAAAGTGGGCGCAATATTTTTTTAAAGTTTTAATTATCAATCATCAGTTTGTACGTTATGTATTTAATTGACACAACTGACCACCAATATTTTTGTACTAAAACTATATAGATGTTTTATTTCGTATTTAAAAAAAAAACTCAATTCTCAAACACGAGAATCTCATATCATTCATAAATCAAAAAGTTAACATGAAACTCGTTTGCGTACACTTAATCCGTTTGCGGTGTATGCATACACCTACCGTTGTGTATATATATGCACTTTTTGCTCTTAGGTTAAAACTGACCTATCGGATGCCTTCATACAAAAAATATAAACACTGAATATCTAACTGTAAAAATTAAAGAAACGCTGTAAATGATTCAGAAATTTTTTAATTTATAAACTGTGAGAACTGACTCTTTTCCCCCGTGAAACTAAAAATGATAGTAACCATCTTTAACATAAAACAAGGACGTGCAACAAAATCAGGCTACTAAAAAAGGACAAGGCGAATACTCAGAATAGTATACTATATAAAGGGATGAAATACTATAATGCGCTGCCGGAAAACCTAAAGTCTGCCCCAATTGGAAAGTTCATGATGTTGTGTAGGAGCCACACCAAGCAAGAAAAAATAAAGTATAATTATATGAAACAATTAATTAGTAATTTGTTACCTTAAGTGTACAAATTACTAAAATAAAATTCATAAATTAAAGAGATGTGAAACAAATAAGAAAACAATGAAAAATCGTAATTTGTATTTTCTACGTAAGGCCCACCGCAAACACGATATAATTCAAGGCTACCCAAGGTGCTACAGAATTCGAGAATGAGGGCAAGTAAGTATTTGTACGAATTTTTCACTGCGTACACTTACCCCTGCATACATTATCCAGCGCGTACACTTACCCAACGCGTACGGTTACCCCACGTAACTCTTATAAGAAAAGCAACATCTCGATTTTGAGACTAAACTGAGAGCATCCATCATTCCGGAACGAATTAGAATGCTTAAATTAGATTTACCCCGTAGTGCCTTCCAATCGACATATATATTTAAATCGGGTTCAAACAGAACCTCCGCTAATTGTTGTTGCGTGCCGCCGCTGTTGACACCGCCGACGGCTGCCCGGCGTTATTAGTGTCACCGGATATTAAACTGTAGAATACACGGAAAGGGAATTCCCCGTAGAACGGATCGCGAAACTTTACGCCGTACCATATTCCTATCCTGACTCCATCCAGTCATCAAGATAACCATACAAACAAACCGTCTGTAAAAGTACGAGAAATACATTTATAATATTTTAATTATTGGTCTTAATTTATACAGTTGTTTCATTACATATTTCAAACCAATACAAGCATATAATTGACGGCCTCTATGGTATTGGTCTTAATGTATACATTGTATACAGTTGTTTTATAAGATATTTTACACCAATACTAGCATATAATTAACGGCCTCTGTGGTACTGGTCTCAATTTATACAGTTGTTTTATTAGATATTTCAAACCAATACAAGCATATAGTTGACGGCCTCTGTGGTATTGGTTTTAATGTATACAGTTGTTTTATAAGATATTTTACACCAATACTAGCATATAATTAACGGCCTCTGTGGTACTGGTCTCAATTTATACAGTTGTTTTATTAGATATTTCAAACCAATACAAGCATATAGTTGACGGCCTCTGTGGTATTGGTTTTAATGTATACAGTTGTTTTATTAGATATTTTAAATCAATACTAGCATATAATTGACAGCCCTGTGGTCGAAAGACTAGCAATCCAGATTCAAATCCTGACGTGCGCAGTTAAATTTGATTTGAATGATTTGTGTTTTTTCACAATTCAATCATGTAAATTGATAGAAGGTATATTTAAAGCACGTTCCAGAGTGGAAGATCCTCTGACCATCGACCACCATTCGAAATTGTGAAACGTTTCTTGACATGGCTTTAGCCATGTTGGGTGACCAGATGTGAATAGCCAGGTACTTCCCCACTTTCAGCCCCCATCTCTTTCCCCGCCCAACTACCTTCAGGCTCACAACACAGCCTATTTGGGAATGGCATGGTCGCAATGGCTCCAGGTGGTTGAGAGCAGTTGGAACTCTTGTGCGATATTCACATAAAAAAACAGTTATTGACAGGTTTCGCCCGTTTTCTATCGCTATTTTCATTATTTCACTGGAAAAGTTCGGAGAGAAATTTTTTAGAATATAGTCTGGTAGTCGATTATCATGTAAAGGTTTTATACTAAACCATTTTAAGGCGATGCCATACGTAGTAATGCAAAATCATGTGTTTTTGGTTTGAAAATTTGGTCGCCTAGAAAAGTGTCAGATGCTTTAATTAAATACTTCGAGTAGAATACATCTTGGCCTTTGAAATAATCGAGTAACTCTAGTTCAATGAACTCAAAACTGCATTGAATTTAAGTGTCATTTTCAAATTTTTATTTAATTGTGTGAAAAATACATAGAAGTTATAAAGTAGGTACATACCCATAATATAATACTTTAATAGCAAATTATTTAACTAATTGTCTTTTATAAATTGGATTTATAAAATGCCGTGATTTTCAGAATTGGATTAATATAAACATAACCTATATTTCTTCAGTTATTTTCTTGGTGTCACTTCAAATTCATGACAAGAATACAAATATTTCTGATTATATTTTCTAAGTAATCAAAGCACTTCGGTGCCAAGAATGTTCTAGAATTCGTAGTGAAGATCATTGCGAATGCAAATAAAACTTCATGATTTGGAATTCTATTGAATAAATTGCATTTTTATGATATTTTCAGATGACGCGATTCTACCATTCCAGCGGTGAAATTTATGAGTGCTTTTGTATAAAATGTGAAAGGTGTGAGAAAAATTTGAATTTAAAAATTTTGCAGCGACTTTTTAAACAATTCAAGATGAAATAACTTGCACAGATTCATCAGCATTCCAAAGAGAAATGTAGAGGGATGAGGTTACTAATACAAAATAACCTTGAAACAGTTTTATATGAGGTCATGAACGGATCAGTATAATTATATATTTGGGATTTACGTAAATAATGACCTACGTAGTGTCATTTTTACGGTTTGAATTGGTAAAATACACAACGAGATAAGCATCAATGTATTAAAACAGTTTGATTTATTTTTATGTCTTCGCATATATTTTTTGAAACTGCATTGTTATATAATAACGATTGTTTTTCTAAAAAACTCGATTTTCAAAAGCTCTGGTAAGTAATTTGATGCTATTTTACTTTAACTATGGCTTCCTCAAACATTAGCAATGCGCTGTGTAAAATGTGATATTTATTATAAAATAGCTGACCCGTATATCTTTAAATCTATATTTATTATAATTTTTTTTCACCTGTAAACAAACAAATTGGTTGGTTGTTTACAGGTGAAAAAAATAATAAGCAATAATGTTGATTAAGGTACTAGTCGGTACATATTGAATTATTTGGCAGGTTGGAAATAAGCCGACATAGCTCAGTGGTTCAGAGCACCTGACCGGACATCAGACGGTACAGGTTCAATTCCCGTTGGCAGCATTTATTTTTACTCGGGAGATATTTTCAATTTGTATTTATATTTTAGCCGACTAATTCTTGCTTATAATTATTTCTTATCCTTTATGCTATGCATAAAACCTTGTCTTATAATTATTTCTTATCCTTTATGCTATGCATATAACCTTGTCTTATAAACATTGGTTCATCATTAAAAATAATCAAGTATATCAATAATCAGGTTTTTTTTTGTCTTCATAAAAGTGAGGCAATGATATATTTAAAGATTTTATTTTTAAAATGGCACTGCATAATTGATAATTAACGATGATTTTAATTTTTTTTTCTCCTTTGTAAACGCAAATGGTAATTCTGAAGTTACATTTCAAGAGTAAAGTATGAACAAACCACGGATTGCGTACCGATCCCTCATTGCAAAATTTAATTTGTCATCTTCAGGAACTTATAAAATAAATATCTTCTCTAGCGCATCTTAAAATATTTGCATCAAATCTGGCATGATTTGAAATTTGCAATTTCAATTTGGACAAGATGCAAAAGCTGTGAGAATGCGGCTACTGAAGATCAGTCAATGCGGTTCAGTGGCACGGTTAATATCAAATCGTGTATTTCGATTTTAACATAGATACCTTCTCATCAATGTTATTGTTTTGAAATATGTTCAGTTTGAAAACTTATTCCTAGAGAAATAAATCGTCATATTATATCTGATGTTTCGAGGGGTGCAAAGATCTGTAATGGAAAACTATGAATATTCTGTGCTCGAAAAACATACCTATATCGATGATTAAAATACATAAGATTTTACAACAAGAATTTTACTTATTTATTTGCTCATATGTCTGAAAAAAAATTATGAAAACAAGAGGTACATTTTTTTTCAACTGTTTTGAAAATCCAATATTCAATTATGGGTGGTTACATTTTCATTTCATTACGATGACATTTGAATTCGGAATTTACGAATCTTAAAATAAGTAGTCTCAGACACGAACTAATATCAATTTTATAAATTCATTACATTTTATAGTTATATTATTTGTAAAATATCGTATTTTACTCTATAATATATAAAATTGTGAGATATATGTATACTTATCACCAATTGCACACAAAATCATTGTTATTCACCCCTGCCACAAAAATATGTAAATACCATAACTTAAGCAAAAACGTACTGATATCACGAAAATGTGGTTTCTGATGAAATCTGTTAAATCATTTTCCATGCAAAAGCTTGCATGACATCATTCGTTAGCATGTTTGGATACAAGGTGACACCAAACAATGCTTTAAAAACTAAATGTGCTTTGCATGTCAAAAGGACAACAATGTGACACTACACGGTGTTATGGCGCTTGCATCCAATTCGTGTTCACAATCACTCACTCCGAAAGGCTAAAAGTTATAATTAACTTCAATATAATATGATGCAGGTAACGAGTTTGGAACTTATTCTAACACACGATATTTCATGGCGTTTTAAAAATTGAAAGCGCTATAAAAGATAAAATGATTTTCAGATGATCTGAACCCCGGATAACTTTATTCGAACTTCGTGCATTTCTGGCGAAATATGACCGAACCTTAAATAAATATTAAGTGGGTGAAGTTGTATGGTACTTACTATAATATGGGGCGACTTTTGAATCGAGGGGCGACTTTGGTCGTCGTGGATATTTTTGCAATAATTCTCGCTTTAACTAAAAAATTAATCTTTATTATTGATGATTTTTTTTCGGGATGACATCGGATTGTGACAGTGACCTGTCATTGATTTTTTTATTGAATATCTATATATTATTTACAACTAGTTGAATACTTAATCCAGCTTTTAAAAAAAATTATATGAATACCGCACAAGAGTCCCAACTGCTCCTATCCGTTTGGAGCTAGTGAGACTATGGCATCCCTAATTGGGGTATGTTAAGAGGCTGAAGGTAGTTGGGAGGGGAAGGTGATGTGAAAGATAATGGTGAAGATGTTCGGATTTATTCGGATGTGGTCACCAAACACGACTAAAGCCATTTGAAGCAACGTTTCAATTACGAATGGTGGTAAAACAGCCGGGTAATACTGATACTATGTTCCACTCTAAAAGGTGCATAAATATGAAATATATATATATATATATTATGTATCTGTTTGGCGATTGGCGTGTCACTGCAATAAACTTCAAATGTTCTTCAAACTAAAAATGGTTCATTTATCAAAGTCGCCCCAATTCCGATGTTTTTTCTTCCCTTTTTTTCTCTTTTTTCTTCTATTTATACAGGGTTTTCCAATAAGAGGTGTTATTTTGAATAGCCCGCTATTTCGGTGTTACTTTTGAAGCTGTCATTTTTTGACATTTGACAAGTAGAAACTACGCCATTAATAAAAATTGAACGACACGCGCTTCAACAACGCATTGAAATTATTAAAATTTACTTGAGTGAATCAAATGCAAATCATGTTGAGTGATGAGGCCCATTTCCTTCCACCTCGGTGGCTTCGTCAACAAGCAAAATTTTCGCATCTGGGGCTCGGAAAACCCAAGAATTATTGTTGAAAAGCCTCTCTATCCTCAACGTGTGACTATTTGGTGCGGTTTATGGTCCGGCGGAGTCATCGGAGTCATTATCACCTTACTTTTTCGAAAATGAGGCTGGAGCAACAGTTACGATGAATGGATTGCGCTATCGAGAGATGATTAATGATTTTTTATGGCCGGAATTGGATGGTATCGATCTGGACAACGTTTACTTTCAACAAGATAGCGCTACGTGCCACATAAGCAACGAAACCATTGATCTTTTACGATTGAATATCAAAATAACACTTCTTATTGGAAAACCCTGTATATGTGTCGATAATTTAAACATGTGCAATATATACGCCAAAATTTTAGCAAAAAAAAATTTTTTAACTTATTTTTTTTCAAAGATGAAAATTGATTGAAGTCACCCCATTTTACGCTACGCTTGCTTTGTCTGTGGTCCTTGTGTATTCAGCGCCTTGCATAATGCAACAATGCATTTCCTTCAAAGTGATAGTGCGCTCGCAGCCTAAGTGCTGGAGATGAAGCCACTTTTCGGTCCGTTGCGTGCTGAATGCAGTTGCAGCTAGCTCAGGTTGCTTATTGGTAAACTGTGCCCAGATGATAAAGACATTAGCATTATTTTCTCTAGCCTAGACTTTTTTTTATTTCATTTATCTATCAATATAAAGTTTTTTACGTGTATTTATCGACATCTGTCTCACTAGGGTACACCTGTATCGAGACAGACGTATTCAGATACTTAAAGAATATTTACATGCATGACTAAATCAAAATACAAATTACAAAGTTGTATACATTTTAAACCATGGAGTCAATTGATAGATAATAGAAAGAGTAATTACAGGTACTACAATATTGTAAATATATATGCAATATAAATGCATTTAGTTGGAAGACGTAGTTACAAAGAGGTTTTTATAAAATTATTGATTCTAATATTTTATTTTGTATTTGAATTTGAATTGAAGACTATATGAAACGTGCTCAGTTAGCTTGGAACGAAATATCTACTGTTGGATATGATTTGAGATTTTCACGGCTAAATGTATTATTTATTCATGTATATACGCTTTTACAAACATATGATAATATTATCTGCATAATGATTAAGTGGAACAGTAATCAAAAGTAAAATTGTAATTAAAAATTATATATTACCTGTACAGAAAAATAGTAATACGCCAACTGTAATTGTAATTATATCTGAGGTATGTTGTTATAGTCTTCTTGTAACTATATTATACATCTTCAATTTCTAAGAAAGTATAGCCAACTGCATACAATCTAGGCAAAGCGAGTATCTAAATGACTCAGTCCCTATATTATTGTTGCAATTAAAAATAATTTTCCATCGAGTTTAAATGTTAAAAGTGCTTAGACTCTGATTAAATCGGGACTGTCTATAATTCTATTATTAATTTTTAAAATATAAGTCAGAAAAAAGTCTTATATCTGGCAGTTTTAATAATTGTTGTTATTTATAATTTATATTGGTAGGCCATGTTTATAGTTTATATACCTTAGAAATGTATGCTGATTTTTTTAATAGAATCCCAGTCAATTTTAAAGAAGAATTATATTCGACTTGTCTTCTAACTAAAGCAGAATACAAGATTTTTAATTTTGATACGTTTTTAAAGTTTTCTATTACGGAGAATGAAGCCAAGCATTTTTAATCTTTTATTTGTTGCTGTATTGATGTGAGAAACAAAATTAAATTTTGGATCAAAAATAATGCCAAGATCATTAAATTCACTGACAGAGGTGAGGGAAATACTGTTCATTTTATATTTGTAGTTGAAGCTTTGATTTTTTCTTAAAAATCTAATTATACTATTTTCTACGATTTTTTTATGTTTAGATAAAGTGTGCAATATTTAAATATGAATACAATCATCTTTAGTGTAAATAAGCAGAGCTTTAGATCTAAGATATCATCAATTAACAGTTAAAAAAGTATTGGACTTAAATTAATAATTATGGTGATAAGTATTAACAAAAGTTTTGGGTAGCTTTCTAGAGTCCATCACCAAAACTGAAATACCGGTCCTAAAAGGATTGACGCTTGCAACACTGTTTCACTTCTACATACATTATCATAAACACACACTTGACCACAATCTACATATATTCTACGATGGTACTCAAAAGCTTATCACTGTTGTCAATTACAATGTTTTAAATTTAAGCCTAGGTTTCTTGACAAAATTCCAAAAGACCTACGTATCTTAAATGGCAGAAACATTACTCTGGGATGGGGTAGAGCTTTTAAGTTTAGGGGCGGTCGCAACCTTTTTGTGTCTTCTTCTGTTTCATAATCGTAGAATCATTTCCGATTTGACCTTTTTGTATAAAATCATTAATTCAACGTTTGATACCCCTGATTTATTGCATGTAATCTCTTTTCTTACTCCAAACAGGTCAGTTATAAGACAGTACCTACCATATTATTGTAGCAATTCTAAATCAATGTCCCAATATAACACTCTTATGCGAAGGATTCAACAGCTAGGAAACAAATTCTACGATGTTATTGATATATTTAGTACATCAATTTCAATGTATAAGCATATCTTATTGAAGTTTTTTTCATCAAGTGGGGGAGTATTTTAATAAAGGTATTTAATTTGACTAACACATTGACAGTATTTGTCGGATGAAAGAAAAAAATATTATTTTGGATTTCTTATATTTTGTAACTACATGCTGTGTGGATCAAATTCAATAATATTTTTACTTTAAATTTATTTTTGTGCAAGTGTTTAATAGTCGTAATACTCGTTTCCTGCACTATTATTTAAGTGTATAATTTCCTAAATATTTTATGTATATGTAAAAGCCTCAATAGGCGTTAAATAAATAAATTAATAAGTATTACACACATCTTTAAATGCTACATTCCTCGACGTCGTACCAAATGTGCGTAAATGGGTTCGTATATTATCTGATAGTGATAGTGAATAATCTTTGTTACGAGTTTTGTAAAGTCATGTTTAAAAATAAATTTAAGATACAATAAACAATTATCAATTTATCTTTGGATTCACTGAAGCTATTTTTATACAAGTATACTTTTACGAGTATGGTTCACTTTTTTACACTGTTGCATGTAACGTATCTACCGTGTAAAATGGGTTTCAGTGCATTGAAAAATATTGATTTTTTTTGTATAATTTTAATAGGAGTTTTTTTTTAATACAAATACGAATTGAAAACATCAAAACTTCAGAAATTCTCTTGAGCACGTTACCTTTTCTTTTAGATTGTTTTCAGACGGTCACGGAAATGGGCCAAGCCAGCTAAAGGAACTCTGGAGAGCACAAACTTTCAGACGGTCACGGAAATGGGCCAAGCCAGCTAAAGGAACTCTGGAGAGCACAAAATTTCAGACGGTCACGGAAATGGGCCAAGCCAGCTAAAGAAACTCTGGAAGGCACAAAATTTCTCAGATTCTTGGAATAAAGTCATGATAGGTGCCAAAATTAAACTTATATTATTATGCTGACTAGAGTAGACCCGTAAAAAATCACTGCATATTTCGGTGGCTTTGGATCACACGGATCACAGTATACAAAAACTCGTGTTTTGAGTTAAACTTGGTTTCGGTAATGCCATAAACAATAAACATATTCATTATTGACATGGAGCTCTATCTCATGCATACATATCACTTAAGTGATACAGTTAGGCATTTCAGTCGGGCGTACAGGTGGGCATATGAGCATTGCAATCTTTTTTTGCCTTTATCTCAAAACTGTGTTTTGTAGAAAGGCCCCTGTGATTCTAAACCCCCCGAATTTAGAATACTAAATCCAGTAAGATAGTAAACAACGCTTCTTGAAAATACTTGAAAATGGAAAAAGCGCAGACCCATGAAATATCGCGAAATCTGACTTCACTGGTCAAGATTAACCTTAAGATATTTACACAAAAAAACACACATTTAAAATACGGCATATATTTACTTTATCGCTCGTCCGAATTTTTAACACACCAGTTCCAAATAATTTATTTTTTTGTTTAAATATTATATATAGGTAGGTCATCAATAAAACCAATTTTGAAAATTAAACACGAAAATTAAAAAAAATCTGAATCATTGAACCAGAACTACATTAGGGACAGACACACGAACGAAATTAGTATAGGTACTAGAACAGGCCAGTTAAAAAACACAAAATAGAATGAATATTGACAAATCAGTTCTAATTTTGAAAATTAAAATTAATTTTATTTTAAAATATTTTATTATTGTTTTGTACTTTATGTTTTGTCTGAAAATGACACCTAAATTCAAAAAAATCCGGGTTCATTAAATCAGAGTTACACAGATAGACAAACCGACCCAAGACCGAAATTAGATTTTTTATGATAGGTATCATCTTTCTGATTCAAATCTTAAAATACTGTTGGAGACTTTTTTAATAATAATTCTTCAGGGAGCGGTAGTTATCTGCGTGTAATTCCTCGTTTCTGGTTTTCGTTTAGGAAAATAGATGTCATTTCGCCCCCTGTGACATTGCTGGCAACATTATTATCTCTGCACATAACAAAAAGTAAATTTCTCTCATGTCGCCCAGACAATCAGCTTGTTCTATAGGCGAACAGATGCTGTTTATATGTTTATATGTCTGGATGAGGCCCAGTAACTTGTCTCTGGAAGACGGATACGTAATGTAAATATATAATAAATCTGGAGTGATTTTTGGCATATAATGGCAAGTTTGCAAAATAATTTTTGAGCAATCGGTTGTCGTAATGTTAGACCTTTAAATATGGGCTAAACGGTAAAATCTAGGAGAATTCATTGACTTTAAACTGAAGTAAACAGTTCATATGTTTCCATGTTAATATTTTGAGGATTGATAACCTACTTGATTCTGCAGAAAGGAGGGCGGTCCGTCTGATTGACAATTAACAGACCGGTTGCCATTTTCAATGCACAAACGGAATTCGGGCATGCTGTGTCTGTTCGATAGTTATTTTAATGGAACCTGCTCTACTGAGCTAGCAGCATTGATCCAAGGTGCACTTGCGTTTAACTTGACGGATACGAGCGGAACACACATTCACAATTGATGTTGGCTTTCATGAGAACGGGCCATTTCTTCGTTTTTGTATACGTCGACTCGTGTGTGGAACGAGCTACCGGCACCTGTTTTTCCTCCTTTATAACCCACCTCACTCCGTGGTTAACTGATCCTTGGTTATGAATCCGGAGGTCGCGGTTTCAAATCCCGTCAAATTTCATTGATTAATTTGTGTAAAATTTGTACAAAACCTAAAAAATTTTTATTAAATATCAAACAATGACAATATATTTTCGTTACGTTCCAAAGTGGAAGATATTCTAAGTATCGCCCTGGTAAAAGACTACCATTCAGAATAAAAACGTTGCTTGAAATGGCTTTGGCTGTGTTTTGTGACCAGATCTGAATGGCCCGGTACTACTCCACCTTTTTTTTCCTTGTCTTATTATCCTCCTATCTACCTTCAACCTCACAACATATCCCAATTATTGGGGATGCCATGTACTCAATGACTCCAGATGGCTGAGAGGAGTTGGGACTCTTGTTCGGTTCTTACAGAAAAAAAGACGCAAGAAAAAAATTGCGAATTTCTTACACACGGACACTAGGGCGTCCCTTATATGGTTGAAAAAAAAAATTTTTTTGATATCAAAATGCATACCCACTATTTCTTTTTGAACTACCCAGACTTACTTAAATACAAAATTTTATCTTCCTACGTCAACATTAACCCGTGCCGACAGAGCTCTGAAGATTTTGAAAATTGCTGTTTTTAACCCTTTCCGTTATGTATTGAAATCAATTGAAATAATGATAATAATAATAAACTTTTATTACACACAGGGAGTACACAGAAGGAATAAATCATGAACAGTTCAAAGTAAGCAGTTTAAATATTTATATTTAAAAGAATATTTATTAAAAGAAGATAAAATTACAGATCAGGCAGGATATTTTCCTTTGAGGGTCTCTTTTTTACAATCTGGATACAGATTTCTATTCTTGCACACAGCCAGCGTAGTTGCATTGCTTTTGTTCTTCATTTGCAGTGATCAAACCATGGAAATCTTGCATAAGTTTTACAGCTCTTTCAGCTGTATCATTAACTGCCCTTAAAGAAAAAACTTTTCGTTTTGCCTCTATATAGGCAACATCTTCGTCCCACGTAGAAACGGGTCTCTGGAGGAAGTTCTCATCAATTTTTAATCGAGAAAATAAATTTGTGCTTTTGACAGACACAAAATCACTTAATAATTTTCCTGCAATAATAAATAAGTTTTATTATCAGTTTAGTGAAAACAGTATAAAAAATAAAACTATGTATTCCTACTTACCATACAAAAAATCAGACATATCTTCTTTCGATGGAATGTATCTCTTCCCAGAATCATACAAACTCTCTCTTTGTAAGTTCACTACAATGTTTCCCTTGGTTTGTGTATTAACTTCATCATCAAAGAGTGACAAAACGGCAATTTCTTCTGACAAGTACCAAAGATGTTGACTAAACTTGCTCAGGGCTGCTTTGAATCGCCCTGTATTAGACGCAGTTGTGTCACAACACATTATTTGAACTTTGTCATCGATGTTCCAGTCATGAAGTGCGTTTAACACAGCTTTAGCTTGATCCTGGCCGGAAGAGCTCTCCAGTTTGGGTACAGCCAGCAGTTGTTCCTTTTCTTCAAATGAAATTAGAATTGGCAGGCGTTCTTCTTTAGAACTTCTCACGTCCAGTCCAGGTAATAATTTCCCATCCCAGTGAACGGTCACCATTTCAGGCATATTATCCTGAAAATCTGATTTTATAGATTCCGCTCTATCTTTTCTACTCTGTGTGCGAATGCGTTGAATGGACGATTTGTTTATCGGAAAATCATCACAGCTAAGGTCTAGCGCTTCTACTACAGCATGAAGAATATAGACAGAATCCCTTATGCTTAATTGACATCTATCTAAAGCTGCAACTAACTTAGGCGTGATAAAGTTTTTCCGTCCTCTTTTTGTAGTAGTTTCAGAAACCGTTTGAGAGGTGGTTGGCAAGGGTTTCTCGAGGCTTTCCTCAGAGCTTGTATGTTGATCGGTATGTCCTTGTGTTTGTATAAAATCTTGTGTAGTAAGAGATGACGATAAACTCGCGAAACACATTTGCTCATGTCTTTTCTTCTCTTTTAATTTTCTCTCTCTTGTCCTTTCTTCTTTTTCGGCTAACTTTTTGTCTACACCCGCTAAGCATCCTGGACGGCCTGGTTCTCTTTGTTTTTGTAAAAATATTTTGTCTTCTTCTATTTTCATCCATTCCAAAGCATCAACGTGTGCTATATCGAATATATTTTTTTGGAATTTTTTTGCAACTCCCTCCAAGCATGGTGAAGATCCACAAGTTTTTTTACACAGTTAGATATAGCTCTGGTAGGGATTCTAGCTTTTTCCCAAAATATAATACACTCTCGAATGACGAGATTCGCGCTTTCACTAACAGTCAATTTAACTTCGCGAATGTTAAAAAAAAGTACTGCAAGAACTTGCCGGCTAGACGGTTATTTTTGCGCCTGTTATTTGATAATTTACGTCACCAACTAAGAAAATACTTTTTTTATTGCTTCTTAATTCCACTGCCATCTTTTAAATGTAAAACAATACGTGATAATCACGAGAATAACTGAACACAAATGACAGATACCGCGAGTGCGCGCCGCTACTTCCGCGCAACTTGTATGAACATGATTCGGTGCAAGTCGGCACGGGTTATCGTGCTCCGAATAAGGTAAAAAAAAAATCCGAGTGTTTTAGAAGCAAAGGAACAAAACTAAGACCTATGCATCAGAAAATAAAAACTTTGAAATATAAGGGACACCCTAACGGACACACTCACAAAATATTTTCATTGCTTTATCTCATCAGTGAGTAAAATTAATAATTTTTCTTAGAAAAATTCATTAATTAGCAAGGAAACAAATCGCTTTTCATCCATGTAATTGCCTATTTCATTTGAAAAGCTTTCGTATATAAAGATTATTGGTTGATTTGTGAAAGTGTTGAAGTTTTGTTTTAAATATTTTTTCAACAAACAACTATTTTTCGTGTCAATTTACTCTCTATGTTTTTCTAGACCACTTACAAAAAGCAATATTAAAATAACAATTTTATATCAAATGAAAACACTTAAAGGAAAACGTTGTTAAGCTTTATTTTTTGCTGTAAGAATCCTGGAGGAGAGCGTCTGGAATAAAATAATATTTGCTTTACAGAGCGACTGAAAGTATCTAGGAGAGCACTTTAAATGCATTAGACACAACGGGGGCTTCATCTAAAGTAAACAAGTCACATAACAGGAAACAAGTTCATCCTACAACTCGGCCTTTCAGCGAGATCTTTATACTATAACACACTAATGTCTCATGACGGAGAGGACACTCCAGTACTTATTATATTAAATTAGTTTCAGTTGTTTATGAGATAAGTTACTCAGGACGAGTTGATTCACAGAATTTGAAAAATTCATCAAATTTCAACGTTAATTATCAAGTTCCATGAAAATCATATTCAAGTTCTGTTATTATGTCTTTATGGGCCAGTTGCTTCACAGATTTGAAATAATAACAAAACATCAATAGAACTTTCACCGAACTTGAAAATTAACTTTGAAATTTGATGAATTGTTCAAATTCTGTGAAACAAACCATCGTTAGTGTAATAATAAGTGACGGATGTTCTATTATATAAAGAACTTGTTAGATAAAAGTTTAATGCGTATTTAAATTGCAACTTTATATAAAACTATTTAATGATTGCATTTTCGGCATTGGTTTTTTTTTACTTGTTTATTTCAGATCTCGGAGAGGGTCTTGCAATCTCACGAGTTCCGTATAATACGTAAAATATAAAGTAAAAATAAAAAATATTGTATATATACAATACTAATAACGAAAATGAAAATAATGACAAACTTTTAGACATTTATGATGTCAGGAATTGGTTCCATCGTTTGTAAATAGGACCTTGCCAGAAGTCCAGTGCTGTCATCACAAGAGCGTTTTCGATCGTGACTAGTGGAGTTCTGTAATCCGTTTTCTGATTGGGACTCGGAATCCGGGATCGCGCCTTTCTCCGAACATCTCAGTAGCACTGCAGTACCGGGACAACCCAAAAAGCATTCGATACACGTTGTTGTATTGCTTTTTTAAATACGTATTATTGTAATTTTTCCACAGCTCCACGGTATATAAGCTGGTGAAGTATGTTGAAAAATTGCCTTTTTCTTCTAGACTACACTTTTTAAATCTTCGAGAGATCACATTATCTTATTGTACTATGTAAAGCGAACTTAAAAATTTTAACTTTATAATAATCATAGTAAATTTACGAGGCTCAAGGACAAACTAATAAATGTTGATGATTCTTATCGTTAGTTAACAAAAGAAAAAAACTGTCACAAAATCTTTTATAATTTTATGAAACGAAAATATTTTAATTGCATCAAACGTAGATCTCAACAAGAAAACATACCCAGTGTTTATAATAAAAGTGAGTGCACAAAGTGTGCATTTTTTCGAAAATCGCCCACCAAATCATTTTTGAGTACTCTTAATCGCCGACAAGCGACTTAAACTGCTGAATGATATTGGCCAGGTTAGGAATGACTGGATTAATTGGTTGACTATTGATTATTATTGATTGTTTTGTACCACGTCTTTCTGGCTTCTTATACCATTCACTTTCACGTTATTATATTAATTCGCTCTTCATTTTCTAACATAGTGTTCTTATTGTAAAACATAATTATTTTAAGAGTAAAAGTATATACTAAGCTTATATTTTCTTAGTTTTTTAATCACGGTTTCATAATAACTAGATCTTTTTTGCCGTCCAACACGAGTTATGTTTAAATGATAACTTGGTTCGTGTACCTCCTTCAAAATGATATTACATTACAATAAGAAAAACAACGCTTAGATAAATCATCCCTTAAATGAATTGATCAAAACGTTTCAATTTCGGTATAAAGGGATCGGATTAGATGGCTCGCAAAATAAATAACTAGAACGAGTTTAGAAAACATTATTCCTTCCACTGATTTATTTTCTATCTTCTCTATTTATGGAATTCCTTGTTATAATAATGTTGCCAACTATTATTATATATATATATATATTTTTTTTAACAAAATTGCTTCACAATATTTAGGTACGTATCGCATTATATAAGGTAAATAAACAACATTGTTTTGGTTCTTAGAAATAAAACTGTTTTCAAGAATCTTTATCCAATATAATAATTTAATTCAGTTTACTACCCAGGAAAAACGTGAGAAAATTGATTAAAAAATATATAAAAGCAATAAAGAAAATCTTCAAAAAGTGCCAGTATTACTTTGAACAATTTATTTTGCAGGCATCGCCATTTTTTCTTTGGAAGTAGTATCTAATACAAATGAACCTTGTTCATAAATCATGTAGGCGGAGACCCTCGACCTACTTTGCTTGCTCGAGTACCGAGTTCGCCCAAACACTTGGCCTGGACTTGATTAATCAGACCACCACAATTGTTTAGGCTTAAATGTGTGTAATTTTTTTTAGAAACTTATTTATATTGGAATAAAAAAACTAATAAGAAATAATATAATATTGACCTTTCATCTGCCTTCTTCAAACTTTCTTCCTTACCTATCTCTGTATCTACTAATGGTTCTCCCACTTTCACCTTAATATTTTTTAAATTTTAATGAAAAAATTACTTTTTATATTCAAATATTGTTATAATATACTGTCAAATTCCCCATCATCATATTTTTACAATTTTTTTTCACTCTTTTTGAAATATTTTGTATTTTTATGTTGTATTACTTTATGTTTGTGATTACTATATGTTTGCTTCATACAAACGTAAATTGTTAACCTCGATACAAGCGTAGTTCTATTGAGGTGGATTTTTATGAGGAAAACGTGATTTATGTAGAGTGAGATGCAATAAATAAATTATTTAATTAATAGGTTTTCTTAAATTTTATTTTAATAAAGGTAATAACTTCGTAAACTCCCCTATTTAATCAAAAGAATCGACATATTTTAGAGCCAATGGTTTCTTCGTCAGGTGTAAATTAACGAACAAGTACCACCCACAGACAAAAATATTTCAACTTAAGGTGTTTAATTTGATATTATTAATAAAAAAATCTTTAGTTTATAAAATTATTATAAAAAAGGTAATTATTTCATGTATACAGGGTGTTAAGGGAAGTACTTAACTTATCTGTAATTTCTTAGATTATTTGGATTAAAATATGTACGTGAATTTTTGATCTCCGTTGACATTTTAGCTGTTTTATTTTCTCTGAAAAACTTTAAAAAACCTGTATTGTGTGTATATTTGTTAGTACATACGTAAACGTATATTTCGTACTCTCCTTTGTATGAAATATAGGTGTGATCTAAAACTATTATCATCGGAGATGGTTAATAATATATATGGTAAGTAAGTACTGTAATGCAAAACGGTAAAAGATATCGAGAAAAACTAAAATACATGTAGCCCTTTTCAGTAAAATGCAAAAATGCACCCGTCGCAACTGCACTCGCGGCTTGTTTGCGGCCATGTTTTTTTATGGTAATGGTGATCCGTGGGGGGAGGGGAAAATATTATACCTACTTTATTTCAAGCATATTTAAATTCATTGAATCAGATTTCACACAGGCCTAACGTACTGCACATACAACTGAAATTAGTATGTGTGTTTATAAAATCTATATAAATACGATGTTTCTTACAAAATTGTGTTTTGTTCCATTTGTAAAGCTCTTAATGAAGGTTCTTCCAGAACTATTTATCGAATGATAGACGACGCTCCATTTTGAAATGACATTTCGACATAGCGTGGTGAATAGGTCCTCCTGTTAACTATTACCCTTACATAAATTAATTGCATGCCACTCGAAGTAGTGTACCTACGCACAATGGGCAGATATGATAGGAACAAGGTATTGATTTTAGGGGATGTTAATGAGGCAGTGACGCAATCATGATTTTGGATTAAACTGAATTCTGTACGCAGAACGGTAATAATTACTGGATGGAAAATAATACATGTAACTGGTCTATACATAATCTGATCTGCTTCATTTTTACATGTAATAAATAATAATTAAAAATATCCCTATACTTTATCGCTTGTGGAGTTATTCTTGAATCATTAACCGGCTTCATGATGCTCTTACATTACTTACATTTCCGAAGACTTGAAGTGTTGACGGGTGTAAGCTGTCTTCATCGTCCCTCATCTCATTCATCTAACCAACACTTTTATCGAGACTGTCTTCTCTTCTTATAGGTCATCTCATGGACATGGATACTTTTGAGGCATTTGAAGAATGATTTGGCTGCGTCAGTGCATCTCACAAGCAACACTTTTATCGAGACTGTCTTCTCTTCTTATAGGTCATCTCATGGACATGGATACTTTTGAGGCATTTGAAGAATGATTTGGCTGCGTCAGTGCATCTCACAAGCAACACTTGTTCAGTGTAGAAAGATTGTTAAAACCATATTATGGACAAGTCGACGAGTTTAACTTTAACTTTTTAAATATGTCTATCTTCATTTGTTTCTGATTAAACATCACACTTGAAACCCGTCCTATCAACAGGAACGATTGTTCAGAGAGAGTACTCCTCAAGTTCTCCAAGGTAGATCTTGCGATTTGAGTACGGATTTCCAGTGGCGATAGGTTAATTCCCTTCATTTTGAAAGTAATTTTCGCGATCTTTTCTCAACTATCTTGACCTCTACCACAGTTGGAAAAAAAACGTAGCGCTATCATTAAAAAAACTCTTTCGAAACGGGCGGTCCGTTTGATTCCACTTTCTTAATAAACCGATTGCATTTTTGGAGCACAGGCGTCAGATGGAAATGCTGTCTTGGTTTTACCGGTTGATACGTGGGTACTTACAAAATATTTATTTTTCTGAATAACTTTTATTGAGTAAAACCTCAAATTGTAATATTTAAATATTAAAGACAATATTAGTGATTTCTAAACGAAAATCTGAAACAGAAAAATCAGAAAAGGAAACGGTCACATCTGGGACCAGATTATTGAAGGTCCCATTAGCTCAAGGGTCCTGGGTTCGTGTCCCAGATGTGACCGTTTCCTTTTCTGATTTTTCTGTTTCAGGTTTTCGTTTAGAAATCACTAATATTGTCTTCAATATTTAAACTTACATAATACTTTATATCCAACACAGGGGTCAGCTTTGTTTCCGTATGAAACTTTAGGACGCCAAACTTTGTCGGTGACAAAGTATGCCAAGCGCTGTGGTAGACACAAGAAACCCTCCTCAAGGATGGGCATAGGGTGCTTATTCACAAACAGATCTGATGAAGTGTATCAATGAAAGACAATTTCTTAAATAGGACCAATAACCTCTATTTCCATTATAAGTGGTTTTTTCACAGAAAAGATATTTATTAAAACTTATCCCCCATCACAGACCGTATACCGAAACCCTATCTAACTAGCTATGCTGTGGATGGATGGAGACGCCTTCCTCCAAGGGTAAACGACTGCTTCAGCGCGGGCAACCAGCCCGCCAGCTTCGTCTCTCGTTCAGTCCCCAGCCCAAGGACTATCAGTTCCTCTGCAATTGCCTCCGGTTACCATCCATCCAAGTATTCGCGTTGACTGCAACGCGTGCGTGGTAAAGTGGGTAATAGGCGATCCCGTCCCCAAATATGAAACCCATCCGACAAATTGACAATTACTGCCTGCTCCCAACAGTTATTACGTACGAAGCGAGTGAGGATTGCCGCCCTTTTTCGTGGATTACTCTCGAACGGAATCTCGCACCCCGGTGTCCGCGTTTCACTATCCCGGGTTCAAATTTAAGTCGCGCATTAATCGTATTTACTCGCGATTTTGCACATGAACGCAATAATCCGCGTTTTAGAATCGGATGCCTGGATCAAATTATTCGAGCATTTGCTCCGCTCAACTTTTAAAATTCACAAGGGTTATCAACATGGCATTTTGACATTCCCACAGAGTCCGAGCCCAACTGGGCCCTGTAGGTAAGTGCCGAATCCCGCAAGAATAATTCCTTTCCTCCTATGTTGCACTCATATGTGGCTGTCAAAAAAACCCATAGACAATAATCGAAGTGATAATCAGTACCAGATTACAATTGTTATGTTCAAATTAAATATTTTCATAACACGGTACATACGACTCGTTCTTGATTTTAACAGCTTGGCTGTGGAATGACTTGCCAGCCTCTGTGTTTTCCCTCCTAAAATTGCCTTCACTTCTTCCTCTTCCTAAAAGATCTACCATACAGCATCCGCAAAGATGACATAGGCCCAAAAGGAAATTATTTTTTACGGCGTGAATTGAATTTTGAAAAAAAACACTGATTCAAGCTCTTTGTAAATTATCTGTTTTTTTTTTGAATTAGCAAAGCACTTTTCAAAACCACTAACAGGTACATCATGTACACCACCACACCATGTACACCAAATTATTTAATACAAAGTTTGTGGATTGTTCAATATTCACGCCAATGTGAAAGTGTTTACTAAAATTAAATTACGTTCCTACATTATTTAAATAGCAGTTCTGCTCCTTTTGTTGTAATCTGGGGTCTTACTTCAATATCATCAGTGTTAGTTTTCGATATGAAAAACCATAAACCACTCCTGTAAACATTTCTCAGCATTAATGTGCCTTTAAATAGTGAAAGAACCCTTATCGGTCAGATAATGCTTGTCTTTTATTGCCGTACTTTACGACTTTCATTCAAGCATCCCTTATAGGAAATCCTCTGTAGGCTAGTTCACCGTTATCATTTGCTTTCAACTTTTAATCGAATAAATTCATTGAAGTTTATACTAGAAGAATATATCTTGAGTCATTAAAATATGCTGAAAACCAATGAAATAAATATACATACATAATATTGATTAAATTCTACCATTGTAATAGAAGGATTCTTTTGTGAAATTTGACATTATCAACATACCCTTACGGACTTAAAATCTCTTAATCTCTGATTCCGTGTAATCAGTACACATGGTAGGTACGCATTTCTACCTACTTGAATACACAGTACAGGCTTGAATGTTGTATTAAAATGAATAGGTCACATGGAGACGAGATAAATATTACATTTTAGTGATGAAAACGGGGGAAAACATCGAACACGCATAAAACGCATGACACGTTTATTACAGCGGCAGACTGTCAGCTACTATTAACAACTACGCATCGCAGCACGGTGAGCGAAGCCTCGCACCATTCATCAAGTTAAGAGAAAGCTACAAGCCAAAAATGAGTATATTCTTGGTCTACCTTACATTGTAGGTAATAGGCATTAAAATCGCTTGACAAACGGAGTCTAGAAACGTTCGGTTTGGGGCACAAAACTGGTTTTTATTTATTTTGTAAATAATTTTATAGGAAAGCAAAAAATTTAATCAAGTTAAACTGTCACAGATAATCTTAGCTATAATACTGTATTTTTTAATGTTGTTTCCTTTATGCGTTCATCCGTTTCTATTGACAAAATATTTTTTTTAGTAGTTTACACTTATATTTTTTACTGAGTAATTTATTTTTTATTTGTATTCTACTCAAGCGAAACGATAGCAAAACCTTCAATTTATCTAAATTATATTTTTGGTATTCATAATGTAGGTACACCAATTCGTTATAAAGATTAATGAAAATAGTGATTTATCATTAAGTTTCGCCTTAACGTGAAACCGAGAAACCCTTCAAATATGAACTCTGTGTTTATTATATTTACAGAGATTGAAATAATTATACAAATTTCAAATCAGTACACAGCACCGGCGAGTAAGGGTTGATCTTAATAACATATACTTTTTGTTCTGGGATGTTCATGTCCATCCCATATGTCAAATTATAGTATAATATTGTCTATTTACATAGAATTTTCTAAGAAGGATAAGATTTACATAATTAGTAGATGTTTGAAGCTATGGGGGCCAATTTGGGAATGATTTGAGAAGTAGGTTCTTAAATCTTACTTCCTTCTGATTCTGTACCGCAAGCCATCTAATCGCCCCTTCCCGCAGGTGAAATAAACGTAACTAATTTTCTACTGAGACTAGATAGGCATCGTAATTGTCCCTTATTTGAAAATGTTGACCATATAACGTAAAAATATGATTTATAAAAAATAAAATTGACTGTACATAATAACTGTATTAAAAATAAAATAAAAAATAACAACATTATTTTTCAAAACCATCCGGAATATTCTTATTCAAAAACAATTCATGAGGGTCTACATAACTCTTTGCCAATCACTGTTAGGATACGAAATCTTCGGATGGGGTAGTGCAAATGACAATATTCTAAAACCACTAGTTAAAACAAAAAAACCATTATTAATTTTATACTGAAAGTCCAAAATAAGTGCTAGGGCTCTCGAAATGTTTAACTTCATATCAATTACACAAAATACAAGAAATAACAACTAATACGTATATATTAGAAACACTAGATCTCAAGGTCAAAAACATGTCCAACAAGCAACTACAAATTCAATGTTTGGGTAAAAAAGCTTCCTATATCATGGTACTAAACTTTTCAACAAAATCTCACTCTTAGTCAAAAACCAAAAGAATTTCAAAACATTTTAATCTCTAATTAGAAGGTGGATACAAATCATAGGGACAGAAATCATAAATACAAACTGAAACCGAAACCATTCAACTGCACTAAAAAGCACCATGTAATTTATAATTGTTTCGTAAAAACACAACATAATTTATTTATATATAGCTGTACCCCGCCATGCGTTGCTGTGGCTCTGTCTGTTTGTACAGATAGAGAAACAATAGCGCGTTTTGATTTTTTTATGGTTTTTCTTTTATATGTTGAGTAGAATTAGTATTAAATTTACAAAAAATAGTTTATTATGAAACAAGTTCTGATGTGTAATTATTATTACGCATGACAGCAGTTGACTGACAGTTTGATAATGCCTTCAGAGGGCCAAACGGCTGTCAAGCATAATAATAATTGCACAGCAGTACCTGTTTATTAAATAAACTGTTTTTTGTAAATTTAGTAATAATACTATTGAATACATAAAAGAAAAACCAAAAATTAAAAAAAAGAGTTCTACGGTTTAAACTTGATAACAATAAATAATAACAGGTGGCGCTGTTTAAAAAAAAATTTACATTATTATTTATATAGATTACTTCATATCATTCATAAAACTAGATTTTAATGATATCCAAATGAAATCCTGAGCACGATAGATCCCAATGAGGATATCTATATTAAAAACAGAATATTAAAAAACAATTATTTTAATTAAATGTTAAAAAAGGCAGATCTTTTCTTACAACCATTATTCAATATGAAAGTTTTCAGCTCAGTTGGATAGAAATAATGGTTGAGTTTTGTAAATTAAAGGATTGGACTTTGTATTAAAATGATTGAATCGTTAACCTTGGTTTCGCATCGGATGGATTGTACAGAAATATTTATATTCAAACGGCACGCGTATTGCATAAATTTGAAGATGTAAATGATGACCTTACCTCTGAGAGCAATCACAGATTGAAAATGCTAAGGGGGTTAGATCTGGGATGAGACCAAGGTAGTAAATTCTTACGATGAAAATCGGGGGGGTTAAAACTGAGGAATGGAAATTGGGGGTTTCTCCGGAGTGGGAAAATTTGGGAATGGGTGAATCTGGAAATTGCGGGAGAAATCGTGTAGGTGGGTTGGAGGGGGAGAATTAAATGGATGAGAAACGGGGTAGGTTGGTGGGATCGGCGGCATTGGTGGGGTTGCTCAGTAGATCAGGTGGGATGGAGGTGGGGTGGGATTGAATTGCCCGCGCTCCTGTTTGCACTGTTCCAGTATGTCAACACTCGCAAAACTTAAATTACATTTCACCGGGGATTAAACAGCGTAGGTATCGAAGCTTCAAACGGAGTTTAAGATTTCTCATGGCCTTGAGGACTAATTCTAATGAAAAAAAATTTATTCTATTTCGATGTAGACAGAAATGATAATATTTTTTTTTTTTTGCCCTATATTAAAAAATAGGTTGTGAATTAATATTAGTGCATGAAATACTTATTTATATTTTTTTATGTAATTGCTTCCGAAATAACAAACTCGTAAAAAAAAGTATAATTCTAATTTTTTTTATTTAAAACATTAATTTTAAAACGTCTTTTAAAAGTTAAAACAAAAAAAATTGTTTGACTGAGGATTGAATCTTCCTACTCAGGAACTGGAATCGGCAACTCTAACAACCTCACCAAGTGCAGATCGGGTAGGACTGACATTTATTTTGTACACTAACTGCTTTAATGTCATCCGGGAGTGTATTGATTAAGTTGATAGAATGCATTGTCATCGACAACGAGTCGGGAATCCATCGGATTTTGGGAAGTTGGTTAATTTCCAATTCCAAGATTTGCATTAATTCATTACCGAAAACAAAAGTGAAATTCAAATAGATGTATTTAAAATTAGACAAAGAATTCTTAGTCGTTCTCAGGCTAACTAGGTTATGGATGGAGGATTTTCAGCGACTTCTACGGTTCAACTTTAATGTTTGGGTTTGGTGTTTTCATATTTAACTTCTATGATGATGTTTTGTTTAAATACTAGCCAGATCTTTTTCTGATAATTGTTTAAGCAATGCTGATCTTAATGGAAATAATAATTTTTGATTTTTTGTTTGATGCTTGAAGTTTATTGTATGTCTTAACAGCTAAAATCCAAACTTAACAGCTACAAATTAAATTTTTATCACGTTGTCCATAATATTATATAAAAATATTTCCAAATGAATGGTGATTTTGGTTACATTATAATGTTTAAAAACTTTCTAAATATCTTTCCTATATTGTATATAATAATAATAAAAACATTTATTTGCCAATTGTACATATTTTTTAACATAAATTCTATTGACAAAAAGGTCACTGCTCAGCTATGCATTCCGGATCTCTCCGGGAATGCAGCTGGTTTTCAGCAGTGCAATATAGTAATAATAATAATATATACATATTTAGGAATAATAATGAACAATGAAATAATATTAACAATAAAAAATCAAATCAACACAAACAAATATAAATAAAAAATAGTAGGTATACAAATCAGTGCAAATAAATAATATGGTCAACAAAAATTCAAAATAAACAATAATCGCAACCACATGTACCTAAGTATCCCCTTCATTATAACGATTGCAATCATTCGCAGCAAAGCTTTTTGAAGCAATGCAACGATGTCGATATTCAAATTGACAGTGGTACTTCGTTTCAAAGCTTTGACGAAGAATAGCTATAACTACGCTCAAACACAGTATTGATATATTTCATTTTTCTTCTTGTTTGCCATGTGGCCGAAGGTAACAGGAAAATATATTCCATCAATACATTCCCAATACAACGCGGATTTTTTTTTGAATTATGATGTTTTTCTTTGTATATTCTTCAAAATTTTCCCGAATATAATTTATCAATCACCCTTCACTTGTCGTTTCGAGTTTGCATCAAGTATTGAAGGCAAAGTCTTGCCATCTTTCTACGGCGGTGACGAGGAGGTCGCTGGCAGTTTGTTCTCGGCTTATATTGTCTTATTTAGCCCTACAAGATTGGAAAGTCAATACATTTAATTGCTCGCAACCACCCTGGTATTTTCAGATGAGACTGGATCAAATTAAATAACACCAAGCGGGTTGCAGACCCTAGAAATATCTAAAACATAAGATTCGCTTTATTAAGAATAACTTATTGAAATGTGTGATATAAATTAATCTCAATGATAATATGAAAGAAACGAAAAGCAGAAATAAAAAAACTGCACTGACCGAATGTTAAAAAACTAAGTTGTTGTTTGGTCTTCAGCTTTTGAATAGTATGACGCAAATTACCGAATGGGAGTCATTTTTTTTTAAAACGAACTTATTCATAATCTATTAAGAAAAAATCTTTTAATTTCCAAATAATTTTCTATTATCTCAAACGAATCATAACCTAAAGTTCAAAATGTATTAGTTCAAAACCTTTTACTGACATTTTTCGCTGTACAAGATTAATGAATCAAATTAAATTTTAATTAGGTTTTTTATAAATATCTCTAGGCATTTCGGTCTACATGTAAAAATATTTTATAGCAAGAAAGCAGAAAGAGAAAATATTTTCTTTCAGAGAATTTAATTTTAAAATTTCACGTTTTCTAAAAGGGTTCCAAACTCTTTCTTGCATTAGATTCTGTAACCAATTACTAACTGAGACCAATTAATGTTTCAGACCATTTCAGACTATCCAAACCTTTAAAAAGTATTGAATGGTCATCGTTTTTCACGAAATTGATTTTGCTACAGCTCGAGATTTAGCAAAAAAAATATATCGAAGTAGTTAACGGTATAATTGCATAAATATCGCAAGACGCTGAATACCAGTTTCGTTGGAATTAAATAATTCTCGTTTCTTTTTCATCTAAAATATTTCTATCTTTGTTTTGTTCTAGATTCAATAAAAACACATTCAAAGGATGTGTTATTTCACAAGATTTGAACAATTCATAAAATTTCAACGTTCATTTTCAGGTTCTTTGAAAGTACTATTCAATTTCTGATATTATATCATTATAAGCTAGTTGCTTAACAAAACTGAAATAATATCAGAACTTGAAAAAATCTTTCACAGAACATGAAAATTATCTTTGAAATTCAAAGAATTGTTCAAATTTTCTGAAATAACACATCCTTAGAATTCTCTTATTGTTATTAAAAATTAACGCTGTTATTTATAGCTGAAAAGTACTACAATTTGGCCTCGATGAGCACTAACATTATTTAATTTTCATAACAGTTTGTAGAAAGCGGTATTTTCCAAAATGATGTCCTTTTTATAATGTTTTAATTAGTTGCCCTTAGTTTCAGAATACAATGTTTATTGTTGTAAATTTTACTCTTAAGTCTTTTGAAAACAACATACATTTATTTTTGGGGTGTTATGCCATGTTACCCTACCTCCTTTTTAGCCGACGTTTCGGATAGCATTACCTACTGGTGATAATCTGGCTTGTAAATAGCACAGACCATCAGGGTATATTTTAATTCCCTATGAAAAAAAAATGGATTGATCATTGAATTCACTCTGCAGGAGAAGACAACTTATAAACCAGCCACCAAATACATATAAACAGAAAAACTCACCAGAGAATCCCACTTGCAATTGACTTCTTCTCCTTGATCTTCAATTTCTGCAGCAGACGGCAAATCAGCACAATAATATATTTGAATTCGCACTATAAGATTATAAGATGTCAACCAGCTCTCAAGAGAGTAGAATTATTAATAATGTTGAATCAGCACATTGTAATAATACGCACTGCACATTATTGTCAAAAAATATTTCAAACATTTTAGTCTTCAATAGACCTCTTTCGACAAATGATACAACCTGGATGAATCCATCTGATCAATGCAAAGGTGTCGGTAATCCGTTATCACTCACCTGCAGAGCAAAATCCATTCAAAGATGACCAGAAATGTCTTTTTTGTCCATTATATATATATTAAAAATTAATCAATTCATTTATGTTTATATTTTAAAAATGAATTCACACTAATTTTAAATTAAATTTTAAATTTTAAATCGACTGCTTCTCCAATTACTGTGTCCATCATAAGGGCAGAAATTATACGTAACATACAGAGAGAGAAAGAAAACTGTTTTGTTCTAACATATTTAAATATTTATTAACTACACCATATAAGCATTTCACATTACGTAACTCAATAAATAGTGTAAAAGCGGGTTTGTTGCGAATTGGCAATATCATTCAACTAACCCAACCCCTAGATATCATTATCAGAACTATCAATATACGAGTCTCACAAATAAATAAACGTATAGGTCCAACTGTTGACTTCCCAAACACTAACAAATACTCCTGCCATAGATCTTCTCAAGTGGTTCGCTTCGTTTGGTGACTTAGCAGTGGTGCTCGGTTTTATGGGTTGAGGTTTGTGTGGGTCTTGGCGGTGGATGCGTTTACCCACCTACTGCGTGGCGTGTCGGATCGAGAGAGGATGGTTGAGGGAGACCTTTTGACCTCTCCATTCGGGTTCTCTCTCTCTCTATGGATACATATATCCGTCACTCTTGTTCACATTGACAATCAGATTCCTACCCACCCCTCATACTTTTTCCTTCCCAGAAATGTTTCTGTTTCCTTTCCCTAAAAAGGCCCTTCACACAGTATCCCCAAAGATGACAGAGGCCTCGAGGGAATTTTTCCCGCAAGGCTTCCTTAGTGGAGCTAACGTAAAAATAATAATCTAACCTCAACACAGGCTTGTCCTAGTGAGGTTAAAAATTCTAACTTAAAAAAAAGATACAATGTAAATAAACGATAAATAAATGATATTAAAAGCGAGTTTGTTGCGAAGTGTCAATATCATCCAACCAACTCAACCCTTAGGTATCACGTTATCAGAACTGGCAAATAATATAATATGTAGTTTCAACCGTTGACTTCCCAAATATTAATAACTAAATATAGTTTTAGAGTAGGTAATTAAATTTATGCATTGGTGAAAAACGTCCTTAGCACCTGTCAAATATTTTGTTATTTTTCATAAGTTTCGCGGATTTCCCACATAAATCCAATCTCCCATATTTGTGAAACGATTTACACCACACCCAACATGGCCGTAATACATAACACAATACCAACATAATTATAGGTTCTGGCGGGTTCGTGTTCAGGTTGTAGGGTACATGGAGGAAATCACCCTAACGACCCTTCGCCCTACAATCGGAATTAAATTTCCGTTTGGGAAACCTGCTCGTGCCCCGGGGGACGTAGCCACATTGGCGCAGCCTGGATTTTTAGGACCTGGCAAGAAGAAAGTGTGAAACTAAATAGAGTCAACGCGGTGACGTTTTTACTACTAGTATGTATTTGGATTTGTAATGAACGCTTAAAGGTTTTGTTCACCAAAGTAGTAGATATTCAAGTCCAACGAAACGTGAAAAAAATCACGTTAAAACGTTAAATTTTCCTTGAATCTTTCAGATGTGTAAAAATCTAGCAAATAATTTTTTTTAAAAGAAGATATAAGAGAATTGAAGAAGATAATAATAGAAGAACAGTTGCGATCATTACATTTTTATTATTTGTTTCCTGTTCTGTTTCACGTTTTGTTAAGATTTTTCATTATATTCTTCAATGATTAAATATTTCATTGTTATGCATAACCCTGATAAGTTATTCCAATTCATTAAATATAAGTATTTATTTTACCTAAATGAAAAATAAAATCACATTTAAACTAAATAAATATGGTTACCTAGAAAAAACGATTACGCTTTTCTTCATCGAAGAAGTGTATATTTTTTGAAAAGTATTTCCTACTAAGCAGGCGTTGTTGTAATATCTTTTCATCCATTGACGTAAAAACTCGATACTTGTATGTAAATTCTATTCCACATTCGTAATGGAAATACTTTTCACACACATCACATTTCGATTACATTGAATTACCATTGAAAAAAAAACTCATTTCATCGAGGAGCGCATTTCGTAAAAACTTTTTTTTTCTTCTGTACGTAGACAAGGTGTATGTAGGAAGTATGTCTCCCGCCAAATGGGAAAATTGTCAATCCGCCCGAGCGCCGGGCCGCTGAAAACTCAGAAAACCTGGAAATCTGAAAATCGACGGATCCGTGTAAAGGGTAGTCAAGCGTCGGTGTCACCCGAAACCTGAAAATCTGTAAGGCCCATCACATACACAGATATTTACAATCTAAGCAACTTAAATGCAACTACAAGTCGCTTACTGATTCGCTACTCTTTTACGCTGGCTATACGCGGCGCTACCCTAATAAATTATACTGTACTTGATAATTTATTAACGTGTAAACGTGAAGTTTACAAGTCAAGTGATTCTATGAAAACAATAAAATTCTTTATCTTTATTATAAGCAAATTATAACGATCTAAAATACGATTTGGTTTAACGAATGTTTTACGTTGTTCGGTAAATAGTTACATAAACGTGCATATTGTTCTAAATCAAAAAAAAATTAAACATTGAAATCTTGTTGTAGCGCCATTTCACCAAACGAGTACGAGTATTTTGCCATATCTTTATAACACTCATACAAATTTACGTTTTCTTCTATTATAAACTGTTCTATTATTGTAACATTAATGTTTCAACAGTCATTGTTACTAACTTACATAAAGGTATTTTACTTACTAATGATATATTATATATTCTGTAATTTTTTGATGAAATAAATAAATTTAAAAAAAATAAAAATTTAAAAATTTAATTGACACGTGTACGACTTGCTTAGCGTGCGACCAGCACGGTCAGTATCGTGCAACCGACGTCAAACCCGTAGTTGACGCGTCGCGTTGTGTATGAACTGTTGCAAAATAGTACGACAGAAACCCACGAGCGATGCATATTATGATACGCGTACAAAAATCGAATCGATTCACTAGTGAATGTCCCCGTCTTCGTTGGGCCTAAGGCATTCTTGTCGTCAGCCTGTATTGAATACTCCTGCATTTCGCGCTTCGTTAGCTTTTGGCCCGCGATTTTTTTTTTTCATTTAAACTGGTTTCGCGAACGTTCCGCGCGACGAGACTGCGCTGAGGGTAAGTTCACACAATTTGTAAAGTTAAATTTAATTTAGTCTTCGGCGCCGATTAATTTTCCTTAATGCGATATATATTGGCGATAGAGCCCGTTTCCATGGAAATGTGGGGGAGTAAATTTCAATGCTGGTGCTACACTTAGGCGTTATTGCCGTCTGTAGCCAGCTTCCAGTTGCTACACAGTTCTCATACAGCGGGGTATACTTTACGTGTACACGGTACCTCTGCCGGCTGTGGGGGAATCGCTTGCAATGATCGTTTACAACTTAATCTCCCCGCGCTCCATATTTGAAAGGAGAAAACAATGGCTCTAGCAAATTAGGTGAATGGAGCAAATTAAGATTGAGGAGACTCTAATTGTATTTTATAAAGGGTTATTTAAAATGAGATGGTATTTTTGTTGTACAACGTGTTTCACATGGCAAGGAATTCCCGTTTGTTAACTATGTCAGAATTTTGAAAGAGTTATATCATAGTATTTTGTTTGAGTTTGAAATTTTATAAGTTTTCAGTAAATAATATATAAATATAATAGGCATTATATACGTAGTATTAATAATATTATTTACGAATGTAGGTTTTTTTGTTGGTTTCGTTTTCAAAGCTAAATATACATTGTAAGGCATATCAATAGCAAGTAAAATATTATTGTAGTATGTGTAATGAATCTTTCTGCCAAATATAAAAATTCATCTCAAGTTTTCCGAAGCGACCACAACATTACGAAAGCAATAATCGGCTTTTCCCGAGGAGATTTTAAAAGATTCGAAAACAATATTGTATGTCTTTTGTACGTCGGTTGGAGGTGCAATTCAGCAGAAATGCTTGCAAGTCGTATTCTCCCAATAAGCTTTTAGCATGTACAACACTTGGAGAGTTGCAAACGAACTCAAGAGCAAAACGAGAACACGCAATAATAGACTTTGCAAACACGGAGCAAGCGTTCGGGACTTCCTTGCCCCACTTTCGTGAATTTATTTTCTTTGGAACAGCCATTCTGCTAAGTTCAGGGAGAGGAGGAGTAAAAAAATGTTCCTCCCTTAAGAAGATTTATTAACTACTCACACGCGAAGTGCAGAGAACACAGTAAACAAGGGCGGTCATCAAGATACATACGTACATACTACAAATTATATACAATATACATACACATTAAGAACACAACATAGCAACTTACCAGAGAATTATCGCACGTATTAACGTAAGGAAAAACAATCAGGATGTTCCGCTAATGGAGAGGTTTCCAAACCTACATAGGCACGGAATCCGCACACAAGCTGTTAGATTCAAGTGAATTAATAATTATATCTAACTTCGCGATTATTCCCCCTGGTTATCATTTACGTCCTAACGATCCAAGTAGTAGCCATTTTAGGAACCATTTATAAAAACATGCTAATTATTCATAACATTCAGAAATAAGTCGCAGACAAATAGATAGGTTCTACTACTACTACTTCAAGCATGCAAAATATCATCAAAAAGTATTTCTGTTTTAAGGGGTGAGATAATAATGTGGGGTGGTTTTTCGAAATTTCACAATGCAAAATTTCCTCATTCATGGAATAAAACTGTAGACTTGCATAATACCAAAGCCACACTACCGCACCGCCACACAGACATTATTTTTTTTTATATATTATATATGTAAATAAAGGTTTTCCAATAAGAGGTGTTATTTTTATATTCAAAGAAAAATCCCATTTTTTAATATAAATTATCGAATGTTTATTTCATTATAAAGAAGAAAGTATGCCGTTAATAGTGAAACATAACATCAGTCAAATGATCACCACGACCACGCCTACAGGACCATATCCTTTTCATGAAATTTTCCATAACCAAATCGCAAAGTGGCTGCCTTATGTCCTCGATAGCCTCACGAATTCCACTTTTGAGGTCTTTAATTGACGCTGGGCTCTTAGCGTAGACCTTTTTTTTCACGTGGCTCCAAAGAAAGAAGTCGCAAAGTGTTAAATCAAAAGATCTCGGTGGCCAATTGTAACACGGTCCGGAAACTTTTCCCGTAAAAGATCAATGCTTTAGTTGCTTGTGTGGCACGTAGCGCAGTCTTGTTGAAAGTAAACGTTGTCCAGATCAATACCATTCAATTCCGGCAATAAAAAATCATTAATTTTTTAATTAATATTCAAAATAACACCTCTTATTTGAAAACCCTAAATATAGTCTCTGGTAAGACAGTGGCGTCATTTTAATTTAAATAAAATAGTTCGAAATAACTTTGGGGCGTCATTTAAATTATATGAAAATGAACCACTTTGTATACACCACTTTTAATTAATAATAATTTTCTCGTTTCAAAATTAACGGTTTCTTCGTCAGGATAATGAAAATTAACAAATTTTAATTATTTTTTTTACTTTTCACTATCCTGACGAAGAAAATGTTGGCTTGAAATATGTAAATTATTCATATAAAATAAATACCATTGTAACACTATTTAATCAAAAAGGATCTACAAAGTGTAAGTTTATCCTGGCGAAGAAATATCACTATCAAAAACAGCAAATTCACTTTTTGCCGTCATTTTATTTAAAAAAAAATCACGTTGTAAAATGTTTAAATGGTATTATATGTAGAAATTTATAAAATAAAATAAAATACTTTTTTTTTTTTAAATATGTCAAACCACAAAGTGATTGCTTTCTACAATAATAGAAATTTATATGTTTACCTGGATGAAAAACCATTGGTTTTGAAATACGTCGATTATTTTGAATAAATAATTTTATTTACATTAAAAATAATACATCTGCTGTTTTAGAAATTTCATTTTATATCAAAATTCATTTTGTCGTGATATTCGTATATTGTCGCTGTCTTGCATCTATCGGTATTTTCGGTAGATAAACTTATTTGACAAAGCGCCTGCCACTAATACATTTTTCCCTGTACGACAATGTCAGTGAGAAGGTTATTGGCAAGATACATGACTATAGAATCAGAAAATCAGTATTGAATAAATAGGTGTTTAATCCAACGTACACTTTGCTCGATAACAATTATATTGGGCCTTTTTAAATTTGGTTAGTAAATTTAAAAGAAGATATTTAGGTTCAGATATCCCACTACCCCTCTACTTCTTCCAAATGCGTAAAAATATGCGAAGAAATTTTGCAAAAATAAAGTGAATCTCCATTTAGCTTAACGATTAAACCCTTTGATGAATACGTATTTAATGTTGTGAAAAAATCGAAATTCTTTTGATAAATCATGTTTTAGCTGTTTTCTGCTCTGTAAAAGGAATCGGCAGCTGTATGGATCGTATCTGAAAAAAAAAACATGAAAAAGAAAGTAGATTAAGAATTTAATAAATAGCAAAACGAGTACAAATATTGACTCAGGCGTAACAGCAAACTTCGTTAAATGCCTCGTATCCAAATAAAAGCAACGTTAATGTTGCATTTCTGTTCCCTAATAATTATAATAAATTGTGCTTTAACGTTTTTACAAAATAAACAATACTCTTTTGACTTTTAGTACATATATATTCAACATTCTGAATTTCTCAAGCTTTTTAAAACTTTAATGTATTTTTCTGACAAAACTTTACAGTTATTTTAGAAGATCTAAACATTGATATAGGGATATATTTTTAATATTCTATTAGTCCCTTGGTGATTTAGATAAGTACCCGCAAAAAGGTTTAAAGCACCAGTATTGTATGTGCATGTACCTGGTAAGAACGTAATAAAATATAAAGAAGCTTTTAGCAAAGAAGGAAAACAAGATGTGCTATAAATAAGGACACGATAAAGTTCTAGAGGAATACCTACAACATATAAATGTTTTGCTGCTCTTGGATATTTATTGTTGTAACTTCGTTTCCTCTCAACTTTTAACAGTAAACACTTTCATTTAATAACTTCAAATGAGAGCGAGACGCCATTTCAATATAAAACATCGCACATGATTAGTTTATATTCAAGCAAAAGGGTTAGAACATTTTACACCTACTATTGACAAGTTTTAATAAATACTTATTTTTACATAGCTATTTATAATTTTGAAGAAAACAAAAAGTTTAGGGCGCGACCGAAACTCGAACTCAGAAACTCTGCTCTGTCCGGAAAAAACGTGTCTGCCTGTAGAGCTGCCGATAACTTTTGAATTTCGTCATTTATGTCAATCTCACATTTTTCTTGAAAATTATTAATATTATTTTGTCAATTATTTAATATTTTGACTACCATCTGTGTACAAAGTGCACAATTCTACCTGAAAGCGGTTGCGCACGTAGATTCCTTCATGTATAAAACCAGACAATTTTATATACGGAAGACCTTTAGAATAATAAATTATAGTGGCCAAAAAAAATTGTTTTTTTTTTTTTTAACTTGACGTAGCAACATTTAATATTTTATATAATTTTTTTTATATTAAAATTAATGTTTAATAATAGTGTCTAATAATTGCTAAAAAATAATTAAGATCACTGAAAGCTTTTGTATTACTACACGGAGAAAAATTAATTAAGAATATTAAATTAATTTAATAAGAATATTAAATTTATTAAGAAATTCTGAAAATTATTGGAAATCCGGTTGGAAACGGAATGGCAGGCCGTTCCCTGATAATTTTTTTGTAAATCCCTAATAATAATAATTCGTAACACGTGTTCATGCACCTCCATTGCCTTGTTAATATACAATGACGAAGTATTGTCATTTTTGAAAACACTTTCGTATTTTACTAAAAGTTTACCCATCAATTCATTCGTTAGGGGCGTGCAATCCCGTTTTTGACGTGATTACGAATAATTTGAAGAGATTTTGAATAAATTGTCAATACTTATTTTTCTCCGTGTAATGGCATATTTAAACAATAAATTAATAAACTCGTACAAGCTCTCTAAATGTAGTGTAATTTGGTGGAATGATCTCTGAATGTAGTGTAATATGATGGAATGGTCTCTGAATATAGTTTAATATGGTAGAAAGGTCTTAGAATATAGTGTTATATGATGGAATGGTATCTGAAAGTAGTGTAATATGGTGAAATGGTCTTCGAATGTAGTGTTACATGATAGAATGTTATCTGAATGTTGTGTAATATGTTAGAATAGTATCAGAATGTAGTGTAATATGGTGGAATGGGCATGAATAATAGATAGTGGAAATGTAAGATTCCATAAAAATATTGTCGCTTTTCGTGTAAATTCTAACATTTCTGATAAATGTCTTATTTTTGTTGCAGACCGGAAAGCATTTTCATCGGACGTCGCTTCTCATCAAAGCATTCAATCATAAATTTCGCCTGGATTTGGAGCTCAACACGTAAGTTTTTCATAATATTTTGGTCTTTTTCGATACATACCAACATAGCTAATCTTGTGTCCCTCATACTACATTTGAAATAAATATGTTGAGTATTTTAGCGTGTTTTAAAAAATGCACCTAGGAACATACCATGAAAAAAATACATTGCTTGGTTTATGGAAAATTTTGGGAGGCTGGCAAATGGCTGATAAATGTGATTAGTGAAGAGAAAGATGACGGTATAATGTTCCTGACTATTCAGATCAGGTTATTAATCATGGCCTAAGCCATTTCAAACAAAATTTCTTACATGAAGTGTTATCTGCCATTCTTGATTTAAAACCATGAACCAAGGATTTTGTAATTATAGATAAGTACATCTCCTCAACGTAAAAAACTAATGTACAAACGCGCAAGCTAGTACCCTGTAAAAAAATCTAAATGTTCACTACAAAAATTTTGTACTCTGATGATGTTTTGCTTTGCAAAACCGGTCTGTCGTAATTATGAAATTAGTGTTTTTTTTATTTTTTATTGTTGATACATTATTTTACAATATTTCATATTCTAATTCAGTAATGTTGGCCTCACTGGGTTGTTTACCCGTGCTGAGGCCCCCACAATAAACAAAGTTATTATTGTTTTGTTTAAAATTATTTATTATTGTTTAAACAATAGTTAGAATTTTGCATTATTTATTACTAGCTGGGGTGTACTCGGCGTTGTTGGGGTTTATCTTTAGGAGATATATACCATTGTAGATTTTTCTGTGGTCCTTTTTAAGATAAACAATTCCGTACTACATTATTTTGATGTATTTCATAAGATTTAGCCAGCGTTAGCAATACAAGCGCCCGAAAAAAAAATTTCGCCCATTAAAAAACATCAACTTTTCTCTACTTTTAATAAATACAATATGCATATTTTACATACATAAACCTTTCGGAAAAAAAATTCTAAATGATATTGAAAACTTTATTAAAATCCGTTGCGTAGTTTAGATGAACTAAGAGCACAAACAGACAAACGCGGATAGCAACTTTATTTTATACTATTTAGAGATAAATATTAATCCTCCAATTGTTTTATTCATATTTTGAGTCGTTAAAATATCCTGAAAATTCAGCCCATTTTTTTAGAATTTCGTTATGAAAGCTTTTAGTTTCTGAAGTGCGCATCATTATTGGAACTCCGTCTGCCGCTCGAAACCATCAAATCCACACCAATCAATCGAAGTATCTCGTATCTGAATTTCTAACACAATTTCCTACCAAATTACTTCCCTCCAGAACGGTTATTCGAACCATTCCTTCAGTGTATCTCTGACAGCTCCAATCGTCACTCGCCTATCAATCTATCGCTCAAAGTCTGGTTTCAATTACAATCTACAACCTATTGCTGCTGCGCTTACTCCTTCCCTTGCTAATTATAATTCAAGATCCTCTGGCCTCGAGCCTATTCTGTTGGAAGGTCGGAGTATTTCCGTTTTACAATAAAATCCAAAAATTTGAATATTTCTGAACGTCCCGAAAACTCTTTTTGAAAGGTTATGGAATACGCTCTCAAATATTATTATTAGTAATAAAAATACATTTTTTTAAATGTATAAACTATGAATGCAAACCAAAAAAATGGTTAACTTTGCGTTTTTTGTAACTAAAATTACCGATAGTGAAAAAATAGAGAGATCATTTTAGTTGTTCCCAAGAATTAAAAAAGGGCCTGAAGGGCTTTTATCCGAAGTCTTCAGTTCAAATATACTTTATCTCTCTCTGCGCATGTCTGAGCGTTCTATATTCACTTTGTGATAATATTATTGAAATCAATAATTGAATTTATCATCGTTTGATTGCATTGATGTATTTATTGGCCACAACATTTATTATTAAGATTTTCATTTTTTTTCCCATTATAAAACTTATTTTCAATTTTGTACAAAATTGTTGTGCTTTGCCATTATAGCATTTTATACAGTCGGTTTTTTTTTTATCCATAGTAGAACTAAATCTCAATGGAGAAAGCTACCAGCTATTTGAATATGGTAGATGACAAATACGATGTATTCTTTGAAACCTACGGTGAGTTTACAAGGCTTTTAGCACTGCGTACTAGGGGCCAACACTCCATTTTGGACTGCTAGTTTTGCATCTTTAAACATTTTTTTTTGTTAGCGCCAACTGCGTTCAGTCAATATCCATGTCAGCCTTTCCATCTCTTGTAAAAAAACTTTCCAAATGCAGAAACTCATCTACATGCTTCAAGTACCAATTCATTATAAGTCTAAAGTCATGTTGTTTAAAAGACAGAGTAAGAAAACATGGTGCAAAATAGTTGTGAAGTTGAGTAAATTTTATATAAAACAATAATGTTACTAATATTTATATTATTCATCCGCATACGTCACAGACCGAGCGTATTTGTACTTCTGCTCCGTTCTGTATATTTTCCAATGTTGTTATGTTAAGTCCATTATGTATTTAGTCTTGGCAGATTGGGAGTGTGGGGAGATCGGGGAGGGGTGGAGAGTGAGGAGAGCGGGGTCAGGCGGCCACCCCTGACCCTTATAATGAAGCTGGAATTCCGGGTAGAGCTGAACTATGTTAAACGCGGGTTGGCTGCTGAAATATTATCTTGGATACATTCGATTCCGGGTCCTAGGGGGTTAAATATTATGAATTATACAGAATGGGCGATAGCTAAACAACGATAATAATGTTATCCTAAAGATTGGTACAAACTTCTATGCAAAGCATTGGGTACTTCCTAAAATTTCTAATTTCTTAATTTCTCCATATTATTTTTTTTTTCTTTCCAACGTGTTTGGATGGATAATTCTACTAATATTACCTAATAATCCTTGCAGAATTCTTAGCACTTTTCGTAGGATAATCACATTTATCATCAATATTTTTTAGTTACTTTTTTATCAATTTACAATTATTCGTTATCTGTATTCGTGTACGGTATTAGGTTTTATTTTCGTATGCTGATGATGCGGTGCTGATTGCTAATAGTATGGACGATCGACAGTCTCTCGTGTCTAGGATGAACGAAGTATGCATGAAGAATGAGTCAATGATGAATGTAATAAGTCTAAAGTAATGGTGTTTGAAAGAGACAGTACGAAAACAGTGTGCAATATAGTTGTGAATGAGGAATACTTGGAGCAGGTGGATGAGTTTGTGTATTTAGGAAGTATTTTTACGAGAGATAAGAAGGCTGACAGAGATATTAAAACAAGGGTAAATGCAGGTAATTCCGTTAATGGAGGACTGAACGCAGTTGGCTCTAACAAAAAAAATATCCAAAGAAACGAAGTTAGCAGTCCACAACGGAGTGCTGGTACCTACCTTGATGTATGGAAGTGAGGCATGGAACTGGCAAAGAAAGGATGAAAGTAGATTGAATGCTGTTGAAATGAGATCCCTGAGGCGTATGTGTGGTAAAACCATGTTTGATCGTGTGAGGAATGTGGAAATCCGCAATGAGTGCAAGGCTCATGTAAGCGTAATGAGTAAGAATAAAAAAGGGACGCTTAAATGGTTTGGGCATGTAGAGCAAATGAGTAAAGATAGGAGTGCAAGAAGGATATATGATGCAAATGCGAATGGTAGCAGAAGTCGGGGACGCCCGAGGAAGACATGGCACGATCAAGTGAATCAGATACTCGAGTCGGGCCATGTCAAGAGTCAGAATAATAGAAGAGTATTTATGAGACGATGTATGAATATGAATGAGGCAAGAAGTGTGTGCCAAGACCGAGTTGTTTGGCGGTCCGTCCTCTCTGCCTACCCCTTCGGGGAAACGGTGTGATGGTTAGTTAGTTAGTTATATTGAAATGTATTCTTTCCGACCAGATATATTTAATTGTTTAAACTCACATATATAGATAATCATATTCATACATTTAAACAAACGTTTAAAGAAACAAAAACCTCACTTATGAATTTATGTCTTTTTATTGTTATTAATTAAGCCACGAACATTGACTTCACAAGTTTAGAGGGGTAAATACATTGGCCAAGCAGCACTTACTACTAAATACTTGTGGGCTTATTCAGCTACATAGTTCAAGTAACATGAAACATTACAGACAAAAAGACCTCCCTTGTGAAATGTGTACTATCCTGAATAATGAAAACATTACTTGAATTTTTTTTTGTGAAATATCGAAAAATGGGCGCTTTTTTACGTTTAGTGCGATTGAATGTCAAAATACCACCTCTTATTGGAAAACCCTGTATTTAGAGATTAGAGAAAAATTAGTTTATTGTAATTAGACAGTACATGGTGGGATCTGAGTACCTGTTTAGGTAATTCCCAACCTTCCTCTTCCAGTCCCCTCTTCACATCGTTTAGCTTCACAAAAATTCCCTTATTTATTTTATCACTATACTAGCTTAGGTTGAGGTGAACCTTCACAAAACTATTAAATCAACTATTACCAGGAACATTTAGAGCTTTTTTGCAGTACATAATAAAAAATAATCTTAAATCTCCGGAAATAAACTGTCTACATATAAAAATGCATAATTTCTTAAGAATTTTACAAATTCTTCAAAGGCAAATTCTGTTCAGAATAATTTGTAGAATATCGAGGATTTTATTTGTATTGCAGAAAAAAACTTGTATTTGTCTTACTGCTGTGTTACAGTGATGCAAGTTGTTTCCCCATAGATGTAGACAGAACTTAAAAACTGCTTTTCTCTTCTCTATTTTTAAACAGATGGGACATCGACGAATAGATAACTTTCCAGTTTCAAAGTTAACTTTCTACTGTAAAGCTTTAGAAAAAACTGTCCTGCTTTGTGCATTTTTGCTGATTAAATTAGGGATTTTTTCGTCTTCAAGTCTTTTATCCACTAGATCAAAATAATTTACTCTTTCTTTGTGATTAGATTAAAAGTTTTAAATGTATTCCCTGCCACACTTGCCCGTGAATGCTAATGCTTATCGGGACTCGCCGCGTTTATCCTTCGCAATTAGAAATTTGTGGATTCTGCAGAATTCTGCTTGCGCACATCTATCTACGGCGAGGAACTTCTATTCATAAAACATCAACTGTGATGAATTTGGCTGGTAGAAAACAGAGTTTACGATCCTATTTCTCACTAATTCTTCTCATTCATTGCACCCTCTTCTTGTTTTATTTATCAAGCTAATTTAGCAGAAATGTCTTAGTTGCTCCTAACCACAATCTTCTTAAATTTATATTAAGTAATAAAATGGACCTCAAAGACTCAAATAATTTTACCTTAAGATTACATTGCCCAAATGAATAGTTAAAAATGCTTTTACGAGGCAAAAATCGTTTTCATATTTTCACCGAAGGGTTTTTGGTTGGGTATAATCTTTTGGACAAATAAAGCCTCCAATTTTTGCATTTAAAGGCTAAGGGCTTTTAATTGTGGAATATTTGATCGGAATAAAAGTAAAGCTTACCCAATCTTGAATTTTAAACCAACATTATTAACATTACGATATCTGTAAAGATAATAGTGTCCTACTATGGAATCAAATTGTCCACACCGCTTACCGAATAAGATGAACGATGTAACAAAAATGATGATAATGATTAAAAAAAATCAGAATTATAAACTTTGTGGAATCTTCTCTCTCTTGGCCATAGTCAAAATAAAAAAAATAAAACAATCACCTTCAAACTTTCCATATTCCTTTCTAAAGAACTTAGCTTTCTCCCAACCTCTTGGGCAATTGTTTCGACTATATTATAACATTCACTGTGGTGGCAAGATACCAAACATATTTAGCGACAGCCCCTAGAACTTTACTAAATTTCTCGAATATCTTGATTTCACTTGATTTTACTTGACACAAACTTTACTCTCTCTTGTGTTATTGTTATTGTTCTGTCGTTGTTGTTTTACATTCATGTTTTTGTATTAGTACATATTATTGTACAGCGTTATTAGACGGTTGATATTAATATTTTGGAAAATTTTGTATTGACCATTTGTCTGTTGTTAGCATTACAAATAAACTATAATCTTACGATTACTGTTTTGTACGTAGTTGGGCAAGGAGTAATTAGCAGTGTTGCAATAAAATAACATTTTTTGGTTGTAATGAGGTTCCAACATAAGTATTTAGTTCAAGATAATATTACTAAGAACAGTGGCGTTGTAGAGACCGGTAGAGACATTTTACAGAGCTAAAAGATATCGATTCTTCAAAATAATTGAACTGTGTAATCATTGTTATCTGACAAATAAATATTTAGGTTCCCGGTGATATGATTAAAAGTTATTTGAGAAAGAAGGTACATAATATCTTTTATACATTATATATATTGGAGTTTATATTGCCGTGCACATTATTCCAGTAAATTTCAAGGAAATTATATACAAGCACGTTCGAAAAGGGTTCACACGCTCAGATGAATTCTTTATTCGATTCCATCGAATTGGCTGAAATCAAAGTACCTGAAATAAATTGTGTTCAAAAGGATTGTAGAAAAAATCTTGGGTTTAAATAATAAAGCTTTGTCTAGGTGTAAGTGTAAGGGAGGGTAGTTTAAAATGATCGGAGTAGTTCCATCTGAAGGGGCCTATCAATCCATTTGTCTACGGGGGTAAGGGGAGGGGGATGGTGTAATTATTTAATTCGACCAATCCTTTCTCCACCATTTCAGGTAACTCCTTAACAAGTATGGGGTTTTATAGTACATGTACATGGTTGCAATTCGTTATCTATAAAATTGTATTTTTGCAATAAACATTTTATTTTTAATTCCTTTATTCTTCTTTCATTCTTCAAACTTTCAGGAATTATTATTAAAATCCCGCATTTGTAATCATAAAAGCTTGACATTTTTTTGGATTTTATTCATGAAATCATGTGATATTTGAGAAAAACAGAAAAAGGGTTATTTATCTTTCCAACGACGACCAAATCACATATTTACGCATTATAGAAAAAAAACTTTGACAATGAATGGACGCCCCGGTCAAATTCGTCCTTCAGAGCATCTAATGGAATATGATGTTTGTGGCTAGTAATGTCCTTCCGAGGTTTGAAGGGTTAAAGTATTTAGGCATGGTTATTCATAATTGTATGTACGAAAATTAACACATTATATAACCTTGATAAAACTTGAGATATAATTAAATTTAAAAAACATCAGGAGATTACCCGTGAAAGGTTCATTTTTCTGGTAGGCTTTATAACTCTAAAATAATGGTATATGGAAAATGTCAACTTTGTTTTTCTTTAGTATACATTTATGCTGTAAATATCCAATAATTTGTTTTTAGACTTGAATTGCAAGAGTCCTTTGAAATTATAATAAAAAACTAACCATATTCTGGGTAGTATGCAGCTTTATTCGTTAATTTAATATAATAAATGGTCGAGTAGAGAACAAACATCTGAATCTTAATGCCTTCGTTGAATAATTCAAATCCTAGACGTTCAATTCTCTGTATTTACTATGGTTCCTTTATCAAAATTTCTTATAATATCTTTATTGTTTATTTAGGCAATACCATAAACAAAACAAACAACGCTTCAAACCATCATTCCAACATACGGAACCACTTATTTCAGATTATTTGAGGTAAAAACCTCCAAAGTCGCACATATTTTTTTAATAAAAATATCGATGCATTTTACTAATTTATGATAAAATCTTGGCATCTACGTCATTATAATAATATATTTTAAAATAAAAATACATTATATACTTATGTGGTATTTAATACTTAAGCCAGGAAAATCTTAAATAATTCTTTCAAATTTTTTTATAAGTACATCACTAATTTTTACACGTTTTAAGACTTGCTGTACTTCTCCATATCAAAGTTTTTTTTTAATTGATAAAAAAAAAATCTTGTCATTGCAAACAGTATACCATAGTTATATCTTTTAAATACGTTTTATAAAGAAAAGTTTTATGAGAAAAGTATTACATAATAATAACAATATGTGTTTAAAAAAAGTAATACGATAAGTTTTATTTTATATTATGCCCCCTGATGAGGACATGGACAGTATTGTAACCGGTTGGTGAATTTAGAGAAAAAAAAATGTTAGCAAAAAAATCTTGTCTTAAACATTAGTTTACCAATAAAATAATAAAAAAATGTTGACAAATAAATAAATATGAAAAATTTATTCAATTATTCCAAAAATTGGAAATAATTGATGGCCTCGGTGGTTGAGGGTTAAGGCTCTCGACTAGCAAGCTGGAGGTCTTGGGTTCAAATCCTGGAGTGCGCAAGTAAATTTTATTTGATTAATTTAAGTTATTCCACAAATTATTCATTTAAATTAATATACAGGGTGTCCGGAAACTCGTAGTACAAGCGGGAAACTGGTGAATCTACATCACATTTGGAGTCGATTTTGTAGTATTTTTTTTTTTGATTTGAGCTTTCGTTATCGAGTAAATCGAGTTTGAAGTAGATTTTTTTTTTTAATCAAATTCTTATAAATTATTACTGGAGATCAAAGTACCCAACTAATTAAAACTATTTGAAAGTAAAACAAATGAAGAAACTCGGATTTGAAGCATTATTTTGAAATCATCCTTCATTTAACCCGGTGTAATCATAAAATATTTCTGCTCTGCAGGGTTAAAACATCTGTTGTTCAACCCTAAACACCAGAAAAAACTTTAACCCTAAAATAGCAGAAAAATATTTTTTTTTGGTTTTTATTTGAAAATGCTCAAATCAAAAAACTTTATGTTTTTTTCTGTTCCCCATGTGGTGTAGATTCTCCAGTTTCCCGCTTGTACTACGAGTTTCCGGACACCGTGTATATTTGCAGCAAGTTCCAGTGTGGAATATACTCTCAGATCGCCCTGATTTGAGACAACTTTTCAGAATTGAAACGTTGCTTGAAATGACTTTGGTCGTGTTTGGTGACCAGATCTGAATATCCAGGAACATACCCATTTTCCTCTCCTTTACCTCCTTCATATTCCCACTACCTTCATTTTCACAATATAACCTAATTGAGAATGCCATAGTCTCACTGGCTACAGACGGTTGGACCGGTCGATTATTTAAAATCAATACGCCTTTGTTAATATCTCTCGATCTCTCTATCTCTCCCCTTTATCTTAATATTTTTCGAAAAGTAAGGTTCGTAAAAATAAACTTCTAAAATGTACCAAACTTCGATTTACTTGTACTATATGCGCCGTAGGCGAACTTTTTTCTTTATACTAGGAATAACATAAAACGATTTTGTTTTTATCATACTGAAATATTAAAGAACATGTAAAAATTTTGACAGCTGATTTAAAATATTGAATAAAAACTAAAATTTGGCTTGATACATAATGATTTGTGCATTGCCCCCAAATTATTCAAATTATCTCTCTCCCCCTCCCACCAAGGCGGTATGGCGTGCGCCACACGTTGAGTAAAAATGACCTCAAACTAATCACAATAAGGACCTACCTTTGTGATGGATTTCTTCCCCCTCCCCGCAAAATCCACACCCAGTCTGTGACGTCATATATTTCATGTACTATGGGCAAGGGCCACAGTTATTCATGATATTCAATTATTTCTAAAAGAAAATTCATTATTTCATCCTTCAATCACTCATTGTGAACGATCATTCATGTGCTCTTCTAGTGGAGTGGACTTCTGTTCATGAATAAATAATTTTTATTCCAAGAAAAAATGTACGGCTTTCGCGATTCTAATAAGAACAAGATCGTGAGAAAATTGATCATTATTCATTAATTAACTAGCTCGTGTTTGTAATAAAACATAGACAATCTTTTGTGGTCAGAATGATATAGTTAAAAGTTCTGCTACATCGAAGATTAAAGATAAATAGTGTAGGTACCTACGTACTGTACAAAACTTTTGAAAAACAGATAAAAACATGCTCAAGGATTTATTATATACCTTGTACTCCAAGTGAACCTTTGATTTTCTACATAAGATAAAAAGTGATGTGTCTTAAAAGACGTTTCAGGTAATGCGTTATCTTTTCAAGGGGACAGTTTCTTAGAAAAAACATGAAATCTAAATTAAAAATCGACTCAAAAATAAAATGACGTATGACTTGTAAGAATAATGGAATTCATGCAGATTGCCGATGCATCGGAAGATAACATTATTTGTAAGGGTGATTCAAATTTACTAAGCATTAATTATTTTAATGTGAAACCACACAAGAGTCCCAACTGCTCCCTACCTAGATATTCAGATCTGGTCACCAACCACGGTCAAATTTAAAACAACGTTTCGTTTTCTGAATGTTGGTCTTTCTTATACAAGGGCGATACTGAGAGTATCTTCTACTCTGGAACGTGCCGCAAATATACTATATATTATTTTCATAATGTGTGGAATAACACAAATCAATAAAATAAAATTTACTTGCGCACGCAGAGAAATGAACCCTTTCCCGACCACGGAGGCCGACGACTCTCTTCTGAATGGTTTACTATCAATTCCAGACATTCTGTCAAAAATAGGACTTTATGTCCCGGATAATTTCACGAGAGGCCGCCAACACAGGCTTTTAATTCTTCCCAGGTCCAGAACTAACTTACCAATGGTGATGCCCCTTGGAAAACTCACTAGGTTAATTAACTCCCTTCCAGCTAACTTGGATATTTTCCATATGTTCTACAACGACTTTAAGCGCGAAATATTGTATTTGTTTTAACTGTATACTTATGTATAATTTTTTTTCCATATTTTGTTTACCGCTTTTGCATATATTTTAACTGTATACTTATGTATAAAATTTTCTTCCATAATTTGTTTACCGCTTTTGCAATGTATTGGTTTTTGTACTGTTTTTGCAAATAAATAAATAAATAATTGTTTAGCCAACAATTCACATTGCGCAAATTGTATTGTTAAAATCTCTATACAATCGACATACTTACTGTATAGATAAGAATATTGATATTTAGAATCAAAACTTCAAACTTACTCAAACCAGTATGGACATGTTGAAAAAAAATTAAAAACAATTCAATGTACAGATTACAAAGGCCAAGGTCGATTATATAAATATTTGGTTGATTCTAATGTCTGATAGCTGAACGTATCAGGTTCTTTAAGTTTGTAAAAAAATTTTAACGCTTTAATAAAAAAAGTCATACCCCAATATCAACTCCAAATGCGAAGCAAATTCACCAGTGTTCCATTTGTATTACCAGTTTCTGGACACCATGTACTTGTATATATGTATATAATATACAGTATTCCACGCTGAAATAAAAAGTAACGATAAATTTCTTGTTTTTGTGTGATTTTCGAAGCGTTCATATAAACACGCCTTTATAATTAACATTTCTTCCCACTCAGTTAGCTGTACTATATAAGATTTTAAATGAGAAGGTGGCCATTTTGTTATTCGAATACGTGTGTTACTCCCAAAAGTAAAGTCACGATTACTCTGGATTTTTTTGTTTTTGTTTTTAGAATAATTGCTTTGTTTAAAAAAACTTTATGAGGTTTTTTTTCTTAGATTATCGAGAATAACCACTGTGGAACATATTACATAATATATTACAAACTTTTGTGTCCATATTACCGTTATATATAATTTTATAATAATACTACGGTTATAACAAACATTTCCTTTTGTACCTGCCTGTATTTCTAATCTACGAAACAACATCAACAACACCATCTAAATTGGTTTCCAAGAGTTCGTCGACGGAGATCCGAGAGTTTTGATTCGAAAACTGACCCTCTTTGAAGATCGTTGCAAACTCCTCCGATGAGCTTCGGGATTTTCCATTATGAGATCATGAATCAGAGACGAGCACATCAATAATTGAACTGGGTTCAACCTGTTTGGAAGGTTATTTGAAATGTCTGAAATGGTTTTCACACAAAGTTAGTGTTAAAAGAACCCGAATCGAAACGTGGAAATTGATCTTCTTCACATCAAAGGAACGTGGTCATTTTTTCTCGATGTACGTTATAGTACAATAATATCTGTAAATATATTGTCAGCATGAAGTTAAACGGTACAAGGGGGAAGTAGAATCAAAAGTCCGGGCCAAGTATTTAACAAATATAACATTATCAATAAACCATTCCGTGCCATTTTTTTTCCTACATCTATCTGAAAGATCCCATGTTAAATGCCTTCTTAAATGTACTCCTCAGCTTTTTATAAAATTGTAACAAGCTGACAAGCTTAACAACATGATAATTGTCTTCTTCTGGTGATTACAAACGGAGAAAACTTACTGATTTAAAATATTGCTAATTTATTAAAAATCTCTCCAAAGCATTCGTAATCTTGTTAAAAGACCGCAGGCTCTAAAGGAATAAATTGATAGGTTTGATAAAAACACGTTCTCATAAAAATTATTATAATTTAACTATATTAATATGTTTTATTTATTTATTAATATAAACAACGAATTTCACTATTTTAGCAGTTCACTGCGTTCGTTTGACATTAGAATTTTCTTTTTTTTTCATTCACTTTTCATTAGTCGGTGATGTACAATGTCATATAATAATTTTGAAAATTATTTATCAATCTTAATTAAAAATTACTTTAGAAATTTTCATCGAACTACGAATGAAACAAATTCCCCGTTGCGTAAATATCAAGCGCACGATTAACTTTATATGTCTTCCAGTGATGGTTCTAAGCTTTTTTTTGTCAACAGGTATAAGTTTTTCAATTATCTGAGCAAAAGCAATTTTTGTAGGTGAAATAAATACACATTTAAAATATAGAATTTATATAATTTCAAAATCATAAGTAGGTACTTTATAATTTGCTTAAATTCTTGATACATAAGTTCCAATTTTGAAAATGACGATTAAAATAGTTTTCTGTTAAAATATTATATTTTAGGTAAGTACTTATCGCTTGTCGGATTTCCAGTTCCAATTTGAAAATGATAGTCAAATTCATAAATTAAATTAAAAACCACAGTCATAATCACTCACAGACAGATCCACAACCGTAATTTGTAGTTGTTTGATGATTTACGTATCATATCTCATTAGCCTGGTGGTTGAATGCGTTTTCCCGGTACAGAAATCCTGAGTTCAATCCACAATAGCGACAGTTTCCTTTTTAAATTTTCCGTATCTTCATCCATTTCACGTGTCGTTTAAATTTACTAATATAACCATTTTGTATTATAACATAAATATAAGTGTCTAAGCCTTCAAAATTTATTCCAAAAAATGTAAATTTGCCTGGATTCCTGTAAACCGATCCCTCAAAATCAATATTTTCATAAATGGATACAAATAAAATACTAATTGCTTAGTTTACCGGAAGTGTTTCTTACTTTCTTTGGAACTTTTTCTCCTCTCTAACGAGACGACACGTGCTCATCATTATAAACTCTAAATGTTTTGTTTTAGAGGTTTAAAGGATTTAAGAAAAACCTCAAAGCTTAAGGATATTATAATCTATCGTGAGCTCCTTTGCTATACTTTTCTGCACTCACTAAAATAAGAATTCTCATTTCTGAAAAGAAAATTGCTAAGAAATTTCTTCAAGTAAAGTTGTTCACTTTTTTTTCACTGATGTTTTTCGATATTTGTCTCACTAGGATATACCTGTGTCGAGACAAACGGTGACCGGATAAATCATCACAATGTTAATTCATCACATCTTTAAAAAGTTATATAAACTCATGGAAAGTGAGGAAACAAAAATTTTACTAACTGGGTTTTTTTACTAAGTAGGTTAGGTTAGGTAAGGTTTAATTTTTTTTTCATCGTTTCTAATGACTTAGGCTGGCCGCATACATACGTTATTCGTATTCGATTTCCGAATTCGTTTTCCGTATTCGGACATCCGAATGCACGGAATCAGTAGAAAATACATTAACTGCCGCACACGTTCGTTTTAGTTCCGAACGGAACAAATTCCTTACGCACGTTCCGAATGCGAGCCGGCGCGTTCGGAGAAACCGAATGGAAAAAACCTAATGACGTCATGTGGAACGCAGCTATTGCATACAGTTTGTTTGTGCCGACGCAAACGTACGGAAATTTCCGTTCGTAATTCAGTGTTGCCAACGGATCTTGACCTAATATCGCCGTTTCTCATACATGTTTTAAATTGATGTTTTTACGTGAAAATAAAAATTTCGTGGGGAGGGTGGCTAGAGAATTTCAAGAAAATATAAAATTTGTCCCCAGAAAAATAAATTTCATGGGGGTGGGGGTAGCTAGAGAATTTCGGGACATGTTTAAAATTGATGTTTTTGAAGTAGCTTAATTGGCGAACAGTCGCCTTTTAAGCTACTTCACTTAGATTCTCGCTCTGAGTAGCCTAAATGGCGATATATCGCCCTTGTTGGCAACACTGGTACTGACGTTTATACATTCCGAATGAAGAAAAACGAACGTTTGCGCTAGTCTCACGGAATTCCGAATACGGAAAACGCATTCGGAAATCGAATACGGAAAACGTATGTATGCGGCCAGCCTTAATATCTCTTTTTAAAAGTGTGAAGTTGAATTATCACTGTTTTGAGTTATCATGGAACCGAGACAAACGTATTGTATACATAAATGAGTATTTACATACTATTTGAAGGTTGAATACTCGTATTTTTTTAAATAATTTGTATTACAGATTTATGTTATTCTATTATATGATATAATTTATATAACTTTAAATACATAACAAAAAAAGTTATAAAAAAAGTCCTTACCTAAAATGACTCTTGAAACCTTTAAGGCAAATGTTGAAAACGTCAAAAGACCTAGAGATATCATTTAGCAGCACAATACCCCTTGTCATGCTTTGCCGGACCAAGGTATCGATTCTCTCAATCCACACCGCTCGCAACCGCCGTTGAAAGTACATACATTGGTCGACATTATTATTCTTGATTCTCGTCGAAGGTACATAATTATAGACGCCAAACATCAGAAGTCATTCCACACGAGTGGGTCGAACAACTCGTTGTTCGAGTGGAATGACTTCGTCGAGAATCGAGGCCCTGAACGTCAGTTCTGCCATGTATATAGAGCATGTCGAGGTCTAAACCCTGATGGTAGTTTATAGCATTCAACGAGATATGGGCTGTCAATAAAATAGTTTATTATTTTTAACGCTGTTATTATAAGGGCCCTAGATTGGAGACTTTCGCACAGTTGAGACTTCCACATAAATTCGTAAAAGATTGTTTAAAATAATTTAAATAAATCCTAAACTAAACAGAAAAAGTGGTTTCTCGTGAACATTTAAGTGATTCGTAGTGTAGTTACACAAAATCAAAACTACAATTCTTTAATTTTTTAGAACTGGGACAATTTTTTTTTTTTTTTAAATTTTTTATCAAGATATCAAAGTGAATTATTATGGTATTTATACACTGAATAGAAAATCTTTAGACAAGTCCTTCGTACAATTTTGAAAGAAAGCTAATTTCACAAATTTACAATATGTAGGTCCTATTCACTACGAAGCCCCAGGAAGGCCTTTAAGGAACTCGTACTCGAATCTTCGCTTGGTATTTCACAAGACAGACAATATGATATAATACAAGGTGTCTGGGACTAAAGTGCGCTAACTTCGGGGGGTGATTCTACATGGTGGTAAAAGTAAAACAGATAAATAACTTTTTTCAAAATTGCTTGTATTACTTTTTTCTTCACTTAAGTGTGGATGGTATCTACTTAACTAATAATTAATTAGGTATGTACAATATACTCGTACTTCATTTACTATAATTTTTTGTGTTGAAAGTTTTGTGTTAAAATTCGTTTTTTTAATGTTTCCTACTATTTTGAACCAGGGAGACACAATAGCTATCATTGTCTCTTGCTCATTCGATATTTGATTCATTTATAATTATTTTTTAGCAATTAAAAAAACTATCAGAAAATTTTGAAAAATACGCTTTTTAATGTAAATACCACACAAGTCACATTTGCTTCCCACTGTATGGATTATGTGGGACAGCGCCCTTGAGGTGATTTTGCACAAAAACGGCGCTTTATTAACCATCCAAATTTTATTATTATGGCATCTCTAATTATGGAACGTTGTGAGGCTGAAGGCAGATGGTGAGGAGGAAGTTGGGGAGTGACAGGATCACCAAATACGGCTAAAGCTATTTCAAGCAACGTTTTGAAAGTACCTACCACTCTCGATCGTGAAAAATGTACATAAATATAATTTTATTTGAATATCCTTTTATTTATGAAACAATTTTATTTAATGAAATTTACCCGATATCGTTACCTACGGATTTGTAATTGAGGAACTAAACCCTTAATCATGAAGGCCGTCTGTTAATAATTAAAATACAAACATATTTTGGGGTACAATTATGCATATCAAATGTAGTTTACTGTCTCTTTTATTGTTTTTTGTCTATCCAAGAATAAAGGGTTAGGTGCTGTGCACAATGGCTATACAAACAATAAATATATTTATTTTTATAATCAATTATTATTAGCCTGAAACACTCATCCACATTGAAAAATCTCCCGATAAAAGATACATGACGCCAACGGGACTTTAACCCGTGTCCTTTCGATTTCCGGTCGACAACTCTGACCACTGAGCTATGGCGGCTTATCTCTTATCCGCGAAATAATTCAATATATACTAGTGTTTCATTAAACAATTACTGCTTAATACATTTTTTCACCAGAAAACAACCAACTTTATTTTATATGAGAAAAGCATTGTAAGTGCTTACTCTCTCACTAGATGGCGTCGAGACAAATTGTCTACATTTTTTACCAAAATTAGTTTACCAAAAAAATAATAATTAATAAATATATTTGTTCTTTATGATATTGAACCTTCAAATAAAATTTATTTTTACTTGGTTACATTAGAGAACAAAGAACAAAATAAATATTTCCCACGTTAAACAACATTAAAAAAATAAAATATATATATATTTATATATATATATCTTCAGCTTGTTGTTTGGATTCAGCTTCTGACGTCACTAATTGGTGGAATAAAAATTTGGGTAAAAGCCATAGACACTCAAATTGATAGCCCCAACATGAAATCATTTTGACGAACTAGGACACATCATGTGACCTTACTATTGGCACCGGGAGGGTTCGAGAATGCTTTGAATAAACTATAACATCAGTCGTACATTGGCCACCAAAGAGCGCACATTGAAATAACCAGACCATGCGCAGAAGTTGCAAAGTTCGCTAAAGAAAGGCAAAGGTGTGCAGCGCTGATCACTGTGGGGCTTTACCACGCAGGGTCTGAATTTTCATTATTAAACGAATCGTTAGTCAATAGTGACACAAAAAAATGCGAGGTGGGTAAATTATAACACATTTGTAAAAGTGTAACTAAGTAGGGTAAAAAATATAAAATTTTCAAATAAACCCGAACAATTGTTTGCCCGATTTGGGATATGTAGTTAAGTTTTTTAAACAGCTAGAAATTTGCGCGTAATTGTAAAAAGTAAGTAGATTTAATTTTCGAGGACCAAATGGTGATATTACAAATTACAATATGATTGGTCTGAATGCAGTCAAAATCATTTATTGACAAATCACTGAAAGTTGGACGGTTACGCCACCTCCCGTGCTCCGCGTAAATTCGTATGGTCCCCTTTCCCTGATTATATCCCTGATATATATATATATATATATATTATTTCTCTGATAACTTGTACTAAAACTAGAGGAGGAAGAGTTTTCATATCTATTTCAAAATGATTGCCATCCACTCGATTACTATGTAAACATCTAGACGTGAAATAGTTATTAAGACTCTTGCAACGACTTAAGCCTGCCAGAAAATGCTCGCAAATTAATAGATATGACGAACTTTCACCACATCAAGTCAATCAAGTCTACAACACCAATACTCGACTGTTTTATTTAGTGTTCTCCAGTGATCTCTCAATTCGTGTTGTTAAATCGGTTGATGAGCTCCTCACCCTAGACTGCCACCACCCCACTGTAAACATAATCATTATGACGAATAGCTCACCAGATGACACAACTATTCAGCCTAACTTTACTTATAACTTTTCCAAAACTGACTACCCTAACATGAAACAATATCTTGCTAATGAAGACTGGTTATTTCTTCACCTGAACAATAACAATAATATTAATCACAATATGGAAATATTTTACACAATTATTAATAGGGCTATTGAAAAATATGTACCACTTTCGTACTTCAAAGAAGAGAAGTTTCCAAAATGGTTCAATGGAGAGTTTATTAACATATGTAGTAATATGTGAAAAAAATTCCACAAAAACTATGATGAATCGAACTCCCTAAACGACTACAAAATATTTAACAACTATAGAACTCAATGTAAAAAAAATGTCTAAAAAATCTTATTTTGATTACATAAATGAATTGGAAAATTATATACCTTCCAACTTTCAAATCTTTATAATTATGTTAACTGTCTAATAAAAAACATCTCAATGCATTTTAAAGAAAATAGTAATAGTTATGATATGAAAGTAAAGGTTTACTATTTTGTTGACTACTTTATAATAAAGATATCCCAAACAATTAATCCCATGTTCAACCATTCACGAAGTCATTCATATATCTGCCATACATGTTAATATAAACGATTTTAAAACTAATATTAAACCTCTAGGCAAAAACAAAAAAGCTGGACCCGATAATGTGCATGCCAGTATCTTTATAAATTGTATTGCTTCACTGGCTGAGCCGATTTGCTTATTGAATCAATCCCTTGACACAATTCTTTCCCTAACATTTGAAAACGTTTTTATCTGACACCTATATTCAAAAAGGGTTATAAATGTGATATAACTAACTATATACCAATATTTAGGCTATCTGTAATATCGAAACTTTTTGAAAAACTATTAATAGATAAAATTTACAATTATATTAATCACCTCATTATTCTGGATCAACACGGACTTTTATTGGGCAAATCTTTCACTATATGAAAATTTTATATCAAATGCATTAGCTAACGGAACTCAATTAGATTCCATATAATATACGGACTTTACTTAGGCATTTTTGCTATAAAATTCTCCTAGTTAAACTATGTAAGTTTGATATCGATCGAAAACTTTTAGACTGGTTTGCTAGCTATCTAACTGATAGAGTTCTACTAGTAAAATCAATTCGTTCCTTTCCAACCAATTTATAGCTTCAAGTGGTATACTACAAGGGTCTCATTTAGGCCCAATTTTGTTTTTAATGTTAATAAACAATATTGTTAATATATTTGATAACGATATGAATCTATTGCTTTTTGCAGACGATTTAAAAATATTAAAAAAAAATTAAAACCGTTGAAGATTGTATCTGGCTACAAAATAACTTAAACAAGGTAATTAATTGGTGTATTCTTAATAAACATTATCTTTAACTTAACTTATCATTTTCGACTTTATCTCTCACATAAACGCAATTAATAATAAGGGAGTGAAAATACTTCGATTCATTCTTCGAAACTCCAGAGTGTTCAGAAATATTTTAACCTTGAAAATTTTGTATACATCTTTAGTTTGAAGTCAAGTCGAATATAACTCCTCGATCTGGTCCATCTATTATGAAATACATTCAGATTCAATAGAAAAAATTCAACACAAATTCCTAAGACGCACTAATTTTAAAATCGGTATTTCCATTCAAAGTATAAACTATAATTACTTATTAAAAAAAATAATTTATTAAAACTCTCAGATCGAATAATTATATCCGACTTAATATTTATGTTCAAAATTGTAAATAGTGGTGTAGACAGCCTTGATTTAATTTACCTCATTGAATTTCATATACCCATAAGAGCTACGTGTTCTAAAACTCTGTTTAAATGTAACAATTCATGAGCATTTTAAACACCCGCTTGTACCTAGAATACATGAAGTCAGTAATAGGTAAGCAGATGTAGCGGATATTTTTAACTGCACAGAAGCTAGGTAATAGTGGCTATACTATCATATCTTCTAAATCATTATTAATTAAACCTATGTCTACTCATACTTGTTTATTATATTTTGTGTGTACTTGTTCTAGAGCAGGTATAAATTTTAAACTTTATGTCGTCATTTCATGATCAAATGCCATAGTTAATTGTTATTTTTGTTAAAATTATTTATAGTGTTTAATTATGCTTGTATTCTATGACATGTAATTATTGTTTATGATATATTTATACCGTTTATATTAAATAAATGAATTTTAATAGTCGCTTCCTGTGGGATAGAATTATCCCCCATATTAGCTAAACACCCCGGAAACTAAACCGCGTTACGTCAGCGACGATGGAACAAATTTGCCTTTATCAGTTATAAATGAATCCATCCACAGTTATGCGCATGATCGTTAATAATAGCATTTGATAATGTAACTGATTTTGGCGACAACACGCGGTAGTAATTATCAGTCAATTTTGATAAAGACTCTTAATCTGAAGAGCAAGCATGCAGAGTTTACCACTTATGTACGGAGATAACTTACTGATATAAAATATTGTAAATTATTAAAAATTTCTTCAAATTTTTCATATTCCGGTTAAAAACGGGACAACAGGCCTTTAACGAATGAATTCACATTGAATTTAAAAATAAATTGGAACATGAACACAACAGTTGGTTCACAGAGAATGAAGGCATGCTTGTTCCAAAATTTAACAATAAATAAAATGCCCAAAATGTTCAACATGTTGCGAAGTAACATAAAAAATTGTAAATTCCCAAGTAAATGCATATATAAATTCTGAAAATATGACTCATAAGTAGAAATATTTTATACTAGTCATCACTTTCAATCAATAGCTGTTATTGATTGGCATGTAGAATTAGTGTTATTTTAGATTATGTGTGTCAATTACGAGTATAATAATCTTAATATCTTATACGTAGTAACAATATTATGTATTTTTATAATTAGTTATTGGTAAGTCAAATCAAACAAATTTACAAAATACCGCAATTACAGTCCATTCACGCCGCAACATTTGGTCCTTCGAGCCGGATTATTTAAATTGAGAATTACATTTTGGTAATTCTAGAACCATATTTGTTCCTATTCAATCGCATTCATTTTGTGTAAGAATTCAGTTAGCAATACTCGTCCGCTATTTGAAATTACATGCCTAGGTATAGGTACTCTTTGATATCTTGGGTAATTAAATCCACCGCGCCGCGCTGTAAACGGCAAATGTTATACCGCAAAGAACGCCGTGAAAAAGTGCATAAAAATAGCAATCTTTAACGCATTGACCATTTTGCAAATCCAATATCACTATTCCCTTTCCTGAACTCTCTTCCAATACTAACAATTACCCTACCACAGCTTGGAGATATTGGTAAGTCAAATCAAACAAATTTACAAAATACCGCAATTACAGTCCATTCACGCCGCAACAGTTATAATATTATGAATACATATTTACATTTTAATTGAACATATACATGTACAATGTACATCCTGTTGACAAACTGCTTAATGGTAGATTAACGGGATAATACTTTATGGAAATTTTTTTTTTCGCATTCCGTCAGTGTCATCAGGACAAAAGCAGGTGCGTGAATACGTGTTCCGATATATTGTGAAAGTTTATTATGAAACGACATGCCATCCCGTTTTTAAAAGGATTTTAATAAATTATCAATACTTATTTTTTCCGTGCGTAAGAATTAATTTGTTTTATTGATTTTCACGATTTCTAACTATTAGTGGTTAATTGAACATTTATTTATTTATTTCACAATTTATTCATCAAAAATAAAATCTAGTATATTTGCGGCATATTTCAGAGTTGTAGATACCGAATGGAAGCGTTGCTTGGATTGACTTTAGCCGTCTTTGGTGATCAGATTTGAATAGATACTTCCCCACCTTCCTCTTTCCATCTCCTCACCTCCCACTATATTAAGCTTCACAACGTACCCAATTGGGGATGCCATAGTCTCACTGGCTCCAGACGGTTGGAGGCAGTTGGGAATCTTGTGCGGTAGGTACTAATAATTATAATTATAGTATATTAGTTTTCATCTCTGCTGTCTAGAAAAAAAACATACCTACCTGCCTACCTATAAAAGCACTTCTTTTTTATATTAATAAAAATATGGGCAAAAAATATAATTCGCAATAAATACATGGGCAAATGTTATTAATTTATGTTAACAGCAACGCGAAGTAGAATCTTGCTACAATATTTCAGACACATTAAGACACAAATCTTATCTATCTTGAAACAATACACGTCGAATAAAGTCGGTATTTGTACAAAATAACATTTCCAAATCACCCGCTTATTGCTGTTATGAATAAAAATTACATTATTGGCAAAGGAATAGTTTCATTTCCGATAAATTGACAGGAAATATTAGATACCTACTATTGTCAGCGTATTCCCGTTTGGATTGGTAATTTACCATACGTAATGCATAATCAATTGACGAGTTATCTGTTCCAGCCATGCATAGCTTACCCTTTATCCCCTTTGGCCGCTCTCGTCTAAAATTACATTCCTTTGTTTCACAATTTATTCAATTAATACCGTAGCCTCGTGGTAAGGGTGCCAGATTCCCAGAAGCATCGCAAATGGAATAAAACTTCACAAAGTTACCTGGAGAATATGTAAATACTAAACCAACTTTCAGTACCTAATTGAAGTCAATTTTCCGATACAGCTTGTTGAACTGTAAAGATTTTCTAGAATCTCGACATACAGTTAATCGAATTCAATATATTTTAGTTTAGTAAATCAACATGCGCGAGTAGCAGGCTAAGTACTAAAGATACGGAATTGAATTTGTTAAGGTTCTTACGTTACATAATTTATACAAAAGTTTTACGTAATTGAAGAGTTCACCGGTTAACAAGGCTCGACAAATAAGCACTTGTAAACATGTATTTTTTATTGATTTCAAATATACGTTTTACTGATAAATAACATTACTGGAAATTAATATTGAATACTTTAAAATAAGCAAGCCTGGGTATTTTAAAACAAAACCATCATTTTGTATAATCGAAATTATCTTTTCTATTATTTTTATTTTCTATTGAATCATGTATTACATGTATATAATTATACACAAATTTCGACTACCATAATACGGACATGTGTCTAGTATGGTAGTCGAAAAGCATGTAAAAAACCTGTATCCTAATATATTTTTATGAATAAAGAAAATTTAAAAAAAAAAAAAAAAATCCTTTAGCGGACTTTCAGTAATGCGACTGGGTCCTTGTGAGGCTGAAAAGTTGATTCTTGAACGCAATGTTTATGTAGAATTTTTTTTTATTGGACGATGGCTGCTTTCAAATGGATACCATCTCCCGATAGTTCGTCTTCTATACCCTTTTCCATGCCACCTCTTATTTTAAAGTGTGACCTTAGCATTGTTTTGCAAATGTTGAGCAATAACACGCATCATAGTTGGGTATAATGTATATATATTTTACGGCATGTTCCAAGGTATTTAGTTGAGTTTGCTCTTTGGAAGGCCTTTAGGGAATCCTCAAAGCGTTTCAGTTGGCCTACGTCTAAGCGTTTGCCTGGGACAGTTAAGGGAAAAATATCGCATTTAGTAATTTGTTTTCACACTTTCTAATTAGATTATCAATTTGTTGAGAAACAAATCAATTCAACTGTTGTTTAATAAATTAGTTTCACTGTTCGTTATTTGTCTTTGGCAAGAACGCCATCATTTGTACGGAGGTTACGAAATTCATTCTTTTCTTTACCCCTCCAACGTTTAAGAGTCATAGATGACCGGTCGTCCATATTTTTGAAAAAGCGTTTTTTTTTTATATCATGCGGAAATACTTAATTTTTTGACGTTAGAAAGAGAAAAAATAATTCTTTCCAGTTTGCTTCAAATATTTTTATTGGAATCCATTGATAAAATCCTAAAAATATCAACAATTCACATTTCAATCAATCGTAATCAATGTAACGATCGGCTTAACTTTAAAAAATATTTTTTATTTTTTTCTATACTTTTCACGTTTGATATTAAATTTTTATCATTTAGAAATAGTAAAGTTTATTTTAAATGTATACATTGGAAAGATCACTTCATTTAGTTTCTAAAACAGTATTTGTTCATACGGAAAATTAAAAAGTATGATGTATATAGCGCATTTGGAATACACAGAAAACATTGCAAACTGAACAAAAGTAATAAAAGTACTGAAGGGTTAACCGTACTACCTCCGTAAATGCAGAAATCAGCTTCCACTAAAACGTCGGCGAAAAGTTTCCCTTCAGGGAGGATATCCATATCCTGTCCTGACAGCATTAGTTATATCTTGCATTAAATTCACTCGCAATTTTAGTTTTCGCGATTAAGTAGGCAAAACTTCTGTAGACTGGAAACTTTCAGTGTTTTCATACATCACCCGTGTTATCGCAATGCTGGGGACCTTCGTATGACTTTATTCAATTTAACCTAATCAAGTAGCAGCCTTATCCGACATGTTGGTGATGAAAGGGGCTTACTTTGACATCACTTGCTGACAAAACTTTCCTGCAAAGCCTCCAAGGAAACTTCTAAGACCTCGTTTCTAGAAATAATGAATAAATTTTGCTTGCCTTTGGGAAAAGTTAAGCGCATTTTTATCCTCGCGGTGTAGCTAACGCTAACTGCTAACGTCCAGTATTCTTAAAACAATCTATCAGTAACATTTTTTTTCCATTTTAAATTCACAATCATTACCAATTTCTTGATATTTTTAACATCTAAATTGAAGAAAATGCTTAAATGTTTTTAGTTAGGATCACGATTTTATTTCGATGTTTTATTAAATATTTTTGTTTAGCCAACGTTTCGGACAACGTTACAGTGTCCATCATCAGGGCAGATGTGCAACGTTGTCCAAAACGTTGGCTAAAGAAGGAGTTAGTTCAACACGGCATAACACCCCAAAAACAAATAACAAAAATTCTTTTAGCCGTGAAAATCTTAAATCGTATTTTTATTAAATATTTCTAACACCGTAGCCATTCTGAAAATAAAAAGATAAGTACTCGTACATGTTCTTATAATAAAAAAAATGTACCCTATTAAAATCTCTAAATATCTACATATCTTCAATATGTTTATTATATGACATGGTATGATTTACATAAAGTATTGATATTATGAAAATAGCTATTAGTTAGTTTACCTCTATAATGTAAACACCATGGAAAGTAATTTGAAATAGGAAGAACCCAATTAAACTTGAATCATCCAATAAATATATACGTGGTAAGTATTTAAAGTAGTTATTGGAATAAATTACTGTTTGGATGAAATTTCACTTAATTGCGCAACATAAACACAATGTTATTTTTATTAACTATACATATATGAACTTTTATTTAATAATGTACCTATACTTATTAAAATTATGGCAAAATGTAGTTAGCTTAGAATGATTACTAAGCCACTTGGAAGAGGAATCAAATTTCGTGTGGATTCCGGAATTATAAATAACAGTAATCTGAGTGATTTTATTTGCCACCGTCATTTGGTTTCTCCAAATAATATAGATTCTTGGATATAAAAAGAAGAATTGTAAATTTTCATGAAGGGAAGCGTGCACCTTTAAGTGAATGCAATTAGCGCGCTAAATGAGCTTTACAAATTCATGGTTTTAAATAGACTTGAAAATAGCTTTTCAGAACATAGGCAATACAGAAACTGCGTTTTATCGCTGAAAGATGCATGTCCAGTGCCCGTCCAGTAGTTACATAACCTTCCGCGTCCGTCCGAAAAGGCGTGTGTTGAAATCAATGGTCCGAGCGGACAAGGGTAACGTTTAGCACGAACGAGGGAAGGGAAATATGTTAACCATTGAATAATTAACTGAAATCAATTCAAGCCTTTATTTCTTTACACTTTGTTACCTATGGTTGCTATCCCTAGCCAAGAGTGGGTGTAATAGTTCGAGTTTAAAGCATAGATGTATCTAGTGCGATAGATCTTAAAGGTTATAGACTAATTCGACAGATGTCGGTAGTATATAGGGTCGCCCCTCAATGGTGGATACCAAGCAATGCGGTGGCGCGCTAAAAATATTTTCAGTGTCAGGAATACTAGCAATTTGGAATTGTCCGTATGCAAACTGTGAATGTGAAGTGTGGTGCCATCTCGGCGTGACTAATAAATGTATGGTTTCTTCGGGTGTATCCGCCTCGCCAAAAGTTCCGAGGCATTGATGAGCGCCGCTCATGTTTCGTAGAAATTTAAATATAATGGTCAATACCCACGTTCTGCGCAAATAGATAATTGATATTCCCAGATGACACTTCTCAGTGAGCGGTATGGGTACCGCTAACACTACGTAATACATGACACGTAATATAAATAAGGAAAATTCGAGCTGGTTGAGTTTAATTTGATATTCTTATAGTATTACTTTTATTACTGTAAGGAGTGCGTAACTTCAATGCTCCTCATCGCTAGCCGCCGCTGGTACCAAATGAAACATATCATTCTTGAACCATTAAAAAGCACATGGCGTGACATGAAATGCTTAAGACAAGATCATTATTTATGTAAAAGACAAGGTAGGTACGTGAGATGACATAATATTTATTTAGTGAGGTATGAAGCGCACACGCACAGTGAGAGACATATTTAATATTAAAATTCACACGAAAAATTGCACATACAAATATTATTTCCTATCTTTAAACATTTTAAACAAACCTTTAAGTCATGACTCTAGCTGACCTCGTTAAATGAAATATATCTATGATTTCCGTAAACTGGAATAATTTTTTATTTTTTTCCGTTGAAAGCTCCCTCTTACCATGAATAATAATAATTGCCTTGGCATTATTATGAGCTATTCACATGTCCCGTTGTTAAATGGTTCGGGACAAATATTAACACGGGCCGCTGGGAGTCATTTGTCACCCGAGCTGGTGATTTACAGTGCGGGGAGTAAAAATATAACGTGATTTCGTGGCCAGAATTGAGGAATATATAAATATAAGGGAAGGTAAAGTCAATTCTTCATGAAAAGAAAATATTTTCCAAATAAATCGAACAATAGAGCCAATCTTCGTGACCGACTACCTATAAATACCAAACCATAGTCCTTCATGGGTACACAGATGATTGAAGTAATTGAAAATGTACACGTTCGTATCGACTCTTTTGCGTTGACACATCGCGTTTAATCCTTGATTCAGAAATTTTGTACGATGTAACCACTCATACTTCTGGCATATTATATCATAAGCTCGAAGTATTTTCACTTTGCAATAAAATAATTTTGTATGTTTCAGAAAATTAAAACGTATTTTGAAAGGTGTTAAAATACTATTTAAATTTTAAAAAAAAATGGCTCACTTGAGTTTTTTCACTAAAACACTGAAAAAAAATTACTAATAACGAAAACACAAATTCCTTATTAGAAAATTTTTATGTAGGTATCTTAAAAATTATTGTAACGTCATTTTTATTTCGTTCCGTACAAAAATAATTTATAAATTTCAAATTTTTTTCTCCAAACTCGGTCGAAACCTTTGGTTTCATAGACGTGTACATTTTAATTATTTTGTTGATTTTAATATAAAACGTTGTGTTCTTTCAATGTTTATTAACAATCGTGTTTATTAACTGACAAAGATTATTAACTAATTTCCGTTTTAACGCGACCATTTTTTTCCTCTGTAAATATTCGCACGTTCCAAAATGATGGCTGCTCAAAAGGTTCAATGAAGTTTATTTTTTTAAATGGTTATTTGGACTTTCTAATTAGCATTTTGTTCATGGTACAATATATGGTACTTATCGGTAAGTTAAGCATTGAGATAGTAACTTTTCTTTGTGTAATTCCTTATTTATTAATTTTAAAAAGTTAAGGCTATTCGCTCACGAGGCAACTGAAAAAAATCCAGTTGGAAACCACTTTTCAACGATTACGCAACCAGTCACTCGTAAATCGCCCGCGCGTTTCAGTTGCCAATAGATTAATTTTTAAGAAATTTTCAATATGTCTATGCCTCAAGAGGTGTCAGATTATGATATGACCGATCAGGAAAATATTATTTCTTTTAAGGAGATTGAAAAATTATCGTGTATTTACGACTACACGCTTCCAATTATGCAAGAAAAAAAGTATGGCGGCTTCATCATCACTTGATTCTGCAGAAATTTTTAACGCATAATGATAATGACAGATGATAGCTGAAGTGTTCTTCATCTATGGTTAAATAAGCATAGATAATTTTTGAAATTTTAAACTCGAGTTGCACCGTGAGCGAAGCTTGATTGCCAATCAGTTTGCAACCTGCAGTTGCCTACCAGTTTAATTTTAGTTTCTTATGTAGGTACCCATTTTTAAATCTTTTGATGTCAGAGGAAACTTTGACATTGATTTACTAAATAAGATAAAAATTGAAACACACTTTTTTGGAAGCGAGGTCTACAATTCACAGAACTACTACAACATTCGGGGCTTAGAACTCGATTCTGATGACAGAATAATGGCCGCCCTTTCAAAAGTGGCTTCAATATTCTCGGAGAATTTTTGTGTGAAAATTGAGATATATCCCGACTTCTTTTTCCGCAGAACTCCGAGAGACGTTACTTTTGTTGTGACTAAACGTTCTCTGTCGCCTGTGGTCCTTACGCCATAATATATTTAGCTTCCGCGAATAAATTGTTGCGGAAATGAGAACATTTGTACTGAAAATTCAATAAACGCTGCGAGGCTAAAAATCTGACCTCGCCACAATTCTTATTTTTGATGATGCGGCCAAAACACATGGAGACTACACATTTCTGTTTTTATTTTGTTATTTTTAACTTGGTATTGAATTATCACCATGAAGTAAATGAATAGCCAATATTTTTTTATTAATTTTATTATACCAGTGAAAATATACAAATGGCTAATTATAGTTTTTTTCTACAAGTTGATAGGTGAATGACATAAAAATACATACATGTGTCGAATGCATAGAAAGGAGAAAAACAATTTGGCATGGGCAAAATTGCGTTTAGTCGGCAAATTCAAGAGTGGTAAATTATTTAAATGAAATATTATATAAAACAATTCTTTAAGAATATGTATTTACTTAATGATCAAGTCTTTTAAATTTTTTTGAGAATTTACGTATATTATAAATGTCAGAGTGAAAAAAATTGGCCGCATGTTATGAAGAATTTTACCTTGTTATTTCTATCGGGAATAAAGAAATAAAATTTGATGGGAGTTTTTATATAAATATATTATTCGTGACGTTCCCGGGTTACAAATAACCTGACAATATTTGAAAATCTCCTACTACCACCACAACAAGCGGAAAATGTTGCTTGTGTCGTGATGGAAGACTTAGCCAGACGAGGAATTGAACTTATAATTCTGCAAATATATTTTTTAAGTTTTTGACTCCAAAATTTGGAAGACTTCGAATAATGGCCGTTTAAAATATTCTAAAATTGAAAAATACCAACGAAATTTGACGGTAACTGATTGAAATATCAATAATATTCATATTTTTTAGTATGAAATAAAAATACGTGGAAGGCTCTCCTTCGGGGTATTTAAAGGGCACCCAGATGCTGGCCAGGAGTGGGGTAAGTTGTTCCGGGAGGAGGCAGGTTATTTCTGGCAAGGGTGGGGCTGGGTGACTGCTCGCTGCTAGAATTGGGACCAGTTATATAACAGTAGGTCAGAGGCTGATTATTTGGTATGTACGTCAATGAAGGGATAATTTTGTAATCCGAAACAATATAAAATTATGTAGACGTTTTCACATGATCAGTTTTATTATTCTTTTTAATTATTGTACAGTACACATAGTACATTTTCTTTACATTAACCCCACACACTAGGCTCGTAGGAAAATAACTTCCCTTAAGGCCGGTGTCGTCTTTGGGGATGCTGTGTGGGGAGTTTTTTTATGGAAAGGAAGGAGGAAGTTCTGGAAAGGGAAAAGGTATGAGAGGTGGGTAGGAATCTAAGAATCAGTGTGTCCAGGAGTTACGGACGTATATATATATCCCTCCCGCTGCGGCGCAAGACGATGAGTCGAGAGATCAGTTAGACAGGTCAAAGGGTCACCCGTCACCTGGTATTAAGTGTCACCGAGCACCGCTGCTAAGTCACCAAACGTAGCGAGCCACTTGGGGTGACCTATGGAAAAGGTGTTAGTTATCCAATAAATAGTTTTTTCCAATAAGAGGTTTTTATTTCCAAATTCTTAAAATTATGATTTAAGGTGAATTTTATTTGAAGATAATGTATCCAACGTTTGAGAAACTTTATCAAATAACATCGATCCCCTAAGTTGTCATGCTATGCTGTGCTAGAATATCTGTCGTGTAGTATCTTGAAGAAGTCATGGTGATGAATACGGTAGAAGTTTTCAGGCATGTAATATAAGCCATAGCAATCCAAGAGGATCGGGCTATCAATAAATTGATCCACTATATTAGAATAAATTGATAGAACTGATTCGTTATTCAAAGACAAAGCACTCCAAACTTGACATAAATATATGCATAGAGGTAGGTAGCAGGTACACTTATAGGTAATTCAAGAAACTAATGACTTATATATTGTGCTCAGTCGCGTTAGTCAGTTTATTTATTAATTGTTCCTTAGCATAACTCTTTCATCGTATGGACGGGTAGTGATCGCAGAGCGGGTGGGGTGGGATGGGTGCAAAGTGGGACAAGGATGGGGGTGGGATGTAAGGGGGTGATAGGGTGGGAACACAAACCAGGGTGTGGGCAGCAAATCCTAATTCCGTTGAAAATGATTTGGGTCGCGGCTAGCTGTCGCCTCCGCTAAATGACGGCCGGACCCCACTTGGGCAGCCGCGGCGCACGACCCACAATGGCCAGATCTAATTTAAACGCGGTGCTCGACGCTGAAAACAAATCAGGTACCTCGTGTTTGGTTTAAGCTTTCACCTTACAGCCAGGCGATTGGTCTATCTGTTTGGTGAAATATATAAATAAGACAAATACACATACCTAACTTAGTTTTTTACAAAATTATTTTATTTAAAAAGATTTTTTTTTTGATATTTAACAAACTAATTACTCTAAGTTCAAAAGTTGTTTCCTATGTGATTTAATTACGATGAATTAGATTTGATTAGATTAGAATTACTTAAGATTCAAACATTGAGGGATCAACGTATTTTAAAATATAACATTATTCTGCAATACATACACGACTAACTATCAGACACACTCACTGACCAATAGGATGCATGATCTGGGCAACAAGCATGGGGGTGCTATTGATTTATTTATTGACTCAATTTATAGAACTAAGCATAATCCATACCAACACTTAGTCGAATCCTACAAATTAGAGTAGAGTTGGTAAATTAGTTTCAATGTTTTGACATATATATAGTGTTGTTGTAATTTCTTTTTTACTTTATGTTACTCTTACGTTTTAATAATATTGCTTTATATTTAGTTTTCTTTTTTTTTATTATTTCTTAATATTTTCTCATTATACTTGTAATCACAATTTTACAATTGTGTATTTTGTATCTACCTTACAATGGATTACATTTATTTATTGTCAGTATCTCCTGTATAATACAGATATTCTTCTATGTACACTGCATCATGTATCACTTTTATGTAAAAGCCTTTTTAGGCGTATATATATAAATAAATATTCAACACATTCTTTGCATGCCCATAACATAAAATATGGTAGGAAAAGATACATTTGACGATCTTAGGTTCTCTCTGGGAGGAATATTAGGTCCATAGGGGTACGCAGAGGAGATGGACCACCACATGACTCTATTTTGGCACATACATTCATGCATTCATGCATTACTACCCGTGGCTCTATCCTACTGACTTTTTCTTGGGCATGCTCGGTATGAACCATCTACGGGTCAGAAGAGATGTGCATATTGTATCACACTTCTTCAAACTGATTCGTGGATGGTTAGTAAATCCGACTATCATGGAGAGTATTAGTCTCTATGTTCCTGATGGTTATCTACGTCACCGACAGCATAGACTGGTTTATCTCCCGGCCTGCAGGACTAACTTGCCAATGGTCATGCCGGTGCGCGCGCGCGGTGGGGAGAGCAGTCTTGCTGTTGAACAGAATTAATTCGGATATCGACATATTTGGCATACGTTTTCTCCTGTTATTTGGATTCTTAGCATGATCTGACTCAAGTATTTAATTCACTCAATCATACCAGAATAATTCGTACCGTCTTCTAAAGAAGCCACCACAGCTCATTGTTATATATCACAGAAGAAGTTTAAAGTGTTTAGTAGACTCCAGTGATTTATGAACAGGTTTTGAACAGTCTGTGAGCAATAATTTCGATGAGGTACTTTCCACATACCTTCCAATTTTGAGATTTAACCCGCATTCTAATAAGGACTTCAGTATGGCGTGTCACCACCCGACATCTGGCTTCGGTCCTGCAAAAGGACTTTATGGGAGGGGTTCTATTGCAAATTAAGGCTGTCATCAGTAATATTGATATGAAAGCTGACGGAGATTTCAAGTGAAAATTTCTATCGTGAGAATGCCTGTCTTAAGTTAGTGCTTGATTTAGCTGAAAAAACCAACGTGTATAAAACATGTCGTACAGGAAATATGCTCATAGAAAATAGTACATAATTTCTATATATTATATTCGTTATATCTTATTTGCGAAATCATTAATGTGGATTAATTAATTCACAACAAATTCCTCCACCTGACATACAACATTACTTTATTATAATGTAGATATTTGAAGGACTGTACCTACGTTTCCACCTCGTCGCCCAATTTCAATTACCAATAAAAGCGTAAAGGAACGTGCTCGATTAATCGAGAACGGATTTACGAAAATTTCTTTCAAAACTCAGTAGGCGTGTAAAAGAAAAATATGTATACTCATTTGCTGAATTTCGTTCTCGGATTTTAATACGCAGCGTCTGTGTACATGGGTAGATAATTATTTTTTTATTGGAGTCTTCTCATTTCTTAACCATAGTCAAATACGATTTTAGATGATCGACAATAAGAAAAACGCTGTTCGATAGAAGGAGGGAGATAGAACGAAATGTGTATATGTGAGATACTCCCACAGTCGTTGTGCCCACATGATGCATAAGTGATGGTTGACTGCAATGTGGTGCAGACCACCAAACACGTGGTCAACGGATTCCTGCCGGGGAATGACGAGGTCCACAGGGTGACTTGACCAGCTCGCAGAACTAGATGTCCTATTTTGACCTCCCACACCATACAAAAGACGAAAAATCGAATCTGCACGCATAAACGTAAGCACACTGCTCATATTCAGAGACTACAGAGTACTAGAGTCATGCATTTGATTATTACAAATCTAATGATTCAGACGTTTTCTGTGCTCTGTTTAGAGTTGACCTAAAGTTTATTATATCGTTACTCTTAATTATTATCAATATACATAATTATTAAAGTTCTCGCAATTATTTAATATTTATTCAGCTTTTAATACGAGAAACAGGGCATATAACAAGAGAAGACCGTGAAAATAGAATATGATGCCTAATTTATCCCATTTAACTTTTTTTTATTTTCTTTAAATGCGCGCAAATATATTTATTGGATGATTTTATATCATGTACCAAAACGGGCTAACAAAAGTCTCAGCAACACGGGCGCGTGTCCATTGAAACATCTTCCCGTCGGTGAAAAAACACCCTATAAAATGGTAAGCATATTTTTTTATGTAAACAAGATTAGAAAGACTTGTAGAGACTAAACTTGTAAGGAAATTATCTTGGCTGCTGTAAACATTTTACGATCGTTATAAAAAAAACTTGCATTATTCTTGTTTTATGAAGATGCCAGCCCGGCTCAATTTATCGAAAAACATAACTAATTTTGTTTTATTAGTTTCCTATAATAGCAGCTTAGACTGAATAGAAAATATAATTTTGAAAACTTAAGGGTTAGCATACTTTTATCTATTAAAAAAGACATGAAAACAGAAGAAGAAATTTTTACTTTTTATTATTGAAAAAATTTCGTAAATAATCAATGAAAATGTATTTATTTTTTGGAATAACTTTATTGAGTAAAACCTCAAATTGTAATATTTAAATATTAAAGACAATATTAGCGAATACATAAGAATAGTTGCCAATAAAATGTGTGGTGAAAAAATGAAGACAATTTTGGTAGTTCTTATTCGAAGTATGATACAGTTAAAAGTGACCGAGGGGGATAGGGTCCCATTAGCTCAGTGGTTCGAGTCCTAGATGTGACCGTATCCTTTTATAATTTTTCTGTTTCAGATTTTCGTTTAGAAATCGCCAATATTGTCTTCAATAATTGAAAATGTATTTGTTCATCTTGCGATACGAGCACCTTTAAATACATAGAAAATAGTGTTTTTACAAAAAATATATATTTATGCATTGAAAATATACTAATATGATTAAAATATATTAAAATTTACAATCAGGAAACAAAATATAAACTAATTACTGTTCTGAAAAAATATGCGAAACGCTTTTTAGAAAGTTCTTTCGGTGCTATTAAAAATATTTGCTAATTCTGAAAATTAATAACCCAAGCTGCATATGTCAATGGTGCACCCATGATTTTGTCTCAATCATGCAAGGCAAAATTATTATTTTTATTTTTATTAAAAGTCATAAACATAAAATATAGGTTTTTTGGATGTTTTATTTCTTACGTGGGTATGTGCGAAGAAGCCATATTAACGCATACAAAGCCATACAAATAAAGAATTGTCCAAGTGGACAATTTTGACGATGTTTTGCAAACTTGCGATAAACCGATTTGACAACAACCTTTCAACATGGACGAAATTGCATATACTTAACGATATAAAGTATTTTTTTTAGATATAATTACTTCATTTTTATGTGAAAATCGATTAAAAACTCTGTTAAACAATCTCTAAGGACGTTGTCTCATAGAATTTGAATAATTCATCAAATTTTAAAGCTGGTTGTTCAAGTTCTCAAAAATAAAACACTATAATATTTTAGGCCGTGAATATTTAAAATTGAACCACATTTAGTTTTACTTATTTTACTATTGTGGATATAGTGGATTTCTTTTCGAAAATAAAACGTTTTACAAAAATAAGAAAATTAAAATAATGGATAGTTTTGCGTGTTTTTAAAACAATTCTCTAATTCGAGTATTTTCGGTAATATGTATATCAATTTCGTCGAATCTATATTAGTATTTTGCCGATATTTGAGTAAAACTTTGATCAAGGCGTTCCCAGTTCTGTTTTCAATTAAATATCCACCTTTGTAATGTAATATTATAATAGTCCCAAGATATTATCCCAGAACAAAGGTACGACAAAGAAACAGAAAACATATTATAATGGATATTAAATTTCTGCTTTGATCATAATAGCAGGGACTTACGTTTGACGTATTCGAAAACTTATACAATGATTTATTATTTACAAAGTCTGGACAAATATTTATCTTCGAAAAAACTAAAATGTAATTCTTCATGAAGATCAGAACAATACATATTGTAAAAAGTTACGTTAAAGGAGTTAGTACTTTTTTTATTTCCAAGGACTTTGAGGCCCTCATTAAAAGTTAAAAGATGTTAAAAATGAGAAAAAAAACTCATTATTTTTAATGATAAGAAATTGTTTTTTATCGTTCCTGTTTTACGACAAGGAATTTCTAGCATAAATCATAGCGTAATTTGTTTGTTTAAAGCTTGTTTCGAATGAAATATCATGAGGTAACCGTTTATTATAAATGTCACAACTCTTGTTGAAAGTTCCTCCGATGCGTTGAGGTTTCTCTGTGTTTCGTTATTCTTTTTTATTCTATGGTTTTTTGTTATTGTGAGGACTATGTGTCCGACAAAACTTAAGCAATAGACAGCTTACTCTAAGGTCAGCAGATCTAGATTAGTAATCGTCTAATCGAACTTTCTAGGTCAAATCGAGCCGTATACTATGATCGGTCTTTTCGTGTAACAGGCCCGCTCATCTGGAATAGACTTCTCTCAACACTTACTAATCTCCAGAATTTGGCTGAATTTAAACGGGTTTTAAAAACAAAATTATTTAAAAAATCTTACAATTCATAAATCTTAATTTCTTTTCGATATTTTATAAAAAGCCATATTCTAAAACTTCCGGTAATTGTTTGGTTTCGGTTGCCTCCTTGTACCTTTTAAAATGTCTGCTCAAAAGATTTACATTTATGAGCATAAACTGCCTACTGTTTTATATTATGTCTTTAGTTTTAATATTATTGTTTTGTCATTTCCTGCCGTTATTGTTATTCTAAGTTTTGTCATCACTTTTTATAAACAGTACATTTAGTGTTATAATATTAGATCTTTATTGAGTAAGGCACACTGTAGGAATAATTTTAAGAACATGACCACTAATACTAAATTACCGTTTTTAAGTTTGTTATTGTTAAGTGCACTTGAAGTGAAATAACACTTAACTGCGCTATGTAAATGCCATATTATTATGTGTCTTAACGTATGACGGAGACTTTCGTGCATGAATGAGTCAGCATGATCATGCAGAACGTACGAATGGGCATATCAGCTTTGTATCTCGTCTTCAAATTTTTATCATTCGCTATAGTAACTTGTATTCCAGTGCAAATAATAACAATAAAATATTCTAATTACACAAGTGTTATTTTACTACCCCATCAAAGGATAAATTATTTGGTGAACAGCTCATCATCTCCCATCAACATAGTTGGTGCAACTACACTGAGAAAACTTATATATATATAAAATATTATTAATGTATTATAAATCTTGTCAAATTATTCGTTTTCCTGATAAAAACGGGACTGCAGGCATATTACGAACGAATTGACAGATTTTATAACAAACTATCAGTAAATTACGAATAGCTTATGAAGAAGTTTTAAACACGTGTTCTTAAAAATTATAATATTTTCACATCCCGTCTATTATATTTATTAGGACAAGGCCACCTGCGTGAACATATATTCAGATATATTCTGAATGACTAATATTTTCTTTGGAAATGGGCATGCAGTCATATTTTAACAATATTTTGATTTTATAAAAGCCGTACTCATTTTCCTGTGGGTGGTTGGATAAGAACGTACGCTCCCCACTGTAATAATTTTGGTCACTTACCGCATTAGAAATGTTAAATTGAATCATATAATGATTTTTGAATTAAGACTTATTTTCTTTTTTTGGCAGTACACATTCTTCTTTATATATTATATTCCCTAGTGTATGGTTTACAACAATAACTGTTCTTATTACGCATAAATCGAGGTAGAAAAAGCTTTTAGAACATATTGCTGTTGTGTTACCAGTCCCAGACTCGATAGTTTAAAGCGTGTATTGTACAATACTTTGACTTAAAGAAACACAATTCATACCAAGTTTATTTTATATAAACGTAAAATGCTTAGAACACACTTCTTGAAATAAATAGCTTTAATAATTTTTATATTTAATTATGACGGGGTGAACTCTGAAATCGAGCAATTTAGTATTTGACAAATTGAAAATCTTTAGATGTTGGCTAATTTCTTGGAAACGAAACTACTTAAATACAATCAATTTCTAGTTTTAAAAGATTATCTTTAAAATTTTCCTATTTCAAAGTGTACTTATTTCTCAAAAACTGTGAGAGCATTGATCTCATAAAAATAATACTTTCTTACTTAACATTTTAAATTTACATTTAAAAAATATGTAAGACCTTTCCAGATATACTCGCTTGTTTCAATTTACCCAAAAACGATATAAAAATAAATAAATTCGGTAAAGCATCGGAAAGTGGTTGTCTCTTATAGTGAAATTTGATGATATTAACAGATGTATCATATTAATTATTAGAGATTTTTTAGAACATACCGAATATTACCGAAAAAAATAAGACGTCGAAATGTTGGTTTTTTTAATGTGAAATTGTGAATTGTGGTATTATGTGAGGTTGAAGGTAGTGAGGAGGGGAAGGAGATGGGGAAAAGGATAGTGAAAGAGTACCTGGTTATTCACATCTGGTCACCAAATACGGCTAAAGCCATTTCAAGCTACACTTCAATTCTAAATGGTGGTCTTACACCTGTGCGGTACTGAAGCTTCTTCCACTCTGGAACGTGCCTAAAATATATATTATATTATTTAAATTATTAAATTGTGAAATAACACAAATCAGTCAAATAAAATTTAATTGCGTACGCCACGGTTTGCACCTGCGACCTTTGGCTTGCTAGTTGAGAGCCTTAACCCTCGAACACGGAGGCCGTCATTGTTGGGGTCTAGGACGTTTCTACGCCGCCGGTTCTTCGCCGCCAGTTCATCGCCGCCGTTTCTACGCCGGGACGGTTCTGCACTGGCCGTTTCTACGCCATCCGATTCTACGCCGCATTCAAATTAAATTAAAAATTACAATTAAACTTTATTGTTAAAACCTAACCTAACCATAACATCATTAAGATTACCCGGATTAAAACTTCTGATTACCTGCTTTGTCATGCTTACCTGCTTTGTCAATGGGTTATAAGATAATCCCGGCGATTGTAACTTGCATGTACAAAATTTCCACTTGGAAATTCTTTTATTCTTTTAAATAAAAATAAATGTTGATGCTACTTTTTAAATAATTCGATAATTTTTGTATTGTCTGCTTTATTTTCTATGACTGTATGTAGGTATGTGTTTAAACAATAAATTTTAATTGTAATTGTTAATTTAATTTGAATGCGGCGTAGAATCGGCTGGCGTAGAAACGGCCAGTGCAGAACCGTCCCGGCGTAGAAACGGCGGCGATGAACTGGCGGCGAAGAACCGGTGGCGTAGAAACGTCCCATTCCCTCATTGTTGATACATCAATACATCAATGTTGTGTTTTTGTGCAATTTCTACTGCACTGCTGTTCGAATAATGAATTGTACTACGTGTGACGTCACAAGACACAACCGCAAAAAATCTACAAACGATGGCGGCTCATAACTTGCTCATTTAATACATACTATAATATAATACATTTTAAACAAAAATAATATTAAAGATAACCCCGTTCACAATAATTCTATTGCCTATATAATGATTGAATACTTTTGTTCTCGTCGGCTGAAGCCATCACATCGGAAAACTAATCAAAACCCTATTATTCCTTACCTTATGTAGGTACCATGTTTCAATAGTTACCCGTGATAATTACAGGGTTATCAAGTTGAAAGCAGGACCACGTACCTGCAATGACGTCACGCGTCAGGTCCAGCAGTTGTTTTGGGGGATGATTGGGGTAGACAAAATTCTGATCTAATATTATCGGAATTAATTGCCTTGGAGATAATGAGAATTTTGAACCGTAGCGTTTTCCACTTTAACAAAACTTCGAGTAAGAACTAATAAAATGTTGAAAAAATTATTAAAATATCGTAATGTAAACATTTTTATGCTTTGGTGTCTAAACTCTAAGTAAATAATCACCCAAATTGTTAAAAAATAAATAAAAACTTAATCAAATACAACTAACTTATCACGCAGAATTGCGAGTTGTAGATCCTTTATATATAAATCGTGGTTGAGAAATAAGGCTCTCGACTGCTAAGCCGAATGTAGAGGGTTCAAATCCCGGTGTATATTGATTTTTTTTATATTTCATATTTTCAGTTGATTTATTATTCACGTTTCAGAGTTGAAGATCCTCTCATTATCGCCGTTGTGTAAGACCACCATTCAGAAATTTAAAGTTGCTTGACATGGCTTTAGCCGTGTTTCATGACCAAATCTGAATAGCCAGGTACTTTCCCACCCCCCTCTTCTCTTCTATCTCTTCCTCTCCCCACTACCTTCAGCCTCACAACATACTATAAGTGTTGATGCCATAGTATCACTGGCTCCAGACGTTTGGGAGCAGTTGGGACTCTTACGCCGTTTCACATAAAAATTAAAATAATTAAAGAAAAGCTTCTTAAAAACGTTTCTCCAGATTATTTAAAATGATAATATATTTCATATCACAAACATGGCACCATACAAATTAGCAGTTAGGTACTTTCTTCTCTTCTAAAATAAAGTCGTTCAGGAGTAATGCAAGTAATGAGTGTTATGAGAATTGGCTTCTTAAAGAGCTTCCCTCGACCTGTCCTAAACCCTAAACTTGTTTTCCATTATTAGGGTACCTATACATATACCACGTACGCCACACTTGTCTCTTCAGTATTCATAAACACGGGATGGAATCTTCTACTTGCGAGCTCAGCGAGTATGGCAGGATATTTTCGAGAGATTGTATGGATTCTGTGCGCTCGCTCATCTTTGATGGTGGTATAAAATAAAATACAGTGAAGTATCGAAACCTCTCATTTACTTTTCTATTCACATAATTTTGAAGTTATTCGCAGTCAAAGAAAGTGGTTTTCTCCCCCCCGGGGCGCCAATCAATACATTTGTACCTGCTTCATCGGGAACCTTTTGCGGTCTGAGAAATGCGGCTTCCTTTTTCAATTTATTTTCGGCTCTAAATATCCTCGCCAGCCTTTCCTTCAGTAGCCGCCGTGTTTCTCCCCTTCGAGCAATTGCAAATGAGAATGTTTTTGCTGATCTCGCCAACTTTCTGTCTTATTTAATCTTAGTAGTAACGCAACCACAAAACGGGCTGATATTCCTTAAATTACAAGAAGTGGATTAATTTTTCTGCCAATGTTGAATTTTCCATTAGGAACTACTTTACGTAGGATCTTGTATGATAATTTAATTATCAAAAATTTTTTGTTTATCCTAAGTGTTCTGTCGAAAGCTATAATTTTATTTTCAGAAATCGTAATATCATGTTTTTGTGGAAACTTGGCTTGAAAGCAGTCTTATTGCTCTATTCACAAAATAACAAAAAAAAATCTTGGAAGACCGTAGGGCAATCATAAATTTTAACCAAAATTTATATTTAAATAAATATTTTTTTTCAGTATTTTCACAATTCGTTCACCTTTTAGCAGTTCATATTTTTTTGTTAGATTAGTATCAATTTGTTTTGTCATGATTGTAAAATATTTATAATAAGAAATCCAAACAATACACTTTGAAATAGATCTAATCCGCGTATTGATCAGGTAGTTGTGACAGCCAACTGACAGGCAAAAATGTAGTACTCCCAAATGAATAGAAAAATGTTTCTAGAACAAACAACATCGGCCGCTAACAATCCTCTCCTATATCGGATTTCATAACTTTCTACTCGATTCTTGTAAAAGTATCATTTTCAGCTACAACATAAAAACATATATCCCAATATCGAGATGACAATCGGAAAATCTAGGCAGTTGTTTATTCAAATGTTCTCTATTCAATTCAAAATGATTCCTCTCGAAGATATTCGATAGAGAAAATTCCGTATAGTAAGTACTTTATTTGCTATGATGTTCTTAAATGTACATGATACTCTATTAATTATTCATCCCGTCTCTATTTTCAATCCTTCTGTAAGCTTTTTCTTGTGCTATCTTTCTCAGTACCTATATATTGACTGAATATGTATACACTAAGACTAAATTTTAAAAAATGTTCTATATAATTCAGCTGCACCCCTGAAACTTGTTTGATGAAAAGGCCCGCCCATCCGTAGTTATTGATTTTTCAGACAATTACACCGGATTTTCGTTATCAATGGATCTTGTGAACAAAGCAAATTTAACAATAGAACACAGGACAGTAAAAACTATTTTCATACATTTTTAACGTGGGTTTTTTTTCCATTCCGAATTTTTCCCCAAGCGAAAGTTGACGAAATCCATTTAAAAAAATATATTAATTACTAATTACGAAACCTTTCGTTAAGGCGATGCCATACTTAGTAATTCAAAATCATGTGTTTTTGGTTTGAAAATTTGGTCGCCTAGAAATGTTTCAGATGCTTTAATTAAATACTGCGAGTAGAATACATCTTGGCCTTTGAAATAATCGAGTATTTTTTAGACAAATCTTTTAATAAGCCCAGAAAAAAATAATGTAAAAGCCTATGAAAACTGCTTTAAAGTTCAAAATCTCCTACTTACGAACCCATTTTCGGTTATGATTTTATTGTATAATGTGGCAAATTAAGTTACTTATAAAATGATCGAAAAAAAATTAAATATTTATGCCTAAACATCCACAAAATAAAATAAAAGGCACTTTTTGGCCATGTTTTTTTCTTGCATAAATCAAAAGAGGTGGATTGTGTTAAGCGGGAATTTAAACCTCATCGCCATCTACGTAAGGGTTGTTTTTGATAGCAGCTCAATTTAAAATATTACACGACGTAGTGCATTGCCTTAAGTTATCAACCTATTCAATAGCGATTTTTAATTACATTTACTACGATATTATTTTATTTTATGTTTAATATTTGTTTACTTCTATTCTCATACATACATTTTATAGATGATTGCAGTTAACATAGATATTATACAGAATGTTAATAATCAGAAACTGCATTTTAATTGGTGAGTAGTAGTGTTTTTTTAACACTTCGCTAGGAGAACCTGTGCTGATGTGTTTCCATATTTTTGAGATAGTGTTATTCTGCCGTCGTTAGTAAATGGTTCCACCCATGGCGGCTGTATTTTTTTTAGGTATCTAACTTTCTGACGTGTTTACTTTAACGTTTAGCTAATAATATTTAGTCGTATTATTTAAATATATATTATCATTCTTAGTTATCGTATTTCCCATGTAATATTCAATATGTACAGAGGATTTAATTTGGATCAGGGGTTGACGATAATACCATCCAATATACAGTTATACAGTGGACAAAGTAGATTGTTCAACCTGGAAATTATTGGTTGAATAACCTAAAGTACGTTTTACACAAATAGATCAAAATATTAACTGTGTTAGGTGAATCGGTATAGCGTTAACTTATTGGCAACGGTGAAGTATAAATGGTATTCCTGTCTAATTAGGATAAGTTCAAAGTGAATCACCGAAAACGCTACGTAATTTATTAGCGGAAAATGGTGAAATAATTTAGAAATTTTCTGTTTGGATTTGAATCTTTATTGCACTTCAAAGTAATTTAGGTAAGCTGCGTAATCATTGAAGTATCTCGAAGACAACCAATTCACCATTATTTTAGGGCTCGTAACAATAAGTTTATTAATTTGCGAACACTTAAAATGTGATCCACTTAATGGTCTCTCATTTCACTTAAAATAGTTCATGAAGTCGCCGACGAAACGACGGAAAATCTTTATAGTATACCATTAAGCTAAATGATTCCTAAAACTTTTAATATCAATCAATCTATCAAGGCATTTCCTCCCTTGTTTCATTATGCGCTAATAAACCTTAGTTTGCAAGTTAACGCAAGTTACCCTTGTTCGATGAAGTAGAGGATCAAAGAAATCTGTCTGTACAGGTTCATAGTTGGGAACTGAACACATAAACACACTTAGTGTGTGAAGGGTTTACCCTTCACGGGCTCATCTAAAAGCAAGCCCGTTTCTGAAGCCGAGCGGCTTGTTTCTGAAGCCAAATGTTCAGCACTCAGTTCTACGCTCTCAGCCCGTTTCTGAATAGTTATGACGTACGTGGCCTTGTAGTTCTGTGATTAATGAACAGCGTTTTTACCCCTGACCAAAATACCCCATTAGTTATTGGCGCTCTTTGTCCCGCTAGGATGTCTGGGAAGCATGTAATACGAGTACGTCCTGACGCCTATTATTTATTGATAATATATATATATATATATTACTAGAAGAATTCCCCGGCGCTCCCCGGGCTTTATTCAAAGTTTTAGTAATCAGTCAGTAAATTTTATAGTGATTTGTTTTTGGGGCAATATGCCGTATTGAGCTACCTCCTTCTTTAATCTGCCCATGTGATTAAATATCTGCCCTAATGAAGGACACTGCAATGCTCCAAAACATTGAATAAAGAAGGAGGTAGCGCAACACGACATAATAACCCAAAATCAAATCACTATAATACTTTTGGACGTGAAAATCTCAAATCAAACCAGTCAGTAAATTTACTCTTATTTTGAATTCCAAATGTGTAAAATTTCATTGAAAAGTATTCAAATTCTGCCTTAAGGGGTGGGAAAAACGGATGGGATTGTTTTTTTAAAAACCTCATTTAAACGGTGACCGTTATCTTCGTTGGAGGTCAAAGGTGCAAAAATTCATTAATATCGAAAAAAAAAATTATATGAAAAAAAGCCACCCACCTACTGACAATCCTCTTTAAATACATAATAAAGTGATTTATAACATATTAAAGAGTGACTTCCATATTTTAACTTGTAAAAGAGATTAAAGTCCACCATCAAATAGGAGAACAGGAAGACAGTCAAGCATTCCTGGCGTTATTTTTTTTTTTTTTTGCAACTACTTTGCGCGATCAATTTGACTTTGATTTTATAATAATGAGTTCTTAAACCCTTTTTGGATAGTTATATGCAATCCTGTACTAATTTTTTTATCTTCCAACAATGATATCATATAATAATTATCTGTTCCTATACTAGATAACTAGATATATTGATTATGAAACAACCTTATGGTTTTTCTTCTTTCATATTTCTCTTTAGCACATACCTGGATCTAACATAATCCATTGATCCACTTTCATCCTTTGGAGATCAAATTATGTTTCACCTTCTTAAGGTGGTTTAAATTATATAACAACTCAATGTTGTTCGACATATATCTTTACAAAAATACGTCCAAAGTATAATCAGTCTCATTCCTTGCCAGTAATATCAGCGAAAGATGAAATATACTTGACGTGATTCGCTCTGTAGTTCCTACATCGTGCATGGCCCTATTTTGAGGAAAGGAGATAATATTATTTGTGATAATAATGAGTATATTTTCTGGGAAATTCACAAGCGAATTGCTTGTTTTTCCCCCGGATATTTTTTATTCATATTTACTGTTTGCTGCCAGTTTTTTTGAGAAATACTGCCTTTTCAAAGGCTTTATTTTGAGATACAAGATTGTTTGAAAAGCCTTTCGCAAATTAATATAATGTGAATTTGTAAAAAAATATTGGATATTATTTTTAATGTTTCATTATACTTATGGAAAGCTTATTTTCCAAACATGAACAGATAATATTATTTCCAAAGTGGATAGAAACGTTATGATTCGGGCATTTTATCGATAACTGGACAAAATAAAATAATTGGAATAAATGAGTCAGAAATGTCTCACAAATCTTCTAACTAAGCAATACAAATTTTGTTTGAATAAAAGCTTCGATTTTGATTTCTGATCTCTAAGAACTAAGAACTTCGTACAAAGAACGAAGTGAAAATAATTAATTTTATCTTCTTAAGTTTTACGCCCAGTCCGGTTTTTACTTGGATTTTAAGAACAGAATATACCTAGTGAACCAGCGAATATTATACACAAAGCATGAAATAACCTTAAACTGATTAAATGAATATGAAACAATATTAGTAAAACACGCAACAGTAAAACGAAATAAAACAGATAATAGAACAATCCTACATGTAAGACAAATCACTAAAACTAAATTACCAATGCTACTATAATTATTAGATATAGATACACCCAGCAATCATTGTATTATTTTTTACTTATAAATATTACTAAAAAATAATACAATAATTGCGAGTTGTATCCGGTTAGTAGTTGAGTGGGCATAGCGCATGGGTCTCACCCGAGCGTCGCGTGTTCGATTCCTCGGCTGGCTAAGTCCTCCATCACAACACAAGCAACATTTTCGGCTTTCTGTGGTGGTAGTAGGAGATTTTCAAACATTGTTGGGTTATTCGTAACCTGGGAATGTTTGTCTTTCTTTAAAATAAAAAATTTAAAAAAAATTAAAAAATTATTTTTTACTTTACAATCTTAGTTAAAACTACAATACAATAATTGTCAAATGTATCTATATCTTATAATTATAGTAGCATTGGTAATGTAGTTATAGTGATCACTAAAACTACATACACCCAGCAATTATTAGATTGTTAATTTGTTGTTGGTGTTGTAAATTTTATGAGTCTTAATTACTCCTATATCGGACGTGCAGAGCCAAAGTCATTATGAGATAACAAGATCTCAAGTTTTTACGATGTCCTTAATATTTTTGATAAAACCATTTAGATATCTGCGTCAAAATAAATATGATACTATAATATTATTCCACATCCTTAATGTGCGACTGCTATAGTTAATATTAATGGATTTTCGGCGCCACCATACATTTAAAAACTAATGTTTTTGTTTTGTTCAACACAGTGAAGAGATAAGGGTGATCGCTAATTACTCTCATTGAACATGTGTGAAATTTAATGTATAATTTTGTCCAATAAATAGAGAAGTAACTGGTACAAACAGTCACTTCTCATCCGAGAGTACTCGGGAAAGTAATACTTGTTTAATTTAATGTATTCCTACTGCCCCTGCAAAAACTTTCAGATCAAGGTGTCAATGTGTGCCGGTGCCCTATTGAATTTGCAGTATTTGTGCGGGCTTCACTAACTTGGTCCCGTACAACTCCCTTATTCTGCTGTGTTTGTTAAAAACAGCTTTTCAATCGCTAAATAAACAAGGCTTAATAGAATTTATATCGGCAAGCAGAACAAGAAATTTGATTAAACGAACTGCTTAGCTCTGCTTCAAATTATTTCAATTTTATTATTGTACTATCTACTATTTTTTTCCATCTTGCATTGTAGGGTTTTTTATTTTTGTGATATAAGGCTCATTTAGACGTTCTCTGTGTTAAAAAAAACATATGAAACCGCAGCTGGGCGTGACATTCAACATAAATTATTTATTTAATTATTTGGTAGGGAGTAATAACTCCATTTGAAAAAAAATATTTTAAGTACTTTCTTGATGTTGATCTCCCTAAATATTAAATTATCAAATCTCTTACTGCAATACCGCAAAGCTAATAATACATACACCAAATGTAAACAAATGTAAGCTTTGTTAATGCTTTCAAGAGTGCTGATTCTCTTTACATATGTGCACCGCAATCCATTTGTCACGGTAAATGTAATCGGCGATACACTCAGAGAGGAAGCTGGCTCCGCAATTAACCCTACTGATGTATCAATCAGATGCGGTTTCCTACCTAATGTATGACGTGTCATAGGCATTAATCCTGAATTACTCCCTTCTCTCCCAATCGGCCACATCTACTATATGTGTACCACATTCTTCCGACCCAGAACTAGCGGTAAACCTTAACCAGTTGTGGTAACACCTACATATTTGCTATAAAGTCAATTCAGAATTCTGTACTAAATATATATCTTACCAGTTAAAGTGCACATACGTTAATATATGGGTCATTCCGCCGTTTCGTTCAAATTTGCCTGTTTCCGCGGATTTTTTTTTTTTTGCCTTTTTACTATATATTTTTATAGAAATGGGTTCCCGTACCTATCAGATGTATAAAAGTGAAAAGGGCACCTTTGTGCGACACTTGGATTCGAAGAAAATTGATGGAAGGTAATGAAGGTGTGGATGGTAATGAAAAACTGTTGGATGGTAATTTAAACATTTGGATGGTAATGAAGTTTGGTAATGAAATATTAATAGATGGTAGTGAACATGTTTAAGGTTCTTAAAATGTCTGTGAATAATGAAATTTGAATAGAAATTGAATAATAAAATAGATTTCAAATCATGCTAAGTATCATTTGACGTGGTGAGCGGATTAGGAAAAAGAAGAAAAACCTATTATAGTGAAAAACTAAATGCTTTATTCAGACTTTTGAACATTGGAGACAAGAAATACATTTTTTCATACGTAATCAGTTCTGCTTACTTATGCTTTTGCAATATCTGTATGAATTGTTAAAAAATAATGGAAAAAATATCAAAATACAAATTGAGAAAAGGCAGCTGGAACATCAAACCCAACACAACTAAAATTTTCCTATTATACTACTTACCCAGAAATTATAAGGAATAGTCAAATTCTTTATAATTACGTTTTATAAGTAGGTTTGTACACAAGAAATACAAAATTTTCACATTCCTAAGCAAACATTGTAATATTTGAAAAATAGAAATAATAAAAATAATAATTAAAAATAAGAAAAAATCAGAAGTCAATTGAAATGCAGTTTAAAATAAAATCAGAGATACTTAAAACAAACACAACATATGTAACTAATAAGTACAAGATAAAGGTCTTACATCTAAATAGGAACATAATATTTAAGGAACTTGAGATCATTCTTGTGAAAGTTTTTGCTGGAAAACTATTTCAAATCAAAGTTCGGCAAATTTTTGAAAGTGAATTGTCCTCTTTCATTCTCATCTGGATCTTGCAAGCGCTGAAGAATTTGTGATTCCAAAATGAAATCGTCGTCACTAATTGTTGGCCAGACAATTTTTTTGGAATTCCCTTGAGCTTTTTTCAAAAAAATTACTTTGTACTCTAGTGTGTACTCATGTTTTCCAATAATTTTCCCAATGAAATGATGTGTCGTGTTAGTTATTTTATATTGAACCATTATCCAGTCATCTAAGTAGTATTTGAATGGCGCCTCCTTATCCTCTTTGTTGGTTTCCTCGTCAATGTCCATGTGTGGGAGTTTTGGGGGACTGCTGTTTTGATTCATCGAAATCAGGATATTCTACTCTTAGGGATCGGATGAACTTCTCGAACTCACATTGATCGAAAGGATTGAATTCTTGCGTACTATTTTTATAAAGGGAATAATGCTGATAGTCGAACGGGACGTTTGAGAGTATTTTCACTTTACATTTCTTTTCTATAGTTTTAGCAGGCTCTGGCGTTGAAGCAATAGTATCGTCCAAAAACATGGAGCCGTCGAATTCGCTCAATAGCATATTGTCATCAATATTATTGAAAATAGTAGGCGAGTCAATTTGTAGGCTTAAGTTTTCAATATTCATGTCAACTGTGACATCTACCCGTCTGGCTGTCTACATAGTAAAGTACTCCTGTATGAAGAGAGACTTGTCCTCGGCTGCCACCAAAATGAAAGGACTGAATTTCTTCATGGTATTTCAACCAATAGTTCTCGCTAAAATCAACATGTATGAGAACCTCCGTGTCTGTCAGATTATCTTTCAATTCTCTGATAGCGGAGTACTGCATTACGATGTTTCGTGTGTGTTTTAAGAAAACATCCATGGTGGCATCTAACTTTTCGATTATTTTACGAGGGTTGTCCTCGAGCTTCTTTTTAGTTGTTATGGTTTTCATTTTCTGGATTCCATCCTTTCCCCTGTAGGTTTATTTTTCTATTGTCCACTCATAGTAGTTAATGTTTGTGCTGTTATTAAATTCTCCGTAATTATATCATTGAATAAAAAAATCGATTTTCAAATAAAAATTCGCAGGGTAAATTTTAACAGATTGTTTTTCCATATCAGTAAATAGATAAAACGAAAATATGTATTTCACCAAAACTGAAATTGTCCGACGCTAGAACGCAAGAAACTGCTTTTATTGATAATATTAACTTTTATGAACCCCCAAACATGGTCCCAGATGCACGTAAAAATAACCCTTACAAATTTATCATTACCCTCCACACCTCTAAATTACCATCCGGCAAAAAATTTTACGATACGGAAGGTAATGAGACGGAGGGTAATGAGGTTTTGACAATCTTTCCTTAATAACTCGCTTAATAATGACATTACAAATCTTTATGTTTCAATAAAAAATAGTCCGACTAATTATAGTTTATAGGTTCATGATTCGAATTTTTAAAACATGTACTTACTTTAAAAAATGCTGGAAGGTAATGATGCCTGGTCGGTGACAAAGTCGTTTTCGTGCACGGAGATCGCAGATATTTCTTTATTCAGCGACGCACGTCCTCCCCCGTCCAGATATAGCGGTACACTGATTAGTAACGGAGGCGCGGGGTGGGGTACAGCTGACGAACAGTGACAAACACGGTCACAATTTTAATTACCGCTTTGGCGGAAGACGACAGCGATTTTTTCTGGACAAAAACAAAATCTCAATTCTTTCTATGATACAGTAACTTTAAAAATAAATTAAACACCAATAAATATGCAAAATTAGTTGTACATTCAGGTCGATTAATGAATGTAGTGATTTTACTAGTGTAAAATGTTCTTATTTATTGATCAATTTACCGGTCCCTCATTTACACGGGGAAGGTAATGAGATTTTAGCATGTTTTTTGTATACCATAAAGTTATTAAGTAACAAATGCCTAATCCGGTAAATACTACTTTTTCCTTTTTTAAATAACTACATTTTCCAATAAAATTTTCTTGAAAAACATTATTTTTCATATGACTTTTTTGCAAGAACATGCGATTTGAACGAAACGGCGGAATGACCCATATGCATTATCTGGGGAAGAACGCCGCAAACTTGTAATAAATTTATGAAAAATACACTCACTTCAAACCTTAACAAAACGAATATTCACAGAAAATTGCACTTAAAAAATTATCAATTATTTTTGCGAACACCCAAACACATATTTTTTTAAATTAGTTAAAGCGATAATTCATAAAATTTCGATGTTAATATTTGTGTTCTGTGAAAGTACTTTCAAGTTCTTATTTTATCAATGGTTCGGTTGTTTTATAGTACTTGGATGGATCTTAAAAAACAGAACTTGAAATTTAATGAATTGTTTGAATTTTGTAATATTTTTGGCGTCTTCCAAAAACTAGTTTCTTTCTATTTAAGATCTTCTTCAGTTTTTCTAATTGATCACCATAATAAAAGCAGTATCGCGTGATGGTCGTAAGATACTTAGATGCCTACTATTTTTTTCTTGACTTCACAGTGAACTACGGAGCTTATAAAATTATTTTTAACTTCTTTTGGTGCGAGGTTTGCTTCATATATTAATAATGGAAGTGGTCTTGTAACTTTTTTTATTTTGACGAAAATTTTTTATGTTTAAGAAGTTAATAACGATAGTGAACATATTATACGTCAACGAAAATGGAGAAGTTATGAGCTTTCGAAGTAAACAATCTACAAATGTACACGCATAGATCACAAGATTCGGCTAGCGGCAAATATAAACGTTATAACGGTACTATTTGGCATTTAACAAAAAATCAAAAAGTTCAGTTCTCAGTGTGCTCTAATGCATTTGTAATTAATATGAAATTTCCTCGTAGTAGGCAACCTCATTTTTAGTATTCTTAGTAGAAAAGATAGAATTTTGTCTTATAAAGATAGTAAGTAAAGTAGATTATGAAACCTCACACCGCAGAATTAAAAATTTATCTTTAACTAGCAAAATAAAATGGTAAAAGTCTGCCCATGCTACATTATCGAGGGCTTAGACTGAGTGCAGGGCGCAGGGCACAGAGCGAGACGTGTCTTTGAATGTCTGCGGTTTATTAGGCGCCCCGCCCCCGCCCTCGCTCTTGCCTTCCGCCCTGGCCTAGCCTAAACCAACTAACCCGCTCTGGACAGTGGGCCGCCTACGCCACTGTACCATACAGGCTAATACCTTACCTTTTTCGTGTTTAACCCTCTGTTCGCCTTTTTTTAACATTTGACAAAAAGTAACTGTGTAAAGTATACTTCATTAAGCCAATAATATGGTACAAAGTAGTGTCAGTTATTTATTTTCTTGAAATAAAGTCTCCAGATGTTTTTTTTTACTATACCGAATGAGAGACCTATTTTTCCAGAACAGTAGGACTATGTCACTTAGAGAGGTGAAAACAATAATTATTATTGTTTGTTAAAAGTATCTGCTTCTTTTTCAAATCTGATAACTTAATATGTTTTAGATTCCTAATTTTAGCCCACTTCTGATATAAAAGAAGTCTAGAGGTAATGTAGTTTTTATTTCAATAAATTGGAATTATATCATCCATTCAATTAATAATTACGAAACTCCACTCTCGCTCTTTCAAGTTTTCGACAGTTACTGGTACAGTTTTGAAAGTGGTAATACCTTCCACCCTTTGTCAAAATCTTGTATCCAAAATTGACACCACTGGAGAGGTTTTAATCAAAATTGATGTTACTTATAACTCCGTGACACTAATCTAATTATCACCAATTATAAGTTCAGAGAGTTATCATCCGCCTAACGGTTTTTCCACGAAGGTCACAACTTTGCCTGATATTAATTTAGGATATTTTGCCAAGATTTCATTATTGAATTGGCCCCTCTTTAGACCAGACCAGTATAATCGATTGTCAATAAATAATTCTCAGGCGATAAGTTTTTTGGTTCTTCTTTTTGTCTACGGTTGTCATGGATTCTTTTTCGGATGATAGGGTGGAAGTTGGTGGAACAGAGTGAATGTGAAAGGTTAAAAAGTCCAAGGCGTTTAAGGAGATTTACCGCTTCCGTTATCTCTTTCTTTAGTACCCACCCTACAGCCCACTATGATGAGACACACTCACTAACTTAGATTTCCAAATGCTATGAATATATTATTTTTTCTTAGTTGCAAATAAATTCTTTCAAGTGACCGTGAAACGTTTAGTGTAGTGGAGACTATGTGAAGGGCATTGGTTAAGTTCATTTTGGTGATGGAATCAAGGAGGGATGAACCACATAAATGGGTAGGTTAATAACGGGTTTGTTCACAGAATGTTCTGTTAAACTCTTATTGACTTTAACTTTAAAATTTAATGAATCGTTCAAATTCTGTAAAACAACCTTCCTTAAAGTTCTTAGACTGATCCAATTCAAATGATCTTGCATCTGAACGATAAGCAAGTAAATAGTATGAGAAAACATGGTTATAATCTATGGAATCAATGTTACTTTAAATCGACAAAAGATTGGCAAAGAAAACGTAATGTTTGCATTTTATAAGAGACTTTTTTTTACTAACGGACTAAGTCCAATTTACAACACGTATAACTCGAAATTATGTGAAATAAAAGTTACGTAACGAGAACCCTAAATAAGGAAATTAACGAAGCAGATAAAAAAAGCAGTATAATGGAGAGAATATTCAACTCAGAGCTGGAAGAAGGTTTTTGTATCCCCAATTTAGTCATTATTCCGTAAAGACAGACAAAAATCATTTAGACTGGCAACAAACATTTCAAGGCCCTGACTTGGAGTTAACAAGTCTCGATATTCTGGACATTGGAGAATGGTACCCATAACTAGCATTGTTGTTTGAGGAAAAGAATACACGAAAAAAATATATATATAAAAGAATACGTAAATCCATTGTTTCTGTGTCTACGGCAATGAATATTTAACTGAATGATTTGCAAAAAAGAAGGTGAATCATTAATACTATTAATAATTTTATGGATGCCAATGAGATCAAAGTTTTTCTTACGTTTTTCTAATGAAGAAATTGTTTGTACAATTTCATCCTAATTCTTTTTTTCTTAAATATAACAAATATTATCTAACTCTGCTCTCGATTTTTCTCGACTTTTTCAAATTTCCCGAGAAAAGTTTGAGTATAATTTCTTTCATAATCACTTAATGGGCCGGAAAAAAAAGTTCAATATGATTCTATGATTTATACTTACACAAGTTATGAGTTCTATTTGAAGAACATAAATCTTTATACGAAATACAAAGTCAATGGCCCAGAAATACTTAATATTCACTGTACACAATCACCGACGCACATTTTTTTACCGATTCATATTCTTTTTTTACAGTAGACGGTAGGGAAAATTATTCTCAGAATACAAATTTGCATGAGAGATCTATTGTGTGTTTTTGATACATGTATATTTTTCAAGTCGTTTATTGAGTGAAGCCAAAGTATTTCTGAGAGCTATTGGAAACACTCTTTTCACAAGAATAACTAAAAACTGAGTTCACATAAACAATTAATGAGAAACAGAGGTTAAGTACCTACAAAAATAAATCTTTATTTTATCACTTTTTTATTTTATTTTTATATTTCAATGTTTCTTTCTAATTCGTATAATCTATATATATTATAATAATCATAACTGATCAAATACATAAGCAAAGATGACCTTGACTCTTATCGGTCGATGGCGCTTACCGCGAGTTCGCTGCCTACCGCGTCAAAATTAGAGACCGCGCATAAATTCTTCAATTGTAACTAAGCGCGATTAGCAAACATCTTAAGGCGAAACTTAATTCTAAATCACTATTTTGATTCATCTTAATAACAAATTGGTATTTATTATGAATACAAAAAAAAAAATGCTTTAGATAAATTGAAAGTTTTCCTATCGCTTCGCTTGAGTAGAATACAAATAAATATATAAATTACTCAATAAAAAAATAAATGCAAACTACTAAAAAAAAATTTTTGTCCATAGAAATGTATGAACACATAAAGGAATTTTTTTTTTAAATACAGTATTATAGCTAAGATTATCTGTGACAGTTTCACTTGATTAACTTTTCTGCTTTCTTATAAAATTATTCACAAAATAAATAAAAACCAGTTATTTGCTTGAAATCGAACGTGTCAAGCGATTTTAATGCCTATTACCTACGATATAATATAATGCCTATTATCTACAATAAGCACAGATTTAATAATGTTACAAAGAATACTACATTTAAAAATTGACTGTCCCGAATTACTTCAATGTATCAATATCCATGTTCCCAAAAAATCATTCCGACATTTCTTACCTTTTTACTTTAATAACCAGGACACTAGCTAACCAAAATTCTCCGATTCCGAGACTTCACAATCTCGGAAACAAATATTCTGATCTGGGTGATATATTTCTTTTGAAAACTAATCAGTATAAATGTTGTATATTCAATCACTTTTATTTTTCTAGACACAAATAGACCTATGTACCCATATAACTTCTCCGCTTCTACTATTTTGTTTTTTTTGAAACTTTTAAACTCAATTATATGCGTGAGGATTCATTTTTGCCATTATGTTTACATTCTTCTTTATTGTATTAATTTTTAAGTTTACACTCTGATACAAAGTGCTTGTATTTTTTTTAAAGAAAAGCCTACTAGGGCGTGTAATAAAAAAATAAATAAATATAAGGTATACCAAGAATATACACATTTTTGGCTTGTAGCTTCCTCTTAACAAAGATTCGTGAAGGTGTTGTTATAAGTAAGTGATAGCGATAAGGTACGCTAACCATTAATATAAGTAGGTACATACAAGCATTATACTGATAAATAATTAGTTACCGGTGTACTCAATGTTTGTATTGTATACTTTTAGGTATCAATTAAAATAAGATTAATATTTCATGTTCATCGATAACGAATGGGATGGCTTGCATGACTTTCAAAAACTGTTTTATGATTAGAAGATTCCTTGATAAGATAACATTCGATAGATTTGTACCATATATATATATATTCCAAAAATCTAAGTTTATGTCTAATATATTTCCATAAAGAGAGTTTTTAAATTATGAATAAACTCGGATGCGTTCTTAAAAATTTAATATTCCTGTCATGTTAGCATTTACTCGACTCAAAGCTTTTGCATGCATTTTGTATGTGACGCACTAACTAGAATGCAGTCGAGGATATTTTAAAGTATACTTTAATCGTCGAGATGGAAGAAGCACTCGACGACAAATCCTCACGGCATCATAAATCACAAGCGGAGAATCTCGTCGCAGAAACTTCTTTTTAAACAGCCGTATATTTGGACAGTTGTTTTGCAACGAAAGCTTGCACTGAGCAATAACTTTTAACTAGTTTTTGAAACTTGCAAATGTTAATCAAATACTTTTTAAATAAAGCCAGTAAATAGTTAATTGGGCAGATCTTACCGGCTGCGCCAGTTTGTTGTGATAGTAAAAACTTCTTAACAACAAAACTTCTACAAACTGGTTTCTCGACTCATCGCTTTTGCCGCAGTGAGAGGGATATATTCATACGTCCGTCACTCACGGACATACTGATCCCTAGATTCCTACCCAACCCTCATACCTTTTACCTTTCCAGAACTTCCTCTCATACATTTTATAAAAACCTGAGAGAAATTATTTTAGTTGTGGCCTCTTGTGTGGGGTTAATGTAAAAAAAAAATACAGTGTGTGGCAAGCCTACGCACGACGGAAGTGAAACTTTTAGTATTCTTTTCTCTCTCTTTTCATTTCATTCTCTCTTTTTTTGTGTCTACTGACATTTTATAAGTAGCATGTGATAAAAAAAAATTAAAAGTTATAAAAATATGGGATTCGAACCCGGGTCCTGTGTGTCGAACGCTCTGCCTCTAGACCGCGAGGAGAGGTATCTCGCGCGACGAGAACCGCGTATACAATGTGTACTCCTCAATTGACTTGTCCCGCGCAAATTTTCATTTTTCAAACACGGCAAATGAATAATATCACATAACGTCTCGCTAACGCTTTATATAGGGTCGAATCGAAGATATATCGGCAGTGTGAAGTCATATCTGTCGTTTTTCAAAATATTTCCGTATATTTGTCCGTTTTGGAAAAGATCTATTGTGTTTTAACAGTCTCATACCCGTATGGAGTCTGAATTTGAAAAACATTTCTAAATTTTGAAAAACTCACTTACGGCTGTGTTTTTTACTAAAAAAACTTGTCACGCACGTCTGCGAGGGTTATAATTAGTCGCGTTATCGGCCTTGATTAGTAATTTTAATGATTCAAAATAAAAATAATTAATCAAAATACCGAGCGACTCTACCGGCTCGATTTGTAAGCCAAATTTTTGACCAAAATATCATATAGTCAAAATATCTAAAAGTCGCAGCACGAGAGCATTTTATCACTTTTCCTCGTATTAAAAAAATCACAAAAAGAAAAAAATATATTTAAAGCGGGGATCGAACCTCGGTTCTTCACGACGACAGTCGGGCGCTCTGCCTCTAGACCGCGAAGCTGAGTTTGGAGAGTGACCTAAACTAGGTATATAATATTTGCTAGGCTCCTATAGCGAAATGATCACGATTTTTCGTGACGGTCATGAGTCGGTTTTACTTCGGTCCTCGAAATTACATGACGCGCGTAAAGAAGTTTCACTTCAATAAAATAAAAATACTTTGGCTTATATGAAGCCTTAAAACTCATATAATCAGGAACGAGTATGTAGGACGGCCTGGAAGCTAACATCCTCACCATTATGCTCTCAAAATATCTCTGCTTCTCGAAATCTAACGGCTCCCCGTACTTTGGTACTCACCATAGAGAGACGACCCTATGTACTACCGACATCTATATATACTCAATCACTCAAAAACTTCTATGATTTATCTACGCTAGAGTCATGTAAGAATCGTAGCTCTGACTATCACGAATGCAAGTGTATTGATTCTACCAATGTTATCACTCCTACGTGCGCCCTACTGTCGAATTTGGCAGCCATCTCTGGTCCGGAGCCCCTGAATACCTGAAAAAAACCCTTGACTCTGTGCAAAAATGGGCGGTCCGTTTGATAGATTCCCCAATCTTAACAAACGGACTGCAATCTTTAGAGCACAGGCGTCAGGTAGGTATGCTGTCCTTGTTCTATCGGTATTACAATGGAAGATGCTCTGAGGAACTAGCGTCATTGATCCCTTCGGCACCGGTGCGTAGTCGGGATACACGCCAAACGCGCGCCCAACATTTGTACACGGTTGACATTTGTCACATGACAACGGGTCGCTTCTACGATTCGTTCTTAAGTTCAACAGCTCGGCTGTGGAACGAACTGCCGGCCTCTGTTTCCTCCCTCCTACAACATGGGACTCTTCAAGACCCATGTTCACTCCTTCCTCTCCACAAAAAGACCCTCCACACAGCATCCCCAAAGATGACATAGGCCCTGAGGGAAATTATTTTCTTCAGGGCCTCCTGTGTGGAGTTAATATATAAAAAAAACTCCATACTAGTGCAATAAAGCAATGAAAAAAATCAAACATTCTGAATAAAGCGCTTAGAAATAACATATTCCGAGATGTTAACTGTTCTAAACATAATTTACCTGCCTTTTCCTGAGTGAAATGCGTCGCGTTGAGTTGAGGGTTATTTCAAATATATTTTTGATCTTTCAACTGCAGGTAACACGAAAAATCCTGACTCGTGATTATTTTCAAACAAGTTTCGTGAATTATTGCTTCTTTTATTTTAGGCTTTCCTGTCCTTCAAGGAAGATTCTCCGCCAGATTTATGTTACTTATTTTTGGATGTTTGTTTTGGGAAATCGTTGAGACACTTTCAAAAATAGGTTTTTTTTAATGTGAAAGGAAGAATTTTAAAATAAATTATTATTAAGTTTAATTTTTCTACCCTGTGAGATGCTTCGGGGAGATGAAAGATTCGAAAGAAGATCAGCGTTTTTTCTATGGTTATGTTTTGTAATTCTTGACGATTTCACTAAAGTCTGATCAAAATATTTTAAGAGTTTCTCAAAAGCGTTCCAAAAAGAGTTTTTAGAGAATCTTCAACCATCTTTCGCCACCCTTTTCTTGTATATTTCGTAAAACTTCTTTTCTTAAACATATTTGAGTAAATTGAAAGCTCCATAAGAATTAAATGATAAAAACGTTTTCTAGTAACAGAAGACATATATCAGGTCTCATTTAAAATGAATATAGAATTATTTAGTAACCACTTATTCACAAAATCTCAAATTGTTTTATCAGTCATTATTATTACAGTTAAAAACATATTTTTCGTATTTTTCTAAGGAGGGAAATTTAAAATTTCTGCTCAAATATTTTATTTAATTTGGAAATTAATACCTTTGTTATTTTTGCATGCTTACCTCATTAAATTTCTCTTCTAAAAACACGCTAAGATTGAAATAAATATTATTATTATATTTCACAAAAATACGAGAATGTGGAAGAACATGGCAATTTTGTAAAATAAAATTGTTTTCTTTACAAAACGCTTTAAATACATAGACGGAAGCCGGAGCTATGCGAGCGCAATTGGAACAGTCCGTCCCGGGCGCCGAATTGCTAAGGCGCCAATGCGCTGATTATATCTCACCTAAGAGAGCGTATAAACATGACAAAATTCCTTTCCCATAATTCGCGGATCGGCTGGCGAAATTTTTTTTTATTATTTATTACACGCTCTAGGGGGCTTTTCTTTAAAAATTAATACAATAAAAAAGAATGTAAACATAGTGGCAAAAATGAATCCTCACGCATATAGTTGAATTTAAAAGATTCAACAAAACAAAATAGCAGAAGCGGAGAAGTTATATGGGTACATGGGTATATGTATAATATAGTAGCATAACACATATATACGTAGCATAACACATCTCCCTTGAGATTATTTATCATAAAAACGGCCCAATACGAAAACATAAATCATCCTAATATTATTGATTACGGTGATCAACCGTCCTTCGAATTTGGCGATCAACCGTCCTCTGGGTTTGGTGATCAACCGTCATCTTAATTTGGTAATCAACCGTCTTTTGGGTTTGGTGATCAACCGTCCTCTGGGTTTGGTGATCAACCGTAATCTTAATTTGGTAATCAACCGTCTTGTGGGTTTGGTGATCAACCGTCCTCTGGGTTTGGTGATCAACCGTCATCTTAATTTGGTAATCAACCGTCTTGTGGGTTTGGTGATCAACAGTCCTCTGGGTTTGATGATCAACTGTCCTATGAGTTTGATAAGGGGCGTCAAAATGTTTCTTGCGCCAGGCCCCACTTGGCTCACAGCTGTCCCTGAATATAGGTATAATATTTTTATTTTATTTTATTTATTAGCGTTATAAACAGTCTTTATACATGCATATATGACAGTGATCAGAGTAGTTATGTCATTGACCAATAAAATAACGACAAAAAAAACCATAACAGAAAAATACATAACAACAAACCTAATACAAACAATTCTGATAAAGTACATCAATTATCAAAAATGTATTAATCAATTGAAATATTAAAAAAAAAAATCAATGAAAAATTAAGTTTTTTGGTTAAATAAGATGCAGTATCACTTTTTTACGGATGCTGTGAATTTAGCTAGGTTCGTGTTAAACACATCGATGTTTGGGCATAACCTATTAAATGTGCTACAGCTTCTTCTTATAAATACATTTTCGAGGTAATTTGTATTGTTTTTAGGAATATAAAACGTATCCAGAGATCGAGTAACTCTTTTTGGACATTTGAAATGAATATTTTGTAGTAAGTATGGGCTATCAATATGGTTATGAAGTATCTTATAGAGCATTAATAGGTCTCTGATATCACGGCGTTGTTCAAGAGATTTAAGGTTTATAGGGACATAGTTTTCATCATTTCGCACGCGATAAGAGACATATTTGATAAACTTTTTCTGAACTCTTTCTAGATGTGCTTTATAAGTAGAACAATGAGGGTTCCACACTGTCGAAGCGTACTCCAGGTGGCTTCTGACGTAAGATATGTAAAGAATCTTAAAAGTTTGTGGATTTTTGAAAACTGAACTTACCCTAAGTATAAATCCCAACATTTTCAAAGCCTTCGACGTGATATGCTCGACGTGAGATTGAAACATAAGCTTACTGTCTAATAGAACTCCAAGATCTCTTATTACATTTACCCTGTTTAAAATATTGTTCTTAATTAAGTATGGATATAATATTGTGTTTTTCTTTCGAGAAAAAGAGATGACGCTACATTTATCTGCATTCAGAAGAAGACGATTTTCTAGACAATATGCATTAACCAGAGAGTTCAGATCATTCTGGAGCTCCATACAATCCCTCTCAGACTTAATTATTGTGACAATCTTTTTGTCATCCGCATATAGATACAGCTGAGAGTTATGGATAGTTTTGTTGACATCATTTATAAAAATATTAAATAAAAGGGGACCAAGATGAGAACCTTGGGGAACTCCTGAGGTTACGGGGACGAAACTAGAGCAGAACCCTTGTACCGTTACAGCTTGAGTACGATTGTCGAGATAAGAGGCTAACCAACGTAGCAGGTCACCGTGAATACCCATTGTTTCGACTTTATCAATTAAGATGCTGTGTGGGATTTTATCAAAGGCTTTGGAGTAGTCTGTGTAGACTACATCAACTTGATATCCGTTATCCATAGCAACAAGAACTGTGTCAACAAACTCACATAGATTAGTTTCTGTTGATTTTTTTGAGACAAAACCGTGTTGATTCGAAATTATGTGTGGTCGTATACAAGGGAAAATGATATCAAAAACTATTTTTTCAAAAAGTTTACCTATTACATTTAACTTAGAGATTGGTCTGTAATTTTCAATATTGTGCTTGTCTCCTTTTTTAAATATAGGCACAATGTATGAACTTTTCCATTCCTGTGGGAAAATGCCAGAAGACAGTGAAGTTTTGAATATTTGACTTAGTGGATAACATAGAACACTAGCGCAGTTCTTTAAAAGTACAGGGTGTATACCATCAGGCCCACTGCCTTTGGTAGGGTCTAATGATTTAAGATAAGATAAGTTGCTTGTGTGGCCGTCTTGCCGTCTTGTTGAAAGTAAACTTTGTCCAGATCAATACCATTTAATACCAGCCATAAAAATCATTAATCATCTCTCGATAGCGCAATCCATTCACCGTAACTGTTGCTCCAGCCTCATTTTCGAAAAAGTAAGGTTCAATGACTACGCCGGACCATAAACCGCACCAAACAGTCACATGTTGAGGATAGAGAGGCTTTTCAACAATAACTCTTGGGTTTTCCGAGCCCCAGATGCGACAATTTTGCTTGTTGACGAAGCCACTGAGGTGGAAATGAGCCTCATCACTCAAGATGATTTGCATTTGATTCACTCAAGCGAATTTTAATAATTTCAATGCGTTGTTGAAGCGTGTATCTTTCCATTTTTATTGATGGCGTAGTTTCTACTTGTCAAATGTCAAAAAATGACAGCTTCAAAAGTAACTACCGAAATAGCGGGGTATTCAAATTAACACCTTTTATTGGAAAACCCTGTAGAAGTTTGATTAAATCGTTTGCTCGTATAAAATGAAAAGCTTCATTTACTGCTACGTCGTGCTTATGATGTTGTCGCTGCAAGTTGAGGGGCAGTTTGCAAAGTGCGCTCGGGTGCGAGTGCATATCTGGGGTTGTAAGTTTCAACTATTCGCTTAAATATTAGAAAACTAAGTATGCCCCACTAGCCAGCTTTAAGTAACTTCCAAACGCTAATAAGTACTCTCATTGCGAGTGATACGTGTGCGAATTATGAACACTATATATTAGTAAATAGTACACAATTGTATATCAAACAAACCGATTGCAATCTTTAGAACATGGCGTCGGGTAGGCATGCTGTCCTAATTCTACCGGTATGACAATGGAAAATTCTCCGAGGAACTAGCGACACCTTTCGGCACCGGTGCATAATCGGGAACCACGCTAAACGCGCGATCAACATATATACACAGTTGACATTTGTCACGTGAAAACGGTTCGCTTCTGCGACTCGTTCTTGAGTTCAACAGTTTGGTCTTGGAACGATTTGCCGGCCACTGTGTTTCCTCCCTTCTGCAACATGGGTTTCTTCAAGACCCGTGTTCTCTCCTTCATCTCCTCAAAAAAACTCTCCGCCCAGCATCCCCAAAGATGACCTAGGCCCTGAGAGAAATTATTTTCATCGGGACCTCTTGAGTGGGTTTAAAATAAAAAAATCTCTTTTATTATTATTTTATATTCATTTATTTTTTGATTAAATGAACTTTTTACTGTTAAATATATTTTTTTAAATATGCACAACACCGCGGCGAACAAAATATTAAGTGTCAACCTCCAAATATCAAAGTTATTCGTTGAAATACTGGCCCATTCTTTTAACCCATACTCTTGATGGAAATGAAATACCTACTCAAAGGTCAAATATTATGTCCTTTGATAAAAAACAAAAATAATAATACAAAACTCACCTCGCTATTAAAATGTAATTATTCTGTTGTCAACCTTTGAATAAGATTATTTTTAAAGGCAATAAAATAGCTGTATAAAGGTAAAATATCATGTTGAATAATGTTAAGTAAAAATCGATATTACCTGATCAGAAAACAACGTAATAAAACCAAATTCACCTCACTAATTAAAATTTAATTAAAGCGTTATCAACCTTTAATGCATACATTATTATATATAACTTGCAATTCTTCCTATCGAACTTATTACTAGTTCGAAGCGATATTTTCAATATCAAATAAAATAATCATCTCTTATTTTGTTAAATAGGAAACAGACAATCATTAAATTAGAAACACTCTTTCCACGAAGTTGAAGGGTGGAAACTAAGCCGGTATATACCCACCCCAACCCCTTGAAGTAAAATTTATTGTAAAATGAGGTGAATCAATTTTAACCTTGAAACTAAATAACTATTAAAAATATTTGTGTGAGCAAATGTTATAATTACTGCACATGTTTAGGTCATCGAAATCAAGACAAAATGCGAAAATATTATAATTTTTATGAACACGTTTTCCTACATTTCCATATTCTATATAATAAATATAAGCTATTCCTACATAACATATTGGCATTTTACTAATAGTATATTAGGAGAGCTGTTAATTAATTCGTAAAAGGTCTGCAGTCCCGTTTTTTACTAATAATTTGAAGAGGTGTTTAATATATTAGCAATATTTTATAGCGGCAAGTTTTCTCTTTAACAGCTTCTCGAAAGCGCCATTGTTTCCAAATTTAAAAAATAACTGAGTGTTATTCTTACACGATGATTAAAGTCACCCCCCGAATCAAATTTCACCTCGTATTACGGTACTCTCTCTCTCTCTCTCTCTCTCTCTCTCTCTCACTCTCTCTTTCTGTTCTCACAAACCAGGAATCGGGAATATTCCCTGGATTGGTGATGCGGAAAAACAAGAAGGGAATTTCAATATTTGATGAAAATTTGTTGAAAAACTTTCCCCTGTTTTTCAAATCGAATTACTATTTAAACAACTCACTGTTTTCCAACGGCCAATCGATAAACATTAAAGATGGCAGAGGCAAGTAACGATGAGGGTAATTTTTTTTTTAAATCTCACGAACTCAAAATATTGCGCGTCGCGTTTGAAACAAAAATAAAGCTTCAAGTGGCAAATATTAAGTTTTTTGCCAACAGACTACTGGCACACGTAGATACATTTACATTATTTATTTGTATTACGCGTAGATAATGTACAAACATTGACAAAGCAGATGTTATTTCCAAACAAATGTAATATGTTAAAAATTACAGGAGCAATAGGGATAAGTGACAAAATTAAAACAATGAGAGAAAAATAAATGAAAAATATATTTATTAATTTTAATTCTTACAAAAACGTATGCATAGGTTTAGTTTACGGGATGAGTGGGTTGCGTACCCCAACTGTGGTATGTTGTGATGCTGAAGGTGGTGAGGTAAGAAAGGAGATGGCGAGGAGGAAGGTGGGAAAGTACCTGGTAATTCAGATCTGGTGAACAAACACGGCCAAAACCATTTCAAGCAACGTTTCAATTCGCAATGGTGGTCTTACATCCAAGCGATACGAACGTTTTGCAAATAAACTATATGTTTTTTAAATAAGTAATTTGTGAAATAACACAAATTGATCAAATAAAATTTACTTGCGCACGCCGGGATTTGAAGCCGTCAACTTTTTAACTAATCTTTCATTCCGCTAGTAAAAACATTAAATTTATTATAAATGTAAAATTACCCAAACGTGCATCATACAACAGGCTATAAAAATATTAATCGCTGAGTTATCAATGGACTAAGTCATTTCGATTTGAAGCATTTTGATACATTGAAAATTGTTAAAGTCCGCATTGTGATTAGGGAAATTTTACACATGACGAATAATTAATGAAAATAGTATACGGATATGCTGCCGCGCCGCTATTTTTCTAATCCTTATAAAACTATGATTAATAGTCTTCTTCTGTTTCGATGATCAAAATAATGTTATTTCCTTAGGAAGTATTTTTTTTTCACGTGACGAATAACGTCATAAAAATAGAAGACGAATAATTCTGAACTGTCAGACTGTACTACTAGAAAAACTCCTTCCGTTTTGATATGAGATTGTATTGAAATAATGTTATCACCTCGTGAAATTATGTTTATTTTGATCTCAGATCGCATTGAAATAATGTTATTACCACATAAAATTATGTTTATTTTTTAAGACATTTAATGCCTTGTCAGAAATAACATGCGTACATATTAAAATTAACTATCAATATATCACAAGGGTGACGTTACATGATATATATGGATAAGAAAAAATGAAATTGATTAATTGAGATAATTTCCTTAAATTATCTGGGATCATTATTTTCCCAGCCATTCATTTGTCAAAATATCCTATGAAACAAAGGAAAAAGCTTCGGTTTGATACGCGATACCGCTGAGGTTTACATTATTCTCTTTTTTTACGTCATTAGATGATACAGTCATACAAATGACAGGGGTCTATTTTTCTACCAGGGGAGTTATTTCGATTCGAATGGAGGCTATCAAATATCGTCTATTTGATAAAGTTTTATTTTTACAAAAATAATTATGTTTGGGGTTCTGAAGTTTAATACCTTGCATGATTGAATGGTTTGGGATTTTTGTGGAATTTTATAGGTAGGTGCTTACGTTTAGCTTTTGAATAGATACAGCAACAATAATTTATCGTTTCATGTTATGGCGCAGTTATTACTTATAATAATAATCATAAGAATCAGATCTGTCAAAGAATTTGTATTAAAAAATGCAAAAATCAGTCATTTTAAATACACGTACATAGAATTACGAAAGACTTTTTAAATATTTATATTGAGGGATCAGTAGAATTTATAGGTCCAGTTAGAAGTTCTACCGAGCCGAACCCTCTTATATGAAAATATCTGCAGTCGTTGAATTATTTTCCACTTGATCTCTGGTGATTTGACCTGTTGTTCTGGTATTATTTTGTATTTATTATGCTTATATAATGCATTTGCATAATGTGGATTGACTAGATGATCACTTGTGGAAAAGTGTGTGGAAGGGTTTAGTTTTTCCTGTAGGTAAGAATTAACCCGGACATAAAGTCGGAAAATAAAAATTATTAAATTATTCCAGTATGTGTCCTTTATTCTAAAACTCTAAATGCACAAAACTATATGTTTATTTGTTTTTTTTTATTTATTTTAACGCCCATTGGGTTTTTACATACAAAAATACATTTTTTATACAGAACACAAGTACATAATAGTTACAATCTGTTTAATTAAAAATATTAATGTTTGTTTTTTCAAAATCTTAAATATTCCAAAGTTCTTCACCGATTGCTTTGATATTTTGACACAAAGTTGCATTTGAATACGCGTGTGCTTTTATATACCTTTATTATATAGATGTCAGCTGTGACACGTAAAAGCAAGTTTTTTTTAACAGCTCTATCTGTTGGATAAAGATGAATATTTTTAAAACGGCGCCATTTGTTGACGTAAAAGCAACACGCGCTATTGTTTCTCTATCTGCACAGGCATACTAAGTCACAACAATGCGTGGTGGGGTACAGCTAGTAATCTAATAATTGTATTAACACCTACATAACAACAAATTGATACAGTTTGAATTATTGTGTATCTGAATGTATATTTGGGGATCAGTGGCGAAGGCACGAAATAAAAGGCGTGTCGTGAAGTTCACTGTGTTTATTGATGAGTCAGTGTAGCCGTAACGAGAGTTGACGCTGGACAGAAGAATACACCGGATGCTGGCTGTGATGGCAGGTCAGGCGCGGGTCGGTGAGTCGACGCCGGGCGCTGGTGACCGGGACTCGATGAAGGTCAGGCACTGGCGAAGAACGTAGGTCTTCAGGCACTCCAGTGCTGACGAGACGGCCGAAGGTGCGGCGGACCTTGTAGGCGGTTGAACGGGAACGGTGTGACCAGTGAGGATGCTGCGTGTCCTCGTGATGGTCATGATGGCGTGGAAGAAGCGCTGTTAAGAGACGCTGGAACCAGGGCGCTTATAATCCGAGTGGCGCTTGCCAGGAACGGCGATCTGGACAAGGCGCTAAGATGATGTCCCGATAGAGCCCATGATGGTACGGGCGAAGCCGGGTACGTTGTCCTTCGCGCTAGTAAGAAGAGCGCGGGTGATCACTCGTTGAGCCTCGTAGACTGACGGCTGATAGATAACTGACTGACTGTCTCGCTGCGTCGGGCTTATTTATACTATACGGCCGACGGTAACAGTAGGTAGATGGACGGCAACTAAATCCTAGGCACTCGCACAGACTGTATGTTTCAGGAACCTTCGATAGCGTGGCAATTATGCATAGGCGGCAGACTCGTTCCTTCTGGCGAGTTCTCGTACTGTGTAAGACGGCCCGTGACGTATTGTCACCTGGTAGACAAGTAGGTACTTGCAGTACGTTGGTTGCTTTGTTTACGATGCGATTTGAATTGCAGGTACATAATTTGGGAGTAGGTACTAAGTAGGTCGAGCGGTTTATTATTAATTATTCAATGGATTATTCTCGACGCCACATATATGTTACAGCCAAAGTAATAAACCCGGATTTTATATATACTATCCAGCCATTATTTATAATTTTTACCCAATTTAGACAAAATGGTAACTAACACAGAAGGTTAGGTTGGGTTATGATAGGTTTGGTTAGGTTAGGATGGGTTAGTATAGGTAATATCCGGATAAAGTGATTAATTTATCACATTATCTAAACAATGTTGTTATTATATATAATGACCACTCATTACGCATAATAGCTATTTAATCACTATGACTGTAACGCATATATGCTTTTTAAAAAAAACCGCGTTCATACAGATAAAAATGTCGCGGAGTTAGTTTCATTCCTTACACGATACAATCTCCGAGAACAAGAATTGTTCACAAAATTAGTTCGAGAAGCGACTGCATTAAATTTAGCTTGCAGTATTGTGTTGTATTTAATGGATACATGGTAATCAATCATAATCACCAGATCAGAGCTGTCTAAATGTCCGTTAATGATATTAAAAAATGTCATGTATAATCATGAGTAATTGTAATTTATATAAATTGGAATACGTAATTTATAATGTACGCGCCTTAAAATTTTATTCTGTAATCTTTCAATTTTGTCTGAATGTATATTTTATAAATGTGACCAGAGAGAATAATTATATTCATGAATATTTCTGATTAGCGTTATAAACAGCGTTTTAAGTGCATAAATACACATCAGATCTTAATACAAAACCGAGAAATTTAAATGCTTTATTTGTAATTACATCAGTTTGGGGGCACGAATGTCGTCTTATCATTGAAAACGACACCCAAATCTTTTATCAATGATAATTTTGAAAGATTTGCGTTGTTTATACTGTGTTGATTGAGTATTGGATTTGTATTTCGAGTACAACTGTTAGATTGACATTTGTTTGTGTTTAAAAATAAAACATTTATGTCACCCCAATTATATAAAAAAAAAATTATTTATAGTTATTTTGCAAAACAAGTTATATTAAATTTCTTATAATAGTGTACATTTTTATTTCGGAAGTAAACCATAGGAAATGGACTCTTTCAAATATAGAATGTCATTAAAAAAAAAACCGGACCTAAAAGAGAACCTTGAGGCACTCCATTTGAAGTATCATATTCATGATTAGAAAGAGGTGATATTCTTAATAACAATTTTAAAAGAACCCAACTAAGCGACGTCATATTATGATTTTCTGAATTATTAAATGTAGTATTATTTTATGTGAAATTAAATAAATATATATGTTTTTTTTACATTTGATTTTTATTGTTCCGATACTGAAATTTGTTTTGTTATCAATAATATATTATAACACTATTATTTTAGAAAAAGAACTGTATTTTAAAACTCCAAATAAGTTTTAAAATATGGTGGCAGAAAGCAGTCACCTTGTAGTTTGACATATTAATGAAATAAAACAATTCTAGCTTTGTTCATAACCACGAAATTGAATAATATATTAAGGGATCATCGCACTTTAGACGGCTGAAAAATTAGTTTTTTTCTGGAATTTTTCGTATGGTTACTGTAAAACATATTAATGTAAATCTTTTGGGCTTCTAAAAAAAAATTTTAAAAATATGAAAATTGTAATTTAATTTATTTTACATAATTTATCTTTCCCTGGTACAAGCATCCGCATAATCCCTAGAAAAAAATCTATGTCAGCTTCGTTGATGTTATTTCTGACTGGATTTACCTGAGACACAATTTTTTTGAGTTAAGTATAGTTGCGGCTACTGTTCGAATCAGAATTATGAATTTTTATGTAAAACTAACAAAATGTTCGCTGTTGAAAAAAAATCTCTAAAAATAATCCTATATTTTTTTTTTAAAAAGTATCTCAAAATCAAAATTTTGTTGCAAATGCGTTTTTAAAATTTCGTAATAATCGGTACGGTAGTTCCTGAGAAAAAGTAAACGAAGCAAGAATAATTTTTTTTTACTGAACAATCTATCAGCTGATTAGCGATGCCAGCACCATAAAGGATGCCTCCCGCTTATTCAAGCAGTACATTTTCTTCAATTCTGGCATCTCTTTGGCTCGTTTTGGTTGTTTGTGTATATAAAACCGAAATTCTTAAGAAGGGGCAGAGCAGCTTGGCCAACGTATACCCGCTTGCTCAAGTAAAAGCTTGCCGTAGAGCGCCCAATAAACCTGAAAACAAATACTTAGGATGTTTTGATCTTTGAAATTCATATAAAAAATAATATTTTTTGAAGTGGAATGATTGGTTTCTTAATACGACTGAGTTTGATTGGTACAGTGAAGATGTTAAGCGAAATCGTTCGGTCTTACTTAATTACATAAAATTTTGTGGTATTAACAATGTTATTGTTTTACAGTATAAAAAGTTAAAACATTGCACAAAAACAACACGTTTAATTAATTCGCGTGCATTGACAAGCCCTTTGTTAGAAAAATGTTCTTATTAATACAAATATAACCTGCTTTAACATTTTTTTACTAATAATATTTTCTCTATTTTTCAGACAATTGCTCGCGCCAAACCTGATGCAAAGACATTTCTTACCAAGTGGAGCGGAGCAGATCTCTAAACAGGTAAGCGTAGTACCACATAACTTACTTACTCGATTTCTGACGACATTACTTTTACTAGACATCTTGTATAGGGCTAACAGATTCTTGTAAAAATCTCAAGTACGCCCAGTAATTGAATTTGGGAGTCACCTCTGGGCTGAAGCCCCACAACACTTGTTAAACCTTCTTGATTTTGTTCAAAGAAGGGCGGTTCGTCTGATCTACTATTCATTCTAAACATACCGATTGTCATTTCTAATGGACAGACGCAATGTGGGCATGCTCAGTCTGTTCTACAAGTATCTTAGTGGAGTCTACTCTAAAGAGTTAGCAGCATTGATCCCCGGTGCACCGATGCACTTGTGTGAAAATTCTACTCGTTCTATGTGTGAAAGCGGCGCATGTGTGAAACGAGCTACTGGCATGTGTTTTTTCTCCTTCATATAACTGTGCCCCTTCAAACTGCCATATTTATTCTCATTGTATTAGACCTGAAATTAATTATGATTTCGATCAATTTATTTAAAATAGACCATTCATCCCAGGCGTTCATTTGAAAATGTTTGCATATTTTAATGAGAAATCTGAAGAATTTAACCCTTAGTAAAGTACATTGGCACTTAGAGCAACGAGACTTTTTTATAATAATTTCATAAATTAATCTTCAAATTTCAAAGTTGATTTCAAGTTCTGTGAAAGATTTTTTCAAGTTCTGTTCAGTACTGTCAAGCAACTAGCCTTTAATGATATAAAAGCAGAACTTGAATAGGACTTTTACAGAACTCGAAAATAAACGTTCAAATTTGAAGAATTGTTAAAATTCTCCGAAACAACCCGTCTTTATAGTTGTGAGTGATTGATGTTTTACAATTTTGTCAAAACCATCGATTCTGGATTGTATTCAGCTGATAACAGTCTCCCTAATCTTATGATTTCTCCCCCTTCTTTACATTATCTCCCACACAGGAGGCCCTGATAAAAATAATTTCACTCGGGGCTTATTTTATCTTAGGAAATGCTGTGTGGAGGGTCTTTTTAATGGAATTTCTTGAAAGTAAAAATGTATGAGGAGTAGGTATGAATCTAGAGATCGGTGTACCCAGATGTAACGGTTGTATAAATCTATCCCTTCCATTGCAACGCAAGGCGATGGGTCAAAAAAAAAACAAGTGGAGAGGTCAAAGGTTCCGCAAACCAGCATCTCCGAACAGGAGGGTAGATGAATCCTGAATACACTTCACCCTATGAATCGGGCACCCCTGCTAAATAACCAAACGTAGTGAACTACTTGAGGTGATCTATAGCAGTAGTGTTGGTTATCCAATAAATGCTTTCCGGGGAGACGGTATTCAACTTCAGTTCACAAATTACACCCTTACATTTCTTTAAGGCATCAAATGGCCCATTGTCGGCATTTTTAGGCGTTACAAATCATTGCCTTACGATTTGACCTTCCCGAAGGTGTCGCAGCTTATGTTTTCTGTTGGAAAATTACGAAATTTTTCTCGGAAAATGTCTTGCATTTTGGGATCATCGCGATATGGTTCCCAATATCACCATTAAAAAAAATTAAAATAGATGTTTAATGATTAAAATAGATATAATAATTATACTGCCATAAATAATGTCTCCAAATGAGACTCTAATTATTGCTCTTTAGCGAAGTTTCTCGAAACAAATGTTTATGAATAACACATTTTAATCCAATCAACTCTCTGAGCACATATAGTTGAAGAACAGACATGCTTTAATAGACCCTAAAAGCTCGATTAAGGTTTGCAAGAATAGGCACCTACCTGGTAATTTAACGATACTGTTAGAGCGCTTCTAAGAATATTTAGTAATATCGTAGAGTAATACCATTTAACATGCGTTATATCTCCATTAGTAAGCCTAGTACGGGGAGTTACAACATATTGTTCCTATTTCCAAGCTGCTAACATAAGATAATTTAATAAAATAAGATTGATCACACGGACAACAATGCTTCAGACCCTTCACTCGTAGGAGAATATCTAACTTATTTAGACATCGACACCCTGCGGACCCTAGGCGACTGTTTGAATTATTTGAAAAGTACGCACAAGTGAGAAAATGGAGCCGAATTCGTTCAAAAATTTCCTTAAATTACGAAACATCAACCATTCTGCTAACCGGTCCATACGTTTTTAAAAGTTTTATCAGCCTGTTTGAAAAAATAAATAAAATTGAGATCGATTTGTTTTATATTCTGTTTCATTTTACTGGACTTTTGAAGTCTCAGAAGTTGGGTGTACTGTTACAGGCCCTTAGATACTTTAACAGCACACAACAACTAACTCTGTAGAAATGGCAATGCACTGTTGAACTTGGCAGCCAACTCTGGTCTGGAGCCCCAAAATACCTGAAAAACTCTTGACTGTACAAAAACGGGCGGTACGTTTGATAGATTCCCCCATCTTAACAAGCGGATTGCAATATTCAGAGCACTGGCGTCAGGTAGATATGCTGTCTTCGTTCGACTGGTATTACAGCGAAAAATGCTTCGGTGAACTAGAGTCGTTGATTCCTTCTGCACCAACATATGTACACGATTGTCATTAGTCCCATGAGAACGGATCGCTTCTACGACTCGTACTAGAGTTCAACTGCTCGGCTGTGTAACGATTTGCCGGCCTCTGTGTTTCCTCCCTCCTACAACATGGGTCTCTTCAAGACACATGTTCACTTCTTTCTTTCATCAAAAAATATTCCACGCAGCCAACCCAAATGCGACAAGGGCTCATGTGTGGATTTAATCAAAAAAAAATTGCGTCTTTCTTACAATACGACATCGGTTAAATTTCAACTACAACTAACTAACTACTTTCAGTACAATTGATTTTTTTAAAGTACCATCTGAGTATCGAGTAAAGTGAATTTAGAGATAAATTCACTGTTTTTTGCTCAGGTATTAGATGAAGTTAGTAAGTAGAGAATGGGTTTATGCGGTTTATAATCTAAATGGATCGTTAACATTTATTTATTGTTCTTTCGCACTTTTCCTCCTATTTAATGGCTCGTGCTGAATCACATGTAGAGAGCGGGAGAAGAGTCAAATAGAGAAAATACAGATTCAGATTTATCATTGAAAAAAGTTATTTAAATGAACAATAGAAAATAATTTTCAATTTTGTTTTTATTTTGATGAAAACCAACGTATTGCGTTAAATGCATACTGTTAAATTGAAAACTAAAAAAAAAATGCTAACATAATTAAAAAACAATAAAAAATACGAATTTGGATGAGTGCGATAACTTAACTGCGAAGAGAAACAACTCCACAAACTTCAAACAAAAATTAATTGCTTCCTAACCCAACAACCGACACCATAAAATGGAGGCTGTATATTTAAATGGACCATGAACTCGAATCTAATTGAGTATGAAATCAATGTAAGATTATGTCGATCCTGGCCATGTGGAAATAATGCAAGATGGCAGAATACCGAATATTTAATGATGATTAGAATTTTTTTATAATATAAAGAATGTATTCGAGGTCGGTAAGATGAAATTTTGAGTAGATACCGCAGAAAAAGAAGATTATCTGATCATTGTTTGTTACCTATCCAGATAATAATATTATTTTATTTCTTCGGCAGATAATAAAACACCAATAAAATACAGGACGTATCAGCTCGCACCCGAAAGATTTTAACTAGCGATTCCTGGGGGCACAGTGAAATCGATAACTGTACAATATCGGATTGATAGGTGTAACTACCCACGATTTTATACCAAGTTGTTTATCACATACTTCATGAATATACTGTTTTAACTATCTCCGTATCAGATCTTTCCTGTCAGGCTACGGATAAAACATTTTTGTCCAAATCTAAATAATTAGATATACACAGACAAATATTTCCCAAACATTCCCTTTCCCCACCACATCTTGTGTAATAATGTAAAATATATCAACTCTCCACTCGTTTAGTGTTACGAAAAGGTTAAAATTTCTTGTTTATATACACGGTAGGGCAAAAGTAATGTCATAATGCGTGTGCCTTAATTTTTGCCAATGGCGTCAAATGCTATTGCGCTTTGATATTTGTGTTGCATACAGATAAAGAATTAGTTGACCACAAGCAATGGAGCGTTACACTACTGAAGAACGCGGAATTATTGTTACTGCTTACTTGCGCCAAATTATTGCTAAAGCAGGTTGGGCAAAAGCTCACAACTAAGATGCTCCCAAAATACATTTTTAAGAATATAAATTTTAATTTCAAAATAAATGGCTACTACAAATGCTAAGTTATTCACGCACATGGAGCAGGACCACAAGGAAAACAAAGGCGAAATTCACGCTGCGTTAAAACAACAGACCGGAAATTGGTCAAATAAGCAGTAACAATAATTCTGCGTTTTTCAAGTGTGCATCGCTCCATTGCTTGTAATCAACTAGTTATCTATCTTTCTACAGCATACATGAATCAAACACAATGAAATTTGACGTCATTTGCAAAAATTATGGCACATTCTCATTATGACATTACTTTTGCCTCACTTTGTACAAGAAACCGATTCATTAAACCGAAATATATCCCCACACCCAGAGTTGAAGAATCTTACAAATCTCAAGTTTGTTATGTCAGTTCTACTGACTCCGGGCATTTGAAATTCTATTGCATTGTCAAATTATAAGAAATAAAAAAGAAGTTTTTCATTTATCACTTTGCCCTAATACTGTATATCTATTTGATAAGTTATAATTTCTTCAAATAAATATTTGTCTATTTTTTCCATTTTTTAGTATTATAAAGTCCTTGATCGGGCCTGTAAGGCTGTGAAGCTGTGGAGGTCTGGACGAATCATTAACAGCCATCAATCTGTCGTGACAAATACGGCGCCCATCCGCGGGGCGAGAGCGCCGCGACGCCCGACGCCATCTTGGGGAGGGTAAACGTAATGCCAATATTCTGGCGGGAACTTAAGCATTTCATATTTGAATTTCGTCGATTTTTGCGTGTTTGAAGTAGGCGTTTATTCTTTATTGATTTCCTTTTTCTAAATGTTCCCGAATCCGATGCTCTGTTCGCGAAACTACGGATTTATGGATATTCGGGGGTCGGCAGTCGGTGACATAAACCAAATGTATGCGTTGGATGTTTCGGAGAGTTATGGATTATGGCTTTTGTTGGAAATGATAAGTTATGCATAGTTTATTCACTGATATCGGAGTTGATCTCTTTCTTTTATTAATACTTTTTGTTGGGTGTACGCATGCTTTTAATGGGCCATTGTGTAAGGGGAGGTCACTTTTATCTTTTTATTCGAGAAATCTCATTAATTACTTTATGCTATGAAAATAATAATTTGTTTGGTAACTAACCAAAAGTGGGTATACATAATTTATTGTAGATGTAATTTAAGGTGATTTGAAGAATGGAACTCACCAATTACAACGACTGTTACACAACACTTGTATCTGAAAATTGGTGTCGTTAATAGCTACCAAGAGTAACAAGCCATCCGGAACGATGAAGCGAGTTTTGATTTCACTGTACGAAGAAAAATGTTCCTGTTAAAAGTGACAGCATGCCAAATTCTTGATAAAATATTATTAATTAAGAATAGCATCATGACGAAATGCGACAATATCAGTGTGTCAATATTAATATCAGTATTTGTATGAACACGTGTTCTGCCGTCCTCATAAAACTCGCTTTTGACTGATACTTTCTTAGGAACTCTTTCAATTCATTCGTTATAGGTCTGCAGTTCCATTTTTAACAGTAAAGCGTATATTTTGACCAGATCTTTAATTAACAGTATTTTATATAAGTAATTGTTCTCCGTGTGGACGGAACAACGCCTCAATTGATACAATTCAGCAACTTTATATATGTTTTTTCAATTATATATTAAAACCGCTCAGGCGGCAAGATACAAAACCACGTTTCAGCCTTAAAAAATACCGGCGTAAGAATGGATAATTCTTATCCTCTAGTTTTTTATTAAAATATTAACCTAGCGTTCTGATTATAGCGAATACATATTGATTTTGAAGACGCGCCTCAAGGTAAAGCCAAATATCACCCGAAGGGGGGTCACTAGAGTACCCCGTATGTCACCGAGCGATCGTATCTTTTAATACTCTTTTTTCCCTTTTCATTAATGCTCAAATATGATTCTATGATTTTTTTTTCAAACTTTCGATTTTATCCGAACGTCTCCCTTCTTTGTCCAGCAGTCAATTAATAAAATGGTAAAAAAAGTACAAAATCGAGCGTAACTCAAATACCTATTATTGTAGCCCTTTTCCAGTAAAATTCACCTTTTACGTCCACCCTTAATAAATTTAGGGTATGTGATGTAAATAGCAACACATAGTCTACATTTATATCACACAAAACTCTCATTTGGGGGAGTGTGTTACTCCCTCAGCTGCGGAAGGGTTAAATTAATTTTAAAATTCACAAATTCTTTCTTAGAAGTGCGAGAAAATGTATTATCTTGAATAAACAGAATCTGCGTCCACTTTGTGAGATTTACTATGCTGAATCCACACTTTAGTTTCCTAAAAAGCCAACCATAAATAAGGAAGGTGGTAAATACGTGAATAACAAATCTGTGGCAATAGAAAGCGGAAAGACGTAGGTTATGGCAATTATCTGTCGTTCCCGCGGTGGTGATTTAGAGCTCTGTTGAAACAGAACCGAACCGAATCCTTTAAATAATATTGTCGACTTCTTGGCACTGAGCAAAAAAATTAAGAAACCTATATGGAAATGCATATATTTGAATGAGCGTGGCGAAGTCGTGTTTTAATTCGACCGCTTGGCATTTTATCTTTCTGTAAATTAGTTTGTGTATTCCGTTTCCGTTTTCTGAATTTGAACGGACGCTCTTATTCAAACACGCTTTGCTTCAACTAGATTACCTCAATTGAATTGAATTGAAAAGTTTAATTTTATTCAAACGTGAAACTGTCGTGTTAAATTTGAACTTTATTATGCGCATTTTTTAAATACTTTGTTACAGGTAGACCTGTTGGAATAAATTTAAAAAGGAATTTTCACTAAGATAATGACGTTTTTTTCACAAATTGTATAATTTCTTATTTGTAGTTAAAAAGGAAAAATAAAATAAAGTATATGTTGAATAATTAAGTAGGTGGGTATTTAAATACCTACCCACTTACAAATGTTATGATTTCAGAGGAAAGTTTTGTTTTGATTTATTAAATACGAGAAAACTAGAACACGAACTCTACTGTTCACAAAACTACAAGTATGATGTGTTCTTACTTATTTTCATACCTGAGTGGGTGAGAAAGGATTTTTTCTCCTTCTCGATGAAATATCAGTTTTTAAGGTACCATAATCTCACCGACTCCGGACAATGCAATTTGGCCAGAAAAAATCTTTGTATCAACCATACAAAAATAATATTTAATCTCTTGCTGACGATAAAACCAATTTCTGTCAATACATAAACGCTTTCGAAGTTATTTATTCTTGTGGTATTATCCTTCTTAAGCCAAGGTTACGAATAGCATTACAGAGCCCATCACCATCATCACATCTGCCACCCCAAGAATAAATCACGATAATACGTTTGTCCGTGAAAATCTTACAGATAAAACTTTCATTTTTTCTGTTGTTAATTGAGCCTTGAAATCATTTCATCACAAACCATTATAACTGAGTATAACTATTATGTGTCGCAATTGAGGACCCAACGACATGCAGGATAATTTATTCTTTGATTTAAATGTCAATAATTTAACCGTGGATCGACATTCAAATACGTTTGTCCGTAAAAATCTTACAGATAAAAGCTTTCATTTTTTCTGTTGTTAATTGAGCCTTGAAATTATTTTATCACAAACCATCATAACTGAGTATAACTATTATGTGTCGCAATTGAGGACCCAACGACATGCAGTATAATTTATTATTTGATTTAAATGTCAATAATTTAACCGTGGATCGACATTCAAATACGTTTGTCCGTAAAAATCTTACAGATAAAAGCTTTCATTTTTTCTGTTGTTAATTGAGCCTTGAAATTATTTTATCACAAACCATCATAACTGAGTATAACAAGTATGTGTCGCAATTGAGGAACCAACGACATGCAGTATAATTTATTCTTTGATTTAAATGTCAATAATTTAACCGTGGATCGACATTCAAAACTCCTCTCAATTTATACCCAAGAGAGAGCGAGCGGTCTAAAAGGGCTATTTTTCCTTTATTTGAAATGTCACATTGACATTTCGATGTCCTTTTCACCCGGAGACTTCGCGTGACTTCCTCCAATTTCAATTTGTAGCCGTGGGTATTTCGAGGCGAAAAAAGGCGGCAACGCAATAAAGGGGAGTTATAAAATCCCTTACGATTGTTTTTACGAGTTTGTATTGTCGTAAACGGAGGCAATAGTGTCATACTGTCTGTCTACCTGGTTATACGGCCTGCTCGCGCTCGTTGCTCTGCGGAGGGTATTTCCCACAGCGCCAGCCACTCAGTATCACAGTAGGTTACATGAGTACACACGCTTTTGTATTCCTTTGTGTTGGTACAGTATACACCAATATCCTACGCACGTTGGATATCGTTACTAAATCGCTGGATGCAGCTTAATAATGAAATTTGTTCTTGCTTTCGTGCATCGTTTGGTGGAAATGTTATAAAATAAACAACGACACCTCTATCATAGGTCGCCATAAATGATTCGCCACGTTTGGTGATCGAGTAAAGTGTGTTCAGGATGAGCCTGCCCACCAGATGCGAAGCGTGCCAGATCGGATCATATTTTCCTTCCCAGAACATTCTCTCCTTCCTTTCCTTAAAAATACCCTCCACACAGCATCCCCAAAAACACTTATCACGAACTTTTCCCTTTGTATATAGTTAGGAGATCTATTATTGTTACTGAGACCGTTTCGTAGCCTTTTTCTAATCGATTGGAAATGTTATCACCATAGATGTGGTTAGTAGATATTTATGTTCACGGCCAAAAGCATTATTTTTAGGTTAGTTTGTTGTGTTGCGCTTCCTCTTTTACAAAGTTTCGGACAGTATTACAGTGACCATCGTATAAGGTCAGATATGTAGATTGTGGTGAAGTATGTGTTGTGATGCAGACGACGAGAGTAAGCTTGATAGTTCTTGGTAAACGGTACATTACGGGTACAAACTAAACGCTGGAAACAACCTTAAATTCACTAATTATTGTACTGAAAAACCGGCCTTAAGGGGGTTATCGTTTGCAACATGATATCACTTTTACGTACATAAACACACGTCGCCACAATCTACACATTTGATCTGATGATGTCATTATTACGCTGTCTGAAAAGTTGTGTAAAGAAGGTGAAAGCGTAATACGACGTATGTAATAACCAAAAAATTAATCAAGAGAATCGGTCGTACTTTAATCTCAAAGCTATTGTTTTTTTTCCATTTCTGAAAAACAGGATGTGTCTTGTTAGTAGTTTTTCATTTCCCTCCGTGAGGCTTTCTCCATATTGAGTAGTTTCTTGACTTGTTTTTGGTTTGGACCATTTAGCTTCAAACCGCACGCAGAAAATGAGTTTTGCTAATTCATTTTAAAAACAGTCAAATGCACGTGCACTTGCTTTCATGACGAAATGCGAATATATTTAGATTTTCATGAACACATGTTCCGAGATCGTGATATATTCGTTATATATTAAATGTACCTGTTAATTCTTTTTGTTTCTTTAATCCTATTTTTTAAAGGATTACCAATAATTTGAAGGGATTCTAAATAAATTAGACCTACTCATTTTTATCCTTGTGCGTTATATGTCCAATTATGAAATAAAAGCCTTCAAATCATTATACCGCCTAGTAAACTTTCCCTATCATGTTTGTTCATTTGATCAGTGATTTCAAATGAAGATTGTTAATGGCAGGTAGTTAGTTTTCAGGCGATGCGATGGAAGTAAGTTGTTAAAAGTTATTTCATCGTCTGTTCCCATCCTCGCAGTAAAGCTGCTAAAAGTGTGAAAGCCTGAAATATGGGAAATTGCTTAAAGTGGTGGCGCCGCGTGAAACGCACTATTCAAAGAAGATGCTGGAGATAATATGGTGATTTTTGTTTTCAAATTTCGTTTCCCCTAGAGTCCTTGCTCCTGAGTGTCTATAAAATATATAACAAAGGGGATCAAACCCTGTTAAATAATGTCTGTTGTAATCTCGTCAATAAAGAAACTCAAAACTCAAACAATCAGTCAAAACAAAATATTAATACGCTATCTGTTATGGACCGTCCCAAATTTAAGATTAGATTTATCAGGACATGGGATTTTTTCAGTGAGGTTTCCGTTTAAGATTAATAAACTGATAAATAACCTCTTCAGAACTCAAACAAACACAACTGTACAAACGTGAGTCCTACTATTCAATTTGACAACCATCTCTGGTCTGGAGCTCCAAAATACTTAAGAAATGCAGAAATGGGCGGTCCGTATGATAGTATCTTTCAAATAGATTCCAATCGAGAACAAGTTGTTTCTACGACTCGTTCTTGAGTTTAACAGCTCGGCATTGGAAGAATTGGCCGGCATCCGTGTTTCATTCCTCTTCACAACATGGGTATCTTCAAGACATTGAATAATTTCAAGAAATTAATGCTAACGTGTATCTCTTTAAGACCCATGTTCACTCCTTCCTCTTCTCAAAAAGATCCATCCAAGCAGCGTCCCTAAAGATGACACATGTCCAGAGGGAAATTATTTTCATAAGAGCCTCCTGTGTGAAGATAGTGTTTCTGATGTATTTATTTAATCGCATAGATATTTGTTTGCAAACAGTATCGAAAGTTTCAATTATTGATGAAACGTTTTAAGATTCCTGTATGCACATTAGATCATACCTACATGTACCACAAAATCACTGGTACTCTTTATTTTCGGCGAGATATCTTGCTTAGACGTTCACTGGTTTATTTTTTATTGGTTGTGTGGTAACATTTTCCTATAACAAATGACTCCTTAACTCTTTCAGTCCTTTTGATACCAGCACAAAAACCGACATAGAACAGAGTGCAAGAGAAGCAACGTAGAAGAGAAGATCAAGGTAAAAACACACTGGGTCGACGTACGCGATGCATGCATTACTACGTTCCCAAGTCAATGTACAATGTACGTACTGGATCTACGTACGCAACGCGTGTGACCATGTGAAAAGTGGTCTCTTGTTCTTAAGTACGCGGCGCAGGCACGTCAATTAATTTCACGTTCATTTTTCAGTTCTTGTTTATATATTTCACTTGTCAGCATACATAATTCGTAGATTTGTCTTGTATTGCGATTCAAATACGATTGAGGACGATTAACTAAGTTTATTATTTTATTAAGCCATCTGTCAAAATAAACAATCATAGATATACCAAACATAGCGGTAGACGCATAGATAATACCACTCATAGATGTGGAATAATCTCGTTGGAGGCGTGATGCCATCCCCTCCACTTTTACAGGAACCACGCCGATCTGGACAGCCCAGATCGGCGCAGCAATGGAAGCGTGGGTTTGCGTTGGGTGTGACAAGTGTATTTCTAAAGCATCTATTTCCATAGAAACTGTACGTATTGTAATTAGTCCAGCTATCTTAGTGTATTGTTTACGTGGCATACGTCAACCCGGTGTATTTCTACCTTATTTCTCTCATCGTGGTACTAACTGTCACGCGGTACTTTGTCTATCTGAGCGACTGAGTAAAAATAGTTTTTATTCATGCGTGTTTTATTGGATTGGACCGATTAAAGACACCACCATTATATAGCAGAATTTATCGATGTTTCATTCCAAGTACTATTAGCCTTACTACTATAACTTAAACTTCATAATATTATACATTGAATAATATACTAAGATTATATATTCAGAAGTCTGTTTACTTAAAATTACTCCAATAGAAGAGCTTGCATAAGTTTAGCAACCCAACGTTCTGCTATGTAATTAATTAAACATGATTATAAACAGTACAAATAACAAACTACAAACAATAAAACATTTAAAATAAATTTTATATTTATTATATTGTTAACATTTCACCCAATGAGACGTGATTGATAATAAAAATTATAAAATGTAAAATTGGAAAAGTCAATTTTGCAAAAATACTAATTTCACAAATCAATCTCTAATTCTTTATTATTCTGCAGACTTTTCTTCCGCCGTCTGTGGACTGATAACTGGTTCAGTAACTTCTTCCTTTTTATGTATGAATTGCATTTTACTCACATTTCAAGAATATTATAAAGTGGTTGAAATTTTTCATTAGTTTGAAAATATGTTTCTTTTTTTATTTCAGGATACTTTCAGTTTAGTTAAGTTGGACTTCTTTATACATTCATGCGTATAAAAATCTTCATACATTCTTAAATATTTCCAGCTTCAACAACATGGTTAACGTCGTATTTTTCAATTTTACTAGCTCACTTAAAAGTTACGTACCGCCAATGGTGGACAGTGACCTTCCTCTTATTTTTGAGGTAAAGAGTGCAAAATTTTATCAATCTAAGAATAAAACTATGGATTTGTACAAAAGTTAAATCCACGCCGCCTGCCACAGACACTCTTCTTTACATACATAAATAAATAGACGGTACAAAACATCTAGTGTTATTTTTAACTTATTAACTCATTATAAGTATAAATTATATCAATAACTTATTGTGAATATAAGTATGGAATCGAAATTCATTACGATTTTTACATTGATATGTGGATGAATATTTATCATAAATCTATATTTTTTAAAAGAGCCCAAACCGTGTATTTTCTTTTTCAGAATAAAAAAATACTCCTCATAAAATCCAATTTTCAGTCCATTGTGATAAGGAACGGAAGTATCTATCCAATAAATCAAATATAAAGGATGTTTGATGAACTGCTTCTGCCTCTCGTAATAATATCCTGAAAGGTACCTGTCTACAGGTAATCCTTTGTACATACAGCAGCCTTAGAGAATATTAATATACGAGGAATGTGTACGTTACATCAAAGCCTAACCTAGCGTGAACACTCCAATATGGCGGCTCTAATTTATGTGCATATTAAATTCTTCAATATGTATCAATTGTAACGTATTGTTCGTGTAAATTTCAAGCAGTTTTCCCTACATATCAATCATCGCATTAGAATATATTACAAGACTTTGGGTCCATGGAGGAGACTGAGCCATTTTCTCGCAATAAAATCTCCAGATTGAAATAATGATGTAAGTTATCGGTTTATTATTGGCACTCGCGATCATTCGACTCCGTTTGGAATGTATTTAGACTTGCGTGTTTTATTTGAAAGTTGAATCCTAAAATTTTTCATTGTGGAAAAAGGGGGACTGCAATTTTATTGTAATATGCAGTAATTTTTCTCTGTATGCTTTGAAGTTGAACGGCATTAGAGTGGGGTAACTAAAAAATCTTATTCGGTTCACAAATCAAAAAGTTATGTAAAAAAATTGCAAGCATGTCGATTGCATATATTTGATTCATATGCGGGATAAGCATACGCAAAATATAGTGTAAGTGTACGCACTCTGTTTTCAATCTGCTATTCGGTACAAAATGAAAATTCCGGATATATTCTTATACACACAATATACAAACGGATTATTTCCTTATAAAACTTAAGGAGAAGATTAAATATGAAAGAAATTAAATATTTTTTTAAGTAGAGGGTTAATTGTACACACCCACATAACCGAGTACTCTTACTCGTACGTATTTGTATCCGTACCCGCGCGCACTTATCCTGTAAAATACAAATAAATTAAAACAAAAAAAGAATAGATGTTTAGTTATTTCTATCAGTATTGCCTCTTGTCACCCATGAAAATGATATTATTTTACCAAAACTTGTATACCACATAATTGCTTACACATTAGTAACAGAGTACCTATCGGTAACAGAGGTAAAAATAAATAAGAAAACCATGACAAAAACATTATTTACGTAACAATTTTGATTTTACGACTGGGCTCACTGTATACGAGTGCGCTGATTCAAGGCGACCCAAAGTGCTATAGAATTGAGAAATGAGCTCAGGTGAAGCACGCACGAATTTGTCGCTAACTTCTCCGCGTACACTTTAACACCGTGCAAGGTTACTTCTTGTGACGTGTGGTTGTTTTTCTATCCCCAACCTAGTCTTTTGGGGTCCGCTCCATGGGGAAATATCCAAGTATCTCAGCGTCCAACTTCGACTGTCAATGTTCATGTACAAAGTGTAGTTTCTGTTCCCCACAGTAGTAAATCAATCTTATGGAAGATGTGTGGCCTTATTTTTTTGTTGATAAAACTTATTCTAAATAGTCTTTTGTTAGAAGTCAACTTGAGTACAATTTTCCCGTCTGGAACCCACATTGCATATTCATGCACAATTGCACAAGCTATTGAAAGTATACAAAATAAATTCTTAGGTTTTAAAATGGGTATTCCAGTAATTATTTTGAACCACAACACTCTTTTAAATTAAATGAATATGCTTAAATTGTCTGACAAAATCATTTTAACTGACTTTGTACTTCTATATTGAATTCTAAATTATGCATTCGATAGTCCAGAATTGTTTGAATTGCTAAGCTTTCAAAATCCACTACGTTATACTTGAAGTCGGGATTTATTTCAATGCAGAAATTCTGGTACTAACTACCAAATGTATTCCTCACTGCCCAAAATACTTATGGAGGGAAATAATTATAATGAGTCAGTGGACATCTTTAATTTATCACGGGAACGGTTGCGTGGCCTTTTTCATACCAAACTTAAATTTGGATATGAAGCCAAAATACCCAACCAAACTGAATAATTATTTTTTCAAATCCTCCAAAATAGACTATATTGAATCTCAAACCCAAGAATAAGTTTAGTATGAAGGAGGACGCGCAGCCGTTCCTCCTAATAACACACAAAATATTGTTACTGAGGCAGTTTAGTATTTATGTACCTATATATAATACTGTAATAATATATAATTTTTCCTATTCATATGTAAAATCTCCTAAAATGGGCATTAAAAAAGAATTAAATAATAACTACAGGGTTTTCCAATAAGAGGTGTTATTTTTAAATTCAATCGTAAAAGATCAATGACTTTATTGCTTGTGAGGCACGTAGCGTACCGTTTTATTGAAATTAAACGTTTTTCAGATCAATACCATCCAATTCCGGCCATAAAAAATCATTAATCATCTCTCGATAGCGCAATCCATTCACCGTAACTGTTGGTCCAGCCTCATTTTCGAAAAAGTAAGGTCCAATGACTCCGCCGGACTATAAACCGCACCAAACAGTCACACGTTGAAGATAGAAAGGCTTTTCAACAATAATTCTTAGGTTTTCCGAGCCCCAGACGCGACAATTTTGCTTGTTGACGAAGCCACCGAGGTGGAAATGGGCCTCGTCACTCAAGATGATTTGCATTTGATTCACTCAAGTGAATTTTAATAATTTCAGTGCCTTGTTGAAGCGTGTATCGTTCCATTTTTATTGACGACGTAGTTTCTTCTTGTCAAATGTTAAAAACTGACAGCTTCAAAGTAACATCTACCGAAATAGCGGGCTATTCAAAATAACACCTCTTATTGGAAAATCCTGTATATAAATTATATTCAGTCGTCCCGTTGTTCCAAACATTTCAATTGTGATGTTCATGTAACTCTATTCGGAGTGTTTTGGATGTATATAACGTCATCTTTGACTACTGTTTTTTTGTGGCATACTAACACAGACCCGTAAGAAATCATGGGAAAAAATAAAACAGTAAAATAAAAAACACATTTGTTAAAAAACATTTAATTACAAAAAAATGTATATTGCCACGGTCCCCGATCAATTGCTTGAAAGGCTAGGGCGGTTTTAATTTATTTATACTAGCGGTACCCCTCCACGCGTTGTTGTGGCCCAATCAGATGGAGCTGTTTTTTTTTTAAATTTTCAAACTAGTTTTGCCTGTCACAGGTGATAGCTAAATACTACAAAAACATACGCGCAATCCAATGCAACCATGTGAACTGAAAATACAATAATCAGTATTATTTGCGTATTTTAGAATATCACGTACACACAACCGAAATTTTATTGTTTACTAGCGCACACCCGTGAAAAATCACCGGATAACCCGATTTTTTCACAACTCAGTTTTAATTTTGAAAAAGACAATAAAAATAATTTTCTTTTTAATTTTGCACTAGTTAGGTACCTATTTTATCGCTTGTCTAATTTCTTGACACAATCAGACCCAATTGAGAATATAAACATATTTTTTAAACCGAGTTTATCTGAGTTCATTAAACCAGAGTTTATGTCAGTCAAACTAGTATGTAGATAAAAGTAGTAGGTACAAGTAGGTAGGTACAATAAGACTATAACTTTTCAATCAATACTAATTTTCGTGTAAAAAAAAAAGATATTTATTAAGTAGCTTGTAAACACTGTGATGTATAATTACTGTTTTTAGTATATGTATAAAAGTACCGTTAATATTATATGAACAAATAAATAAAATTAGTATTTTTAATTGTTTATTACAAAAAAATGTTTTATGGGGAAGTGTATTCTAAATTTATTTATTTTAACTATCTTCATTGTCATTTTAGAGAAGGTGGGGGATGTTAATCTTTGAATGTACAAGAACAGTGTTATTTAAATATATATTAAAGGTTTTATTTAACTTCAGTCCCCAAGTTTTTCACTAGAGCTGAAAAGTATGGGAGTATAAATAGAGTCGAGAAGTGCAAAGAGAGTCAAGATTCTGTCACCCGCCTTGTATGAACAAGCCCGGGCAAACAATGACTGTCGTAGAAAATCAAGTTAATGATGCCACCACGTTTTATTCGCCCAAAAGTTCACTAACTGTCGGCAAAATCTAAGCGAACGCGATTGCGACGCGGTTTGAAGCGATAAAAAGCAAAATGATCGAAGTGGCAACGCTGACTTTGAGGTTTGAAATTAACAATAATTTTTAATAAAAATTATTTAAATATTAAAAAATATCTAGTAATCTAATATATTAGTACTCAATAGACAATAATTATATATTGTCGACTGCACTCACTTCACGCGCAAATGTCAAAGCAACTGATCGCGTCGCTAGCACTGCACCGCCCGAGACTTATTATTTGTCACGTCGGATAATTCCAAGTGGCGATGACCATTTGAAATCTTTTAACATTTCATGCAGTGAGTTCGACTTATTTAACTCAGCATCTCACATGTCCTAACCTAAAATCAATTAATAACATCCACACAATACCAATTACAATAATATAATATAGTTTTACATTTTATATTATTATGACCAAATTAAAAAAAAAAACATAACTTATATCACTGATGTCGCTATTCCAAATTCCTGTAATATTCAAAAACCTGTTTCTGAAAAAATAAGAAAATACACAGATTTAGGAAATGAGATTAAAAGAATTTGTCATTCTCAGATACTTACCATTTGTTATTTCGGCTACTGGTATTATACCTAGCTTTCTCAATCAAAATTTAGGCGTATTAGATCTGTCAAAGAATTTATAAAAAAAAATCAGTAATTTTAAATACATGTAGGATTACGAGAGATTTTTTAAATATTTGTATTTAAGGATCAGTAGGATTTATAGGTCCAATTAGAAGTTCTACTAAGCCGAACCCTCTGATATATAAATATCTGGAGTCGGTGAATTATTTTCCCATTTGATCTCTGGTGATTTGACGTGTTGTTTTTGTATCATTTTGTATTTATTATGCTTATATAATGCACTTGCATAATGTGGATTGACAAAATGATAATTTGTGGAAAAGTGTGTGGAAGGGTTTAGTTTTTCCTGTGAGGAAGATTTAACCCGGACATAAATTCGGAAAATACTATTACTATAAATTACTATTTCTCAACGCAGACTAGATTAAACCCCCTCCCCTCCCTCCCACCATCTCATCCATATTTGTTATTGTAACTCTTTTCTCTTTTATACTCAGTAATAATTAAGAAACATCAATGAAAACCCATTATTGGTTCAATTACTATACATAATTTACCACACCATATAAAATCTTATAACTGCTGGTATTTCCCAATAAAACAAAATAAAATAAAATATTTTTTGTGTTCACATCGACTTCGCCTAAGACGCAGCGCAGGTCATTCTCGGTAAATCACAGACAACTTATCAGTAGAACAGTTAATTAAATATCGAGGAACTTGTGGAAATATCCACCTGTATTATTTTCCAACTTTCCTACGGTTATAATTATTCGACTAAAGAAGACTTAGCGAGTTTCTTCCTAACTTTTTTACTGATATTATGATACTGGCGTCTCGGTTACAAAGAATAAATACGAGTTTATGATTCGTTGCTGAGTTTTGGCGTATCCTAGATTTAACTATATAGCTCAGTTATAATAACCGAACCAGAATAGGTTCTCCGTACCGTACCTTCTTTTCGTACGTTCTCAGATACCTACCGCAGCTAAGAATGTACGAAAAAACCTTTAACCATTTCGTAAATTACAAGACTAACGGATCTTAGCTCACTTATGTAAATAGAGATATAAATTAAAGTCAACTCACTTTCTAATGTTCCTTATTAACTAATTTCATCTTAGCAAATGACGAAACCAATAAAATTTGTACCAAAGACGATTATCTTTAATTCCGTACTGCATCGGTTGAAAATGGTAAGAAAGAATTTGTTAGTTTGGGTGTTAACTCTGTAAATAAGGCAAGATTATTTTTTTAATAATAACAATTAAATATAATAAAAATATCCAAAGTTGTCTATAAAATCACGCTAAAGTGAATATTCAATTGGGAAATAAAACACAAATAACTAAAATATCACATATCCGTACTAGATATTTGTTAAGCCCTTGGACTAAAAAATATTTTTTAGTTTACTTGGTATTATGGCCTCAAATCAAAATTTAAGTTTTGTATGAAAAAGGCCGCGCAGCCGTTCCTCTTAACATTCTCCTTTGTCCCTCATTAGCATCGTCATTTCGTTCGTCTTCAAGAAAAATTCATCTCAGATTGGGCAGGTTGACCAGGAACGACCATTAATACACTACTTTTATTTTAATTAAAATAAATAACTTTGTATATACCATTATTTAATCAAAATAATCGACGTGGTTTATCGGACACGATAGACGTACCATTTTAAACGTATAAACGTGTAATTCATTTATACTGACGAAAAAACCATCGGTTTTGATAAATTTCAATTATTTTGATTGAATAATGGCGTGTATAAATAAATTAATTTTCTATCATTAAATTAAAATGACGCCACAAATAAAATATATTGAAGTACTCTTATTTTATTTAGCAATGCTAACGACAGCTACAATACGTAGATAATTAGATTAATTTTCAAGCAAGATCTAAGTTAACAATCATCGTCATTGGAAGCGCCCAAAAGCTAAATTAATTGTATATCATTGTTTATATTTTTTGCGCTTAGCGTCAATTGAACCAACGCCTAACTTTCAAAGAAAAATACTTAAACCACTACGCTACTTTGAGAAAGTAAAAAATAAAGGTCGTAACACACTGGGTGGACGTACGCTACGTAAGCAACGCATGAAGATATCTGGACTTATTACAATCCATACATTTTATTTGGCAATAGATGCTTTAGTCACACGCAACGTAAGCCCATGTTTCCATTGCTGTGCCGATTTGGGATGTCCAGATCTGCGTGGGGCGTGTAAAGATGGAGGAGGTGGCGTCACGCCACCAACGAGTTGATTTCACGTCTACAAGTAGTATATCTATGTTTTGTATATTATCAATTGTTTGTTTTGACAGTTGGCTTAGTAAAATAAAATAATAAACAAAGTAAATCGTCCTGAAATTTGCTGTCTTAATCGCAAGACATGACAGAGATACAAATTGCATCTACTGACAAGTGAAACACATAAATATATTCAACTGATGCGCTTGCGTGACGCATACTTAAGGATTACAGATCACACTTAGTCACGAGTGGTCACGCGTTGCGTGCGTAGAACCAGTGTTCACGTTGACCTGGGAACGTGATAATGCGTGTGTCACGTACGTTGACCCAGTGTGTTTCTGCCTTTAACCTTTTATTGTTTAACGTAGTATTTCTTTATTGGTATCATCCTGCAAATCATTTAGGTACGTTAGGTTAATATAAGTTAGTTAATATTATTATATTTTGGTGACGACAAAATTTATGGAGTTTTATCATATTTGACGGTTTAATAACATTGTTAAATATGACCATTTAATGCAACCGGGGGTTTTGCGATTTAATACATGTATCACATCCCTAAAAGGTGGCAAAAATAATTAAAGTCCTTGCGACCAAACATGTCGCCGTTAAAAAGTTACGGCACAAAAAGATCGTAAAAAGTTACTCAATTTTCATGAAACATCTTTCCAAACCAACCACAACATATTGTCCTGCCACTAAGAACTCCATCGTTACCTCTCTATCTATTATTTATATGCGTCGCTTTTAAGATTAGGAAGGAATATATAACTAAATAGTATAATATAAAATCGCTATCCGAGTTTGTCTGTTTGTGCGCTTAGTTTAATTGAAGGATTCTTATTTTTATAAGCAATAATTGTTCGCCTGAAACACTCATCCACATTGAAAAAATCTCCTGATAAAAAATACATGACGCCAACGGGACTCGAACCCGTGTAATTGTTGAATAATTGTTGAATGAAACACTAGCATATATTGAATAATTTCGCGGGTAAGAAATAAGCCTCCATAGCTCAGTGGTCAGAGCTTTCGACCGGAAATCGAATAGACACGGGTTCGAGTCCCGTTGGCGTCATGTATTTTTTATCAGGAGATTTTTTCAATGTGGATGAGTGTTTCAGGCGAACAATTATTGCTTATAAAAATAATTGTTATCCTTTGTGCTATGCATAAATAAAATCTTGTCTTAAAAACATTAATTTATCAAAAAAATAATAATGAAGGATTCTTGTTTATTTGTTCTTATTGTTTTATTTTATTATGGTATTATTCTTACATATTTTCATGTCTTACGCTGTTAATAGACTGTTGGTATTGATTAATTGTAATTTATTTGTATTTTTTTTATATTAACCCTCTGCCTGCTGTGTCTGCATTATAAATAAAATTAAAATGTATGCATCCATCGATGACTTTTGTCGAATTTAAACATGCAGACCTTTTCCTTCCTGAAATTTCTACACCAGCATCCATTTTCTAAAGATTAATGAAGCTTTAAGATACATTATATCCGTAAAAGTAAAATAAATGAACTAAGACTCCCCTTCAGAAAAAAAAGAGTTAAAAGCTAATCTATCAAAAAGCAATGAAGATATTCGACAAATTACCAGTAGAAAGTAAACATAAACAGATTTCAAATTTAATTATAAAACCATGTGAAAAATTAAATTATATTCCCAAGAGAAATTACAAAACCCTTATTGATTAATTCTAAAAAATGTTTTTTTTAATAATACGACATAGATATCTACGTACTTATTTACAATGCCGCAAACAATAAAACGTTATTTAACATCTGTCCAAAATAATACCAAAAAAACCCTTAAAAATTTTATCCATTTTTCAATCAAATTGTTGATTGTAAAGCCGAATATAAACCACAATTACACACGAAGAAAACATACTGTTAATTTATTAAGAATCTGGACAAATATTCGTTTTCCCGTTGAAAACGGGATTGGAGGCTTTTAACGAATGAATTGACAGAGTTCCTAAAAACTATCAGTTAATAGAGAATGTGTTAGGAGGACTGCAGAACACGTGTTCATACAAATTCTGATATTGATATTGACACGCTGTAATTGTCGCATTCCGTTGTGATATTTACAAGGAAAAGGACACGTGTTTTTCATACTTACTTAATGACTATTTATCTATTTTTAATGACTAATATTTTATCAGGAAATTGGCATGCTATCACTTTTTTAACAGGATCATTTTTATCCGTGTATGTTTAGTTGCCTTTGAAATTTAGTTTAAGCATTTCCCATTGGGTCTGTTGATGTAATGATTACGTTATGAGGCCAGTCTTCACGAATACTACGTAGAAGGTATAATACGTATGTTTGGTTTTAGTTGTTACGCCCCAAGTAAGTTGCTTGAAGAGCCCGTCACGTGGACAGCCGGAGGCTCTCGTGCAGGAATCACGTTGCCGGCGGGCTCGGTAAAATGTGACCGAAATTTGATCTCAACCGGATATTATCGGGGTCTAAGGTTTATAATTATAAATCACAGTGTTACATATCAAATAAATGAGGACATTATAAGAAACCACTTAAAAAATATATTATTTTATATTTAAAAAAAAAAACTTGATTTTTTTTTAAATTTTGTTTTAAACCACTTTATTGAGTTATATAGGTTGAGTGCAGCTGAAATCGGTCGACCTATATAACTCATTCAGTGGTTTAAAACAAAATTAATTTTTTATTTTTTTTTTAAACATATTATTATTTATGATAAACTAATGTTTATAAGATAAAGTTTTTTTTTAACTAGTTGTTAGTTAGTTGGATAACTAATTATTATAATCATATTTGACAAGTCAATATTTTTCACCAATAAATGCAACCAACGACGCCATCTAGTGGGAAATTCAGAACCAAAAAAACATTTGCAAAAAAAATTATGTTAGTTGTTTACAGGTGCAAAAATGTAATAAGCAATAATGAAGTGTTTAATGAAATACTAGTACATATTGAATTATTTGGCGGTTTTGGAATCTCAGTGGTTTAGAGCAACTGACTGGAAATCAAAAGGTTGCGGGTTCGATTCCCGTCGGCGGCATTTATTTTTTTCTTTTAGGTAGGCACATAATTATTGTTAACAATATATACTTATTTACGGATTAAGAGTACCTTTAAATACATAATAAAAAAAAGTTTTAGAAAACAATTATTCAGTGTCAACATACTAACTTGATTACTAAATTTACAATCAGGCTATAGGAAACTAAATGTTGAAGAATAACTATTTTCAAATTCTTTTGTGCTATTAAAAATATCTGCTACTTCTGTTAGGAATTCTTTCAATTCATTCGTTAAAGACCTGCGTTCCCATTTATAACAGTAAAACGAATAATTTGAACAGATTTTTAATTAATTAACAGTATTTCATATTTGTAGGTTTTCTCCGTGTATGCTGATAGAGGAAGGATGAAAGTAGATTGAATACTGTAGAAATGAGATCCCTGAGGCGTGGGTATGTTAAACCAAACATGACCGCGTGAAGAATATGGAACTTCTCAAAGAATGCAAAGCTAAAGTAAGCGTCATGAGTTAGATTAAGAAAATGAAGCTTTGATGATTTTGAGCATGTAGAGCAAATGATCCAAGAAAGGAATGTAAGAAGAATATATTACACCTATTATAAATTGTAGACTAAGTCGGGTAGGCCCGAGGAAGATATGGCACAATCAAGTCAACTAAATACTTGAGTACAATCAATAATCAGAACAACAGAATGCATGTATGGGACGCTGTATGAACTCAATGAAGGAAAGAGTGTGCACCAAGACCGAGTTTTTCGGTGATCAATCTCTCTATCATACCCTGCGGGAATGGCGTGACGGTTTATACTAAAACAGTTTTTTAATTATAATAATAACTTGAGAGCCTAGACTGCTTGTCGATGCTCGTTCAATGTTTTCTTTTTTTATCAAATTCACGATAAGGCCTTCCAAATATGTCATTATTAAATTTTATCAATAACGGTTTCCAAGCAATCTATTGCCGGCGAGATGTCTAACCGAATCATTGAATGAGACATTTCCACCATGGTGTATCTCGAGCGCCGCCTCATTACACTCTTATCGCGTAGTTGTTGCTCTGTTTTACCAACGCGTTCGTCATGCCCAAATAACATATTCGTAACTATGTCAATTTATTACCGACAAGATGTCTAGCCGAGTCATCCCCGCAATGGTGTCGCTCATTTGGTGCCACCTTACACTCTTATCGCGTAGTTGTTGCTCTGATTTACCGATGCGTTTGTTTATGTCCAAACAACACCCTTATTCGTCATTGTGACAATTTATTGCTGTCATGTTGTGATGTCTAGCTGAGTCATTCAATGAGACCTCCCCGTAATGGTAGAGCTCGAGTGCTGCTTATACTCTCATCGTGTATTTTTTGCTCTGATTTACCAATTCGGTTTTCCATGGTCGAACGACACGTTCATTCGTCACTATGCCAATTTATTGCCGACTAGATATCTAGCCTAGTTATTCATTGATGCATACCCGCTACGGTGAAGCTCAAGTGGTGCCTCCTTACGCTTTTATCGTGTAGTTATTGCTATGATTTACAAATGCGCTCGTCTATGCCGAAACAACACCTCCATTCGTCACTATGACAATTTATTGCCGACGAGATGTCTAGCCGAGTCATTCAATGACACATCCCCGCAATGTTAGAGCTCGAGTGCTGCTTATACTCCTATCGTGTAGGTTTTGCTCTGATTTACCAACGCGTTTATCTATGCAACGATACGCTCATTCGTCACTATGCCAATGTATTGCAGACGAGATGTCTAGCCGAGTGATTCAATGAGACATCTTCTCTACGGTGAAGCTCGTGTGCTTCCTCTTTAAACTCTTGTGGAGTAGTTGTTTCTCTGATTTCTCTGACAAGGTGAAGTGCATGCGAGGCAAGGCGATGAGATACGAAGAACGATGACCCGATACAACTCGAGGCAAACGCGTCTACTGTATAAATACGTTATACCCACACTCTCGCACTCATGAGCCTATGGGTTGTCTCGCCTAGGGTGTAGATCAGGCATCAATGCTTTTTTTTAAATTAATTTTCTTTTCTAACCACTTCTCTGAGACTTTTGATATGCAGCTCTTAAACTTTTTATCAGCTCCGAAAAATGTTTAAATTAAACGTAAAAAGAAACAGGTCGAAAAATTATTACCCGCTTGAGGAAATGCCATATATTATGTTAATAAAAAAATAATGATTTAGTCAAGTCTGTTCTAAGATAACGATAGAGATAACTGCATTCACTTAATGACGACCACATTATAAATTAATTAATTTTCTTTTATAAAGAAATAAATTATTTGAGACAGCAACACAGCTTGTGTATATTGACTAATCATATCAAATAAAATTCATCATTTTTGTAATAAATATTTTTTTAATGCGTTTTTTTTGTGAGTAACTAAAATAATAAGGTACCTGCTACCAAAATCAAACAGCAGAGATATTTCCAAATTATTTTTTTTTTGAGTCAGGACATTAGTTAGTTAGTTAGTTATTATTATTATACTGGAATGGATGTGATAGGTACTGTACGCTAGAAAAAGATGTGGGAATAAGCAATGGGTACAACAGTCCATTAAAATATCATTTCGCCTTTTGAAGTGAATACCGCACTAGAGTCCCAACTGCCCCATCCATCCGTAGCCAGTGAGACTACAGCACCCCAATTGGGGTATGTAGTGTGGTTGACGGTAGTGGGGAGGGAAGGAGATAGGGAAATACTTGGCTATTCATATCTCGTCACCAAACACGGCTAAAGCCATTTAAAGCAACTTTTCAATTCTGAATGGTGGTCTTTCACCAGGGCGATACTGAAAATATCTTCCACTCTGGAATGTGCCGCAAAAATACTGTACATTATTTTCAATTGATAAATTGTGAAATAACAAATCAAATAAAATTAACTCTCGCACTTCGGGAATTGAACCCGTGACCTCTGGATTGCTAGTCGATAGCCCCAATCTTCGAGCATAGAGGCTGTTAAAGCCTCGCTTAAATTTACTAGTTGTGGCTAAAATAAATACTACCTACTCAGAAAAAATGAATACTCAAACTGTCCTAAAGTTTAAATTCTGCAGAGCATTTTGAACTATCTTTACTTAAATGGGGCTTATGACTACTAAATAACAATTTAATATTATATGCCTGTGTTTTAGGATTCGATGCAAAGTTCCATCAAAGTTATCGTGAGATTCCGCCCTGAGAATAAGCTTCACGACCAATAAGCCTCGTCCCTTTAGCCACTTACCCCGCCCTTCCTATTAAACCCATTTTTTACCTTGTTATAATAATTTATTTTTCCCTCCCTGGACACAGAACCCTCGGATCTATCCCTGGAGTCAAATCTCAGCTGGAAGTCTCTTATCCAAGTAATTATGTTTTCCGTGAAGTCAAGTGCCAAACTCTTCGTCGGGGCTTTTCTTCGAGAAAACGAAAATAATTCTAAACTTAACAAAAAAGAAAACGGCGCGACGTTTTTGCTTTGTCTCAACTTTAAGTGCAAATGAGTTTCTTTAAATTCTGTTAATTAAAATTTCACACTCAAGTAACAAAGGCTGGACTCATTATTTAAATCGGATTTTATTTATTTGTGAGAAAAACACAGCTGAATCTATTGACTATGTTTTTTAATGAATTACATAAAGTACGAAATTAACTTGTTATCTGTCGATGTTTTTGTTAAAAAAACACACTGTGCGATTATAAATCACAATCTAAAACTAATAACAGATGAACAAATAATTTATTGTATGCATAGCTAGAACGCAGACCTATGCATAGTATGCATATCTGTTTTTAAACTTTAACATGCTTTTGTTTACTAGTTTGTTGATTTAATTTTACCCTTTGAATGATGGTCGATAATATGAACTGAACATTCATAGAAAAATGTCAAATAACGTCAATAATGTCAAAAATCAGTGATGTCAAGAATCAATGAGTGTAAATCGGTCCGATAAGGCTAATTAAAAATAAAAATAAAACAATCATGATAAACAGTTTAAACTTTTTGTTGTATATATTCAATTTACGAATAGTAATAATTACACAGCTAATCTTATTTATGAATAAACTTTTTTTTATTTATATGGTAATATTATTGAATGTGTAAAAGAAAATCTTTAAAATGAAATGGAGTTTTCCAAGTTAAGCTTGATGACAACAAATAATGCTAAAAACGCCGAATTATGTGATAAATCGCAATGATGCGTGAATATGTTAAGTTTCAAATCAACATTATATATTTTATGAAAAAAAAAACATTGTCTTTTGTTATAATAGTAATTCTCTAAAATTGTGTCTACTGAATAATGTTTGTAGTTAATTTAAATATGGAATTATGTTAATTTGTATGTTGAATTGTGTTTGTAGTTATTAGTTAAGACTTTGAACATTGTTTACACGTCGCCTTATAAGGGTAATTTTCTTATTTGTATATACTTATTCATCTCATAAACACGAGCTCCTAGACTTTATGGAGTAGTAGAATAATTTGAAAAAAAACTTTTTACATGCTGTTATAATTCTAAGTCTTGTATTATTTTGTAATAAATAAATATATATAACTGGTAACCGGGTAACTCAAGACATTGGCATTCAACACATTTTAGAAAATCTATATAAAAATCATACCTTTGAGACGTACACGACATACAGTGCTATTCCACACGATTCATTATAAAACAAATGCAGCATCTAATTCGCCAATTAACTGAGCTCTTCATACCCTAAATAATATTTTTGTAAACTCTAACATTGACATTTTTTCAGATTCACTGCCTAAATTCAAACGTGGCATCATGTCAATAATTTAAACTGTCCAATGTGCATACACACAAACACTCACCCTTACATTACATACACACACCCATACACACACACACACACACACACACACCCTCACACACACCCTCACACACCTCTCACACACACACACACACACACACCTATATACTACACACGTCGCCTGGTAATTAAGGAATAAACACACATACCACTTAGCAGACATTACAACAAAACATATCATAGGTACTCAAAATGAAGTATCTTAATCCTGTGTATTGTTACTGTTTGTTTCTTATAAAATAAAATAAAAAAATAAAAATAAAATTAAATAAAGTCTTGAAAAGTCAAACAAAAGAGGCAAAGACAAAAAAACTAGGTTAGATAGGTAATGTAAGGTTATGTTTATATGCCGATTTTTTAATTATTCACTTTATAAGACCGTATGTAGTGCACCTATATTAAGTTTAATAAATAAATAATTATTATTCCTTCGAATGAAATAATTGTGTACATGATAAGAAAGCAAACGGATGATTGCGCACTTGTGCAGTGATGTTTAAAGGAGTTATGAGATGATATTATTAAGTTCGGCAGAAACACAAATAGTCAAATTGGTAGGTTGCATGAAATGGATTTAGATGTATTATGAAAACAAGGTACTTTCTAATCTTGTTATTTTCAATCCTTCAACTTTTCTGAACCTTATAATTGTTTAACATTAAAAAAATTATAGAAATTTTACTAAAATAAAAGTGAAAAAAAAATTACTTCAGGAAAGCATTATGCAGTAGTTACTAGTACATAAAAGTAATTGAAAAAGGTTTTTGATGATTTTTTTCATTCCTTTGAGAATATAAAAGAAGGTGTAAATATAATACAGCAGAATTCTTTTGCTTGACGCCATAAAATAAAACAAATAAAAGGCACTATTTTTGTGAAAGGTTTCAATGAATACGAATCCTGATTCGGGGAATAACGCCTCTGTTTGCAGTCGCAAATTTCTTTCAAAGTAAATTATCGAACCGACGACGTATTCAACCCCGAGTTCATCACTTAGTTCTTTGCATAGGTCGTCCAAAAGGAACCGCCTAGTTAACTGTCAATTTATTTCATGTTAGTTCACGCTCTAGTTATTGTCAATAGCGAACCGGTCTTTGATCAAGTCCGTGTCTTTGAAAAAATCAGACTAGAAAGAGTTGCATAGAGCAGTAACGTTTTTCCTTTACCAATTTGTCTTGCTATTGAGGTTGGGAAATGTGTGCAAATAATAATCTTGCAAAGATAAATACATGTCTAGAATTAGTCCATAAACTAAGTAAATTGTGATTACACAGATTAGACTTCTGGTAAACTAACACAATAAAAATGAATCATCAAAACATGTTTGACCTACTTTGATAACATTTTTAAAGAAGATAGTGTATAATATTTAGATATTTATTTTGAATAATTGAGGTTTTTCACGTAATACAACTTATGTTATGCATCGTTATTTTTTTAATCAGTTGTTATCTACTCGTACGTACAAGTAGAACCATTTATTTCTAAATTTTTTATCATTTGATAAATAACTTTTTTTTTTCTTATCAAAGATTTTTTTATGTAAAAACAGTGTTGGGAAATTGAAATATATCGCTAAGAAGCACGACCAATTTTTTTTGATTATTTTAAACCGTTATTCCCTGGATATGAATAAAGTGAAATTGTTTTCATTCCATCTGCATCCATCCGGCCAATATTGTTTATAATTGTAATAAGGAATTATGATAATCAGTTATACTTATTTTCATCTTTCTTAGAAAGATTGCCGGTGTTATCATTTAATGTTATCTTTATTGTTTTCGTCTGTTTATATTGTTTTGTGGTTTATTGTTGTTTTTTTTCTTTTATTTCTCTTAAACATATCGTCGGACTAACAAGTATTGAGGTTTTGACATCACATAAGTAGTGTTTTATGTATTATTCAGTTGGTTAAAATAATACATTAAGCGATGTAGAGAGACGTACCTGACTTACTTTGACCAGACCTGAAATTATTTGAAGTAAAATATTTAGATTATTTTTTTTGTTTTCAACAAAAAACGGGTAAGTATTTTCTGAGAATGGGTTTCATGATAACATAAACTGCGGTCTATTTCAATATCATGACAGATGTTTGATAAAATATTTGCTTTAGGGGAAGGGTATATATTTTATTATTAAATAAATAGCATTTCATGAATACCTACCGTGCTAAAAAAATGTTCACTTTAGAGGTGGAGTATTTATTTTATAATTAAATAAATACCATGTCAATCGTGTGAACAAATCTAAAAAAATATATATTAGTTCTTGATAATAAAACTCCTTTTTCACAACAAATCACTTCTTTATTCAGACTTATTTTTGCGTCCATTTCTCGTCTTCGTACACTTGAAAACAAATTCACCTCAAATATGGACATATTATACAAGTTAACCATTTTTTAATGATATACTAATGTTTATAAGACAAGGTTTTATGCATAGCACAAAGGATAGCAAATAATTATAAGCAATAATTAGTCGCCTGAAATATCAATACAAATTGAAAATATCTAACGAGTAAAAATAAATGCCGCCAACGGGAATTGAGCCCGTGCCTTTTGATGTCCGGTCAGGTGCTCTGAAACCACTGAGCTATTTATTTATTGGACAATTTGTATAGCGCCGCTTTTGTGAGATATCACTTCAGGGGCGCTTTAAAGTTGTTGCAGGTATTACAAAAGTCAGCTTATTTCCAATCCACCAACTAACTCAATATGTATCTTTTTTTTATATATTAACTGTACTTACCTATGAAGTACTCACTTAAACACATACAAATCGTATATACCTAAATATTTAGCCTTTCCAAAATGAGTTTTTGATTAACTGGCTTCATTTGAAATTCCTCCCATCCATCATGGTTTTCTATTAAGTGAACCCCAAAATAACTTGCATCCTCGCGTAGTTCCCTTCTTATCATCCTTCAGCTTACGATACGACTAACCACCATACTCGTAGCAGTATACAGTGGCGTGCTGGAACTCTCTTTCTTTACTCGATATTTCATAAGCATAATTAAATTTGAAAGTTTTATACGGTAGTGCATTTATTAATAGCCTTAATTAAAAGCTTTTTTTTCTACTATTTAAACAGTATTTTAGTTACACATGAAATAAAGATTGTATAAGTAAGAGTGATATTTAAAACACGTTGTGAGCAATTTATAGTGTGACAACATTGCGTTGAATGACAGGTGACAGTTTTTAACCTGTTTCTATTGTATCACGTAGAAAATCTCTAAAAAACATGATAAACTTGAAAAGAATTTTTTCAACCCAAGTCATATCAAGTCCATTCACAGATATTCTAAAATATAAAATAATTTTGACAACAATTTGGATACACTAACTAAACATTTCTATTGGCTTATCTCTTTGGTCGAAATTTAGAAAGCGTATGGATTTAGGTATTTTTTCCTTCAATTAACGTTCATAATGTCAAAAAATCGTCCATTTTCATCAAAATCATCAACTTTTAAATAACAAGCATGAAAACTAATACGATTCTGTCAACTGTTAAAGCTAAATCACAAATAAACAAGCCTCTTCTGCTGAAGAAGCAATTTCTAACTTTACAGAAAAATAACAAATACACAAAAGAATGTTTTTACACTTCCGTTCCGGGCCCTACTCCAACCGGTTACCGCTGGTCTCGCGCACCGCGTACCCTTTTGGTAAAGAAGGAAAAGTGGCTGATCCCCCGGTTAGCTGGATCTATTTAGTGTTCTTTATTATTGTGCTTATTAGCTCAGTTCTGTGTTTTTAGGATTTTGGACTTTAAAGCTTTAAAAAAAAAAAGTATTGTTACTAGTTAATGACATCAATGTACTATAGCTGCTTTGCATTGGCAGGCTATTGTTGCATCAAAAATATAAAATAATTGCTTAGGATGTTTATGAAAACCATTAAAACTTTCGCTGAGCTTAATGCGTACATATTCCCAAAATACTGAAGGACGAAAATCAAAATGATTTAATTTTTATAATAACGATTTTTTAATGTGTATGTAGTCACGGCACTCCACTGTTATCCACGCAGTATAGAAAGGGTTTACCATCGACCCACTTCTGATACTGATGAAGGGCAAATTGTTTATTCAGCTGATTGAACAAGAATGCTAAGTTTATTAAAGAATGTACGTCTATGTATGTATGTACGGTGTATTACGAAACAAAGTAAGGCAGTATGTAGGACGCATTTATAAATACAATGTTATTCTGACCGTCAAAATAAATGTTTTACCTACTTGAATAGCAATAATAATTTTATGCATATTAATTTTATTCTGATATTAAGGAAAGCTCATTGTTTTTTGGCTGTAGATCATGGCTTCCTAAATTGGGGATTTTCGTGAAGCTGCAACTTGCAATTTTGAGGAGGGGAAGAAAAAAAGTTAAAGGTCGTGCAGTATCTGATTTTTTAGATTTGGTTACAATAACATACAAAACTAAAACCATTTTTACGATACAAAAAATGTATTATTTTAATATTTTAAAATGTATGGTATGGAGTCTAAATAAGCGCTCAACATGGTTATAGACAAAAGGCTAAACACATTAGGTAGGTACAGCATCTATGCCAACAATGTGCAGTTAATAAAAGGTCGATATCTATATCATGGGACTTGGTGTTAAATTTTCAAACTGAGCCGGCTGAATTGAGAGATCGAACGGAATTATATCCTGCACACGTTGAAAGCGGGAAGCCGAACCAAATAGAATCAAAACCATGTAAGCAGAATTATCGCGATTAATTTTTGGGTTATTGGGCTTCCTTATTTTTTAGGTTTCAGACAGCGTTACGGTGTCCATCACCAAGGCAGAAGCGTAGATTGTGGTGAAGTGTGTTTATGTATATGGAACCAAAATCTGCAAAATATAATAGAGACGATGGCGCTAAGCTTGATAGTATCCGGTACTGGCGGCGTTAGCACTAAAAAAAATGTTGTATCATATAAATTATTATTAAAATATGTACAAAAATATAACATATATAATTGATATTATCAAATACTATTTTTTAATATCATGAGAAGTACATTCAAAAATGGTTATGAAATTCGTAATTTTCCACACTTCTCCTACCCTCCATTCTAGTTGTTGACAAGTTTTATCATAACCTTTCTGCAAATCAACTATACTCATCAATTAATTTAGCTGCTAGAACTAAATTCGTAAATCTCATATGTAAAAATCAACTATACATAAACAGTTTCTGTGGCTAAGATTGGAGTTTATTTGGATATATTTGACATATTCAAAATAATTATTAACTGCATTATTGAATAACATTCTTTATAACAACTTTTCCAGTTTGACATCCCTTCCTGTAGACTCCAAAATAATGAATTAATGTTCCTTAAAACAGCATTATTTGAAATAGTAAGTTTTCATAATATGAAATATTATATTGGCTGTTAAACATTTCATTTGAATGTAGTGATTATATACCCATTTAAAGTCCAATAAATGTTTCAATTATTAGACCACACAGTTTATGTCTTGTAATCAATTCATTCTTAAATTTTGAGTGCAATACGCGTAAAATAAAAAAAATAACGCCAGTTTTCCTAATATCATTTATGACACAGTTTTAAAATTATTTTTTTATTACATTGTATGGTTTTATATGTCCTATAGAAGTCGATGAGTTTTTTTTTTGCTTTTCACTAACAACGCTGAAAAAATTATTGACATGGTTTAGGATTTTTTCTGGATTTTTCAAAAAGCACCATTAAATTGTTTTAGGTTAGTTTTCAAGGTAGGTTTGGTACGACTAACTTCGCGTAAAACGATTTAGATTTCTTTTAGATTGCTTTTAATTTCTTTTATTCTTCATATTTAGCCTAATAATACATATATAATCAATACTGTTTGCCTCATTGACGAAATTGGGATTGTGTTCCGTGTTCCAATGATATTTGAAAAATTTTCTAAGGTAAATTTGTGTAGAGAAGTCGGCGGCGGAAGGGTTGTAGAGAGTTAGGTAGTTGAAGAAGGAATGGGGCGGTCAAAATCAGTTAGGAATGTTTAAGGGATGTTTGCGTAAACCTTTCGTGGACAACCTTTGGACTACATTCATCTAAGCTTTTAATAATTATTAAATATTTTTAGTATCTACGGATGGTATTAAAAATACTGTGATTTCGACAGTATATATTCTTCTAGATATGATTTTGTCATTTTAAAAACTGGAACTAATTGTGAGAAAAATTCAGACAAGCAACAAAAAGAACCCAACCACAATATAATTTTTTCACAGAATCCAGAACCATCCCATGATTTTCGTCGATGATCTCGGATTTGTTTGAATTGAAGTGTCATTTTCAAAAGTTGAACTGATGGAATATTTTAATTATCATCTTCAAAATTGGAACTGAAGACATCCGACGGAGAAAGGAGAAGGTTGGCGTTATTATATTTATAAATCATGCAAAGTGTCATTCTTAAACTGTATTATAAAATTTGTTTCTTGCAGGAGATCGAGCACTGTTACTATCACGGCACGGTGAAAGATTATCCTGGAGCGAGTGCCGCCTTCCACACGTGCAACGGCGTGTCGGGAGTCATCCACGTGGGCAACGAAACCTTCGTCATACATCCCTTCTACGGCGGGGATCTCTCGGTCAGTATTCTATAAACTACTATGTGTACTAAAATAGTCATTCATATATCTTCAACTTCACCAACCATAATATTTAATTGTAAATCTATATATCTACTCGTATACTGGGTGTATCAGCCCATACCCGAAGGACTTAATCTGAGCATATTTGGAGTTAGAAATGTTGCCACTGGGTAGTTGGGTACAATCTAGCGGGCAACAGACGATACGTGTTGCATCAGTATGATGAGTGGCGACCTATGATCAGTAAATCTAAATCTAAAAAATCATCGGATAGCAAAATAGTTTTTCTATGCCAAATATGCACAAGAACTGCTGATAAAATCATTTGGGTACGTGACGTTAGACGAGAATATTTTACATTAAATATAAATATTTATGTAACAACGTAGAAACATTGTTGGGATCATAATAAATTATGTGCTATTCTTTAATTTCTTTTGCATCATCGCAGCATGATCTGTGTTAAAACTGTTTAACGTACTTCTTGATTTCTTCAGAAGGAGGTTGAAGGGCAGCACGGCTCAATTATCCAAGAAAAAGCAATAAAAAATTTATTTAAGATTAACTTCGAAACTATCCAAAGTACTTAGATAGAGAAAAACGTTTTTATGGAAATTTTGTAAAAAATTATACATTATACCAGTTATCGGACAGCATCCAAATTGAGTTCGGACTGTGACAAAGGGAAGCGTTCTCTAGCATGATTTTCAATCTGGTATTGCAGTTCATCGCTCTTAACTTCTTGATCGCAAACACTAAATTTTAAAATTTCTTGCCAGCTTTTTAATATTTTTTAATGTGAAACCGCACAGGAGTCCCAACTCTTTCCAACCGTCTGGCATACCGAATTGGGAGAGGTTTAATGCAATGGTAGGGGAAGGAGATGGGGAAGGACCAGTCTATTCAGATCTAGTCACCAAACACGGCCAAAGCCTTTTCAAGCATTCTTTATATTCAGAATGGTGGTCTTACACCATGGCGATACTGAGAGTATCTTCCACTCTGGATCGTGCCGCAAACATACTTTATGTTATTTTTAAATATGTGAAATAATACAAATGTCCAGTCCTACAGACCAAATCCAAAAATCTAAAATCCAAAATATTTCTTTCCGGGAGTCTACAAATTGTATTTTAAAATAACCATTAAAATCACCAGTAAAAATGTGTTCAATATCTTTGTACTATAATGTGTAGAAATGTACTGGCACCAACCAGCCAATGGAAGATTATTTACCATATACTTTTCCAAAATTGAATAAAAGCAATTTTGTTCGTTTGTTAATCATATTTCCATTACTTAAAAACTGTATTCAAAATATTTAGAAAATTTCTGCCTGTTTCGGGCCTTTCAAAGGGTAAATGGCTACTTTTATGTCTACGCGTAATCATTTTGTTGCGTTTCTGTTTTTGCTAAAAATTAGCATAAAAAAATTTATGCGCACCAAACAGTTATTATTTTTGCATTAGCTATAGTGTAAATAGTTGGAAGCTTTTATCTGGCTAAATGGCCAAAAATATTAAATGTATTGTGAAAATTTTCGCCGTACATTAATTTACACGAACGTACAAGTAATTATAATATAAAATAAGCAGGCATATAAGAGTTATGCTGAGATGTTCCATAATAATAATCTCATCCAGCTTGCTCTATTGCATGTTCTCCTCGGTATTATGATTGATGTAGAAAATTTAAATTTACGAGAATCTTCGAAGATATTATTTCTCTCACTACTCCCAGAGGCCATCTTCCTACTTTTCTTCGAACCGACTACAGAGTGGAAAAATGAATAACTTTCCATAATAACTGTATCACAATATTGAATTAAAAAATTCTCCGTACTGCTTCTCGGATTTTCTAGCTGGGGGAAGAATAAACAAATTACTTCGGAATTAAATTTCTCTCCCCGTTAACATGAACTTCCAGCAACGATTATTCATACTGCGTTGATCTGCCGCGACGCTAATGATTTTTGAAAGCTTTTATTGCAACAGCGCAGAGCATCCTTGATTCATTCATTATCTGACTTGTTGTTTTCAGAATTCCAAATTTGTTATTTATTAAAAAAAACAGCACAGAAAAATGAAAAGTTATTACAATTTTGTAGGATTTTTTTTAATTTTTTCGCATTTTTTAAAATAATATATGATGGTTTTTTATCCTGGGGAAATATTTGTGTCAGGCTTGAACTCTTCTTTTTTTCTAATAGACACCATCTCAAGCCATATGAGATCCATTTTTTTTTAAATTTAGCTTTAAATTTACAGTTTTAATCTTAGTTGATGTTGAGATATAATTACAGAAAATATTTACAAAAATATCAGCACATGTTTCAGCACATGATGATTCATGACGCATGGTTTCCTCACTTATTCACTGCTTGGTTAAATAAACAATGCAAATTACAATATATTTTTTATTACATTTGTTTACTGACAATTATAAAATAATATCACAATACAATGCATATACAAATGAAGAAAAGTGAAGAAAATTAATAAAGAAATAAGTAGGGCTCAACTACAAATAAACTGCATCTGAATAAAATAATTAATGACAAATTGCACATATCATTGTTTTCCATCTGAATAATTTCAAGAATATTTCACGTAAATCAATAATACTACGTGTCTATTTTGATCTATCAAAATTCTGCAAAATTTATAATTTAATAATAATTTTGGAAACTTTATCTTAATTAGGTATCTTTCGAAATCAATAATAATTATAAGTATTGCACTGGCGAAAGAACACCATTCATCATTGAAAAGTTCCTTGAAATTACTTAATCCTTGTTTTGTGACCAGATCTGAGTATTCATAAAATCAACTTAAAAAATTAATTACAAGAAAGGTGTGTATTAATCGAAATATTGGAATCACAAAACCAGTATTTAAAATAATTTTTTCGTTTTTTCACAATTTGTGTTCAACCCTTTTGGTCACGAATTGTTTAGGGCGCCTAATTTATAAAATACCACAATTTATGTAGCTATCTCTGGTTTACGTACAAAGTGTAATATTTTCCAAACCCGGTGTCATTTGGATTACTTTTCTTCGTGACCCAATCCTAACCCCATGCAGCACTATACGGGTCACAGGTACTTAACGCAAAATAGAGGAGACAAACCAAAATAATGTTTTATGCCATTACCTAATGTAATAAATTCTAGTTATAAAGAAATACGCACGCTTGTAAATCTATCGGTTACTGTAGATTTTTGTTTAATAAAACAGCATATTTGAGCAGGCAATGCTTTCATAGGATGTAATTAATGACAAAGATGTGCGGCGGATTTTTTATGGATTTCTCAAAGTAATGGGCCTTACAGTCACTCAATTTGGTTGAGCGGTTGTCATTAATCTGGTTGAGGTGAACATAAAGTTGAATCGTATAGAGATGCATTGTATGCGATAAGTTTAACACTCCCCGGTTGACACACACAGGTTGAACTAACCGATAGTTGTCTGAAAGGGCATTTAGAACTGAGTTTTTATTCAACTACGTTGTACCATCCACTTATTCTTAAACCAGCCAATGTATCGGAGAGCCTTATGGTACCCAATGCCCATTAAATTTTCTCGGTGATGTATAGTGCAAGTATTTCCAAATTGTTGACCCAAGAAGAAGGAAGGAAGCTTACATTTCTAACACCCCTATATCGGACGCGACAAGAAGTATTTGCTCATGTATTTATGTGTGTAAAGTGCACATGCTACTATTACGAGTATATCATTTCACATCATCAATCCTTATTTCGTTTCCTTAAGCTCAGACCAATGCAATTAATTTTCGATAATATCAGGCATTTTAAAATAATGTCCTTTATCCCTTTCAGCCCCAGTGTTAATTCAAATTAACATGAACTTTGTGATTTTTTTTACCGTAACGGTAGAGATTTAGAAAAGCCATGTTTTTGTTTTCTTTTTGCTTGTAGTCTTTTCTGTGGCGTCTATTTTTTTCCGCTCGGTTGAAATCCTTATTCCCGCCACAAAGTTAAGTAGGTTTCATCAAATTTCTGCCGTCATTTATTACATAATTTAAGGTGAGATATCAATATTTTCTACTCGAATTACAAATATTTTAACGCATCAAGATGTGTTCCATAATAATAACATCAGTTCAATTCACTGTTCACAGTCATTTGCCAGAATATTGTAAATGAATTTCAATGTTCATTCAAATTAACACTGGTAGTGACGAACATGTTTTCGACTAGTATGACGAGTTTTTAAAGATTTATTATCCTAGATTATTTATTTATTTCTGAATGAATTTTAGTTAAAATTTTATTTGTTTGTACATTAGAGATTATCATATGGGGGCTATAACTTACCTTTCCAGCGCCGACCATTTAATGTGTGTTGTGTAGAAAGTAAAAAGAAAGTAAAAAGATGTAGTTTAATGAAAATACGTTACACTATAACACGAAATTAATATCAGAAGGATTTTATCGGAGCCAAGAAATGTCAACTGCCAAGTCGGACTTGAAAAACAGGAATGGCGGCCGTTGACCAAAACTGGCCAGTGCTCTGTTTTTGGGTGGTAATCCCTAAAACAGTGTTTCCTTATAAAAATATTATTTGCAGTTAATTGCCAGTTCTTGACTCCACAATCACTACATTGTAAATGTGCATTTTTTACATGAAACAGTCATTTGTATTACTTTTGTGTAATGTTTATTTTACTATACTATTTAAAAAATACCCTCTGATGCCCAATGTTATTTCAAATTAACATTTATAAAAAAAAAAAAAAATTATTACAAAAATTTTCAAATAATTTTCTGATGTATTATCAAGCATTACATATTTTATAAATGTGGAAACAATAATGCGGGTGTGAAAGGGTCAAACAACTCTGACATCTCATGCATCCTGTGAGGAGACAAAATGATCACGACTATTAAATTAATTACCAAGTTAACTAACATAGAAGTGACTTGCAGAAGCAGTCATTCCTTAGGTACCTCACTCGACAGTACTCGGGAAAAGTAATAAGTTGTTTTATTGATTGTCTTTCTGATCTTACAAAGCTCCTGCTGTATTACCAGCTGGACTCTAGCTGAACAATTGGTACAACTGTACATTTGTGTCTGTGTCCTGATGAATTTACAGTATCTTTGCGGGATCCACTTGTCCCATAAAACCCCTAAAGTGAAAAAAACGTTTTAAATTTAGTATTTTAATTTTATTCAATAAATGATTATTTATCTTGCTTGTTAAATACAATACTAATATTAGCCCATCAAGAATCATTATAATGAAAGCCTACATATATAGATTATAGTACCAGGGCGCAGCTGTATCCATTGTGTGTTTATTAATAAGCCCTAAGTCCCGGCATAAACTGATCTCTCCTTCAACTAATGCGAAATGATTAATGCTTTATCACGGATATCTGGGAAATATCTAAGGGATTTCGGGAAACTTCTTAACGAAGTACGGGATAAGAAAGGCAGTAGACATTAAAACAATATGTAGGTATTATGCAAGAATCAACACACATTTCAGAGATAGTGAGATAGATAGGAAGTGGAGATAGAATTCGATACTGTTGGTCTGAGTGATTGTTGTATTGATTTATTTAGTACTGGCTGTACCCCACCACGCGTAGTTGTGGCTTAGTCCGTCTGTGCAGATAGAGAAACAACAGCGAGTTTTGCTTTAACGTCCACGCTTTTGCGCTTTTTTTAAAAAAAACATGTTTTTTATCAATGTTGACATCCATACAATATTGTTATATAAAAACATATGGTATTCTAATGCAATGTTGTGTCGAAAATTCTTTGTGAATAACTTTCGGAGTTTTAAAATTTTGAACAAACGAACATTTACTTTTTCATTTATACAGATAGATTTTTTTTTCCGTATATAGATGTTTCATTACTTTACATTTTACACTATTGCTGACTAGGCAATACTAGGTTCTACCGTTGACTCACTAGGATTGTGTGATACTCTACTAAAATCTAAGCATGTGTTAAATATGCATAAAAATTGAATATATAATAGATTGGGACTAAGGAAAGCCGAAAACACTTATAATAGTAAAATCATTAAGAACCAAATAAACCTCAATAAAAGTCCAATAATACACAAAGAAAAAATAGTATTGCTAATTTATTAAAAACCTCGCCTTGATTAAATATCATGGCGAAATGCGTGTACTGACATCTTGATAATATATTGGTAATTCACTAAAAGCTTATAAGAAAACCTGGTGATTCATTTGTTAATGCCTGCAATCCCGTTTTTGCCAGATTACCGAAAATTCGAAGAGATTATAATAAATTAACAATACTCATTTTGTTCCGTGTAAAGTTGTTCCTTTTTTTATAGTGAATACCTCACAAGAGTCCCAACTGCTCCCGTCTGGAGCCAGTGAGACTATGGCATCCCCAATTGGGGGATGTTGTGAGGCTGAAGGTAGGTGGGGAAGGGAAAGAGGAAGGTGGGGAAGTACCTGGCTATTCAGATCTAGTCACTAAACACGGCTAAAGCCATTTGGAGCAACGTTTCAAAAACGTTTCAACGTTCCTTACTGATACAGAGCACTCACGTCCTATTCCTTCATCTATTTCCTTCCCTGGGGTTGAGTATATTTTTTGTAATCCACTTTAAAACCATATGGAACACGTGTAGATGTTAGTATAGTACCTCACGCACTGTCCTAAAGAAGCTACGCTAGGAAATAAACCTGGTCGGCGTTAGTACAAAAATTAATATGATGTTTACAAAGATATTGTTTTATTTTAGATTTATTTAGTGTTACTTATTATATAAATATTTTTATTTTTTGGCTGTGATGTAATAATGATGTGATAATGTACATATTCATATTAGACTCAAATAAAATGCATGATATTAGACCATTAGATGTATCTCAGTGTAATAGACCCGTCAAATGTTTCAATCTTGTGTAAAAATCACAGCAAAAACCACAAAATGCAATACAAGGCGAACAATAAATAATTTCCAATTGAGATTTTAATTTAGATTCCACTGATATTTCCTACTCCGGCGGAATTTACGATTCTCCTATTACAATAATCTAATAGAGCTCTAACGCATTCTATTTATATTTGCATATTTACTAATAAACTTGCGCTACAATAATATTTTAACGAGCTTTTGGAAGTTATTGTTTAGAAACAAATATCTCAAATTTCGTTTCAAAATATTGGCCATTAAAATAAGGAATTTCACCTTTTCTGTTCTTCTTCAAATATAAACAAAGAGGGGAGTAAAGGCAAACAGGCCCTGTTTAATCAATTTTATATTATTTCGTTTGCTTTTGTAAAACATTGAAATAACAAGATGTTTTCGAACCTTCCGTTTCTCTGAATTGATTGTTTATTGTTTACTGTATAAATTTGTTCATCGAAATATTGTATTAAAATGAGAAATTAAATGTAGGTAGTTAAAAACTACGAAAATTTTCATATTTCTCAACATTTCGTAGTCCAGAAGACTTCAGAATAAGTTGCGAGATTAAAGAAAGAGTGGAACAAGAAGGTCAGAATTGGTTACTAAACATACTTTAACACCATTTTAACGCTGAAAACATTTTCTTCTACTTTAGAAGGGGATCAATTATACAACTTTATTAAGTCAAATTTTACATGCAAACATTTTAAATTTGTTCTATCTGGGTTCGAGCCATTGACCTTTGTATTAATAAATGATCTTACCATCCTGTCATGAAGGTAATCACAAAACCATTGTTTTTTACCCTTTGGTAAATCATTCTGCTTCCTGCATGATGCTTAGCAATTCTAGCTTTTGAAGAAAGTGCTTATTTAAAACAAAAAGAATGCCAGGTCACGTCATTAAAGATCGCTTCCCAAAAAGCCTTTTTAATTTATGCTCGTCCATTTGCGTTGAATAAATATTTTCAAAATTGAATTTATTTTTTATGAGCGACAGTACTTTCATGAACGAAATCGTAATTAAAAATGACTTCTGAAAACATCCTGGCGCGTTTCCAATCTTCTTCTTATATCTACCCTCTACCAACTCCTTCCAACACCCCTCCCCCTTTCCATCCCTCTCTCAAGAGATCATCCCCTCGCCATAACCTCCCCATCCCCGTAATTGATTGTATAAATTATTCCACAACAAGGAGTTGGCACTTAGCGCCTTGTTACAAGAAAAACATTCTTAAGAAGGTTTTTGTTCCACTCCATCGAAGTTTCAAACCAAGGACACGATTTAACGTGCGCTTGTCATAAGTGAGCTTTTAGAAAATGATAAAAATGCTGTTTCCTAAATATTCGCCTTACTTTTAGTTTCATACACAGTTTCATTACCAGAGAATCTTTCTAAATTTCTTGGTTAGGTTTTTTTGGGTTTTTACTTATATGTATACTTACTCTTCGGCTAAATTGGCATTTTTTTTAAAATGAAAAATTCGACCCTCTGCAAAGCAGCCCGTTTGATACATTCTTCTATTTTATAAGATGTTTTGCAGTAATTGAAAGTGGAGGTTGTTTTGGCCTGGAAAATTGTGTTGATTCTGCAAATATTTCAATGGAAAAAGCTCCAAAGAACTAACCTCACTCACCGGCTTATTGTTTGTACACGATGATCCGTGACTAGTAACTTTATTACGATTCACCTTAGCTTACCAAGTTTATCAAAATTATTGCCACACACCGTCAAGACCAACCCGACCAAACGATTTCTTTTCATTTGCCATCAAGCAGAACTAACCTTAGGAAAAAATCTCTAATTCCACTTATAATATGTGTGCAGTTTCACATAATTTCGTAATATTGGCATTCAAAAATAACCTTCAGAAATATCGAAAGACTGTAATATGTAATATCACAAATTAATGCTTGAGTAGAAAATGATAACGCATCTCTTCCTACATTCTTCAACCATTTTCCTTTGACATTTTATAAGTTTTAACGCAAAATAAAATTCCTATCTCTACCCAATATTACCATAAAATTTTTTTTGACTTAATCTTGTTAATCTCGTAATATATGTTTATATTATAACTAAAACTGTTTCTGACAAAAAAAAACCTCACCTGTGCAAAAATTGGCTGGCTTTTTTGTTTCCTCCTAAAATATAAGTCTCTTCAAGACCCAGGTTAATCTAAATGTATATAGACTCCATCACAGCAACTGTTGGCCCGATTAATATTTAAAATAAACTGTATTTTAATGAAAAGAGAAATCGTGTTATTATCACAAGGAAAACAAGGAGATAGGAACGGGAGTCTTTACCGTATGATGATGTTGGTTTCTTTTGAAGTCCAGTTAGTTCCTTGAACATTCCGTATAACTAGAGTGTATAGGTATTTATATACCTTATGTAATCACCATCAATGTTATATTTTCACCACAGGACTAGTATAAATATTCAATTTGCACTATTTAAATAGTCTTTTCACGAGATTAATAATTTGCGCAGCGAAATAACACGCACTTTCAACATCGCCGACAATTCGATTAAAAAACAATTAACATATGTGGGTTAATAACAAATGAATAACAATGTGGCGTTGGTCTTTTTTCTTCAGTTCTAGTTTCTTCCAAGGTAGGACTTTTAGAAAAAGAAATAACAATTTTAAAAGGACTTTGGGATGTGATATTATCATTAAACTATTAAAGTAATTTACTCTATTCATAATAGCAAAATAATAGTAAATTTACTTCTTATATTAATTACTTTGCGCAAAATTATTATTTTAACATCAATACTTCCTGAAAAATTTTTCTGTTCTCTTCTCACAGAAATATTATACAGTTTTTACAATATCCTACAATTTCCATGCAAACTTGCTGGAATAATAATTATTCATGGCAACGGATTCGTTAAAGAACCTTTCCCTGAAATTTACTTTTAAATACCCGGAAGTTCCCAAGAATGTTGGAGGTTATCTAAATCGGCAGTTATTTTATTCATTTAAGCAGATAGCATATTAAAATATAATTTGGACAGCTGGCAGATGTTCAATATGAAAATTGAATTGTTTTTAAACCAGCTTTCATTTTACGGTTTAACTGATTTAAAATATTTCGCTAACGTTTTAATAATACATAGTTTATACCTGCTGGTAAAACTCATTGAATTAATAAAAAAAACTGCCTTGATTTGTTTTTTTTTTTAAATACAAATCTACTGTCTTATTCCAAGATTGATGAAATTTCACACACTTGACCTTCAAAACAAGAAGACTCACACTGTGTACGTGAGATTTCAAAAAATGATCTCCGCCTCCTATTTTGATACTTCTTGATGAAATTTTGCACACACTGCAACCATTATGATCGTGTGCATGTTCAAAATTACAAGATAATAATTACTGTCTCAATTACCGGGGCTTCAGCTAGTACAACATAGAATAAAATGAAAGATAAAAAATAAAAAAAAATTGAAACAACATAGTGAAAATATAAAAAATAACTAAATAATAATAGATCTTGCATACAACAATTCATAATGAACATTGTGATTTATTTTTTCTAGTGTGATTTCGGTGAACTGACCCGAGGATAAATTAATGGAAAATGATAAAAGATGAATTTGGTGCCCGTTTTTCTGAAAATCGAATATGTGTTGCTCACATATTCGATTTTCAGAAAAACGGTAAATGCTCACCTGTTGTGGTGTAAAAAGTCAAGCCATACCCTTAAAACCCACTTTCGAGAGTAACAATCCAATTTAGAAATGTATTCGTAAACTCATCGCCGTAACTAATAAGGGTTCCGCAAATTACAATCATGTTTGCGATATAATTACCTATAATTTTCCGTCCCTGAAGCAGGCCCTGGAGGGATGGTCCCATCGTTCCCGGACGCGGGGGTGCAAATAGTGGACATTACAGGTGAATAGCGGCAACTGGGGAGCAGGTGTTACCCCAGAGATTATAACGGCCCTTGGTTATGAACTCGCCAATGAAATTTAGCTTGATAACCCGTGTGCCTATTTTAGAATTTAGACAAGCAATTCTAACATTCAGGAGAACAAACCATGTAGTAATATTATCAACAGGCCAATACAATTGGAGATGTTCGGTGGTAAAAAATTTTGCGGTTTAAACGTTATAATATGTTTTATAAAGTGGTCACTTGCTGTAGAATTCAAGTGTTCGACCTTGGCGCACGTATGCTTGCGCCGTCTAGTTGCTAGTTTTTCAGAAATATCTCGTTTCTAAGGCAAATTTCTGGCAATATAGTAGATTTTCAAATTTGGTAGAACATAAAATTTTCTACGGCTTCTTGTTCCACAATTTCTCGAATATTTACCATGATATAATGTCGTACAAATGCATATTTTATGATTGCATACCAAGTTGATCCCACAACGAGATTTCATTAATGATAACGATTGCGGATTAATCCAAATAATAAATTGATTAATAAAATTATAGAGAATTTTGTTTGGCATGAGATAACATTAAAAAAATTAAATAATCCTTAGATCAGTCGGTATTTATGGTAAATTAAGCTTTTTATAGTAGGTAGATATAATTATTAGATTACTAAATGCTAGCGAAGTTGATTTTAAATTTTATATATTTTAAGAAGTCTGTTGAGTGTTGACGTTTCGGATGAAAACTTTAGAGAAACTTCGGAGCTCGGGTGGAAATGTGGTTTACCGAGAAATAAAAGAATGAAGAACCGTATGAAGGTTACAAAGAAGTTTGTTTAGTAGGATAATGAGAAATACCATTAATTGGTTCCATGACAAATCAAAACGCAAAAGTGATATAAAATCATTAAAGTGATAAAAAAAACTAACTAATAAACCTAACCTTATCGATGTAGTTAACCTAAGTTTTTTTCAAAACTTTTTATGACTTTGTGCCGCTTTTCAATGATATTCGGATTTTTCTCTGTTATGATTTGTCCGGTTGCCTATTTATCGTACGCCAGAATTACAGTAATTCTACCAGTCAATATTTTTTTTAAATCTAAACCACGTTTGCGTAGAAAGTACTAGCGCAGACCCGTGAAAAATCACAGGGTATTCTGAATAATTCTTGAAAAATCAGTTTCTATTTTAAAAATTGCAAGCCGATGAATCTTCCAAAATACGTGCACTGTGCATAAAATCATCACATTATCGAGAGCAAGTCTATGGAGCTGCCACCCACCATCGAAATAATTTTCTTTTGGCTAATTTGTTAGCTTTTGGGAACAACTCACATGGTCTTATATAAATTGTTGTATCTTCCTTAATTTCATGTTGAAAACATGATCTAAATGGTGTTAAAAAGATAAAACACCACGTTTTATAACCAAATCTAGAAGTTAACCGCAGAAGATTTGAAATGTGCACTTTTATGAAACAAAAGGTTCCGAAAGAAATTTGAAAAAAAATTATGAAAGATCATGAATTTTTTCTAAATTATTTTTATACTAAACTACAAAAAAGGAATGTGACCTCAACGTTTGTAATATATATGTCAATTAAAATGCTAAACTTTACTATTTTTTTCGTTATCAGTAATTTTATTTACGCAAAGCCAAGGTGAGCCATTTATTTTTTTTATGTACGCCTTCAAAATTCGACTATAATTTTATTTATAATAATAAAATTTGAAAGTGTTTTTTATAAAAAGCAGTTTTTAGTTTTTGGATATGTTCTGAAATATTCCATTTATTTGGATTTTATTGCAAAGCGGAAATACTCCAACTCTATGTCAAAACATAGGATAGACCTGAGGAGGTAAAAATGTTAAATTATTATAGATATGTACTTTATCACTGAATCATTTACATAATCAGTTCCAATTTTCGATAATGACATTTAAAAATGAAGTAAATTTGAGTTCATTGAACCAGATTTCATGCGAGACGCACCGCACAGACAACCGAAATTATTGATAAGTAAACAAGTATTGTAATTATTATTTTCATATTTATAATACTCACAATATAGCATTATAATAATTAAAATTATTTTTTATTTACTCTGCGCGTGTACAAAATTGGTAGTTTAAAAATTAAGGTCAAACTCTTGAAAACGGAGCCATAACGTCTTTCCAAAGGTTTCTTAAATTTATGTAAGGTTTTACATTCTACGAGCTTTATAATTTCCACCTCCCTCTCTCCTCATCATCCCCTAATCCTTTCCTCTCCTTCCCCACGAGACCCGTTGCCCCCTGCTCCCTCGAAGGCGGTTTATTTTTATCAATAAACCTTTTTTTATTGAGTCATTATCTCTGATGTCGTCCTAAAAGCATTTTGCATGCGAGAGTGGGTAATATTAAAAGTTTTCACTACAAATTTAGATGAAAGTTTATTATTTTTGTTTTAATTAGGAGACTAATAAATGACCTACTATCATGACAAAATAATAACCATTCTAATATTATCTATAAAATTAATGTTAACTATTTTAATTTATCACCAGGCGCGCTATACTAACAAAAACTATAAATTCACTGTGACTCCTCAGCATGTACAAGGGCCCGGTATATTAAGCGGGCAAAATCGGCCGCTCAATCCTTGATAAGCCGAAGAAGAATTCATTTTTATACGTCAAGGCGTTAACAGTAACACATTTCAAATTTGAAATTTACGTAAATAGTTGTATTCTTCCATCTAACCGAAATTTAAATAAATTGCTTAACTTTAAAATTATGGACTATTTATTAGATTCATCGAGCGAGGAGTGATATTGATGTAATTTTATTTTTTTATTTATTACATTACAATAGATACATATATATGGCTAAAATGACAAAATAATAATAATATTGTAATAACTGTATAAGTATATCAAAAATAAGTACAAGTATTATTATGAATTGTAGGTCGATATTAATTCGTAGCTAGGCAGATTGCCCGTTCTAAGGAACTAAACGCTGTTAAAATTGCTAAAAAATTTTTTAATTAAAATTAAAGTGTTTTGTTGTTGTTTTTTATTCAAATTTGAAATGTAATAAGTTTTTATTAAATGAGCCATTAAAAGGTAACCATGTAAAATTTTAAGAGACATTATTTAAATTATAGTTTTTCAGACTCCACCCTCCCCAAGCCAATCAACCATTAAGTTATTATTGAACCGATCAAGGACATTTTGCAAGTTTTAATATTTAATTTTTGGGGTATTTTATTATATAATTTGGTCCCAGATATGTATACGACTTTTGATTCTTTGCCGCATTGCTCCCTTGAATTAATTTATGATTAATCTTAAATAGTCTGGTAAGGTATTCTGAGAGGGTTTATGGACGTTAACAGTTTGCTTTCAGCGGTTAGTTCGCCATAATTTCTTGATAGATTTAACTGACTCCAGCAAAACATATACTATTTAAAATTACTGCATCGCACATAGTACTTTACTGATTTAAGTGGGGAACTTTATCAAAAATCAATTATACCCGCCTAAAAATAAACTGTTGTCATTGACGTTTTGAAAAATCGCGATGTTGAAAAAAGGCTTTGAACTTCTGAGAGAATTATCGTTAGCTATATTGAACTGCGAATAAGCAACTAGCTCAGTTCTTTGTTCCAGTATTCACTGGGTCTACCCACCAGTACTAAATCACATTCATAAATTCAACTTTAACCACATTTAATTAATTTATTCAAAAGAATCCAGGAATATCAATGAATATTTTTAGTAGTAAATCAAATGTAAGTATTTTAAATCAAAGCTCTAATGAAATTAGTTATCAACTGGAACATTATTGCTAAGAAACCAGCAAACTTTAAGAATTTATACAGTTTTGTACACATTGTAAAGAACTTTCGGAAACATTGAATTTTGAAAGCAATTTTTTTCGATGATAAAAATTTTTTTTCAAGAAATAAAAAACTTTCATGCTAAAAAAAATAAATCATTACGTTTTATTTTAAAATGGATAGTTCTCCGTGTTGATAGAATAGATAGAAACATAACAGACTAAAAGTTTATCTATTTATATCATCGACCAACTTGATATATCGATGATTTCGATACAAGAGAAAAGCACACGAGTCACCGTTATAGCTCGTAGGTTAGAGCAGTCACTCGGATAACTGAAATTGTCCCTGTAGCAGTATCTAAGTAATTTTCTAGTACTTGCGATTTGACGTAAATCAATATTAGTCTGGTGTGTATTTAACAGTAGAATATCTTGCAAAAATATTTTTTGAATGTTGGCGCGTCCACAAGAACAGGAGAAAATCTAATTACTTGGTGAAAAAGGATCGCGGATGCTTTAAAATGGTCGGCGCTCCGTTGGATTGCATTTAAATGCTTTTATGAATGGAACCGGTCTTCGGGTTCCGTTCCCCGCTTCCACTAACACGACCAGAGGCTATTATACTGCCTTCCAGATGCGGTACACAGTAGGTACTAGACATTCCATCCCTATCATAGATGAAAAAGTGGAAAGGAACCACACTTCGTAAGTCTGGAAACCCGAGCAAATCATAAGTATTTTTACATCTTAAATTTGAAAAAATTTGTCGGGGATTTCCAGGTAAACACATTTATTTCCATTCATCTTTCTAAATACTATAAATAATATAGGTAATTTTGTTGTTATTCTTCATCTTACGAATATTTTATTTTAAAATAAACATTATAACAATACTTATTAAGAAAGTTGTTTGACGTTCAAAATCATGTATTTTATATGCCATTTATTTAACAGATTAATGAAATACGCTCAAATATTTTTCTATCACAATCGTTCGCTTATTTGTATAGCGCTATTCTTGCTGAATTAAAAAAAATAGATACTTGTAATATTTGTTCTTTAATTTCGATATTTTAAAAACGTTGATGTCGTAAATTTGAAGTAGATTTTATCAAAAACATTGAATATTTTAAATCAGAAAATATTTTAATAAAATATTAAATATTAAGGAACGTACTCGACTTACTTTAACCAGTGATTCCTGACATTATATGGAGTAAAAAATGTGAACGAAAGTTAGGTCTCTGGTGATATTAGAGATGTTTTTTTTCTAACTAAACAAGTAGAAAACTTTTAGGTATTAGATAGAAGGAACATACATGACTTAATCTAATCAGTAATTCCTGACGTTATATGGAGTAAAAAAAATCAATGAAAGTCTCCGGTGATTAAAGCATAGAAAATCAAATAGTGTAAATAATGTAATAACAAACTCCAAATAGTGTCATTAAACACTGTTTTAATAAGTCAAGTACGTCCCTTGATACTCTGTAAATCTTTTAAGGAATAGAAAATATTTCTTTTTAATTATTGAAGACAAAATCTGAAAATCTGAAACAGAAAAATCAGAAAAAGATACAATCGATAAATCAAAAGATAAATCGCTAATATTGTTTTCAATAATTAAATATTACAATTTGAGGTTTTACTCATTAAGTTATTCCAAAAAATAAAAATAAAATACTTAGGTATATTTTTGCATTTTGTAGATAATGTGGAGCATTCTGGAGTAAACGAACAAGACTGACAAAGAAACTAAAACTTTCCGCTAGAACCTAATACAGAAAAGAGGCCATTGTTTTATTTTTGAATTATTAGGAATTATGCAAGTCGTTAGCGCTTTTGCACCGACTTCCTAAATGAATTGCAAAATCTCTTTGAGACGCTGCAACTTACGGCGCTCACCAGTTTTGATGGGGTTTTCTTTTATATCTCCGAGCTAACATAGTCGGAATGTATATAGAATTTACTAAAAATAATATATTTTTTTTTGTATTTAGATTTTTTAAATGTGTTATCAGACTTTGTCATAACTCTGGTATCTGCTCTATTCACTAAGTACAGTAAAATTTTAGCACACCGATATGTAAATAGCAATATTATCATAAATAAACACAAGTACACAAATAATGTGTTAACCGCACTTATCAACTTATTCTGAGAAACATGTACAGAAAGAAATTGTTATTTCTGTCGTACACCGCCAAACTGAAAACTTATGTTTAATCTTTTTCTGTTAAAATAAGTTAAGGTTATAAACAACTCACCTAGTCTTTCTTTTTCCCAATTACTTTTGCAATTCTATTTCTCAATGCATTTAACTTCTTGACTGAATAGCCAGGTACTCCTCCACCTTCCTCTACCCATCTTCATCCCCCTTTCCACTACCTTCAGCCTCACAAATTGGGGATGCCATAGTCTTTCTGGCCTCAGACGGTCAGGCGCAGTTAGAACACACTACATTATTCACATAAAAATGCACCCCCCCCACCCGCATACATAGATTTCCATATTACCTACCAGAAATGAAACCGAAATATTACAGAGATTTATTTTTATTTTTTTTATTTAATATTTGAAACCATATATTTTTACATAGATAAGTATACAGGATAAAAAAAGATATAAAACAATAGAAATTAAAGTAGCCTTTCCTCACCATAAAGAGACAATGCTCTTGTGTTTGGTGAGGGAATTCTAGTTCAATTATGTACATGTTAGTAAAGGTAAATAATTTATAAAGAAACAACACAAGATTTAAACAATATTACTTCTAGATGTAAGTAGTAACGTATTTTGGACTTATAATAGTTTAAGGTAATTTTTTAATTCAAGGTGAAATTCCTGAATATTTTCGATATTTTTTTAATTTAATGGATGGTTATTAAAATAAATTATGCCTTGATAAAGATAGGTATTTTGAATGAGCTTAGTGTTAAATTTTGGGATTTTAATAGTTTTCTGGTATCTTGCTGATGTATTGAATTGCAAGTTATGAGTATTTGACTGCATTTCTTTGTAAATTTGAAGTATTGAATATTTTTGATACATTTTGTCAACTGTTGGTACTTTGAAAATTGTAAAAAGAATTTCGGTAGAAAATTTTGATGGTTTTTTCAAAATTACTTTGATTACCAATCTTTGAACTACTTTAAGTGGGTTCAAAATTTTATTATATGTTCCTCCCCAACCAATAATACCATATTGTAATATAGATTGAACAATCGCATAGTACACTCTTTTTAGGTTTTCCAGTCTAAGAATATTTCTAAGTCTTATAAATATATAAAAACATTTCCTAATCCGTTTGACGAGTTCACAAATGTGTGTTTTCCATTTAAAATATTGATCTATATATACGCCAAGATATTTGATTTTGGATGTTGGACTAAGGATAGGACAAGTTTGATTGCAGTTAGTTCTGCCACATTTGTGTTGGTGTATTATAATGTTTAAATCTGGTTCTGATTTAAATTTATTGATTGAAAATGGGATAAATTTTGTTTTTTCTGTGTTTAGGGAGAGAAGATTTTTATCGAACCAAATTTTCAGTATATTAATATCAGCATTTGCCAAGTTATTAACAGTATTCCAATCCGTACCTTCGATTATTATGACAGTGTCATCAGCATACGATATTATTTTCCCGTTTAGTTTTTGTATGAATATGTCATCAACATAGATGATAAACAGTAACGGACCCAGTACTGTACCTTGCAGTATGCCGAATTGACTCGTTTTTGGCAAGCTAAACACATTGTTAATTTTTACGACTTGAGGTCGTTTGGAAAGGTAACTTTTTACCCATTCTAGAGCTGTACCATTTAATCCAATGTTTCTTAATTTACTTATAAGTTTGTCATGTGATATGCTATCAAATGCTTTTTTGAGATCTATGAAAATTCCAAGGCATTTTAATGATTTATCTAAAGAATTATATACTAGGCTACTCAATTTTGCAATCGCATCCTGTGTGCTTCTCCCTTCCATAAAACCGAACTGGTTTTCATTAATTATACCATTGCATTTTATAAATTGGCTCATTCTTTTTTTAACTATTTTTTCAAAAATTTTTGCTATATTTGAGATGACTGATATGGGTCGGTAATTGTTTACTTCTTCTGGATTACCTGATTTAAATATTGGAGTAATGGTAGTTTGTTTGTAAACTGATGGGAATACTCCGCTTTGAAAACTTGTTTTTATTATATGCATTAATGGTTTGGAAATTAGTATTTTAATGTTTTTTAAAATATCAACTGTAATTGCATCAAAGCCCGGAGCAGAACCTCCTTTCATATAAGTTATAATAGAAACTATTTCGTCCTCTGTGGTGATTTCAAATGTTGCCATTTTTTTTCAGCATCAATATTACAGTCTGGAGATGTGATATTTGGATCAATATGTATAAGATTGGCTAGATTTTTCCCTACGTTTGCAAAATAGGTGTTAAATATATTTGCAGCTTTTGATGGGTTTTCTTTACAACATGTTTTCGAGTTATCATGATTAATAGCACTGATTTCATTATTCCTGTATTTTTTTGTCAATTATTTCATTTATCACCGTCCATACTCTTTTACTATCATTTTCAGCCTGATCCAACTTATGTGTATAATAACTTTCTTTTGTATGTTTTATAATATAAGAAAGTTTGTTTTTATATACTTTAAAATGATTGAATAAACTTTTATTATTTGGTTGTTGAGTAGTCAATTTGTATAGAGCTTGCTTATGTCGTACAGATACTATTAAACCGTGAGTAATCCATGGTTTTATAGGTTTGAATTTAGATAGTTTGGATTTGGGTATTATATTATTTGATGAGTCATTTATGTATTTGGAAATTTTTTCTTCAAATATTTTAGAGCAAACATTGACATCATTACATTGAAATAATTCTATCCAATTTTCCGATTCTAATTTATTTTTTAATGTATCCATATCGAGTACTTTTTTTGAGGTATTATTTTGTTTTAATGATGGCAATATTGGATTGCTAAATTTATGGATAAACATCCATGAGTAATGATCAGTAATATTAGTATGAATGATTTAATATACAATTTAATGCATTTTAACTCAAAACCCTTTGAATTTAAAAAGGTGTGTGTTAATGAATAGCCATCGACCTTTCCCTATTATCGAACTTGTCCTTATTTCGAGATGTCAAGAATCCAAGCACCCTTTTTACACACTGCCTTGTCTGCTTTATATAATTTATCGGCACAGCTTCCCCTTCCCGCTGAGGTCAGATTAAAGGGGAGATGGGGGGCAGCCGGAGCCGCATTACCCTTTTTGTATCATTACTAGGAGGCTAACTGTTCGTTCTTTTTCTTCTGAAACTAAAACCCTTCGTAAGCCGCAAACTGCGAAAAATGTTTGCTTCTTCCTCCGAAAACTTGTACAACTATTCCGCTGTTTTGGCGAGTTCTAATTTTGACAAAAAAACTCTGCTTGTTTAGCTATATTTATCCTACAAAGTGTTCGGATATTTGTGGTGTTCTTTGTACATGTTTTGCAGATAAATTTGGGATTAACTTCTAAGATTTAGGACAGGCTGTTTCGGAGAATTTTAACGATTCTTCAATTTCAAAGTTAATTTTCTGTTATTATTTCAGTTCTGTCAAGCAACTAGCCTATAATGATATAATAACAAATTTTAAAAAGAAAATTAGATGATTTGTTCGAATTCTCCGAAACAACCCGTCCTTAATCTGCAACGAATTACTCAATTTTACAAGGATTTTTTTTTGTTTTCTTATAAAACGATCACTTTATTATGTCATTTTAAATGGAAAACACTTTCTGTAACCACTAATTTATTTAAATTTATTAATTAACCGGTTTCATTAACATGGCTTGGTGTTTCTTTAGATTATCAATTTAATTGAAACAAACCAAGCGAAACCGGTTGGTGAACAAATCTAAAAAAATCAGTGTTTCAAAACACAAGTTTTTGTTTCCATTTAGGTTCTTAGTCACATATATACTTGGTATATTCAATTCAACGCTCACTTAATTATTGTGTATGCTTATTCATACCGTCTTAAGCGTTCGTTTCAATCGTACCTTTAAATCCCTTTCTACAGCCCCTACCTTAACTCGTCTCATAAAGCTGCCCAACCGGGTGGCTACATACTTCTTTTTTCTTTACAGTGTACAACAGGGTCACGCTTGTGAGGTGTTACATAACAATTTATAATAACGTTTAACGTAAAATTATGAAAAAAGTTAAAATGTAAAAAGATGCATGAAACCACTGAGTCACCCAAATTGTTAATTTAGAAACAACTTACTTTAACGACCTCTATACAAATTGTAAAATAAGAAACACCCTACTTTAACGACCTCTATACAAATTGCTCATTTAGAAACGCCTTACTTTAACGACCTCTATTCAATTTGTTCATTTAGAAACGCCTTACTTTAACGACCTCTATTCAATTTGTTCATTTAGAAACGCCTTACTTTAACGACCTCTATTCAATTTGTTCATTTAGAAACGCCTTACTTTAACGACCTCTATTCAATTTGTTCATTTAGAAACGCCTTACTTTAACGACCTCTATTCAATTTGTTCATTTAGAAACACCTTACTTTAACGAACTCTATTCAATTTGTTCATTTAGAAAAACCTTACTTTAACGAACTCTATTTAATTTGTTCATTTAGAAACACCTTACCTTAACGACCTCTATTCAATTTGTTCATTTAGAAACGCCTTACTTTAACGACCTCTATTCAATTTGTTCATTTAGAAACGCCTTACTTTAACGACCTCTATTCAATTTGTTCATTTAGAAACGCCTTACTTTAACGACCTCTATTCAATTTGTTCATTTAGAAACGCCTTACTTTAACGACCTCTATTCAATTTGTTCATTTAGAAACACCTTACTTTAACGAACTCTATTCAATTTGTTCATTTAGAAAAACCTTACTTTAACGAACTCTATTTAATTTGTTCATTTAGAAACACCTTACCTTAACGACCTCTATTCAATTTGTTCATTTAGAAACACCTTATTAATAAGCCAACGTATCTCAGTGGTCCAGAGCACCTGACTGGACATCAGAAGGTTCAATTCCCCGTTGGCGGCATTTATTTTTACTCAGGAGATATTTTCAATTTGTGTGGATATTTCGAGAGAGTAATTAATGCTTTAACAATTTGTTTTTTATAAATTTAATAAGAATACTATTAAATGTATAAAAGAAGAACGAAAAAATTAAACGGATTCTAAAAAATTAAAATTGAAAACAATAACTTATATTCCGATGATTATTTAAACACTGTTTTCCAGACACCATTTTAGGTCGGTACCTATGTTTTATTTTTTCCTTTGTAATGAAAGTGACTTGAAGTTAAGTTCGTCGCCTTGATTTTAGAAATTCTCGGCGTGTATTTGAAATTAAAAACTTTCACTGTAATGAAAAGTTTTTATAAAGCCCGGGGAATTTCAATCAGTGGGATAAGTTTTTATTGCTGTCTTATTTTGGGATATCTTTTGAGAAAAGCGATGGTGGTTCTCTTCAATTTCCTCAAGTTTTCAGTATACCCTTTTACCTGTTTCATTGGTGGGATGGGTGGGGAGAACCCCCCCCCCCCGGGTTTAATTAATGGATGAAATTTGGTTTATTGCTGACCTATTTTACATACGATGACGTTAGGATAAAACAGAAGTAAAAAAAAATAGTCGAATAATTCATCTGCACATAAAAAGGGAAAATATTTTCATTGTAAATATTGTTAATATTTTAATATTTTTAACACTAAATAATACACACTGAAACCGAAACCACTCAATTGCATTAAAAAAAACAACACGCAATATATTAGTAATTATTTCAGAAAAAAATAATATATTTATAATTTCTGTATATTTTCCATACATACTAAATTTATTAATTAACCGGTTTCATTAACATGGCTTGGTGTTTCTTTAGATTATCAATTTAATTGAAACAAACCAAGCGAAACCGGTTGGTGAACAAATCTAAAAAAATCAGTGTTTCAAAACACAAGTTTTTGTTTCCATTTAGGTTCTTAGTCACATATATACTTGGTATATTCAATTCAACGCTCACTTAATTATTGTGTATGCTTATTCATACCGTCTTAAGCGTTCGTTTCAATCGTACCTTTAAATCCCTTTCTACAGCCCCTACCTTAACTCGTCTCATAAAGCTGCCCAACCGGGTGGCTACATACTTCTTTTTTCTTTACAGTGTACAACAGGGTCACGCTTGTGAGGTGTTACATAACAATTTATAATAACGTTTAACGTAAAATTATGAAAAAAGTTAAAATGTAAAAAGATGCATGAAACCACTGAGTCACCCAAATTGTTAATTTAGAAACAACTTACTTTAACGACCTCTATACAAATTGTAAAATAAGAAACACCCTACTTTAACGACCTCTATACAAATTGCTCATTTAGAAACGCCTTACTTTAACGACCTCTATTCAATTTGTTCATTTAGAAACGCCTTACTTTAACGACCTCTATTCAATTTGTTCATTTAGAAACGCCTTACTTTAACGACCTCTATTCAATTTGTTCATTTAGAAACGCCTTACTTTAACGACCTCTATTCAATTTGTTCATTTAGAAACGCCTTACTTTAACGACCTCTATTCAATTTGTTCATTTAGAAACGCCTTACTTTAACGACCTCTATTCAATTTGTTCATTTAGAAACACCTTACTTTAACGAACTCTATTCAATTTGTTCATTTAGAAAAACCTTACTTTAACGAACTCTATTTAATTTGTTCATTTAGAAACACCTTACCTTAACGACCTCTATTCAATTTGTTCATTTAGAAACACCTTATTAATAAGCCAACGTATCTCAGTGGTCCAGAGCACCTGACTGGACATCAGAAGGTTCAATTCCCCGTTGGCGGCATTTATTTTTACTCAGGAGATATTTTCAATTTGTGTGGATATTTCGAGAGAGTAATTAATGCTTTAACAATTTGTTTTTTATAAATTTAATAAGAATACTATTAAATGTATAAAAGAAGAACGAAAAAATTAAACGGATTCTAAAAAATTAAAATTGAAAACAATAACTTATATTCCGATGATTATTTAAACACTGTTTTCCAGACACCATTTTAGGTCGGTACCTATGTTTTATTTTTTCCTTTGTAATGAAAGTGACTTGAAGTTAAGTTCGTCGCCTTGATTTTAGAAATTCTCGGCGTGTATTTGAAATTAAAAACTTTCACTGTAATGAAAAGTTTTTATAAAGCCCGGGGAATTTCAATCAGTGGGATAAGTTTTTATTGCTGTCTTATTTTGGGATATCTTTTGAGAAAAGCGATGGTGGTTCTCTTCAATTTCCTCAAGTTTTCAGTATACCCTTTTACCTGTTTCATTGGTGGGATGGGTGGGGAGAACCCCCCCCCCCGGGTTTAATTAATGGATGAAATTTGGTTTATTGCTGACCTATTTTACATACGATGACGTTAGGATAAAACAGAAGTAAAAAAAAATAGTCGAATAATTCATCTGCACATAAAAAGGGAAAATATTTTTTTTGTAAATATTGTTAATATTTTAATATTTTTAACAATGTCGTTTTGATAAAAAAAGATACTATGTAATTAAATTTACCATTAGTGAAAACCTGCAGAAAATTGGAATGATAATTTTTACTCATAAGTACCGATATTGAAAGGCATCGTTTTATAATTAATTCGCCTGTATTTTCTTTTAAATTTTAAATCATGGAAGTTACAAATAATATGATAAAAATGTTAACAAAAAATAAAATATTTACAAAAATTTATTTATTTATTCTTCGTTGGTTCTTTTTTGTAAATATTTTATTTTTTGTTAACATTTTTATCATATTATTTGTAACTTCCATGATTTAAAATTTAAAAAAAATACAGGCGAATTAATTATAAAACGATGCCTTTCAATATCGGTTCTCATGAGTAAAAATCATCATTCCAATTTTCTGCAGGTTTTCACTATTTGTAAATTTAATTACATAGTATCTTTTTTTTATCAAAACGACATTGTTCTACTCGAACCTAATATAAAATGCAAGAAGTAAATTTATTTGATTTTTGTCTACCGTTAATACTAATAATGGGTTCGAGTTATACATAATAAAATTTTCTCTATTAATTTCAATGTTTTTGAAAACAATTATGAGGTTATCAATAAAAAATAATGCCTTACGTTCTCAGAAGCAATAGCTTAATAGTAATTATCTTTTGATAAATGAATTATAATCTTACATATATATATTTTTTAATTCGTGATTATCATCAAAACGATCCATTTACAAAAAATATTGATTTTGACATTTCGTTTATAAAATGAGGTCCCTTATCCCTTGGATTATCATTTCAAGATATTTCCATACCACGAAGAGTCTTGATTAAAATAAAAAAAAATATGTTTGAAATAATTTGGTATAATTTTGCATGTATTTTAATCTTTCTTTTAATATTTTCATTTCTATTTGCTTTTAAATATCTTTTTATCAATTAGTTTAATTTTCATTTTTATTTCTAATGTGGTTTCTATAATAATATGTATTTTTTTTAAGTTTTGTTTTACAATAACATGTCTTTTTCCCTTTTGTTTTATTATTTGTTCTACAAAATATGATTTTAATTATTGAAGACAATATTAGCGATTCCTAAACGAAAATCTGAAACAGAAAAATCAGAAAAAGATATGAATAAATAAGAGCGGTGCCCCTGCGAGGCAAGGGTCCCAAGTTCGAGTCCTAGATGTGACCGTATCTTTTTCTGTTTCAGATTTTTGTTTAGGAATCGCTACTGTTGTCTTCAATGATTAAATATTACAATTTGAGGTTTTATTAACTAAGTTATTCCAAAAAATAAATATTATTTTGTTATTCTTATCTAAATCATGTACGACTACCATAATACGGGCATGAGACTATTGAGAACTATGGTAGTGATACTATTTACTATATTGGGACTATGGTAGTGAGAAAATCTTCATCTGTTAATAATTTATAATACTTTTAACTGTGTTATCTTAAATGATATTATTCGAATATGTAAAAAAGATTTATTCCAAGTGCTAATTTTCTAGGCATTTTCTAATAGGTAATTACTGAAAATTTCAGTCTTTTGTATTGGATATATTTGGTTGCCTCGTGTGGCCCCTGTTGGCCAGCTCTCCACGCCCTGTACAATCCTTCAATTTCCATTTGAAGTAGTATTTACTCCTTTTATATCTCAGCATCAGAAGCCTTTTTTGGGTAAGACGATCAACGGTTTTACTTTATTTTTAAAGGCAATTCGTCATTTTCTCTCTCCGCCGTAAAACTAGAAACCCTTTTGTTAGCAGGTTAGCTTGGGACAGGTTATTGCTATCGACCAAATCGGGTACCTTACTTCCACGACTCTCAGTACTGCGATATCAGTCTCTTGGGTTACATAGAAGATAAATTATTTATGTAAAATGATTTTCCTTTCACCGTCTTCTGAAAAAATTGTATGGTCACTGCGTACCGAAATACGTTTCTTATGAATAAAACGATTTCATCAGAAAGAAAAATAAAGCAGGAACAAATAAAATTATTAAATTTTTCATTTTATTTTCTTTAGAAAATATTCCAATTAACGGTCATTTAAAAAAATTCGTTTTGAAAAATAATTGCAATTTAACGATGTTCTTTGTTGAAATGTTTTTTTTATTTTTTCATTCGTTTCATCAATTACGAATATTGGAAGGTACACTAATGAATTATTATGTCATTTATGTATGATATTTTATGTAAGTTCCAACTGCTCCTAGCCTATTGGGGTATGATATGAGGCTGAAAGTAGTAGGGAGGGGAGGGGTAAAAATAGGAAGGTAGGGAAGTAAGAGTTATTCATATCTGGTCAACAAACAAGGCTAAAGCCATTTCAAGCAACGTTTTGATTCTGAATGATTTAGATATTGAAAGTATCTACCATTCTGGAATTTTTAATTAGTAAATTGTTAATCAAAACTAATTAATCTAATCAAATTTACTTTCGCACGTCAGGATTCGAACCCGCAACCTACGGAAAAGGATATGGATCGTAACAACTCAATCGTGGAGGCCATATTTCTCGTTTGTTGTATTTTATTAGTTTATGACTTCATTCTGTAATAATTTGATTAGGTTCTGAAGTACAATACTGACATCATAAATGGCTCGCTGCATCCCGACGATCGTCATGAAAGCGATATATATTCTTATTTGAATGAAATAGGAATTTTAGCGGGTAAAAGTGGACGCATTAAAGCTCAAACGTTTCTGTGGAATTCCACCTCTTGTGGTGGCGTTCTGTGGAATGTGCAAATAAAAATATCAAGTTTCGCCGTGGTTTCGCATCGTTTGGAATGTTTCCACTTATTTGTTTTTGGTAAGCGCAGGCAAAGCGTTTCACCCTCGAAAATTTTCGATTGATTCGTTTCAAGAAATGTTTTTTTTTTTAAATCAAACTTTCGTTAAAAATATTTAAATTCAAATAGTGTTAAAAGTGTTTTAATCATATATATGTGACCCATTCGCATACGCATACCATACAAATCTTAGCCATAAGCATAGTTAAGTTGTCTTAACATGACCAATTGGCATTTTGTTCGTCCGTAAATTTGATTATTACTATCCGGTTCACCTTGTGATGATGGCCGTGTTGGATACTACATTTTTATCCCGTCAGAGTTTGCTTGATATCTGATCCTACCAAGAGCTGTCAAACTGGAATAATCAATATTCTTCTAGCTACCATTATCTCTGCACTGGAAGGAGACACGGAGTCGAATCAAAGTCGACACGATGTAGTTTTTTTAACAATAACAATGTGGTTTTTTTAACAATAACAATGTGGTTTTTTTAACAATAACAATGTGGTTTTTGTAACAATAACAATGTGGATTTCATGATACTACATGAAGAGAATGGTAGAAAAAGTCGGGGATACCTGAGCAAAACACGAATCAAGAAACAGAAGAATTTCTGGTAAAATGAGACGTCAGTGGTGAACGAAAAAATAGGTGTCAGGAGAATGTACGACTTGGAAGTTAATGGTCGTAAAGCTCTAAGACGCCCGTGGATAATATGACACAATCAAGTGAAAAAAATATTTATTGCAAGACAATAATGTTATTTTCATCTTCAAAATGCACCCAGTTATCGGGTACTCTAAAATTCAAAACTTAAGCCCAAACCATTTCCCCTAGCAACGCCGGGTACACGTCAGCTTGGCTCTTATAAAAGTTTGGAACCAGTTATAACCTGCGGTTATCGCTTATTTACCTTGTACCGATAATCTTTTTTTTTATTTCGTTTCGGATATTAATTTTCTTGGAATTATGTTTTAATGATATGCCGTATGTACGAGGTGCGATGATTTATTACGTTTATCAATTATGTTAATTTAGTACCTAGAAAATTTTATTTTTCTAGTGAAGCCGCGTACAGATATGATCAGCATAACATGCAAATACAAGGAGATAAGATATGAAAAATATAGTGACACTAAATAATACACACTGAAACCGAAACCACTCAATTGCATTAAAAAAAACAACACGCAATATATTAGTAATTATTTCAGAAAAAAATAATATATTTATAATTTCTGTATATTTTCCATACATACTAAATTTGAATAATATATAAATGAAATCTTCGTCACGGAAGATTCCAGTGAGGATATCAATATGTCTATTTGTTACAAAATAGAAGATGCTGAAAGATTAATTAAAAAAAATCAAAGGTGACAATAAATCATCAGTACATTTAAAAGGCAAAACTTAAAAATAGCTGCAGGTATAGCATAATTTTGTATTTAAAAACTATTATTTTTAAACCCCCAAGCCAACTTTCCTTTCGGGAAACCGATTCGCAAAATGCCATAACAGCAATTATTTGCTCGCTACAATAAGATTAAGTAGATAGGTATCTGTCATCGGACAAGAAGCGCTGCTGGAGAAATTCTGGGGGTTGTCAAGTTGCTTCAGGGATAAGGGTTAGATCAGTTAGGAGAGTCTTAACTGACATTTTAGAAAACCTTCCACCTGACAAATCTACCCTCTCAGACTCAGGTGAAGACGGTCATTTTTATAATTACCTACATACCGGCAATTTATAAAACGCGTCCTGTAGACAATTTTTATTAATATTATCTTGTTGTCGTCATATGAAATTAAATTTCAAAAAAGCTTGTGTTAAAATTATATAACTGGATTAATTTAAATAGTGGCGTATAAAAACAGTCTTTTAAGATAATTTTAATTCTTTCCGATAATAAAAATAATACGTTAAGGATCAAAAGATCTTTAACTTTGTGACTAACGCTTAATGTCCAATTGTCCATTGTCCATTTATCACTTATAACCATGTGACAAGACTTACTAATGAACTCAAATAATCAATTAATTCTTGGAAATTAATCATTGTTTTGCATTCATTAATTAGCATATGTTATTCAGGCAATCAATCAATCCTTAAATGATTCACTATTTTAAAAGATAACGCTTTAAATATGAATTTCAACATCTTTTTTTATTCTTTGCTGCGAAATACTCTAATTTTTCGGATTATGATAAGTGTTTTTTTTTAGTAAATATAAAATATACATGCCGAAGTTAGGCGGAGTCTCGCGGGGTAAAGCTTTCCAAGAGTCCGAGATTTGTTTTACCTTCCATAAACAAGTCGTGTTTATTTGTTCAGCTCCTAATTTCAAGGTACAGACCGTCACATCATAGACGAAAAAATTTCATAATTTTAGTGAGGAATATTAGTCGTATTGTAGTCCGGATACTGAGTGATAAATGCAACGAGATGCAAATATAAATATGGATACACTCCACCCAAAAATTATTATGTTTTTTTGTGTTAAAATTAACACGATTCATATGTGGCTAGTATTAATTTTAAAATGATCATAAAAAAAAACGAAAGACCAATTGACCATTATCAGGAATCACCAATGGTTTGTTGAAACCATTGCTTGTTCCGGTTGAAAATTATCGCCCCTCCATGGAGTTGCCCTAATGAATGGGTTTTCGTGAAAAGCCACATTGTTTGTGTAAAAAAATAGCATTTATTTACTAACGCATCCCATCTACGCCTTCTACGGAGTAAGCAAATAAAGGGATTTATTATCATACGTTCATTCTGTGTACATTTGTGTCGGCCATTTTGTGGGAGAGGGTTCTTTTGTTTTATTGGAAAGGGAGTTCATTTGCATTTCACCATTTAAGTGAAAAGATAGGAACGCTTTTGCTTAGATTGATGGAAACTATGAACGAATCATCATCAAATATTTTTATTGCGATTGCAGACTCCGTTTAAAATTAGTCTATTCACTTTATCCTACCGTAGTAGATAGATATACGTCTATATGTGCATCATAAGCAAACATTCGAAAAGTGCAAATAAACCAACATGGTGGTTGAACTATGATTCCCATATTTATGTTTCTCAGAAATGACTAATTTAAACAACGAATTTGTTTAGCGTTCAGCTTTTATGAACTGCTTGCCACTGGTTTGTAAAACTGACTCTATGTTATTATGAAACCTTCGTTTTCCATTTAGAAAAAATTACATTTACTTAATTCGTTTCGGAAGGAAAGAGAGTTGGAAAATTTTTGTACAACTTTATACAAAAGTCATGAAACGAATTTTCTTCTTAAGCAAAGCTTTCAAATTGTTAAACCCGCGTCAAAACAACTGCTGTTTAATTGTTACAATTTTTTTTCAATTTGCGTTTACCTTAGATTGAACGGGAGAAATACATAAATTCAATAAACTTAAATCTTTGTTATACTTTCCGTCGAATGAGAAGCTTTAATGTTTTAGTTCTAAGCGCCTTGACTTAAATACGACAAGCTTAATTTGTTGGAAGTTATTCAAACTCTTCAGCCCACTTCCGAAAACTCGATTCACAAAATACATCTAAAAAAGAGTATTCCTGAATTATTTTTTTTGATACAGCTCACGTATTTTATTGATTATTTAGATTAATTGTATCGGATATACCATGATACATACCTATTTATTTTTAGTTTTGCCAAGAATCTGTATATTCGTGATAGTGAAATAAATGAGCTTTCAACATTAAATAATATATCAATCGTTAAAAGAATACGCCTTAATATTATTTTATTTAAACGCCCACTGGGCTTTTGTACATAGATATACAAAACATATATAAAGAATCTAAGTATACAGGGTGAAACAGCATGTAGCCGAAGAATTTAAATCAGCGATTAATGAGCATATTTCGAGTGAAAATGTATATTTTTTTGCAATTAAAAAAAAATAAAAAATTTTTCGCACTTCGCAACTGAATAGTTCAGCCTAGCGTGTCACGTGATACGAACCCCGTCTCGTTTCTGCAGCACTATAACAGAGGAGAAAGAAAGTGTATCACGTGATCCTTATGCGACCATATTAGTGGCAACGTGTAGTGGAATTATTTTACTTTACTTTAATTGAAAAAAAAAATCATCCGATAACAAAATGAGGAATTTTAAAATGTTGTGAATTAATCAGTACTTTATTTTTTGAATTCAAATTAAAAGGGTTTTCATCTTGATGAAGGAAATTAAATCACATTGGAATATCAATGGAGTTCATCTTTTAATAATTAAAAATATGTAAATGGAACTAGAGTTATTTGGAACAATCGTATTTTGGGATAAGACCCAATAAGATAATCTCTGAAAATGTTTTTTTCCACTCAACGTATGAACACCGTTGATATTTAGAATGCCTAATATTTAAACCTCGGTAACTGTCCCTAAATATGTTTCAACCGCCCGCATAGTCCCGTCTAGTGTGATGACTGAAATATCAACCTTATCGCTCAACCGATGGATACAGTTTAGTGAATAGGGGGGCTGTGTCAACGTAGTTGGTAAATTTCATCAACGGGGTTTAGTTGACCTGCGGACCATATTTTAACAGCGAACCCCCTTTTGGTCAATATTAATATATCTTCTTCTTCTGGCGCTAATAAAATTAGATTGTTAATGTTAATGGTAGTTGTAAGTTTCTACACATAAAAAATATGTAAGATTGTAATAATTAAGATTGTAGCTAGGCCTAGTCGTAAGACAGTAGTTATAGGCCTTAGTCGTAAGTCACTAAATATAAATCTTATATGTAAGTCACTAGTTTTAAGTCAATAGTTCTAGAATTAAATTATTTAAGAAATTTATTTTTACAGCGCCCTTGAGGTGATTTTTCACGAAAACGGCGCTATATAAACTAGCCAAATATTATTAATGTTATCATTATATGGCGGCTCAAGTACTTCTTCAATGGCTGGACTGAATTTTTTTTTTTGTGTACTGAAATCTCACTGCCCTAGAAATATATAAAATTCTTAAAACAAAATTTTTCACGTAGTAATTAGCTGTCTAAACACAAAATAATTTAGGAAAAATCTCTCTAGATATGTAGAAATTTACTAACTTACCATCATATCTACTCTATTTAATTTGCGAATCATCTATCATGCTATCATCAAACTTAATTTGAAAACTATTTATACTTATATTTATTTATTTTACTTTTGAAACTAGCAAACCATTTTTGAGGGGATTTTAAAGTCTGTCCTCAAGCTCTATAAGATTCACATACGAGTGCGCTTGCGCAGTAGGGCGGAATTCCTAGGTAACCAATCAAAATGCACTAAATACGAATTTCAAAAAGCTCTATGACGTCCTCTGACTGCACTGTGCATACAGCGCACGGGAAATGTCTATTGAGCTCAAGTAATGTATTGTGTATTATTGTATTACTGTGTATGTATGCACCTATTCTTTAGTAAACTACAAGAAAGCGCGGAGCAGACGACAGTTCTTCCATAGAAACTATTCTACTTTCAAGCTTGAACAAATTCAAAAAAAAAAATTATATAACTGCAAACAATGTTAATTGCTTTTATATTTTAAGATTTAATTTATTTTTTCTCTTTAAGTAGGTTTTTGGAATATATGGTTGGGATCGCACCGCTATGAAGAATTTTAATATAGATAAAATTATTACTTTCCACCGGGTATCTGTGTTAGATACCAACTTCCGTCCTCTAACGGTTATGGAGTAGATTTGGATAAATAGTTAATATTTTGATGATATTTTGATGATATTATTGGACATTATCGGCAATTGATAAAACTTTATATTTATTTACTTAAAAACATAAGTTAAAAAGTTGTATGCAAAAAGTATAAAGTGTAAGAAATTATAAAAATTCAAAAGGAAAGAGAAAAAATGTTAAAAGGACGTATTCATGAAATATAATAAATTATTTTTCATTAATGCCAAATTATTATCAAATTTCATAAATTATCAAATTACGGGTGACTTGAGTAACGTAGTTATCTATTTGTTCTCAGAATAACCAAGTTATTTTTATAGTTCAAGAAAAGACAAAAAATAATAATGCGAGAAAATTATTAATCTCTTAAACTCGTGGCCAAATATTTAAAATCATTATATCGACAAAGGGGGTCAAGGTTGAATGGAGAACAGAAAAACAAACTGGTGGCAAAATGTGTAAAATTATCATACTGACCAAGGAGCGCAAGGTTGAATGGAGAGCAGAAAAACAAACTGGTTGTCAAACATGTAAAAAATATATTTGTTCAAAGGCCAGTGAATTTAATGGAGAACAGAAAACCACACGAACGATATGTTATTATCATTATTATTTAATAAGCAGGCATCATTCTGCTGATGCGCTCATATCTGAGTTCACAATAAGTTTAACAGTAATTGAGTTGGTTTTATTTTTTTATTATTAAACATAATAATGTACATAATTTAATAATATGGGTGCTAAAACCGTGCTCAGGCGCCCAATTTAAAATAAGTTAATCCTTCCTTCTCTCCAAATAACGATCCAATCGAGCTTTAAAATGGTTTATATTAATACTATCGATGACATATGACATTGGACGTAGAGGGTGTTTTATTCATATTTTTAGTGTATTGAAGATTTCTTGGACGCCAGAGAAACTATAATGTCAATATAAAATGTTGAATGTCAATCAAGTCATTCCTTTCTTTTTGTTTTTTTAACGTTGGTAATCTTAGTTCCTTGAGTCTAGCTTCATAATTTCGGTCTCTCAAAGCTCTTGTATTTTTGTAAATCATCTCCGTACTCTCTCTGTATTAGATCTATAATCGCAAAATAAGGACGACATGTGAAGAAAGCCGATTCCAGGAGAGATCATGAATATGTTATGTATATTTTTGATATCAAGTCCGGTGTTAGGTTTTCCGGATTAAACATGTTATCGAATTTGCTCTTTTGAAAATCCCAGCGATATACGGTTCCCATTTCAAGTATTCTGATATGGTTACTCCTGGATCTTATTGTAACAACACTGTTTTTACAGGTATTACATTAAATTTGTATGCAAGCTTATGTTTAGTTTTTCCAATATGTAGGACAGTGCATTTTTTAACAGTGAGTTTAAGAAGTCAATCCTTTGTTCATTGATAGACTTCATTTAAGCCATTTTACAGTTAGTCGTGATGTATAAGTGGGTTGGCAATAAATTTTGTATCATCTGCGAGACAGATGAAATCTGATGTTATTACTGTATTTAGATATGTAATGTACAATGAAATAGAACTGGATCCAACACTGATCATTGAGGGACACCACTGGTCACATTGCCCAGTTGACAGTTGGTTTGGAATTGGAATTCGAACCTGAAATTTTTGTGTGATTAGGGTTGTTTCGGAGAATCTGAACAATTCATCAAATTTCAACGTTCATTTTCGGGTTCTGTGAAAGACTTATCCAAGTTCTGTTTTTATATCATTGTAGGCTAGTTGCTTGACAAAAGTGAAATAAAAACAGAACTTGAAAAAATCTTTCACAGAACTTGAAAATGAACGTTGAAATTTGATGAATTGTTCAGATTCTCCGAAACAACCCGTCCTTAGTGAGGAAGGATTTTATTCACTCGTCACTCATAAGTCGTCATCTTACGCGTTGAAATTTTAATTTATCGAAGGTTTTCTAAATATATATAGGTATATATTTCCAACAAATAATACTTATAAAATATATATTATTGGCTGTCGTAAATAAATTTAGATTGATCAAAAGGTTCAGGATACTTTAGATAATAAATTATATCCACTTTATATAGAATAACTGACAGTTACGTTAATAGAAGAATTTGAAGAACAGAAAGATAAACGAAATAATATGTCACGTAAAATGGTTTTTAATATTGATGTACAATACAGTGAGGAAACCTTTTTTGTGCCAAAAAAAACATAACCATATAAAAAATATGTTTCAATTGAGTTGGAATTGTTCTTTGAAAAATGTGAGATTCTTGAATTACTTGAGACTTATTTTTCTGACCCGGAGGCTATGACCGTTAGACGTTTTGGTATTGGGGGTTTGAGGTTTTGGGATTTTGGGGTGCTGGGGTGTCCTTCTTTCCCCTCCTTCTCACTCGCCTTATGGTAAAATTGACATGTATTAGCACGATCACCCGATTATCTAGTTCCGATCAATAGGAACCGGTTAACAATCAACATTTCGTGGATCCCTTCGTGGAAGCTTTGGAGAGCGTTTCCCATAAGCGGTTGGTGCGATACACAATACTATTATTGACAAGGTATTTTGTCGTTTATGCTTAGACACACATCAAACGATCTATCCAGAGTAGGAATAGGGAAACTGCAACATTACCAATAAGTAGCCTTTACCATTAATCCTTATTTTGCATTACAATTCAAAAACTTGATTCAAAAGCATTTCAATAAGCAAAATTGCAGGGTTACGGGTTACTTATAGATGAGAGTTAAATAGATTAGTAGTGCATTTACCTAACAATTCTTACATGCGTCCCATCGATATATTAACTGGACTTAGTAGATGATGCAGCCTTATAAACTTGCGTAGTTAATGCGGCCTTCTAACACTTATCAAAAGGCTACAATAATCAACACACATAACTCGTTCGACTCTAAAAAACATAAGTGTGTCAACTCGAAACCAATAAGGCATATAAACCTTTATCAATGTCCAAAAACAAATTATGAAGAAAACTCGTCGATTACTACACAATTTAACAAATGAATAAACAAATGACATTGATGTTTTTAACACGACAAATCCGAAGTTTAAAGCACACCTGTAGGATATTTTCATCTAAATGTAAGCCATTGTAATATACATAATTATTGTACGCAACCAATATAAATGGGCAACGAAATAGTAAAAAATGATCAGTAATTAATAAATAATCTTCCTTGATCATAGTGGAGACATATTAAAAACTGTTCGACTATTTTGTTTATTGATTGTTCCAATTTGGTTACATGACATCATCATCCTGAAAAAAAATGAAAATGAAATATGGGTTCAACGCTTTCTGTTCTTCAGCGAGGCATTTAGGCGAGGCAATATGAAATCATCGTCCTGCAAATCTTAAATCATATAGGTACATTATGGGTTTTACGCCTTCTGTTCTTTAGCGAGTCATTCAGGCGAGGCAACATGATATCATCGTCCTAAAAATCTTTAATCATATAGTTACATAAAATATGGGTTCAACGCCTTCTGTTCTTCAGCAAGGATTTTTTTATTGTAAATTTATATTATTTTCAAATATTGGTAGTTGATTTCTAGCCACTGAAGGTACAAACGGATAGAAGTAAAATCGACATTACTGATTATTAATTATCTTTACACATGAAAATGGCAGACGATCACGCCCACAAAACATTTCTATCGGTTTATGCATTCAGTGGTTTCAGCAAACAAACTGCTCTTCACTTGGTAAAAATGTTCACCTCATCCGCATGCCATGTCTCACTTCATAAAACCATTGACACCCCTTTACTGCACGGCCCCGCCCGGCATTTTCTTCAGCAGAAGCACCCACACGTGATCTTCGAAGCACGCACCAAGGCCAACAAGGGCTGCGCCAATAGCGGCAACCTGGAGTGGAGGATGAAGAGCATGCGGCGCACCAAGCACGTGGGGCCAGCGGTGGCGGAGGACGCCAGTGACTCCAGAACTCACAGGTAAGAACTTTTGGTCATTATACTTTATATGCTAGTAATAAGTGTGGACTTTTTTCCTAATGGCAAATTCATTAAACACACCAAGACTAAGATTTTGGCAATTTACGATTTTAATGATAATGTAACAGATTGCTTACGTAATCGTAAAATAATGAAGAAAAAAATGCTGAGAAAAAATTACAAGGATGGCTAGAGTACAGGCCTTGTTTTTTGCCAAATTTCATCTTATGAAGTCAGTGCCATTGAGCAAGACAAAGTTGTTGATACTCGTTGTTATTGCTGATTTGTATGTTATTTTACCGCAGGCATAGTAAAAAAACAATGTTATTAGACCATTTTAAACAATGAAGTTTACTTAGCGACAGCACTAATTTTGTAAGAACAGTCATTTTTATATTATTATTGTTATTGTTAGATAATAAGCAGGCAGCATTCTGCTGATGCGCCATATCTGATTTCAAAATAAGTCAATCCTTTCTTCTCTCCAAATGAGAATTTAATCTGTAGCTTTGGTGAAATTTTGTGGAAGTTTGTTTCGTGCTTCCACTACTATGTGTGCAAGTTATAAAATCAGATAGAAAGGATATTCCAGGACTATATATGAATGGGTAAAGAGATTATTAACTCCATCCTCTCAAATGTTCCTTCTCCGACAGATACAAGCGCGCAGCAGATGCACCCCCAACGGAGCGGGTGCACCGCCGCGGCTCGCGCGAAGGAGACCCCTTCGCCGACGCCCGCTCGCATATGGCAGCCTTCGACTCGCTGCTGCACGGCTTGCACGCCAGCCACGCGGGCCATGCGGGCCATACGGGGCATGACGCCGACAGCGCCCACGATTCCGACAGCGGGCACGACAGGGGCCGGCGCGACGTGCGCGAAGCCACTAAATACATAGAGACGGCGCTAGTCATAGACAAGGCGATGTTCGACAAAAGAAATGGTAGCACGCGCGCTGAGGTCGTGCACGATGCCATTCAAGTTGCCAACATTGCTGATTTGGTACGTTAAATATTTCTTTCTAATTATGTTACTCATTTTTAAATTGTAAACCCACCATGACAAAAATTTTCACAGCATTGATGATTTGAAATTATTTAACAATTGGGTACACTTTAACAAGACGACATACAATAAATAAAGATACACTTGTTGAACCCAATAACAAGTTTTCAGATCATGCCAAAAATATAGTTGAATTCGGTGTGTCAATAATAATTATTACGATGGTAAGAGATGTACTTGATTTATATACGTGATATAACATTATTTAGAGTAATTAGTGAAATTTTGTTCTCTGGTAACAACAAAGCATATGTCACTGTCGTCTCTGATTGCTTACGCTTAGCCGAGTAATCGCCCAATGAACCTCTACACTAAGGACGGGTTGTTTCGGAGAATTTGAACAATTCATCAAATTTCAACGTTCATTTTCGGGTTCTGTGAAAGTCCTATTCAAGTTCTGTTATTATATCATTGTAGGCTAGTTGCTTGACAAAACTGAAATAAAACCAAAACTTGAAAAAATCTTTCACAGAACTTGAAAATGAACGTTGAAATTTGATGAATTGTTCAAATTCTTCGAAACAACCCGTCCTAACTGTCAAATACCTACTGATTTTTTAAATGTTTTTTGTTGAAAAATATAAAACATGAATTCTCCGGAGACCAAAATGTCTATATTTTTTACTCCAAATAACCCCAAGTCAATGTATAGTATGTCGAGAAAGTCTCTTTACAATATTTACTATTATAAAGTACAAATAATTTGAAAATGAAAGTGAAATGAAAATGAGTCAATAAAAAAATAAATGTAAATAAAAATAAAATAAATATATAGTCATCTCTTTACATTCATCTATTATGTGCTTCAAGGTAGTACCGGCTGTCTCAAGGGGGTGATTCGTGAAAATCAATGGAAAAAATATGTATAATTTTTGTATTTAAATTTTCCGTAATGTAAAGGCTTGTGTAAGCGATATTTTACAGTAAACATAAAACCGAAATCCACGGACCGGTATTGGCTCGCTAAATGCAAAATCTGTTAGGCTAACCGTAACCTAACAACTGATTGGCTATACGCGGTTACCGGGCAATATAAGATAGTAGCAATTCAACACACTTCAAAAGTGATACGAAGTCATGAAAAATATTCGAAATAGGTTACGTTAATATAGGTTTATAGGCCAGTTCTTATCGAAACTTTAAATAATTTTATATCACTTTTCAAATGTGTATTGAATTGCCACTGTCATGAGTTGTTATTGTACAGTAATAAATTCAAGTGTGTAGCTACAAATGGGAATAATACATCTACAATTTTATTTGTAAAGCAGTGTATTTCTAATTGAAAAACTTCATTCGATTTTTTTCCTAAGGACCGGTTGTTCCATAAAATTGTAACAATTCGTCAAATTTAGAAGTAAAGTTTCAAGTTCTGTGAAAGTTCTATTCAAGCTCTGTTATTGTTTCAGTTCTGAGGAACAAATTTCCAATAATGATATAATATCAAAACTGGAATAGAACTTTCACAGAATTAAATATGGATTGCTCAAATTCTATGAAAAAACCCAAATTAATCATGAGTATTCACCTTCGTGGTACAACCCTGTGTATTGATTCTACACGATGGTAGAAGTAAAAGATGAGTAACTTTTTTAGGAAGTCCAATTTTTATTTTCCCATTAAAAAATATTTTTCCATTGAAGAATATTTTTTTCGTCTACAATCAATTCAACTTTTTGTTCTCAAAATTATTTATCTTATTTACTTGCGATACCAAAAAAAAACCGAAATCAAAACATAAAATACCTCGCTAAATGTGGTCAGGACCGGTCAGTGGCTGAGTTAGCATTGCGTTTGGGTCCCACCTAGGCGTAGTGTGTTCAATTCATCGGCTGGATAAGTCCTTCATCAAAACGCATGCAACATTTTCCGCTTACTGTGGTAGTAGTAGGAGATTTTCAAATATTGTCAGGTTATTCGTAACCTGGGATTGTTTGTATTTCTCTAAAAAAATGTATATTATATCGATCTAATTTATAGAAACGTACAGTAGATCAAAAAAGTACTCCTTATGGTAATAGCGCTCACCCCTTAAGCCGGAAAAATATTATGTCTGTAAGTAAATACCATATATTTCCCAAAAAGTTTGTGTCAAATTGAAAACATCCCCCTTAATCGCACCATATCTCGTGGCTTAATCCAGCGAAGGCTTTGCCAACTTCCCCGTGATTTGCGTGGCATAATTTCAGCGAGGTTTCGGTTATTGGTACAACCTCCTGGGAGCCGCTATCAAATACGTCAAGTCCCCAACCCTCTTCACAATATGTCACCTAGCAAAACCAACCTCCCTTTCACAGAGAAGGCAACACTTTTAGAAGCGTTTCTTCCCGTTTCGGCGTACTGATAGCTCATGGCTATTAAGGGTCCCAGAAATAAGATTCCCTCTCTCAATTAGTTAGTGAAATATTAGCCAAATACTTGTTAATTTTTAAATAATTTTATCTATTGTTTTACTAACGTGCCTGTAAGAAACATAAACATATTTGTGTGATATCAAAAGGTATCCCAAAGAGTCAACTAGATGACAAGATGACTCATACTGAAATATGTGTCTTTGTAAGTAACTGAATTTGTTTGATCCATTCTGCATTTTATTAATTGAGTTTAGTAACCCAAACGCCGTTACCGAATATCCTAAGCGCGGTATAAGGCACTTTATTTGTTCAGAACTTTATAAATCAAACACCTACGCATGAATACTTTGCGGTTTGATAAATAAATATCCCTTTTCCACTGTTTAAGCTAAGGGAATGGCACTTACCACAAAAGGGAGCAAATAAATGGAAGCCCAGCTATCCACTTCAACAAACTTTGACAATTGACCATCGAATCATCGAGCCATCGACGGAAGTTGTGTTGACACTCTCAACTTACTCAAATTTAACTATTTGCTGGAGGCGGAACTGAAATCGAATGAAAACTTACCTATCGACAAATAGTCATTCTAAATTTTCGAGGGGTAATTTCGATTCTTTCAAGTAGTCAGTGGATACTTTGTCCGCAAAAAACACACACATTAACCTACGTATAATATATAACGGGTAAACTGGGACAAACTGGGCAAACTTTCTAATTGCTCTAATCATAAGTTCTGGTCATTTTTTTGTATTATAAAAGTACTCGTATATTCATACATGCACACATGATGCTGTGCAATGTGATTTTAACTACCACTCTTGTACATATTTGTTTACATTTTCCTTTCACTACAAGTGCAAATAAAAGAAAATAAAACAATTAGATGATTGAATCCTTGAAACAGAGGGCATCATAGTTGATTGCCATCATAAGATTTTATCGAATGTCCTTTATTATCATACATTATTACTTTTTCTCCAAGCGTCATCATGATATTTCCAGTTTTCTTATTATATTATAATATCAATATTTAATTATTGTTCAGCTCTATAATTATTATTCAGCGTGACAGTTGTTTCGTCTTCCGAAGGCTTTATCAAATAAATAAACTGTTAGTTTTAAATTATGGTCAAATAAGAATGGAAGCCAAACGCTGGAGTACTATGTACCATTGATTTATAATAAGTTCATAAATAAATATGCCTCTGAGAAATTTATGCATGAAAAATGTAAAGATATGGTTTATGAATGAAAAATCTATATATCTGTAAAAAATAAAATAAACAAAGAAGAAAAAGGAGTGGTGATGTGTAGTGAGGTTGTTAACTTTAAAAATAATTTGACCTTTTTCTTGAATGATACCAAATATGTTTTTTTTTTATTTTATTCTTCGAGAAGGCTATTAAAATATGTTTGTACCTTTGAAAGAATGTATATCTTTATATATAAATATAAATGGATTTATAAATTGAGGTAGAACCTGCAGACATGCAGCCATGTGGCAGATTCGCAGGACTACCTATCCATTGTCTAAATATGTGTATTATACAAAATGTCTTTTGTTAGAAATAAATAAATAAAAAAATAGAACATTATTAATGAAAAAAATAAAATGGAATTCCACAAATCAAACTTTATGACAGCAAATAATGTTTATAATAAATATATTTTTTCAGATTTATGATCATTAAAATAATAAATAAAATAACCTCCTAAAGAAACGTGTTGGCCGGGAGCGAAAGGTTTACATGAATAATTCATATATATGCTTGCTACATATTTGGAGTTTAATTTAATTCATGATATTGTGATTTCTTCATAGAATTTATTATTGGAACTATTTTACGTAATATGTAGGTATTTCTTCCGATTGATTTCATTGTAACTAACGGTTGGGTACTTTTCAGTATTTCAGGACGCTGAACACGAGGGTCTCCCTCGTGTATATAGAGACCTGGCAAGGATCAAACCAGGCCCAGATCGATAAGGGCCAGGATATCAGCAGAGCTTTACTTAACTTTAATGATTACGCATCCAGAAAACTGTTCAAAGTGGACAAGGACACAACGCAGTTGCTAACGTAAGTCAACATATTTACTTTATTTAATCTGAATGCATGTTAAATTACAAAGTCATACAAAGATGTCTTCATTATCCGATTGCAAGTTATTACTTCCAACCAAGACACGTTTTCAAAAAATTGTGTTGGTTTTTTTTCTCGCGAAGAGAAAATCAGAATTATTATTGGATACTCGAATATTTCAATATTATTATTCGAATATTATTGGATACTCGAATATTAACGCGGTAGGAAATTGTTTTAACTGAACAGCTGCTGTATAATATGTGACATCGTTTTTGGAATGCCATTGACTTTTTATCACCTTCCCAAAATATTGCAATAAAAAAAGCACAACACCACATAATGATTTTTTCCGGTTGAACAAGCGTTGCATATCTATTTGCATTCGAGACAATTGAGTACGGTACATATGCGCAGTGCACAGATTATACAAAATTTTCGGTTTTTTAGAGCCATTTTGAGGGGTTAAGGGTGCGAACTTCGTTTCCGAAAACACAATTTTTTTTCAATTCAATCTTTTTTTCCGGATTTTCTTTCTATTTTTTTTTCAACTTCATGCTCAGTTGACCTTTAAATGCTTATTTTATTAAAACTCAAATAATATCTTAATAAACTTCACTTCACAAAAACAAAATACTCTTCAAGAAGTAAAAAAGAGTATACTAGGAATAGTACAATAAATAAATGAAATAAGTCGAAAGCTATGAAGTTTGTTTAATTAGATTTGTTGTTCTGCTTGCCAATATAAATACTACCAAGACCTGTTTATATTTAGTCATTGATGCGTTAAATATGTCAATATTATCCTTGTAATCACTACCCATATATACTGTATACGGCGAACGGGAGTATACAATTGTGATTCCGTGTTGGATTTGTCACAATAATACGATAGACAATAAACTTTGATGGTTCCTTGGGAAGTAGGTATATAGAAATAAATAAAAAAAACCAGTTCACGACAATCAATTATTGAATGTGTGATTTTATATAAACAAGTTAAGTAATTAACTTTTATAAGTTCGGATAATTTTAATATCTAAATTTAATTGTTATTCTCTAACGAACAACTTTAATGTCTCAAAATATCATACACATTTGTTTGTTCTTGTAATAAAATATAAAAAATTAGATTTAAAAAAAAATTCTCCACCACACAACAGTTGAAAAGTCCCACATACCGTAATATGAACATTTGGACACTCTTCGAACCCTTAAATATATATTTTTTTTTTTTAGGGGTGAATCATTCCAAGGCGGCGAGTCAGGGATGGCAGTTCCTGAAACCGTGTGCACCGCTAAGTCGGTGGGCATCAGCGTTGACATCAATACGTACGAGCCTCACCTGCTGGCGGGCACCATGGCACACATGATCGGTCACAATATCGGCATGGGCCACGACGACGGCCGTGAGGAGTGCATCTGCCATGACTGGCACGGTTGCATCATGGCGCAGATCATCGTGGGCATGGAAAACGTGCAGCCGTACAAGTTTAGCGATTGCAGCAAGTCGGACTACATAGATGCCTTGAGGATAGGCCACGGAATCTGCTTGTTGAATAAGCCAAATGAGGTAACAATCTTTAGTCTTTTCTTTGCATGTATCATCTCGAAATAAGCTGTCAGTTTTTTTTTGTATTCTTCTTTATAAGCTTTCTGGCATCTAGTTTTGGACATGGGTTTCCCTCAAACGTCTCAGGAAGTATTTTATGTTTAGTAGGTAGCGTAAGTCTTATATTTAATCTATGTGACATCCCGTCAGACTTCCCAGATTTTTACTTCTACAAAGCTTTCTATCGTCCAGATTTTGACATAGACCTACATCAAGTGTCTCCATTGTAAGTACTGGATATCCATCAGATTGGGCTGCGTTGTGTGACGGGTTAAATGAGAGATTCTATGAAGTGCTTATGTACCATGAAGAGGCTCGAAATAATTGACAAAGGATTCATTTAATAATAATTAGTAATTATGCATCATTTAAATACAATAATCTCGTATAATCGTAATTGAGTATGAGATAACTGGATGGGGGTCTGCCTGGAGCACTCACAGAGAGAGGTTCAACATAGTCCATAAAGGAGTACTAAAGACAATTCTAAAAATTCTGGATGAGAACCAGTGGCGGCTTGTGACTTTCGGATGCACTAGAGCAGTGCTCCGCAACCTTTTCTCGCCTACGACACACCAAATTTCTTCCTAGAATTCCGCGGCACACCAAAAGCTAAAATACATAGATATTAAATTGATGCACAAATTTTACAATAACTTCTTGTTTTTTTATTTGAAAAGGATACATACATAGATATAAATAGGATTAATCATCACAATGATAATTCATTACATCTTTAAAAAGAAATATAAAGTCATCGAAAGTGATGAAACAAAAACTTTAATAACTGTGTTAAGTAGGTTAGGTTAGGTTTAAATTATTTTTTTCATCGTTTCTAATGACTTTACATCACTTTTTAAAGGTGTGTTGAATTGTCACTGTGTTGAGTTATCATGGAACCAAATATAACATATTTATTTTCACGCAATCTTAATAATTATTATAAAATAATAATAAATTAATGAGCGATTAATTGTTAAATTAACCTGCGCTTGTTTCAATGAACACAAAAGTTTTATATTCGGCTTGATTTTTGACAGCGCAACCCGAAGTTGTTGGTCAAGACTAATGTTAATGTTATTACTATATTAAGTTTACATATATGTATTGTTTTAAATGATATAATTGTAAAGCTGCACATCTTAATACAGGAATGCCCTAGTGAGATGTGCAGAGTACGTTTTTTTATGTTAAAAACTGTTTTTTTGAATAAATAAAAAAAAATAAAAATAAAAAAGACCTTTTAAGCATGACGGCTTATCATTTTTAATTAATATAAGCGTTGAAAAACTTTGCTCACATAATATGTCGTTGAAAATGGAAGTAGTGTTAAGAATGCTTTGACGGAAATGTGAGGATATTTTTTTTTAATGTAAATCCAGAAAACATCTAATTGATCTTCGGAGAAGTGAAGTCATGTCATGTGATGTCATGTCATTATTTAAATCTGTAAATTTCACTCGAATTTGCAGAGGCAGTGCTTCCGTAGAATTTATTGCATTGGTTGCAAAAGGATTTCGAATCCAATCGTATTGTTCCGTATTAATGGAATAAAAATACAGACCAAATTTCTGCTGAAGTATACTTAAATGTTGTTGGGCCAGATCCACAGTTAATTGTTTGTTTTCAATTGTACTATGGTTGATCCTTTGGTACATTTCCAAACATCCTTTTTGCAACTCTTTCTGCCAAAGTTCGTCATTAAGTTCATTCAAATGCTCGAATATATCAGCCAGTTTGGCTATCCAGTAATTATCATCTAGGTGCTGATATAGTTCGGGCATATTATGATTTAAAATAAACTCACGCACCTCGTGACGAAGCTCAAACAATCTAGCCAAAACTTTGCCTCGGGATATCCAACGCATTTCAGTATAAAACAATAAGGATTCATATTCGGCTCCCATTTTTGAACAGAGTATTCCAAAGATTCGCGAGTTTGGGGCTTTTGATTTAATTATGTTTAAGATTTGAATGCATTCATTCATCGTGTTCAAAAGTTCCTGAGGTAAATTTTTGACCATCGATGATTCTCGATGTATGCAGCAGTGTGTAAATTGTAACGTTGGATTTTTTTGTTTTACACAAGAGACACAAGAGACAAAACCCTTTTTACTACCTGTCATTGCCGCAGCGCCATCCGTGCAAACAGCAATGCAATTGCTCCATTTAATATTATATATTTTGAAGAAATCATCGGTTACTTGAAAAAATTCTTCACCGGTAGTTCGCTCTGGAACCTCCTTACAAAATAAATAATGTTCTTAAATAAAGTCCTCGTCAACGAAAAGTACAATAGCTATCAACTGTGCTTTATTTTTAATATCGGTTGTTAAAATATTTTGTCATTGTGTATTAAATACATAATGAAATATTTTTTTTTTTTTTTTTTATTTATTTCACGCCTATTAAGGCTTTTACATACATATATATAAAAAATATTTACGAAATTATACATGAAAATAGTGCAGGAAACGACTATTAAAACAATTGCAGAAAAATAAATATAAAGTCAAAATATCACTCAACTTGATTTGATCTACACAGAATGCAGGCACAACATATAAAAAATCCAAAATATTTTTTTCTATTTCAGTTGACAAAATTATTATATGTTAGTCAAATCAAATTAAATACCTTTATTCAAATATTCCACTACTCGATGAAAAAAAAAACTTCAATAGGGTATGCTTATATATTGAAATTGATGTACTAAATATATCAACAACATCTGAGTATTTGTTTCCTAGCTGTTGAATCCGTCGCATAGGAGTATGATATTGGGACATATTGTAAAATATCAAATACATTGAATTTGACCGCGGCACACCTGTGTCCGGCTCACGGCACACCAGTGTGCCACGGCACACCGGTTGCGGAGCACTGCACTAGAGTACTAATATTACAAAAAATAGCATTATTGAAGTTGTTGTAGACGAAAATGTCTTCTTTTTTTGAAAAAAAATTGAATTTATTGAAAAAAAATATTGTTTTGGACTAAACAACATCAATAATGTGGAATTTTTCAAAGTTTAGAACTCTATCACATTTAAGTCATAAGCCACCACCCTTGAAAACTCAGAAAGCAGAAATACTTACAAACATTCAAGACTACAATGTAAAAAAAATTATTAAAAAAATGTTTTATTTAAACTAAAAAAAAACTAAAATATGCTGGTTACTCCCAATTTGACAACTACTACAACTTTTAGGCAAAGAATTATGTATTAATTTGTTATTGTTACAATATATACTATGATAAAATGGGCCTCACGGAGTACTTTGCCCGTGCTGATATTAAATTATATGTCGCGAAACTACATAATTCTCAAATCAAACAAAAAATGAATGGAAATTAAGTTATTTAAACGTAAAGTAAAAAATTGCAGAAATAAAAAAAAGTTATAGTCAACTTGCAAACCACAATGTAAAGATAACTAGAAAATAGATTCAAAATTATTTTTAAAAACTACAGGTCGACTCAGAATATGAAACCCTCGGGAGGACTGTGAAAACTTCGAATTTATCCTTATACTACGATTTGTACTTATACTACTATTCTACTATTTATATTTACACTACGATTTATACATATACTACGATTTATACTTATACTACTATACTACTTTTTATACTTACACTACGAATAATACTTATACTAAGATTTATACTTATACTACGATTTATACTTATACTATGATTTATTCTTACATCTTTTACGAACATTGCCATAGAAAGAAAAATTGCCGGCTTACAAAATAACTAGTAGGAAACATAAGTTGTAGTAGATAAGGTTGACTGATTCGGTTTTATCAAAAATCTTTTTGCTTCGACAAAAATACGGTCACCCTGCTACTTTACTATCTGCAACTTTGACCTAAATATAAAAATCTATGTAATCTTATTGGTTCAATTAATCTAAAAAAGATGTGTAGATTGTATAATCATCCAAAATCTATACATCTGTCTAAGTATACGCTATATACGGGTTAGTTGTTTGTTTCGAATATTAATTTAGATGTATGCAAATTTTTTCAAAGATCCAATCGAAAATACATAAAATACATTTAAAAACTATAAAAATAAGAAAAAAACGAGAATTACAGTTACATTGGTTTACAAAATAAGTTAAGAAATAAAATAAATACCTTTGTATATAATCAATAATTTTTCTTACATAAATACCACATACCCTACGAAAAATGCCAAGACTTGTAGCTTCCTTTACGGCTTTTGATAGGTTATTATAAAGTTTTTGTCCTTTATAAAATAAGCTGTTTTGTATGCACGTAAGTTTAGTTTTGGGAACCCTAAAATCTTGGCAACTTCTCGGAGGGTAATTGTGTACATTTTCATTCGACAAAATATTATTTTGCAGATAATTAGGGAGCATATTATTTTTAAGCTTGTACCTCAATGTTAACGTACTCTATATAATATGTTATTTAGTTGACATCATATTTAAATTTTGTAACATTTGTAAATATATTGCGTTTCAAAATCATCCTCATTCTCCTATTTTGTATAATCTGTAGTTGATTATTTTGGGCTTCGTTACGTTAGAATGAAAAACCAGAATAAAAATTTAAAGATTTACAATAGATTTGTATATAAGGCGCATTGTCTTAAGATCTATGTTATTTCTGATTCTTTTTAAGAATCCAACTTTTTTAGCAATTTTCTTAGTTCAGTATTCTACGTGTTTGTCAAATTTTAATTTTTCTTCAAATTTTACACCTAAATATTTCATACTGCTACATGTAGAAAGAGGAAGCGTAACACTGCAATTAAACCAAAAAAATCACGATATATATATATATATAGATTAAAATAAACTAAATAAGATAACTTGTCATGTTCCACGTGCTTCTAACCCCATCCACCTCACTCCGCACACCTGCAACTATTGGTTTATATTTCCTCTTTTTTAAATGTCTCCATACCTTCCATTCCGCCTTAAGCCACGTGTAACTAAGTTAGTTCCCTGATCGCAGGGGATTTCGCGTAATGGATTACATGCCTTGGGCACTGGGGACAAAATTGAGGGTAAAAAATTCCCTTCCATCCCCGTTTTAGCTTTTCCTGAAAAACGCCTAAACTTGGCAACTCTGGACAGATCGTGTATTTTATATCAAACAGCTATCCTTGGAATAAACCACTGCAAACAAAATAAACTGACGAAGAAATGTAAGATCTAAGAAATGTACTTTAGGAAGAAACTTGGTGATTTTGACGACTGACGAGGATATTTCTTACTTCTCGCAGCAATTTTGTCAGGCTTGTCTATGCTTCCGAAACAAACTGAGTGTCTTATTAACCTCTGATATAACTAAACATGTCAACTTTGCAATGTAACATGACATTTTGATTGACAATCGTTAAAAGCGCGCTTAAACTTCCATATCAGTTAAAAAGAGAAACTTGTTCTGAAACAAAATTGTCCTTTTTGTTTCAATTATTGACAGATGTGACCCTCTTCACATTTTATATTACCTATCATTGACAATAATGAAGAATGTTTGAATGTAGTTTGAATGGATACCAGTGTAAGTTTGGTTCAGCGTCAAGTAACTACAAGTGCAAAGGCACGTTCGGCATGCAAAGCGTCCTTGACTCAGTTCCATTACGTCAAGTTATGATTGATTAGTAATAAAAATAAAGATATGTTATCTGTAATGATATTCTAAAAAAGGATCGAATCAGTTCAAATGAGACTAACCTATTGGCTGCAATCAACACTAATATCAATCACTGTCTACTGAAAACCCCGAAATATTCCTTTCCAAGTAACCAAATTAATTTTATCCCAACCTTTTTTGCGAACGTTTTGACTACGTGAATATGACATCCACTGTAGTGGCGAACTCTGGACATATTTAGTGATAGACTTCAGAACAATTAAATGACCATGACGAAGACATTGTCTCGAATCTTTGGTTTCGTTTAACTTCACTTGACCCAAACACTATTGTTTCGTGTTTATTTTGTTATGTTGTTACTGCTTTATACAAACTTATTGTTTTATTCTTACATACGAGTATATCTATTGTTATACACCGTTACTGGAAATTTTGTGTTTATTCTTTCTAATTTTTATGTCTAATAAAACCTATCATCAAATAGTATACAATAAAGTCGCTCTCCGAACACATATATTTGTGTGCTTCTAAACTACACAACGAATTTAGATAGGGTTGTCATTATCATTTAGAGAATTTCTGCTGGAAAGTTTTTGAAAAGTTGTGTTTTGTAATCAAGTGGAAAGAGAAATATTTTCGGTCGCTTACATTGCTAAAGCTGCCTAAATCTTATGAGATACGTCAAATAATGTACCACGGAATTGTATAATTTAAAAAAGTCTAAAGAAAAGTTCGAAAATATGGTATATGTCTCCTAAGAATAACCCCCAGTAATGACGGGTACAAGTCAGATGGCGATAAAGAAAATAAATATATTTTCCAACAAAGCAATGAATATGTACAAAGGGCCAAAAATGTATTAATTGCAAGCACTTTTTTTACCAGCTCGTGGAAAGGCGAACCTGTGGCAATGGAGTGGTGGAGGAAGGGGAAGACTGTGACTGTGGCACCATCGACGAGTGCCACGAGAAGGACCCCTGCTGCGACCCCATTACCTGCAAGCTGAAGAACGAGGCTCAGTGTGCCTCAGGGGCTTGCTGCGAGGACTGCGCGGTAAGCTCAGGCATTCAAATTGATAGATCACCTAATTAAGGAAAGTTCAACAAAACAAGCTCAGTTTCACGGAGCTCGGGGAGTGACGCGACCGCCTTCCTTTCTGTAATCTGACAGTGTGCAGGCAACTCGCATTGTAATATCGCTATTCAATCCTCCAAAATAAAATCTGCTTACAAATTACTAGTCCCTTTCACAATGGGGCGCAAATTGCTGGCTGCGTAAAAACTACGAACCCCAAATCGGGTAATCAAAAGGTCAGGCTTTTTTCTTTTAAAAATTTTGTTACACTATTTAGTTAGAGAATTTTACAAATGTTTTATAAATAATCCACTCACAAATTTTCTACATCAGGTGTTTCGTTTAAAAACAAACCCTTAGATCATGCGTAGAAAATTCCAACAGACCTGTACCTTACTTTAGCGAACTTTTCTTTTCTGTGCAGGGTCTGGTATTTGAATGTGCGCTCTTCGGCGACAAATTTACGACTGATGTCATAGTTTATTCAAAACATTCTCGAACCCTCCTGGTGCCAAAAATACGATTACGTGATTTGCCGGCAGCGCACCAAAACGGTACTCAAATTTCATGTTAGAGCAATTCTATCAATTTGAAAGCCGATGGTGGTGAGTCAAATTGTCTCAGATGATTCTCCAGCGATTTCTGTACCTTCTAAAGGTTGACCTGCAGTTGAGACCGGATTCCGAGTCACGCGATACCATTAGTCCATGGCAGAGAGTCCTCCTCTCCGGTATCGCTTGCAAACTGAACACGTGTGTTCAACATAAAATCAAGTATCGATCTCGGTCTCTGAAAAGTTTTGACAATTCCTACTACTTATTAATAAACACAAGAGACCTGAACAATGAAAATATTTACAATAGTAATGAGAATGTTCTGTTCGTCCAGTTGCTGAACCGTGGGCATGTGTGCCGCGATGCCGGCAACGAGTGCGACCTGCCGGAGCGCTGCACGGGCGAGTCCGGAGCCTGCCCGGCCGACGTGCACAAGAAGAACGGGCAGCCGTGCGGTGCCAACACGGGATACTGCTTTGGCGGCGTGTGCCCCACGCTTGCCCTCCAGTGCGAGCAGATTTGGGGCGAGGGAGGAATCGCTGGCGACAAACAGTGCTTCGACCAGTTCAACTCCAAGGGCTCGATGAACGGACATTGCGGGATGGACGCAGCGCAACACTATCTCAAATGCGAAAACGAGTATGTTATTTTGTTGTTTTCGGTGTTCTTCTTTAGTCGTTCAGTCAATTCTGATGATAGTGAGCTCAACTTCAAAAAAAATAAGCAAGCTCATTGTGCTATGCTGCGTGAAGTGCAGTAAACACCAACGTACCGGGTAGGTACTTGTGACACTTGATTTGTTCAAGAGGTCAAAGATCTTTTTCTGTTTCTCCCGCTTTTTCAGATTTTCAGAGGCTCCGAAGATCCATCTCAAAATCCTTCTATCACAAATCGTTTGTCCAGTGTAAAACTGCATTAAACGACATATTTTCATATTTGGTTCAGAAGGATCGTATCAGTCTTTTCCTACACTTGAAATGTTTAAAAAAATCGATGTAAATTAGTCCTGAATGACAAATCAAGTATATTTTAAGGGTAAAACTATGTTCAGTTTAAAATTCATATAAATACTATATTTCTACGTTGTTTTTTGAAGTATAAAACTACACTAAAAAAACTGTTATAATGGTATGTACGGGTATTTGGTACAGTCTTACATCAAATTTATCTCCGATTATCTTAAAAATCACAGAAGTATTTAATGTTTAAGTTATTGTTGAAATTGTGCGTGTAAAATAAACACACTTACACTAAAAAATAACTGGTTTCCGTAATCAGCCTAATCCGTGAGAACGCCTTAATGCCACTTTTTTAAAAATACTTACAAATATACTGTTGTGTTCAGACAAACAGTTCTCCAACTTGTCGTGGAATGAGACTAAAGAATAGGTTCTTTATATTAAATCAGGGATTTATTTAATACTTCTCGTATTAAAATAGTGACTCGATAGTCGACCTAACTAGGAGCTGGCTAAATGAGATCTGCAAACACTAAGTTTGTCTAGAAGCAGCCTAACTGGCCCTAGCGACTACTGGCTAATAGCTGCCATCTTGCGGACTCCCAAGCAAGCTCTTTGCACTGCCCTCTATGAGTGCATCTGTGAAGCTCTTAGCTAACTCACATCCCAACAATGTACAACAAATATACTTAGACATGTTTTAAAATGACACATTAGAAACAAAATATCTTTAATTGCTTTTTCTAAAATATATTCCGGCACAGCGCCATGATAACAATATACCAGATTTTAACTAAACATTTTAATTATTATCGTTATCTAAAATACTTTGTGAACAAGTGTTGCTTTCTTTGCAGGAACGTGAGATGCGGTTCATTACAGTGTCAACTGGGGAACCAGTATCCAGTTATATCAGGGATGGACGATTACTTCACCAGAACCATTATATCCATGAAAGGTGTTGAGTTCGAGTGCAAGTGAGTATACTTTGCAGTATAAACTATTAACCCATCCACTTCGAACACAAAACATTTTATTTTGTCATAAAGTGGGTTAGAGCGTTATAAACTTGTGTAGATTAATTGAAAGAAGAAAATATTTTAAAGTAGTGTTTTCTCGTGTGAAAAACGTGCAAAGTTCTGCATGATGTAATTTCTTATCATACATTATTTCTAATGAAAATTACAATGAGGTCTTAAAAAAATGTAATAATTTTCGCACCAAATGTTTTACAACTCTGCCAAAATCAATTATGTATTCACATATCAAGGGGTTAAAAAAATATTTAGTTTATAAAATAGTTTACCGGTTTTTACTAAGAAAAATAAGTATTGTTTACGTAAATTTTATACTGTTTAATCTCGTACCGACCAATTATTTCGAGTAAAAAAATTGTAGTTTGATTATTTTTATGCCGACTTCATAGTTTGTTTTGTGTTCCAAAAGTGTATATCCTCTCATGAAATTTAGTTGAAAGGTTATACAATAATGGAAATGTTCTCACTTGTTGATTTTCTACCAGGTCGACCAGTGGCGCTGCCGGCCACGTGGAGATACCCGACCACGGTCTGGTGCGTGACGGGACGCCGTGCGGAGATAACCTCGTCTGTGTCAACCAGACGTGCACCAGCATCTATCCCTACGTGGACCAGAGCAAGTGTCCGAGCAACCTCAATAACCTGGAGTGCTCTGGCCATGGGGTGAGCTTGGACCCCCTTTTGTCATATTATTAAATCATTGTAACCTGAGAGATTACGAAAACAGTGTGCAATATAGCTGTGAATGGGGAATACTTGGAGCAGGTGGATGGGTTTGTGTATTAAGGAAGCATGTTTAGGAGAGATGGGAAGGCTGACAGAGATATTGAAAGAAGAGTAAATGCAGGTAACTCCATTAATGGAGGACTGAACGCAGTTGGCGCTAACAAAAAACTGTTTAAAGAAGCGAAGTTTGCAGTCCACAATGGAGTGCTGGTACCTATCCTGATGTATGGAAGTGAGGCATGGAACTGGCAAAGAAAGGATGAAAGTAGATTGAATGCTGTTGAAATGAGATCCCTGAGGCGTATGTGTGGTAAAACCATGTATGATCGTGTGAGGAATGTGGATATCTGCAAAGAGTGCAAGGCTGATGTAAGCGTAATCAGTAAGATCAAGAAAGGGACGCTTAGATGGTTTGGGCATGTAGATCGAATGAGGGAAGAAAGGAGTGTAAGGAGAATATACGATGCAAATGTGAATGGAAGCAGAAGTCGGGGACGCCCGAGGAAGACATGGCACGACCAAGTGAATCAGATACTCGAGTCGGGCCATGTCAAGAGTCAGAACAATAGAATAGTATGTATGAGACGATGTATGAATGTGAATGAGGCAAGGAGTGTGTGCCAAGACCGAGTTCTTTGGCGGTCCGTCCTCTCTGCCTACCCCTGCGGGGAAACGGCGTGATGGTTAGTTTGTTAGTTAGTTAGTTTGTAACCTAGTGTGTACAGTATTTAATTATTTACCTTCCAAATAGTTACATCCAATATATGCACCATAGCTAAAAGGCAAAATTTCAAATGAAAAAAAAGCTAGATGTACGGTGATTTCCCACTAGATTAAAATGATTCTTACAATAATGACAATGATTGCCCACTAGATTATAGTGATTCTCACAATAATGACAATGATTGCCCTCTAGAATATAGCGAATCTCACAATAACGACAATGATTGCCCTCTAGAATATAGCGAATCTCACAATAATGACAGTAAGTGCCTATTGGATTACCCACCTTAGTGATTCTATGAAAACCGTTAAAAATAATGACAGTTCATTAAAAAAATTATTATTAAAATTAATTTGAAGATTGTACACGCTCATTTATTTGGTATTATTATCAATAGGTCAAATATAAAGATAATAAAAGAAAAATCCACAAAAACTTCAAAATAATAATCGTTCTTTAAAACATCTGATTTCATTATTCAAAATCGTGGATGTTTCTTTTTCCACCGATGTGGCAGTTGGTCGATTCATGTTAAGGTAATATAGACATTTATTGAGATTTTGATGGAACACTTACGTAAGTTAGTGAGAAAATGAAAATCAAAGTGAGAGCGGGCTATCACTAATTGTGGGCAATCATGGTCTTGTTTACCCTACCTACCATCTCTGCCTTTATGTGCCAACTTATTGCTAGGCTGGTCGCTCCACAACAGTCTTTGTTTATAAATAATGTGCTCATTACAATGATCTTATGTGTTGGTTGTATGTTGCAGGTGTGTTCAAACGTGAACCGCTGCCACTGCGAACTGGGCTGGGCGGGCCCTGATTGTTCCATCCCGCAGGAGATCACCATCGCCCCGCCCACGCATTGGGACCCCGTCACACCGGGACAAGACAAGGCGAAGACCGATCTGGAGATGAAGATGGAAAAGAAAGAAACACCCTACGGTGAGTGGCTGATGCTGATGTAGACAAATTTATATATTTAAACTCATTTTCAAGGATGAATGATTTAGCTCCTCGAATCTAGATAAAAAAATCATGTCATCAAATATTCCCGATTGACATTCAACTTCAAATAGATTCGCTGTTTTTTAACGTATCCCAAAATGAAATACTGTTTTTGAAAGCAGATTAATATTATTTCAGATTTTAATACAGCAATTAAAAAATTACGGAAACGTAGGTAAGCTTTTGAATATCGCTTACCGACGGTTTTTTGAAACTTTATTAAATAAAAAAATAAAAATTTCAATTACAGAAATGAATGTTGAAAGGGTTATTTTCACTTCAGTTTTTTTTTATTGTAATATATTATTTTTTTAAATATTCAAATATTGACCGGGGAACTGTTCCACGGTTTTCAGTTTTATAGAATTATACGGGAGCGTCTATGGTAAACTTCTAAATCCAAAGAGAAAGCTTAGTGTTCTCTCTGTCTAAATCTGTTTATATTATAGGTACGTTTGACAATAATACAAAAAAAGATAGAACGAATTTGGTAACTGAAAACTTGGTAAGTGAAAGCACTATGTGAACAAAATCGTTAAAAGATTATTCGTTTTATTTTTTAAATTTAGATTGCGAAAAAAAAAATAATAACAAATTTTATCCACGGAACTCCTAATCTTTATTAAATTAGAACTTATCTAATCGGTTTATCCAAGTTTTTTATTGTTGTTTGTTTAATTTAAAAAAGAGATTAATTTTTTTTGATGTAAATATTTTTTTTAAGTTTTATATAACTGGTTTCACTAAATAAATTTGCAATTATTAAAAATAAAGTAGGTTGGATATTAAAAAAAATTAAAGCTTTAAAAATATATGTTTTTAAATCTTTTTAACCATTTTTTTATATTTATAACTTATTTTCCATTATTATTAAATGTCTGCAAATATGTATGAAATATGTAGATTGAGATTTATAGTTAATGGGACTTCTAAAATTAGATTTAAAACATATGTGTAACTTTTGTTGTTTAGAAAAATAATGACACAATTATTGCCGTAGAGCGTGAAAGCACAAGCAAACATTCCAGTTAGCAAGATATTTTATTTCAAGGAGAATTTAATTAAAGAACTTTATAATTAGTCGTTTGAATAAAGCGAGTGATTTTATTATCGGAGAAGTGAGAGCGTCCGTTAAAAACAGACGCTGGTACTAATTTTATTACATAAATTAATTAAATCAACATTTTGTTAGTAACTTTGCCAGAACGACAATGGAAATAATTACACAGCGCAGTTCAGTTTCAAAATAAGTTTAAATTTTACTACAAATCTGGTGATCTTATATTTCGAAATGCACCACAATTGTAATTTCATACTGAATGCAAAATCATTAGGTGTATTGGTAGCCGTTTTCTGGTACATATAATAATTTAAGAGACAATGTAGAGCACAGCAGAAAGTTTGTTAAAGTAGCATTTCTGTAATTTATCAATGATCGATTCAATTTTATTAAGAACATAAAAATACCAGAAGCAAAAACACGAATATAATATGAAAAAAATATGTATCGTACATGTCTACAGTAGACAAGACATATTTTCCACTGTATGACAATTATATTATGCAAACAAATGATAATAAAAACAAAATATTTTTAAAATATTTATATTGATATTTATCAGTAGGATTTATAGGTCCAATTAGAAGTTCTACCGAGCCAAATCCTCTGATATGAGAATATCTGGAGTCTGTGAATTATTTTCCCATTTGATCTCTGGTGATTTATGTTATGCTTATATAATGCACTTGCATAATATGGATTGACTAGATGATCATTTGTGGAAAAGTGTGTGGAAGGGTTTAGTTTTTTAGGACATAAAGTCGAAAAAAAAACACATAAATTTGTTTGTGACCACTTTAATTTTATTTAAACTCTACCGGTTTCGGAAGAACACATCAGGAGAATATTAAAAACTAATCTACTATACAAAATATTGACGTATATACACAAAAAAATAAGAGGTGGTTACGGGATTTCCAGTAAGAACGGTTAACTGGAAACATATCTATAATCGGACTTAACGATAGATTAATTTGGTTATTCATTATATTAGATTTATTATTTGGAGATTTTAGGATTTCGAGTGTTTCTAAATTATCCAAATTTTTGCTTTTATTATTTTGGTGAAGAATTTTTACTTCTGTGTTCCTATTAAAAGTATGATCGGTGAAAATGAGATGATTTACAAACTCTTAAAAATTATTGTAATTTTAACATCTTAAATGTTCTTCTAATTATAATTAAAAATATATGCATTTACGAAATGTCTAATAATATTTTTATGGTCACGCAAAAGTTTATTGGCAAAGTTTTTCTTCTACACTAAATAAATTGGCTCTTCAAGAAGCTTTCTACCTTATTTTTGTTTGCTTCTCCGAGGATGATTATAATTCCTTTCTAGGTGTAATTTTCAGATCTAATATAATCAGTAAACTTTTTGCGTCTCCCTGTCCGCACTCTTCTTCCTTGAGTAGTTATCTTTTTCAACGGATAAACCTCAAAACAGAACGCAAAAACCCTCACGGCCGCTGTTTAATATGCAAGCAGCGAGCCTTGGAGGACCTTAACGCGAGCGCAGCCTTAAAGCGTCCGCTTCGGTCTCGGCCCTCTTGACGGTGAAAAACACACTGACACTTGTTTTTTCCTACGGTATAATAGTTTAAAATTTATTTTCGGGATCTCAATCGTTTCATTCTATAACACATTGAACCAGTATTTCTTAACCTTATTTATTTTGCCATTTCCCAATTCAACGTTTCATAAATCTTCAAGCGCTTTATTAATTTTACGAATAATAGATTATGTATAAACCAACCTGCTAGTAAATAGTATATTAAAGTATAAGTGGATAAACAGGTCTTTAAAACACGCGCGATTTTTCGAGCACGACGGCGTAGCCGAGTGCTCGAAATAAAGCAAGTGTTTTAAAGACCAGTTATCCACGAATACTTTACGCTATTTTTTTTTATTGGTACACTTTGAAAACATAAATATTGATATTATTATTAAAAATTTGGAAATAAGAAATATTAATGAATTCGTGATGTGACATCACAATATCTTGTTGTCATGGAAATGAAAAACACAAACATTTGACGTTTAAAATATTCCTGTCAGATTTATAGTTAAAGTTGATATTTAGAGTTCACATTTTGTTGATTTGTTGATGTTGCCATGGTAACTTTAAAAAACGCGCGTTCCATAAAGTGCGTTTTAAACACGCTAGAGCGTACTTTAAATGAGTAAAAAAGGGCACCAATAGAAAAAAATATTTTTTTCTATTGGTGCCCTTTTTTACTCATTTAAAGTACGCTCTAGCGTGTTTAAATTGCACTTTATGGAACGCGCGTTTTTTAAAGTTACCATGGCAACATCAACAAATCAACAAAATGTCAACTTTTAACTATAAATCTGACAGGAATATTTTAAACGGCAAATAAAACATTACAAATGTTAATAAATGATGTTTGTGTTTTTCATTTCCATGACAACAAGATATTGTGATGTCACATCACGAATTCATTAATAGTTCTTATTTCCAAATTTTTATTAATAATATCAATATTTATGTTTTCAAAGTGTACCAATAAAAAAAAATAGCGTAAAGTATTCGTGGATAACTGGTCTTTAAAACACTTGCTTTATTTCGAGCACTCGGCTACGCCGTCGTGCTCGAAAAATCGCGCGTGTTTTAAAGACCTGTTTATCCACTTATACTTTAATATACTATTCTATTTTTGGAATAACTTAATTAGTAAAACATCAAATTGTATTATTTAATTATTGAAGACAATATTAGCGATTCCTAAATGAACATTTGAAACAGAAATATCAGAAAATTATACCGTCACATGGAACCCACGACCCTTGCCTTACCGGGGCACCCGATATGTCATGTACTAGATGTGACCGTATCATTTTCTGATTTTTCGGTTTAAAATTTTCGACTAGGTATCGCAAATATTGTATTCAATAATTAAAAACATTTTCATTCGCGATAGTGTTGCAATCTCTGCAACACATGCTTATTTTTTAAAATTTTATTTAGTAAATGACATATACATTTACATTTTTTAAATTTTAGACTGTCGGAATTCCCGTTTTAGAAAATGCAAAATTTGGTGAATTAGCCTAAATAGTTTTGCGCAACTAAAGATTTGAAACTTTAGACTTTATAATCAGATAATATGCCCGTTTAAGATTGAAAAGAGTATTATAATATGATTTATATTTAAGCTTCGTTTTCGATGTACAAACTACGCTGATAAATTTAACGCTTAATATTGATAATAACTTTTAAATATTCTCTGCATTATTTTGTTCATTATCACTTTTCACATCGAAAGTTTTCTGAAAGTGTTCTAAAAACAAACATTTCTATGCGTGATATCCAGATTTTTTATGTGGTTTTGTTAATCTAATTTATCACATTTCGTAAATTTCGTATCAAAATACCGCCTTTCCAAAATGTGTATTATTTGCACAAAAACGATTTTTTTCACGAAATTACGACTTCGACCACAGTTTAGACTATTAAAGGATTTTTTTTATTTACGTGTACCTAACAACTCATAGCTATAACCTACAACTATATTTTGGAGCATGTAATTAAAATCATGTAAAATAAACTTTTATGAAGAATAAAGAATTTTTTACAACTTTTCGAAATGCTTCCTAAAATAACCGACACTGAGCCAATATGGGTGAAAGTAATATTTCCAAATTGTTTGATTATTTCAATAGTTATGGTCCAGAAAATCAAGAGGTATAAATGAAAGAAGGTATTTTTTAAAGGAAAAGTAAATATTAACATTAAATTAAATTCGGACCGTCGAAAATCGAACCACGCTTAGAAGGCGACTATGCTTAACAATACACTTTAGTTTCACATATGTTTTTATTTTCGTTTAATATTTAATTTAATACTTAATACATAAGAATTAAGACATATATCACTAAAAGGCTGTATAAAATGATCCCTCGATTTGAGTTGAGAAAGGGGTACTTAGTAGTTAGTAGAATATACTAGGGGGTTCGCCCGGCGGCGCCAATGTATGTCTCCAGTCTCCAATGTCTACAATAGTTCACGGGCGATGGGCTAACTTTTAAGTTGGCAAATTGTTTTCAGTCACCCTGTAGAGAGCCTTTTATCGTCCGCTTTACGGGCAAAGTTCTCAACGATCCACTCAGGGGTATTGATTTTATGGCAAATCAAATTAAATATTTAATACTTAGTAGCGAAGCTGCTCCGAGAGAGGAAATTTCTCGTTTTCCCTCAAAATATCACCGAGAGAAAGTTCGTAAGTGTTACAATGGTCTGCTTTTAAAAATGTATTTAGATATTTTCGTGGTTATTAATATTATTTTAAATTATAGATGTTTGAAACGTTTTCAAATACTTGATTAACATACTCACTTTAGACAACCCAGTTAGTTTTTTATACGTTAACTCCAGGGGAAAAAAAATCTTTGAGAGCCTATGTTACCTTCAGCGGTGCTCTGTGAAGTATCTTTTCAAGGTGAGGAAGGAGTGACCCCGGGTCACCCAGACCCATATAGTACATTAAGGACGGGTTGTTTCGGAGAATTTGAACAATTCATCAAATTTCAACGTTCATTTTCGGGTTCTGTGAAAGTCCTATTCAAGTTCTGTTATTATATCATTGTAGGCTAGTTGCTTGACAAAACTGAAATAAAAACAGAACTAGAAAAAATCTTTCACAGAACTTGAAAATGAACTTTGAAATTTGATGAATTGTTCAAATTCTCCGAAACAACCCGTCCTTAGAAAACTTACTATTGTTAGTTTACTGAAAAACTGGTCAAATTATTGTTTTCCTGTTAAAAGCAGAACTAGAGGCCTATAACAAATGATTTGACAAATTTCATAACAAACTATCAGCAAAGCACGAATATGTCATAAGGAAGTCGGAACACGTGTTCTTCAAAATAATAATATTTTCACATCTCGTCCATTATATTTACTTGGACAAGGCCACCTGTGTTGAACACTTGTTCAGAAATATTCTGAATGACTAATATTTTATTAGGAAATTGTAATGCACATTTTAAAAGTATATTTATTTTTAAAAAGCTGCACTTATTTTTCTCCGTGTAAGAGGGAAAAAACACAGAGGCTCGAAAATCAATTTTACAGCTTTGCTATTGAACGAGTGAAAGAGTGGTTAAAACCACTCTTCCTCATGTGACAAAAATGTGAATGGGCGCGCGTTTAGCGTTTTTCTTGACTATACATCGGTACCAAATGTATCAATGACGCTACTTCCTCGGTGCATCTTCCATTGAAATACCGGTAGGACAAGAAGACTAACGGATGTTCCAATAGTTGCAGATGTAGACAATAACCTAATTTCTCGAGTTTTTGATTTGCGTACCTTAATTTGGCATCGAATACTGTCTCAATTTGTAATTGTTATTTTTTCGTCAGTAAAGCAACTGTCACTAATTTTAGATGAATAATATAATGATACATCAAGTCGATGTAACACACTGCGTTTCTCGGTATCTTTGATGAAATACAGAATTTTAAATGACATGAGAATTTTATATGAATAATATAATGATACATCAAGTCGATGTAACAAACTGCGTTTCTCGGTATCTTTGATGAAATACCGAATTTTAAATGACATGAGAATTTTAATGATTTTTTTGTAATTCCCATTCCTATTACAAAAGACTCAAGAATTATTTCAACAATTCGAATTCTAACACGATTTAAGCTCATGTGAACTTCAGCTGTTACTAACGTACAATGTAATATTATGTTTCATTAATTCAGTGAGACTAAGAATTTGTAAACTTTTGGTTTTTCGATGCGAAACGCGAATTTCCTTTTTCTGGTGCAAAACCCTGCTAGCTCCATGCTATTTCATTAAATTTTCTGTCAGTTTTCCTTTTCGAGATGCGGGTCAATGCTTTCGGATTGAAAACTGAACCCTTTTCTAGTAAAAAAAAACGCTGAATTGCCTCTGTAGCCTCATCTCTTGAGTTCAGCGCTATAAACTACCTGATGGGAATTTTGGAACAACGTAGGAAAAAAGGAATATCTAGGCTTATACCTTGGGAATAAAATAAACAAGGTCATATATAATATAAATGTGTTTATATATTGCTAGTAGATAAACATTACTGCACCAGCTGTCATTTTTTTTCGCTGGTCTGAAATAATATCGATAATGTCGATATGATGTGAAACTAGCAATAATAAAAGATTATTTTAATGCAGCTTGGTTATGTGGCATATGCAGCAAAGATACATCGTGCATACGTTAAATATTGTTAGGTAAACAAAAAAAATTGTCTTGTGAGGCAGGAGACAAGAAAATAATTATGCTGCGTAAAAAATAAAACAACGATGAAATTGAATGGAATATTTAAAAACGCATAGCAAATTTGATATGAACGTCTTAATAAAGTTTTTATTTTATTTTATAGAACATCATAATTAACACATTTCAATTACAACAGAAAAATAAATAATGATTCTTTCAAAATAGTTCTGCATTAAAAACACTTTTCAGGTTTTTCAATATTGTTGCCCGGCTTGCAATTTATTTTATTTTTTATTTTTTTCGTAAAAGCACAAACTATTTGAAATTTGACAGAAGACGGAAATTTGACAGAAGAAAATGGAAATTCAAATGGGTCTATTTCAAAATAGGAACTAATTTATAAAGAAGTTAAACCAGATGGCGTGAATTGTAAATTCTTCTTTTTGACTATTTTTAGAATCCACAAGGACTTCTGTTTCTTTGATTAATAATTTTCTTCAGGGCCAATGTCATCTTTGGGGATGCTGTGTGGTGGTTACTTTTGGGAAGAGGAAGGAGTGATCTTGAAGATACCCATGTTGTAGGAGGGAGGAAATATGAGACAAAATGAGAAGAATTATTATTATGTCTTATGCGGAAAGATGTGATTTATGACTTGGAAAATACATTTATAATGCATGGACGCCGAATCATATTCGGCCATGTGAGACTTGAGGGATCAACCCTTCATGCTTATGGGAACAATTCATATGGTCTCGTAGAAATCGTTGTATCTTCCTTATTGTTGTGGTGAAAAATATGATCTAAACAGATTTAGAAAGAAAAAAACACCATGCTATATATTTAAATATTGAAATTAACCACAGAAGTATTAAAAAGTGCACCTTTATGAAACCAAAGGTTCCAATCGCAATTAGAGAAAAAAAAGAATTTTTTAATAATTACTTTATGTGAAATAGCAAAAAAATAGGTGACAATAACGATTACAATACATTTGTATTTTTCTTTGGTTCAGCAAAGAGTGCAAGGCTGATGTAAGCGTAATGAGTAAGATCAAGAAAGGGACGCTTAGATGGTTTGGGCATGTAGAGCGAATGAGCGAAGAAAGGAGTGTAAGGAGAATATACGATGCAAATGTGAATGGTAGCAGAAGTCGGGGGCGCCCGAGGAAGACATGGCACGACCAAGTGAATCAGATACTTGAGTCGGGCCATGTCAAGAGTCAGAACAATAGAAGAGTATGTATGAGACGATGTATGAATGTGAATGAGGCAAGGAGTGTGTGCCAAGACAGAGTTGTTTGGCGGTCCGTCCTCTCTGCCTACCCCTGCGGGGAAACGGCGTGATGGTTAGTTAGTTAGTTTTTTTTTTTTGTATTTTTTTTTTTGTTTATATATTTTTTTGTTACCAGTAATTTTAGTTACAAAAAAACGCAAAGTAAAGAGTCATTTAATTTTTTTTTCTTTTTGCATTGAAAATTTTACTTGTTCAAAAATTATGTTTTTATTTATAATAAAGCGTATTTTATCACTTTCCGATACGTTTAGAAAAACTCCATTTATGTGGATTTTATGGCAAAGCGGAAATACTTCTACCTTCTGTCAAAATATGGCAGTGGACTGAACAGTTAATAAACGTGCACTGCAAATTAGAACTCAGCTTTATTAATAGTACTAACATAATAATTATAAGGGTAGAGCGAACATAGACCGAGCGCTGTTTATGTTTGTTGGAATTTGTGTTTCCGCTCTCACTATCACGAATACGAGATGAAAGTTATCCGCAATCTCCCTGAAGACTTTGTTAACTAAATTTGCATCTTCTTGATCTTCTATCAGAAAGCAAATGAAGCGGAAACTTATGGACCGGTACAGTTGGCTGTGTGCTGAACAAACAGAAAAGTTTTATTGCTGTTTCTCCATGGCATCGTGTTTTATGAGACACCTTCATTTACTTCGGCGATCTTCCAACTCACCTGTTTCCCTGTGGAAAAGTTTACCGGTTCCCCTAAAATAATTACCGTCTAAATAGTATGTTTATTCATTTGAATGATTATTTGAGATTAACTTTCCATCAGCTTTTCAAAAACTAATGAAACTAACAATGTCATAACCATTATCTATACATAGAATTTTTTATTATTTTATACCATCTATGGACTCAAAGATCCGAATCGAAAAAAAATTTAAAATGTGTTCTTATAAGTGTCGGGAGTATTTAGACAGTTGTTGAACGGTACAAGAAGTTTTAACTACACTTAACCACATTTATAATATACGGAATCGAATTAAAATTGAAATGATGAAATTTTTAATAGTATTAATATGATATATATAGTAAAGAACGGTAGAAAGATTTGTGGTAAAATGAAATGTAAGTAACGAACGAAGAAAGAGAGGTAAGGAGAATATATGACATGGAAGTAATGGTTGGAGAAATCGGGAACGCCCGAGGAAGACATGGACGATCAAATGAGGAGTTTGTGATGAACAAAGAAAGGGGTGTAAGGAGAATTTATAACGTGGAAGTTAATGGCAGGAGAAATCGAGGATGCCCGAAGACATGGCATTTTCAAGTGAAACAAATACTTATTACACTACGATAATGTTATTTCCACATTAAAATGCCCTCATTTATCAGGTTCACTAGAATTCACAATATTAAAATTATCCCAAACCATTCAAGTCCTTGAACAACGCCAGGTGCACGTCAGCAAACTTTGTCTAAACCATTATTTTTTTTATAAAAATGATAAACATCTTTCAAAACCAAAGGTTTCTTCAAGGGGATACAAGGCATACAGTACTTTGTAACCCTCAAGTTGACAATTTTTGTTATTTTCACATAGTTTAAAATGATGCCGATTCTTGAAGAAAGTTATATTTTTATGAACCAAGCAGGCGCTCAAGCAGGTAAAACATACCTGAATTCTGTCTTCATAAGACATCGTTAAACAATCCACATTATTTATTATAAATACTCAAAATCTTCATTTATAAGTTGCAGTAATAATATCACAAATAAATATATATTTGTTTTAATACCTATTTAAAAAGTTTGCAGTTCACGGGTTTCCAATTTAGAAATTCGCCCCAAAATAAATAATATAGCTCGCTTTTCGTGGTAACACATTTTGGATTACACCCATACTTACAAGAGATATTCGTGTAAATTAGGTTATTTCCGCCCATATGTTGCACTCTGTGATGAAGAGATTTTATTTATTTATCAAATTTCTTATGTTTGCAAGATTCTTTTTTTAGAAGTAGTTTTTGTTCGTTGTTACAGTAATATGAAACAAATTCCAAACAATTAAAAAAATATATTATTAGGTGTCGTTAATATTGTCCAAAGAAGCGAAGTTAGCAGTCCACAATGGAGTGCTGGTACCTACCCTGATGTATGGAAGTGAGGCATGGAACTGGCAAAGAAAGGATGAAAGTAGATTGAATGCTGTTGAAATGAGATCCCTGAGGCGTATGTGTGGTAAAACCATGTATGATCGTGTGAGGAATGTGGATATCAGCAAAGAGTGCAAGGCTGATGTAAGCGTAATGAGTAAGATCAAGAAAGGGACGCTTAGATGGTTTGGGCATGTAGAGCGAATGAGCGAAGAAAGGAGTGTAAGGAGAATATACGATGCAAATGTGAATGGTAGCAGAAGTCGGGGACGCCCGAGGAAGACATGGCATGACCAAGTGAATCAGATACTTGAGTCGGGCCATGTCAAGAGTCAGAACAATAGAAGAGTATGTATCAGACGATGTATGAATGTGAATGAGGCAAGGAGTGTGTGCCAAGACCGAGTTGTTTGGCGGTCCGTCCTCTCTGCCTACCCCTGCGGGGAAACGGCGTGATGGTTAGTTAGTTAGTTAGTTAGTTAATATTAAAATATAAATATTCTTCAGAAACAAAAATGTAAAAACGGAAAGGCGAAAGCACTTGTCTTTCAAAAAAAACCCCTTGTCTCTAATCTACTTCAAATTAAAATGATAACATTTCTAACTGAACGACAGAAACCAATTATAATGCAATACACTGCAATAACTGTTGACAGTGATTGTTATCAATAAGAAATACCTACATCATTTTTTTTATAATTTTTACAATTTCAAAAGATAATATATCAATATCTTACCTATCTCAAAGGTAGAATTAATTTTAACATTATTTAATTTGATTTAAGTATGAACTTTATTTTTTTTAAATTAAATGTTGTTAATTAAACGGAATAACAATAAATTATTTAACCACTGTTTATTAATTACATATTTTAAACGATAATAATTGATGTTTTTTATTACTAATAAATGTTTATTTTTCCATGAACCTGTTATAACCAATGACATTACAATATAATCTAGACGTGCTTTAGAAATCTCAAAGTGGTAAGCAAAAACTTTCGGAAAACTTTCCTAGTTGGACAGAAAAGCTTCCTTGCATATAATGTTATGAATATTATAAAAGATAAATAAATAAAATAAAAAGTACGTTATGTGTACTGCTTTCGATTTCGTAGTTTTAGTAGTAAACTATCGCGCGTCAACTGTCACGCGTCAACTGTCACGCATCAACTGTCACGCGTCACGTAATCACTTAGTAAATTGGGTAAAAAGTGCCAAAATGCCCTAGTGTGTGATGAGAAAGCGTGTTAACTACTCGACAAATACTAGTAAAAACCATGATTTGTAAACACATGCAAATTTTTATTAGGTAAATTTTTATTTTATAAATAATACAGTTGTTTCACGTCCGAAAATGTTATGCGTCATAGAGAAGATGCAAGGCCGATTAGAGTAGAGGTCTGGGCGCGCAACTGCCAAATTACAAAGTCAGTGCTGTCGGCAACTAAACATCACTGTCTAAAATAGTCTAATAACTCTGTTTATTTATAAGCTTGCGGCACACAAATCAGCAGTAACAACGGGTATCAACAAGAATCGCTGCCATTTACAAACTGATAACTGTTGCTCTAATATGGCACGGCACATGTCACTTAAAATATCACCTCAAAATCCGTCAGGCTTGTAACTCTTGTAGTCAGCCTTGAGGTAGTTTTTTTTTAGTTTTGAATTTAAAAGCCACCCGTTCCCATCGTTTATTTTGTTCACACATGTTTTGTTTACGTTTATCGTTGTCATACATGAGCAACGTTTGAATTAAGAATTTAGTTTAAACATAGGAGTGTTTCTTACTTGCCACATTTTATCTTAATTTTTTTTGGTAATAATAATTAGCTAGTTAAGTCTAGCTATATTATGACGTCATTGGTTATAACTATTTAATTGGAGTTTTATGAAATGATGTACTGTAATGATATTATGTGACTGATGCGCCTTTGTGCCACTGTTGTTTTCAGGCAACGACAGCAGCAACAAGCTGAGTACGGTGGCGATGGTGTTCATCCTAGTAGCCGTTGTTAAGGCTGTCTTCATATGTTTTGCACTATTGGCAGTTTGCTACAGGTACTCGTACAGTAAGCGCAACCCTCGGGTGCTGACGGAAGACTACGATAATTCAAAAAAATCTAGAAAACCTGCCTAAACCTGGACAAGTTTACAACCTTTCCCAATTACCTGGATGGTGTCAATGAGCCGCTCATCTTTGGATGTCGTGATGCTGTTGTCTCGTATTTTTGCTGAGTTCTTAATAAAAAAATAATTCGGGATTCTTCTGTCACTACTGAATCTTTACTTGGATTAAAATGAAACTGAGATTTGTAATTTAAATTTCTTTTTATAGGTACATAACTTCACGACTAAGAGTTAACTTTAAATATAATTAATAAGTGCTTATAGCGTGCTTTTGGCAGTGCTTATTGCGTGACAGCAATTGCAACATTGAAAGCCATTATCAAATTGAAAATTAGAAAGCCAAAACGACGTTCTTGTAACAAACATTACAATAATTAAGCTGGAAAAATGAAGTAAAAAATAATTAAGCTTAATAATTACATTTCAAGAAAGTCATTTGTCACAAAAATTCAATACAAAATAATAAGAAATCTTCAACCTAACTGCAAAACAATTAAATCACGGTTAGCAGTATTCAATCATTTAACAGTATATTTTCATTTGTGCAACAATTAGACGTGAATTTAAGTTACATGAATCAAACGTTCCGAAAAATTGAACTCTACTATTATGAATCAGTTTCACTTTAGACTTGGTGTGTACAGAATAGGTCTGAATTATCATTGATTCGATTGGAGAGGGTTCAAGGAACACGGGAATATTCATTCGTATAATATACTAGTAACACCAAAAGATTTGGTTAAGTTTTGATTATGTATTGAATTAGTATTAAAGATACCGCGACTTGAATAAGCCCCTGTTGAACCCTTAAAGAGTGAAGTTTCCTGGAATGTGGTATTTTGATAAACACTGACAATAATTATTTATTGTATGTTAGTGCATAATATAAAAACTTCTTCTTAGTTTTCAAATACATTGACTTATTTGAATGTAAAACATCTCTGTCTCTCTATCTGTATGTTACACTTATAATAATGTATGCCGTTATAAAATGACAATTTTGCTTTATTTTTAGTAGAAATCTTACCGGAAGCTAGCGGATTTTGGTTTAGAGTTATCGCTATTGGTGTTGTGGCATCTTGAATACTTGGTGTTGTAAAATGTCAATGGATACACATCGCTTCAAATGTTAAACGTTTGCCATCGTTACCATCATATCTCTCGCGGTGTTCTAACTTCCGTGTTCTGATTAAGAGGCGACCAGATTTGTTTGACCCCGAGATTTGAGGTTTGGAATAGGTACTCTAAACAAAAATCCGTCTGCTTACTGGCGAGATATGTGGTACGTTGGCCCATTGGCCCCATGTTACAGGTGCCGCTACACGATGCCAGACAACAACGTGATATTCTCTCTGATCCCGATCTGTTTATATAATAGTTCTGTTTCAGTTAAGACGGATTTTTGCGTAGACTTCGATTCCGTGTCGAGCCCGAGCGTGATCCTTGAGGAGCGCCCTGTCTTATGATCCTTTTCTCTCTTGTTTCCGCCGCCGCCGGCCGTATGCTGACACCGCTCCGAGCAGAGAACTATCATGGCTCTAACACGGTGTTTCTAGTGGGGATGCTAATGTCCGTGGTAGGGGGTGTTTTCATTACATTTGCTCTGATGGCTCTCTGCTACAGGTCAGTCGTAGTACACAAAAACTTCTCCCTGTGCCTAAGGTTAGTGAGCAGAAAACAGACCGAAGGTAGTTTTCACACGATTTTTTTTTTATTATTGTCCCTCGTATTTTTTTCACATAGTTATCCTTCGTCATCTTTCTTTTTTCCATTCTGTATCTATTTTAGCTCATTGTTTAGATGCCGTTCACTTAGTCGTGTTAGTGCAAAGTTTGCAATTCGGTTCCGACAAGGCGCGCTCAATACACGTGAACTTTTGCCGATTGCCCATTGCCCGATGCTCGGACCCTCTCCCCGGCACGTGGTGTAACACTCTCTTCACTCCATCTTCATTTCGACTCATGTCATGTTCGCTTTCTTGCATTGAAATGTTTCGGATCCCTCGCTCGCCTCGTCGTGTGACAACAAAACAGTCGAGAGGACTGTTGTTTGTAGAAGACTGTTTGTAGAAGCGGCGGGTATTAAGCGCGCCATTGAACGACTCGGCTATCTGTCTGTATGTCTGTATGTGTTGTCACGCTATGATGGTCGCACCGATCTTGACTTTTACTAACACAATTCTTTTTTCAAACCTTTCAAAGACTACACTGCTAATTGGTTGATCCGCGCCGCCTTATTCCTATCCAATATAAATATTATATTAAAAACTTGTATATTTTTGCAAATGATTTGACATTCTACAGTTGAGTCGGTGTCACAGCATGATCATAGTAATGTGACACTGTACAATATATATATATATATACATATATATATATACTTTTGACTTACTCACTCTAATCATGTATTCACACTAAATGGAATTTCACTAACTTGACACAAGACACGATATGATTTAGGCCACTTAAAAGTACAACATGCATATAAATTTAAGACACCCACTGACTACTCTAAAGAAGTCCTTGAACTTTTTCAGTACTTAAGTTTGTTTAACGTTTCACCTCACAGTTCACGCAAACTGGACGACACACTAGTGACAAGACCTCGCGTAGTTAGAAATCCCTTCACCCTTCATCACCTTTTTTATTTGCGGTCAATGGTAAAGTTCTTCGATAGTGTGTCTGTGAAAATCTGCCATCTGTTCGACGCAGCTAAATGTAACACTTGTCTTAGACAATCCAGCCTTTTGATTGGTCTGGATAGAGCATGTACTAACATTCATACGAACCGACTTGGAGTACGGGATTGCTTCAAGGCGACAAGGATTCGATTCACACCAGACGAATCATGAGTTTTAGTTCATGTGTCAAAATATACTGAAACTTCAAAATTTTATAAATTTTGTTCATGAATAGTTGTCCATTGGCACTTTTCATGAATAGTTATCCATTGGCACTTTTCGTAAAGTAACGATTGATGTATAGACCAGTAACAACATGCATTCCTTTTGATCGTGTCTTGTATTTGTTTGATGAATTCCTCTCCTATGAAGTTGGAAGTAGACCTCTAGAGAATGCGACAGCAACTCATGCATGAATCAACCTGAGGTCCTTCTCGGAATGTATAATTATGCAATCAATCTGGCTCGATAGCTTGTCTCGCTGTATAATTTATTAATTGGCATTTTCAGTATATTTTATTTGTATAATACTGTTATGTAAAATGTCTCTTGTTTCAATGAGTAAGTATTTAATATTTATTATTTGTGTAATTATATTGATTTCAGATAATTAACACCTACTAACAACACCACTCTGTCATAAAGGACAATGTTGTTAACTCAGCAATACAATCATGTTGAGCGTTGAAACTATCTATTCATTGTTTGGACGCTTCCTTTTATAATATATAATTTTATACTATTCACCTGTTTGCGTTGGAATTGTTCAGAGAATCACAATGACCAAGATGTATACTGGTATCAACACAAGTACACTACTTCTGTCGATATACCTGTCCAAATGAACGGTTTCCATTTACGTAAAGTCTGGCATTTACAAAGGTAAGTTTACGGACTAAAAACTTGAGAATGGATCCATTTATTATGGAATACCTTTTCGTGATGTATCAAAGATGAATCCGCAGGTTACTATACACATTATTGTAACTATCAGACTTTACTATCGTTCCTTGAATAGATCAAATATATTTTGGCGCTTTGTCGTTGATAACTGTGATATATTCATCAAGTTTGTTAATCCCCTCTGGTATAATATTTAATGCTTTTGATGTTACATTTGTTGATAATGATTGTGTACTATTATATTATTTACCTAGAATGGTTGTGTTATCGCAGGGCCTCGCATGCACTGAAACTGTCTCACTAAACGTATCCACTTGACCAAATTCTACCGCTGCACTCTCTGTAAGGTTGCATTTTTGTCACTTGGTGTAATATTATTTGTGAAGGAAGGGCTGACAACATCTAGGTAAAATCTTTCTCAAATCAATTATTTTATTGAAAATTCTATCACAGATATTCAACACAAAATTCCGTCAACTATGAATTTGGCATTTCCAGAGTTTTAAAAAAATATTTATGTACTGTTAATATTATCGTAGTTTTCCTCCAAATCCTTTATCCCATTTTTTTAATATCCAAATATATTCCAGAATCTACAATAAAAACATTTTGGAAGTAAATGGTTTCACTTATCCTTAAAATTAGTTTATATTTTCCATTAACATTTATATTATTGGAAAAGATTAAAGTTCAACTCTTATGACTTTTCTCGCTGAAAATGGCGTTATTGTGTCAATAAATAAAACAAAAATTAGTCATATATGTTAAATCCAAGAAACTCAAAAATATCAAACGAAAAATCTTTTTTTTGCTATGGATTATTGTTGTAGATGTTTACTCATGGGTTCAGTTTAAACAATTTCTGTGCATTTTGAGTTTGAAAAAAAGCGATCAGGTAATCCGATTATAAAAATTCCTTTGTTTTGTTTCAAATCTTCCGACTGTTTTATTTTCTCCCCCTTTTCCTTTTCCTTTTTTTCCTTCTACTCGGATAATCTTTTTGGTTCGTTTATTCTGTAATAATATTTCTCAAAATAGAAGGAAGAGTTCCATACTGAAATACGACCCGCCCTACGTAAAGAAGCCAATTGCCAAGAGTTTTCCGGGGGGCTCGACGGGCTCCAACCACTCGCAGGAGGACGTTTCAATGGACGGAAGCAAGATGCTTTCCTTCACCAACATGCCCTCGACCTTTAGGTAAAGTATTTGTTATTCAGTAGGCGCCTCTCACCTAATAGATAGACCTGACTCTTAGATAGGTCTCTTACTAAACGTAGTTCTAACGATTCCATTATTCTGATCTGATTCATGCTGTCTGGCTATTAGATGGCAATAATATTTTCTAAGTAGATTACATTTTGCTATTCGACCTTTAGAAAGGTCAATAATTCGACCGCAAAAGTTTGGAGTCGCCATAGAAATTTGACAATATGTACGGCAACTATCGCAGACTCCAAACCACCATGCTTTTAATATTAAATTACCAGCTTTCCAGCTTTCTGACTATATTTTATAGAACTTTATTCATCATAAGCATTAATTGAAAAATCGCTTTAACGATGAATTAATTATTATTTTTAGACATGAAGATAAGAACTTAGCACTCGAACAGTGAGTTCTTATGGGGTGTGATCTGTATGAACTGTAGCAAAGCTCGCCGCGACCGAGTCCTTTCTGTCTGTTTGTGAGTGTTTTGTGGTTCCATGTGCACGATCGCTTACTACTTGTCCATTAACCGCAGTACCATTACAGTTTGATTGAATTCACGGTTTATTGTGTGTTGTCTTGAAACCCTTAAATAGATTCATTCTTTGTGTTTTGGTGTCGCTCAATGGAAGTATTTAAATAACTGTGAGAATAGCTTTTGTGGCGTTTCTGTGTGATGACTATACTAATAGAAAATACCTGATTTCATTATGGTGTTTTATGTGCAAATTTGCCGTGCAGCCGGGGAGATTCTCAGCGGGTTTTGTTCCGACACGGCAATCACACGGGACCTGGTGCTAACTCCTCTAGATTCCAGTAAGTCCTAATCTAAGGGAATATTCAAATATATTATACTAACAGCGACTGCCGACTGTTTGCCTCAGCGAGTGGTCTAGTGAGTCAGTCTCAGTCTGTACATACTGGATGTACGAGTAGACATCCATCCATTCAAACAGTACTCAGTCACTAGTGGCATTCATGTGTGAGATGAACGCTCGCGCTGCGCTGTTTCGATATGAGATTATTATACTTTCGACATTATTGTTTGGAGAGACTTTCCTGATATATGCTGAAGTTAAAAGCAAGGCTTCACCCGCATCTGACTTCTAACAAATAATTATCTTTCATAAAAACAAGCCAACATAAATGACAATGCAGTATAAAATATTCACCTTACTATTATTAAGTAAACACAATAATATATATGTCCTGACGTTCTTCAAAGTTCAATTTCGTTCATCAAAGTAACAATCATTCGCTTTTAGATGGCTTCATCATTATGTAGATTTCAAGAAATCATCCTGTGTAATTCAGCCTCTAACAACTACAATTAAAGCCATATTCAAACCACATTTCCTGCCTTCAGAGTAATGCACCACAAATTATTGCTTTGCTATTTATGATCTTTTAAATCTCAAAAATAGATTTTTCATAATCTGTAGACTTGGCATTGTAAATAAATTTTCTTAAAAACATTATAATATTATCACCTACATGTTGACAAAATGTAATTATTTTTGAGAATATTGTAAAAATAGCATTTTTATAATGTTACGAATTTCATCGGGCTCTAACTCTCAGTAAATTTCAGACCTTGTACAAATATTACCTTATGTAAATTCACATAATATAAAACCATGTTTTTTAATGTAGCTTAGCTTACGTTAGATCTTATTATAGCAATCAAATCCTATTATTTCAACAAATTATTCATTGCATTGCATCGTGGTAAACGTTTGAAATATTAAAATAAAAATCTAACCTGAAAAGATGCAAGTTCTTATTATCTTTGAACACATATTTTATTTTTTGAATTCTACCAACAGGGAACACAAAATGCAACAAATGAAAAGGTTGGGAGTTGGATCTGGAAGCGAAGAAGATCCCACTCATTCTGGTGAGTTTAATCTACATAATATATTTAAAATATATAAAAGTAATAAATGTTTGATCCCATGTTATGGTCTTACGCTTTTGTGCTAATAAGGCAAATGAAACACACCGCAAATTAATAATGATTTGTCTAGAATATTTTGGTAAACAACCTCTACATTGTAAGTAAGCCTTAACTTTTACATATTTTTATTCTTTTTATGTGCTATGACGTAATAAGTCGGATTGCAGTAAGTTATTGTTTTTCCAATAATGAAAAAAAACCCAAATTAAAAAAAATAATATTATCATTTGGTAATAAAATTTACCCGGTAAAAATATTTTTAAATATTATATAGCCATTTGTAAAAAAAAATCATTAAAAAACTTTTTTTTTTTGTAAATTTGTACCAGTGTTATTGATTCCTTCGGCACCAGTGCGTAGTCGGAAAAACCATTTCAACGCAGTTGACATTTATCACTTGAGAACGGGTCGTTTCTACGACTTCTTCTTGAGTTCAATAGCTCATCTGTGGAACGATTTGCTAGCTTTAGTGTTTTATTCCTCGTACAACACGAGTCTCTCAAGACCCATTTTCACTCCTTCCTCTCCTCAAAAAGACTCTTCACACAGCATCCCCAACGGGGGGAAATAATTTTTCTCAGGACATCTTTTGTGGAGTTATTATAAAAAATATATACAACATAGCTAATTATTTGATTATCGATAAATCAAAATAATAAAAAATATAAAGCAAGTGAGTGTACCATGTTTACATTCATGTACAAACAGATGCATCTTCTGTTTTGAGAATTCCAATGAACACTTGTACATTATTGGTATGAATATTTCAGGGGAAGAAGACACAGTCGCTTTCATAGACGTAGCTCCGAACAATATATCCAAGCTGCCCGAGAAGGGCATCTTAAAGAAACACGGCGGCTACGGGATGGTGATGGGAGATAGCAAGGAGAAGTGGGGAGACGACTCGCAGTCCGACAACCTGGAGGTCATGTCCCAGTCCGATAGTAACATGGGTCCTGAGCTGTTGGGCGGAGTGGGAACCATCTCTGAGGTGGAGAGAACCCTGAAGAGCCTCAACGGCTACCACGAAGACATCTTAGAAGCTTTAAGAAACGCGGCGTCCCACAGGGGCTCCAATGCGACCCCTTCGGGCAGCAGTAGCCTTCTGAGCGAAGAAATCCTCAGAAAGACGCTGCAGGACTGTGGCTCGTACGAATACGGAAAGCGGTCCAGCAGCCAAGAGAAGATCTGCGAAGGTCCCCAGACACATACGGTGATGGTGGAGGGCAGTTCGGGAATGCACCATCGGCATGCCAACGAGGATGACGAGGACGATGACGTGCCTCCGTCGTGTGGTCCCATCAGGATACGCAACCTGGAGGACTTGATCCGCCAGCTGGAGCACCACTCCTCGCGCCACATGAGCCCCAGCGGCTCTGAGGACATCAGGATGTCGGAGACGGAGGCGGACCGCCACTACAGGCTGGACAACTCGGCCCCTTGCAGCGAATCATCGCAAGGGTGAGTAAGATTATTTTACTATTCTTAACATTCACCCTACATTCAAATAGATACCCGACTGCAAACACTTAAACACTTTAAGACACAAACAAACTGAAAATTTCGCGGTATAAGATACAAAATAAATATCTTAGATAGTTCGGTAGAACTAGCAGGAAACCTGAACGTTTGTTCGACAAAGACCATTTCTATAATAGTAGTTTCGTAAAATGATAATGATTAGGAGATATTGATTGATATCACCTGAAGTTTTTTCTACTTGGCCTAAAAAGTTGGTACACGAAAATCAGTTTTTTTTTTAACTATGTAGAAATCCATTTCATATTTTATTTATTTTTTCTTTTTCATTCTATAAAGAAATCTTTAGTCCACCTTTCTTACATGCCACTACGAAGTATACTATTCGTGTTAAGTAATTTACCTTTAAAGTTCCCAAACATGTATATATATATATATATATATATATATATATATATATATATATATATATATATATATATATATATATTTAGAGTAAGATTACTTCTATTCACCATAAAATCTTTTTTTTCTTACGTGATATCTTTACTTTTGACTAATTTTGTGGTGATAAGATCAAAGGAGAAAGCAGAAGCACTGCTCTCAGCATGTATCGCAAGGTGAAGCCATAAGTAACATACTCAATACATATTTACAATCCTATTTTTAATCTCCCTCCCCGTGCATATCATATACTACTCGAATTCATAATCAAAACGGCGCAGTGGGCACTCATTGGAGGGGACCCACCCTTTCCCGACGGCTGTGTGAGGAAACTGATTGTTTAACCTCCTTAGCCGCACACGTCAGGACTCTAATTTTTTTTTGTAAAAAGAAGCTACATTTATTTTAAAACGAATCTAGACCCTCCAATGTCCCTGCATGCATGATTGTTAGTACGAAATAATGTATGCATACTTACATTAATAGTAACACAAAATAAGAACACATATGAAATGTGTTCGCCTGGTGGTTTGGCATCTAAAATTAAATAATAAATAAGGAGCACAAATTTTATAAGTGGAAGTATGATTGAAACATAAAAATATACAAGCCGCGTATCGAGGGCAGTTTACCCCACTATCACGGGGCGGTCCCGGCAAGAATGAGCGTGGCAAGCGGCCTGGCCACAACGATCCCAAGCACCCGCGTCCCTTAGCCAGTTTTCCGAGAGTACCCTCGAAGAAATGTAAATGGGGGGAGGGGGGGGGGGAGATACTCCCAAAGACCCTAGAGAATGAAGTGAGCCTCAGGTCACCGGAGGCAGGACGGAAGGGGACCGGGCTCGCGCAAACATTCCCCAGGCCCGCTCATGATGCCGGGGGAGGCACCCGTGGTTCGTGGGACAGCCGCCCCGGATTAATGTCACCTTACTGGATGCAGGAACAGGGTCTATCCGCCCCCGTGGTGGGGAAATGAACAATACAGTACGATAGAGTTCAGTTCGACAACCTATTCATAAACCAATTTGTTAGTAACAAATAAAAGGCAAATAACAAACGTAGAAAATAAGTTGTGATCAACAACAAATTGACCGTTCATAATAGAAAAAAAAGAAGGGAAAAAAAGATTAACATAGTATTAAAGAGCTAAAACACAAAAAGAAACAGTATTATCATTATCAACGCGTTCTCATAAATAAATAAGGCCCAAATTCAAAAGTAAAAGAAAGAATGTGCATAAAAAAAAACAGTGTAAAGAATTGGCAAAAACGGTATAAAAAGCCAGTGTACACAATAAATGAATAAGAAATAATAAAACAAACAAATAAAATAATAAATGCATTGCGATCATGCCATAAAACAAAGAAAGTATAACCAATGAGTATATAAAAATAAAACATAAAGCAATCGCGCATAAACAATATTAAATTTGTTATAAGAGGAGTAACCGTGGAGTGACAGGAACAATACGCTTGGCACCTGAAACAAAGATGATTTTAATCTAAATCAGCAACTCTAAGCACAGGCCATCTCTCTACCCAGGACTTTACAAACTTTTTGAAGCATTCAAAATTTTCTCTGTTCAACACGAGATCGGCATTCCATGCCGGTCTTGTGATCCCTCTCAAGCCATCCAACATTTCCTCTCGGGCATCCTTCATCAACTCGCAGTGCCACAGAATGTGCTCGGCTGTCTGGTTAGTGTCACCACATGAACAGTTCGGATGAGGAGACAAGGCGAGACTATGTAGCCGCCCCCTGAGCTCCCCATGACCGGACACCAATTGCGTCATATAGTGATCCAGTTTTATGTGCGCCCCTTCCATTCTGCTTTTAACTGAAGGGAAGAAAGAGAAAGTCAATCTACCCTTCGTCGACCTATCCCATCGCTCTTGCCATACACTCAGCGTTCTATCTCGCATGGCTTTCAATAAGCCAGGAAGGGACACCGCTCCACCGGGTGTCAGTTCGACTCCCAGGTGGACAGCGGCCTTACCTCTTGTCAATGCCTTTTTTGTCAAAACTTCCCTTATTTCCAAGTCAATCGGCAGTGTACCAGCCAGAACCGGTAATGCATCATTAGCCACAGTCCTATATGCGCCCGAAAGAGCCAACAGGGGAGTCCGTTGGCCCCGCTTGAGGGCCAAGTGGATCAATGCATTATCCAGCCGGTGCTCCCACACAGAAGCTGCATACGAGACATGCGTCACGTAAACACCCCTATATATGAGGCGAAGTGCCGGAGTCCGCAATCCCCACTCAGCCGTTGAGAGCCTTCTCAATTTCAAGAATAGGGCCTGGGCCCTGCTAGAAACGCTCTTGACGTGCGCTAGGAACGAAGAAGATCTATCTAAAGTGACGCCTAAATACCTGGTGCTTTCAACGAAACGAATAGTGGAGCCTCCCATTCTGATGGTAGGGTTTCTGGCACGACTGAGCATACCCTTCATCAAGAGTCCCACGGTCTTATGGGGAGCGAAGTTCAGCCTGTTTCTCTTACCCCATTCAAGAATTTCACGCAGACCCTCTTCTGCTTTACTCTCCACTTCCTTTCTGCTGTCCCCTGAGACCAAAAGAAACTTATCATCTGCGTAGTCCACCGATATGCATCCTTCAGGCAAGGGTAACCTAGAGGAGTCGTCAAAAAGGATGTTCCACAGGTCAGGCCCGAGGACTGACCCTTGTGGACAGCCCATGTTAACGTCACGTATGATGAAAAAATCACCATACATCACAATAACCTTTCTGTTACGTAAATAATCACTAATAATATTGAACAGTAAAGGCGGGCAATTACGACTTTTCAACTTAGTTAAAATCATCGGCCACCACGCATGATCGAAGGCACCCGAGATGTCCAAAAATATTCCAATTACATACTTCTTGGTACAAACCCTCACCCATTCAAGCGCATACTTAATGGCGTGCTCAGTGGACTTACCGGGGATGAACCCAAATTGGCGGTCGCAGGGTGGAGACAGGGTGAGACGGAGCCTATGTTTGATGATTTTTTCCAGTATTTTACCTAAGATTGGAAGTAAAGTGATGGGTCTGTGAGCACTCAATAATTGTTATCTGAATAACGTTAATAGACTCTAATAGTTCGTAGATATTTCTTAAATCATTTGACCCTACAAAAGACAATGAGCCTTCGTTGGTTATACGTTTATCTCGAAAATTTTTTGCAAGCTCCGTCCCTTTAATCTCAGGAGTTACCCAAGGATCTCACCTTGGCCCTCTCTAATTTTACTGTTTTTTTTTCATGGGTGAAGTTTTCAAAACTGTTTTAATTTCTCAATCCCGTTTTTAACATAATTACCATTAAATTGATGAGATTTATAATTTGAGTTTTGTGTCGTTTCTGTTTAATTTGATTTATTTTGTGTTTAATGTACAATATAAGTGTCCCAAATAAAATAAAATGATTAAGTACGTACGTAGTAATACGTGTGTATTATAAACAGCGTCGATTTGCAGGAGTCGATGTCGCGGCCGGCCGGAGGAGGATGCCCGCTTTGTGTACGGCCGCTATCGGCACCCCTCTGCTCGCGCTCCTCCTCCCCCGCATGTGCCACACGCTGGCCACGTCGGGCACGCGAGCCACGCCGGGCACGCGGGCCACGCCGCGCACGCTCCTTACCCGCCGCACCACGCGCTACGCGCCCCGTCGCCGGGCCGCACGAGGGGCGGCCCGCCCCCGCCGCCGGACGAGGAAGCTCTCTACGAGACGGCGGACCGCGAGCGCGAGAGAGCCAACGACCCGCACCGGATGCGCGACCCGCAAGACAGTGAAAGGTAAACCAACTGACTAACATAACCTTACCTAACCAAACATCATTCTAATCAACTCCAGTCATTCCGGTCATCGGATGTCGTTGGCAGAATGAATCTGGCTAGCAGAGAACAAATAATAAACAGAAAGCAACGTTTCTTATGTTTTTTTTATTAGAATGACTTTTGAAGGTTATTCCCATCAATGTAATGTTAAAAAATTAAAGAAGAAGGTAATATTAATAAATCTAAAGTAAAAATAAAACTGAAAAAGACACAGAAAATAAATAGTTGACGTTTTCTAATTGGGAATCGAACCTACGATCTCTGTCTTATCTTGACAAAGCCTCTAACCAATCAGCCATTTAAAACTGATCATTTTGCATCATTTTTTTCGATTTGATATCTTAATCTTGGAAATAACAATATTTTTAACTTATTTCTATATTTTTCGTAGTTTTATTAATAGTAATATATAGGAAGCGTAGTTTCACAGAATTAGAACTATTCATCGAATTTCTAAAAAAAGATTTCTAAGTAAAAGCTCTATTAAAGTTCTGTTGTAATTTCATAATGGCCGGTTGTTTCACGGTACTTGGATAGTAACAGAACTTAGATAGGACTTAAGATACAAGACTTGAATAATGACTTTGAAATTTGATTAATTGTTCGAATTCTGTGAAACACCTGGTCCCCAGTTGAGACTCTTTTGCGGTAATCACTTAAGATAGTACGGCCTTATATGTGACATTCACACTGCCCTGCCAGCGCCCTTGAGGTGATTTTTCACGAAAACGGTGCTATATAAATTAGCCATATATTATTTTTATTATTATCCGCTTCCGCAAACATGGTAGAAGATCGTTTCTACTGAGATAACATAACTATGTATGATTCTTCAGAACTTTTTTCCAAATTATAAATAAACAACTGCATTTTAGATTTAAAAGACCATAATCATTAAATAAAATAAGAAGTTTATAATATAAGTCATTAATAATGTCACGAAGTATATGTGTAGTGAAAAGATTATTTTTAGACGATTTCCATGTCGATTGTGATCAAAATTTTTGATGACAAAAATAAAATGATACTGTAAAAACTGTGAAATTGGAGCTTTTTCAATATATACGTATAAGCGTGTTTCATACATGGTTACAACATTTACACAATAAACCACTCTCATTTTCACATACAAACCGCTGTACTTGGAGGGAATGTTCTTGTCTTCTTTTAATCCAAACCTAACTTGTTCTCTGTCTACTCATCTCACCGAAGAATCAAAACTACCATGAACCCGCTCTGTTCATTAAGTCTATGCATAAAATTGTTTTCTGTTATTACATCAAGAGAATTGTGCTACAAAATACGCGGGGAGTCCTTTTCACTTTCTTTTTGCTACATATGTCTCCTTGGTACAGTGGTTTATTCACACACTAAATTCGTTTTCAAAAATGGTCCTTCGATACACATATTTTCTTCAAATCACCCACCAATACTTATCATCTGTTTGCATGTGCTGATATGTTTGCATTTAATATGTTCAATGAAACGTAGAAGTCTGTAGAGTGCATTATGTTTTCCATTTTAAATTCCCATTCCCTTATTCAATTTAATACTGCAAAGCATTCAAAATAAACGAACTACCATGCTTAAAAAATATAATTTTTTTAAAAATAATATTAAACCCTTGTTGGGTTTCTAATTTCTATGCTGAAGTCACGTAAAAGCGGGTGGGTTGTTGTTTTTTAATATGAGCTTAAATTGAGAGAACATGCAATAACAACACTTCGCTAATATCATGTCTAATGGATATTTGTTTTGCCAATATTGTAGAAATTGGAAACGTAATGCACTGCAGGCGAGGTTCCCCGCCGAGTATCGTTTGTTCTTCTTGTCAATTTCTAGTGATGAATTTATTCAAGCTCAACAACAGTTAGCCCGGTGGGCGAGTGAAGACGCCCTGCCGGCGGGGGCAGGGGCGGGGGCGGGGCGAGAGTACTTCCCCTCGCCGCCCTCCAGCAGCTCGGGGCGCGAGGAGCCGGTGACGGTGGTGGCCGGGACGGGGGGCGGCCTGCCGGGAGAGCGCCCCAGGAGACCGCCCTCAGACTCGGACGACACGGCCCCGTCGTCCTCCTTGTCGGGGCCGGACCCGCCCGCGCGCTTCCCGGAGTACAAGCACTGACGGGGGCACGGGCGCGATGCGGTTGCCGCGCCACGCACCTCTGACACCCGCAGTCGCCCGGTCCAGGGCTCGGGCACCTCTCTACTCCATCACTAACAACACAACACCCCACACCCACACCCAGGCCCCAGCTGGCCGTCACTGGCCGTCACTGGCCGTCACTGGCCGTCACTGGCCGCCACAAGCATTCAATCAAACTGGCTTTGTGAAATGCCAATTGTCAACATTTTGCAGCTCCGTCAAATTCAAATATTATTTTCACACTAAATTTAAAGCGTTCATCTTAATAGCGATAAATATATTTATTACTGACTTAATATGTATATAAATATCAAATTTTAAGATAACAACGTTAATATCGTGCATTTTACCTTTATTGGAGTACCTACACGTGTCCTGCGTTAGGAACCCGCGCTGTACTAATTTGTACGTACCAACCTCATTGCGTAAAATATATATGGGGGTTAGTCCTAGAAGTGCCTTTCAGTTTTTGGTAATTTGATTTAGATACAAAAAAGTTATCTATAACGACCCTTATATGAATGACATGAACACCTATGTCAGGTGCTCAACATTGATGAAATTGTGACCTTCTAGAAGTCAAAATATTGTTTCAGCGTTTTACGCCAAGGAATTTAACGCACTTCCAGCATTAAGTCCCAGATACGTACGACAGATTGATTGCAGAAATAAAATAAAAAATGTTGACCTTATTTACATTTCACAAAACAGTTTGAAGGCAAACAAAATAAAATGTAAGGCGTAATATGTTTTCATACAAAGAACTCTTCCCTTTCACACAACGGTTTTTTTTTCTTGCACTTAAAAATAAAACCAATTTAGACATTCTCAATTTATAAATGCAACGAATCTACGAACATAGTGATTAAAATAAACGTCATGCTGTAACAGTTAATCTAATTTCAATAATTAAAATATTCAGACATTTAAAAAAAATCATATATCTATGGTGTAAATTATGTGTGTAAAGGAAAGAGTTTTTGAAGATCTGAATCATAAACGGTCGGTTTGCCGGGCTCTAAAGAACTGTATAAATGAACTTTACTATGTATAAATAAAGCTACTTCTCAATTGCAAATCCGACTCACTCTCGATGCAACTATAAGTTAGAATCCCGCCACTTTTGTAATACCAATCATAATAAATCGGTGTTCTAATCATAATACCTTTACAGAAATCGGTATCGTGGCTATCTGAAAGAATAACAATGATCTTGTACCTATTGGGATACACCTCAATAAAGATTCAAATGTCCACTGTTTTTCAGGTACTTAAGTTAATCAACAATTATTGTATATATCGTATTTATGTCTAATAATGGTGCATCGTACAGTGAAGACAGGACAGTGTATAGTGAGATACATCTCGATGTATGGTGACAATGCAGTGCAAGTGACAATGTTGCCTGTTCACAATTTAACCGTAATATTATTATAAATATTATGTAACTTATGATTAGGTAGATACGAAACAATATTATATTCAAATTTATAACGATGTTGTGAAAGATGAACAAATTAGTGTTTATAATAGTGAATACCGTGATGACTGTCGCGATAGTGTAATACTTCCTCTCTCATCCTCTTCCTTCGTGCGATCCTCACTTTCTCTACTCCCTCACTAGTTTAGTATTTGAACAATCAAAATTACTTATTCACTTTAAAACTACATTGTAAAAGCTGGTAAGTCATGGGAACCTACCATGTACATCACTTTACAAATATTTGCTTATGAATATAATGAATTAGCATCAAAATAACTTCATTAATGTACTATAACAGGTATTAAATCGGGTATTTAAAGTATGTAAATGATTAAAGGCACCGTTTAGACTGATACCTCTACCGACGAGCTTCCGAATCGCAGCTTTGGCCGTAAGATGTGCAACGCAGATTTAAAATTAAATGTATGCCGTGTTACATGCTCCCATGAAATGTGCCGTTTGCCGGTCATTACTTACTGGTTCTTGCTAACTTATCAACAGTAGATAAAAGTTTCAACCCTCTCCTTGGAGAGTTGAAGACTTGTGGTAAGTAAAAAGAAGCAGTCTTTGTGTAGCAGCAAAATAAACGTGAGCTAACTATGTGAGGTCAAAATACACTATCGCGATAGTGTAGGCACAGCCCGATAGCCAGGGTCCCACGGGTCCCTAAGGTTCCGCAGGGTACCTCACGGGTTTTCAACATCTTATGGATGCTGCCATCTTTTCGGATCATCTCTGTGGGAAAGATTTTTCACTAATAACAGCGCAATTCCAAAAATACTGAAATACTACGGAACCAAAGACACAACCTTGATCACATAACTAAACATTTCATACTATCTTCCTAGCTGGGATCCATAGCTTAGTCCTGTTGCGACCAGGGGTTCCTAACTCCTCCTCTCGATCCATTGCCGGATGTCTCTTCGTACAGCCTATGCATATATTTACACGCGACCAAGTTGACAACTTCCCAGGGAATTGCCGTAGAATTCTGTTCGGCGAAGCCATCTCATCTGTGATTAATCTATAAAGAGAAACAAGTGCTCCATGTCGGACCTTCCCGTGGACTGATTCCCGCTATTAGGTATTTAATATTGATGTCAATTAATTAAACACTACGCATAAGTAGTTAGTATCATCAAAACACTACGCGTATGCAGTTGCCGCTAATAAATGAGAGGCAAGATTGATTATATGAATATATCTGTTAGTCGTTATAAAAACCAAAAATTATATCATAGTCGCTGGATTTTCTGCTTAAGAAATCTACCCAGTTTTATAGTAATAAAACTTATATCAAATATTTTAATGACATTTGACAAATTAGAACAATAAGACTCACCTTCTTGATTGCAATTTAGAAAGCAAAATACAACAAAACATATGAAGGTATCTTTTAAACACCTGATTAAAGGTTTTCGTGAAATTATTTACCAATATATAGCAGTAAATGTTCCCAAATAAGAACTTGTTAAAGAAAACCATTCATAGGTGAGCCTGGGTGAACCTCAGTATATTCGGTATTTTTGGATTCGGAGCTGTTTATTAAAAAGAGATGAGTTTAGAATAGCATTCAATAAATGAATATAAATTGCGCAGGTTGGCTGCGCTATATGAATAGTTAACACAATATTCTAAAACTTCTCTGTAGTCAAAGGAGAAACTTAAGTATTTATTGTAAAGTAAATTTATATGATAATTCGGAAACCGAAAACCTATTTAGAAAAGTTACTTAGGAAACGACATTTAAGAGACGTTGAGTCTGTCAATATAATAAAACTTTATAGATAGACACGTGTAAATAATACTTTATAAACATATTGAATCAACGCAAGATGTGACAGTACACAGGAAACGGTTGATACAATTATAATAGTAAGAACTAGCTATCAAATCTTAAAGACGCGAAATTATCTGCTCGAGCAGGGAACACGTTTCTTTTCAGAGACAACACAGGCGTTTCGTATATTCAGTTTTTATCAATTAGATTATTAAATAGCGTAGTTGAATTTGACGCTTAGATCAAATTCTAATAAATACCTATCAACGTTTACATGCCACATAACCGAAAAAAGTTTTTTTTTAAATAATACGTTCAATATATGTTTTAATGATTATGCATTATTTCCATATCAGCATTGCGTCATGTTCAAATTCTATTGTTAACACTGTCAAGTTACAATAAAAGAAAATATCCAGAAATGACGGACAAATTATCTAAAAAAACACACTTCGTACCAGTTTATTAATAATAAGCATCAACTGTTTCCATGTTTTGACAGATGAAAATAGGTATTTAGGATAGTTTTTATTTTATTTTTAAAAACTTAAATTTCGAACCTAACAATCTATTTGAGGTTCTTGGGTTCGTAGTTTGGGTTAAATAAAAGAAGAAAAAAACTGACTTAAAAACCTATTTTCGTAGGTATACTCGTATATCTCACAGATGGCCGCCAAGTGAATACTTCGAATTTGTTATTATGATGCATTATTTCGCTTGTCTGGTGAATGAAATAGATGCTCCACATCGTAATTAAACGGATATGAAGGGTTTTGAATATATAATTTAATATCCAGTATCTTGATATTTACCAAAATAAATGCAGGGTGCACCGCAGTGAAGACACAGAGATCAGTCCGGGGGCTAAAACCCTCGGGGTGTAGAAATAATGTCACCTGCCTGGAGAATTGGAGAGTTTCCTCTAATGTTCTACATGTAATATTTAGTAATTGTGGTTTGTATGTCAGTTTTTTCTAACAGGGACTCCGGATTCAATTCCCGGGAGATTAACATTGTATATGAAACTGTCCTGGTTCTGCGAACCGCTAACTGTTCAATATGATTTAAAACAAGAACTTACCACGCTACACAATTTAATGAAGTTAGGGTGAAGAGAAATCAACGGGGTAAATACAAAAAATACCATTTTTACATAATGGTTTATAAAGACCGTTCATTGCAACGTAGATATAGGATAAAGGACCCAACACCTGGCAGGGCTGTAATAAACTGACAAAGCATCAATACCTGGCAGGACATCATTAAAAATTGCCTCCATATTACATGTCCATAACGCTGCCTTAATTTGTAAATTGGAATTAGTCTCGCAATCTACCCACGAGAAATGATAATCCAAGCAGTAAATCCAATATGGCAGGATATTTTGTGAGAGAGTCACTATGTTTTGGTTAAATTCTCCAAATCTGACCAGAGTGAATCTGGTAGTGAATTAGGCCTTGCCAGTTATTGATGTCATATACAACATATTTTCTTTAATAAAAATGTTGTTTCACTAGCCTTTAGATATGTATTGTTTTTTCATCGGACGAAGTTTTTTTTCTTCATTTTAGTTACCATGTAAAGTTGAACAATCAACAAAGTTTTTTTTATTTTTCCTTGGTGCCAGGTATTGGGCACTTAACCATAGATCTAAAAACGCTTCGAGTAAAAAAAAAAATTAAAGATTAGCCGCTCGCTCGCTGACTGTCCATAATTTGTGTGTATTATGAAAAAATACGGGAAATACTAGTGGAACAAATATTAATAATTCAAAAGGTTATTTTGCTATTAATTCACCACTTCCTTCAATCCTTCAAGAGTACAATAGTGTGACATAGGGTCCTTCGCAGTGTTGCACCCTGTATTACGATGTTTTCTATACTTTGATATGTTATGTTTGGTGTTTAGTGTCCTCTTTAAGTAAATTGATATTAAAATTATGTGAGACAACAACTGCTCAATTCAGTACAATGTTTCTAAGGAATTATGTAACGACATGTCTCAAACATCCGTGTAAGAACCATTTTAATGTTTGTTCTTTAAATTTTTTTTTTATCAATGTAATACCTACTTATTCAAATTGTACCTACATAATATGTATGTTATACCTATAATATTACTTGGATTAGATTGGCATTTAATATGTTCATGATTTAAAGCAATTAATCAACAATCAACTTTCATTATCAACCGAGTAGGCTCTTTAAATTACTAACTTCTTTATTTAACAACATTATAAAATCTCTAATTTTATTCGATTTTTTTTTATTTGAATTAATTCTGATTCATAGTCAAATCTAGTGCAGTGGGATTAATTTAAAGACACTGTTTTAAATACAATAACGCATTTTAAAATTATTTTATATTTATGGTTGTATAGCATGCTTCGTGTATCAATGTACATAATATACGTATATTTGTAACATACCTCTAGTTATGATAGTCTTCAGTGCACAAGCAAATAGTTACTCAATTATTATTTTATATCGAGGGTGTTTTAAATTATCATTATGGTTTTTATTCAATTCACAAACAAACCAGAAGAGAATGTTTATTTGTGTTTTTTCGGTGAATATAAATATTGAATGGTGAATCTACAATTACCCTCCCTACTTCTAACTTTTTCGATCGACTTTCAATCACTAGATTCTAGAAATGTTGATGCGTTATTTACATCAAAAGAAAGACGGCGTTAATACGGGTGAGTTTTTTGCAAGAAATATGGAAATTTTACATCATTAACAGTATTTTAATTTTTTATGTGATTTCAAACAACATCTACTAAGCAGCTGACTTGAAAAAAAATCCAAACTCGAGATGTTCTTTTATTGATTGTGGTTTGAAGGGAGGAAGCTATACGTATCGTCCAAATTGCGCTGCGGGTTATTTAAGCAAACATAAATTTTTTTTTTTTTTGTAAAAATGTTTATCCTCTTTATTTATTTATATTATTTTCGTTTCGATTAATCTAAAATGAATGCTTGTGAATTAATAAAGAAATTCTCGATGGTGCACTTGCCGGTGGCTAGTTATAAGTCACGTTGATTTCTTTAAATAATTCTTTTGCACTCAAAAACAAATTGTGAATATACATATTATATTATAATATATTATACATGTAGGAGTCAGCAGTGCAGAAATACACAAAGCTATTTATTTGATAAAAATATATTCTAAATCAGTGAAAAGATAACTACTTGCATATTGTAGATTTGCAAAGGGTGTCGATAACCTCAATAACTTAATTAATTAATGTTACATTTATTTTTAAACGTAATGAAGTTTTTGAACCAATAGATAGTGTTCTGTTTAACTGCCTTTTGAATAAATCAAACTAACGTACATTATGGTCAATATAAAAGCAAACCAACGTCACATGGCATTTTTCAGCACAATAAAAGTACATATAGAATTTTAGGTAAATGTTAATTATTATTGGACTAATCATGAATAAATTGGATATTTCTGTGGGACATGGTCATGGTCATGGTCATGTAAATGTTATACATATATATATCAAATTCAAGTAGAATTCAAGCATTTTGGAATGAAGAATCATTTCCAATTTCATTAAACGGAACGTCTACTAAGAGTATCTACTAACTAAATACAAAGGCTTTGTCGGACAAATCGATACATCATACTGTTATGTCTTTCTAACAAACAACTAATTATATGTTTTTATTCGGTTACACAATAACTTTATTTCCTAACAATTCTAAATTATTCTAATAATTGCTTAGGATGTGTTTATATTATATTTAGGATTTGTTTTTAATATTTTGTAACAGTATTATTATTTATTACAAAAATTTGATCACGAACTTGAATCACATCATGCTTCATTTAATGCTGGGCTGTTTTTTGAATACTTTGAAACTATAATCTCTTCACCAAATTGTGAAATTTTGATACACATAATTCAAAAAATCCTGTGTTTCAAACGGTATTGAGAAACAGCCCGACAATTGCAGTTTTATCATTGATATATCTCAATAAAAAGAAGTGTCGCGATTGAGTTAACTCACTCTTGCATTCATTTATATGTAACAGTACGCAAAACTTATTTTACACCCGCTAAGAACAAAAATATCAACATCGAATCAATATTCAACTAGCGCCGTGGAGAGAATAGGTTACTGAAATGGATGCAGCAGTGATTACGAAATAAACAAATAGAATATATAATAAAGATGTATTCGTGAACATTATTTGCTCACGGTAGTGTCAAGCATTATCGAAAGTAATATGTTATTAAATTATAAAAAAAATTGAAAAAATGAGAAAAAAATATGCGAAATTTAAACGAAAACGTTAACCATTTCAGTTTCATTTGCCCCTGTAAATATTTCGATAAGTGAAATGAAATAAATGTAAAATATAATTTGATGAAAAAATAGATGAAATCCAAATTTTACGATGTTTTATTTATTTTTAAATATTAGTTTAAAATTATTTTATAATCTTTTAGTAGTTATCCCCTGAGTAGTATTTTAATATTATTAAGAAGATAATATTTAAAAATCTTAACGAAACATGAAACAGAACAGCAGCATAAGAAGACACAGCAAAATTAAAAAGGTAAGGATCTTCACTGGAAATTGAACCAAGCATCTCTTTCTTATTGGAACAACTCCTCTTACCTACCACTCGATCAATCAAATTCAAAATTAACAATATTATCTTTAACTAATTTTTCCCAAATTTTTGGCTTTAGATAATAACAATATTATCCTTAAATAACTTTTCCCAGATTTTCTAGTAGTTATATATCCCTAAGTAGTATTTTGATATATACATTTTTGAAAATATGTAAATACATTTAAATAACTTCTTATTATATCGAAGAAGAAGATAATATTTATAAATCTTAACGAAACATTAAACAGAACAAGACGAAGCAAAATAAAAAGTTACGGATCTTTACTGGTAATTGAACCCAGGATCTTTGTCTTAATGGAACTACTCATCTAACCGTCTGATCAATCAAATTCAAAATGAACAATATTATCTTCAACTAATTTTCCCAAATTTTTAGCTGACACTTTTTTTGAATGATTACAAAATTCATAAGATTTTTTCTAAGTCTTAGTGAATATATTTAATTTTATTGGAAAAACTTTTCTTTCAATAACTTTGAAGGTTATACCCATCAATGTAATATATCATCGAATAAGAAAATAATACTAACAATAATTTAAGTGAAACATGAAACAGAACAAGACTAATAATATTATTTCCGCCTTAAAACGCACTCAGTACTAGAATTGTGGGGAATGAACCGATAGCGTTCAAAACCCTGAGCAGCTCTGAGTTAAATAAATGCAAAATAGATCAGTGAAAAAATAATTTAATGTAATTTTTTTAAATAACGCATTTCTTCACATAACCATGAGTTTAGCAAATGAATCTTTAAGAGGCTCAAACTTTTCCAAAAATTCACAACCGAAATCTTTTGCTATCTTTTCAACATCTTTTCCAAAAGCCTCAATATCATTTTTCCTCAAATCTAAAATAAATTTAGGACCTTCAATTATCACTAATCCTCCTGTTTCCATAATGCTCATTAGTTCTGGCTTAATTTTCTTACAAAAGTTTTGACCGACAAACAGAGCTTGAAACTTTTTCAGATTTTCCGATTTCTTGGTAAAGTTGTCTACCGCTGAAGTAGAGTGAAATAATACCTTCGCACGGTTAATGTTAATAAAAGGCAATATTTTATCTCGAATATTTACACTTTTATCCTGTTCAGATTGTTCGGAAAGCTTGGCTTCCATTACAGCAAAAGTCACCAATCCCAAATTATGATCGCAGTCTTTCTCGATAAGAGATGGATCAAACGCTTCCCCGCATTGTAGCTCGTAAAACATTCTTAAAAGATTTCTCTCAGTTATATCTGTAGATCTTTTAAAGAATGTTCCCCGGTTTGATTTCATCATGGTCTTGTCGTCACAATCCAGGCCGTAAGCAATGTAAGGCCCCGTCACAACGTCTCCTACATATCCTCGGTGCGTGAACTCCTCGCCGATCTTGATGACTCCGGCAGCAAGAGAGCAATTCGGCCGACTGACCTCGGTCTCTAGCCAAGTGAAGGCGACTCCGGAAGAACGGAAGTGCTTGTATTCTTGCGAGTTAACGGCAGTTCCTCCCACATCTCGCAATCGCATGTTGTAATCCCAATCGAAGACACCAAATCGGGAGTCGTACCTCGCACCGAGAGACCTCCTAAGTCTGCCATCCCAAAGCGCACAAATGTCGAATCGATTCGTCTCACCAGTTCCCCAGAACTTCAACAGCATTTCAATGTAGTCTCGCTCTCTGTATTTCACGTTTTCAAAAGAAATTAGTGGAACGCTTTGCTTCATATATTCCAGGTTGGTTATCATTTTGATGGCCTGTTTTGAAAAAGCGTTTAAGTTGCGCGATGTTGTAGATCTTAAGAGAGTATTTCCAAAAATTTCCATAAAGTACCGAGTCTTCTCTTGAAGGCCCAAATAGTTTGGATCGGTTAACGCAATTGATAAGAGAAGAAGCTGACGAGCCAGGAGCTCTGGACATCCTTCAATAACATGAATGTGGATGTTGGTTTCCTTGTGGCGGTAAGTCTGCGCTAATGTTTTAATTATATGGCGCGCGTCACATCCTCCGATGACCACAAAATGTAGTTCATCTCGATCGATTGACGTTGCACTGAGGTACTCTTCTTGTAAATCTAAAGCTGGACTAAGACCCCAAAACATGTTTCTTGTGTAAGCTTCTGACTGAAATCTTGTCCGTGCTAAACCAAAGTCAAAATATTCTTTTCATACATCAACAAGAAATACATTTCCATGGAAACCGTGGCTGAATAGTACTTACCATGGAAACCGGCCTGTTAATCAATAACGGCAAGCAGGTAGGTACTTGCCAACGTTCCTATCTCTTGGATCATTTTGGTACGTATACGTTTGAACCGAAACTGGAATTACTGGAAATGAACGAATCAACTGCAAGCGGCGTTTCGCGCCATTTGCGGTTGCTTCGTTCCTTCCCTATAAGTTGAGGTTCAACTCAGCAGTTCGGCTGGCTTATGTATAAGTAGCATTAGATGCACCAACACACTTCAAAATAAATCAATACTTACGGACTTTCCTTATCGCTGTATTTTCATCGATGGTGATGATATTAAAAAATAAATATTTTAAGTGAAGGGTTTCGCAAATAGCTGGGTGTATTTTATCTATTCTTCCTCAATTTTATCAGCCAAATTTCGCTGGGTGTACCAAATTTCGCAAATTAGCTGGGTGGCCAATTTGCCTGTTTTTAAGGACAAATGTTTTTTTTTAATTATTTATTTACTAACTAACTAACTAACCATCACGCCGTTTCCCCGCAGGGGTAGGCAGAGAGGACGGACCGCCAAACAAATCGGTCTTGGATACAAAATTTTAACCTCTTACTTGACAGATTTAATATATACTCATTTAGATAAAGAAAATATATTTTATCTGAACAGCAAAAAGGTTGTCGCAGAAAACATATGGAATTTAAAGAACAATTAGAACAATTGTAATTCTAAAACAGATTCAAATTCGAAAGCGTAATTTACATAGCTATATAGACTACCAAAAGACTTTCGATAGTGTCCCGCACTCGTGGCTGATCAAAGTATTATATATATATATATAAAATTTACCCCATTATTATTAGCTTTTTAGAAAATATTATGTCATTTTGGAATACCAATTTACTTATCAATTTAAAAGGTAAGAAAAAAGTAGTACCGGGCATTTCAATTAAAATAGGGAATTTTCAAAGAGACTCATTGAGTCCTCTTTGGTTTTGTTTAACATTGAATCCTCTAGCGAAAATGTTAATTAAAAGCAAGTTTGAAATTAAAATTAAGGGAGTATAGTACAATTTCGTATTTTTTATTTATGGATAATATACAATTGTTTTCGAATTCTGAACAGAATTAAGAGAAAGTGATTAAATAATTAATAATAAATACTTTTCAGATGATATTAAAATGAATTTTGGTTTAGATAAATGCAAAATGCATATAGATAAAATAAAATTATAGATGGAGACGAGAATATATTTAGAAATTTCTAAATAGCTAGTATGAAAAGGGATGAGGATTATAAATATTTAGGATACCCACAATCAAATAGATTAGACCATACTAGCATAAAAATGATATTAGGATTAAATTTCAATCTAGGATCAGAAAAATTTTAGAATGCAATCTATCTGCAAAAAATTTAGTAAAAGCAATAAATACTTGGGCAATACCTCTATTAACGTACTCATTTGGCATAATTAAATGGTTCAATACAGATTTAGATAAATTAGAACGATTAATGAGAACTACGCTAACAAATTTTAATTGCCATCATCCAAATTCAGCTACAGAACGAATTAATTTACCTTTAAATTTATGAGTTAGATGTAAAGTCAAAATAACTTCTTTGAAACATAATTAGGTAGAAATCAAGTTAAAAATAATTCACCAAAATTTTGTAATTAAACATAACTTGATTGACTGCCGTAATATAGTAGATACCATTTTATGAATATGAACCAAATTTATTTTTAGAAAATGAATTTTATAAAATATTTATAATAAAACCATACTAACAGACCAAACGATTAGTCATAATAGACACGATACAGTTTTATATGACAAAATTTAAAAAATAACTTTTATCATTGATTTCGCTTTTCAAACAAAATTCCTGTAATATTCAAAAATCTGTTTCTGAAAAAGTAAGAAAATACACATTTAGGAAATAAGATTAAAAGAATTTGTCATTCTCAGACTATAAAAATATAACCATTTGTTATTTTGGCTACTGGCACTATACCTAGCTCTCTCATTCAAAATTTAGGCGTATTAGATCTGTCAAAAAAATTATATATAAAAATGCAAAAATCAGTCATTTTAAATGCATGTAGGATTACGAAAGATTTTTAAAATATTTATATTGAGGTATCAGTAGGATTTATAGGTCCAGTTAGTAGAGTTCTACCGAGCCGAACCCTCTAATATGAAAATATCTGGAGTCGGTGAATTATTTATAGGCCGTGGCACACTGGTGTGCCGTAAGCTGGTTACAGGTGTGCCGCGGTCAAATTCAATGAATTTGGAATTTTACAATATTTAATTATGTATTTAATACACAATGACAAATTATTTTTCAAAATATTTTCTATTATTCAAAATGTAGTATGTAATCTTTATAATATTCTGTGCTGAAATGGGAGCCGAATATGAATCCTTATTGTTTTATACTGAAATTCGTTGGCTATCCCGAGGCAAAGTTTTTGCTAGATTATTTGAGCTTTGTCACGAGGTGCGTGAGTTTTTTTTAAATCAACATGTGCACGAACTATATCAGCGCCTCGATGATGATTACTTAATGATTAAACTTGTATACATGGCTGATATATTCGAGCATTTGAATGAACTTAATAAAAAAACTCCAACTTTGGCAGAAAGATTTTTTTAAATGTACCAAAGGACCAACCATAGTACAATTGAAAACAAACAATTAATTGTGGATCTGGCCCCACAACATTTAAGTATGCTTCAGCAAAAATTTGATCTGTATTTTTGTTCCATTAATACGGATAAATACGATTGGATTCGAAATCCGTTTGCAACCAATGCAACAAATTTTACGGAAACACTGCCTCTATATAATTCGAGAGGAATTTACAGATTTATATAATGACATGACTTTAAAACTTCACTTCTCCGAAGTTCCATTAGATTTTTTCTGGATTTACGTTGTCCTATACGAATATCCTCGCATTTTCGACACAGCAATCTTAACACTACTTCCATTTTAACGACATCTTTATTTGAGCAAAGTTTTTCAACGTTTGTGTTAATTAAAAATGATAAACGGGCATGCTGTAAAGTCGTGCTGTCAAAAATCGAGCTCAATATAAAACTTTTGTGTTCATTGAAACAAGCGCAGGTATCACATAAATTTTTAATTATTTTATCATAATTATAAAATAATTAATAAATATGTTATAGTTATTATAGAATAGAGTCATTAATCACCAATCAGTCATTTGTACACTTCTTTAGTAAGAAGCCAGGTAGAGTATAATTCGCCTATTTGCTCCCCATTGTATAAAACGCATTCTGACAATATTGAAAGGGTACAGCACAAATTTCTAAGATTTATAAACTTTAAACTGAATATTCCAATTCAAAATATTAACTATTTTCTTTTGATGAAACAACTTAACATAATAACGCTATCAGATAGACGGATCATCTCTGACCTTGTACTTTTAAATAAAATTATTAATAATTCCATTGACAACCCTGAAATTCTCGCAAAAATAAAATTTTACGTACCGACTAGAAATACGAGGCAAAGTGTTACATTTTTCTGTGACAATTTTAAACCCAACTATGAAGCTCATACACCTATAAATAGACAACATCATTTTGGCAATAAATTTGGGAATATTGTAGACATGCTTAAAGATTCCGATTAGTTATAAAACAAAATCTTTTTAATCATTTTACTGAGATGTATGAATTCACAACTCCAGTTAACTCTAGTGAATACACTTTTTTTTTATATGTATATGTTCCTTAATACATATTTATCTTTCCGTAATCCACACTATTCATTTAAATTTACCTTAATTTAATCAAAAATCATAATTTATTGAAAACTATGTAACACAACTGTATTACTTGTTAACTACTTTTGTAAAAGCCCATTAGGGCGTAAATAAATAAATAAATAAATACTAAAAATTATAGGAAGCTACAAATAAAGAGACAAATCAAATTGATGATTATTTGTGTAGAAAATGTTTGGCTTTTCCGGAAACGATAGAACATATTATATCGGGATGTTCTTTATTAGCACCGTCCGAGTATACATTTAGGCACAATCAAGTTTTAAAAATAATTCACCAAAGTTTGGTAATTAAACATAACTTGATTGACTGCCGTAATATAGTACCATATTATGAATACAAACCAAATTCATTTTTATAAAACGAATTTTATAAAATATATTATGATAAAACTATACTAACAGACCGAACGATTAGTCATAATAGACCCGATGTAGTTTTACATGACAAAATTTAAAAAAATATCTTATATCATTGATGTCGCTATTCCAAATTCCTGTAATAATATTCAAAAATCTGTTCAATCAAATGAAATAAAAAGAATATGGCATTCTCAGCTATAAAAATATTACCATTCGTTATTTCGGCTACTGGCATTATACCTAGCTCTCTCATTAAAAATTTAGGCGTATTAGATCTATCAAAAATTTTATTTAAAAAGATGCAAAAGCTGGTCATTCTGAATACATGTAGGATAACGAAAGATTTTTTAAATATTTATGTTGAGGGATCAGTAGGATTTATAGGCCCTGTTAGAAGTTCTACCGAACTGAACCCTCAGGTGAGAAAAGGTTGCGAAGAACTGGACTAGATGATCATTTGTGGAAAAAATGTGTGGAAGGGTTTACTTTTTCCTGTGGGGAATATTTGACCCGGACATAAAGTCGGAAATTAAAAATAAAGAGAGATGATTAGAGGTGTTAATTGATTTATGTAGAGAATCAAAATAACATTTTTTATGCCACTTTCAATTGAAATTCTGAGGATTTTGGAATCCTCAGTCTTGTGAACAAATACTTGACCTTTTTTGTCTATGTGAAATGAAGTTTTTTTTGTTTTTTCATATTCTTTGTGACAGAAGGATTTTTTTTTGTGGACGGGTGTACTTAGATCCATCTTTGTGTTTGATCGTCCTAAGGATGACGTAATTATACGACCTTGGTTTTTGAGGAATTCTTTGATTTTTGCCGGGAACAGATCCAGCATAAGTTTGAAGCTAAGGGTGATGATATGATCTCTCGACTTTTTATAATTTTTGATGGGGCAATGCCTTCCATCCACCCACACTATGGGTTGTATGACTGATTGTATTAAATTTGAGGACAAATTATTAAACATAGTCTAAGTATGTTACGTATTCCGATATTGTTAGATTGTGACTAATTTTCTTGGCAGTTGAGAATGAACTAAAGTGTTTTGTTACTGCATAAACTTTATACAGTACTTAAAATTTATACTATAAAGTATTAACTCACGGTTTAAAACATTTGATCTTGAATAAGGATACTGAAAACGATAAAAATAAAATTAAAAAAAACATGCAAATACATCATTCAAAACCAGATACACGTCAGGCGTTCCTGTCTATATAAAATAATCGATGGTGGATGATATGTTATTAAATTGATTTAATAATTTATGATGAAATAGATATGTATGAACCGTACACAAGAATCGACAATTTTTAATATGTATATTTGGGTCAACGCAAATTGCGCAACATATACTTTTTTTTTTTGTTTTAGGCATTTCACCCTGAAAAGAGTGCTTTGTGCCGGTAACAGTTAAAGTGGATAAAAAAAATCGGTTAATCTATTGGGAGAATAATAAAACAAATTAAATATTGGACTTATTTAGATCACTAAAACATATTAAATGTTGAATTCATTCAGGTTAATGAACTTACATAAAGCTGTATGAACACGAGAATTGTTAAGAGATAAAAGGTATGAAATGCTAAGGGGGGACTGGTGTGTGATTTTAATAAGTAGGCGGTATATGTTTTTGAAAGATGAATGGTTTTTACAGTTAAAGAAAACGTGGTCGAGGGTTTCCTCTTCCACACCGCACTGGCAGACCGGATCATCCAAAACTCTAATTCTAGCCAAGTGAGATGCAATTGAACAGTGACCAATTCTCATTCTCGAAATACATGAAATGAATCGTTTTGAAAGTTTTTTACCGTGAAACCATGGCTTAGCAGGGATATGGTTTTGAATTCCAGCATAGAAAGATCCAGTTCTTATTTTGGAGACTGCCCAATTTTCTTCCCAGGCACAAGTCATGTTGGATTTAAGAATCGGGAAGACATCGGAGATAGGAATTCTAAAATTAATTGGGATAGTTCCGGAATCTGAACCAGATTTGGCGAGAGAATCGGCCATCTCATTACCCTCGATACCCAAATGGGCAGGGACCCAGGCCAATATCGTCTCAAACCCAGATTCACTTAGAGAATTGAGAAGATTTTTTATTTTACATGTAATATTGTCTTCCGGATAACATAGAATATTTGACATAATTTTAGTTAGAGCACTTAGCGAATCAGTACATAGTAAGGCTCGATGAATGTTGAGAACCTGGATTTGATTTAGCGCTTGTTCAATTGCAAAGCATTCAGCTGTAAATATGGAAACTTCTTTCGGTAATTTATAAGTGAGATTGATGTTGAATTCTGGACTATATATCGATGCTCCACAACTTTTATTTTCAAATTTGGAACCATCTGTGTAAAGGATGGAAAATCCAGGGAATTTTGAAGCCACAATGCTTTTAAAACAGTCATCCACATTTTGAAATTTATTTGGGGAAGATAAAATATTTTTCCGAAAGTCTGATGTTATTGTGTTCGGCATAAAAGTGATTGCCTTAAATGGAATATTGTATATAGGGAGATTGGGAACTTCTTGAAGATATTGGAGGGAAGATGACAGAGAATTATAGAGATGAAAACATTTAATTAGGAGAGGAAAACATTTTTTTTCTCTCAATCTTTTGTTAGAATTCAAATTAACACTTAACCGATTAAGACTTTGTTTAATAGTGATTTAATGTGATAACGATAAAGCCTTGAAAATATATTTATTGGCAAGGAATTGCCTTCTGAAATATAATGGAGGCTCCCCACATTCCACCTGAAGCGCATTAATAGGAGAAGACTTCATAGCTCCAATAATCATTCTGAGGGCTTTTGATTGAATTCTTTCCATTTTCTTATCTTAATATTTAGGGAGGGGGTCATTAAGGAATGTGCCATAATCCAAGTGGCTCCGAACTAGGGAATTATACATTAATTTAAGAGTGGTAGGATGAGATCCCCACCATACTCTGGAAACTGCTCGCATCATATTAAGTCCCTTTTCACACTTTGTAGAAATTATCTGAATGTGTGGAAGCCAGGATAATTTATGGTTCAAAAGAAAACTAAGGAATTTGATTTGAGTAGCGGTTTGTAGAGGTACATTATCAAAAGAGATTGAGAAGTGGGGAATTTTTCTTTTGCGCGTGAAAGCCACGACCCTTGTTTTAGATGCCGCCAGATTCATCCCATTTATCGACAACCAGCTTTTAATATATTGTAAAGCCAAATTCATTTCCTTAGCTGCAAGAATAATATTTTTATGTAACAAATATATAAGTTTATCATCCGCAAAGTAAAGTCGCTTGATAGAAAAAGGAATTACCAAGTCTAGGTCGCTTATATAAATATTCAACAACAGAGGACTGATAACAGAACCCTGGAGTAAACTTCTCCATAGTTTGCGCCTTAAGCATTTAGAGGAAGACTCAATAATAATAGACCTATCTGTGAGCAAATTAATAATAAATTGAACTAATTTAGGGGGATTTGTTTTTTAATTAGCTTTTCTTTCAAAACATCCAGTAAAAAATCATCGTAAGCTGATGAAAGGTCAAGGAATGTGGCCAATGTATAAGAATTTAGGGATTGAGAAACTCGGATATCAGTTGTGAACAAACTTAAATTATACATTGTAGATTTCTTTTTCCGAAAACCATACTGATTTGGTGAGATAATATCTTGACTTTCAACAAACCACTCTAGTCTGTTTTTTATCAAACGCTCAGCTACTTTCATCAAACATGATGAAAGAGCAATAGGCCGATAAGACGAAATTTCAGATGGATTTTTTTCAGGTTTTAAAATGGGAATGATTTTTTGAGTTTTCCAATCATCCGGAATTAGTCCTGTTTCAAACATATTATTAATAAGAGATAAGAAATATTCAACCACCATATCAGAAAATGATTTAATGAAACTATAAAATATTCCATCGGGACCCGGAGCAGAGTCAGAAAGGGCTCATATTACTCGTTTCATCTCATCAATGGAGAAAGGAGCATCTAACTAGTTAGAGTGAGATGGATACGGCTTAATAGAAGGCATTTCTTCACATCCGGCAACTGATGGGGGGGCTATTTTATCCGCAAATCCTATAAGAATTTCTTCTGATATATGTTTGATTCTCGGCGGAGAATATGATGATCCGAATTTTTTTAAGCTAGACCAAACTGAAGACTGGGGAGTTTCCGGAGACAGGTTCTCACAGAACTTCCGCCATCCAGCGCGCTTCTTATTTTTCAAAATTCGTTTGGTTTCTGCCTGAGCTTTTTTAACTGATAAAAAATTTTCTAGTGACATACACTTACGAAAAGAGGAAATTGCTTTTTTTCGAGAGTTGACGGAGCGAGTGCATTCTTCGTCCCACCACGGAGTAGTGTTTTATTTTAATGTTCGCATTGCGTTTCGGGATGGATTTTTCTGCTGCATTTATGACCATAGAAGGAAACGACTCACATTGCATTCTGATGTCTCCCGGGGACGATTTTGTTAAATTAATAAGGTTATCTAGTTCAGAAGAGAAAGTGCTCCAATTCGCATCTTTCGTTCTAAATTTGAAATTATTTTTAACTGGGGGGCAATAAGTGTTGAATTGATGGTGGAAGCGGATTATAATTGACGGATTTGACGGCCGGCATAGTCCAGTGGTTACGCATTGGACTGCCATTCCGAAGGTCGCGGGTTAGAACCCGGCGTGCGCAAATAAATTTTATTTGATTAATTTGTGTTATTTCACAATTAATTAATTAAAATAATATATAGTATATTTGCGGCACGTTCCAGAGTGGAAGATACTACCAGTATCGCCCTGGTGTAAGACCACCATTCAGAATTGAAACGTTGCTCCAAATGGCTTTAGCCGTGTTTAGTGACTAGATCTGAATAGCCAGGTACTTCCCCACCTTCCTCTTTCCCTTCCCCACTTATCTTCAGCCTCACAACATCCCCCAATTGGAGATGCCATAGTCTCACTGGCTCCAGACGGGAGCAGTTGGGACTCTTGTGAGGTATTCACTATAAAAAAAAAAATTTAAAAAAAAAAAATAATTGGGAAATGATCACTATATAGGGGATCGTTTAGGATGTCCCAAGAGCATTTAGATGCTAACGAATACGAACAAAGAGATATATCAACAGCACTTTTCCGTTGATGAGGGGGGGTGAATCTGGTTGGAGATCCGTCATTTAAAAAACATAGGTTATGGGTATCAATAAAATCTAAAAGATTGCGGCCAGAACGATTTGTTATTTCGCTACCCCAAGAAGGGGAATGTGCATTAAAATCTCCAAGGATTATATAAGGGGAACAAATCTGGGTTAAGATTGGTGCCCATTCATTTTCAATAAAAGTCGTAGAGGGAGGAATATATATTGACAATATTGTGATATCAGATAAGACAGCTGCTATTATCTGCATATCGTCGGAGGGAGTATGAATATTAATTTGTTTAAACGGGATAGAATTATGGATTATCAGAGACGTGCCGCCTTTACCATCCGGTCTGTCGTGTCTGAGACAATAATAACCTGGAATTCTTAAGTGAAAGGAGGGTTTTAACCACGTTTCAGAAATGGCGGCTACTGAAACGTCGTGTTCGTCGAGTAATTGAATTAGGTCAGATTTGTTAGCAAAAAGGCTTCTACTGATCCACTGAAGAATTTTGTTCAGTTTCGAAGCCATTGGGGAGTCAAGATAATAAAGATTTAATGTAATCGGCAGCGTTGGACGGTACAGTATTGTTGTTTGTAAGGATAGTAATTAAAAGGGTAATTAAATTTTGTATAAAAGAATTATTATTCATTATTTCGGGGAGAGCAGGAGGGGAAGTATTACCATTAATGGCACATCCATTGGGCGTCTGGGATTTGGCATTCCCATTCGGGCTGGCCAAAATATTATTCAATTGATTTTTATCAAGGTAAGGTGTATATTTTGGTTTGGGTTTGACTGGCTTGAGAATGGTTTTTCTGTGAGAAGATGACGTTGAATTTAAAAAGGTGGTTGTTTGGAATGGAGCTGAGGACGATGTCATCTCTGCAAATGATTTTTTAGCAGGAGAGATTAACTTTGAGGCCTGGAAGTACGAAATGTTGCCGGTAGCCATTTTATGTTTTATATTCTTTTGTCTTTTTAATTCTGGACAGGCTAGACTGACCGCGGTATGTGCACCCGAACAGTTAATGCAAATGGGATCATTGGAAGATTTCGGACATTGATCAAATGGGTGACCTTCTCCGCAATAGTAACAACGTGGGGGGGAGCGGCATACGGATTTCGAATGTCTGAACCGGCAGCAATTGAAACATTCAATTGTTGGAAATTTATAAACTTCGACGGGAAGCAAGGTATAGTAAATTAACACACGAGACGGTAGGGATTGTCCCTCAAATGTAACAACAACAGACTGGGAAGGTTTCCAGATCGTGTTTCCATCAGTAGAATCCTTGTAGTTCAGTCGACGTGCTTTTAATACTTTCGGGGATCCGTGGGAATTATTCAAAGCATCAACGATTTCAGCCTCTGGGATATCCGCGGGAATTCCTCGAACAAGACCCACTCTCGAAAGGTTAAATGTAGGGATGAACGATTTATATTTATGATTTGAGAGCGAGTCATTTTTTTTTTACAAATCCATTTGCGGAAGCGGCAGTGTTAAACTCGATAGATAATTTATGTCGCCCTTCCGGTTTAATTGAACCGTTAACAATACGAAGGTTATTATTTTTTGAGTCAAATACGAATTTTCCAAAATCCAAAGGATGAATAAGTTTTCCCTGTTCAGTTCTCTGAACACTAACGATAAATGGACCGGAAGCTGAAGCAGGATAAAGTAAGTCAGTACTTTTTGCATTATCGCTAGTAAGAGTACTTGGCTGGATGTTACTATTGGTGTTAAGGTCGTTAGAGGTCGAGGTTTGTTCAATCGGCGGTATAGATTTAACTTTCGATGGAATGTGAAGGCTATGCGATGGTCGTCGTTTACGAGATGGGAGCGCAAGAAACCTGGCTCGTATTAGATTCCGAATCAGAAAAATCCAATATCGAAACTGGGTCGGGAGGCCTATCTTCATCTTCCTCCATTATATAAAAAAAACTTAACTTTTAAAAATTAAACTGAAAAATAATACGCAGTCTATTTCATTGACTGTACAAACAAAAACGGATTAGCCGTAAGCAGGAATGCAAACAAATAGGTATACGATAAACAAAATTAAATAAAATGTAACAATAATCTCTTATCTGTATGCTGCACAGGAACGGGCGAACGGCACTGAGCAATAGGTACACACAACCACTGTTGACCGCGGCTCGAATCGGACTCGCAACATATACTGCTGTTGGTGTAGGTATCGAAAAACTTTCTTAAATATTATGTTATGCTGACATGACTTTTTTTTGTTTCTTATCGAAGTTTTCCCTTACACTTTTTTTCTTGATTACGTTAAAAAATTTAATGTGAATACCGCACTAAAGTTCCAACTGCTCTCTGCTAACTGGAGCTAGTGAGACTGTGGCATTTCCAATTCAGATATAGTGTGAGGCTCAAGGGTTTGAGGAGAGAAAGGAAATAAGGAAGAGGAAGGAAGGATATATATTTATATATGAATGATGTCTAGAATGTCTAGAATGTGTCGTCTGTACAATACAGTTGAATGCGACCTTATAGATATATTCGCAAACAGTCTCGCATATTTTAAAAAACAAATCAACCATCTTCTACCATGATATGTTATGGAGAACAGTTAAGAGATATAATTGCTTTATTATTTTCTTTACTTTTCTTCCTTATCCTTTCTCTGTACATTTACTATATTTTATATTTCATACTTAATATTCATGTTTTATATTTCTTTTTAATTATTATTATATTTGTATTTTTTTTTCTTTCACCACTAGCATCTCCGCCTAATATCAACTAAACCTTGTTTACGCATGCTGTGAACATTTTTAATTGGGGTGTTAATATCTGTGCACATTCCCACCGAAATAATATAAATGTAATAATTGTTAACACTCTGTAAATGTTTCAAACAATAAATAAAAAAAAATAATAAAAAAAAATATATATATATTTATATATCTTATTTTCAAGACCCTTCTTCTTCTCTTCTTCCTTTCCTCAAAGACCCTCCTCCTCCGAGCATCCCCAAATATGAGCTAGTAGAAAACAAAATGGAAAACGAAAACAACGTAAGCCCATAATTGTTGTAATTTGTAATATTCTGATGGGTCTGATTCTTTCATTTGTTTGATCATTACTTTGCAGTGTACTAACTCCGATGCTTTAGTTATTTTTTAAAACCTAAACAAATAATCTGATACGGAGACACCATTTCCGTGGACGCATGAAGTAATATAGGGGTGAAAAATTAGTGTATAAACTTTGTGCCTTCTTGGGTCAGGATTCGAATCTTTTGATTTTTGGCTTTATTATAATTGTTGTGGTCTTCGTATTCGAACCAACTATGAAATCGCCATAGCACATCGGGCCGTCGAAGTTAACTAGAACCCCATACTCAAGTGGACATTTTTATTGAAAATTGTGCAAACAGATAAAAATAATAAACAATTAGTTTTTATTTCAATAACTTTTTATTTTAAAAAAGGTTAACATAAGTATTTAGCTTAAATGAAAAAATAATTAACACATAACTACAACTAATAATTATGCATATATAACAAACACTTTGCCTCCAGATTTTTTTTCTTTCTCAATGTTATTACTAGTTTTAGATATTTCCGCTTTAACGCAAGATGCTTTCTCACTTGTAGACGAATTGAATTTGGAAAGCCACGGCTTCCTAATTTTTTTATCCCCCAAAACATTATTGTTATAGGATTTGGTGCAAGACATGTCATTTAATAATATTAAATATGCTTCTTCAGAACAATCTCGACAAGAACACATTTTTTCATTACAAACCGGAATCCTGGTGTTATTTAATATTTTCCCTGAGTTTCCACATCGATTCCACGGATCAAACACTTTGCCTCCAGATTTGTTTTCTTTCTCAATGTTACTTCTAGGTTTAGATATTTCCGATTTAACGCAAGATGCTTTCTCACCTTTAGACAAATTGAATTTGGAAAGCCACAGCTTCCTAATTTTTTTATCCCCCAAAACAAAAATGTAACTAAGAATTAAGCCTTGAAGTGAAAAGTTTATGCAAAACAGATAGGCCATGAATAAGTTATTTGAAAATAACCCAAAAATCCATATTAGTCCGAATTGATAGAAAAGGAAAGTGAACCTTCTGACGTCCTGAACGAAATTTTTATCTCTTGAAATAATCGCATGTACGTCGCGTGAGTTGCGATAAATAGAATAAAGAATGCTAAAAAAAAGCACAGTATTTAAAATAATAAATATGAAGATAGGTAAAACGACTGCTAGCCAAAAACCGTATCCGCTCGGATAACAAAAATTATTACTCAGATTGTTTGAATAGCTGTCAGAATCAAAACCCAGAAGAGGAATCATCGGTATCAACGGAAACAGCCACCCAAAAGCTAGAGCAAGAAACAGTTTTGAATTTTCAGAATATTTCATGGATTTAAATACGTTAGCTATCGTTTCATAGTAAAAAAAGGCAATCACAAACATCCAAGAAAAGGTTGAAAGAACCGAGTAATGCAAAATAATTCCGGAGATAATGCATGTGTTTGTGCATGAGTTTTCGTCATTTAAGTCCTGTGTGGAAACATACAAGAAGGTCACCAGCAAGATTCCTATTGAGACAACTAAACTCCTCCTAAGCTTGTGAACTAAGCCATTTCTGCAGGTCTTCAATAGAATTCCTGTGAGGACAACAAAAAACAGACTGATGATGGAAAAAATACTGCCATAAAATGAAATATATGTCAACACTCGATAGTGAAAATTACTAACTACATGTTTAATGTTATCTTGGTTGTGGGCACCATGAATGGTTATAAGCTGAGCGAAATGCGTGAGATGATAACATCTGCAGGTTTCCCAGCCTTCTAGGTCGGTTTCTCCCAGAAACTCGCAGCCTTCAATAGACCACTGGCCTGTGGGTCCTAAACCAAAATCCCAGAAAACGCACTCCCTGTTTTCGCGTTTTTTTCCTGTTTTACACACGTTAGTCTTAAAATTTAAATCTACGTATTCATTTTTACCTAGCTTAGAAATATTTCCTATTTGTATGCTGATGATTTTCCCGTTAACTTTTTTCAGATCGTCGCCAACTTGTTGGTTCGTGTTTGAAAATGCTTTGTCGTTCTGATAAACTATAAATGAGAGATGCGTACCTCCAGTCAGTTGGTTGCTTAGAATTGATGACACATTAACCAAAATAATACCCTGTTCAGAATAATCCGTAGGTGAATCTGAAAAAAAAAACATTTTTTTAAATAAATATAATCGACACGTAATTCTAGATGTTTTGCACCCTCCGCCAATATTTATAGCCAATTCCACGGAATAATATCATCCTACCTACAATACTAGAAAAAGTACGAATATTGGTTCTTAGTTCTCCAAACAAACTATCCTAATGTGGTTGCTCAAGAAATGGTACAAAATGTGAGCCCCCGTTCCTGGTTCACGAGTTCAATAGGTCTCTATGTGACTTCCCTTGCAGCGGTTAATTCAATAAAAAAAAATCCTTAAAAAAAGCTTGATATCGAAATTTTGGATTTGGACCTGTGTCAAATTTTCCTTTTGTACAAAAATTCTATAAAAAATTATTCATCTCAAATAACCTCACACTTGAACTTTATTAAATTGTTTACAGATCATCAATTAGCATACAGAAGAATGAATTACTTCATATAAAACCTTTGGCAGGCAAGTTAGCACTGATTTCTCTTACAGATATGAGCGCCGCATTTGAGACAATTTACCACAACTCTTTCAAAGAGACTAGATGTAACGTTTGGTTTACATTCTTACATCAAAATGGATATCATAAAGTGTAAATTTACCGAATAAACAGATAAGAGAAAGAAGAAAAAGAAAGATTTTCGAAGCTTTATTTATGTTAGTGTTTAATTTTTATCTTCAAAGTTTAAGGCTTAGCAACTGCTATTCCAGAATATTTTTTAATGATTATTTAAATATAATTAGATCGTATATTTTATTACGTGGAAGGATATTATATACTTTAATTGCCACGTGGTAAGGGTCAGGTCCAATTCCATAAATAAAAATGATTACAAAACACCACTGAAATACCGACATTTATCATAACATATATTTGCTATGTGAGTTATTAATTATGTAGGTTATTATATAATCGTACATACCTGAAGTCAAGTATTCAAATGAGGAGCCCAATTTTTCATCTGGATCAGAATAAATTTTTATTCCAACAATAGATTTTTGTCGGGAATTATCTGCAACGGCAAAAGCAATATTCACATTTGGTTTCTGGATTGTTATTATTTGACTTTGATTCATTGGCAGAATCACTTTACTAACTAAAGTTTCCAAATATTTTGGGATTTCCGATGGAATTGTATCATTTTCTCCTAATTTAAGAATAGCGTCCACCATAGTTGCAGTATTTTCGAGACTAGTTGTACTAACAGGAAGGTCCATCATAGCATTCATAGTCTGCATCACATGTTGAATCTGCTTAGCTGGATCCTGTGGAAAAAACAACACATTATTACCATTTTGTCACTTTTGTATAACTTCGTAATGTTGACTGAACACGACAACTGTTGTTGCTGACATCTTCAATGTATTACACATATTTAGATATATGATTATGTTTGACAATTTAAACAAGAGATCAGGAGAAATTAAAATAAGATCATAAAACATAGCCGAAAAGAGTTCAACATAGCCAAAATGCTCCTTTTGGTTTGAGTGAGGATTGAACCTTCTTCCCCAGGGACCGGGTATTAACTGTTGTAAACTTTTAAAATATCTTTTAAAACTCAAAAAAATATATGCTGAGTGCAGAGATTTATTACGTATGTTAATTTCTGTAAATTTTTATAATGTTTCCAAGTTGGTGCGTGAGTGCGACCAAAAATTGATAAAATGCTTTTTAATCGACAACGAGTCTATCTGCCGAGTTTCGGCTAGATCTGATGTTAAAAATAGCAGGGAGCAGATTATGTATTATCTACATATTATAATTTTAAAAAAATTAATTGTAAATTCAAATACAAATGAAAGAGAAATAAATATGATTAGTGTAGTGAACAATGTTATTTACCATTGAGTCGGGTAAACTGGCACTTCTTTCAGTCTTGGACATGAGTGCTGCATTTGACACAATTGACCATGACTTTCTTATAAAACGATTAGATGAATCATTTGGTTTAAACTGTGATGTTAAGACATGGCTGACATCGTACCTGGCCAACCGTTTACAAGCCGTAAAAGTGGGAAAAAACCAATCAAATTATACAACCCTTTCATCTGGAGTACCCCAAGGGTCCGTTCTGGGCCCACTACTCTTCATCCTCTTCACAAATGATGTCGCTAAAATAATCGAATCATTTGGCCTTCTATCTCACTGCTACGCTGATGACCAGCAAGTTTATTTTTACTGCTTACCAGAAGAAATAAACAGTCTAAAAATTCGTATAACTGAGTGTATAGAAGCAATTACTCGCTGGATGACCTCAAATAGATTGAAACTGAATCGCAAAAAGACTGAGTTTCTGTAGACTGCTACAAGCAGACGTCAGCATAACATTGAAAACTCCCCAATAACCATTTCAGGAAGTGACATCACTCCAAAAACGTGCATCAAATTACTGGGTGTCAATCTGGACGCTAATTTTTCCCTTCAAACTCAGGTGAACAGAACTGTAAGCACGGGGTTCTTTCAATTAAGGCAAATTAAAGCAGTGCAGAGAAACCTGCCAACAGAGGCGACTAAATTGCTAGTCAATTCCTATGTTGTTTCACGTCTAGATTATTGCAACGGAATATATGCAAGTCTCCCCAAATTTCAAATTAACAAATTACAATCCGTTTTCAACGCCGCGGCAAGGCTTATCACCGGAGTATCTAAATACTCCCACATTTCAGAGCATCTCAAAAATCTGCACTGGCTCAAATGTCCTGAAAGAATCCAGTTCAAGGTATGCTGGATGGTATTTAAGTCACTTAACGGAATGGCTCCGGCTTATTTATCAGAATTGTGTATTCCAGAAGATTCCGATTCCCGACAGTCAACCCTTAGGTCAGCAACGTCATCAGCTATCGGAAGGTTGAAGGAACCAAAGCGCACACCAGATACTAAGTTCGGTAAGCGTGCTTTCGCCGTGTCAGGACCTAAAGCCTGGAATGGACTGCCACATGATTTGAGAATGATTGCAGACTCGACAGAATTTAGGTCTAAACTTAAAACGCACCTTTTCAGACAGTCGTATCCATAATTTCAGAAACCTCCACTTTCACAGTCGACGGCAATTTAAATTAACAAAATGTAAAAAATACAAAAAATAAAATAAAATAAATAAAAATAATAATAAAAATTAAATAAATAAAAAAGATAACAACTAACAATTTGTAGGCTTTTTAAATAAAAACTATAGCAGATTTAAGGTCATGCGATGACCAGTGTTTTTTGATATAGTGTCCTCTGCGTGCAGTGTTATCTTCTATAAGCATAAACTTTTTAATATAAGTGTGTTTGTCGGAAGTGACTTGCCAGGTAAGTATGTTTTGGTATCTTTTCTAAATAACAAATGTAGATCCTAGGAAATAAATTGTACAGCGCCCTTGAGGTGATTTTTCACAAAAGCGGCGCTCTACAAATTATCCAATTATTATTATTATTATTATTATTTATAGGAGAACCTTTCGCCTAAACTCAAGATTTGTTTGTGTGCAAGGAAAATTTACAAAATACTCACTAAGTTCGCGATGTTTTGTTCACAGTAGTTTAAGTTGGAGATTTTCCAAACGGCTCCGAATCTATAGTCGCCTACACATCTGTACTCTCGGCACGGGTCTGTTCTCTTTATGACATCGTGACCTAAGAATTTCATAAAAATCAAAATCATTTTCCGCTAACATATTGTCCAGATCAAACAAAGCAATTAGCAACAGAAGTATAAATGTATTTTATACACTGGTAATATTAACGAATCTCAGAGAAATATAAAACAGAAAAGACGCAGAAATTAAAAAGGTGACGGTCGCAACTGGGAACTGAACCATAAAACAAAATACAAACCACTATTTTGAAAATTTTGCGTCAAAAAGACGATTGGATTATTGACTATTTTCGAATAGCCTACATCATTGCTTACTGAAGAGAACAACTCCAATCGTTCTTAAATTTAAGATGAAAAGGCTGTTTATATTTTTTTCGTACATTATTTTATGTACATGTATTAGCTAGATTTATTTATTGTTAATTGTTATTTAGATTTGCGTAATGTGAACTCTGTAAAACCAGCGCTTAACATGATCATGACAAGTACTAAAATGTATTGTTTGCAGTTTACTCTACATTATTCCATAAAATAAATGATTACACGTAAACTGTATCAAACCTTTTTACTTTAACACACAGACACTTTTATTTGACCACGGTCGTTTTGACTGCGATCATTTCGCTTACAATCATTTTGCTTACGATCATTTCGCTTACGATCATTAGCTCATTGAGGATGTCCCCGGCAACAAAATTTCATGCTATTTTCAAATTTCTGAGGATACAAGATTTTGAATTTTTGGAAAATACTGAATACATAAGCCGTCAAAACGTTTATATTCACGGCCGGCCGAAAAGCCTAAGCCACACGATGCATTCGAATTATAAATTGTACTGCGTGTGACGTCACGAGACATAATTGCATAAATTTAACAAATTTTGACTTTGAAAACTCGTAACCATAAGATATCGAATAATTAATTTTACTTTTTTTTTTTTTTTTTTTTTTATTTTTTTTTTTTTTTTTATTTTTTATATATACAATAATATTATTATTGGGTTTATAAAAACAGTTTATTTTTAAACAAGTTCTGCTGTGTAATTATTATTACGCGTGACAGCTGTTTCGCCCTCTGAAGGCATTATCAAACTGTGGGTAGCCCACTTACAGACGATAAATTTATATTATTTCTAGGTAGGTATTTTAATTTCATTTACTGATTTCTTAATTGATTTCTAAGTAAAATATCAAAAATTATTAATGGTTATTACCCCAGCAAAGTTTCCCCAATTAGTGTAATGTTTAAATTTGACTGAATGTCTTTATGTTAGTTATTCCCAAACGATGACTCATAGGGTTATTTTAATAGCATAATTAAGTACTTCATAGTGCACTCATATTTGCATTAGGTTTGAAGATATCTAGTAGGGGTGAACGAATTATATTTGTTTGTTCATTAATTAGAATAGCTTTTGGATTATTAGAGTTTTTGTTAATTTCTAACTGCTCTAAAAGATTCAGTTTACGGCCTTTATTTTGTATGTGTAACGGAGTTGGTATTATTGTATATATAAAAAATAAAAAAATAAAATGGAGTTCTACAAATTAAACTTAATAACAATAAATTAATTTTACTGTTGTTATTAACTCTATATAACGATCCTCGTTGAGCTATTGAGACTTAATTATTTTTCTTAATTTTTTAATCGATATTATATCTCAATTTAAGTATTACCCAACATTATCCTCATTAATTCCCATATTTTTGGCTGCTATCTTGTGTACCATTACAAAGAATAAATAATAAATTTTCAACCTAGTTAGTGACTTGAAGTTGATTTTCATTCAAATGGGATATGTCGACTTTTCTATAAGTCTAGAATAGAATTTTATAAATCATACATTAATGCACACAAACAGAAGTTTTATTATTAGTCCTCGCACATTTGATTTTCCACGAAAATTAATTTCTTTCAAATTTCTAATAAAAAATCACTTCAATTTTATGTAAAAGATTAACAATTTTGTAACATTTATAATCACAGTATTGCTGTCTTACCTGTAATTCAAATTTGTGCGCTACCTAAGGATTTAGATAACGTTTCGGACAGCATTACAATGTCCATCATCTGCCTTGATGATGTAAATTGTAATGCTGTCCAAAACGCTGGTTAAAGAAGTAGGTAGCGTAACAGAGCATAATACCCAAAAAATGGTTCCATGCTAACTCAACACAGTGACTATTCAACACACTTTTAAAAAGTGATATAAAGTCATTAAAAACGATGATTTAAAAAAAAAAAAAAACGGCTTTGTATAACTTTTAAAAGATGTGATGAATTATTATTTAGATGATTTATCCGGTCACTCCAAAAAATAAATCATTTCAGTAACTGACAAACTTTCACTTAACTTTAACGTAACTATTGTAAAAAATAAAGGAAATTTAAAAAAAATCTCTATCGGACATATTAAATATATTAAATATTGCGAATTTAAATTGTGATCAATTAAAATTAAAAATACATATATTTAATGAAAAATATATTACCTATTTCAGTCTCCGGGAAGAATTGAGTATCCTCGCAAAATAGCAGTTTCCTTGTGAATGTGACATTCTCCTTTGAAAAGTATTTTAACAAAATGTCATCTCCTTTTGTTACGTGTAACAATATTTTGTCACCGTAGTCCAATTTCTCTGATATCTTAACATTAACTAAAATTTCACTGTTCATTATCTTAATTGTTGGGCCCATTTCTTTTGGGCATTTGTCGTTAGGACAAAGTTTTCCTTTCAAATCATCTAAATTTTGAGATTGAATATCCAGCAAATACCTTAAGAGTATAACATGCTTTATCATTAACACGGATGTGTTTTTATATAAATGTTGGTTTCTCACAAATACAAACTTTTCTGAGTCGATTGAATAATAATCCCTTGTGTTTGTGCAAAGACACCAATAGTTTCCATTTTCTATTGCTGTGACACCGAACTCTTTGGTATTATTCAAAGCTTTGATTTCCATTCGTATTCTCTCTATTTTGTTTAGGGATTCGTGGAAACACCAAACTTCTTCCAATATTGGTATGGGTTGGGAGATATTAAAAATGATGAAATCGTTGCTAAAAACAAAAATTCTCAATTTCAATTTGTAATGATTTAAATTTTCACACCCTGAAGAAAAAACCCCACCCTGGAAAAAGAAAATTATTAACACAGTAAGAAATACAGTGGAAAACAGGATACCAGCGACATCTAACGAAAATTATCGGACTAACGACAGGAAATAGCAATGAGAAAGAGGGCGTATTTTATGGGAGGGCCGAGCACACATAGCGACCAATCAAAGATAGCTGCGCATGAACAAAGAACAAACACTTTGTCAATCTTTAATAGAATATGGTATCATAGCATGGGGAAGAGCAAACGCTGCCGCCATTGATCCAATATCTGAAATGAAACTATTGAATTTGGGAGCCACCTTTCGGCTGGTGCCCCAAAATACTTGATAAACCTGCTTGAATCTGTGCAAAGGAGAGCGATCCGTCTGATTGACAATCCGTTGTTAACAGACCGATTGCCTTCTCTAATGCATAGACGCAATGTAGGCATGCTGTGTCTGTTCTACAGGTATTTCAATGGAGCCTGCTCCAAGGAGCTAGCAGCATTGATTCCTGATGCACCGGTGCACGTGCGCGAAACTCGACGGACACGAACTGAACACTCGTTCACGGTTGACGTTGGCTTCATGAGAACGGGCCGTTTTTACGACTCGTTTTTGTGTAAGTCGGCTCGTATGTGGAACGAGCTACCGGCATCTGTTTTTCCTCCCTCCTATAATCCGAGCCTCTTCAAGGCCCGCATTAACAATTCCCCTCCCACAGCCCCTACCTTACTCCGCCTCACAACGCCGCCCAACCGGGTGGTGACATAGTTCCCCTGTCTGTGCACTCCACAGGCAGGGACACTCTTGTGAGGTGTCACATAAAAAAAATAAAATAAAAAAATAAAAAAAATAAAAAAATAAAATAAAAAAAAGTATCTAAAGCTTAGAAACTTATAATAAAGATTATCCTCAAACTACCAATCACAAGCAGTTCGGATGAAATCTTTAGGAAAATCTGTGTTATGGACATTAGGCAACTTTATGCCAAAAACATACTAACATACCTCTTCAAACACAAAACTACTTTTGACAATATCCAAACTGCTCGTGATACTAGAACCAAAGGACATAATTTCTTACAAAAACCTTTCGCTAAAACAACTTTTGGCAAGAGAAATTTTAGATATTTTGCAACAAGGCTATATAATGCTCTCCCACTAGCCATTAGACTGAACGAATTTTTTTTGAAATATAAAACAGACATCAAGTCTTGGATCATCAGCCAAGACAGATCCATGATCAAAAATTTTATAAAAATCCCTACATAAGTATGTACTCCAACTAGATGCTGATTAACAAATTTATCATTTATTATTATTATTTATTATTTTGTATCTTTTTCACAATGTCATTTAATGTAATGAAATATTTTATGTATGAAAAAATATGTAAACACTAATTCATGTATCAAATACGTCTGTCTCGACACAGGTTTATCCTAGTGATACAGACATCGAAAAAAAAAAACCTGTAAAAAAACTTTATATTGATAATAAAAAAAATAATAAAAAAAATGATTTACTACCGAAATCGTCTCAGGAGTTAGAGAGTTCAATGTACACTCACATAAACAATAGAAACTCTTTGTTAAGTAAAGGGATCGAAAACGCGCGGTTATGAACTCGGTTATGAAAGGTCCGAAAAATCAGTTTTAGGGAAATAAATGACAGTTTCTGATGACAAGTGAACCGAAATAGAAAGGATGTAAGGAAATCAGTATCAGAATGCATAATCTTAACCACTGAGGTATCGGAAAAGTAAAAAAAGACGATAGTTGAGACTAAAACATTTGAAATACATGTTGCAGTGGGTCCCAGCGAGATGACCAATCCCTAAGACAGTCATTGAACTCAAACAAAGAGAATTCCTAAGAAAAACCTTATATTTTTATCGTGTAAACAATACACGAAAAGGATTAATAAAGGCACAAATTAATATTTTATTGCTCAATTATTTAACACAGCCGAGAAAGAAGTGTTTAGATAATCGAAAACTCGTAAAAATTAATTACAGGAACCAAAATACAGAGAGATATAGATAGTACACAAGGAATCGTATTCTAAACACGGTAATATATTATCCCAAAATTGCATCTTACGAGAGAAAGGGATATAAGATGGGTGTTTTTCAAGGTAATATGGAAAGACATTGCCCACTTGCAGGGTCGGATTAGGTAATAAAGTCAATGAAAGCGCTTACGAAAAGAAGAAAATAACGCCATAAGAAAACTGATGGGAATAATATTGGAACACACAGTATATTGAATATTAACAATGAGTACATAAATTTCACATAAGGGTATAAAGGAAAACATTTGAACTGTGTTTTCCAAGTGAAGTTTAAATAGAAAGCAAGGTTATGGAAGAGAGGACGCATGCAAACTGACAGATTGGCAAGTATAACAGTATAATGATTAGAATAACAGTACTATGAAAATGATTTGAGAGAGATACAACAAAAATACAGTATGGGGAAGATTTTCACATATCATATGAGAATGGAAACGTATTTAAGAAACAGAATCCAGTGCGAACATAAACTTACCTGCTAAGACAAGAACAATAGTGATTGAATTATGAAACACAATCCCGAAAAGAACAGAAATTAATGGGAACATTCTTAAAAAACTAAAGAAATAAATAAGCAACGTTGAATATGAAATGAACAGAGGAAATACAGTAATGGACTGGTACTATCCTCAGAACACAAACAAAATTAAACACGATTAGAAAAACACACTTAACCTTACGACGAACTCTATGAAAATAATTAAAGAATGCTGGTCCGGGCCTGGAATCTGAGAAACAAGAAAAGTAAAATTTGGGGTGTTGACCATTTATATCTTTGTCATCTGAGTAAGTGACAAGATGTGTTTACCGGAAACTAACGACAGATATATTCGAATTTACAGGTTGATTGACAACCATATTGTGTTTAAAATGAAATTGACTTAAGTAATTTTGGTATTAAAGGCAGTATAAATAGACATGCAAAGCTCATTCTTGATTAGTTTTTCGGGAGTTTTCGGAAGTAGGAGATCGAGGAAGGAGTGTAGTTTTTAAACGCGTGAATACGTCGCGACAGGTAATTAATACAAACCCCTGGACTTTTGAAATTTCGTGAATTTTCTACATATCGTCGCATTAATTCGTAGACCGCGTAACTCCAAATTACGTTTTAAATGCCATCTGGTGTTAAAATTAGTCCCGCATCGACTAGTAAAACTCGCAAATTTAAAAAAAAATAACTTTTTAGATAAACACAAATCAGGAAACTGTGTAACACCATGGTGCCATTTTTAGTCGCGAATACTTCGAAACTCCTTAATTCAGTATTGGCCGGTGAGCAGTGCGCGCCAGTTGTGTTGAGATTTATTTACGGCGTAGTAGTTTTACCGTGAAATTAACTGAGGTAAGTTGATTTATCAATTTTTAACATTTCATAACTTTAAATTTAGTGTTTGTATCTTATTTTTAAGTTACCATAATTACGCTAGAGGAGTTAAAAAATTTTCTGTACATTGATTTTTAATTTACGCACTTTTAGAAATGATTTGTTATTAAATATTGTTTTGTTTCAGTATATTTATCAGATTAAACTGTATTTTTTAATGAAATGTGATTTATACTATTCACACTTGTATGAATACTATGTTATTTTTTCCATAAATTCATATTTATAAGTGTTTTTAACCTCCCGTTTGTAAAATAACGGAGTTACGTATTTTTCGTACAAATCGAAATAGTAATATCAAGGTACATAGACCTATGGCGTTACAGACAAACATACTAAGCTCACCAATAACTTTTAAAAAAATGTATATCAAGCCGATAAATATTCTTGTTGTAAATAAGTCTTTACGTAGTTACCTAATGTTAAAAAATAAAGAGTGGAGTTTTAATTTTTTTGTTTGTTTACAGCCAGCTGCCACCATGAACCGCAAAAAAACGCTTGTGCAAAGTAGCTGAGACAGACCATACCAACATCAATGCAAGAGTATCAAATGCCCCTATTCGACTACCAGTTCTGTTCTCGCCGCCCGCTAGTGCAGTCGCTTTAATCTCGCTCCGGAGTTACAATTCTCAAACCTTGTAGTACTACCGAAAATAACGAAAATTTTCGCTTTTTTTAATATTTTTTACATATACGTTATCAGTATCACTATTTACAACACAACAGTGTATTTCTTTTGTTTAAAAACGGGCTTTTGCCCGTTTTTACGAGTGTTTTCCGTACTACGCAGTACTTTGTCGTATTTGCGTACCCGTTTTTGTGTTTTTTCTTTCTATTTAACAATATAAATTCAGTTATACGTTCGATCCTCTATCGCCCATACTTTTCCCGTTAAAAAACAGTGATTTTGTGATATTCCTTTGTGAAAATAGTGTTTTTTTTTTCTCCAGGGCAGTGACCTTATTGTTACCATGTTTTTCTCTAGTCTTTTTCCAGAACTCTCTAGAACGTTCTAGAAGCTCTCGAGTAAACATTCTTCTGTGACGTCACTTGTTTACAAAATTCTTTCCTTTCTCACCACGTGCTATTTTTTTTTTTCAATGGATTGTTCTAGAGCGTTCTAGAGCCTTCTGGAATCTTCTAGAGGCTTCTGGAAGCTTTGTTGGATCAATCCTAAATACTTTTTTTTTATATTTATTGATTTTTCTTTAAAACATTTTTCGATATCCAATTTTGACATTTCTTCATATGTATTGACATTTTTGAAAAGTTTTTTCCCGACTTTTTTTCCCTATTTTTGGGGAAAATTTTGTAAAATCTGGGGAAAAAATATTTTTTCCCCATTTCTTTTTTTTTTTTCCTTTTTTGTCTTTTTTTCCCTCTTTCTTTATAAATGGCGTCTAGTGAGGGTCCTTCCGATGATTCGGACAGCTCCATTGGGAATTCTGCGATTCCTCCGAAGAGTCGTAAATAATTGTTGAAAGAAATTGAGGATATTTTATCCACCATTCCGCCTACTGCTGGACCTTCTAAAGCCACAAAATATAAAAAAAAGTCCCATAGGGATATTGTTACAACTGAGGCAGACAGTGAAGCAGGAGCTGCACAAACTACTGCCCGGCATATTCCGACTATAGCTGATAACCAGGAAGTGCCCTCCGCTGCTCCCTCCACCACTCCGACTGCTGAAAATAAAAAAACGAGCTGAAGCAGGTACTACACAAACTACTGCCCAGGATACTCCGACTAGAGCTGATAATCAAGAAATGCCTTCCATTGTTCCCTACACCACTCCGAATGCCGAAAATAAAAAACGAGTTAGGTACAGTGACTCGCCTGGCAATCAAGAAATGAAGGCAATTCCAGCTCTGGAAAAATGCCAAAAAATTCGTGTAATAATCTCAGATGGTAGTAACAAGCTTAATAAGGCTGATAAAAACTTGCTGAACTCCACCCTAGATGACCTCATGTCGGACATTACTCGTCTGATGTTGGAAATGAACACTCTCTCGACAAGAAGTTCTACCATAGACGAGATGTTGAATGCTCAATCGGCCATTACAACTAGGCTAGACCTGCTCATTAACTCTCGATCAGTTCCTGCTCCTACTATGCCACTACATAAGGAGACTTTCTCCTATGCTAACGCTGCTGCTAACCTGCCTGCTTCAAAAAAGATTCTGTTGAACGGTCATGAACGACCAATTCCTCAGAAACCGCTGACTGTCCTATTCTATCCTCAGGTGCCGGAGGGTAAAACTTCGGAGGACACTCTGAAGAAGCTTGAGAAAGTTCTCAACCCTAAACAAGATGACTTCCAGATTGTTCGGTCCCGCAAAATCAAGGGTGCTGGCATGGCTTTCCAAGCCAGAGACAAAAAAGGATTGGAGAACATCAGGAAGGCCGAAGCGAAGCTCGCTGCAAATGGTCTTAAAATGATCAATCCACTTGGACGCCTTCCCAAGATTGTCTTATACAATGTCCCTAAAGGAGAGCAATCTGCAGACCAGGAGCTCTTCTCTGAGGTCTTTACCAATAATCTAGTAGGTCAAACGACGCTTTCTCTTGAAGATCATCTTAGAACCATGCGGCGAGTTTCGCTTTTTGGCAAGAGAGACACTCCCACCATGAACATGGTGGTTACATGTCACCCGTTAGCCAGAAAAGTTCTCATAGACAGCGGTATGTGCTTCCTTGGATGGAATGCCTGCCGTACTCGGGATTATACGGGGGCAACCAGGTGTTTCAAATGCCAACAATATGGGCACATTAGTAAGTATTGTCAGCAAGACAATGAAACCTGCCGTCACTGCGCCACTTTGGGGCATAACTACGAGACTTGCCCTAAGAAAGCCCTTCCCGCTGTCTGTGCCACTTGTACACGTTTCAAAAAACCTGCCGACCATCCCACAGGGGATAGAGATTGCCCTGCCCAAGCTGCTGCAATCAATGTACAAGTGAGGATGACAGACTATGGTTCAAGTTAATCTTATGGCACTGGCAACTCTACATGTTTCTTGTTTCTTCTTTCTAGCATATACTTATCTACTTTTATAGTAATCCAAACAATGTGTTTCATATGTTTTTATTTTTACTTCTTTTATCTAATTCTCTTATTCTTTCAGGTAAAACTTTATGATTGTTAAATTGTTGACTTTATATTGTTTATTGCGATCTTAATTTTCATCTACTTAATAGACACTAATGTTTTCTGACTGTATGTTTTTTTTTTCTTTTTTTTTTCTTTTCTTTTTTTTCTATCTTAGATCTTGAAACCATTCAGACCAGAACTGAACTCCATTGCTTGTTTTGTGTTGTTTGATATCCCCATAAGGGGTTGTTCACGGACCTAGTCCCCGCATAAGCTCACTGAAGCTCTAGCACTTATGGAACTCTGCCAGACATCTGTGCCACCCCTGAGGGTGGTTGTGGGTCAGAGGGAAGTCCGTGCTGACCTGGGTGCCTTCTGCCCTGCCTCCGACTTCCTGACGCTTTTCTCCCCTAGGGTCTTTAGGGTTAATCCCTATCATCCCATATACTTTCTTCTGGGCACCACCACGAGGTCGGCTTAGGGGCGCGACACTTGGACCTGCATTTGTCTTCCCAACCACCACCAATCCATCCTCGGGACTGCCAGCTGCGAGGCATTGAACCACTTTTCTTTTGTGTTTTCTTTTTCTCTTGCTTACAGCTCACCTGAATTCGGTGACCACACGATATTCGCGATGGTTACTGATCATGTATTTTTTTTCTTTTTTTTTCTTATTTACCATGTACTTCTCATCTCTTTTCTCTACTTTAGGTTGCTGATACTTTGGTACAATATGTTCCTCTTTCTTTTTTCTCCCTTTTTCGTTCTCGTAAATAGACTGTGAATTCTACGCTTTCTAACTTTGTCCTGATTTTCTATGTTTATTTGTTCTTGTTTTAAATTTTTGAGAAGTATTCATTGATCATAACACCCATTGTAGTCACTCATCTGTAAGCGCTTGCATACCGCTTCCTAACACCGTATGCGGGGACATTGAAGGTCTAACTTCACTTTAAATTGTAGAGCCGTTTATTCAAAAAAATTAGATTCTTGCGAGAACTCCGAAGGGGTGACCATAAGTCACCTATACCGGGGTGGGAAAGCGGTGGGTAACTTCAATATTCGACTACCACGTTTAACTAAAATTTTCGAGAAATTAAACGAGAGCACAAAATTTCAGTTGCCACAGTTCAAAAAAAGACCTGTTTTTAGACATGCAAGTATATTTATTGTTCAGAATGACTGGTCTTTGATGACTGTACCTGACGAAAACCAAGAGAATATTGACCCAAATATGGTCGTCGAAGGAACACCCAGCACTGTCATGATAACTAAAGATGGTAGTCTTACTAATGTACATTTATTTAACCCATGTTTGCCATCGGATGAAATGGTTCCAAGCACTGCTACTGTAGCCACCGATTGTGTTCTGCTGACTGCTGAAGACATAGGTCATGATTCTAAATTGTTAAAAATCTTCCACGACCTAACAAATACCACAAACCTTGCCGTTTAAAACACTGCCATCTTTATTTGCAATGAAGAAGGCCTTCACCAGGAGCAAACAGTTACTGACCAACTCTCGGCTAATATTGCAAAAGTGCCTATCAAAGACACGCCTTCAATTAGTCCTCACATCTGCAGTTTTTGTCCCCACCATACTTTTCCATGACTATAACTCAATTATATCTTCGAAAGAGGCCTGATGGGATAAACCTGCAGCCTATAGTTATTGTACCAAACGATTGTGATTCAGTAGTTGGTTCAAATTTACCCGGTGATGACGCTTCTATTGAAAATGAACACAATGAACCAAAACGAAACCGAAGATGGAAAAAATGTGAAACCAAAGAAAGTAATTGGTCTGTCAGAATTAATTAAAAAAAAAACGAGAAAACGGAGAACATTACTTGGGGAGGAAAAAAATGGACGAAAAGTGGAAGTATGACCTGCTAAATGTCGAGAAGAAATTACAACCTAAATGCGATTGCAAATTATCAAAGAAGGACTCGTCTAAATTACAATGTCTAAAACTGACGAAGCAAAATAGACAGGACATATTTGACTCATTTTGGTAATTAACTTGGGCAGAGACAAAATTTATGATTAAAACTTTGGTAACTGGAAAGCCAATTCATAAAAAACGCGGGTTGGCGGAAATTTCCCGAAGAAATACATCAACCGAACTTTTTTTGAAATGCAAAAGTGACAGACTAAGAGTTTACAAACAAATGTTTTTAAATACATTATGCATGGGAGAATGGATCATAAAAAGTGGGCCAAGTGCGATCCTGCTCCCTGCTTTGTAAGGACGGGTTGTTTCGGAAAATTTGAACAATTCATCGAATTTCAACGTTCATTTCCGGGTTCTGTGAAAGTTCTATTAAAGTTCTGTTAATATATCATTATAGGCTATTTGCTTGACAGAACTGAAATAAAAACAGAACTTGAAAAAATCATTCGCATAACTGGAAAATGAACGTTGAAATTTGTTGAATTGTTCAAATTCTTCCAAACAACCCGTCCTTAGAGAATCCACAAATAATGGAAAGTGACCAAATAACCGCTTTGCATCGTTTTTTCGATTTCGATTTGCCAAAAGTAGAATCTCACTACTGTAGATCGCAATCATCTAGATTATACCTAGAACCTCTATGGGAATCTAAATATTAGCTTTACAGATTCTATAAAAAATAACTACTGCCAAGAAAATAACGAACAACCACTTTCTATTGAAACTTTTCTTAAGACATTTGATTCAAAAAAATATTTCCTTTTTTCACCCAAAAAAAGATTTATGTGACACCTGTGAATCATTTAAAATTGAAAACATTTCGGAAATCGTTTACAAAGAGCACATAACATTGAAAAAAGAAGCAAGAGAAGAAAAGATCAATGATAAACAATCTAATAATTAAGTTTTTACCATGGATTTGCCATCAGCTCTCTTGAGCCCCAAATCCGACTTTTCTTCCATGTATTACAAGACTAAACTGATAGATCACAATTTTACAATGTACGACCTAAAACGCAAAGATGGATACTGTTTCATTTGGAATGAGTCAGAGGGCGGATTAACGGCAAATGAATTTTCTTCCATTAAAAATGCTGGAAGAATTTACTGAAAAGCATCCTCTTCAGCTCGGAGTCGAAATTATTTTGTACAGCTATGGCTGCACTTACCAGAATCGCAACGCCACACTTTCTAATGCACTCTTGAATTTTTCAATTGCAAAGAACGTAAGATTGTGCAAAAATATTTACAAAAAGGCCATACAGAAATAGAGACCGACAGTATGCATTCTGCCATCGAGAGAAAGATATGAAATAAAAAGATAAACGTCCCTGCAGATTACGTGAATATTTGTAAAAATGCATGCCTAAAATCTCCTTATCAGGTGAAATATTTACGTCACGATTTTTTTTAAAACATAGAAAGATCATTGAAATTTTATAAGTCCATTCGGCCAGGAAAGAGAGCTGGCGATCCAGTTGTTACCGATCTAAAAGCTATAAAAAATACCCAAGGAAAAATATTTTACAAATTAAGGGACACTCATAGCAACTGAATCCAATACCGGAAAGAATTCCTAACACACAAGGCATCCAATTCAAAGATTTGCCAGCCCTTTATACGGAAAGAATTAAAATCAAGAAGGAAAAGTACCTGCATTTACAAGACTTGAAACAGACATTAGAAAAGGATTACCACTCCTTCTACGATAACCTTCCGCATCATTAAAATCAGTAAAAATGCACCTAAATAGACTGTCTCCTCATAAAATAATTATTATTCTCATTTATGTTTGCTGATAAATTACTTTATTATTTTTCATTATTTCTTGTACGATACCTACTTTATTTTATACGTATTGGAATACATACTTTTTATTTTATTTACCACTTCAGGTCTTATTATTTAATTTCCAAATTAGTATTAGTATTGTGCTGTTATGCTTTGTGTACTAAATACTTTTATATTTATCCTGTTATTTTTACATACTGAGACTAAATATAAAAGTCCATTAGGATGTTACTGAGTAATTCATAAAATAAATATCGCAGTTCTGTATTGTTCATAAAACTGTTCGCAGAAAAGTATGTATCTTTTGTAAAATACGTATCTCCATTCTCGGTTTGTATGTAAACTTCCTAACTCCGATTTGAAATAGAAAGCCTTAACTTACAAAAGTTTGAAGATTGCCAATAAATTTCAAAATATATTATATCTTCGAAACATATTTTTTTTAATTGCGAGGTTTTTTGTGCCTCCTGTAAAATTTGACATTTGGTGGTTACGCATTCTACGAATTAATACGACGATATACTAAATTCTTTGTTGTCTTTGATCACTTAGAAAATTGTCAGTGTAATTTTAATTACCTATTCAGTTTTAAGGCGATGCGCTACTAATGCAAAATCATGTGTTTTTGGTTTGAAAATTTGGTGGCCTAGAAATGTTTCAGATGTTGAATACATCTTGGCCTTTGAAATAATCGAGTATTTTTTATATAAGTCTTTTTATAAACCCAGAAAAACATAATTTAGAAGGCCTATGAAAATTGCTTTGAAGTTCAAAATTTCCTACTTACGAACCCATTTTCGGTTATGGTTTTATTGTATAATGTGGCAAATTAAGTTATTTATAAAATGATCTGAAAACATTTAAATATTTATGCCTGAACATCTACAAAATAAAATAAAAGGCACTTTTTGATCATGTTTTATGTTAACGCGAAATATGCGAGAACTCGGTGTGTCAAAATGTTGCGCGAATTGTAAAATTTTTTCGTAAATATTATTTACGTAAATAATATAAAATATCAATATTTTCAAAATTGTAATTGCAAAAAGTTGTTGTTTATTGTCATTAGAATGAATCAAATGATTGTTTATTTTTAAATGCGTGTTAAAAACGGTAGTCGTAGGTAAATATTTACAAAATTCATTATATAAATGCCTCAAGAATATGTGAATCGTAAAGTTTTTCAGAAATGCACTATAAATACCGTTTTAAAAATATCCTTTACTAGTTACCAATATTTTTATGTGGAAAAAAGTGACTCTTTAATACGTAATAAAAAAATAAAAATGTATGGACGAGATAAAAAAGGAAGTGAGAGTTTCATTGCAAATTTTTTTTATCAAAAGAATTGTGTTTTTAAAATGTGAAGTTTCATAGATTTTTCATACGTTTTACGGATTAAAATACAGGTATGTTTTTTAAAAATCAAAATTCGTTTTAAATTCCAAAATCTATGTATTTAGAAATGAAAATGTTTATTTATAATAAACACGTCTGAAAGACTATTTTATCTAGTTTTTAGTTCAGTTTTTATTTTTGCAAGATGATCAATATTAACTAATAGAGGAGAACATATATAACACACGGGAACAATTGGGAATTTCGCGCACGAAAGTACGTTTGCTCAAAACTTCCTAAGTAATAAAAACCATTATCTAAAGGGCAATTACAGCCGATAATAATTCAATTTTTATTAGCTTTTTACGCTTTCTTCGCCTTCAAAACTTCAGTATCCTATTAAAATGTTTCATAGTGACTTACTCTGTGCGTGCATATTTGATCTCCACTTTGGTACGTTCCGGAGAATTCTCGTGCAGTCTGCCATCCCCTCCTTGTACGGCTGGCAGGACACACAACCTCGGGAACTTCTGGTCACACCTGGCAGGATTCAGCTCGTTGTTCCGCACGTCCACCGTCGCGCAGTCTCCCGGTGCACTGCCCATGGCGTTCGTGCTCCATCCCTCGAATATCTTTGATGTAAAGTTCTCTACCTTTCCCATGTTTTCATCTCCGATACGCCAGTTCACGAATGGTCCATTTTCATAAACTCTCTCGTAGTCAGTCCAAAAAATATTATACTCAAGTTCTTTTGACTGCTCCAATTCATAAATCGATATGTTTTTATAAAAATCGATTGGGACTGTATTGCCATGGCATCTATCATACTTCTCCGAGCTAGTTTCTGGAGGTTTAACCATGGATGGCCCAGACGTTGGGAAACCATTTAAAGCGAAGCTGATCCCAATGAGACCAAGCGTGTTTACAACAATCTCGAATGCAAATTTCAATACCATTTTGAATTGTTTATTCAGGGGGGAAACCAGGTAAAATATTCACTACGATATAAAATAAAATCTATTTTTAATGCATATCTTGTTATATAAGATATGATTATAATTCTACATCGAATTATTCAATTCTTTAGTTTTACATGGCATTATTATATTGTATTAAGACTAGGTATTATATTCAAAGTGTAGCATCGTTCTGGCTAACTTAATAAAATCGTTTAACTTTCCATTTTTAACATGATACAATATTCAACTAACTCTTTTTCTTCAGTTCTGAAAAATGAAAGAATATAAATACAATTTGATTATTTTAGCATTAAAATAAATATGAAAAGGTATTATGTAAAAATTCTAACTTAACTAATTGTAATTCTAATATGAGTGTAAAAGGGTTATGGATATTTTCAGAATTGGCTTGAGTGGTTAAATTGTTGTCGCTTGTGTAATCTCTTTCATTGCATTTTAAGACAATTCCAGCAGAAAATTATCATGAAATGGTTTTAATTCTAGTATATACCATCGTTGAACCTGAAATTACAACGAACATTCCAGAACACAAATTATCAATGACATTCAATCTTGCCCGTTTTCGTAGAAAGCTGGGGTTCGATTTTTTTCCTTTAATTTCTCTTGAATTCCTATTTTCATGAAAACTAAATTTTAAATATTATACTACGAACTGATTTAGAAGAGACGGATAACCAAGATTAAACATTTTTATTTTAGAGATGAATTGTGAGATTTTTATTTGGTCTTAAGTCTTAACACTATCATCTATTTTTTTTAACTTAAAATGTATAAATATCAAAATAGTTGAAAAAGTTCTGTAAACATCTGCTTCTTCGCAATATGGTATTTATTAGAGGCGTATTTATTTATTTTACGTATAGACTAATATTCCCTGAATAATTATCGGGGACGCCCGGGGAAGATATGCACGACCAAGTGAATGGGGATACTTGAGTCGGGTCATGTCAAGAGTCAAAATAATAGAAGGGTATGTATGAGACGATGTACGAATGTGAATGAGGCAAGGATAGTGTGCCAAGACCGAGCTGTTTGGGGGTCCATCCTTTTTGCCTAATAATACCCCAAAAATAAATCTTTAAAATACAAAAAGTAGTTTATCTGTACTTTTAAAATCCTATTTTGTAATTTTGTTCAAATGAATTTTAAATACATATATTATTATACAACATATATTATGCGTATTGAGCTACCTAATAAATCCAACGTTTTGGAGAGCATCACAATATAATAATTTTGGCCGTGAGAATCTCAAATCATATCTACTTTTACTTGTAGTTTGACCGGGTGCTTTTTTGGGTGGTTTTAACATGATATTTTTTTCCAAAAGCCTGATTTTATAAGTTTATAGTATAAGTAAGATATAAATATATATAATAAACATAAATAATAAAACAAAATCTTCACATAAAATAATATTTTATAAACTAATTCACAATAAAAAATTTCATGCATCTAGCCCAGTCTTCAATAAATTCACTATTTTATGTTTAATCAATTTATAATTTCAGTAGGTAACATATTTAAACAACAAGAAATCTTATAATCGAGTGTTCTTTACAAATAAATTAAACAAAGTTACATTGTTTTATTTATACATATACTTTTAATACAAACGCTGACCGTTTTCGGAAAAAACGGTTCCTTCTTCAGGACAAAAATTTTTCTGAAATATATGCAAAATATGTTATTTGTACATATTTATTTGTATGCTTAGGTACAATAATAAAAATTGAAACGATTATTTTGAGTGTGCATATTTTATACATATCGGGTTAAATGTGCTGAATTATAATTTTATTTATATAACACAGAATAAGGAATTCCAGTAAATTTATTTTTATTTTTATTGTGAATGTTCACCTTCTAACAAAATCACTTGACGTCATACGTATCCCATAAATAAATAAAAAGATCCTGCAGAACTTATTAAACGGAAATTATTATATTAAAAATCTCACGTGTAAAAATTAACATAAAAGTAATTAAAATTTGATTCGATAAACCAAGTGATTAGTGTATTAATATTATGATCCCTGAATAAAGCTACCAAAGATAAATAGACTTGTATTAAAATATCTGTGAAAGTTATCGTCTTTGTATCTGCGCGGCATATAAGGCAATATGCGAAAGGTGCAAAGATACGACCATCCGTGAACTGGCCGAATTTAAATTAAATTTTAAATTATACGAATTAATATTAATATTTAATAAAAATATATTAGGATTATCATGGCCACGTGTTTCGACACTGTAATAGTATATTTGTCGTTTCCTAAAAGTTTTCCGGGAAACCTATTAATGTATTCTAAGACCGAACTGTTAAAATTGACATAAGTTGATATGGTCGAATCAGTTCAGCAGTCGAAGCATTTCCCCGGTAAGGAACAGATCCTGGGTTCATTTCGAGAAGGGATTGAATCTTTCTCCTTCGTTTCTGTTTATATTTTTCGTTTGAGATTCATTAATATTATCTTAACCCTTAAATGCATACTGTTGCAAAACTGCAACATACCGTTCAAACCACCTTTAACTCTTTGATGTATACTTAATGCATGCCGTTTTAGAATTATCAAGTTCACGGTAATATATTTTTTCTAGTGGCATCACCTTTTATTTCTTTCGCGAATGTCAAATGTCACTTTTTCTTTAACAAAGTGAAGATTCTCGAAAATTGGTTGGAGGTTAGAATTACAGTTTTGTTTTGCTGTTATTATTTTGATTTTCTTAGGTAAGTAGATACAATAATACAATACTTATATGTAATAACTCGTATTTTTCCGGTACACTTATTAGTTTTGAGAAATTTTTTTAGTTTTTTTTTTTTTTCATACGTAAATTATTCATATTAATTTTTATTAAATAAATGGTGTTGTAAACATGCAACAATTTTTTTTAATCATTAATATTAAAAAATTACAAAAAAATAAAATTCTTTATATTTCCTTGCATATGCATGTAAATATCTTAAAATATTTTTTTTTCCAGAAAAATAAATAAATCATGCATTTAAGGGTGATTAAATATTAATTTTACTAATGTCTACTCTGTTTTGTATCTCTTACTTTTATATCCTTCTAGAACTTGTATTCATTTTACAAATATTCGAAACAAGAACAATTATTTAGTCGCAACTGTGGATTTGTCATTAGGTATTTATAAATTGAGATTACAATCACAAAGTTGTTTGTTGACTACTTTTGTTAATGGAAAATTATGGCATAGAAGATTAGCACATATTAACAGTCGAGATATGAAAAAAATGAGAAACGGTATTGTAGATGGTTTGAATTATCATAGTACTGTTGACATAACCAAGTCTCAATGTATTACTTATTGTGAGGGAAAACAAATAAGATTACCCTTTTCTCATGTGGGTGAGTGAAGTACAGAAACGCTTCACAGAATTCATTGTGATATTTGTGGACCCATGGAAATAAGTTATTTAAATGGTGCTCGATACTTCCTACTATTTATTGATGTTTATAGTCGAATGATATTCATATATTTTCTGAAGCAAAAGAGTGAAGTTTTCTACAGATTTAAAGAGTTTAAATCAGTTGTTGAAAATCAACTTATTAAAAAAACACTAAAAACAGACAATGGTCTAGAATTTTTCAATAAGGATTCTAAGAATTACCTAAACCAGGATGGTAAAATACATAACCGTACAGTGGTAGAGAAAGCTAAATATTTATTATATGATCTAAAGTTAGACAAAAAAAATGGGCAGAAGCAGTTAATACTGTGAGGCTGAAACTACTAAATTGAAAAATGAATTCGGTTCAGAATTAAAGTTAAAAGATCTGGGCCTGTTAGACAATATCTAGGCATGAGAATTAATTTAGATAAAAATAAAAATGTTATTACTGTAGATCAACGACAATATATTGAACAGTTAGTTTTTAAATTTCAGATGTCTGATTTTAAAACACAATGTACTCCAATTGAGTCTAAATTGAATTTGGATAAGTCAACGGATAAATGTTTACCTAATGTTCCTTACCAAAAACTAATTGGAAATTTAATGTACTTAGCAGTATTAACGAGACCAGATATTGCTTATTCTATAAGATATCTCAGCCAATTCAACAATTGCTATAATCATCTCACAAAAGACGTGGTCTCACCGGGATAGGAGTGCTTTTGGCTGGGGTGGTACAATCGAATTGTATCGTATTCTAGAGCTTGTATTTATTTTATATTCTCTGGTGTGATTTTTTTTAAATTTTTAAATTGTATTTTCTTATGCTTGTATTTAAGGCGAAGCTTAATGCTAAATCACTATTTTGATTAATCTTTATAACGAATCGGTGTACATTATGAATACCAATAAACATTCTTTAGATAAATTGAAGGTTTTCCTATCGTTTCGCTTGAGTAGAATACAAATAAATAAAAAAAATTACTCAATTAAAAATATAAATGTAAACTACTAAAAAAAAATATTTTTTCAATAGAAATGTATGAACGCGTAAAGGAAACAACTTCAAAAAATGCAGTATTATAGCTAAGATTATCTGTGACAGTTTTACTTGATTAACTTTTTTGCTTGCTTATAAAATTATTTACAAAATAATAAAAACCAGTTTTATGCTTGAAATCGAATGTTTCCAGTCTCCGTTTTCTAAGCGATTTTAATGCCTATTACCTATAATATAAGGTATACCAAGAATATACACATTTTTAGCTTGTAGCTTCCTCTTAACTGTCAGTTGCAAATATTTTGTATGTTATATTTATAGCATTTATACTAAATAAATTAAAGGATTTTACTTCCGACAAAAACAACATGGCAAAAGGTTATTAGAAATTAAAATCAAGATCCAAATTATTAATTCAAGAAAGTAATTTCAAAGAGCTTTGCAAAGTGATATTCCTAGAAAAATCACCAATTCCTGACTTCGACGGTCTAACTCGGAAGACCAAAAATAAGGAAAAAGAATACAAATTTATGTTGATATAATTTGATATATAACTGCATAAATAACATCTAATTTATAAATTTGATTTTACCTAAACAATACGTAAAATCTAACATGAACTATCAAGAACTTTGAGATTAAGGAAGGGTTGTTTTGAAATGTACAACTCATCAACTAATTATTGAACTAACAAAAATTTTAGATTAAGGATCGGTTATTTTGAAATGGACAACACATCAAATTTCAAAGTTGATTAAAATTCTGTGAAAGTCATATTCAAGTTTTTTTATTACATATGTACTTCGAGACACCCGGCCCATTGTGAAATAATTACAGAACTTGAATTTTAACATTTGAATATGACGAATTGTGTCAATTTCGTGAAACCACCTATCCAAAATAAATAAATAAAAAATGTTACTATTCCTCTAATTCCTCTGATAGCAAAATGATTTTTTTTTAAATCAAATAAATAACATGATTTCGCAAAGTAATTTTGATCTACTTGAAGAACACAAACAATATTTTAAGATAATGTACATACATTTACAAAATAATTTTTTTAAGCCACTGCAATAGGGTTTAATTTCATTAAAGTGGTTTAAAATAAATTAATGTGTTTATATCGTAAATTAGTTAACAATTGGCTTTTGGACTTAAGGAGAATTAACAAATAACAACAAATGTTTAGTACATGCATATAATTATTTATTATTTTGGCCCCTACCCCTAAAATTCCCCCCACACTTCATTAACTCTAATAATATGTACTATAAACACGTCTTGAATAATTTAAAATTATAATTCTTAAACATATATTATTACACATAGAAACAATGAAAAAAATAAGACGCTTACCTATCTTGTCTCATATATTGTAAACACGCAACTAATTTCCACAATGTTACGTAAAAAATAATTTCTCCAATGATTTGAATTTATTGATATGTATTTGTGTTACATCACCTATTTCATGTGAATTATACCTATCAATTTTATTGTCCTGAAAAGGGAAACCTTTCCAGTAGGACAGTCAAAGATCCATTATTCTGTAATGTGTTTTTTAAAGTATCTATTAAATAAATAAATAATAACTATGGCGAGCAACAAAAATAATGCTTTTTACAAATACTTTCAGTTACGTCACCAAAATGATCACATTACGTATTATAACTACTTTAAGTGCGCTTCACATAAATAACACACCACCAATAAGGACTATTTCGTATTTTTGGAATTTTGTTCATATCATGTCTTATTAAACATACAGTGTAATCGGATAACATTTATCACGAAGAGAGCCTCCTATGTGTATTTAATTTTTTTTATTTTTTATTGAGGTGTCAATTTTATAGTTGCGCACAGTGCCAGATTGTCCACCATTATTAATATCATACACAAGATATTAAAAAAACAATTTTTTTATCTACATTTAAAGCCAAATGTAAATAATGTGAGTAATTGGGTGAAGGTTTAAGGTTTGAAACTATAGCGTTCAAAGAAGCTTCTTGACTTTTTTTGTTGGTTTGCGTAATTTTAAATCTAAGAAATTATGTCAAATTATATGCTGTGAAGGGCTATTTTCATCTACAATAAATGCCCAACGTAACTAACATATTAAATTGGATAGTGATCAATATTATATTGGTCAAAATAACAAAAGACAAAAAGTATTACTGTGGATTATCCTTAAGAAATGGAAATATACCGTCGCGGACTTTCTGTAGGCCATTTTGAAATATACAATTACATAGTAAATTATTTTGATGTATCTTATAAAAAAAAATTTTTTACGACTTATTAGAAAACATCGATTTTTTTCGACTTTTTATAAATTTAATATGCATGCATCATATGTATGTAAACCTTTCGGAAGAAATCTAAATGATAGTGAAAACCTTATCAAAATCTGTTGCGTAGTTAAGAAGAACTGAGCGTACAGACGGACGCGGAAAGCGACTTCATTTTATACTATTAGAGATTACTAGTATGGTTGATATTTTTTAAATTTATGTAAGATTTTTATGACCATTTGTGTTTTAAGAACGCATTAAAATGAACAATTTTGTAATGTTTTTAAAATGAATAAACTGAATTGAATTGAAATAAATGATAATGTCAGGAGACTAGTATTTTTAAAATATTTATTGCTATCACTTTGTTGTTAACAAATTACAGTAGTTCATATTGGGTTTTTACAGACGATTTTACTAACATGAGAAGAATCCGGTTATATAAACTCTGTTAATATATAAATAGGTACAACAATTACACCCCTGCCGAGTCACCAAAAGTAGGGAACTCTTGGGGTGAACTACGGCATAGGTGTTAGTTTTATTGCAGGATAATAATAATGGTAACTCTGGCAATACTGATAACACAGTATATAATTTAGTAAGGTGGGTAATTCAGTATCTCTCACCTACCAAAAGTTAACTTGTTAAGACTCTGTAATCTTTGTATTCAAAATTATAGTTGGTTGTGCGTACATTCCACCCTCATCTGATGACCAGCTTTATACTAGTTACTGTCAAAAAGTAGAAATATTGCGAAGAAAATACCAAGACGCTAAATTTATTCTTACAGGTGACTTTAATCAACCCACTGTTCAATGAGATATTGACAACAATAATACTTGCACAAATTCCACGTCCAATAATGGTTCTCGTGAACTTATAAAAATGTCGTGTTTCCTAAATCATAGACAAGTGAACTTTATATATAACTGTAATAATAATCTATTAGACTTAATTTTTAGCAATTCCAACAATATAAGTGTACAACATGCAAATGATAATGTTTCAACAATTGATAAATACCACCCACCACTTTTTGTTAAGCATATCTACACAAATTTTAAATTTAGAGTCTTATAAAGAGAAATTAAATTTTTATAAAGCTGATTATCCTAAGATAAACGAGTTTCTCGCCAAATCAGACTGGAACTTCATTAGTAAATGTAATAATATTAATGATATAATAGAATCTTTTTACTGCATAATTAAAAAATCAATTGAACTATACGTCCCTATTACAAAATATAGGACATCTAATTACCCCAAATGGTTTAACAAAGTGCTAATTTGTACTATCCAGGCAAAAAAACTTGCATATAAAACATTCAAAATATATCGAGCTCCAAATGACTATCTACTTTTCTCAAAATTACGCAACAGGGTGAAAAACATTTCGATCTCCTGCTACAAAGAATACCTGGAAATATTGAGCAATCGTTACAAAATATACCTCAAAATTTATTCAAATTCGCAAATAATCTTAATAGTAATGAATCTGGTATTCCGTCTATGATATACTACAATGGTAAAATTGCTGTTACACCTCAAGGAATTACTGACTTATTTGCCGAATGCTTTGGCGAAGTATATAAAGCAAACTCATCCAATAACCAAATACCTCATTACAACTCCAATATTTCTATTGATTTTAACGACCTTGTTATTGATGAAATCGATGTTCAGCGTAAAATTACATTATTAGATACTCAGAAATCCGCTGGCCCGGACACCATACCTGCAATTTATTTAAAAAACTGTGTATCTAACTTAAAAGGTCGCCTAACCAATATATTTAATCTATCATTGGCATCTGGCCTTTTCCCACAAAAATGGAAGACCAGTTTCCTTAGTCACATCTATAAAAAAGGCGATAAAACGGATGCTTCTAATTACAGACCTATTTGCATACAATCAGCAATACCTAAATTGTTTGAATCCGTATTTCTATCAAAATTTATGTTGCAGGCTCGTAAAATCATTTCCCCTCACCAACATGGATTTATATCCGGTAGATCTACATTTACAAATTTAATTATATTCGAAAAATATATATCCGATAATCTAAATTCAAAATTGCAAACGGATGCAGTTTACACAGATTTCAGCAGAGCGTTCGATAAAGTTTCTATAAAAATCTTATTAAACAAACTAGAAGTATATGGGATGAAAGGAAATCTAATAAAATGGCTTGAGACCTATTTGACATCTAGAAAACTGTACGTTAAACTATCTACCCATATTTCACACGAAATCGAAACTTCAAGTGGGGTGCCTCAAGGTTCTCATCTAGGTCCGATTCTTTTTTTGCTATTTATCAATGACATTGTTACAATATTTTAAGGTATTCATTTCCTATTGTTTGCTGATGACCTGAAAATTTACACTATTATAAGAAATTTAATGAACTGTCTTGTATTGCAAAAAAAATTGGATCGATTATATAACTGGTGTAACATAAATGATTTATTTTTAAACATTAACAAATGTCATTCTATAAGTTTTTCTCGAAATAAAAATCCATTACTCTTTCAATATCATATTAACAATGTGAATCTTTCTACAGTAACATTAATAAAAGATCTGGGTGTCGTTTTTGATAACAAGATGACATTCGTCCCCCACATCGATGCAATCACGAATAAAGCACTTAAATGTCTCGGATTTGTATTAAGAACGTCCAAAGATCTAATGTATACTAATATACTTAAAACATTGTACATTACACTTGTCAGAAGCATTCTTGAGTATAATTCCTCTCTCTGGTCGCCTCTATACAATGTGCACTCACACAAAATTGAAAGAATACTATGTTATACTGCAGTCCACAATGGAGTGCTGGTACCTAGCCTGATGTATGGAAGTGAGGCATGGAACTGGCAAAGAAAGGATGAAATTAGATTGAAGATTAAGATCAAGAAAGGGACGCTTAGATGGTTTGGGCATGTAGAGCGAATGAGTGTAAGGAGAATATACGATGCAAATTTGAATGGTAGCAGAAGTCGGGGACGCCCGAGGAAGACATGGCACGACCAAGTGAATCAGATACTTGAGTCGGGCCATGTCAAGAGTCAGAACAATAGAAGAGTATGTATGAGACGATGTATGAATGTGAATGAGGCAAGGAGTGTGTGCCAAGACCGTGTTGTTTGGCGGTCCGTCCTCTCTACCTACCCCTGCGGGGAAACGGCGTGATGGTTAGTTAGTTAGTTATGTTATACTTCTTATGATGCTATATACTTGTTATAATGCTCCTGTATGATTTACCTTGCCTGTAAAAGCCGTCAAGGTGTGAACAAACAAATAAATAAATAAATAAATTTTGTCATGTATCACATTTAGCCATTCACAATTTGTAATTCGTGTCATTCGTAATTTTGTAATTTTTAGTTTATTTCTCTTTTATTGCAATGAATTAACTCTACCTTAACTTTTCTATTCACCTACCTACCTTTCATATTATGTTTACTTTTATTTTTATTTTTATAGTCTATCTTTTTCCATTTAAAAATGTTTCCGTATGTTATGTTATGTAAAAGCTTGTTATGTAAAAAACTTGTTATGTAAAAGCCCACCAGGGCGTTGAAATTAAATTAAATTAAATAACAAATTAATGTATTTATAACGGAGCATAATTGGAGCTACATTATCATCCACATCAATTATCATATTAAATAGTTATCCTATTATTGGTTACCGGGGTGGCGAAACCCATACCCGCCTCCCAAAATGTAAACAATGTAACATATTTCTCATGCTCAAAATATTCAATTTTGTTAATATAATATGATAAAAACATTTTTTTTAAATTTACAAATCGTTCTGCTATTTACGAATGTTTTAACACTCCACATATCAGGCTTTAAAGAAAATAAATTACATTCCAAATATTACCGTGACTTCATTCATTCCCAAAACATTCCCTCTAGATCCGTCCCTTTAAAATACCATCGACACAGCATCCTCAAAGGTAACTTAGACCCCGAGGAAAATTATTATCCTCCAGTGTGGAGTTAATCACTTAATGCTTTTGAACGAGCGGTGTTCGCGGACGGCGCATGTATCGTACCGCGACAACCCGAACACTGCTCGCGTGTTTTGACTTATTTGCGTTATACAAGATAAACAAACGAACTGCGCTCGCCACTCGCCAGTCGCCACTTGACGCTCGTACAAATGTAATGTAAATGCCATAGACTAAATTAGACTAGACACGGCATATTCATTTAAAAATAACCCCAACACAATTTGGGTTTGGTTCACGTGCACATTTATGAAAAGGCCAACGCATTGTGTCGCAATGCGAAATTGGCACTGTGCATTGCGTTTTACCTTTTGTTGGTCAATAGTAAACTATTTTGCTTCTCAGCTATGCTGGGCAAGTTCATTTTTTCAATCACAAAAATAACCCAGTTCCAAATATTTAAATTTGAATTATGTCCATATTACAACATCTCTGACAACAAATTCTCCGTGGTTTCGCTTACGAGTTTGAACGCTTGTACAAGGAGTTTAAACAGAGTTAGGTTGTTAAGTTCATCTCCATATTTGTGACGTACGCTACGTGTCGTTATTTTTAAAATGAATTTAACTAGACAGGGCTAATCTAGTATCAATGGTAAATGCGAATGCAATTTGCGTAGTGTGCTACCAGCACTGTCAATAGCGTGTAACCGACGTCAAACCCGTGGTCATGTACGAACATTAGCAAAATACGAGTAGTAAGTAAGCGGATAGTCACAAGCGGCGCGTATGCTACGCGCACATTACTTGAGTCGCTTGTAAGTATCTCCGTGTACGAATGGCCTAAGGCATCCGAACAACTTGGATTTCTAATTTACTTATGAGTATTTAGTTAAACTAGCGATAAACGAGCAGCCCTCCAATAAATATAACAGTATTTTCATTTCACACAATTTCATTTCATCAAAATAAATACTTAATAAATTTGCTGATCATTATTTGCGTGAAGAGAGCCAGCCAATTGATTCGGCTTTTCTCCAAACTTTTTATTTATTTATTTATTTTTATTTATTTATTTATTTATTAGATACAAATAATTACATACATATTAAGGAAGCTTTGGCTGTCCAACTAGGAAATTTTCCCGTTTTAGGACAGCCAAATTGCCTGGTTTAGTTAACATTTGTACACGCTGCTGTTATGAATTATATTTCCATACTTTACATTAATAGTTAAGCTAGTAATATAATATAGTCTATATACATATATATTGTTCAAAGTAATCAAAATAAAAACTTTTTCACCCATATTTGTACACCCGAATATTAGTTTTTTTTTTATGAAAACACCTGATAAATGTTATCAAGGTACATGTAATAATATGCATCATTAAGGAACACTGTATCAGGGTACATAATAACATATTGGATTAATTCAATTTATAGTTACAACGAAACCTTTTATGTTCAGAAAATGTTTCTGAAAATTCTTTGCGCAAATCTTTTATTCTTTTTCAACTTATTGAAAACTTTACAAAAATATTTTGTAAGTATTATATTTCAATAATTACTGATTCATTGCATTTTTTACGACTTTTACTATTATTTATAGATTTACATTGATCACAATTTTCGTACTGCATTTTTTATGACTTTTACTATTATTGAATATTATTTATATATCTTCGATTAGACCTACAAAAAGATGTGTGGTCTGCTGTTCCAAGCGAGTTAACTCAGGAAAACGTATTCGGAGGGAGAGTCGTTATTGGTGTGCAAATTGTGAAGTTGGTCTTTGTTTGGAGCCGTGTTTCGAAATATACCACACAAAATCAAATTTATAATTTTATTACTTTTTTATTATAATATAGTACTAGAGTTATTATTATTCTATTTCTTAATTTTTATGGTTAGATTTTTTTATTTTTTTTATTTTTTATATTTAGTTATCTAGTTTATATTAGTCTTGTTTTATTTTTTTGAATATGGTTAAGTTTTTTTACATTTTTTATTGCTTCTGTTTTATTTTTTTGAACTGGTCAAACATGTTAATTCTTTTAATAAAAAATAAAATAACCTGATGTTTTTAGTTTTATTTTTGTTAAAAAAACGAGTATTAAGTGGTTTTAATATTGAAAAACGTCTCCACTACATAGATTTTTTATTTCGAAGATCAATTTTTCTTCAATTATATTTGGACGGCCTCCGCGATCGAAGAGTTTCTCGACTAGAGTGTATTTTTTTTTTTTTTTTTATAGTGAATACCTCACAAGAGTCCCAACTGCTCCCGTCTGGAGCCAGTGAGACTATGGCATCCCCAATTGGGGGATGTTGTGAGGCTGAAGGTAAGTGGGGAAGTGAAAGAGGAAGGTGGGGAAGTACCTGGCTATTCAGATCTAGTCACTAAACACGGCTAAAGCCATTTGGAGCAACGTTTCAATTCTGAATGGTGGTCTTACACCAGGGCAATACTGGTAGTATCTTCCACTCTGGAACGTGCCGCAAATATACTATATATTATTTTAATTAATTAATTGTGAAATAACACAAATTAATCAAATAAAATTTATTTGCGCACGCCGGGTTCGAACCCGCGACCTTCGGAATGGCAGTCCAATGCGTTACCACTGGACTATGCCGGCCGTCATATTTGCGGTCTTTAGAGGAAGATACTCTCAATATTGTCCTAGTGTAAGACCACAGGCCAGATAGAAAGCGGAGCAGATAAGAGGAGACGAGACGCTTTTTTGTGACTAGTCTGGATTTTCTGGTGGATTGGCATGTTTGGTACACTGGATTGTACCAAATTGGGTACTGTGTGCTGACAGTGTCACAGGATTGGGACACTGTCAGCACAGAAAATAGACTGATCTCAAAGGAAGACTTGAATGGTGGTAAAACCGACGTTATCCAGTGCCGCAAGGCGTCTTAGGTAATCGGTCTAGCCGACTTCCAAATTCGGCCCAAAGAACCTATCTGAGATTTAGATATGACATTTTTCAGGAAATTTCAGTCCTAAAAATCTTCATACAAAAAATCGAATTTTCGAAAAAAAAATAAAAAATCGTTTTCAGCTACAACAACATCAATAATGACATTTTGTATGTTAGTACTCTTGTACACCCAAAAGTCACGAGCCGCCCCTGCTAGTGAGTGGTTTTTTTATGCCGGAGAGTTGTGCATAAGAGACATTATTGGATTTCGTCCTCAAAAGTAAGTATTTACGACAATAGTTTTTAGTTTATGTTATAACTCATTTTTCTCTGGAAGCCTGGCAATTTTTATTTATTTATTATCTTATTGAACTATTTTATAACAATTGTAGTACATTTTTGTGGCGTTACTGTCTTTTTTTATGTGAAATAGAACTATGTAACAATTTCTAGATAATTTTCTATATTTGTATATATTTTTTTTTATTAATACCCCAAACTAGGCAAATGCCCGTATTATGGTGGTAATAAATAAGAAAATATAAAAAAATAAATCATAAGAAAATATAAAAAACATATAAAATAAAATATAAACACAATTATACAATATTGTTCATAGGTATATCGTTATACAAATGGTAAAACAAAAACTAAAATAATAAATATATATGCGATAATATGGATGAAGTCGGAATGAATTCACTTAATGGTCTTTCTTCTTTTAAATTGTAGGTAAACAAAATTTAAGTAACAAATGTACATTGGAAAATAAAACTCAATAAAACAAAAATGTCTATTTATAAGGCTTATTTTTGATCTTGGAGTAGAAATTGCCTCGTAGTACGTTTAAAACAACTTATCTGGGAATGATTGCAATGTTTCAATCGTCCACATGTTTCAATTGTCCTCACGGAGAGAAAAAATCAATGTTATAACGAAAATAACTCAGGAATTCTGATCATTATTTTTTTCCACTAAATGTACTTTTATAATCTTGAATATGGTTGATGAATCGAATGAAATTTATCCAAACAACAGAGACATATTCAGTGATTTAGATGTTTAATCTTCGTACGTCACGGACAGACTAAATCCAACTGCTTCGGCAGTGCCGAACATGACGCAAGACTCCACAGTCAAGTTCTGCTGCAGTATTTGAGGCAGCTGTTTCGTCTACTTTGACAAACTCGGTAACTTTGCGGCCAATTTCTGTTGTAGAATCTGAAACAGTTGTTCCGTCTACTCAGATAGACTCGATGACCAAATTTTAGTACAAGACCAATAACATTTGTTACGTGTTCGTCGAGAGGTTTGGTGAGTTTAACGAAGAATGTACTGTCTTTATGTACAGCTTCTGATCTTCTTGAGATTAACTGAAATGATTGATACACAGAATTATGTTTATGAATTACCTGTCAAAATTGAGCTTCTGAACCCCCAAACGGTCAAGCATATATTCAGCGGAAACAATTAATGGATCTACGATCAGAACTTGAGGTACCCACTAAGGATGGGGAATTGAACCTTACTATAAAATATATAAACTCAGTTCCGAGAATAATTGCGAAAAATTTACAAAGACTAACAAATAACTCCTCTAAACATCATATTCTGATCTACTGTGAAAATAAAAGGGGAATGCGCACCAAACTACAGAACTTCAGATTATCCAGACCTACTATTCATCACAGCATCATAATATTGACAGAAACTCGTCCACAAGTAGAAAGAGCCGAGGAGGTGGAATTCTCGTTGCCATAAATAAAAAAAATTGTTCCAAAATTATTAAGCACAAAAATCAAGATGTTGAACAACTTTTTGTGATGCTTGAAAATAAAAATGCCGGCAAGTTTATAATAGGATGCGTATATTTCCCGCACTCCTCTGCTTCACAGCAATATATGAATCATGTTGATGATGTGGAAACTTTAAGATATAAGCATCCAAGTGCCAAACTTATTGTAATAGGTGACTACAACTTACCAAATATATCTTCGAACCATGATGACCATGAATTATCTGGCATTAATGTCTACTGCAAATCCTAGTGAGAGGGAGGTACTAGGTATGTCTAATTACTTATCAATCCCACAATTAAATACTGTCGCTAACGTAAATAACCGTGTTCTTGATTTAGTGTACTGCAGTACTTCTGCTACGATACGTAAATCTTTAGAAGAACTATTACCTGTAGACGCCTATCATCCTCCTCTGGAGGAAACGAGGAGAAGGACAAAGCGAGGACTTCTGCCTATCAGAACGCGCCAATAAACAGAGCGACTCAACTGCTTAACGATTCTGCATTAGCCATCGACATTTTCAACGTCACCTACAGACAATTCAGTAACTATTTTTTAACACATGTCACAAAATAGTAAAACTGCCTCTGTAAACTTTTTAATTTGTAATCTTCTCCATGGTATATTGGTGTAGGTATACCCGTTTTATGGAGAACATTAAAAAATAAATAATTATCTCCAATGTTAAAAACAATGTTTATAAAAGTGTCAAGTCATGTTATAACTTCTTTAGCAAATTTTTTAACAGTTTACATTTAATCAGTTTGTACATGAGTGTTATTTAGTAAAATAAAACCAATTATGGATTTCCTCCTTGTGGCTTTAACTGAGACAGCATAATTTAAATTTGTGAGAAAGGAATATGATAAAAAAAAATTGTACGAAACAAAAGATTATGTAAAACGAAAAATTTACATAACAATACATTTATAGCCATGGAGAGGGTTGTAGATATAAATCAAATCATAATAGAGATATTAACAATAGAGACATAAACATTATTCACAAACCATCAGAGAAATTTATTGTTTTTGTGTTTAATTCGTAGAAATCCTTTTAATTTTTTTTTTAAATTTAATTAAAATCAAATTTAATAATATTATTATTGAGTTCTGCAAGCATAGACATATGAATATTAGTAGACCTGCCCTAAGTGATTAAAAGCGTATTATCCCCACTCCCCATACCGGTTCCATTGGAGCCGGCTGTGCTCGCGTATGGCCTCAAGTGAAATTTGAAAACGTGACGTCATCATTCTTGTGCGAACTATGGTCGAGGCATCATCGGTTCATTTTACGAAATAACACGGCAAAATGTTGACTTGTACTATGAAAACTTGTAAAAATAGATGTGAAAAAGAGAATAAACCCAATTGTCGTATTACATTCCATATATAAGCATTATTTTACTTTATTTTAAGCATATTCACATCGTATAATATGAATCAGTTGTTACTATCACATCGAGAAACGTCTGGACGCGAAACACAAAGCTGGTTGGTTGCTGGGAAGTAAATTATGAACATTTATAAAAGTGTCTTAACTAAATACTTAAACGAAATATTCGACTCTGAAAATGGAACCGAATTTTTTTGCCGAATTTGGACTTCGCAAATTTGTTCATAACGTGGCGAGTCATTTGCGCCCCCATGTAAAAATGTCTATTCATTCAAAAGCAGATTTTACTTTTAAGAAGTAAATGGTGATATTATAATGCGAGATGCCTATTTACTGTCAGATTGATTTATTGACGAATCACAGTCAGCTTCACTCCCTTCGTTCTTCAACAGTTGATTTTACCCCTCGCCATTATCTTCTCATCTATTAATTCCTATGTCTGTGTCTGCAAGTATTTTTTGGTTTTTGTTATTGTTACAGCTGTTTCGGCTTTCAAGGCTATTTTCAAACTGTGGTTTAGCCACGTTTAGACGACTTATTAATATGATTCTATTTTACCCCCTCCCAAATTTAAAATGATTTATTACCGGTTAAACCAATTTACTGATAAAAATAATTGTGTCAATAGATTTCATATTTTGTGGGGGGGTATTTTGAAGTCTTTTTTCCCCACATTAATGTTATCTTAATTGTACAATAATGATGTAGCAGTTATTAATTTATTTAAATGTGTTATATTGTTTAGGTTTTGTAAACATACTTAGAAGCGGGGAAATAATTAATTTTCCTTACTTTATTAATTCATGTTATATTAGGGCCATTGGTTCTTTTATTGATTTCTAATTATTCAAGTAAATTTAATCTAAGACCCTTTTTTTCTATGTGCAAGGGTTTAAGTTCATTGTTGTCAAGCGGGACGTGATTATTTACTAAGAGACATTCTGCGAATTTTGAAAAGGTGCTTTTATTATTAAAACATCTTATATGTTCTTTGAATCTAGTTGTGAAAGCCCTTCCCGTCTGTCCGATATGGTCACATTTTAATTCATATATGCCACTATTATTAAGTTTAGAATTTCTACTTTCAGAGTTTTTAAGGTTTGTTCCTATGTTATTATCGGTTTTGAAAGCTATATTTAGACCACATTTTTTTTATTTCTTTTGCTATTTTTATAGATATTGGACCGATAAATTCGAGACATGAAAATTTTTCTATATTTTTATTATTTGACGGATATATTAAATTAATTTTATTTTAATATTTCTTATTTTTTATAATTTTTTCAATGTTATTTATGTTATATCCATTATTAACCGCGATTGTTTGTATCGTTGCCTTTTCTTTATGATACGCTTTATTGTCCAAGGGAATGTTAATGAGTCTATGTACCATCGAATGGTAAGCTGATAATTTATGAGACCAAGGATGAGTTGAATTTGCATTTATTGTAGTGTCTGTAAAAGTTGGTTTTCTAAATATTTCAAAAGTATGTCTATTATTACTCTTTCCAATTGTTAGATCTAAAAAAATTATTTTACCTTTGATCTCATGTTTGACTGTGAAGCAGATTTTATTATTAACAGTGTTGGCCCAGTTAGTAAAGATATCTAATTGACGGTTGGTGCTTTTCCAACATATTAAGATATCGTCTACATATCTGACATAGTATATTATATATTTAGCTAAGGGAGACTTAAAAATTATATTTTCAATATAATCCATAAACATCTCCGCTAGAAGTGGGCTTAAAGGGGATCCCATGGGAAGTCCGTCCAATTGCTCAAAACATGTATCATTAAAAAGAAAATAATTTGTTTGTATGCAATTTTTTATGAGCTGGAATAACTCTTTTCTTATTGTTGGGATAATAACTAAAAATATTTACTTAATTATCTGCAAACACAATAACACCAAATAAGAATGTGTCGTCACTTCTGACCAATGAGAGAGTTTTGTCTATTTAACACTGAATAATGTGACTCGGCGTAAACAAATATTTGAAACAAAGATGCACTGGACACTCGGTAGAAGAATATAACTGAATTAAAATGCTGAGAACTTATTAAACTATGTCGTTTATCACTATATTTTAGGCATGATACCTATTTACATAATAAAACTGTGTGTTTGTTGAGCCGTGTATTCACAACGTATTGACACAATTTCCATAGAAAATATAATAATAAGCATTAACTGCAAGAAAATGAATGATCGACTAAAATTCCAACTGCCAACTGACCACTTTGCTTGGAGTGATGAATGTTCTGTGCACATGAGAAAAATTGAAGCGGAAAAAAAGATAATTGATTTTTTGTGTCACTAAAGACCTGCTCTATGGTAAACAGTAACATAAAATTATTTTCGGACAACCAATTAGATACCGAAGAGAGTTTTTACGTTAACATACAAAGTTCGCCTGCTCACCATGAAGAGTTATCCGCCAGAGCCGGAAAAACCATCAATATAATACATCAAAACGTACAATGCATTCGAAATAAAATCTTAGAATTGGAAAATCTAAAATCTTACAAATATTTTGTGTGAAAAAAATATCGACGTTTTTTGTGCTAGAGAACACTGGTTACAAAAGGATGAAGCGACATCTATCAATTTTAAGGGTTATAAATTAGGTTAATTTTTTTGTCGAGAGAGCCATATTCATGGAGGTATCTGCATTTACCTAAAAGAAAACATTGCTTTTACAGAACTAGAAAGTGTTAAACAAATAACGAAAGAATTTGTATTTGAATGTGATGGTATTGAAATCCCAAAACTTAAAATGATAATTTTTACAGTTTACGATAATGACTGATATTAATATTTTTTTTGAACAACTTCAACTTTTATTAAATAAAGTTTGCAAAAATAACAAAAACCAAATAATACTGCGCGGAGACTTTAATATTGACACAAGCATTTAAAACAAAAATGCTGATTCACTAAAAAAACACATTAAAATCTCACAATATACGTTTGATTATTGACAAACCTACTCGTATACAAGGAAATAGAAAAAGTATAATTGATCACATTGGTACAAACTCTTACACATGGGAAGTCACAGAATTAGCTGTATCAGATCACATGGCACAGTTAATGTACATAAAAACAGATCATAATATAAAACAAACATGGTATACAAAAAAAAATTATTTAAGAAAGAAAATACTAAAATATTTAACAATTACTTATCATGTGTATGTTGGGAAACACTGAAATCATTTGAATCCATTGATAACAGTTACGAATACTTCCTTAGTGAAATAAATAACGGGATGAAACTTTGTTTCCCCTTCAAACAATTTAAACATCCCCAAACATGCCAAATAAATTGGATAACACCGGGTATTAAAATATCTTTTAAACAAAAAAGGCAACTGTACATAAAAGAAAAACAAACAAATTATGTCAATTATAAACAAACAATACAAAAAAATTCTTAGTTAAGTAAAACATATAACTAAACGAAATTACAATAGTCAACGTATTCAGAATGCGCAGGATAAAACCAAAGTAACAGTAAGGAACATAATAAAATAAAACTTAAGCAATTCAAAATTTAAAATTAAACCAAAAATCTGTCAAAAATGATAACAAGGTATCAGAACCAGAAAACATCGCAAATGAATTTAACACTTTCTTTGCACCACCGCCACCACCACAAAATACATCACAACGTCCAAAATCTGCTAAAACAGTCACAAATAAACATTCTCGATCATTTTTATAACCCCTATAAGCAAGAGGAAATTGTCAGAATTATCAAAAATTGAAAAATAAAAGTAGTGTCAGCACAGACAAAATCCCTGTAAAAATTATAAAAACATGTGCAGAAGCTTTAAGTTAAGCATTAGAAATACTAATAAATAAATCATTTGAATCTGGAACTTCCCCAGAACACTTAAAACAATCCGTTATTGTGCTGCTGTATAAAAAGGGCCCTAAACAAGAAATCTCAAACTATATGTTAATATCCTTATTACAATTTTTTTCTAAAATATTTGAAAAAGCCATGTACAATCGCATTTATAACTTCCTCGAAAAATTCTAGATAATTTGTCCACAACAATTTGGATTTTGTAAAGGTCGTTCAACAACACAGGCAGTCTTAAACTTCATAAACAAAATTCTGGATAGTATAAATGCAAAAAAACCGTAGGCATTTTTCTCGACCTCTCAAAAGCATTTGATAATGTTGATCATAAGCTTCTTCTAATTACACTTGAACACATTGGTATAAGGGCTTAGCCTTAATTGAATCGTACCTCAACAATCGTAAGCAGAAAGTTCAAATTTCAAATATTGACAAAAAAATGATGCAACACATCTTTTATCCACATAGAATTTAATGATATATTGACTGAACTAAAATTACTAGATCAAAGCAAAAGTGGTGGACCAGATAAAATACCTCCCGTATTTTTGAATAATTGTGCTACCAATCTGGCGTATCCTTTATATTTGCTGTTTAATCAGTCTTTACGAAGAGGATTTTTTCCTACTAAATGGAAATTCAGCTTCCTTACGCCTATTTTTAAAAAAGGCGATAAACACGAGGTGATTAATTACAGACCGGTATGCCTTTTATCAACAATTCCTAAAGTTTCTGAAAAAATTCTTCTTAAAAAAATTATTTTCCGATTAAATCACGTCATTTCTCCTAAACAACATGGTTTTTCTTCTGGAAAATCTACCCTTACTAACTTGTTAACCTATCAACACTATATATCTGATTCTATATCTAGTAAATGTCAAGTTGACTCTATTTATACCGATTTTATCAAGGCGTTCGATAAAGTCAATCATGAGTTATTGCTGAATAAACTCCATAAATTTTGTACAAGTGGTTCACTATATAAGTGGTTTAATAGTTACTTGACCAACAGATTACTGGCTGTTAAAATTGATGGTACATTTTCATACAAATTCACTGCTACGAGTGGTGTTCCCCAGGGGTCACACTTAGGTCCAATCCTGTTTTAATTATTTGTCAATGATGTATTGTATTTTTTCAATAATGTTCAAGTGTTAATGTTTGCAGACGACCTGAAATTATTCAAAGCAATCAGAAACATTAACAATTGCATATATTTTCAAATAACTTGTCAAGATTTATTGAATGGTGTCGTGATAACCGCTTGCAACTTAACATAAGCAAATGTCAAATTATGAGGTTTCATCGAAAAAAGAATCCAATATTTTTTTTATTATTACATTAACAATATGTCGTTAGTATCTGTCTCGGAAATTAATGACTTAGGTATTTGGTTTGACACGAAACTTAACTTTATCAAGCATATTGAAATAATAACCAATAAAACTTTGAAAATGTTGCGATTTATTTTAAGGGTATCTAGTGATTTCAACAATGTCAATACTGTAAAAAAATTGCATATTTCACTAGTAAGGAGTCATGTAGAATACAATTCCACGGTTTGGTCCCCAAATTATGAGGTTCATTCACATGCGATTGAAAGAATCCAAAATAAATTTTTACGATATGTAAATTTTAAAATGGGCATTTCTAGAGAAAATCTAAATTACGAAAACGTACTTTTTTCATTAAATTTAATAAAATTATCTGATCGTAGAATTATTTTTTATGTTTTGTGCCTGCATGCTGTGTAGATCAAGTTCAGTGATATTTTGACTTTATATTTATTTTTCTGCAATTATTTTAAATAGTCGTTTCCTGCACTATTTTCGTATATAATTTCGTAAATATTTATATATATATATATATGGGTAAAAGCCTTAATAGGCGTGAAATAAATAAAAAAATAAATAAATAATATTCCTTTTACTTTTATCTTGAGAATTTATTAACGTGTTTTGTTACTGTATAAAGTATAAAGTTTAACTACGTCAAATATGCATACACAAATTCACTTCTCGCAGCGGCTCACGGTTTAAAACATCTGATCTTGAATAAGGATACTGATAATGATATAAATAAAGTAAATAAAAACATGCAAATACATCATTCGAAACCAGATAACGCAAGGCACGTCAGGCGTTTCTGTCTAGATAAAATAATCGATGTTGGATGATATTTTATTAAATTGATTTAATAATTTATGATTAAATAGATATGTATGAACCGTACACGAGAATCGACAATTCTTAATGTGTATATTTGGGTCAACGCAAATTGCGTAACATATACTGCTGTCGGTGTAGGTATCAAACAGCTTACTTAAATATTATGTTATGCCGACAAGACCTATTTAAAAATAAATACCCCGATGCCAGAACAATTTTATTTGGTGACTATAATACCCCTTGCATTGATTGGATGAATAAGGACTCTTATAACAACTTAAGCCTACCAGAAAATGCCCGCGAAATAATAGATATGACGAATTTACTCTCTCTACATCAAGTCAATCAAGTCTAAAATACCAATAATCGGCTGCTGGATTTAGTATTCTGCAGTGATACCTCAGTCCATATTGCTAAATCAGTTGACGAGCTTCTCCCCCTAGACTGCCACCACCCCGCCCTAAGCATAACCATCACTACTAATAACTCACCAGATGACAAAACTGTTCTTCCTAACCTAACTTATAATTTCTCCAAAGCTGACTATTCTAACATGAATCAATATCTTGCAAATGAAGACTGGTCATTTTTTCACCATTATAATACTATTAACTATAATCTTGAATTATTTTACAAAATTATTAATAAGGCCATTGAAAGCTTTGTACCACTTTCACACTTCAAGGAAGCGAAGTTCCCAAAATGGTTCAGTGGCGAGCTAATTAACCTAGTTATCTGTAAAAAAATTGCACACAAAAACTTTAAAGAATCGAACTCTCTTAACGACTACAAGATATTTCACAACTATAGAACTCAATGTAAAAAACTATCAATAAATTCATATTTCAATTATATAAATGGAATCGAAAACTCTATATCTTCTAATATACAAAACTTTTTCACTCACGTTAACTCTCTTAGAAAAAACAAACAAGGTTTACCCCTTTCAATGCACTTCAAAGAAAAGAGTAGTACTGACATGAATGTAAAAGTTAACTATTTTGCTGATTATTTTAAAAGCGTCTATGACGAAGATATCCCAGACAATTATATACCACCTTCGTCGCTTAACGAGAGTATACATATCCCTGCCATACACATCAATTTAAACGACGTTATAAGTAAAATCAAATCCCTAGACAAAAACAAAAAGGCTGGACCTGATAATGTACATCCCAATATCCTGATAAATTGCATTACTTCACTGGCTGAGCCGATTTTTCTATTGTTTAATCAATCCCTTGACACAGGGTGCTTCCCTGATATTTGGAAACGTTGTTATCTAACTCCTATATTTAAAAAGGGCAATAAAAGTGATGTTACTAACTATAGACCAATATGTAAGCTATCCGTAATTCCTAAACTTTTTGAAAAACTATTACTTGATAAAATTTCACCATGTATTAACCATCTCATTGTTCCGAATCAACACGGATTTCTGTCGGGTAGATCAAGTCTGACAAATCTCTCGTTATATGAAAACTATATATCAAACGCATTAGCTAACAGAACTCAAGTAGATTCCATATATATGGACTTTATCAAGGCCTTTGACAAAGTATGCCATAAAATTCTCCTGATCAAACTACGTAAGCTCGGTATTGACGGAAAACTTTTAGAATGGTTTGCTAGCTATCTAACTAATAAGAGTTTTACTTGTAAAAATCAATTTGTTAATTTCAAATCAATTTATAGCTACCAGTGGTGTACCACAGGGGTCTCATTTAGGCCCAATATTATTTTTACTGTTTATTAATGATATTGTAAATATATTTGATGAAGATATTAATGCATTACTTTTCGCAGATGATTTAAAAATATTTAAAATAATCAAAAGCGCTGAAGATTGTATCTGTCTACAAAATAATTTGAACAGGTTAATTAATTGGTGTTCTCTTAACAAACTTCATCTGAACATAAATAAGTGTTATTCAATAATATTTTACAGAATAAATCAACCAATTATTCATTCATATAAACTCAATAACTCAATCCTTACCTCTGTCGAAGAAATTAATGACCTGGGGATAACTTTCGACTCTAAATTAAACTTTATATCGCATATAAATAATATTAATAATAAAGGAATGAAAATGCTAGGCTTCATTCTTCGAAATTCCAGAGGTTTCAAGAATATTTCAACATTAAAAATTTTGTATACATCCCTGGTTCGTAGTCAAGTCGAATATAACTCCTCGATCTGGTCACCCCACTACAAATTACATTCAGATTCAATCGAAAAAATTCAACATAAATTCCTAAGACACATTAATTTTAAACTCGGTATTCCCATTGAAAATATAAACTATAATTACTTGATGAAATATCTAAATTTATTAAAACTCTCAGATCGAAGAATTATATCCGACTTAATATTTATGTTCAAAATTGTAAATGGTAGTATAGACAGTCCTGATTTAATTAACCTCATTGAATTTCATATACCCACGAGAGCTACTCGTTCTAAAATTTTGTTTAAATGCAACAATATCAGGACTGAGTATTCCAAACACTCGCTTGTACCTAGGTTGCACGAAGTTAGTAATAGATACGCAGATGTGGCAGATCTATTTAACTGCACGCAAGGTAGGTACAAGAGGGCTATGCTATCAAATCTTTTCAATCAATATTAATTTAATCTAATTCTACCTTATTTGCACTATAGAAACTTATGTACTTGTATCTCTTGTTTACTTACTTACTTACTCTCTAATGTCATTTCACAATCAAATGCCACATATATTTGTAATTCTTTTTTTAAAATATTTCTACGATTTTAACTGTGACATGTTATCATTGTTTATGGTATATTTATACCGTTGATATTAAATAAATAAATTAAATAAATAAATAAAGACTTTTTTTGTTTCTTATCGAAGTTTTCCCTTACACTTTTTTTCTTGATTACGTTAACAAATTTAATGTGAATACCGCACTAAAGTTCCAACTGCTCTCTGCTAACTGGAGCTAGTGAGACTTTGGCATTTCCAATTCAGATATAGTGTGAGGCTCAAGGGTTTGAGGAGAGAAAGGAGATAAGGAAGAGAAAGGAAGGAATATGTATATATATATATATATATCTTATCTTCAAGACCCTTCTTCGTCACTTCTTCCTTTCCTCAAAGACCCTCCTCCTGCGAGCATCCCCAAATATGAGCTAGTAGAAAACAAAATGGAAAACGAAAACAACGTAAGCCCATAATTGTTGTAATTTGTAATATTTTTGATGGGTCTGATTCTTTCGCCGCACCCTCTGCGAACATGACTCGTTTGATAATTATTATGCAGTGTACTAACTCCGATGCTTTGGTTATTTTTTAAAAACTTAAACAAATAATCTGATACGGAGACACCATTCCCGTGGACGCATGAAGTAATATAGGAGTGAAAATAAGTGTATGAACTTTGTGCCTTCTTGGGTCAGGTTCCAAGAGATCTTTTGATTTTTGGCTTTATTACAATTTTCGTGGTCTTCGTATTCAAACCAACTATGAAATCACCATACTACTTCGGGCCGTCGAAGTTAACTAGAACACCCATACTCAAGTGGACAATTTCATTGGAAACTGTGCAAACAGATAAAAATAATAAATTAGTTTTTATTTCCATAACTTTTTTATTTTATAAAAGGTTAACACGGGTATTTAGCTTAAAGGTAAAAATAATTAAAACATCACTACAACTAATAATTATGGTACCTATGGCATGTATCTAGTTTAGTGGTTTTACCCATAAAATGTAATAACCAAACACACTTAATAAAGAAAAAAATATAGAAGTCTCTTTGGTCATATCATTCAAAATAAAACAAAATATTTTAATGTTATGGTTATTATGATGTGTGTTGCTATTTCTTTATTTAGCGTGGATAAGATTTGGCGCAAGACCCGTCATTTATTAATATTAAATATGCTTCTTCAGAACAATCTCGACAACAACACATTTTTTCATTACAAACCGGAATCCTGGTGTTATTTAATATTTTCCCTGAGTTTCCACATCGATTCCACGGATCAAACACTTTGCCTCCAGATTTGTTTTCTTTCTCAATGTTACTTCTAGGTTTAGATATTTCCGCTTTAACGCAAGATGCTTTCTCACCTTTAGACAAATTGAATTTGGAAAGCCACAGCTTCCTAATTTTTTTATCCCCCAAAACAAAAATGTAACTAAGAATTAAGCCTTGAAGTGAAAAGTTTATGCAAAACAGATAGGCCATGAATAAGTTATTTGAAAATAACCCAAAAATCCATATTAGTCCGAATTGATAGAAAAGGAAAGTGAACCTTCTGACGTCCTGAACGAAATTTTTCTCTCTTGAAATAATCGCATGTACGTCGCGCGAGTTGCGATAAATAGAATAAAGAATGCTAAACAAAAACACAGTATTCAAAATAATAAATATGAAGATAGGTAAAACGACTGCTAGCCAAAACCCGTATCCGCTCGGATAGCAAAAATTATTACTCAAATTGTTTGAATAGCTGTCAGAATCAAAACCCAGAAGAGAAATCATCGGTATCAAGGGAAACAGCCACCCAAAAGCTAGAGCAAGAAACAGTTTTGAATTTTCAGAATATTTCATGGATTTAAATACGTTAGCTATCGTTGCATAGTAAAAAAAAGCCATCACAAACATCCAAGAAAAGGTTGAAAGAACCGAGTAATGTAAAATAATTCCGGAGACAATGCATGTGTTTGTGCATGAGTTTTCGTCATTTAAGTCATGTGTGGAAACATACAAGAAGTTCAGCAGCAAGATTCCTATTGAGACAACTAAACTCATCCTAAGCTTGTGAACCAAGCCATTTTTGCAAGTTTGCAATAGAATTCCTGTGAGTACAACAAAAAACAAACTGATGATGGAGAAAATGCTGCCATAAAATGAAATATATGTCAACACTCGATAGTGAAAATTACTAACTTCATGTTTAATGTTATCTTGGTTGTGGGCACCATGAATGGTTATAAGCTGAGCGAAATGCGTGAGATGATAACATCTGCAAGTTTCCCAGCCTTCGAGGTCGGTCTCTCCCAGAAACTCGCAGCCTTCAATAGACCACTGGCCTGTAGGTCCCAAGCCAAAATCCCAGAAAACGCACTCCCTGTTTTCACGTTTGTTTCCTGTCTTACACACATTAGTCTTAAAATTTAAATCTACGTATTCATTTTTACCTAGCTTAGAAATATTTCCTATTTGTATGCTGATGATTTTCCCGTTTACTTTTTTCAGATCGTCGCCAACTTGTTGTTTCGTATTTGAAAATGCTTTGTCGTTCTGATAAACTATAAATGAGAGATGCGCACTTCCAGCCGGTTGGTTGTTTAGAATTGATGACACATTAAGTTAGACTAGTTGTACTAACAGGAAGGTCCATCATAGCATTCATAGTCTGCATCACATATTGAATCTGCTCAGCTGGATCCTGTGGAAAAAAACTACCCATTATTACCATTTTGTCACTTTTGTATAACTTCGTAATGTTGACTGAACACGAAAACTGTTGTTGTTGACATCTCCAATGTTTTACACATGTTTGGTAATACGATTATGTCTGACAATTTAAACAATAGATCAGGAAAAATTAAAATAAGATCATAAAACATAGCCAAAAAGAGTTCAAAATAAAATGGAAAGGTCACTGAAAACTATTAAAAACCCAATTTTTTTTACGCGCGTCCTGTAATTTCGAGGACCGGAGTAAAACCGACTCATGACCGTCACAAAAAACCGTGATCATTTCGCTATAGGAGCCTAGCTAATATTATATACCTAGTTTAGGTCACTCTCCAAACTCAGTTTCGCGGTTTAGAGGCAGAGCGCCCGGCTGTCGTCGTGAAAAACCGAGGTTCGATCCCCGCTTTAACTAATTTTTTTTGTGATTTTTTTAATACGAGGAAAAGTGACAAAATGCTCTCGTGCTGCGACTTTTAGATATTTTGACTATATGATATTTTTGTCGAAATATAGCTAACAAGTCGAGCCGGTAGAGTTGCTCGGTATTATGATTAATTATTTTTATTTTGAATCGTTAAAATTACTAATCAAGGCGGATAACGCGACTAATTACCCTCGCAGACGTTCGTGACAAGTTTTTTTAGTAAAAAACACAGCCGTAAGTGAGTTTTTCAAAATTTAGAAATGTTTTTCAAATTCAGACTCCATACGGGTATGAGATTGTTAAAACACGCTATTGCGCTTCTTGCGAGCACTGCGAGTCATTCAAGTCTTGGACTTTTTTGCGGCCCGTATACGCAATACTTGCCAGCCGCAAGACGCTGAGCAGGGTGTCCCTCTAACCGAAAGTTATAAAAATATGGGATTTGAACCCGGGTCCTGCATAACGAGTGTCGAACGCTCTGCCTCTAGACCACGAGGAGAGGTATCTGGCGCGACGAGAACCGCGTATAACGTGTACTCCTCAATTGACTTTTAACGTGTAAATTTTCGTTTTCAAACACGTCGAATGAATAATATCACATAACGTCTCGTTAACGCTTTATATAGGGTCGAATAGAAGATATATCGGCAGTGTGAAGTCATATCTGTCGTTTTTTAAAATATTTCCGTATATTTGTCCGTATATTAATTAATAATGGGTGTGTTTTTTACTAAAAAAACTTGTCACGCACGTCTGCGAGAATAATTAGTCGCGTTATCGGCCTTGATTAGTAATTTTAATGATTCAAAATAAAAATAATTAATCAAAATACCGAGCGACTCTACCGGCTCGATTTGTAAGCTATATTTCGACAAAAATATCATATAGGTACCGACCGTTAATTCTAGCCAATTACTCGAGTGAACACCTGCCGGTCTAGAGTCTCACTAAATGGATTTAGACATTTCGGGAGACTATCGTTTAAAATTAACAAATTTATGTAATTTTTTGAAAAAATATTTTAAAAAATGTAGACATTTTCTTTTACGTATGCCTGATGAAGTCGCAGCACGAGAGCATTTTATCACTTTTCCTCGTATTAAAAAAATCACAAAAAGAAAAAAAAAAATAGTTAAAGCGGGGATCGAACCTCGGTTCTTCACGACGACAATCGAGCGCTCTGCCTCTAGACCGCGAAGCTGAGTTTGGAGAGTGACTTAAACTAGGTATATAATATTAGCTAGGCTCCTATAGCGAAATGATCCCCGTTTTTAATGCGGTCATGAGTCGGTTTTACTCCGGTCCTCGGAAATGCATAACGCGCGTAAAGAAGTTTCACTTCAAAAAGAGATATCAAAAACAAAACATACAGATAAATATTTGATCCAAAAAACAAAAGAAACAAAAATAAAACAGAAAACAAATAGAGTAAATAAAAAATTAAAAAAAAACAAACATTCACAATCTATTGCTTATTTGCTTTTTAAAATAAGCGAGATATTTGCATATATATCTATGTAGTTACACTCAATATAATTGTACAGACGACACATTCTAGACAATGGATTGAAGTATGCAATATTGTTCTTAAATAATTCTAGATGGAATATATTCTGATTCCTTAGATTACGTCTATTAGGAACTTTAATAAGAATATTGCTCACACAATGAGTTGCTGCAAGCTTGTCATGAATAATTTTGTGTAGACATATTAAGTCAGCAAATCGTCTTCTTTTATCCAGAAAAAATAGAATATAAATCTTCTTTTATCCAAGTTAAAGTATTTGAGTCGTTCCTCATAAGACTGCAGTACGGAACTTAGTCCAAGTTTAAATTTATTTATTATTTATTAACGCCCTATCGGGCTTTTACATAGTAAGTTGACAGTATATGTATATAAGTGTAACATGTACATGGATAAAATAGCTAAATATAATTTACTCATAAGGTAATTAGAAAATAATTTGGTAAAGTAAATCAAAGTATGAAGGCTAGACCTTTTTTTTAAAGCTAATAAATATTACAAGTTAATAACTAGCAAATAGGTCTAAAATTAGTTGCCTTTTGAAACTCTCAAAGTTATTAATACCAAATATGTCGATAAGTTTACAATATTTGTTTGCAAGGTGATGAATTCTTGGAATTGGTGAGTACAAAGAGTAGTTAGTATTGAGGTTATTGTTACATTTAAAAGTGTCTATGCTTCGAGTTGGTCTGGCAGGTACATTTATATAAATTAATTCCAATAATTCAGGGCTGTCAATGAGAGATTTGATAATTTTGAATAAAAATAATATATCAGTTAGAACTCTTCTATCTGATAGTTTGAGAAGTCTGGTTTCGGTACGTAAGTTATTATAATTTATAAATTCGATGGGAATATTCATTTTAAAATTGATGTACCGAAGAAATTTATTTTGTACCTTTTCTAAGGCTTGATAATGGACTTTTTAGAACGGTGACCATACTGTTGAATTATATTCTATTTTACTTCGTGCTAATGAGCAATATAAATGTTTTAAAGTTAACACATTTTTAAACTTTTCCCCCATTCTCAAAATAAAACCGAGCATTCTCATTGCATCGCTAATAGCTTCATCGATGTGTAAGTTAGACTGTAGACTTTTGTGGAATAAGATACCGAGATCTAAAATCTGTGAAACTCGAAGAAGATTAGCGCCATTAATGAAATAAGAAAAATGAAGAGGATTTTTACCTTTGTAAAAACTAATAATCTGGCATTTACTAATATTTAGTTTTTACAAAGGTAAAAATTGATAACAATCTTAGAAATTTTTTTGTACAGATTCAATTGTTTTTGAATATTTCAAGTAGTGCGGGTTCCAGATAATACTACCATATTCCAATTTGCTTCTGACCAACGAGTGGTACAAGGTTATAATGGATTGGGTATTTTTGAATGGTTTAGATATTCTATGTATAAAACCAATCATTTTCAAGGATTTACTCGTGATATCACTGATATGTACATCAAACTTAAATTTTGAATCAAGTGTGATTCCTAGATCTCTAATAGTGGTGACTGCATGTAATTGAACATTATTAATGAAATATGCACGAATATTTCGTCTTCTGTTACGAGTGAAGGTTAAAATATAACATTTATCAATATTTAGAAACATATCATTTTGAGTACACCAGCTATGTTGTGTGTAAAGATCTTCTTGAAGCACAACTTGATCAGAATCAGTGGAAATTTCACGGTAAATCATGGGGCCAAGGTCATTAATAAAGATTTAAAAAAGCAGAGGGCCAAGATTCGACCCCTGAGGTACACCTGAAGTTACAATTATGGGAGGTGACTCATACACATTTATAAGTACTAGCTGTGTTCTGTTTTCCAAGTAAGATTTAAGCCATCTTAATAGATCACGGTGGATACCCATGATCAAGCTTCTGTAAAATCTGTATAAATGGCATCTACTTGAGTTCTTTCGTTAAAAGCATTGCAAACGTAGTCACAAAAGTCAAGAAGATTAGAATTAATAGATCTGTTTGGAACAAATCCATGTTGATTAATGCATAATTGTGGTTTTAAGTGTGTGAATATGAAATTATACATTATAGATTCGAAGACTTTTGCAAAACATGATAAAATACTGATTGGTCGATAATTTTTCACAAAAGACTGATCACCAGATTTATGTATTGGAACAATATTTGCATTTTTCCATAAATCGGGGAAAGTTCCTGTAGATAATGATTCGTAATATAGTGAAAAGTGGCTTAATCAACGAGCTAGAGCAACATCTTACAAACAAGGTAGGTATTTTGTCTGTTCCTGGGTCTTTATGTATATCAATTCTTTCTAAACAGGATTTGATAGATCTCATGCTTACATTAAGTTTACTAAGACTAAATTGGTTGAATAGAGGAGCATTTAGTCCGAAAGTATTTGATGTGGGATACGACTGAGTATAAACTGATCCTATAATACTTGATAATACTTGCAAAACATGCAATACTCGCAAGCCGCGCAATACTGATAGTTGAATCAATGTACTGAGATACTTCTATATACGAGATATGATACGAACTGCTAACGTTGAATGTTTTTTAGTGGTTTTATGTACACTAGTTCACGTTAAAAACCCAGTGGGACACAAGCGGCCCACGGGCCGCGGGTTTGCCACCCTTGGCCTAGAACATCCTTGAAGGTCGAAAGCAAAAAACATTTGAAAAAAAGATACAAAATTGTTTGTTCTTTCGGAAATATATTAAAAGTATTCGTGTCCAATGTCATCACACTACGTCTTTTAATTTATTGATAGTTTTCAGCAACATACTTTTCTCAACTTAAATGTTTTTACTTTTTGAACTGTTTCGTTAATTTGTGCTATCGTAAGCACATGGATACACATCCAGTAGTAGTTTGTTTTCACTATATTTTTTATTGAATTTTGCGTCTGTATAACGGTCACGTACCAAAATCGACATATAAGCCATAATTACAAACACACATATATGTATATATATATAATACAAAAAAATTACATTTTCTCCTAGTTTTGTAGCAAGGTCTTTGGTAGGCAGATCATCTCTCGATAAAAAGGAAAAATGTGAGAGCACATTACATCTGCAGAAAGCCAATCCTCCAACATCAAGTTCCTTAAGATGCCGACATCCTTTAGTCTTCCAATATAATCCACTTGTTGTCAAATTAAACTCCCCGTGTGCACATACGTTCCCATAACCATTATTATTTCTCATTTTAATGTCAACATGTTCATTTTCACCAAAATGAGATTTGTCTCCTAGCCTTACGCTGATAATTTGATTAGTTGACTTAAATACTTCCTCACTTTTATACACCACAAAGGAAAGACGTGAATTCGGATGTGAACTCAGCATAGAAGACACATTGACCAAAATGCTGATGTTTTCTAAATCTTCAAATGTTGATTCTGAAAGAAAAACTTTAATAATTATTACATTTCAACGTGTAATTGGTATACAACTAATAATAAAATAAAATAAAGGGATCTCAAAAGTTATTACTCGAGATAAAGATACTTTTAAAAGCAAAAAAGGGTAAGATTTTGGTATGATTTAAAATCGATCAACGTGTGAATAGTCGACTGATATAAATATAAATCGCACTCTTGACGGTATCCGGCAATGTTCCCAGAAGGAGCTTCACCAAATCTATATTCAGATATTGGTTTGGGTCCGAGACACAACAACACAAAACCTCTGCACAAATAATTAAGCGTTTTTAGGACCATCAAAAACTCTTCATTAAAATAATAATATATGATAATTAAGATGTTTTATAAATACTAACCCGCGGTTAAAACATCCACTGAGGAAACGGGAGAACCAACTCCCGACGATTTGACTCTGATTCCTATGACGGGAGTGTCAGAATTATCATTGTCTACGATCACTATAGCCATATTAGGTAGTACAATTTTCATTTGGTTGTTATTTGTCTGTAGTTTCACTCTTCTGGCTAAGGTTTCCAAGCTTTGGAAGATCCTGTAGGTTATCCTAGGAGGTATAGTCATATTGTTGTCCTTTTCAAGGAGGTTGCTGATCATCCTAATGACACTCTCGAAACTCGTAGTGTTCATAATGGTATGTTTTACATCTTCTAAGTCTTCAAGGGTTTGTATCAAAAAATTTAGCCGCTCTTCCGAGGTCTGTCAGAAAGGATTTTTAAAGTATTTATTTATTAACATCTCTTTGAATCCTAATACTAATTTTCTTCCCCTTGTCGGGTTAACATCGCTTCAATAAGGCTCCTTCAAGTATCCGTACTTCTTCGAATTCATCCACGCCACGGCTATTCAGTATGTCTTCTGGGATTCCAAAGGCGTCCAAGCCACCTCATTTGCGACATTTCTAGGTAGCTTTGAGGAAAATACTTACTTGGAGAAGGTAACTCCAAGCTATGAATACAAAATCAAGTCGTAAAAAACAAAGTTTTCTTATTTAAAAATGCTCCTTTTAGTTTGAGTGAGGATTGAACCTTCTTCCCCAGGGACTGGGTATTAACTGCTGTAAACTTTTAAAATGTTTTTTAAAACTAAAAAAAAATATTAGCCGATTGCCGAGATTTATTACGTATGTTGATTTCTGTAATTTTTTATAATGTTTCCAATTTGGTGACTGAGTGAAACCAAAAATTGATAAAATGCTTTTTAATCGACAACGAGTCTACCTGTAGAGTTTCGGCTAGATCTGATGTTAAAAATAGCTGGGAGCAGATTATGTATTATCTACATATTATAATTATAATTTTTTAAATTGTTAATTCAAATACAAATGAAGGAGAAAGAAACGTGATTTGTGTAGTGAACCGTGTTATTTATAGGCTTGCCTTTCGCCTAAACTCAAGATTTGTTTTTGTGCAACGAAAATTTACAAAATACTCACTAAGTTCGCGATGTTTTGTTCACAGTAGTTTAAGTTGGAGATTTTCCAAACGGCTCCGAATCTATAGTCGCCTACACATCTGTACTCTTGGCACGGGTCTGTTCTCTTTATGACATCGTGACCTGTGCATTTCATAAAAATCAAAATCATGTTCCACTAACATATTGTCCAGATCAAACAAAGCAATTATGAAAATAATTATTAATGTATTTTATATACTGATAATATTAACAAATATCAGAGAAATATGAAACAGAAAAGACCCGGGAATTGAGCCCTCTCAGACCCTCCTTAGTCTTGCGGGGGCAATACCTGGTAACCCATGTCTTTATCGTAAGCAAAAGATCGCACTTTCGAAGAGTTCGTAATTAAAATTTTATCATAAATTACCTTTTGATCTTAAATTACAATTTGATCTTAACTTTAAAAATTACCGTAAATAGGAAAATTCGCATAGAACAATATGTCAGTGATCAATCTGGCCCTCCTCCAAAAAAGAAGTACAAAGACAGCACTCAGAGACAAACCACTATTAAGAAAAACTGGCTTCAAGAACTTGAAGACAACAATATTATTGAATAATTTCGAATAGCCCATATATTATACTGAAGAGAATAACGCCAATCGTTCTTTAATTGAAAAAATACATTAGCTAGATTTATTTACTGAATTTTTATTTAGATTTGTGTAATATAAACTCTGTAAAACCAGCATTTAAAATGATAACGACAAGTAATGAAATGCATTGTTTGCAGTTTACTCCACATTATTCCATAAAATAAATGATTACACGTAAACTATATCAAACCTTTTTACTTTAAAACACAGACACAATTATTTGCCTACGGTCGTTTTGACTGTGATCATTTTGCTTACGAACATTTTTCTCACGATCTTTTGAATACGATAATTTTATCTATAACCACTCTACATCATTGAGGTTGTCATTTGCAAAAAAATTTCATGTTATTTTTAAATTTCTGAGGTCATAAGATTTTGAATTTTTGGAAAAACTCTGAATATATAAGCAGTCAAATGGTTTATATTCACGGCCGGCCGAAAAGCTTGCGCCACACGATACATTTGAATTATGAATTATCCTGCGTGTGACGTCACGAGAAACAATTGGAAAAATGTAACAAATTTTCACTTTGAAAGCTCGTAACTTCGCCATTAGATATCGAAAAATTAATTTTACTGTCGTTATTAACGCTATAAATATAACGATCCTCGATAAGATATCGAGACTTTATTATTATCCTTATTTTTTATCGATATAATATCTCAATTTAAGAATTAAAAAACATTCCCATATTTGTGACTGCTATCTTTTGTACGATTATTAAGTTCTCCACGAATAAATTTTCAACTTAGTTAGTGACTTGGAGTTGATTTTCAATTAAACGGGATATGTTGACTTTTCTATAAGTCCAGAATTGAATTTTAATAATCATAGATTAATGCATACAAACAGCAGTTTTATTATTAGTCCTCGTACATTTGATTTTCCACCAAAATTAATTTCTTAAAAATTTCTAATAAAAAAACACTTCACTACCTTCTTATTCGTTACCTCCTTCTTTAGCCAACATTTCGGACAACAGTACAATGTCCATCATCTCCCCTGATGATGGAGATTGTAATGCTGTCCGAAACGCTGGGTAAAGAAGGAGGTAGCGTAACACGGCATAATACCCCAAATATAAATCAATTTAGTAACTGACAAACTTTCGCTAAACTTTAACGTAACTGTTGTAAAAGAAAATTAAATAAATAAATATATTATCGGTCTACTAATCGCATGTGTGACCGTAAAAGATTAAATATTTCGAACATAAATTGTGTTAATCAATTAAAAATACAAATATTTAATGAAAATATATTACCTATTTCAATTTCCGGAACGAATTGAGTATCCTCGCAAAATAACAGTTTCCTTGTGAATATGACATCCTCCTTTTCAAAGTAATTTAACAAAATGTGATCCCCTTTTGTGACGTGTAACAATATTTTGTCATCGTAGTCCAATTTCTCTGATATCGTAACATTATCTAAAATTTCACTGTTAATTATCGTAATTCTTGTGTCCAGATCTTTTGGGCATTTGTCGTTAGGACAAAGTTTTCGTTTCAAATCATCTGAACGTTGAGATTGAATATCCAGCAAATACCTTAAGAACTCAACATCTTTTATCATTATCACGGATGTGTTTTTATATAAATGTTTATTTTTCACAAATACAACCTTTTCTGAGTCGATTGAATAATAATCCCTTTTGTTTGTGCAAAGACACCAATAGTTTCCATTTTCTATTGCTGTGACACCGAACTCTTCGGTATTATTCAAAACCTTGATTTCCATTCGTATTCTTTCTATTTTGTTTAGGGATTCGTGGAAACACCAAACTTCGTCCAATATTGGTATGGGTTGGGAGATGTTAAAAATGATGAAATTGTTGCTAAAAACAAAAATAAGGAATTTCATGACAATCCTTTCGTTGTGCTAACAGTTGGTTAAAATACAATTTTGAAAAAATAACAATTCACATTAAAGTCCCTAATCGACGCAATTTTAGTGGTCATATATACTCTTAATACAGACCAACTAGAATTATTTAACCCTTAGCGCCACTATTGGGTGAGTAGGATCCCAAAACATGCACATTTTCGGAAAAGTTGTTATTATTTTTTTTTCAGTACCGCACAAAAGCTCACGTTTTATCTTATAGTAAACGCCTTGGGACCTAGATCCCCACATGTAGTAATGTAAGAAGTATTAACTATTTTTTTGATTTTTTATTATTTTGTTTTTCCATTTATTATTGTGCTTTATGTTTTCTTTTTCTTATTTCTCCTTACATTTTTTTATTTCATTTTATATATATTTGATTTATCTTTCTTGTTTAGAATGTCTACCTGTCTATTTCTAGTTCTATTTCTATCACTTACACTGATCCCAATGATAATTTTGTAATTATAATCATACGCTCTTGTTGCAGCTGCATTTCTTATGCGACTGTAAAAAACCTTTAAGTCATTACAGCCGATAGTTCCAATAAGTCGCTTTGGCTATAATAATGCGATTTGTATTAACTTTTTACGCTTGCATCTACGTTCGCCTTCAATACTTTACTATCCTATTAAAATGTTTCATAATGACTTACTCTGTGCGTGCATATTTGATCTCCACTTTGGTTCGTTCTGGAGAATTTTCGTACAGTCTGCCATCCCCTCCTTGTACGGCTGGCAGGACGCACAGCCTCGGGAACTTCTGGTCACACCTGGCAGGATTCAGCTCGTTGTTCCGCACGTCCACCGTCGCGCAGTCTCCCGGTGCACTGCCCATGGCGTTTGTGCTCCATCCCTCGAATATCTGTGATGTAAAGTTCTCTACCTTTCCCATGTTTTCATCTCCGATACGCCAGTTCACGAATGGTCCATTTTCATAAACTCTCTCGTAGTCAGTCCAAAAAATATAGTTCTCAAGTTCTTTTGACTGCTCCAATTCATAAATCGATATGTTTTTATAAAAATCGATTGGGACTCTATTGCCATGGCATCTATCATACTTCTCCGAGCTAGTTTCTGGAGGTTTAACAATGGATGGCCCAGACGTCGGGAAACCATTTAAAGCGAAGCTGATCCCAGTGAGGCCCAGCATGCTTACAACAATCTCGAATGCAAATATCAATACCATTTTGAATTGATGATTCAGGGGGGAAACCAGGTAATATATTCACTAAGGTATAAAATTAAATCTATTTTAAATAAATTTCTTATTATATAATATATTATTAAATTCTACGTCGAATTATTCAATTCCTTAGTTACACATGGCATTATTATATTGTATTAAGGCAATCTATTATATTAAAAGTGTAGCACCGTTCTGGCGGACTTAAAAAATTGTTTAACTTTCCATTTTTAACTATAAATAATCATTTTTACCATGATACAATACTCAACTAACTCTTTTTCTTCAGTTCTGAAAAAAAAAAGAATATAAATACAATTTGATTATTTTAGCATTAATAACAAGTATGAAAACGTATTATGTCAAAATTCTAACTGAACTAATTATAATTCTAATATGAGTGTAAAAGGGTTATGGATATTTTTAGAATTGGCTTGAGTGGTTAAATTATTTTCGCTTGTGTAATCTCCTTCATTGCATTTTAAGACAATTCCAGCAGAAATTTAACTTGAAATGGATTTGATTCTAGTATATACCATCGATGAATCTGAAATTACAACGAACATTCCAAAACACAAATTACACAGGCCTGCAAATTGACACTTTTTGATAGTTTTTTTCACCGTAATGGGTGAATCGTATGTATTTTGGTGCGCTGAGTCCAAATATGCCCCCAGTTTTTCTCCAGCACGTAGGGATTTTCCGCAAAATGAAAATGAAAGTTATGCAAAACCCGCAGTACATATAGTACTATAGTACTAGTAGTACTACAGTACTACAAAATAATTTTGAAATGAAAAATAAATATATATAGGTATTACTAGTGGTTTATTTACATTTTTAAATACAATTTGATAAAAATAATATGTATATACAATAAGGATTTATAATTTTTTATAATATCTACATCTTTTTCCCTCAAAACTCCATTTTGAGCTTTTCCGTTTGTGTGGGATGTCTGGAAGTTCCCTATGGAGCATCCAACAGTAGTCTCACATCATATTCACATCCCATTGTCCTTGGTACCTCCGTTCCATTTCTTTGATGTCTTGGTGGAACCTCTCGCCCTGCTCTTTACTTACGGCACCAAGGTTTTCTGGGAAATAATTCAAATGGGAGTTCAAAAAGTGAAGTTTCAAGCTCATGGAGCACCCCAAGGTTTTAAAACATTTCAACATTTTATTTAAAATTTCTTCATAATCCGGCCCCTTATTGTTCCCCAAAAACTTAGTCACAACTTCTTTAAATGATATCCACGCCTCTTTCTCAGCTTTTTTCATCACCTTTTCAAACTGATTGTCTTTCATTAGTTTCCGAATGTCCGGACCAACAAAAACACCCTCCTTTAACTTTGCCTCAGACAGTCCCGGGAATTTCTTTTCAAGGTACTTGAACGTTTCGCCATCTTTTGGCAATGCCTTGACAAACTGCTTCATCAGTCTAAGCTTGATGTGAATAAATATTAAATATTGATAATTATCAATGACACATTCAATCTTGCCCGTTTTCGTAAAAAGCTGTGGTTCGATTTTGTTCCTTTAATTTTTCTTGAATCCTAAATGAATTTTCATGAAAACTAAATTTTAAATATTATACTATGAACTGATTTAGAACAGACGGATAACCACGACCAAACATTTTTATTTTAGAGGTGAATTGTAAGATTTTTATGTGGTCTTAAGTTTTAACACTACAATCTGTGTTTTCTTTAAAACTTGAAATATATAAATGTCAAAAAAGTTGACAAAGTTCCGTAAACATCTGCTTCTTCGCAATATGGCATTTATATTAGAGGCGTAACTAATATTCCCTAAATATCGGGGACGCCCCAGGAAGATATAAACGACCAAGTGAATCGGGATACTTGAGTCGGGTCATGTCAAGAGTCAGAATAATAGAAGTGTATGTACGAATGTGAATAAGGCAAGGCGTGTGGGCCAAGACCGTTCTGTTTGGCGGTCTATCCTCTCTGCCTTCCCCTGCGGAGAAACGGCATGATGGTTAGTTCGTTGGTTATTATAAAAATGTGAGAATCATTATATTTTATATAAATATAGGGAATTTTTCTATGGTCTGACAACGCTTACGTTCTTACGTCAAAGAAAACATTCAAGTTTGCAAGCCCGCGAGTTTAGATCGTCGCATCTATGACTGTCAGAAAATACATTTCTTTTTTATAAAATCTATTATAGATATAGTAAAAAACTGTTTTACTTAATATGAAAAAAGTAAAACTAACATCACATTACATTATAATTCACAAGCATTATAATATTTGATTTTTATTATTATTATCTTAATATATAAAAATCACCCGTCACTCTGTTCATACACGCGAATCTCCGAAACCGCCCAACCGATTTCAATGAAATTTTTTAAGTGAATATGCATGGTTGGTTTTAGCTTGAAATATAGGATGGTTTTTGACCCGATATATAGCGCTGTTGTCGAGATCTTAAAAAAATCCACGATATATTATATATTTTTTTTAGATTTCTCATCGAATCAAATAAAACCACAAATTTTAACTTCCCTTATAAAAGGCGGTCTGCAGCAGGACAACGTCTGCCCGGGCCCACTAGTTTCCCATAAAATGTAGTTTTTTGTTTCAATTTCCACTACAAACTTATGATTTCATTTTAATTGATCATCTTTATATAATATTTATTTCCAAGTAAATTTCGATATAGTAACGATAATTTTTTTTAAATTTTACTATTTGTATTACCTCATGGAATGATTCGGTAATTATTGATTTATTGCGTGATGGTGTGTCGATGGCCTTTTTAGACGAGGGGTAAGGTTCTCGAGTACGATTCCAGAGGTTGCGGGTTCTAATCCGGTTCAATTCGTAATTTAAAATTCAGTTTTGAAAACCAAAATTAGTGCGTAAATATATACAAATATATAAAGAAGGTAGCGCAACACGGCATTATACCCCAAAAATAAATCATTATAATTCCAAAAAGTAGTTTATCCGTACTTCTCAAATCCTATTTTGTTATTGTGTTTAAATGAATTTTAAATACGTATATTATTATAAATGTACATATGCGTACCTTATTAATCCAACGTTTCGGAGAGCATCACAAATCTGCCCTGATGATGGACACTATAATAATTTTGGCCGTGAGAATTTCAAATCATATCTACTTTTTGGTATTTTGACCGGGTGTTTTTTGGGTGGTTTTAAAGTTTTTTTTTCCAAAATAATGATACATAATTTTATATTATTAGTAAAATATAAATATACTTACACAATAAACATAAATAATAACACAAAATCTTGAAATATAATAATATTTCATAAAATAATCCGCAACAAAAAATTTCTTTCAACTAGCCAAGTCTTCAATATATTTACTAGTTTATGTTGATTCAATTTATAATTTCAGTAACTAACATATTTAAACATCTGGGAATCTTGACTTGTCTTGGAATCTAATCGAATGTTACTTATAAATAAATTGAACAAAGTTAATTTCATTTTTATTTATATATTTTTTAATACAAACGCCGACCGTTTTCGGAACAACCGTTCTTTCTTCAGGGCAAAATTTGTCCATATTTGTTATTTGTATGTTTGGGTACAATACTTAGAATTGACTTTTACTCTTTTGCTGATGTTGAATTATAATTTTGTAACACAGAATAAGGAATTGCAGTAAATTTATTTTTCTTTTATTTTGAATGTTCACCTTCCAACTTGATGTCTTGACGTCATACGTACCCCCGCCTGACCACCAGCTAATTTCTAGATTCCTACCCATTTTACCCCATTTGTTTGAATCACCAATAAAGGATGCAGTTAATAACTAGATGTAATTGTCAAATAATAATAATTTACCATTTATTTGCACAGCACTATCAATATTACATGAAACTCGACACTCATTTATTTCTAAAAACAATAAAATATTTTGATCTACTTGCATACTTCGAAATAATAAGACTCCGCGGATACTGATTTGACACGGCCCGACTCAATTATTTAATAATAATAGTCATAATGTGGAAGCGCCGTGTTACTCAAAAATTCACCTCAAGAGTACTGCACTGGTTCACTTGGTCGTGCCATGTCTTCCTCGGGCGTCCCAGATTTCTTCTACCATTCACATTCGCACGCACTATACGTATTCCTTTCTTCGTTAGACATGTAGGCTACCCGTAGTAAGGGTCGATGCAGGAGTCCGCCGATCGTTAGGTATTTGGTACTTGATAAATAAACATTTATTTCGATGCACGAATACTAGCGACGTTACTGAACGGGCGCGCGCGGGCGTTAAAATGCCTATAATTCTCAAACTACAGATATAACGGATTTAATTAATTAGACCTTTTTTTATATTAAATTAAAATAACTTATGTATAAATATTTTCTTTTATAAAATGAATACATATTTAAAAATTTCTCCTATAAAGTTAAAACCATTTTTTTAGAAATGAATTAAGGTTTTTCTTGTAAGATTTTTGCATAAATATATTAAACTTACTTTTGTTTACATAACATATATGTTTATTATATATACTTATAATAATTACATATTTTAAAGATAATTTTAATTGTTTTAAGTTTTTTATATCAACAAGGTTTGAGCTCTAGGTTCCTCTTAAGGATTGTAAAACAGAAGACTTTTTGTAATTATTTATTTATTCATTTAAACAATACAATAATTATAAATAGTTATTATTTATAAGTACAGGAACAGGTGACACGAAGATTGAACATGGAGACTCTGCAGCAAGAATCCTAGGTGGTGAGGAAACTGGACCAGCTGCTGCAGTGAAAGAGTCCAGCGCCTTCACCAACAGTGCCAGCACGAGGTTCGTCATCCGTCCAGGTATGTGTCTGCTGCTAACAAAGCGCTAATATGTATAATGTATGCAAATTAATCTAATATGTTAGCATTATAACATTATGAACTAAAATCTACCATATTTTACCCCATTACGACGTATATGTACGGACTTAAGACGAAGCTTAATGCTAAATAGTGATTTTCCATTAATCTTTATAACGAATTCGTTTACATTATGAATACCAAAAAAATTTATTTATATAAATTGATACTTTTCCTACCGTTTCCCTTGAGTAGAATTCCAATAAAAATATTTACTCAATTTAAATTCAAAGTAAACTACAAAAAAATGTATTTATTCTATAAAAATGTAAGAACGCATAAATGAAAGAACTTTAATAAAATACCGTATTATGGTTAAGATTATCTGTGACAGTTTCCATATATTAACTTTTTTGCGTTCTTATAAAGTTTTTTACAAAATAAATAAAAACCACTTTTGCGCATGAAATCGAGCGTTTCTTGACTCCGTTTGCCAAGCAATTTTAATGCCTTTTACCTGAATTCGTCACAAAATAAGGCATACCAATAATATACGGACTGCAATCTTTAGAGCACAGGCGTCAGGTAGGTATGCTGTCCTTGTTCTATCGGTATTACAATGGAAGATGCTCTGAGGAACTAGCGTCATTGATCCCTTCGGCACCGGTGCGTAGTCGGGATACACGCCAAACGCGCGCCCAACATTTGTACACAGTTGACACTTGTCACATGAGAACGGGTCGCTTCTACGATTCGTTCTTAAGTTCAACAGCTCGGCTGTGGAACGAACTGCCGGCCTCTGTGTTTCCTCCCTCCTACAACATGGGACTCTTCAAGACCCATGTTCACTCCTTCCTCTCCACAAAAAGACCCTCCACACAGCATCCCCAAAGATGACATAGGCCCTGAGGGAAATTATTTTCTTCAGGGCCTCCTGTGTGGAGTAAATATAAAAAAATAAAAATACATATTTTCGGCTTGTAGCTTCCTCTTAAGAAGCGGCATTATGCATTTCGAATTGTAAATGGGCAACGCCCACCTCTTTTAGTTTTAATAGAGTTTGTATAGGGATACCAATCCATTGTTTTTTTCCTCATAGAACAAAATTTTTTGGCAAAAGAATATTTATTTTTCTTTTACTTATTAACTTATTTACCTGAAATTGACCTTAAAACGTTGGAATTTCGAAAAACTTACATCTTCTTTTTTACTTGTATAATCACGCAGAATCACCTACATCCTGTGTGGAGTTACGTAACAAAAACATCATCATTATTTAATGGCCAATACAAAACAAACTTACTCGGTTTTTCCAGTTATCAATGCATTAAATATGTCTTTAAATGGACGCATTCTAAAATAAATAAAGTATAAAAAGATATAAACAACTTGAATAAGTTAAATATGTTTTTTTTAATACAAAGTAGTTCCTTAGGGATATAATTTCTAATAATCATGTTTGTTGATTTTTTTGCTTTGACTTTTTTTATGTAACTAAAAATTGAATTTTATAAAGATATATGTAAATTTTATAAAGATATATGTTAATTTAATAAAAGGTCACGTGATAGATATATTTTAATTAAATATATTATTAATTTAAAAAGGAACTGCGTAATTCATTAAAGAAATAATCTCACAGTTTTAGAACAATCAGCTTCCAATGCCTTGTAGCAAACGAATTTTTGGCGAATCGCAAAAAACGGTATCCCGTTTTGTACGATTTCAGAAATTTGGTTTACAGTGGATGTTTCTGTAAAAGTTAATTCCTATGATTAAAAAACTGAAGGTGGTATTTAAAAATGGTATAGCGGCAGATAATATTTATCGAAACTTCACATTCACTACACAAAAAAATGTTTTTGTTACTAACGCAGGCCATTCCATCTCATTTTAAAAATATGACCCCTAATACTAAATTAGCGTTTTAAAGTTTGTTATAGTAAATGGCACTTAAAGTGAAATGACCCAACTGCGCTATATATATGCTATTTTATTATTAGTCCATATCACGGTACTGAGAAGTAAAACTTTCGTTTTACAATTTAAACAAAAAAAATGATTTGGAGTAAAAAACGTATGGTAACATAATATAAGAAAATAATATATTGTCTATAATATATTAATATAAATGTAATAATAAATATACAGGGACTATGCAAAATGGGCTTGTACGCCCCCAGTAGTAAGAATTTTACGTCCTTATGTCGCGGCATGTGTGCCTTTGGAGATATCATTTATGTTTGTTATTTATTTCTCATCTTTGAAAAACAATATTATTTAACCGATAAATGCTATATTCACGTAAAATAAGTTATTCAAATATTTTAAATTAAATATTATTTACAGTAAATCAAGTTATTTTAGATGCCGAAAACACTAGCATAAATCCGACTGCGCGGTGGCTGACGAATGTTTGAAATGGACTTATGTAAATCCGAATGTTAGAGAGAGCGGGCTAATATTTAAAACGATTGAAATGAACAGACGTAATCGACTGATGTGAAAATATTTAATAAAATACGACTCATTTGAAATAGAGCAAAAATCTCTCAACTAAGCTTTAGTTGCATTTAAACATACATTCTTTTTCACGCCTTTAACATATTAAATAACAGAACAAAACGAGTTTTTAATAATTTTCGGAGAATACTTTGTGATTTTTTTTTATATCGAGGGAATTTCATATAGTTAACAAATGTATAGATATTATCTTCAAAAATAACTTAATTTTTTTGGAACTTCAAGACTTAAGGAGTTAGCGAGAAACTTACTATAAATCCGTAGAAATTAAGAATGCTGGGGCTTAAAGTGGATGGATGGAGTAAACCATGTCTCCGAGATCAGCTCCAGAAACAAGGTTTGAATTTAATAGGTTTAGGAGGTAAGATTTTTTAGAAATAGTACTTCGGCTGTTCCACTGAAGTAGTCTGACATCTTATTGAGTGGTTTTGAATAAATGATTTTAATGTGGAAACAATGAAATCAGCGTTGGACGTTAGATTAGCTTGAGAGGAAATTAGGTCAATTAGAAGCATAGTGAGAGTTTGTATAAATCAATATTTGTTTTGGGATAGTTTTTCAAAAAGGTTGTGAGTGATGGAATATAGTTTTTTGCGCACCTATTTGTGGCATTTGACAGAGATGAACCATTGGGGTTTAAGAGTAGTTAGTTTAAACGTAGAACACGTATCATGAGGAAATGTATATAAATCAAGTTTTATCAGAAAATTAAGTTAAACCAAACCCAGATAAAATCCAGATCATAAACAATTACCCTATTCCAAAAAATCCAAAAGATATAATGTCAATTTTAGGACTTGTTGGATATGACAGACGTTTTATCAAATATGTTAGTAAATATACAAAACCTCTCTCTCAGTTATTAAAGAATGAAATTCCGTTTATTTGGAAGGAGAAACAACAAAAATCTTTTGATATACTTCGACCAATTCTACAGTAAGTCGTTTTGCTATCGCTACAGTGATATCTCAGGGCAATATTTCTAAAGCTTCTTATTATCTTTTGCTTCCAGAACTCTAAATAAAGCAGTGTTCATTCCAGAATGAATGCGACAATACCCATTTTAATTAACTTAGACTTAAAATTATTTTTTCCCACCATTTTAATTTTAACGTTAGCACAGTAGAATACTTCTTTCCCACATCTGATACGTAAAATCCCAAATTAGCATATAACAGCCTGGTATTTTATAATCACAATAACTTCTAAGATTAAAAATTATTTCGCTGTAATATGTTTTGATTGTCGTTTCGTTTTACTTTTAAGTACCTTTCTGAAGCCCCTGAATATTTGTTTTGTTTAAAATCTCCCAAATGTTATTGCCCTCAGCATCAAAGACCGACTTTATTGCCATCTAAATGTAATAATTGCAAAGATGCCGCTAACCTATAATAAAATAAGAGCTTGCAAATTGTAAAATGCAACTCTAAGATGGTGTAAATACATTCCTATTGAACAGAATGGAAGAACAGTGTCTCGTGTCTATGATGAACGAAGTATGTATGAACAATGAGTTAATGATGAATGTAAGTAAGTTTAAAGTCATGGTGTAAGAAAGAGTACGAAAACAGTGCGCAATATAGTTGTAAATAAGGAATACTCGGAACACGTGGATGTGTTTTATAACGGTTATGTGTATTTAGGTAGTGTGTTAACGAGAAATGGGAAGGCTGACAGAGATATTGAAAGAAATGTAAATGCTGGTAACTCCATTAATGGAGGACTGAACGCAGTTGGTGCTAACAAAAAAATGTCAAAAGAAGCGAAACTAGCAGTCCACAACGGAGTGCTGGTACCTACCCTGATGTACGGAAACGAGGCATGGAACTGGCAAAGAAAGGATGAAAGTAGACTGAATGCAGTAGAAATCTCTGAGGCGTATGTGTGGTAAAACCATGTACGATCGTGTGAGAAATGTGGAGATCCACGTAGAGTGCAAGGCTGATATAAGCGTAATGAGTAAGCTCAAGAAAGGGACCCTTAGATGTTTTGGGCATGTAGAGCAAATAAGCGAAGAAAGGTGTGTAAGAAGAGTATACGATGCAAATGTGAATGGTAGCAGAAGTCGGGGACGCCTGAGGAAGACGTGGCACGACCAAGCAAATAAGATACTTGAGTCGGGCCATGTCAAGAGTCAGAATAATAGAAGAGTATGTAGATTCGATACATGAATGTGAATGTGGCAAAGAGTGTGTGCCAAGACCGAGTTATTTGGCGGTCCGTCCTCTCTGCGTATCCCTCCGGGGAAACGGCGTGATGGTTAGTTAGTTTGTTAGTTAGTTAGTTTGTTAATGTCACGTTCCTTTAAAATTATTGTTAAGGCTTAAAAAAAATGTACCCCACACGAGAACCAAGACGTGGGAGAAAAAGGTTGGCAAGTTCAAATTTTCATTGTGTGTTTGTATTTTTATTTAAAAGGTAGATACCCCGAGTATCGGGACTAAGTCTGTCAAGTACGGGCAGTGATGTAGAGTCAGTCATCGAGAGGCAGTCTTAACGGTCAGTCTCGAAGAATATAGTCTGTCACAAGTGGTAGAGAGTAGTACCAATACTGATAAAGGGAACTTAGACCCTTAATTTGAAAGTAAGCTGTGACAGTCGTCTATCAGAAGTGGTAGGTAGTGGAATTCCACAATGATTAAGGGAAATTAGAGCCTTAATCTGGTACCTACCAGTAAACTTTGTAGCAGTCTTGCTTGTTAGTTCCTACCGTAGCGGCTGACAGCATTCTCAAGTTGCCGCATGCCGTCTTGATTTGCAAACTACTAGTCTGAAGAGCGTTGTGTAGCGTTTGGAATTTGTTCCGTCAGTTTTGGCGAGATACTCGTGTGACACGGGACGGTGGTGAAGGCTCGCGACCTTGGCGGACTTAGAATATACGTAAGATGCCCTCCAAATTGAAATTGATTTTTTATACTTTAGTATCTTAGGGATTACTCTGATAATTATATAAATTTGTTCAGAATTATGTAATTCTGAGCTGGCGCCCATTAAATTCATTATAGCATCATTTTATCCATTCGTGAATTCAACTGTCATGACTTGCATTTTTGCCTTTTAACTATCGAGAATATCTAACTCGACACGCCTTGAGAATTAATCCTTTTATAATGAGTCTCTTGCTTAATATTAACTTCCTAGAGCAATATGTGTAGTAACAGAATTTTATTTAATAAATGTTTAAGTTGTTAATAGAGTTTTTATTACTGGTGCACACAATTATTCTACCCACATGTAACATCGAGTTCCCTTTTAGGGAAGTAATTAATATTGGTAAATAAATTGCTACAACTTCAGCTGCGGCTGATAGTCAGTAATATTTGTGTTTGTATTACGTGTTTGCATGTCTACGTGTTTGCATGATATCTCCGGGTCAGACCGGGCGATGGCAGCGAAGCAACAGACGACTATCACGGCTCGGAGCGCGTGACTGTAGACTAACTGTCGCTTGGGTGCACCGCGCCCCGGTCGGCCGCGGCGGGGCGGGGAACATCTGCGCTTCATCATTAGAATCTAAACAAAAGCTCAGCTCAGTCAGCACAAACAACAGTGTTTTGTGATTTCTTTTTTTTTAATTTCAATCATATATTATTTTCGAACGTTTTTCCTAATAAAAATTTCTAGTGTTGTAGTGTGTTGATGTATAATTAGCATAATGGAAGACGGAGAATCAAAATCGGAGAAAAAATAATCGTGGCCAGAAAATGAGAAGGATAGAAAATGGGTGAGAAAAGTCGTTTAAAAAAACGCGAAATGTTTATTTTTTAACGTGAAATTTACAATGAAATGGGATGGTGAAAAGGCTTTATCAACTCATGTCAACAGTAAAACGCACAAGAAAAATGTGAGAAACATTGAATCAAATTCTTTAATGACCGCATTTCTACCAAAGAAAAATTATTCTGAAGAGATTAACGTAGCGACAATCGAAATTGCGTCGATTTATCATGCAATTAGATACCACCACAGTTTGCAGAATGCATCTCTTTATTTCGATGCATCACATAAAGTTCACTGTCGCAGAACCAAAGCTGAAGCCATTGTTTTGAATGTCCTAGCACCAAACGCAATAGAGTCTACAATACAAGACCTTAAAAGGTCTCAATCTGGAAATGGGGTTCACTTTTCGATTGCTGTTGACGCCTCAAATAAAGGATTCCAGAAAATGTGTGCAATATTCATCAGATACTGTGATCAAGAAAAAGGTGTTCAAGGTAAATTAGTGGATTTTTATGAAGATTCCAACGAAACATCTCAAAAGATTTTTGAGAACATTGAAAATGTTATGCCTCAATACGACGTAGACACAACTTTGTTGTCTGGATTCTCTGCAGACAATACATCGGTAAATTATGGTGCTCACAATTCCGTGTACCAAAAAAATAATGAGAAATATTCTGACACCAAAGTCATGAAAGCAAACTGTAATTGTCACGTTCTTCACAACGCTGGAAGAAACGCCACGAAAGCTTTAACATACGACGTGAAAAACTTAATTATGAAAGAGTATGCGGAATTTTCGAACAATTACAAACATTTTTTAAGGAGATCGAAATTGAATATAGAGAAGTTTTACGACATGGGCCAACTAGATGGTTAAGTTTGGGGAGAGCTGTTGACCAATTGATATTTTCGTGGCCTGCTGTATCAGGGTATTTTAAAATTGGTGGTGAAGCAACATGCCATAAAATAATATGGGAATTCGTAAGGGAGTGTGGCAAAGGCGATTCCAATGACATTAGAAGATTCTAATGTCATTGGACACACATCTACAAGGATCACACTACAGTAATGTTATTTATATTTTATTTATCATTAAATGAATAACGTGACAGAAGCCATACTGTTGCTAGAAAATAACTCCGTGACAGCTGCTGAGTTGCGCCCAATTATGAGAAACATAAAAGACAAGGTTGAAAGCCGACTGCATGATGAATTTTACGTGACAAAATAATGAGAAACAAAAGTTTTTGAGACCTTCTGATCAGGATCAATTAAAAAAAGAAGCCAACGAGGTTTACCGGAGAACTCTTGAATACATACAGAAATATTATGATTTAGAGGATTCTGTATTCAAAATCTTTTCCAAATTCGATCTAACAAGTGCAGTAAATTACGAAGATACTGTGGAAGCTGTCGAATCACTTGGTTTGAAAAATGTCGACGAAGATAAACTTTATGACGAGACCCGAAAATTAAACCAACACTGAAAGAAAGGTTTAAGTACTATTTACTAAATTTTCAGTAATTATCTACTAAACAGTTTAGTTGATGTGGTGACTGCCGAACTTTTGGCTACTGTTTGCTAAATAGCAGTTTATTTATGACAGCTTAACGATTCAGATATTCTAGCTAAACTAATCGGTTGAGACAGCTTTCTGTGTTTAGTTGTGTTACCTAAACTGTATTTATGACAGCTTAACGATTCAGATATTCTAGCTAAACTAATCGGTTGAGACAGCTTTCTGTGTTTAGTTGTGTTACCTAAACTAAAAATTTTATACCCAAACCATTTTGTAGTGTTCGGTTAAAAAGACATAACTTTTTAGATGTAGTAACCTTATTATTTAGTTAATATTACAAAATGGTTAGGTTGATTAACTAAACTTCGGTTGGAATAGCCCTACCGATATAGGTGTTTTAGTTCTCTACTGCTAGCTAGCTTTAGGTACTGTAGCTTAGCTTTTTGGTTAGATTATCTATATTAAATAAGAAGTGCAGCTTTGCAGTTTAGCTGAAAACAATACAGGGTGTAAATGTAACCACCATCAACTCGAAGGATTATACCCATAATTCAGAATCATGGGTTAAATATTTTGAGTTGCAGGTAGTTTATTATAACCCTTTTGAAAGATGAAACCTAAATAAATAAATATTTTGTTTTGTAAGACTAGAATGTACTTATTAAAAACCTCATTCATATAAAACTTATTTTGTTAAGAATCTCAAAATATTATTTCCAGCTACCAGCAAAGCCTCAAAAAAGAAAACACGTTTGATCATACACACTTTTATGTTGTCATTTTTTATTATAAATTTTTCTTAAATATAGTAAAAGTTGTTTGTGTCCTGATATGGCAAATTCTTTTCGGCGCTGCCTGTGTGTTTCTAGTAATTTACCGTTAGCAGCATTTTTTTGGGCAGGCCCAAAACACACATATGGGGTGAAATATACAGCAGCGCTTTCTTCATTAAAGACTTTGGTGATTTGAAAAGCAAATTCATAAAATCTCTTGCTTGTAATGGATCTATCTGGATTACCCTGCAATTCCTTACTTATAATAGTACTGCACAGTCTGGCAGAATTGTCCAACAGACCCTTTGACTCAAACTGCATTCAAAGTGCTTGCCCTTCATTGATTGATAGGAGATGATAGCGTAAGTCCTAGAAAACAAAATGAAATTGCATATTGATTACATAACTAATAACCACTTCTATAATCATCATAATATCAGTCACAGGACGGCTATTCTACGCTGTCACTACTAAAATACATATATCGGAATGTATAAAACAATTAACCTAAGTTACTTAGGTATCTGAAACTTACAAAAATTATTTAACTTACATTCCAAATTTGCTCTTCAAAAGCTTCTTGCATTATTCTTTGTGATTTGTTTATATTTCCAACAAGGAAATGTCATTTTCAACGAAGTCATTGTGTTGAGAATATATGGGCGTTGTTTGTTTGGAAGTTGAAGGAATATCTTCAATCTGAAACAAAAAGCAGGTATGTACACAAAGGCGAAAGAAGGGGTGAAGGGGTCAAGCTTTGTTTTTATCCCTTTGGAATTGCTTGACCGGTGCAATCGATTTATTCATTAATTACAGGAATTATTATTTTAAATACTATTATTTTTGTGTCAAAATTGCGTCCGGTACAACTATTTCCAAATGTTTTTTTTGTTGTTTGTTTTTGGGGTGTTTTGCCGTGTTGCGCTAACTCCTTCTTTAGCCGACGTTTCGGACAGCGTTGCAGTGTCCATCATCAGGGCAGATCCGGTAGATCCGAAGATGATGATAAAAAAAAAACTTACCTATTTCCAAATGGTTAGCCAAAAAAGGCCTAGGTATACAATATGTCATCATTACTGCTTTTAAAAACTTACACTTATGACAGGTGGATTAATAACATCCTTGAGCGCATTAATGTGTGCTGTAAACAGTGCCCGGTGCCCTACAGTCGGAATCAATTCTTTAATATCATCTTCAGATATTATCAGGAGCGTTTTCGAGTCTATGGCTTGTTCTGAAATAAAGAAAAAAAACGACGAGAAAATACAAAAAATTTCAAAACAAGCAAATAAAAATTTATTTTTCAAAATAATGAAAATTATTCATTAAATAAATCTATATTTATGCAACAGCAGATTTCAAACACCCTTTATCATGAATCAAGAGAAGATAAAATAGTTTTAATAATGAAATTATTTATTTATATGAAAATTTCCAATGTAAACATTAACAATGGGTGGTCACCCTGTATTTAAAAAAAATATCCCTCCCAAAAAAATCAATAGAATTCAATGTTCAAAATGTTATGTCCGAATTAATAATTGCAATACACATTTATTAAAATTAAACATAACCTGATATGATTGACCATCCATCGGTACAATTTCAAAGCTAGTTTGGTTGGTTCTAGTTTCTGGCTAGGGTCAAACTGTAACTTAGAAAATACTGCAGTTTCAAACAACATTCGTTCAATACAAAATAATACTGGAGGAAACGAACAAAGAAATAAAGGCGCCCTTGAGGTGATTTTGCACAAAAACGGCGCTATATAAGTCATCCAATTATTTATTTTTTTATATACCACTCTCTGTAACCTGTGACTCCTGACACAATCTTGGTTGTAGCGTCCACACGCACTCTTCAAACTAGGTACATAATAAATACAAATCTACTAAATCTATTGCGTACTTGAGTCATAGAATAATGAAGGTGCCAGTTTCTAAATCAAAAAGAATGGATATTATCATAATATATATCATAGTTCTATGATCTAAATTCTAAATCATTAAAAAAAATAAAACTCACCTTTAAATGTTTCTATGTAAGCTTCCAGATTCCAAAAAATTAAATAATCCTCCACGCTTTTGTCTGCCATTATCACTAGGAACTAGGAACAGCGGTTAGCATAAAATAAATTCGCAACGAACGTCAATTCACGTATGGTGCGAACTGTGGCAAACTTAGAACTGCGTCATAAATAAACAACTGCGTCATCGCAGCCGGACCGCTAGCGACTACGAAAAGATTTACCAAAGTTCGGGAGATTTAACTAAAGTTTTGTTGCACTTTGCTCAAGTTTGTGCAAAGCAACTAATTGTTATGTAAAAATACCAAATTTAGATATTCCAACCTAAGTTTGGCTATTTGAACAAAACATTTAACCAAACTAGATGTTTAGTTAAATTTAACTAAATACTTTGGGAAGTAATACATAAACTTAAGTTACTAAAGTGAAATTGGTTTAGTAAATTACTTAAGCTTAATTAACCAAACCGATTATTTTGTTTAGGTAAGTAAGCTTTTAGTATGCCATTATTAAAGTTTGGTTGTAATAGCTCAAGCACATTTTACTAGAAAATGACGGTATCTGCACATAAAGTAGTTTAGGAAATAATAGCTGAAGTTTAGGCGATGGTTACACAACTTCAATTAGCTTAACACTTTAGCTAACTCATTTTTTTCAGTGAAATATTTCCTCAGTTCGTACAATCTAGTGATTCAACATTGCCTGTTGATTTACGATGGGTTCAGTTATTTAAAGTCACCTCAACCTTCACCGAACTGCCAAAAATAATTGGAATTTTTTTTTCAATCCCTAGAAGCAATGTTTTTGTCGAACGCGTCTTTTCTTGAATGGGAAATTTGTGGACAGACGAGCGCAACTGCTTGTCAGTGGACATGGTGAAAGCAGAGTTTATTGTGAAGATTAATTACAATATGAATTGCCAAGAATCTCAAGGCACCATGGCTCCCCGTACTTGCAAACATAACCCAGCCAAACATCAGGTGAGAAATTGCAACACTAAGGGAATACAAGAAGGCGCTGCAAAAAAGCGCAATACCTTTGCACGAAGTCCTAGCCCTAGGCTGGCTCAAAGACCTAGATGTCCCCCTCTGAACCCCCCACCATACTAAAGAAGAAGAAGAAGAATGAAGACAATAGTGTTCTTCCTATTATAAGCATAAACACGCTCACTTAATCTGTAAGAAGATATATTATTTTAATTATCTTTAAAAACACACTTTTTTAATTTGTGTACCTATGTTAATATTATGTTTGTATTTATATCAAAAGTTTTTGATTATTGTTTAAAAAATCATTAGAACTAAAGGTAAATACTCCTCCCATAAACACGAGCTCCTGGAGCTCAACTTATGGAGTAGTAGAATAAAAAACGAAAAAATTATATATATATATAAGTCTGCATATTGTTATCATTTATAATGTTAAATAATTTACAAGTAATAAATAAATTTAAAAAATATATATATATATAAATTATAATTAATAAACATAATTAATTAACAACGACTCAATAGCCGTTTTTGACAGCACCGTAAATAATATCAATATAGTGTCAATAAAACAACCTAATAACATAACCCGCTTAAAAAAACAATATATAGTGATACGCTATACAAAGTGGCAGTATTTGTGACGGTGGCAGTGAAATTAATCATTTGTAAATTGAAATGCAAAAAGAGTATTGCCATTGTAACCCAAAATCAACTTTGGTGAAAACATACAATAACCATAGACAATACAAAACTATTTCGCCATAGACAATTTACATAAATTAATATATACTTAGGGGCATTTTTGTTCCAACATTAATAAAAATATAATTAATAAACCAAAAAAAAAAAAAAAAAAAAAAAAAATAGAAAATGGCAAATACAAGAGGAAAGGGAGTTATAACGGAAACCGAAGAAAAATTTAACATTGATAAAATTATACAGATTATTGAAAAAAAATTTGAATCCATGAAAAAAGAAATTATATCAAAAATTGAAAAACAAACCCAGGACACTCAAAAAAGCATTGATTAGTCAGTACGATGAACTAATAAAAAAACTAGAAATAACAATTCTACAAAATAAAAAAAATTGAAAATGATTTTGAAAACATAAAAAAGGAACACCAGGAAAAGAATATCATTATTAAACAACTTGAAATAAAAATTTCAGACCTCGAATACAAATCTCGGTCTAATTTCTTAGAAATAGCGGGCATTCCCCAAAAAATGGAGAGCAGCAGATGGAGATAGTAAAAAGAGTTGCGGCGGCGGCAGGAATGGAAATCCAGCACAATGATATAATTGATATAAAAAGGACACATGATAGAAGGAACAATGCGCCACCGAAACTGCTAGTGGAATTTGCGGAAAAAAAGACAAGAGACAATCTTCTTTCTAAAAGGAAAAATATTAATTATGCAGCTATAAAAGATATCTCCACCGAACCAATCTATATTGCAGAGGAATTGAGCCCATATCAAAGGGAACTGCTCTGGAAAACGAAAAAATCTGCCATAAAAAAATGTACTCCTACGTTTGGTTCAAAGATGGAAAAATAATGACGTGAAGAATGCCAACCGAAAAAATAATTTATATAAAACATGTAGATGATATAAAAAATATTGTTTAACAAAAGGGCACAAAAACGATTACGAAAAAAATAAATAAAAATGGCTGACATTATATTAACCTCGGAACCAAATGATCTATCGAATTTAAATAACAACTCTTTCAATATACTACAGAAAAACATAAGAAGCATAAGAAAAAATTTTGATGAATTGCAAATTTTATTGAAATATTTAAAAGTTAATTTTCAAATAATAATACTTACTGAATGTTGGATAAATCATAAATACATGAAATTGGAAATTGCTGGATATACAACCTACTCAAGTATGAATAACAAAAAACAAAATGATGGTGTAATTATATACATTAAAAACGAAATAAAAGCCGAAGTTGAAGAAATTATTATCACAAATGCCAATTGTTTAAAAATTAAAATCAGTAAAGAAAAAGCTATATTAGCAATCTATCGATCGCCCTCAACAAGAAACATCGACCCATTCCTTAAATCCGTAGACGAGGAACTCTGCCTTCTTAAAGAAACGAAAAACATATTTATTATTGGAGATGTAAATATAAATATTTTAGAAAATGGACACCCTAAGCGAATTCAATATCTGCAGATGCTAGCATCCCATGGACTGGAAAGCTTAATAAATGTTCCTACTCGAAAAGCGGACAACAGTGAAAGTTGCATAGACCATATAATGAGTAAAACAAAAGACATTACTCAAACTGTTGTATTTAATTCAACTATAACCGATCATTATACAACTATGCTTTCAATAAAAATAAAAAAATCAAATAAAATGAAGAAAAAACCATTAACAACAGAAAAAACAGAAATCAACTGGAATATCATTAAACATAATCTACAATGTACCGATTGGAAAAAACTGCAAAGTATTAACAATACAAATGATGCATGGAATTATTTCATAGAACTTCTTCAGAATAATATACTATCTAATACCACAAAAATTACTAAGAAAATCTCACACAAAAATGTACATATTAAACCATGGATTACACAGAATGTTATAAACTGCATAAGAAAAAGAGACGAGTTACACAAGAAACTTAAAAAAATTCCATACGATATACACATGTTAAGATACTACAAAAGATACAGAAACATTTGCAAAAAAGTTATTATGTGTACAAAAGAAACCTACTATAAGAAAAAAATTGTAGATTGTAAACAAAATCTCAGGAAAATGTGGCAAATAATAAATGAAATAACCAGTTCTAAATCTGCCAACGTTACATCATTTGACGTGCTGAATATAAACAATGTTCCCAGGACATACGCTGATAATCCTGACCAAATACTTGAATACGTCAATAATTTTTTCATAAATATAGGATCAAATCTAGCAAAGCAAGTTACAAAATGTAATGAAGATGTACAAATAAACGAACCACCTGAGCAAGGAAATCAGCTCAATTTTAAACAAATTACAGCTGACGATATCAAAAACACAATTTCTTCTTTAAAATCAAATATTTCTTCGGGGGAGGACACAATCTCAACCAACGCAATAAAATATCTCTGTAAAGAACTTATCGAACCACTTACATACTTAGTCAACATGTCTATAACGAATAGCATATTCCCTACAGCCCTCAAAAAAGCGATTGTTATACCAATATTTAAACAAGGATGTAAAAATGACATAAACAATTACCGACCAATAAGCCTACTAAATGCATTTCAAAAATATTGGAAAGAACACTAAAAAAACAACTCTTATCCTACTTAGAAGACAATAAAAAATTATCAAAAACTCAGTATGGATTTAGGGAGAACTTAAGTACTAGTGACGCCATAGAAAAAATTACCGATATGATCACTAAAAGTTTAGACAGTGGAGAAAAAACTTTGGCAATCTTCATAGACTTACAAAAGGCTTTTGACACAATAGATCACAAAATACTTTTTTCAAAACTTTCAAAAATTGGTATGTCATGTACAACACTAAACTTACTAAAAAGCTATATGACGGAGCGTACACAGAGCGTCCAAATTAACAAGAGAAAAAGCAAACCTCTCCTAATCAACCATGGAGTACCACAAGGAAGCGTACTAGGTCCGATATTATTTTTAATATACATTAATGATATCTGTAACCTAGAAACAAGAGGAAAAATCATTAGTTTTGCTGATGACACAGTAATTTTATTTAAAGAAAAAGATTGGATAAATACCTACAAAGAAGCTGAACACGGACTTGGTCTCCTGCAAAACTGGCTTAAAAGAAACTCCCTGACGCTTAATGTCAATAAAACAAAATATCTGAAATTTTCTAAAACAGCCAGAGGGCAGCCGTCAGAGGACCTTAATCTCAAATTACATTCATGCCAAGGAATTTATCAAAAAAATCAAGGCTTATCATGCCTCTGTCCCACTTTAGCACACTCCAAAAGCATCAAATATCTTGGAATTGAAATTGATGATAATCTCCGTTGGAACTCACATATAGATGTAATTACAAAAAAACTAACCAGGTACATATACTTCTTTAGAAACATTCGCAATATCCTCAATATAAACGATATTAAAAAAGTATACTATGCTTTGTGTCAATCACAAATAGAGTACGGAATAACTAGATGGGGGTCTGCCTTGAGCACTCACACAGAGCGGCTCAATATAGCACAAAAAGGAGTATTAAAGACTATACTGAAAGTTCCGCTTAGAACTCCGACAGAAGAAATATTCAAAAACTTCAATGTTTACAATGTACAGAAACTATATTCAAAAAATATTTTATTTAAACTGAAAAAAAAACAAATCCGAATACTCCACTGCGCAACATAAATACACAACCAGGGCAAAAAGCGAAAATATCCTGATTACTCCCAGTTTGAACACATCCTTTGGACAGAGAAATAATAAATTCCATGCTATAAAATTGTTCAATGCTCTACCAAATGAAACCAAAAAAATAAACGAAATGAGTATATTTAAAACAAAAGTCAAAACATGGCTTAGAGATCAAAGTAATAATCAACTTACAAACATTATGAAGACAATGTAAAGACAATTCAAAACTAAATACAAAAATTTAAGAAAAACTACAGGCCGCCTCAGAACAGGAAACCCTAGTGAGGAGGACTGTGAAAAAATACAAAAAATATACTTATATTATACTTTAAACCTACATAATGTACAAATTTTGCTATTGATATTAATAAAAAAAAAAAAATAATAATTAAAATATTAAATATAGCGCATTCGTCACTATGTGAGAATTATTTTAAAAAAATTAAACTTTTTTCCAACCTCAATGCACACTTTCTCCGCTAAATCCTTTCCTGCGTATTCTGGTAAATTATAGTTAAATAAACATAAATATCTCCAGAGCAAATTTAACATTCAAATCATACCATTTCTGACAAACGAGTGGTAGATGTGTATGCAACTAGCGTAGCGTGCTACCACACTGTCAGTATCGTGCAACTGACTTCAAATCCATAGTCGACGCGTCACATTGTTTACGAAAACTAGCACAATAGTATGGCAGATACTCTAATCGCTTGGAGATATCTTGGAGGTATGTACGAATAGGATTTTTAAAATTATTTATCAAATAAAAGAATTCTCCGACATAATTTTGTTTAAAAATACCAAAAAATAACTTATATCATTGATGTCGCTATTCCAAATTCCTGTAATATTCAAAAATCTGTTAATGAAAAAATAAGAAAACACACAGATTTAGGAAATGAGATTAAAAGAATTTGGCATTCTCAGACTATAAAAATCGAAATGTAAAGTATTTTTGGAACTATGCAAAATCAATGAAAAATAACAACTTTGCTGATTTTTTTAAAAGCGTTTATGAATGTGAGACACCAGTTTCTGCTAGTACAGTATCAAATTTTACTACTGATCATAATCTTAATTTATCTTTTATCCACATAGAATATAATGATATATTGACTGAACTAAAATTACTAGATCAAAGCAAAAGTGGTGGACCAGATAAAATACCTCCTGTATTTTTGAATAATTGTGCTACCAATCTGGCGTATCCTTTATATTTGCTGTTTAATCAGTCTTTACGAACAGGATGTTTTCCTACTAAATGGAAATTCAGCTTTCTTACGCCTATTTTTAAAAAAGGCGATAAACACGAGGTGATTAATTACAGACCGGTGTGCCTTTTATCAACAATTCCTAAAGTTTTTGAAAAAATTCTTCTTAAAAAAGTTATTTTCCGATTAAACCACGTCATTTCTCCTAAGCAACATGGTTTCTCTACTGGAAAATCTACCCTTACTAACTTGTTAACCTATCAAAACTATATATCTGATTCCATGTCTAGTAAATGTCAAGTTGACTCTATTTATACCGATTTTAGCAAGGCGTTCGATAATGTCAATCATGAGTTATTGCTGAATAAACTCCATAAATTCGGTATAGGTGGTTCACTATATAAGTGGTTTAATAGTTACTTGACCGACAGATTACTGGCTGTTAAAATTGATGGCACATTTTCACACAAATTCACTGCTACGAGTGGTGTTCCCCAGGGATCACACTTAGGACCAATCCTGTTTTTATTATTTGTCAATGATGTATTGTATATTTTCAATGATGTTCAAGTGTTAATGTTTGCAGACGACCTGAAAATATTCAAAGCAATCAGAAACATTAACGATTGCCATATATTGTCAAATAACTTGTCAAGATTAATTATATAGTGTCGTGATAACCGCTTGCAACTTAACATAAGCAAATGTCAAATTATGAGGTTTCATCGAATAAAGTATCCAATATTTTTTGATTATTCCATTAACAACATGTCGTTAGTATCTGTCTCGGAAATTAATGACTTAGGTATTTGGTTTGACACGAAACTTAACTTTATCAAGCATATTGAAATAATAACCAATAAAGCTTTGAAAATGTTGGGATTTATTTTAAGGGTATCTAGTGATTTCAATAATGTAAATACTGTAAAAACATTATATATGTCACTAGTAAGGAGTCATGTAGAATACAATTCCACGGTTTGGTCCCCAAATTATGAGGTTCATTCACATGCGATTGAAAGAATCCAAAATAAATTTTTAAGATATGTAAATTTCAAAATGGGCATTCCTAGAGAAAACCTAAATTACGATAACTTACTTTGTTCATTAAATTTAATAAAATTATCTGATCGCAGAATTATTTCCGATTTAACCTGTTTGTATAAAATCATTAATTCAATGTTTGATACCCCTGATTTATTATATGTAATCTCTTTTCATACTCCAAGCAGGTCGGTTTCAAGACAGTACCTACCATATTATTGTAGCAATTCTATGTCAACGTCCCAATATCATACTCCTATGCGACGGATTCAACAGCTAGGAAACAAATACTCAGATGTTGTTGATATATTTAGTACATCAATTTCAATATATAAGCATACCCTATTGAAGTTTTTTTTTCATCGAGTAGTGGAATATTTGAATAAAGGTATTTAATTTGATTTGACTAACATATAATAATTTTGTCAACTGAAATAGAAAAAAATATTTTGGATTTTTTATATGTTGTGCCTGCATTCTGTGTAGATCAAATCAAGTTGAGTGATATTTTGACTTTATATTTATTTTTCTGCAATTGTTTTAATAGTCGTTTCCTGCACTATTTTCATGTATAATTTCGTAAATATTTTTTATATATATGTATGTAAAAGCCTTAATAGGCGTGAAATAAATAAATAAATAAATAAATAAATATTACCATTCGTTATTTCGGCTACAGGCATTATATCTAGCTCTCTCATTAAAAATTTAGGCGTATTAGATCTATCAAAAAAATTATATATAAAGATTCAAAAGTCGGTCATTTTGAATACATGTAGGATAACGAAAGATTTTTTAAATATTTATGTTGAGGGATCAGTAGGATTTATAGGCCCTGTTAGGAGTTCTACCGAGCCGAACCCTCTGATATGAAAATATCTGTAGTCGGTGAATTATTTTCCCATTTGATCTCTGGTTAGTTGAAGTGTTGTTCTTGTATTGTTTTGTATTTATTTTGCTTATATAATGCACTTGCATAATGTTGATTGACTAGATGATCATTTGTGGAAAATTGTGTGGAAGGGTTTAGTTTTTCCTATGGGTAAGATTTAACCCGGACATAAAATCGGAAAAGAAAAAAAAAATTAAAAATCACTCACCGAATTAATCACACTACATTCATAACCAGATTGGGTGAGAACCGCAACTCCAAATGCGCACCTTTTTTTATTTTTTCCTGCTTACTTGATAAAGTATGATAAAGATAAATAATCTCTATAAATTTATCAATAAACCCATAGATAGAGATTTAGTGGGGTGAAATATACATAAAAGATAAATATTATTATACATTATAATATTTCTCAGAATTATTGCGAGGTTTTATCGCCACAATCAGTTGCCAAAATTGAGTATGTTTATTTATGCGTTAGCATATTTATGAAAGTCTTGATAAAATACTTTAGTATTTTGTAATCTTTTTATTTTTTAAATACAAAAGGCACGACATGTCTCTTTAACGTAATATTGTTAAAAGTACAAGGTAAGTATACAGCATAAAGTAAAAGTATAATATAAGGTATAAAGTGTGGAGGTTAAATATAAAGTTAAATATAAAGTAAAAGGTGTAATTAACGGTGTAAAGTGTGAAGTAAAATATAAAGTTAAGTTAATTATAAATAATAAAATATAAAATCAAGTACAAAAGGTTAAAAAAATAAAATATTGATAATAATTACTTATTTGTCAACTATGCCAAACATAAATGAATATCAATTAACAAAGTAACGGTAATGTAAACAAAATGTATGCTTAATTACTATTCCTGGATACGTAAAAAATATTTTTTTACATCTTTTATATGATAACAGACTTCCTTCATCATTGATATCAAAGTATTCATTTCCTAATCTATGCAGGCGATGTACTAAAGAATTTTGTTCTGCGTTAGTGGCAATATTGATAAAGCCCAGCTACACTACTCGCGAAGTTGATCGAAGTTGACCTAATACGATAGTGTGGGCACGAACTTCGCTTCGCTTCGGGCATCTTCGCTTCGCTTGGCCCGACTTCCGATTGTTGTCGGTAAATGCGCCCGAGTCAAAGGACTCGAAGTTCGAACACGAAGTGTCTGCCCACACTACTCGGTTCACTTCAGTTCGCTTCGAGACGTCGTGTTTGGTGGTTGTGCGTGCGCAGAGTCATAGTGACTATACGTAATAAAATATGGCTTCTACACTGTGGTCACAGGACCTAATTTTTTTGTTCCTAGAAACACTCCAATCCGAGGCGGTTATTTGGGACCCAATTGAAAGGGACCATAAAGATAACTAACTAACCATCACGCCGTTTCCCCGCAGGGGTAGGCAGAGAGGACGGACCGCCAAACAACTCGGTCTTGGCACACACTCCTTGCCTCATTCACATTCATACATCGTCTCATACATACTCTTCTATTATTCTGACTCTTAACATGGCCCGACTCGAGTATCTGATTCACTTGATCGTGCCATGTCTTCCTCGGGCGTCCCCGACTTCTGCTACCATTCACATTTGCATCATATATCCTCCTTTTTTTATAGTGAATACCGCACAAGAGTCCCAACTGCTCCCGTCTGGAGCCAGTGAGACTATGGCATCCCCAATTGGGGGATGTTGTGAGGCTGAAGGTAAGTGGGGAAGGGAAAGAGGAAGGTGGGGAAGTACCTGGCTATTCAGATCTAGTCACTAAACACGGCTAAAGCCATTTGGAGCAACGTTTCAATTCTGAATGGTGGTCTTACACCAGGGCGATACTGGTAGTATCTTCCACTCTGGAACGTGCCGCAAATATACTATATATTATTTTAATTAATTAATTGTGAAATAACACAAATTAATCAAATAAAATTTATTTGCGCACGCCGGGTTCGAACCCGCGACCTTCGGAATGGTAGTCCAATGCGTTACCACTGGACTATGCCGGCCGTCACACTCCTATCTTCGCTCATTCGCTCTACATGCCCAAACCATCTAAGCGTCCCTTTCTTAATCTTACTCATTACGCTTACATCAGCCTTGCACTCTTTGCGGATCTCCACATTCCTCACACGATCAAACATGGTTTTACCACACATACGCCCTTGAGGTGATTTTTCACAAAAACGGCGCTTTACAAATTATCCAATTATTATTATTATTATTATTATACGCCTCAGGGATCTCATTTCAACAGCATTTAATCTAATTTCATCCTTTATTTGCCACTTGAACGTCCATGTTGCCTAGTGCACGGACTCCGAGAGACTGAGCTACTCGCGAAGTTGCACGAGTGTGTGGGCACGCACTTCGGACTTCGGCTAACTTCGTCGAGGACTTCGTCGAAGCGCCGAAGCGAGTAGTGTAGCGGCCGCTTTACAATGATATGGCGATATGAATCGAGTTGGTCTACTAGGTACATGATAATTTATCAGCGAGACTAGTTCAGGGGAGTCAAACCAGTTAATGTTTATTTTAAATAAAAATAAAAAATCATTAAGTATTCGTCTATCTTTTAACGATAATTAATTAATTAATACTATAAAGTGTGTTATTTGAAAATCAGAGATAGAAATCTCAGCAGATAGATAATCAACTAGATCAAAGTGTCCAATAAATATCCAGAGTGTAAAGAATCGTCTTTCTATGCAGGTTTTTAGATTTAGGTATCCTGAACTCCTGGACAAGGCCCAATATGTGGTTGTCTTTCCCCTTTAGTGTTTTATATTTGATGTAAGTGATACGAGTATCTATGGTCTATGGGTAGCATAGAAAAAAAACCTAAAAAACTAAATCCCTCGACCCCTGTATTAGAGTATACAGTAAACAAGATCTTGAGAGTTATTTCGAAATAATGCTCATTTTCAGCGTTGTGTAATTTTTTGTTCTTAAAATTCATTTGAATTTCATATGTTTTGTGGTAATCTAGTTCCGTTTAAATAGAGTAGGTGATCTCTTTACCATTGAAATTTTTAAAAACTTTTCTCGTAAAACCGTGTGCCTAACTTATTTTTGTTCCCTACAGGACGTCTAACTCTTGTCTAACCTATTGTAGTCACTACTCGTGTGTTTTAATTTTTCCGACCTTAAATAAAATCCGAGAACATGTAATAGTTTCGTTATTGCATAAATTAGTAAAGTATTGAACAGACATGCGTAGGGTATCGGGTTTCGGGGATTTCCTGCCATCTCAACTCTGGGATCGTCTCCGCCTGTTCTGTTATTAACCGAATACACCTTAATAGTCAAACTTTCCCAAATAAACAAATTTTATTTTACTATACAAATAAAACTCCAAGCCAACAAATTCAATCCCTGCGGCGTTACCCTTCTCCGCAGCCATTTTCTCCCTATCCGACCCATGCCGACTCAGAGTCTGAAATGGAAAAATGTTATTCTTCCTCTGATGAGGCAGGATTCCGCCTTGTCTCCGGATGAATTCCGAACGATTAGCAACCATCAACTTCAGCTCATGTATCGAACAAATTTAATATACTTCGGTAACCTTCTCCCGTTCCCTCTACCTCTGCTCAGGTAAATGAGCCAGACACATCAGTTCAACCTCAACCACAATCTTTCATCTGAAGATCCAGGTAGAGAGTCTACGCAACAAAACAATAATGGGGCAATGCTTTCGTTGCCAAGCACACGGCACTCGGCGAATAGCTGGCACGGTCTAGAGCGCTGTGTTAAATGCGCAGGCCATCACAGGTCAACCATTTGTACTAAGCCTAGGAATACCCCTGCCAAGTGCGCCTTCTGTGAGGGTGCTTACACCGCCAGCTATAAAGGTTGCCCCTCCCGGCCTCAGCCAAATCATTTAATCAATAGAGAAAAAAAACCAAAATTTTCACAGGCATAACAACCGGCAAAGCCACCGACACGCTGATGATGTTTCAACTAGGTCTGAGCCCAAACAAACTCAGATTCCCCTCTTTCACTCTTCCCCAGCGCCTGCCTCCTGGCCTGCGCCTCACTTTTACAAAAGCCGTTCCTCCCAGCTGGAACATCGGTCTCCTAAAACCCCGGCTTTCAGCCAACAATTCCATCTCAAGCGTCAACCCGAGTCCCTTCAGATACCACAAGATACCTCTCTCCCCCTCCCCCTCCTCCACCATCAAAACCCTCGGGTTCCGACTTACAAATGCTCATTGAAAGAGCCACTAAGCTTCAATTTCTCATCCGAAACGCAGCAAAAGAGCTCTCTTCCATCCAGACCTTCATAAATAAGCACAATAGACAACGCGTCAAAAATCGGATGGTCCGATGCTCTGTAGGGAACCCGCTTGCACAGCGAGGGTGTAAACTGTGCACAATAAAGTTTAAGTTTAGACTTACGGAATGCAATACTTCGTTTGTGTGAAAGCACTATGAAACAATACATGATTATTACTTCAATGGTGAAAACCAGAGGTGAAAGATTCTTACGAACGCCAATGGCACTGTTTTAGCATACCGCGAAGAGATAATTGAATTTCTCCATGATCATAATCTTGATGTATTTCTTATAAATAAAACGTGGTTAAAGCCATCACGAAACCTAAGAATACCAAATTATAATATCTACCGCGATGATAGAACCGCCAACAAAAGTGGTGGTACAGCTATCCTTGTTAAAAGCAAAATTAACCATTGTCTAGCGGCTAGACTCTAGCCCATTCATTCTCTAGTCCTAATATTGAATCCACCGCAGTTAAAATCGAAACTTCTTCCGGCCAAATTAAATTCATTTCAGTGTATAGTCCCCCCAAACGTCAATTAATTCCTTCGGAACTAGACTCCCTTATTTCTGAAAAAGTCACCAATATAATAGATGGCGACTTGAATGCCAAACACGGCTCATGGCACAGCCGTTACGATAATAAAAAGTGTAGAGATCTCGCCAATTTTGCTCTCTCAAACTCGATAGTCATAGATGCTCCAGACATCCCCACTTTACATCACCACGCTGGTAGGCCGGATGTCATCGACGTTGTAATTCTCAAAGATACTAGCCATTTACACTCCTTACGAGTACTAAACAATCTCGCGTCTGATCACAATCCTATCCTACTAACACTATTAGGAGGTTCAAATACTCTAGTCCCTTATAAACCTAATAGGACTAAAATCAAATGGCATAAACTCTGCGATCTATTAAATAAAAACACAACAGTGCTAACTTCTATTCCAGACGTAGCTTGTCTTAATACCGCCACTTCAAACTTAATTAAATCAATAAAATCCTGCATCAACGAGGCATCCGTAGAAATACCCAACGACTCAAGTCGACACGGAATTCCCGAAGAGATCAAAGATCTGATTAGGGAAAAAAAACTACATACGTAAAGAGTGGCAAAAAACCTGCAACCCAATAGTAAAAATGCACTACAATAGTTTATCCCTCCAAGTAAGAGACGCTCTAAGTGAATACCGCAATGAGCGCTGGCATGAGTTTATCTTATCTCTTGAAAACGACAGTGAGGCTTACTGGAAGCTCTCCAAATCAAACCAAAGAATAGAATATCTTCCAACAAGGCCCCACTGGAGTAGTATACTCATCTGCAGATAAGGCCGAAGCCTTCGCAGACAGCCTTGAAGCTCAATTCTCTCCAAATACTGACCACGATGACCCATTCTTTGTTTCAATGGTGGATTCAAAACTAAACTCAATTATAAATACAGAACCTGATGATTCTCCCATAAAATTCTCATCGCCTAGGGAAATTAAAAAAATAATCGCTTCACTCAAAATAAATAAAGCAGCCGAACCCAACGGCATTTCAAACAAAGTACTTAAAAGTCTCCAGATAAAAGGCATCTGCGCCACAAAAGCAAACTGTAACGCATCACTTAGACTTCGCTGTTTTCCAAAAGAATTTAAACAAGCTAATGTAATATTAATACCGAAACCAGGCAAAGACCCAATTTCAACAGAAAATCATTGCTCAATTAGCCTTCTTCCTTGCCTAGGAAATATTTTAGAAAAAATCATCCTTGAAAGTCTAAATGAATTTGTTAAAGAAAATAAAATCTTACCGGACTTTCGACATGGATTTTGATCTGGCCATTCGACCTCTCATCAACTTCTCCGTGTGGTCGAACTCATCACGGACGGATTCAATATAAATAAACATACAGTTATACTATCGCTCGACGTAAGCAAAGCTTTCAACAAAGTATGGCATAATGGCCTACTTTACAAGATGTTTTTTTCTGGGCTTCCCTATTTCATTCATAAAAATAGTTTATAGTTATCTTACTGATCGTACATTTAAAGTCAAATTAGATGAAATTTTCTCCTCAGTACGTATTCTATTAGCCGGAGTCCCTCAAGGAGGACGATTGTCTTCTCGCGCAGAAAGCCAAAACAACCACCAAATATAATATATTAATATACTATGTTATATATATTTATATATTATATTATATATATGTATATATATATTTATATATTATTTATATATTATATATCTATTTGGTGAAAAGGTTCCATGGGAAAAATCATTAAAATACCTCGGAGTAACCTTGGACTCAATATTAAAGTGGGAAAAACACATTAAAGAAAAAATCAAGTCAGCAAATAAGTCAATGGCCGCACTCGATGCTAGGTAAAAAAAGTCGATTATCATTAGACAATTACTTCTTTACAAGACGACCATAAGGCCGGGCTTCATATACGCTGCACCCATTTGGGGGTATGCATCTCACTCACACATAAAAAACTACAAACCCTGCGAAACAAAGCCATTCGACTAGCATTGAATGCGCCAAAGTGGATCAGGGTTTCCACTCTACACAATGACACAAACATTCCACTGATAAAGGATTTAATTGTTACACAATCTGAAAAATTCTTCGCTGGATTAGCCGGTCATAAAAACCCTACCACAAACTCTCTCGCTAAATATAGTGAGAATGAAAATTTTAAGTATAAAAAACCTAAAGTAATCCTCCGCAAGGAGTGAAATCCTGTCTCAAGTTGCGGTATAGTATCTTAAATTTTATTTTCCCAAAAAAAAACACCTAAAAATTTTATTCCACGTAAAGCATCTTTAGATAATCCATTTTGTCATTACGTTAGAGTCAGTTAACTCATGTTTAGGAACTCTGAAGATAAATCATATCCAAATCCAAATCTAAAATGTTTAGTCAGTTCAACAACTACCTCTGAAAAAGAAACAATTCTTCTGAAAAACCAAAACAGTCTCCAAGTGAAATATTTAAGTGTTCTATTCAGTAGTAAAATCAGTTCCCTTCCAGTTTAAAATCAGTTTTGTCTGGTAGTAGATTCATGTGTCAAAACAGATTTAGAAATCAATTCTTCTCCGTTCTTTGACGTAGCTTCACTCATCAATTTTCACCACGCTCTCCGAGGCTGGTTTCTCCACGGTTGGTCTGGACCCGAACGGTCCTTACATACCCACCAGCGGAGGGCACTGTTTCAATGACTCGCCCGCAGGGCCAACTATTGCGGGGCAAAGCGGGATCCACGATCAGCACAAGATCGCCTGTTTTGATAGGGGTACCTGGCTGGTGCCATTTTTGACGTGCGGCTATCGTGGGCAAGTATTCCTTTATCCATCGCCGCCAAAACATATCTGCTAATTGCTGGCTGATTCGTCATTGTTTCCTTAGGTAGACCTCTTCTTCTTTTGCCACATACAATGAGAGGTGTGGTCGCTTTCCTGCTGATCCCAGCAAAAAATTGTTAGGGTTTAGCGGCTCCTTATCTCTCGGGTCGACAGAGACATGAGTAGGCCGGCGATTGTTCACTATGTACTCTGCTTCTGCCAGGGCCGTGAGGAGAGTTTCTTCTTTCGGTGAGCGATCTTTCATAGTTGACTTGAGGGTTCTATTTATAGAGCGCACAAGGTGCTCCCAAGCTTCTCCCATGTTGGGAGAATGTTAGGGGATAAATTTTCACGACGTTTTTTGTGTTGCTATGTAGTTTTGTACTCTGGGGTCTAGACTGATTGATTTCAGCGCGTCTCGCACTTCTTTGTCAGCGCCATGGAAATTATCCGAGTATTGACCGGTCGGTGGCCGAGTTGCCATCGCGTTTGAGTCCCACCCAGGCGTAGTGTGTTCAATTCCTCGGCTGGCTAAGTCCTCCATCACAACACAAACAACATTTTCAGTTTTATGTGGTGGTAGTAGGAGATTTCCAAAAATTGTCAGGTTATTCGTAACCCGGGAAAGTTTGTCTTTCTTTAAAAAAAATAAAAATAAAATATACATTCAGGCTGGCCTCGCCTAGCTGACATTCGCTGCATTGCCATTATAGCTGAATCGGCACTTAGTGAGGCCGCTAGCTCAAGATGTACGGACTGGTTGTCAAGCTGGTGAATAATGCCCCGTACAGTTTCTCTCGACGCCTGCCGATTGTTACTTCCATTGGGCCAAAGTAGTCTAGGCCGCAGTGCGTGAAGGGGCTCACTTGAAGGGTAAGCATGGCAGCCGGTAATGGTCCCATCAGTGGTGGCAGTGGTTGAGCTCTCCTAATGCGGCATACTAGGCATTCATGCGCTATTCGGCGGAGGTTGGTGCGCAATTTCAATATAAAAAAGCTGCCTCTGATTTCCGCTATGGTTTTTTCGGTGCTCGAATGGTCCGCCATTTGACGATAGTGGCGTGTCAGAAGCCGAGTGTATGCCTCGTCACCATCCAGAATGACTGGAATCCGTATTCCGCTGGCAACTCTTTTCAGGGCTTGTAACCGTGAGCCTATTCGTGTGATGCCATCTGGGCCAAGGAAAGGCGTTAGAGTTCGCAAGCGACTGTCGGCAGGTAGTGTATCGCCTTTTTGGGTAGAGCGAATTTCAGCCCCGAAAGAGTCTGCTTGAGATTTCTTTACCCATAATGTTTCTGCTCTTCGGGTCTCTTCAGCACTCAGAGGACCTTCTGATGACTTGTTGGGGTTCAGCCGACATATCCTTATGAAGCGGAGAACCCATCCAGCGGTGCGTATGAGCCGATGCTACGATGAAAATCGTTCAATAGGAGGTAATCCGCCTCCTTTTATAATTGTGAGGCTGACATATTGAGGCCTTATACTGACCTTTCCATGGTCAGTGTACGGGACGTGTTTGCCTGCACAAGAAAAGACTGTAAATAATAAGCACCGGCACATGTCAGTCCTCAACCTGGGTAATGATTTAAGTAAAACACCGTGAGTTGTTCTATCCAAACCATCATAAAAGAAAGACGATTCGAATCAAAATTCACATTTTAATAACAACTACTGTACTGGTATACAGAACGTACAAAGGGGTGTAGCTTATAGGTACTTCCTATTTTTTACAGCCAACCCAATTCACAAGAAATAGTTTTATGTATTTCAATTCAACTGGGATTTAAACACAGATAGAAAACTGAGACAATCGGAATTCTTTCAGCGATAATTTCAGATTGGAGCGCATTGTGCATCATCGCCCCATACGATACAGCAAATGGCGTAGGCGACTGCTGGAGCAGTGGCCAGTTCGATTGGTAGCCAGCAAGAATCGGCCAGCCTCTAGGCTTCAGCATCAATGGCTAATTCAGTCGGTAGCCAGGAAGAATTGGCCGGCCTCTTGGTTGTCAGCATCAATGGCTAATTCAGTCGGTAGCCAGGGAAAATTGGCCAGCCTCTAGGTTTTCAGCATCAATGGCTAATTCAGTTGGTAGCCAGGAAAAAATGGCCGGCTTCTAGGTTTTCAGCATCAATGGCTAATTCAGTTGATAGCCAGGAAGAATTGGACGGCTTCTAGGTTTTCAACATCAATGGCTAATTCAATCGGTAGCCAGGAAGAATTGGCCAGCCTCTAGGTTTTCAGCATCAATGGCTAATTTAATTGTTAGCCAGGAAGAATTGGCCGCCTTCTAGGTTTTCAGCATCAATGGCTAATTCAGTCGGTAGCCAGGAAAAATTAGCCGGCTTCTAGGTTTTCAGCATCAATGGCTAATTCAGTTGGTAACCAGGAAGAATTGGCCGGCTTCTAGGTTTCCAGCATCAATGGCTAATTCAGTCGGTAGCCAGGAGGAATTCATCAGCCTCTAGGTTGTCAGCATCAATGCAACAGGGATTGGCCAGCCTATAGGTGATCACCGTCAGTGGGCAGTTCAATCGGTAGCCAGCAGGTATTCGCCAGCCTTTAGGTGATCAGCGGCAGCATGATTATAAAAACCGGCACACGGAGACGCCCCATTAGTGTAATGATGACAGATGCGTCTGGCTCAGCTGATAGAGTGCCGGCCGTAAACAGCTCATGCAAATAGTTGTAATCTTTAAAATGATTGTGCCGTGATGGAGGAACAGAAGCGACTACAGATTTCAGTTGACACTCAGGAATTTATAATTATAATTAACAGATCGCGTTTTAACTGGAAGTGTTCCGTCCACTCGTGTTAATTTTTGAAATTTGACTGCCGAATATTATGGTGTTTTTAGCTATTTATAATTTCTCTAGCAAGCCTTCTAGTGACGTCAATATCTTCACCACAACTTGTTTACGTTCCAGACGCAGGTGTTTTTAGGTGAGAATAATAATTTCGCCCAGCGACTGGTTTGTCAATATTTTGATTTGGTTTTAGAAAATAGGGTTATCGAACTGTTTCATGTTAAGCTGGCTCTACAATCGCGCGCGAAGTCGCGCCGTGAATTCACGCCGTGAATATATGCCGCGATCCGCGCGTGAACTGTGTCCATCCACACTCGCAAAGCTTCAGTCTTGTTCGCGACTTTAAACCGCAAATCCTTTGTCGCGGGCCAAAAAACCGACAAAAATCGGGGAATGGCGCGAAGCGCGAATGCGAAGATTGCGAAGGCGTGAACAAGATCCACACTCGCGTTTCGCGGCCTTCGCGGCCGTTCGCGCCGCGAGTGTAGAGCGCGCTTTAGATTCAGACTTTTTGCGGCCTGGTAACAGGATTTTTCAACTGGTAAATATTACGATTTGGAAAAGGGGTCATCAAACTTGCAGGTGTTCAACTTTAGTCGCAATTAAAATTAAATGCAATAAAATCGTGTTTTCATGTTCGATACAGTCAGAAAGCTGCTTTTCGGCTTTTGGGTAGCATTGCGTAATGCGTACGATACAATACTATTACGTTATATTATATTATTGAAAATTGTGTATTATGTTCCTATTTATCCGTGCGCTTTCGTCATTTATTCATTGATCTGACATTTATTTTTGAATATTTATTTTAAATGTTAATTTTTGTTTTCTTATTCGTTATAATATTCAATTTTGCGACACTACGTATTACATTATTATCAAAAACGTTTCCATTTTCAGGAAGAATAATGACTGGCAGAAATTTAACAGCTGAAGAGATAGCGCAAGAACTTGATTATGATAGTGATATTGAGTTTGAAATTAACAATGACATTTCAGATACTGAAGATTTGGTTGAAAATTTAGAAGAATCAGACTCGTAACCAGTGAAAATTAAAACGAGGGAGAAATACTGGTTTCAAAACATGGATTCAAATGGTGTATTTCCACCATCACCATTGAGACGTCGGCAATACAATATTGTCAACGAAACTTCCGGCCTGAAAAATGGTAGTACATTAGCCAACACAATAAGAGGAATGGGGTCTACCCATAAGCTATACCTTTTGTAATTTTAATTTTACAATAAATAATTTTTGATTTGATTTGATTTGATTTGATTTGAATGTTTGCTTTATTTATAAGCGCAGATGTGGTGATAGAATTATGCCAAAAAACGAATCGTCAATTGGGGCGCTTACCCGGGAATAGGATTGAACAATTATCCGAAGATTAATTATATGCTTTCATCGGTATAATGCTGGCTTCCGGCAGAAATCGTACCCGAAAACTAAGTTTGAATGAGTTGTGGATAAGTGAAAGTCCATTTTGTCAGCCGTTTTCACGGCAGCTCTCGTATGTCTCGAGACAGGTTCATAAATATTCGTAGTCACATCCGTTTTGATAAAAGAGAGACAAGATGAGAGAGATTTGAAGCTTCTTGCGATAAGCTAGAGCCAATTAAGTCGATTTTCAGTAAATTGGTAGATGCGTGTAAATCAAATTACGCTCCATCGCTTGATATAACCGTGGATAAGCTTTTGGAGGCGTTTAGAGGCAATTTTCAATATGGCATCAAAATATGGATTGCTGCAGATGCTAAAACCGCATATATATGTAACGGTTCCATGATAACTCATCACAGTGACAATTCAACACACATTTAAAAAGTGATATAAATTCATTAGAAAGGATGAAAAAAAAAAAATTATCCTTACCTAACCTACGTAACCCAGTTAATAATTTTTTGTTTTGTTTTTTTGATGATTTATCCGGTCACTATATGTAACATGCAAGTATACAGCGGTATGATAAATAAAAAAAAGAGAAATAAATCAAGGCAATCGTTTCGTTATGGAATTGGTGGAACCTCAATATGGTACCAATAGAGGCATAACCACAGACAATTTTTTTACGTCAGTACCACTGGCGGACAATATCTTGTCTAAAAATCTGACCGGAAATCCCTAAAGAGTTTTTACCATCAAAAGAAAGGCCATTGTATAGTAGCCAGTTTGGTTTTCTTCTTCTTCGATGGCGCTACAGCCCATATCGAGCTTTGGCCTCCTGCAACAGTCGCCTCCAACTCCTCCTGCCCTCAGCGGCTGACTTCCAGTTTGTCACCTGGAGAAGCTGTGCTGCATCCCCTCTTACCTCATCTTCCCACCTCAGTCTGGGTCTTCCCACTTTTCTCTTTCCACCTGGGTGACCAGTCAGAATTCTTTTTGGGACGCGTGTATCCGGCATTCTCTGTACATGCCCAGCCCATCTCAGCCTGAGGAGTCTCATGTGTGCAGAGATGCTAGGGGCCTTATATATATCGTACAATTCTATATTGTGCCGGATACGCCACTGTTCGCCCTCTTTCACGGGTCCATATATTCTTCTCAGCACCTTTCTTTCAAAAGTATCCAGCATTTCAGCCATCTTTACCGTCAGTGTCAGCGCCTCACATCCATATGCCAATACAGTTCTTACAATGGTCTTATATATGGTTATTTTGGTTTTTCTGTGGACACTACGTGACTTAAACACTGGCAGCAAAGAGAAGTATGTTTTGTTGGCTGCTGTGATTCTCCTTCTGATTTCTGCTGGATCCTCATTGTTCTCTGTCAGGCTGGAGCCCAGGTAGGTGAATTGATCGACCACTTCATATGAGTAGTTGTCTTTAAATAGTGCACTACTTCTTCTTCTGTGTGAGGGGTTCCTGCTCTGTACCATCATTTTTGTTTTGTCACCATTAACTCGCAGTCCTACTTCCCGCGCCGCTGTTTCTAAAGGGTCGAAGACCTCCTTAATGGCTGAAATTGATCTTCCGACAATGTTGATGTCATCCGCATATCCGACAACTTGACTGCTCTTGAAACAAATATTGGAGCCAGTGTCTATTAGTGTTTTTCGTATTACATGTTCGAGCACAATGTTGAAGAGAGTGGGAGCCAGACTGTCCCCCTGTTTAAGTCCCTGTGATACTGTAAATTCTTCCGACAATTTTCCGTCTATTTTGACCTGACATCTTGAGTCTGACATTGTGGCTTTTATGAGCCTAACCAATTTAGGTGGAATCTGGAATTGTAGTAGTATGTCATATAGACACTCCCGATCTATGCTATCATATGCTTGCTTGAAATCAATGAATAGTTGGTGTATGTCTATGTCAAATTCCCAGCACTTTGCCAAGATCTGTCTGACGGTGAACAGTTGGTCTGTTGTGGATCTACCGGTGCGGAAGCCTGCCTGATACTCTCCCAGTAGGTTTTCTGCATATTTATCAATTCTTTGTTTCAGTATCATGGTGTAGATTTTATATGCTGTGCATAGAAGTGATATTCCTCTATGATTTTCGCATTTTAATTTGTCACCTTTCTTGTGAATTGGGCATATTATGCTTATTTGCCATTCCTCTGGGATTTTTTCCAGTGTCCATATTTTAGTTATTAAATTGAGTAGCAGATTTCTCAGATGCTCATTTCCATATTTGAACAACTCTGCCGGGAGGTTGTCTTTCCCAGGTGATTTGTTGTTTTTAAGTTTCTTTAGTGCAGCATTTATTTCTTGCATTGTTGGTGGATTCGCTGATTCTTCATTACTTGATTCAGTGGGGATGTTGGTAGGGTGACTTCTCAGGTCGCTATTAGGGTTGAGAAGTTTATAGAAGTAGTTTTTCCACACTGTTTTTATTCGTTCTTTATCTGATATAATTGATCCATCAGCGTCTTTGCATAGTGTTGTATTCGGTTTGAAACCCTTCTTGAAGAAGTTTACTCCCCTATATGCTTCTCTAGGATTATTATTAACAAAGTCCTGTTCCATTTTTAGCAGTATATCATTCAAGAATTTTCTTTTCTTTCCCCGTATCAGCTTACTCGTTTCTTTTCTCGCTTGTTCGTACGCCTGTCTTTTGTTTCTTGTTGACGTTTCCAAGTACTTCTTTCTGAGTGTATTCTTATCAGCTATCTTTCTTTCACACTCTTCATCAAACCACGGGTTCCTGGGCTGTCTGGGCATGTTTCCGACACTTGATTCCACTGCTCTTACAATTGCTTCTTTTATATCATTCCAATCTTTTTCGAGTGATTCTTGGGAGTTCTGCTCAGTGATCTGATTTGGTAGGCTATTTAAAAGGGCGTTGTGATACTGCTCTTTGCCTTCTGGTGTTTTTAGAGCTTCCGTATTGATTTTTGGAATAGTTGGTGATTTTCGTGTCCTGTTGTTTGCAATTCGGCTCCTATAGGTGGCCACCACCATGTAGTGGTCTGAATCACAGTTGGCACCCCTATACGTCCTTACGTTTGTGATGCTCGTTGCCCCCCTTCTTTCTATCAGGACATGATCAATTTGGTTATGGTGTCTACCATCTGGCGACGTCCAGGTCCGTTTGTGTATGTCTTTTCTTGGGAATTGAGTCGAGGCCACTATTAGGTTTCTTGATTCTGCGAAATCAATCCTTCGGGTTCCGTTATTATTAGCGTGCTTGTGTAGACTGTTCTTTCCTGTAATGTGTTGGAGCAGAGGATCCTGTCCTATCTTGGCGTTAAAGTCCCCAATTACCATCTTAATGTCGTTCGATGGTAATGTGTCGTAGACCTGTTCGAGTTTCTGATAGTATGTATCTTTCATTATGTCCTCTTTATCTTCCGTTTCAGCATGTACGTTGATCAATGTTACATTGAAAAATTTCGTTTTTATGCGTAAGCTGCACATTCTTTCATTAATGGGTTTAAAGTCTAATATGCATTTTCCCATTTTCCGGTCCACAATGAAGGCCACTCCGAATTTATGATGTCTTTCATTTCCACTATGCAGTATCGTATGCGTTCTTGTGTCAAATGGCTCAGATCCTATCCATCTGGTTTCTTGCACCGCCATTATGTCTATTTTATATTTCGTCATCTCCCTAGTGATCTCTCCTAGGGCTCCACTTCTATACAGCGTCCTTGCGTTCCAGGTAGCTATTTTCAAGTCCTTATTTCGTTTGCCGGGTCTTTTCCTAAGTTCAGTTGTTGTCCGAGGCTCTGTGTTAGGATTCGTAATAGCGTTGCTTTTACAGGGAGAGGTTATTAGCCTCTCGCCCAACCCCCTACCAGGAGGGCCAGGGTTTTTCTGTAGGGGTTTCCATCCCTTAGCTGGGGGGTTCCGGTTTTATGGCGCCGGAGATTCGCCATTCATCCTCTCCTATCTGCTATGGCTGATGGTATTGCCATTGGCCACATTGCCCAGGGCTCGCGGGGCTTAAGAGACCACTCGTGGACGCTAGGAGTAGGACTATTGGTAGTGTTGCTGATGGAATGCAACAGTGGCGTTACACGGTATTTGATGAGTGACACATTTTTCCCAGCAAAAAATGCGTCTCCGTGACCCTACCAAACTTTGAGCCCCGCCAGTTTGGTTTTACACCGAATAAAACATTTGTGTCGTATGTGCCTCAGTAAAATAAAGCAGTTTCGCTGCTATCAACTCAATTCCTTGGAAATGAAATAAGCCAAACCGATAGAAAAAAACCAGATATAATTTTACATTATAATTAAACCAAAGGTGCCGTTGACACAGGCGACAAAATGACCTCCGAGTATTCGTGTGTAAGGTCGACAAGAAGATGGCCGTTTCGCTTGTTCATGGAAATGTTAGACATTGCTGCACTGAACACATATTTATTATGGATTCAAAATTATCCGGAGTGGAAAAAAATAACAGAAGTAAAAGGAAATTATTTATAAGACAGCTAGGTTTAGATTTGGCTAAGCCCAATGTAATGAAAAGAAAAAAAACAGCACCGTCCAATTTCACAGACAACAACAAGATGCTTTCGAGACAGTTTAGTTCTTTTATCAAGAAACACCACCCGCAACTGCTGTTACGAATGATATTACGAGTGATTCAAGAAATGTGTCCAGTGTCCCGAACACCGTCGAAAACTTGCAGATTTTGCCCATACAACGCAAAAAAAAGAAGCACTGTAGTTTGTCAAATTTGTCATAAATCTGTATGCACAAGCCAAAGAAAAGGAAAAAAATATATTTCCTGCCGCAATTGCGATGCAATTTAGATTAACAATTTAATATATTTGGTTTAAATTTTTTATTATTTTTTATTTCTCTGTATTGTTTTGTACTTACATATTTTTTTGTTATATTTAAATATAATACATGTGGAATTTGTAATGTTTAATTTTGTTACTCAATATAATATTTCTTTATACACATTTGTTTATTTCATTTAAAAAATAATGATTTTAAAAAGTTCGAAACCCCTGCAAGACTGGCAGCGCCTGTTGTGCCAGCCAGCAGCCAATCGATCGCGGGCCGTCGTTAGATATGCACTCCTCAAACATTTTTTTAGCATCTGCCAATGGTTTATTCGTGTTTTCAGCAATTAAATTACAATTAATATCGCTTTTGACATAAAATATAATAAAAACAAGCGATTGGCTATGAATATTCATATTTGTACGATATTATATCGCTTATTTTGAGATTTGTATTTACTACACAGCACCGGAACGTGTGGATTTTTCTAGCACAGTTAGAGAAAGGTTAAATACTAAGTCTTATTATACGAAAGGGATTAGCGGTGAGAGGAGGGAAAATGGGTAATCTACACAAATGAAATCTCTTTCAAACTATGCCGGTCCCACCACTAGTCAAACAATAGCGGTGAATGGTGATTAGAACTCAAATATTGACCCCAGCGTGTCCAGGCTATGCCCCTATAGCTGGCAACCCACTCCATAAAGGTGACCTGGCCTGCGACGACATTTCACGCCTGAAGGAAAACGAATTGAGCCTTCTCACCACTTCCAGAAATTGCTGCGGCATAATCACCTCCAGAAATCTACGATAGAGTGCGTGCTAGTTGGCTTACATTAACTTCCTGGTCAATACCATTGGAGTATGTGATAGCGCTATGGACTTGTCTCAAATCTTAGTCTTTGTTGACGTCCCTTTTCACACAATAGCATAAGAACAAAAAACCCTTCTGACTGGCCCATATTCACTGGATACGGCTTTACAGCGACATTATCTAACATTCTCCAACTATGAAGCTTAACAGTATGTCAAAGTTCAGCATAAGGATAGGGTTTACGATGTTTATGACACTACCGAGGTAATATTGAATTTGGCGAGGAAGTCTGAAAAATTGATATGTTGGTTTTATAAATAGTAAAATGTATTAGTGATAATCGTTAGTTGACATAGGTCAGCATCGCTCGTTCTTGGTTAAACTGGAACATTTCAATCAGAATTGTAAATACTCACCTGGCTTCTACCCGCTAATAGCAACGTCCTGTGGATGTCCCGTCAACACGATTATTGCCTTTAGGTGAAGCATCCCTTAATTACTACCTAGAATTTATTCTTAAATAGTAAACTCAAATGCATATCTGATAATAATAAATATCTACAATCAGATTTTTTCTAATGTGGCTGGATAATAATATTCTACCTACCGCGATGTATGTACTATGAACTTTCTATTTTATACTATCTATATTTGAGTTGCACATGAAGTTACCCCCAGAATTGTGAAATCAACATCCCCTCCCTAACCTAGCAAGTATTGAAATCTAACACTTGTGGTTCTATCATGTTTTGTTGCGTTTACATGCCGACCCACAATTTGCCGGGCCTAAAGTCCAGCACGCGGTAACACACTTTACCTAGGCTAAGCTCAAATTATCGGTAGAGTGTGAAGCTGCAATAGCTCAGGGTGTCGATCGTTCTTCGACTTATAATTCTGTTTCACCTTTGGTTGAAAGGGGTTATGGAAGTCTTCAGCTATCAGATGAAACAGTATATGGTATATGAAAAGGTTTAATGCATCAAAGGGCATGGTTCCCTGATATTTCATCAAAATTAAAATTCAACACACCTTTAAAAAGTGATATAATCATTAAAAGTGATGAAAAAAAACTAAGTTTAATAGTTATGTATGTAACTTATTTAACCTAGTTTTTGTTTCATCACTTTTCATGACTTTATACCACTTTTTGTAGGTGTGTTGAATTGTCATTTTGAGGATATACCCGGTCACCATTTGCAACACGTCCGTGGGAGCTATCTTAATTACAATCAACGCGACCACTCACTCGGAGGATCATTCTAGGTCTGCCGTTGCGAAAGGCAAGTGCTGCCTAGGCGTTGCGGAGCGCGATAGAACTTAATATTACAGGAATTTAGTAACCGTTACATCACACTACCCCGCCTGCCCGAAAAAAGCGACGTGGCAATGGAGTAACATGTTTAAAAAATCCTCTTTAATGATAACTTAGACGTGAATCGAGAGAGAGCCGTAGTGGAGGCAGGCTAATTTATATTATTGTAATGGGCAATGAACATAGTACATGGTTAAGCAGAGACAAGGCATGAAAAAATATGTGACAACACAAAATACATGATGAATGGCCAGACATAATTCAAAATACATGATGAATGGCCAGACATAATTCAAAATACATGATGAATGGCCAGACATAATTTATGACAAACACAAAACACAATACATATAATTTTACAATAGGGCACAATACATATATCATGAAAAAACACAAGAAAAATATGCAGTAATGACGTTGAACTTGTTATTTTCAGTAGACCCATTGAGATAATACTCAAATGCTCACTAGATCCTTGGAAAACGGAATGGTTGCTTCTTTGTCGCGGAAGGGTTCTACTATCACAGAGGTTAAAACAGCTGCTTTTAGGTTTTGTAGAAATGCCAGTACGAATCCATTATGCTTGTTACGCCAAATGAAAAATTCTAAAAAAAGACCTTGAATTATGTTCACAGGCGCTTTTCGTAAGCCACCTTCTGAAGGTAGGAGCATAATTTTCTATTCGGGGCTCATGAGCACTGTTAAATTTGCAATCCTTGATACAAGATGGTATGCTGGGTTCTAATAGTAAAGAAATCAAACCAGCATATTGCTTTTAGAAGCCAAACAAACATGTATTTAGTATGACAGGGTACAAATTAAATAGTGTACACTTATTACAAAAATAGTCAAATAGTTCAAGACTCACCCCATTGTGACCGAAATAGGATATAACTACACGAATGTATGGCTGAACTAACATATAACACACCACGGATCGTGGCGATTGGTGACTGCAGCGGTGACAATGTCCGGCCCAAGGGACTTTCGTAGAAGTAGAATTCGTTGAGGAATGATGCAGGAACAGCTTGCAGACGAAGCTCGACCCAAGAGCAATTCGTCTCCTTAAGAGAGGTTATGATATGATGCACTCGGAGAGTGAAAATAATGTTCTGAGCCATCCAGCTCCGTCGGCGGGAACAGATTGACTACGTTTTATGGCATCCGAGCCCACTATAGACTTAATAACACACATTACTTTTTCGATCCACATGGCAGCCGAAAGCGGCGCCAACACTCTTTTTCCAACCCGTAATTTAAATCATACTCGCGTTCATCCTGTCTCAAATGGACCGCGAGTCTAGACCATCGCAACCATGGTTTTCCACCCAATCTGCGTTAAATAAAATAATTCAACCAACTAGGTTTTCAAACTTCCACCATTATAAAAAGAATGCGATTGTTTTTAGGAAACAGCCCCCCTCGCTTGCTTCCTTTGGAGAGTAAATCGGAATTTCCTCCCTCGGCGGGAGTGTTGCTCGATCCAAAAAACTATAGACAATTACGCGGAATAGAAAATAAATAAATACTTGATTACCAGTGTATCAATCAAGCACTTTACGCAACTGCATCATACCATGCTGATAGTAAGCAGGAACGTATAATATCTATAATAACTGTAATGTAATTAATCCAATGGGTTATTAACTTTCTAAAACATATTTTCTTCGATATTATCTAAAAATTATATGAGCAGAAACGATGTTTTTGACTAAATCTCGTATTACATGAGGCGATCCAAAAATATTACATTTTTAACCGGCACGACGGCAAAAAAAATTAAAATATGTTTTTGGCAAGAAAGTTTCCTTGTTAAAACTTATTTTTTTACTGGCAAATCTGCCGCTTGGAAATATAACTGTCACATCACTATGTTAATGATGTTAATGCCATCACTATTATTATTGTCGTCCATTGTAAAACAGTGTGTGTATTGTCAGCCAGCAATGTCTCAATAAAATTTCTCCTGTACATCAAGTCTAAATAAACTAATTTAACAGTGACAAGTGTTCCATATAAAGACCCAAAGATCACAGGTAAATTTTTTAACTGTATTTCTGTATGAAATCGGGTCTTAATTTTCATCTCTTCATTTTTTGGGTTCAGTCGCTTGCAAACCGAAATGAACCTTACGGTCAGTTAAAATTGAGGGGCAGAGTGGACGTTTTTTTGCCTGCAGATCCCCGATTTATTTTATTTTTCTCGAAGACTATGCGGAATTTACCCGAAACATACGATTTTAATTCGACTTATCAGAGGTCCGAAACCGCTCAGACAATAGCGTAATAATACTATCAGATAAGGGTGAGCATTGATCATCCTTATCTCCGGATAGGAATGTAAGTGATAGCAGAGTTTAACAAAGGACCATATTCAAAAAATGCCTGATAAAGGCGTAATTTATTAAATTAAAATTACACTGCTCCCACGCTTCTATGTACTTCTGATTTAATAAAAAAAACGTACTAAATAATTTATCGTTACAAATATATCGCTGTTGCGGGAATGTATTACGTACCTAAAAGCCTTGGGAATGTAACAAATAGTTTTGTAACTGTATGAACATTACTTACTTTGAATATGCATCACATATGAAAAATGATAGTCCTTCTAAACTCACTAGCCTCTGACATCGACATTTTCCACCTGAGCATTAATAAATTTAAATCGCCAATTAGGCAATTATGATTGTGTATTTGTATAGTGTATCTTTGTTATTGGAATTTTTTATTCTGTAAATATGCATTTAAAATATAAATAAAAAATATTGATAAGGACATAAATAGATAATACATATAAATACATCACTCGAACGTAGATAACGTAAGGCAGGTCAAATGAATCCATGATGAATAGGTTATACGTTATTGAAATCGATATGTTATTTTATTTTATAATTTTAATAAATTAATCGTATGCAACAATACACAATTCTTTATTTGGGTTAACTATATAGATGTTGAAATAGGTGTGGGACAACTTACTAAAATATTTAGTTGAGTCAATGAGACCTTCTTTTGTTTGTTTTTACGGTTTTCCCCACCAATTTTTTTTTTTAACAAGAGTCCCATCTACTATCTGATTACTGTGGCATTTCCTTTTTGGGTATGCTGCAAGACTACATGGCTTGGGGAAGGAAATGAAATGCGGAAAAAGAAGGTGGGAAAGTACCTGGTTCTTCAGATCTGGTCACCAAATACTGCAAAGGTTTTTTTAAGTAACAGTTTCGACTATGAATGGTGATCTTTCACCAGGGCGATTCTGAGAGTGCTAATTTTGGTCAATTCAATGAATTTCATATTCACTATAATAGGTACCTACAGGTTCTGTCTTTGCTCCTTTACAATCTGGGTTTCTTTAAGGTCTGAATTTAAAAAAAACTCCTTCCTACAGTACCTTCCTTGGCCCGTGTCACCGGAGATTTTCAATTTCGGTTCCAGAAACAATTAGTACCTCCCTTTAAAACCGTCAGAGGAGAAGCAACCAGGATGGTCTAATACCTAAATGATGTTTCACAAAATTTGGGTATAATTATACATGAAAATTTTAAAGAACATAATAAAAATAATTGTGCAATAAACTGTTCCACATTGGAAATGTCAAATGAAATTAAATACTTACGAATAATAATGGACGAATACCTAAACTGGAAAGATCAAATCAACCTTACTGTCAACAAAAAAAGAAAAATATTTTATATATTTTTAAAATTCGTAACGTTCTCTCGTTGTAAAATCTAAGATCGGTCTACAACGCTATAGTACAATCAAATCTCCAATACGCTGTGGTCATCTGGAGAGATGCATACAAACCAAATCTACTCCCTGTTGTCAACGTCTAATTATAAAAATAATATTGAAAAAACAAAGAGATTATCCAGCACACATATTTTTTTAACAATTTAAAGCATTAAAATTTAATGATCTTGTGCGAAAAAAAATTCTAACTCAAGTAATAAAAGAAAAACATTATCACAGCTTTTTAATTGAAAGTCGTAATCGTCAAAAACATATATTTCCAACCCAAAAATGTAACACCACCTTTGCTCAACATCATTACATATATCTAGGGAAAAAATACTTCAACAGCCTACCCGAAAATATCAAAAACGATAAACACCTACTAAAAGCTATTTAAGAGAAATTCAAAGAAAAAATAACAAAATGATGAAACTTTCTTCTTAATAAACTATAAATTGTTAATTTACATATTTTTTTTTTAAATTCAAATTTTCTTAAATCAGAATTAATTACAAACACCAAACATTCTTCATCTTGATGCTCACCACTCTTTTAAACACAAGCGCCTGCTTCTATAGAAGGGAAACATTAAAAAAAAGTTGAAAACTAATTTTATGAATTATTTTAGTCAACATAAATAATTATACTCTGTAAATTGATTAATTATTAAATTTAAAACGAAAATAATAACTAATTTCATTTTTGAAATGAACTTCATACGAATGAAAAGACAGGCCAACGTCCATTATGTAACAATCACATATGATGTAAGACAAAATATACCGACAAATTACATACAACAATATAACTGACCATCACACATACATCCATAGAACAACTTTATATTAAGAGTGATTCAAATTCAGAAAGCAATACTTATACAACAAAAGTCCCTGAACCATAACAAATTAAGTAAAAAAATAAGTGCAGAAACGTGCGCAAATATTTTTGATAATATTCTTTGTAATTATATCCCAACATGAACTGACATTAAAACTATAAAAATTAAAACTAAATTTAAAAAAAATAAAACCTTATCTTCCATGGCTTGATCGTGTCTATTATAACAAAAGAACTGTTACATCGCCTGGCAAAAAAAAATCCCCTAGATAAAAATATCACCACATATTATAAAAAATTTAGAAAAAAATTAACCTCATTGATTAAAACAACTTACAAAAACGAAATTTGAAAAATGAAAAAAAGTCTTGGCTAAAAAAAATGTATAACATATATGAAAAACAATAAATGAAATAAATGATAGAAAAAAAAACAAAAAAAACCTAATTAAAAAATTGTCTTGTTAAAAAATGAATTGACGCCATAAGAAAACCGACAAAATGTGCTAATGCCCATAATAAATATTTTGCTTACGTCTAGCCGGACAAAACTTAGCCACACGAATCGATGAAAATTATAAAATAGATAATTTCGAAAAGGACTGTCTTTAACAAAATAATCTGACTGTTTTCCAACCGGTAACCATAAATGACATTGAAAATATTATAAATGAATTAATAGGTAAATCTGAACCAGGATTTCATGGAGTCACGGTAGAAATATTGAAACCATACAACAATTTATTAAGTACTCCAATTACACACATTCCAAAAATATGTTTGAATAGTAGAATATTCCCATCAGTTTATAAAAAATCTATCGTTACACCTGTTTTTAAATCAGGCAGCCTTGACGAAATATCAAATTATTGACCTGTATCTCTTGTCTCAAACCTTGCAAAAATTCTTGAAAAGATTTAAAAAAAACAACTCATGTATTATATTGAAAATAATAAAATACTTAGGACGGGTTGTTTCGGAGAACTTGAACAATTCTTCAAATTTTAAATTTAATTTTCAAGTTCTGTGAAAGATTTTTTCAAGTTCTGTTTTAATTTCAGTTTTTTCAAGCAACTAGCCTATAATGATATAATAACAGAACTTGAATAGGACTTTCACAGAACCCGGAAATGAACGTTGAAATTTGATGAATTTTTCAAGTTCTCCGAAACAACCCCTCCTTAGTCAAATGGTTAAATTAAATAACACACGGACGGGTTGTTTCGGAGAATTTGAACAATTCATCAAATTTCAACGTTCATTTCCGGGTTCTGTGAAAGTCCTATTCAAGTTCTGTTATTATATCATTATAGGCTAGTTGCTTGAAAAAACTGAAATTAAAACAGAACTTGAAAAAATCTTTCACAGAACTTGAAAATTAACGTTGAAATTTGATGAATTGTTCAAATTCTCCGAAACAACCCGTCCAGTGAAGACGAAATTTTGTAATTTGGAATTTTGCTTATTATTTACGTAAATCAAATGTTTAAACTATCACTTCATGGGTTAACTAATAACTTTTCCTGACGGCTCTGCAATAATTATCAATCTAATGTTCAATCATAAATCATAAATCTAATGTTAAACATCTCGGAATCTGAATAGATAAAAATGTTAAATGGAAATACCACATCAACCTCACCGTTGAAAGTTTAAGAAAACTTATCTGTCTTCTATAACATACATATACCTCTTATATAACATATCAAACAAGATAAACTATCGAAATTGTCTATTATACATTAATACAGTCCATATTTGGAGAATAGCATTATTGGGTGGGGAGGGGCCTTTAAAGCTACCTCACAGCCCATAATAACAATACAAACTCGGGAGCTCACCTTATGGAGTAGTAGAATAATTAGGAATTCTTTTACGTTGTAATTTCTTTGTAATTGGCATTTTGGTTCTTTAAATTTTGTGTGTGATACGATATTTTTTGTTTTCCTTACTTTTTTATATCGAGCGAAAGATTATTGAATGCTTTTATTGCATGGTGTTTGTATTTGTCAAAAGCTTGTGTTTACCGCCGGTTTTTTATGTTTTTTTTATCCTTGTCTAACGTGTCCTAATGAAAGTTTGCGATTGTTTAAATTTGTTTTTTGGTCGAACATGTAGTTTAGTAGTGTTTTTATGAATAATTGTCGTCTATCTACTACGTCAAATGTGTTGAAGATTTTGTTTGTGTCAGTCATTCTGTTTTTTAAGCATTACCTTTATGATGGTTTTCTGTGCAATATACATTATACATATTGCTGAGTTTGTATCTCCTCCGCCAATGATTTTATATTCTATAATTGATTGATTGTTTCCATTTGTTTTAATTTATAAATATTTCAAGTTTAGGAAAATGTTTATTGTTTTGAGGAATTTATTTTTAAATCGTTTGATTTGACCAATCATTTCATATTCTACAATTGGTTGACAACGAAATACAAAATAGAATGTTTTCATTTGTTTTAATTTATATATGTTTCAAGTTTGGGAAAATGTCTATTTTTTTGAGGAATTTATTTGCAAATCGTTTTATATAACGTAATTTGAGGTTTTGGTCAATAACGATTCCTACATATTTTATTTCTTCTGTTTTTTTCTATAGTAGGTCAATCGCAGATATTGGAGTTTATACATTCGTGTATTGTTGTGTGGTTTGTATTCATTAGTTGATATCAGCACTGATTGCGGAATGCTAACTTTGCTTTTTAAAAATGTTATTAGTGCTAATCGTATTTAGTCGTCTCTTGGAGTTTCCTGCATTTACTCTTATTAAAATATCTATATATGCCTCTCTGTTTAGGAACATAGGCATATCCGAAAAGTGCTGGACTTTTGTCGTTACCGCACAAGATTAATCTTCTTGCCCTGCATTAGCTGAGTCTTAAGTGACAGTATTCAAAATTTAAAAAATGTTGGAAGGTAATGGTGCTTAATTTTTGGTTATTATGACGAGTGGTGCTATTTCCTTATTTAGCCTGGATTCGATTTGACTCACGCCATGTCATTTAATAATTTTAAATATGCTTCTTCAGAACACTTTTAACAAGTTACATTCTTTAATCACAAACGCATTGACGCCACGGATCAAATACTTTGCTTAAAGTTTTTTTTTCCTTCTCAATGTTACTACTAGGTCTTGATATTTCAGATTTAACACAAGATGTTTTTTCAACTGTAGACAAATTTAATTTGGAAAACCACATCTTCCTTGTTTTCTTATCCCCAAAACCAAAAATTTAACTCAGAATTAAGCCTTGAAGTAAAGCACTTATGAAAAACAGATAGGCCATGAATAAGTCTTTTGAAAACTGCCCGAAAATCCATACTAGCCCGAATTGATAGAAAAGGAAATTGAACCTTCTGACTTCCCAAACGTAATTTTTATCTCTTGAAATACTCGCATGTACGTTGCGCGAAGAGTAATAAATAGAATAAAGAATGCTAAACAAAAGCACAGTATTCAAAATAATAAATATGAAGACCGGTAAAACTACTGTTAGCCAAAAACCGTATCCGCTCGGATAGAAAAAGTTATTACTCAAATTGTTTGAATAGCTGTCAGAATGAAAACCCAGAAGAGGAATCATCGGTATAAAGGGAAACAGCCACCCAAAAGGTAGAGCAAGAAACGGTTTTTAATTTTCAGAATATTTAATTGATTTAAATACAATCGTTTGATAATAAAATAAAGCCATCACAAACATCCAAGAAAAGGTTGAAAGAACCGAGTAATGTGAAATAATTCCGGAGACAAAGCATGTATTTGTGCATGAGTTTTTGTCATCTAAGTCATGTGTGGAAACACACAAGAAGTTCAACAGCAAGATTCCTATTGAGGCAACTAAGTTCATCCTAAGCTTGTGAACCAAGACATTTCTCTAGATCTTCAGTAGAATTCCTGTGAGGACAACAATAAACAGACTGAATATGGACAAAATGCAACCATAAAAGGAAATGTATGTCAACACTCGATAGTGAAAATGACTTACTACATGTTTCAGGTTATCTTGGTTGTGGGCACCATTAATGGTAATAAGCTGAACGAAATGCGTGAGATGATAACATCTGCAAGTTTCCCAGCCTTTGAGGTCGGTTTCTTCTAGAAACTCGCAGCCTTCAATAGGACTACTGGCCGCTGGGTCCCAAACCAAAATCCCAGAAAACGCACTCCCTGTTTTCACGTTTTTTTCCTGTCTTACACACATTAGTCTTAAAATTTAAATCTACGTATTCATTTTTACCTAACTTAGAAATATTTCCTATTTTTATGCCGATGATTTTCCCGTTAACTCTTTTCAGATCGTCGCCAACTTGTTGTTTCGTGTTTGAAAATGCTTTGTCGTTCTGATAAACTATAAATAAGAGATGCGCACCTCCAGTCGGTTGGTTGCTTAGAATTGATGACACATTAACCAAAATAATACCCTGTTCAGAATAATCCGTAGGTGAATCTGAAAAAAAAAACATTTTTGTAAATATAATCGACACGCGACATTTGACTCTGATTCATTGGCAGAATCACTTTACTAACTAAAGCTTCCAAATATTTTGGGATTTCCGATGGAATTGTATCATTTTCTCCTAATTTAAGAATAGCGTTCACCATAGTTGCAGCATTTTCCAGACTAGTTGTACTAACAGGAAGGTCCATCATAGCATTCATAGTCTGCATCACATGTTGAATCTGCTCAGCTGCATCCTGTGGAAAAAAACTACACATTATTACCATTTTGTCACTTTTGTATAACTTCGTAATGTTGACTGAACACGAAAACTGTTGTTGTTGACATCTCCAATGTATTACACATGTTTGGTAATATGATTATGTCTGACAATTTAAACAATAGATCAGGAGAAATTTAAATAAGATCATAAAACATAGCCAAAAAGATTTCAAAATAAAATTGAAAGGTCACTGAAAACTATTAAAAACAGTATGTTTTTTTTATGGTGAGCGCGCGCTTACGCCTTTATTTGCATTTTTATTGTGGATTGTGTTGATAAAAGACATACTGTTTTGGTGGTTTCAACAATTCCCCCATTTCTCCAAAAATAAATTTCCTCACTTATTCGAATGAGGATTGAACATATTTCCGCTCCTTATAACCCTTTTAATATGCATGTGCTTACCCTCCTTTAGATTTCAATCTCTGTGGTTTAGAAGTGAGAACTTTAGATCACATATTTTTTGGTTGTCCCTCTAAATAAATATCCTCTCTTCATAGAAATCAAGCTTTATCTAAAATCCTCTCCAGTTAACATCTCATAATCATAATTTAACACTGAATTCGACTCCAATCTTCCATATAATTTTGAAATTTGCCAAGTTAAACAAAATTAATGTTTTAATTCACCTTTCCGACATGATTTGAAATGATGGCCTAGAAAATGGGTGCCCAACCTTTTCAGCAGCGGGGCCAGATTTTAGAAATGAGATTTCCTACCGAGCCGTACTAGAGGTGAGTCGTACTAGCTCGTCTTGATACTTAGAACAACTTGTACAAGTACAATATATACTTAGTCTAAATACTTGTTCCCTAGTATTTCGCACTTGTACTTACTTTTACAAGTAATGGTATGCCGAAAGGAATTCTTGTATGGGGTATTGGGGTATTAGTCACTCGGTGATGGTTTCCGCAAATATTCTCTATTATAGACTCCATGGGTGGAGAGGGGGGTGGTTAGAGAATTTCTGTGGAGGGTAATTCCCCATAAAAATTTCTGAGTGCGTGAGTGCAAATCCATGTGCGGAGGGTAGCTAGAAAATTGCCTGTCGAAAAATTCCCCACATTTTCTTCATGTCTTCAGGTACATTTGCTTTACGTACAATACGTATTTCGGTTAGAGGAACACCCTTCTTAGCATCTTGCAGCTGGCGAGTATTGCGTATACGGGCCGCAAAATAAGTCCAAGACTTGAATGACTCGCAGTACTCGCAAGAAGCGCAATAATCGCAAGACGCGCAATATTCGCAATACTGATAGTTGAATCAATGTACTGAGATATTTCCATATACAAGATATGATATGAACTGCGAACGTTGAATGTTTTTTTGGTGGTTTTATGTTCAGTAGTTCACGTTAAAACCCAGCGGGACACAAGCGGCCCACGGGCCGCGGGTTGGCCATCCTTCGCCTAGAACATCCTTGAAGGTCGAAAGCAAAAAACATTTGAAAAAAAGATAAGTACAAAATTGTTTGTTCTTCTTTCGGAAATATATATTAGAAGTATTCGTGTCCAATGTCATCGCACTATGTGTTTTAATTTATTGATAGTTTTCAGCAACATACTTTTCTCAACTTAAATGATTTTACTTTTTGAACTGTTTCGTTAATTTGTGCTATCGTAAGCACATGGATACACATCCAGTAGTAGTTTGTTTTCACTATATTTTTTATTGAATTTTGGGTCTGTATAACGGTCACGTACTAAAATCGACATATAAGCCACAATTACAAACACATATATATGTAATACAAAAAACTTATATTTTCTCCTAGTTTTGTAGCAGGGTCTTCGGTAGGCAGATCATCTTTCGATAAAAGGGAAAAATGTGAGAGCACATTACATCTGCAGAAAGCTAATCCTCCAACATCAAGTTCCTTGAGATGCCGTCTTCCAATATAATCCACTTGTTGTCAAATTAAACTCCCCGTGTGCACATACGTTCCCATTGCCATTATTATTTCTCATTTTAATGTCAACATGTTCGTTTTCACCAAAATGAGATTTGTCTCCTAGCCTTACGCTGATAATTTGATTAGTTGACTTAAATGCTTCCTCATTTTTATACACCACAAAGGAAAGTCGTGAATTCGGATGTGCACTCAGCATAGAAGACACATTGACCAAAATGCTGATGTTTTCTAAATCTTCAAATGTTGATTCTGAAAGAAAAAACTTTAATAATTATTACATTTTAACGCGTAATTGGTATACAACTAACAATAAAATAAAATAAAGGGATCTCAAAAGTTATTACTCAAGATAAAGTTACTTTTAAAAGCAAAAAGGGGTAAGTATATGGTATGATTTAAAATCAATCAACGTGTAAATAGTCGACTGATATAAATATAAATCGCATACTTGACGATATCTGGTAATGTTCTAAGAAGCTCTTAAGAAGCTTCACCAAATCCATATTTAGATATTAGTTTGGGTCCGAGACACAACAACACAAAACCTCTGCACAAATAATAAAGCGTTTTTAGGACCATCAAAAACTCTTCATCAAAATGATAATATCTAATAATTAAGATGTTTTATAAATACTAACCCGCGGTTAATAAATCCACTGAGGAAACGGGAGAACCAACTCCCGCCAATTTGACTCTGATTCCTATGACGGGAGTGTCAGAATTATCATTGTCTACGATCACGATAGCCATATTAGGTAGTACAATTTTCATTTGGTTGTTATTTGTCTGTAGTTTCACTCTTCTGGCTAAGGTTTCCAAGCTTTGGAAGATTCTGTAGGTTATCCTAGGAGGTATAATCATATTGTTTTCCTTTTCAAGGAGGTTGCTGATCATCCTAATGACACTCTCGAAACTCGTAGTGTTCATAATGGTATGTTTTACATCTTCTAAGTCTTCAGGGGTTTGTATCAAAAAATTTAGCCGCTCTTCCGAGGTCTGTCAGAAAGGATTTTAAAAGTATTTATTTATTAACATCTCTTTGAATCCTAATCCTTTCTTCCCCTTGTCGGGTAAATATCGCTTCAATAAGGCTCCTTCAAGTATCCGCACTTCTTCGAATTCATCCACGCCACGGCCATTCAGTATGTCTTCTGGGATTCCAAAAGGCGTCCAAGCCACCTCATTTGCGACATTTCTAGGTAGCTTTGAGGAAAATACTTACTTGGAGAAGGTAACTCCAAGCTATGAATACAAAATCAAGTAGTAAAAAACAAAGTTTTCATATTTAAAAATGCTCCTTTTGGTTTGAGTGAGGATTGAACCTTCTTCCGGGTATTAACTGCTGTAAACTTTTAAAATGTTTTTTAAAACTTTAAAAAAATATAAGCCGATTGCCGAGATTTATTACGTATGTTAATTTCTGTAAAATTTTATAATGTTTCCAATTTGGTGACTGAGTGAAACCAAAAAATGGTAAAATGCTTTTTAATCGACAACGAGTCTGTCTGTCGAGTTTCGGCTAGATCTGATGTTAAAAGTAGCTGGGAGCAGATTATGTATTATCTACATATTATAATTATATTTTTTAAATTGTAAATTCAAATACAAATGAAAGAGAAAGAAATGTGATTAGTGTAGTGAACCGTGTTATTTATAGGCTTGCCTTTCGCCTAAACTCAAGATTTGCTTTTGTGCAACGAAAATTTACAAAATACTCACTAAGTTCGCGATGTTTTGTTCACAGTAGTTTAATTTGGAGATTTTCCAAACGGCTCCGAATCTATAGTTGCCTACACATCTGTACTCTTGGCACAGGTCTTTTCTCTTTATGACATCGTTACCTGTACATTTCATAAAAATCAAAATCATGTTCCACTATCATATTGTCCAGATCAAACAGAGCAATTATTAAAATAATTATTAATGTATTTTATACACTGGTAATATTAACAAATATCAGAGAAATATGAAACAGAAAAGACCCGGGAATTGAGCCCTCTCAGACCCTCCTTAGTCTTGCGGGGACAATACCTGGTAACCCATGTTTTTATCGTAAGCAAAAGATCGCACTTAAAGAGTTCGTAATTAACATTTGATCGTAAATTACCATTTGATCTTAAATTACGATTTGATCTTAACTTTAAAAATTACTGTAAATAGGAAAATTCGCATAGAACAATATGTCAGTGATCAATCTGGGCCTCCTCCAAAAAAGAAGTACAAAGACAGCACTCAAAGACAAACCACTATTAAGAAGAACTGGCTTCAAGAACTTAAAGACAACGATATTATTGAATAATTTCGAATAGCCCATATATTATACTGAATAGAATAACGCCAATCGTTCTTTAATTGAAAAAATACATTAGCTAGATTTATTTACTGTTTTTTTTTATTTAGATTTGTGTTATATAAACTCTCTAAAACCAGCATTTAAAATGATAACGATAAGTAATGAAATGCATTGTTTGCAGTTTACTACACATTATTCCATAAAATAAATGATTACACGTAAACTATATCAAACCTTTTTACTTTAAAACACAGACACAATTATTTGCCTACGGTCGTTTTGACTGTAATCATTTTGCTTACGATCATTTTTCTCACGATCTTTGATCTTTTGAATACGATAATTTTATCTATAACCACTCTACATCATTGAGGTTGTCATTTGCAAAAAAAATTCATGCTTTTTTTTTTTTTTATAATTTTTTTTTTTTTTTTTTATATATTCAATAATATTGTTATTGGGTTTATAAAACAGTTTATTTTTAAACAAGTTCTGCTGTGTAATTATTATTACGCGTGACAGCTGTTTCGCCCTCTGAAGGGCGAAACAGCTGTCATAATCCGAAAGCTATTCTAATTAATGAACAAACAAATATAATTCGTTCACCCCTACTAGATATCTTCAAACCTAATGCAAATATGAGTGCACTATGAGGTACTTAATTATGCTATTAAAATAACCCTATGAGTCATCGTTTGGGAATAACTAACATAAAGACATTCAGTCAAATTTAAACATTACACTAATTGGGGAAACTTTGCTGGGGTAATAACCATTAATAATTTTTAATATTTTACTTAGAAATCAATTAAGAAATCAGTAAATGAAATTAAAATACCTACCTAGAAATAATATAAATGTATCGTCTGTAAGTGGGCTACCCACAGTTTGATAATGCCTTCAGAGGGCGAAACAGCTGTCACGCGTAATAATAATTACACAGCAGAACTTGTTTAAAAATAAACTGTTTTTATAAACCCAATAACAATATTATTGAATATATAAAAAATAAAAAAATAATATGGAGTTCTACAAATTAAACTTAATAACAATAAATAAATTTCATGCTATTTTTAAATTTCTGAGGTCATAAGATTTTGAATTTTTGGAAAACTTCTGAATATATAAGCAGACAAATGGTTTATATTCACGGCCGGCCGAAAAGCTTGCGCCACACGATACATTTGAATTATGAATTATCCTGCGTGTGACGTCGCGAGAAACAATTGGAAAAATGTAACAAATTTTCACTTTGAAAGCTCGTAACTTCGTCATTAGATATCGAAAAATTAATTTTACTGTCGTTATTAACTCTATAAATATAACGATCCTAGTTAAGATATCGAGACTCTATTATTATCCTTATTTTTTATCGATATAATATCTCAATTTAAGAATTCAAAAAACATTATTCTCATAAATTCCCATATTTGTGGCTATCTTTTGTACGATTGCAAAGTTCTCCACCAATAAATTTTCAACTTAGTTAGTGACTTGAAGTTGATTTTCAATTAAACGGGATATGTTGACTTTTCTATAAGTCTAGAATTGAATTTTAATAATCATAGATTAATGCATACAAACAGCAGTTTTATTATTAATCCTCGTACATTTTATTTTCCACCAAAATTAATTTCTTACAAATTTCTAATAAAAAAGCACTTCACTACCTTCTTCTTCGTTACCTCCTTCTTTAGCTAACATTTCGGACAACATTACAATTTCCATCATCTCCCCTGGTGATGGAGACTGTAATGCTGTCCAAAACGCTGGGTAAAGAAGGAGGTAGCGTAACACGGCATAGTACTCCAAATATAAATCAATTTAGTAACTGACAAACTTTCGCTAAACTTTAACGTAACTGTTTTAAAAAATAAAGAAAATTAAATAAATAAATATATTATCGGTATACTAATCGCATGTGAGACCGTAAAAGATTAAATATTTCGAACATAAATTGTGGTAATCAATTAAGAATACATATATTTAATGAAAATATATTACCTATTTCAATTTCCGGAACGAATTGAGTATCCTCGCAAAATAACAGTTTCCTTGTGAATATGACATCCTCCTTTTCAAAGTAATTTAACAAAATGTGATCCCCTTTTGTGACGTGTAACAATATTTTGTCATCGTAGTCCAATTTCTCTGATATCGTAACATTATCTAAAATTTCACTGTTAATTATCGTAATTCTTGTGTCCAGATCTTTTGGGCAGTTGTCGTTAGGACAAAGTTTTCGTTTCAAATCATCTGAACTTTGAGATTGAATATCCAGCAAATACCTTAAGAACTCAACATCTTTTATCATTATCACGGATGTGTTTTTATATAAATGTTTATTTTTCACAAATACAACCTTTTCTGAGTCGATTGAATAATAATCCCTTTTGTTTGTGCAAAGACACCAATAGTTTCCATTTTCTATTGCCGTGACACCGAACTCTTCGGTATTATTCAAAACCTTGATTTCCATTCGTATTCTCTCTATTTTGTTTAGGGATTCGTGGAAACACCAAACTTCGTCCAATATTGGTATGGGTTGGGAGATGTTAAAAATGATGAAATTGTTGCTAAAAACAAAAATAATGAATTTCATGACAATCCTTTCGTTGTGCTAACAGTTGGTTAAAATACTATTTTGAAAAAATAACAATTCACATTAAAGTTCCTAATCGACGTAATTTTAGTGGTCATATATACTCTTAATACAGAACAACTTGAATTATTTAACCCTTAGCGCCATTATTGGGTGAGTAGGATCCCACAACATGCACATTTTCGGAAATGTTGTTATTATTTTTTTTCAGTACCGCACAAAAGCTCACGTTTTATCTTATAGTAAACGCCTTGGGACCTAGATCCCCACATGTAGTAATGTAAGAAGTATTAACTATTTTTTTTGATTTTTTATTATTTCGCTTATTTTTTTGTTATTGTGCTTTATGTTTTCTTTTTCTTATTTCTCCTTACATATTTTTTATTTCATATTATATATATTTTATTTATCTTTCTTGTTTAGAATTTCTACCTGTCTATTTCTAGTTCTATTTCTATCACTTACACTGATCCCAATGATAATTTTGTAATTATAATCATACTTGTTGCTCTTGTTGCAGCTGCATTTCTTATGGCAACTGTAAAAAACCTTTAAGTCATTACAGCCGATAGTTCCAATAAGTCGCTTTGGCTATAATAATGCGATTTGTACTAACTTTTTACGCTTGCATCTACGTTCGCCTTCAATACTTAACTATCCTATTAAAATGTTTCATAATGACTTACTCTGTGCGTGCATATTTGATCTCCACTTTGGTTCGTTCTGGAGAATTCTCGTGCAATCTGCCATCGCCTCCTTGTACGTCTGGCAAGATACACAACCTCGGGAACTTCTGGTCACACCTGGCAGGATTCAACTCGTTGTTCCGCACGTCCACCGTCGCGCAGTCTCCCGGTGCACTGCCCATGGCGTTCGTGCTCCATCCCTCGAATATCTTTGATGTAAAGTTCTCTACCATTCCCATGTTTTCATCTCCGATACGCCAGTTCACGAATGGTCCATTTTCATAAACTCTCTCGTAGTCAGTCCAAAAAATATAGTTCTCAAGTTCTTTTGACTGCTCCAATTCATAAATCGATATGTTTTTATAAAAATCGATTGGGACTGTATTGCCATGGCATCTATCATACTTCTCCGAGCTAGTTTCTGGAGGTTTAACCATGGATGGCCCAGACGTCGGGAAACCATTTAAAGCGAAGCTGATCCCAATGAGACCCATCATGCTTACAACAATCTCGAATGCAAATTTCAATACCATTTTGAATTGATGATTCAGGGGGGAAACCAGGTAATATATTCACTAAGGTATAAAATTAAATCTATTTTAAATAAATTTCTTATTATATAATATATTATTAAATTCTACGTCGAATTATTCAATTCCTTAGTTACACATGGCATTATTATATTGTATTAAGGCAATCTATTATATTAAAAGTGTAGCACCATTCTGGCGGACTTAAAAAATTGTTTAACTTTCCATTTTTAACTATAAATAATCATTTTTAACATGATACAATACTCAACTAACTCTTTTTCTTCAGTTCTGAAAAAAAGAAAGAATATAAATACAATTTGATTATTTTAGCATTAAAAATAAGTATGTAAAGGTATTATGTAAAAATTCTAACTGAACTAATTATAATTCTAATATGAGTGTAAAAGGGTTATGGATATTTTCAGAATTGGCTTAAGTGGTTAAATTGTTGTCGCTTGTGTTATCTCCCTCATTGCATTTTAAGACAATTCCAGCAGAAAATTATCATGAAATGGTTTTGATTCTAGTAAATACCATCGTTGAATCTGAAATTACAACGAACATTCTAGAACACAAATTACACAGGTCTGCAACGTTTTTTTTTCTTTGAAATAAGAGGTAATTCCCATGTATTTTTGGTTGCTGAATTCGGGAAAATTATCAAAAAAATTCCATCACGTAAGGTTTTTCCGCAAAACGCAAAATACTGTGGGATTGCCTATCTTTAGTCGCAAAACGGGGTTTATTGCGGAAATATATATTTTTTTAATTTTTACAACTTATTATAAGATAATATTTTTTTTTTTTTTTATTTAATATCAAAATAATATACAAAAATCAAAAAGTCCCAATAAACTACTTTAAAGTAGTTTGTCATTGGGTGCTTTTAACTTAAACAGATTATATCAAATGTATACATTCATATCATGAGAGGTGTAATACAATAAAAATAAAAACAAAAAACAATTAAAGCGTATGCAGTTAGAAATAGTTTGTATTAGAGTCTAGTACAAACTATTTCTTTCAGCTAGCCAATTTTTCAACAAAAAATTTCTTTTTATATTTGTACATTTTTTGATTTCTGCAGGTAACATATTTAAACAATTTGGTATCATGTAGTCTAGCGTTCTTTTTCCATATTTGTTTACATGCTTTGGTACGATTAGTCCTTCATTTAATGTAAATCGAGTATTGTAAGTGTGTTCCAGTCTATTTATGTACATAGGGCTATTTATGTGCTGAAAAATTATTTTATACCACATAATTGCTCTTACCGAGAGGATTTTCAGATTTTGATAAAGGTGTGGAACATTATGCCTTTGTTCATATAAACTTTTATGAGCTAATAATTTAACAAGAGAATTTTGAACTGCTTGAACATGATTTATATTTGTTTTAGAGGAAAATCCCCAAGCTGTAATTCCATACCTTATGATAGATTCAGCTAGTGATAAATAAAAATTAATTTTTATAGACCGAAACAACACATTTAGTAACTCATGACGATAAAATTAGTCAGCTTTTAATCATATATATTGGGAGAGAGCCTCGAAACCACAGCGATGACTGCTACTTTTGTTCGTGCAATGTGCAAGGGTATAATACCAAAAATAAAAAACAAATTCGCTACCCAAACATAGATTCAGCACTCCGCCCAGTCCCTCACGGACCTGGCATTCCTACACCACAAGAACCCCAAAGCCTGGACGATTTGCCATCATCAGAAAGTGAATCAGAAGAAAGTTCTAGTGACGAGTTTCAAGTAGGCGACTCCAGTGGACCTCAACAATTTTCTCAAGCTGAATTAAATGACCTGATCCGAGATTTAAAATCTTGTTGCAGTTAGTGAGAAGCAAGGTGAGAGGTTTCACCAAGATATCAAGGAAATGGAGAGAAGGTATCAAGGTCGATGGGAAAAAAATATGATGGGCGACTACTGCTGGATGCTGCATAGGGAAAATATAACGTCCCACAAACGAAAAAGCACAAAACGAAGCTTCCAAACTAAAAAAAAGCATATTTTATAAAGATTTATAATTGCATATGATGTAAATAAAATATATTATGACTTAAAATTAATTAAATTTGTATAATTTTATGATATTTTCTTTTGAAAATTCCCTACAGAAGTAGTGTAAGGCGGGTTTTGCCTATATTTTAATTTCCACTTTGCGGAAAATCCTTACGTGATGGGTCAAAATGAATGGCATTCTCGAATTCAGCATTCCAAAATACATATAATTCAACCATTACCATTTTAAAAAAATTCAAAAATGTCAATTTGCAGACCTGTGTTATCAATGACATATTCAATCTTGCCCGTTTTCGTAGAAAGCTGGGGTTCGATTTTTTTCCTTTAATTTCTCTTGAATCCCTATTTTCATGAAAACTGTTAAATACAGACTTGGTGGTACTGTGAGGATCTCAATAATTATACGCGTGTGCGGATAGAATGTTTATTAACACTTTAGAACGGATTGTCTACTACTATCTTCTTAGCTGTCGGTTGGGAAAAGAGAGCGAGCAGATGCATCCATCATCTTTTATACGTCGATCTGTCATCTCGCTCTTACACATTCAAAAAGCAGGCGTACCACCTAAAACCTTTCTTACAAAAACTAAATTTTAAATATTATACTATGAACTGATTTAGAACAGACGGATAACCACGATTAAAACATTTATATTTTAGAGGTGAATTGTAAGATTTTTATGTGGTTTTAAGTCTAAACACTACAATCTGTGTTTTTTTTTTTAAACTTAAAATATATAAATGTCAAAAAAGTTGACAAAGTTCTGTAAACATTTGCTTCTTTGCACTATGGCATTAATATTAGAGGCGTATTGATTTATTTAAAAAAAAATCGTTGATTTTTTTTTAGATTTCTCTTCCGCAAAACAAATAAACCACAAATTTTAACTTCCCTTCATAGAAGGCGGTCTGCGGCAGGACAACGTCTGCCCGGGCCAACTAGTTTCCCATTAAATTTAGTTTTTTTTCCCATTTCCACCACATACTGATGATTCAATTGATCATCTTTAAGCATAATCTATACCAACACTTTGTCGAATCCTATAAATAAGAGTAGCGTTGATAAATTAGTTTTAATGATTTGTCTTATTTGTAGTGTTATTGTAATTTCTTTTTTACTTTATGTTACTCTTACGTTTTACTAATATTGCTTCATATTTAGTTTTTTTTTTTTAAATCATTTCTAAATATTTTATCATTATACTAGTAATCACAATTTTACAACTTTGTATTTTGTAGCTAATTTACAATGGATTACATCTATTTACTGTCAGTATCTCCTGTATAATACAGATATTCTCCAATGTAAACTGCATCATGTATCACTTTTATTTAAAAGCCTTTTTAGGCGTACATATAAATAATATTTATTTCCAACCAAATTTCGATATGGTAAAATCATGTTTTGTAAATTACAAGAGTATTACTTCATGAAATGAGTGGGTATTTATTTATTTACTGTGTGATGTCAAGAATAAATTAACACAGAGTACAACTATGCAGAGCGTGGTATTGAGTGAGCTTGGTCCCAGCGCTCACTCAGGATAATAATAATAATATTAATGTTTTGATAAAACTATACTAACAGACCGGACGATTAGTCATAATAAACCCCATATAGTTTTACATGACAAAATTTAAAAAAATAACTTAATAAATAACCATTTGATCTCTGGTGAGTTGACGTGTTGTTCTTGTATTGTTCTGTATTTATTTTGCTCATTTAATGCACTTGCATAATGTTGATTGACTAGATGATCATTTGTGGAAGGGTTTAGTTTTTCCTATGGGGAAGATTTAACCCGGACATAAAGTCGAAAATATAGTAATTACAAAAAAAACTGTCTCTTTTCTTTTAAATAATGTTTCTGAAAAACTTTGTTTAAATATAAGTAAGCACTCAGCTAAAATAATTAATAAAAGATTTAATCAAGACTTTAGAATCGCGATCAGATTGAGAAAACCTGTTTAGTTAGTTGCAGATGTACAGGAAGTATATATAAATAGCGGAGCATAAACGAAGGAAGAAAGTAGTGAATGAATGAAGAAAGGAGTATGAGGAGAGTATTATAATATAGTAGAAGTAGTCGGGGACGCCCGAGGAAATCATGGCACGATCAAGTGAATCAGATACTCGAGTCGGGCCATGTCAAGAGTCAGAATAATAGAAGAGTATGTATAAGACGATGGATAAACGTGAATAAGGCAAGGAGTGTGTGCCAAGACCGAGTTGTTTGGCGGTTCGTCCTCTCTGCCTACCCTTGCGGGAAACGGCGTGTTAGTTGGTTAGCGGAAACAAATATTAGACTGAATTAGACCGGCAAGTAGATAAATTATTGAAACTTTGATTACAATCGTCGATTGACTAACCCGAAAAGAATAATTGTACAAAAATCAAAGTCGGTGAGTGGAAAACACAAATTATTTAATTTCAGATGCTACCGAAAATATCTGCCGGTAGACGAGGAGAGAGATCCTAAGAAAAACGAACACCTTATAATATTGCATATTTCATTATATAACAGGTTATGAAATCGGTCCCGTTTCTCTGGTTGCGAAATTTCAACAATTAGATCTATCGAGAGTTAGGTACTAGTACAAATGAGACTTATTACTGACCTTAACCTTCTAGATCTTCATATTGAAAGATGGTTCTATCACAAATAACTACATTCACAAATAAGGAGATCATATAGACATATTTCCATGATCAGCCTTAAAATTAGGACAACCCGAGGACCTAATTAATTACTTGGAATATGATTTTTTATTCCAGCATAGAAATATCCTTTTCGGGATTTCTTCCCAGGAATCGGACATGTTGAATTTAAGAACAGAGAAGACGTCTGGGATAGGAATTCTAAAATCAAATGGAATAAAACCAGAGTTTTTTTTTTAAATTTTAGTTCATGGAATTGTTTGATACATGCATTGAGGATTTTTCGACCACCATGCTAGGCACATGTCCGTGTTATGGTGGTTCCAAGTTTAGCGATAGAATCTGCATTCTCAGAGGCGGATTTGCCCTTAGGCCTATGTAGGCCCGGGCCTAGGGCGGCCAGATATTAGGGGCGGCCAATCGTGACAAAAAAGTCACAGATGATAACAAGAAATAACTTCCTAAGTACCTAAATATTCTACGTACGAAATAGCGATATGCAAGAGCGTGTTCACACACAGCACACAGCGCGCCCCCACGCCCCGCAGCCGCCCTCGCCACACCTATCATGCTCCGTCGCTCGCCCGTATCTGGCAACCCTAATTGTAACTGTGAAACACTTATATATTATTGTATGAGAATAAACCTGAAACTAGTTAAATAAATTTAACCTTAAACTTTTTTAAAAATTCAAATCCTTGAAACCTTAGAAAATATTACAAACTAGCAGCTATTATAGTTAACTAAATTTCTGAATCGATTTCGATAAAAGTTGTCAATAAAGTAAATTCATTGTGTAGTCTATAGTCTATATCAGGGGTCTCCAAACAACGGCCCGCCAATGTCATCAATCCGGCCTGCGACAATCGACAATTATACAGTTATTGAACTAGCGAATTTAGCAAGCGTATTTTTTTACATTAATTCCACACAGGAGGCTTTGAGGAAAATATTTTCCCTCACGACCTATGTCATCTTAGGTGATGCTGTGTTGAGGGTCTTTTTAAGGAAGGGAAGGATAGGAAGTTTAAATGTATGAGAAGTGGGTAGGAATCTGGGGATTAGTGTGTCCAGGAGTGCATACGTATGAATACATCCCTCCAACTGCGGTGCAAGGCGATGGGTCAAGATAGTCCGGCTGGAAAGGTCAAAAGGCCTCCCTCACCCAGTCTCTCTCGATCCGGCCCGCCACGCAGCAGGTGGGCAGACGTATCCGCCGCCAAGACCGGGACAAATCTCACCCCATGAACCATGAATGATAATGGCAGGAAAATTAAAACGGTTTTGACCCTAGGAACTTACTGAAAAGTTTGGATACTCCTGGTCAATATGATGGGTACTGAGAAAGGGGCGGCTACATGGTCTGAGGCCTAGGGCGGCCGAGACTGCAAATCCGCCTCTGTGCATTCTTGTTATCCTCAATTCCTATGTAGATGGCCAGAGACCCAAACGAATATTGTCTCAATCCGTCCAGTTTAGCAGTGTGAAACTGCGCCTTACCTAAACGCAGGTGCTTGTGTCGCGAATGGTGAAGATCAATGAAGAATGAACAATCGTTCATTATATGACTTTTATTTAATACAACGCGACAAATTTATCATAAGGCGACCACGGGGAGTCTTGCAATAGTTTATTGTGTGGTTTCGGTGTTGCCAAATGGACCTTGCCATAAACTAAAATATTATTTACGCGATCGGTTCCTACACTTTGATTCGCTTAGAGAATTGAGGATTTTTATAATATTACAAATAAGTCTTGTTTGTAGCCATCTGCAGTATTAAATATGGACTCGGATCAGGAAGCCGTGTTCCGTGTACCTTTATTTTTAGTAAATTAATAGGGAATTCTCTTCACACCAAAAAATCACTTATTATTAATTATTCACATGTAGAAACACTTCAGACACAAGAATACATAGTTTTTATAATTTTCAAAAATCATTTAAAAGTTATAATGACTTTAAAAACAGGCGCGAACGAAATATTTCAATGCAGCTAAAAACGCCCGGTGATTGATCAAGCGTTCAAGGGCGAACGATGACGTCACTGTTGACCGGCCCGAGTAGATCCTGCAAACCGATGGCGGCGGCAGCGGCAAAGGTGTGACGTAGCGGTCAAAATGGCGCATGACCGTTTTCAGAGCAGAAATAGCACGCAATTTTTAAAACAACTACAAAAAATTGGAAATGCATTTAAAAAAAAGAGGCACATAATAAAATAATTATCTTTATTGAAATAAATTATTTACAAAATGCACGAGAATTCCCTACTATCTAAAAAAATAAAAGAATTCTATTTGATTGTACACACGGCTTTTTTGTATACAAAATAACCCAAATAATGAAAACAAAAACATAACAATAGTTTCTTATCTGAAAGCAGTCAGCAACAAGATAACCACATCTTGTTTGTAAAACACAGAGTACTGGTTAAGATAACTATTCACATGGTTCAATGACTAAACTTAAGCGTGCGCATGTCGAAGTTAAGACGTATAATTTGAGGCCCACTTTCGTTTTAAATTTTTCGGCATTTTCTTTAACGGATTGCCCCAAAAAGTGACACATGCACGCGTTACAATCAGTGCAATTTGCTTTACTTCGCGATTTAATTTTACCTCTTTCCGCTATAGAGTTATGTTTGATTTTTTTTAAATATATTTCAAAATGTAGTTGTAGGTGGTTGACAAAATCACATAAAGCTTACCGTGTTTGATGTGGACCGAGAGTACAACGACATGACAATTCTAGTGTGAAGTAATTTATTGTGATAGACTAAACCTGTTAATCCTGAGACAGTACCAAAGGCGATTTTTTTTCATTACCCTTTTGGTCGAACATATTTATATTAATTGCTTTCAGATTTCGTTTACTATTATTTACATAATCATTATCGGCACCACCGCCCGTTACATCCGGGCGATCATCGCGGAGACAAGAGTACCCTCCCACATATAAGTGGGTGGATGTAGTAAACCATGTCTTCGAGATAGCAGCCACGGAAACAAGGTTTGAATTTAATAGGTTAAGAGGTTAGATTTGTTAGAAATACCTTTCCGGCTGTTCCACTGAAGATATCTCGTCGAATCATTTTGAATACATCAATTTAATGTGGAAACAATAGAAGCAGCCTTGGACGGTAGATTGGTTTGTGAAGAAATTAGGTCAATTAAAAGCATGATAATGGTTTGGATAAATGAAAAATTGTCTTTCAGAGTTTTTCAGAAAGGTTGTAAGCGTTAGTTGAGGATGAATTATAATTGTTTACGCACCGATTTGTGGCATTTGACAGAGATGAACCGTTGGATTTTAAGAGTAGTGAGTTGTGCTGTTGATGATCGTATTGAAAGTTTATTTTTGTTGACGAGATTGTTCTGGGCAAGAAGAGAGATGGTGGAATGAGAGGCCGAGCAGTTGAAACATTTAGGTGGGAAGGAAGAAGAACATTGGTCAGTTGGGTGGTTTTCTCCACATTTAAAATATCTGGGTGAGGATCTGTATGCAACTTTTTTATGACCAAAACGACAGCAATTGAAACATTGTATGGTGGGATACCGTTTTTTGATAATGATGTTGTTTGGTTTGTTTGCAATAAGTATTTTGTGACAGTTAGGCTTCTGTGGCAATTGTAATTCAAAATTATGAGTATAAGCTCAAATGCACCTTCTATCAGGAAAATTTTATGCCAAACAAACTTATGTAACATTTATGTGCAACAAAATGTACTAGTATTTAGTGTTTATTTTGTAAATTTTAATGAGTTACATGATCTTAAGCTCACCAAAAAAAAACGCCATTACGTAAACCATTGCAAATAAAAGGAAAAAACCTAAAAATTTCAGATGGTGAAAAATATTTGGGACTACGATAAACACTTATCATTTAAGTCCCACATACAAAAACTAAAAGAACAAAATGATCCCACTAATTGGTGTATTAGGTAGAATAGACCATCTTCTACTAACACGCGTAAAGATGGGATTATACTTTAGTTTAATCCAGTTAAAGTCCAGTAAATTATTTAATTGAAATATGGGGAAACATATACATTACATATTTAAACGACCTACAAATAATACAAAATAAAGTTATAAAAAAACTACACAAGACAACATAATTAACTATACACGCATTTGGCAGAGACTGAAAGTGGGAAAAGAAACATAGGCTGAGAGGGTGTACACATATAAAATCTCCTTCCCAATAGCTGGACATCAGAAAATAGAATGAATATATTTAAGAAAAAACTGTATACTCTTAAGTTCAGCGAGCAAAATTAAAATGTACTTATGTAAGATATCTAGTAAAAGATAATATGTTACGCCCATTATTTATACGTGGCGAGTGGCGAGTAATGGGGCGCAATAGGGTACAATCACTATTTTTGTTATTTTTTTTTACCAAAAATTAAAGAAAAAAATTACAAACTGGAGTATAAAAACAATTTTTTTTTGCTCCAGGAATAAATAGCCTTTCAACAACGTTTTGAATATTAAAATTTCAAATTACGACCGAAACACTTGTCGTCACTTGCCCGTATTTATTTCTTTCAGCCGCTTACAATATGTAAGTTGGTAAGCTTTTACCTACAACTACTTTTTTAACGCATTTTTTAAAACAAACCTTTGATTTGCATTTACTATTATGAAAAATAGTGCTATTTTCGTAAATATTAATATACGCATAAAACCTCATATTTGACAAAACATTGTGGAAGTTGATTTTTTTTAAATAATGGCATGCAGAGCTTCGGGCCAAAATGCCCCTTTCTCTTTCATCATGATTTAAATTTAAAAGTTCTTGAAAAATAGTTAATTAATATACCTATATTATGTAGATATCACCTTTGACCGGTAAAAACATTGATTACTATGCACGCAAACAACACCGCACGAAATAAATGCCATTTTTAGAAACGGTTAAAAATCAATACCTTTATCTGAATTTTTTTATGAGTTATCAGTATTTTTTTTTTGCAATCGTATAATTCATATTTATCTTTTATATAACCCCTTCATACAGTGCGATCATAGTAAAACGACTTTTATTGAACGTCAAAAATGGAACAATATTTCGTTCAGACACTTCAATTTAACTTGAATCGATATTGATGCGATATTGTTACTCAAGATGGCGTCAAGTGAAGTTATCGCTGCGTGCGTCCATATGATTTCGGACCTTTTACGGAACAAACTATAGAATTTGAAAAAGTGCAAAAAACGTCGTATGTGAGCCAGAAAATGGATTATTTATTTTTTTAAAAAAAAAACATACGCCACGACATGTGCCATTAACATAGGTATAAAGTTACAAGTACAAAGTATAAAAAATGACGTATAAATGAAATATAATAAATTATTTTCCATTGATTCCAATCTGTACAAACCCATGAATAACCGTTATTATCAAATTACAGGTGACTTAGTAGCGTAGCTTTCTGTTTGTTGTCAGAATAACCACTTATTGGTTCAAGAAAAGACAAAAAGAAATATATATAGAGTTTAGAGGTTGTATCGACTATGGGGGTTTCATTTACGCATTAAAAATATAAAAATAAAATTGAATCTAATCAGAAAGAAAATCATGAAATACATTTCTTACAAATCGCACAATCGATTTAATAATTTATAATCATGTTGCGACTCTATTTTTCAAAATTTGATTCATTGAGTGTGCGTAAACAGTTTGCAGATATGGTTGTATAAAATCGTAAGCAACTACCGAATGTTTTGAACTATTAAAGGGAATTGAATTGAAAATTCGCACGCGGCACTCAAATTCTGATCAAAATGCTCAGATTGTGTTACAACGAAAATAAATGTGAAATCTCTATTAAAAATGTATTCTTATCCCAAATAAACCAAAATAGTACATACATTATGTGGTAACTCTTGTTGTAATTTTAAATAAAATGAAGTAGATGTACTGTATAATTATTAAATACATAATGTGTTAGTATAGAAATGAAATCTATAATTAATTTCTCAGGTAAATTACACATTTATTTATTTATTTATACTGGGTTTTTACAGATGATCACACTTACGTGAGAACAATCCACTTATAAAAACTCAGTTATTGTACAATTACAAAATCTACAATTAAATAAAGATACAAAAAATTAAATACAGATACATACAATTAAATACAGATACATACAATTAGAAAACAAAAACATCAAAAAATAAAAATAAAATACACAATCATATACAAGCTCGCTCAAGTAACACATTACATTATACATTATTACAAGTGGTAAGAGGCATAAGAAATACGAGAGGTATGCATAGAGAGAAAATTGACACAATGAATTAGCTAATATTTTTTAATAGCGCCAGAACTTTTTTTCTGAATCCGTACAAATTATCGACGAAAATATCTATTTCAGCACACTCTATCTTGTTATATAGTCGACACATCTGGGTCAGAGGGCTAAAGTAGGCGATATTATTTATAAATGTATTCAGGTGAAAAATATTATGTTGTCTTAAACAATGCGAATTGGGGACATTTATTTTAATATTGCTAAGACATAATGTAGTATCAAATTGACCGTGAATAATTTTATGTAAACATATGAGATCAGTCAATTGCCTTCTAGTTTTAAGTGTATCAATCTTGAAGTAATCACGACGTACGTCATAATGATCTAAGATGGTCATGTAATCCACATTTGAAGGATAACATTCTTAGCATTTTTTTTTTTAATGGATTCTACAATATTTTCATATTTGCAGTAATGTGGATTCCAAATAGAGCTTCCATATTCAAGTTTACTTCTAATTAAGGCATTGTAAAGAGTTAGAATTGACTGAGGATCTTGGAAAGGTTTACATATTCTATGAATAAATCCCATCATTTTTAATGATTTGCACTTAATGTCGTTAATGTGTACATCAAATATGAATTTAGAATCAAGAGTGATTCCTAGATCTCTTATTGAAGATACTTTTTTGAGAATAATATTATTAATAACATAAGAAAAATCCTTTATAATTCTATTTCTAGTGAAGTTTAAAATGTAACATTTTTCAACATTTAAGTGCATATCATTGACAGTACACCAGTTATTAAGTGTGTCGAGGTCGTTTTGAAGCAGTTGATGATCGGAAACAGACTTGATTTTACGAAAAATTTTAAGATCATCGGCGAAAAAAGCATAATCACAATTTAATTTCGAGCCAAGGTCATTTATGAATATAAGAAAAAGTAGGGGGCCAAGATTTGAACCCTGTGGTACACCGGAAGTTACAATTATAGGGGATGATTTGTATCCATTAATAAGAACTAATTGAGTTCTGTTATACAAATATGATTTCACCCAGCGAAGTAGATCTCCATGTATTCCTATTTGTTCAAGTTTTTTTAATAAGATGGAGTGATTAACTTTATCAAAAGCTTTTTGGAAATCAGTATAAATTGCATCTACTTGTAATCTTTCATTAAAAGAATTACATACATAATTACAAAATTCCAAAAGATTTGAGTTAATAGATCTTTGAGGAACAAACCCATGTTGCCTAGTGCAGAGAAGGGGCTTAAAATGCGAAAAAATATTTTTATATATCAAAGATTCAAAAACCTTAGCAAAACAGGATAATATACTGATTGGTCTATAATTTTTTACTAAAGATTGGTCTCCCGATTTTAATACTGGTACCACATGTGCTTTTTTCCACAGATCAGGAAAAGTTCCCGTGATTAGGGATGCATTAAAAATTATAAAAAGCGGTAAACATAAAGAGTCTGCAAAGCAACTGACAAAGAAAGGAGGAATATTATCTGGGCCTGGACCCTTGTTGGAATCTATTTTACTCAAAAAACATTTTATTTCATCTGCACCAATATGTATTTTACCCAAATTGCTCTGATTGTGTTCAGTTATGTTTGGCATTGAACCATTAGTGGATGATTCCGAATTGGTATAAACAGATGAAAAATATTTAGAAAATATGTTTGCTATGTGTTCACCTTCATTTGCGGAAATATCGTCAAGATGCATTACTTTAGGAATACAATTGGTTTTTCGTAATGATTTTGAGTATGACCAAAACACCTTTATGTTACCTTGCAGACCACTTTCGACAGAGTTGATGTATGATTTATAACATTCGCTTTGTATTTTTTTTGTAACTTTCCTTAAATAAGAAAATTCTCTATAATCTGACTCGTTACCATGTTTTTTTACATTAAGTCTAATGTTGTTTTTTTTCTTAAAAAGAGCAATCAATTGCTGATTAAACCAGACAGGATATTGATTTTTTGTTTAAGAAATATATTTTTTAAAGTGTTTTTCAATTATTTCCCATAATTTTTCATAGAACAAGATCACCATACTATTCACATTTTCATTTTTAAAAAGAGTTATCCAATTAACAGATAATAGATCCTGTCGACATTCATGAAAGTTTCCCTTCCTGAAGTTATATTTTGAGTCACTTCTATTGATTTATAAAAATTGATCTTTATTTTGTTTCACCATTATTTCAAATGAAGGGTGATATTGATCCAATTTGGTTAAACCTGGTGCTATATGTATATCTATGTTAACTTTATCAGAGAAAACAAGATCCAATAAATTTTCATTTGTATTTAGTACATTATTGAATTGATACAAGTTGCAAATTGATGAAACTTTGACAAGACTGTGTGCTTTCATGCTTTTATAATTAGAAGGTGAAAGTACATTATTTTTAAATGAATTGTCAGGTAACCATTTTATTTCGGGCAAATTGAAATCAGCAATAATAATAAACTGTGAATTGGAAATTGAATACTTTAAATACAGATCTTGTAATTTTTCAATCTGATTACAATAATTGTCTACAGTTACACTAGGAGGAATATAGAGGATGCAAATAAAGATGAGCGAGTTGGAACGAGACTTAATTACAAGCCACGAATCTTCATTGTCACTCTCCCATTCCGTTTTTCTGGATACAAGAAGTTTTTTAGAAACGGCGGCTAGAACTCCGCCACCTTCTTTAGACGCAGATTTGGTTGACTCACGATCTCTCCTAAATACTATATATCTGTCATCAAACAGTTCTTCACTAAACACTGTTGAGTTCAGCCATGTTTCAGAAAAATAAATAATGTCATAATTATTGATTAAAATTTCATTGCGCACACTTACGATCTTTGTTCGAATACCCCTCACATTTTGATATAGTATATTTAATGCATCAACAGCCACTGCCTCGCCATCTTTTTCCGTATGATTAAACGCCATAGTCGATGGTGGAGAGATCCTTCAATAAAGCCGCTTTGTACGCCGGGCAGTCCTTATCTCCAGTGGGGTGGGCCCGGGAAGCTGCAGGCTTTCCGAAACGTGCGCATGTAGCGCAACTGGGTGCTGCAGCAGCAGCGGGGCAGGCCTCGCGCGCGTGTCCTTCTACACCGCAGTGAGAGCATCTCTTTGTATCTTTGCAGTACTTGTGAGAATGTCCAACCATTTGACAGTTCAGACACACTGTAAGTCCTACAAAGTCACGCACACCGCAAACGGTCCAGTCCACGAATACACGACCTTGTTGCACCAATGCATGACGAATGTTAGCGGGCACCGAGTACACTCTGTGGCAAGACGGTCCGGTTCGAGCTCCAGCCATATGACTAAGTTTGCACTTGGATGCACACTCTTTAAAGTTGTCACCTTCAGAGATTCCAGAGAGGGCATTCTCTAAAAATTTCTCATCCGATAGTTCACGGGGCACGTTAAAAAATATTAACCTTGGCTGCCTCCTAACTGGAAGACGGGCACTCAGCAAGTCAGAGCTGGATATAACAGGATCATTTAAAATCCTTTCTTGTTCCTGGTTGCTGGCAGTGTGGATAATGACTCCTTTGTTTTTTACTCCCGTTATCCTCACTCCTAATTGCGATGGCTTAACGATGTCCTTAATAATTTTTTTAGTCCCATCGCTATCATCGACCCCCGGTAGTTTGGGAAAAAAACATACAGATGGTCTTGGTTTCCCTATTTTGATACTGGTACGAGTGAGTGGTGGAGGCACTGGGAGTTTTTTCTTTGTAACTTCAGCAAATGAAAGGCTAGCCTCTGTTGCATCAGCCACACGGCGCATTACTGGACCCAGATCTGACTCAAACTGTTGAATTTTGTCCAGCAGCTGTTTTGTATAATTTTCGGCCATTGTTTTCTCGGCCTGCGAGACCTTGATATTAGCTAGGGCCGAATTAAGGTCTCCTCTTAGCTCTTCCTTCTCCAGCAAAAGTTGGGCAACGGAACCGAGAACATTTGTCACGTTTCTCGATACTTTGAGCTGCTGCTCTTTAGACACTTTGGATGGCTTTTCAGCCAATGCGTCCTGTAAGGCTTTTAGGGCAATTTGAGTCCCGAATAATATTTTATGTCCTGATACATGACTCAGGTCAGGGTTATTTTCGGCTTCAATCTCATCAGCGTCGGAGTCCGATTCTTCAGACTGGGAGGTGTAAGGGGAAGCAATTATAGGGCTTTTAACAGAGTTCTTTTTTTTCCCCATAATTTTTAAACATATGTTTCAACGGCAAAGGTTAAACGAAGTATTTTTTAAATAAAATAATTATTTTCGATTTGTTAGAATGGAGAAAATATTTAAAGTTTCAAAACACTATGACAACCAATTGGAGCTCAGAAAAGTGAGCTCATAATCAAAGGCAACCAATTGGAGCCCAGAGAAGTGAGCTCATAATCAAAGGCAACCAATTGGAGCCCAGAGAAGTGAGCTCATAATCAAAGGCAGCCAATGAACGCACTTGTTGTTGTAAATATCACTTGGTAGGTACTTCTGTTAGTGAAACAATTATTATGGATGATTAGTTTATAACTTTAAAAATGTGCTTAAAAGCAAATGATTTAAGAAATAACACTTCCACAAGTTGAACTTTCGTTGTTTTTCACGATAGATAGTTTTTTACTTTCGGCGGATTAGTTAAACTTGTGTTTTTCTTAGTATAAATAACAGCTTGACAGAACACGACAGGTACTTTACGTAGTTTAAAAATACTTTTTAGCTGTAATTTTTTACACATAAACAAACAATATTATAAACTGTGATTTTCCAAATAAAAAAAGTTACGCTGATTGCAGTGGGACGACGGTGATTACCACTGCAGTGGGACGACGGACTTTGATACATTATTTTATAATATCATCATCAGCGTACAAGAGATATCGTTTATAAATGTACCATTACATTACATATATTAAATATGTTGTTTGTGTGGAATTGACCTTTATTATTTTTTATTTATGTTCCTCCAGGGCACTGGCTCGGTAACGGTACGAAATCGACAAAACCGGTGACCGTGAGCAGAAAACGATTCATTGTGGAATTTTCAGTTTTTGTCGACTTTGTACCGATACCAAGCCAATGAGACGACGGGCTAAGTTACAACAAATAAGCTTCACAAAAAATCACAACACTGTCATAAACAATTATTATATTGGAAACTATTTACTCGAACACGTATACTGTATAAGTGATCTAGGCGTACTTATTGATTCCAAACATCATTTCGACGCGTACCTTGAGAATTTTGTGAATATAGCTTACTGCATTATGGGCATTGTTATCAGAAACGTCTGTGTATTTCGAAAACCTGAAACCTATCTTCTCCTTTAGATAGTATACGCTGGTCCGTTCTTAACTTGCATTTCGTTCCTCCATGTGGATCCCACTTTACGGCATCTATAGTACTGAAAGTTTCCAAAAAAAGGTCAGCAGTACCTCTTTTTTAGAATGATCTAAACGGGGATACATAAATAAACCATCGAAATATAACATCTCCTCTCTCTAACCATAACTTAACCTCATGAACCTGTATAAAGTCTGCAATTACTTTATCGATTGTCCCGACTTACTCAAACTCAATACGATTTAAAATACCAATCAGAACAACTGACATTCCTCACATTTCCTGGTCGCGCACAAATGCTGGTATCAGGGATCCAATCAGAAGAATGTCAAAATAACAATACACCCACAGTAACAACACGACAAAATACAATATTCTACAGCAGCACACATAAACGTAACTACATTGCCCACTCTCCGATACAACGACTTCACACCATGGGAAATCATTACTCAGGTGATGTTGACATATTCAATACCAACTTGGCCAGTTTTGTGGATCATTTAAAACATTTATTTCAACAATACTCCTAAACACATCATGTAAACCTACAAATAGCTGTAATTTTCTGTTTTTGTTTCTTGTTTTTGTATGACTTGTTGTATAGCTTTTATCATATGTAATTTTATTCTTATTTTTTATGTTTCAAAGTATCTGTCAAATTAAAATTATACTACCAACCATGTAAAAGCCCTCTGGGCGTTAAATAAATAAAATAAAAAATCAAATTTTAAGGAATCTAACATATTTTTTGATACACACAGTACTTTTGGAAGAAACTTTAAAGCTGTTTTCCTAGTATATATTTTTTTTCTTTCAAATTTATGTAAAAAATAATTTGCAAATGTTTATTTATGTTTTATCGCCTGCTATGTCAATCTGTGAGAAATAGCTAGGATGTAGGTGAATTCTCCAGTTAATGTTTTATACTGTCAGTGTTTTCTGCAAGCAATCTGTCGCCCATGAGCCCGGGCATCCCTGCTAAGTCGCCAAAATTAGCGAACCATTTGGCGTGACCTACAGCAGAAGTGATGGTTATCCAATTATTGGTTCCCGAGGCGGCGGTACCCATACCCGCCTCCCAAATTTTAAGCCGTGTAACATATTTTTGTTGTTTGTTTTTGGGGTGTTATGCCGTGTTGCGCTAACTCCTTTTTTAGCCGACGTTTCACATCTTCGGATCTACCGGATATGCCCTGATGATGGACACTGCAACGCTGTCCGAAACGTCGGCTAAAGAAGGAGTTAGCGCAACACGGCATAACACCCCAAAAACAAACAACAAAAATGCTTTTGGCCGTGAGAATCTAAAAACTTACTTGTAACATATTTCTCATACTCATAAGAGATATAATTTTTTTATATATTTTAGAGACAATCAAATTATTTGAAGCGTTGCAGATTCCATAAAAAATGTATTCGTCCGCTCTTCACCAATGTTTTAACGCTGCACACAGCAGGCTTTGAAGAAAATAAATTATATGGATAAATATTACAATAAGACACAACACCATCTTCCATTCCTTCCCAAAACTTTTCCTCTTCATCCCTTCGTTTAAAAGACCCTCCACGTAGGTACTATATGGTACTAGAGGAGAGGCGTATTTATCGTACCCAGTAAAAGTATGGGGTATATTCATGCCGTACTTTGTACTTGTGACAAATCTTCAAAATACCTGGTTCCTAAGTATTTGTAAATATTACAGGCCTTGAAGTACTTCGTACTTTAAAATACTACTGACTTCTCACTTTAGTCTGTTAGAAAGTTGTATGGGGAAAAGGAACAAAGAAGTATTTTTGCCAATGGTATTTCTTTAGTGAAGTGGAATGGGAGTACTCTGACACCCCAGATTTACTCTACACTCCACGGAAGGGGGAAAGAGATAGGTATATTTTGACGGTTGCTGTGATGCGTCGTGCTGTAAAATACTGATAAGCCTTTTCGCTCGGTCCTATTGGAAAGGTGTACGAGGAAAAAGGACAGTGATGAGTATTCAGCTTACGGTAGTATGCGTAAATAACGATAAAGTTTATATTCAATCGCATTATCCGTTGAAAACGTTTAGCTCGCTACAGGCTGTTACAAAAATTTTCCTTAATATTTTTTTATTTAAAATATCTGCGAGAAAAACTTGTCCAGTGTTCCCCAATTATATAATATTGTGCATTTATATACAATTTAGTATTTTTGAATAGATGTATTTACTTAAAATAACTCCAAAAGTGGTGCCTATTACCTACTTCATTATATTAGATTATGTAACCTATGTTACACAAAGAAAGTACAAATATAAAATCCAAATAAAAATCACGGAATACCTCTAGTAATGTTAGTTCTGGTTTTTACTCCCCTACTTAGCTGTGCTTAGTGCTCACCACTGTCCTCAGTCCACAGACACTCAAAGTAGGTGGAGAAGCAGTAAACTAAAACTTAGTTAACTTAAAATTAAAAAATAGTGGACAGGATAGACCTCTCTGGGAATTCTCGCATAGATTTTGCTCTGCAGGTGAAGTGATAATTAAATACAGTCATCTATGCATTAATCAGCTGGATTCATCCGAATTATATTGTTTGACAAAAGAGGGCACCACTATTCCTGGTTGGTCGATTTAAGACTAAAGGATTAAAATATTTTTGTCACAATAAAGTGACAGTACTTTAGAATTACAATATGTTAATTCTTTTTAATTCTAAATTCTACTCTCTTGAGAGCTTGTCGTGACAGATTATAATTTCATGGTGCGAATGCAAGTGTTATTGTGCCGATTGCCGTCCGCTGCCGAATTTGGAGATTAAGGAATCGCTGCAAACTCAATGCGAGTAATATATTCTGTGAGTTCACTGTTTTTATGTATTTGGTGGGTGGATTATAATTTGTTACTTTTCCTGCAGAGTGAATTTTGTAATAAATCCATTTTTTCATAGGGAATTAATTATTCCCATATGGTCTGTGTCGTTTACAAGCCAGATCATCACCAGTAGGTATAAAATACTTTGTATTTTTTTGTACTTGTAATCGCTGTACCCAGTAACGAAAAGTACTTACAGGACCCACCTCTACTCCACACAGCATCCTCTAAGGTTAAATAGACCCTGAGAGAAATGATTTTCTTCCTGTGTGGAGTTAATAAAATAAAAACTCTCCACGAAAATGATTTTTTTCTTAAAAAATCACCTTTCTTTCAATTATATTTGGACGGCCTCCGTGGTAGAGGAGTCTCTCGACTAGCAATCCGGAGGTCGATGGTTCAAATGGCGGCGTGCCAAAGTAAATTTGCGTTTCACATTTAATTTTAAAATAATAATTTATAGTGTATTTAAGGCACGATCCATAGTAAATAGCACTCTCTGTATCGTGCTGGTGTAATAACTAAATTCAAAATTTAATTGTTGCTTTAAATGGCTTTAGCCGTGTTTGGTGACCAAATCTGAATAGCCAGGTGCTTTCCCAACGTCATCTTCCCTATCTCCTTCACCTCGTCACTATGTTCAGCATAACATCATACACCAATTGGGGATGCCATAGTCTCAGATGGTTAGGAGCAATTGAGGCTCTTGTGCGGTATTCACCTAAAAACAACCTCTAACGGTGGCACTTACAAATATTTTGTTGAATTAAAAAAATATTTCACATTTAATTATTGAAGACAATATTAGCGATTCCTAAACGAAAATTTGAAACAGAAAAATTAGAAAAGGATACGGTCACATCTAGGACTCGAACCCAGGATCCTTGCCTTGCCGGGGCACAGTTCTGTTCAGCTCAGTGCCCCGGCAAGGCAAGGGTCCTAGGTTCGAGTCCTAGATGTGACCGTATCTTTTTTCTGATTTTGTGTTTCAAATTTTCATTTAGGAATCGCTAATATTGTCTTCAATTATTAAATATTACAATTTGAGGTTTTACTCACTAAGTTATTCCAAAAATAAAAACTATTTAACACATTATTTTCTGAAATGTTTATTCCTGCTCATCATGACATTAAAAATCAGAAGTCACCTAACAACACTGTATGCGTAATTAGCCTCAACGAAAACACACAAATGATTTTAATTTATCAGATGAAAATTATAAATTAACAAAATAAACAAATAATTACATCATGATCAAATCAAATATAAAATTTTTAAACACATGCTAATACATGATATGAAAAATTATAATTTTAAGTTATTATAGAATGTAAAACTAAATCATTTATTAGATATGCTATCAAACTATACAAGTTTTTACAATACAGACTATGATAATAAAAACTCTTTGGCATAAACTCACATGACACGCCGAAAACATTTATTTTTTCAATCATACATTTTTCAACATTTCACAGACTGTAAATGATTCGCATATCACAATTTTAATACTTCATGATAAAAAAAAAACTAATTGTAAAAAAGTATATGTTTTTGCAGAACCAATCTCTATATTTTTTGTATATCAAAGCCGATCTCTTTAAAAAAAAAAACATCTGCAAAACAATACAAACAAACATAATTGTAGCTTTTAAAATTATACATGTATTCACTTTGAGACATGTGAAGGCATTACTTTAAATAAATCGCATTTAACACCAATTATAATGGTAAACGCTATTACAATTATTTTACACTTAGATACATAATATTTGGTAAAAATGGTACGTGTCTTTAAAACTAGTGATGTAATTAATACTAAAAAATTTAAGAAAAAAATGCTGTTTATCAAATTTAATGTTATTTTTTAAATTCATTGCCTGCTCTTTCATAGATGGCGCTTATTTAAATATTTTAGGAAAGAACACTTTTTGTAAGTTATGCAAATAATTTGAAATAATAAGCAGTATTTATTATTATACTTTTATAATAATAATGCACTAATTGTAAAAAGCCTGCGTCTCAAGCAAAAACTAAGGAGTTTTTATTCTATATGTAGTTTTAAGATAAACCACTCAGCATTATTGTCATCTAAATATTTTACTGATTTGGAAAACTGAAGAATAAATTACCACCACAGTGCAAAAATATGTCATTTTGGATATTTTATTCCATCGCCCAGACGAAAGATTCAAACTGAAAATATTCAAACTGAGTTGTTTAAGCTATGATTATTGACCAGATTATAAGTCTCACACTTTCCTCCCTTGTTTTTACCATCCATTTTTTCCATTTATTTTCTTAAAAATGTTCCCCAACCGAGGGTACGATTGTACTTGAAAAGTTAGATCTCTTGTACGAGTTTAAAATTATATGAGAACAGTTCTTCTCGATAACACAAATATAATATAATAAATATGTAGGTAATATTTTATTTCAATAAATATATTACACCAACATTACAAGCACTATCGAAACATCACGAAATAACATCAGGCATTACTAGTAGATATCCGGTGTTGAAAAAAAATTATGATGCCCTCAATGTCTGGTTTTTAAATGAAGCAATTGAAGAATTTCTATCTTCAGTAACATAATTATCAGGTCATGATTTGAATCAGCCCTTACTTTCTACCGGTTATTGATCATGAAAAACGGGCATTGTCATTATTTCCAGTAAGGGACCGAGGTCTGGTAGTCGACTCGCTGATGAGGATTCTGTTTTGTAATGGTTGGCTATTATTACTGCCTTTACTTGGGTATGACCTTGAAATTGAAGTTGTGATAGGAATTTTCTTAGCTTCTTTGAAGCCTAGCTTCACAAGCCATAGATCCCTGGCTTTCTTGTTTCCTATAACAAAGAATACGAATAACACCACTCCTTGGAGAGTCGCCGTTATACAAAACAAATAGGCCATTATCAAATAATTTGACAACATCCCGAACACCCATGTCAAGCCGAAAAGATAAAACAGGAGAAATCCAACAGTTACTCCTCGGAATATCTGCTTGTTATCTCCATGTCTCTTGATCTTAGAACTTACGAAAACTGAATAAATTATAAATGCAAAGAGGAAAACATTGCAGACTACAACTAAAGCAACTGGAAGAAATACTGCCAGCCAAAAACTTAATCCGCTTGGATAACAAAACTCAACGTTCAAATCGTTTGCATCAAAGTGTTCCGTATAACTATCAGCGTTCCATGCAAATAGAGCTGCAATTGGTACAATGGGGAAAAGCCACCCAAACACACCAGCTTTTAAAAGTCTATGAGAAGGAGGTTTGGTAAAAACTGTCACAAGCCTTTGATAAGATACCACAGCTGCTATGAACATCCAGCAAAATGAGGCTAAAACAGAGTAATGCAAAGCAACTCCAGATATAACGCAATAACTGTTATGATTTTGTCGCATGTCGACAAATGCTATACACAGAAATGTAACTATCATTATACCCACAGCGCTTGATAAATGCAACCAAATCTTATTAATAAAATCAGCCCTCCAGCTCTTGAATAAGATGCCTGTGAAGTAAATAAATATGATACCGACAAGAGACAAAGAGCAACAGACAAATGATATAATAGTCAAAATATCATTATCGGCTTTCGTTAGTTTGGAGTTAGTTGTGATCAGTTGCGCAAAGTGCGTAAGGTGGTGGCACCTGCAAGTATCTAAGCCTCCTGGTCCAGTTGTTGGTAGTAATTCACATCCTTTAGTAGACCAGCTTCCGTTTCGTGCAAAGTTCCAAAATGCACAGATCTTCTTCTCGTTCTTATTGGTACCGCCATAAGGTCTCAAGTGAAAATCTACATATTCCCCCTCTTCAAAATCAGTGGTATTTTCCAGAGATATACTTAAGATACGAGTATTAATCTTTTGTCTCACGCCCAACCCGTTGCTGGGATTGAATGCTCGATCATTTCTAAATACCAGAAAAGATAATCGTGATTGTGGGTTCGTCCCTAAATGAGGAGGAATTTGAACAATTATCTCGTGTTTTGTGCTTTCATTTATTACCGAATCTGAAACATACAAGAATGAATTAATGCATTATTGATCGAAACAATATCCATTTTGCTTTAACAGCACTCACTAAGCATCACAGAAAATGGGTGCCTCCGGGACTTAAGCTTGGAATATCAGAATGGAACGCACAGCTTAGGCTAATATCACACATGCCGGACGAAGCCGGCCGGTAGCGGCGGGTATCTGGCTACGGGGCGCTGAGTTGAATAAGCTTGCACGTGTCATTTCACGTGTGTCGGCCGATATTGTCTGGCATCGGGTAGGCGAGTCGAGTAGACGCTGGACAAGCTTACCACTTGTCCGGCTGCCGGGTACCGGATAACCGACAACGTTTATGCAGTGGGTATGGAACACGATAGAAGCTTAGACACAACCGTACTCTCGATCCATCACCTTGCACAGCACTGGGAGGGAAGATACATACGTTCGACTCTCCTGGACATACTGATCCCCAGCTTTTCTTCCCACCCATTTTACCCTTTTCCTTCCCAGAACTTCACTTCTCAGAAAGACCCTCCCCTCAGCATCCTCAAATATGACATAGGCCCTGAAGTAAATAACTTTCCTCAAGACCTCGTGTGCGGAGATAATGTAAAAAAAATCTGTATATTTATCGATCTCTCTATGGGGACCCTCTTGTCTGCTAGCTTGCATTATCTACGGGGCCGGGTGCAAACTGGTAAGTCTGAAAGGTTTATCAAAGGTTTATCGCCGTTCGGCCATCCGACATGTGTGAAATTAGCCATCAAAAAAGTAATTTCACTATCTACAGGGCGACAGACAATATATGTTACTACCGCTGAACAAATTTAAAAAATATATATATTTTCAAGCATTTTTTTTATAAAGAACCAACAAATTAAGGTAGAGTTTGAATTGAAACTTAGACCTAGGATTTGTTCGCTCATTGGAGTGCCATTAAGTAATATTAAAAATTGAAAGATAATAATTGTGAAAATAAATAAATACCTTTTGTCAAAACATTTAAAGAATCATTCGTAAATCCATCTGTGACTTGACTGAGCTGGATGCCGGATATTGGTGTGGGACCCTTCCTGTCCGTGACCATGATCGCCAGGTTGGATTCCACTATCATCAAGTGGCTCATGTCGTCCGGCAGTACCATCCTTTCCACCATGGTGTCGAGGCCCTGCAGCACCTTGGCTGGAATGTCCACACCGTCCTGGAGAGAAAGGACGTCGTTTATCATGACGGCCGCGGAGCCAAGAACTGAAGAGTTGATGGGTCCATTCAAAATTTCGTCAATAGCATCCACCAGGTCGTTCACTTGTTGGTCAGGACTCTAAAAATATTTAAAATAGAAAATTAAAATCTATCCTAATGATTTATTTGATTGGGGTGTTTCAAACATCATCACGTTTGATGACTGTAAATTCGACAATCCGCGCCATTTTGATTTTTTTTATTTTAACTATTTCTGTTAAGCGCGGATCCTAGGTCCGTTCCAGTTTTCGGTCAAATCGTGATTAACTTGTTGTTGGGTATTTAAGGGAATAAATTTTCCCTTCAGGAATGAACATAAAACCAGAATAAACATAAGTCAAATTGTACTAATAAACTTTAATTTTTTAATTTTACACAAGTGATAATCCACCGTAAATATAAAAATCTTGCTAATAAATGTTACATGGGCTAAGCTGTTGCTGAACAGCTGAATAGAATTAATGGATACTTTTACATATCTTACAAAACGAAAAAGGCTTGTTTAGCTATGTTTTAGCGTTGACTGAAGAATTATTTTGACCGGCACTTTTTTGGCATTGCGTCTGGGTCCCACCCAGGCGTAAAGTGTTCAATTCCTCGGCTGGCTAAGTCCTCCAAGTACTCTATGGTAGTAGGAGATTTTCAAATATTGTCAGGTTATTCGTGACTTGCGAATGTTTGTCTTTCTTTTAATTTAATTCTTATTATTATTATTAATTAAAAAATAAAATATATATATATGTGTGTGTTTTTGTGATTGATGGAAGGGAACTTATATGGTTAATGATACATTTAATTACATCATTATACAATGTAATTATCCTGTAAATAACTGTTTGATTCCTAAACATGATAAAGTTATAATAATGGCAATGACATTACACCCTCGTACTACAAACGTACATATATATTTTTGTAAAGTATGAATTCATTCAATCCTTTTTCAATCAACGGATTCCAGAGAAAACATAGATTTGTAAAGAGATACGAGACCAAAACTAGCTCATGCCGAAAGCGACGTTGCTAGGATACAATTTGTTACAACTACACCGTCACCAAACTGCGTTTATTAGTACGATTTTAAAACTGAACTGATGCAGTATTTATGTGTGTATCTAATTATCAACATTCAACTCTCGGGTGGGTTTTTTATTTATTAGCAAGGCTGTAATAATTGCAGAACCTACGATGCATCCTCTACTATGCGCTACCGAACAGTAGAGGATGCGAAAGTAAATAGTTTAAGAAGACATGATACGATCAAGTAAATCAAATAGTTGAGTTGAAACATGTCAAGAATTCGAATATTTGCCGAGACAGAGTTGTGTGCCGGTATGTCTCTTATGCCTACCTCTTTAAGAAACAGAGTGATAAATTGTTAATTAGTTTAGTTTTAGTTAGTTAGGCACAGAAATACTGTTCTTTATTTGTACATAATAATATCAGGCATAATTTTTCACCCAACATCGTACAAACGCAAGTGGAAGCTCTAATTGAATTTAACGCACTTGGAAGGTACGTGTTGGTTTTTGATCTTAGGGTGGTACTTTTATGGACAATCAAAATCTTACTTCAGTTGTTGTTGTGGTAGTTGACGAAGCGCAAGTTGTGTTCACCGTCAAGACCCATTCCGCTCCAATGTTAAAATTTCCTCCACAGACGTTGGAGACGCAGGGATCTTTTCCTAATGCTGTTTCACCTACAACAAAGAAACCTTTTCATTTCTGAGGGAAGTTACATATAAGTATGAAGATCTGTTCACTAATCATAAAAAAACTTTATCGTGTTTTATTTTTGGGGTATTATACTACTTATTTAGTCAATGTCTTCATTACAGTGTCTGCCTTCAGGGCAGAGTCGATGGGTAGGGCTCTAGCAAGCGGAAGATCGCGGGTTCAAATCCCTGTGTGCGCGAATAAGTTTTATTTGATTAGTTAGTGTTATTTCACAAATTACTTATTTAAAATAATATATAGTGTATTTGCGGCACGTTCCAGAGTGGAAGATATCCTCAGTATCGCCCCGGTATAAGACCACCATTGAGAATTGAGACATTGCTTGAAATAGCTTGTACTTTCCCAACTTCCTCTTCTCCCCATCTCCTTCTCCCTGCTGCATTCAGCCTCACAACATACCCAATTTGGGATGCCATAGTCATAAAAACTGATACCGTGTCGCGCGCGTCAATCCTCCTAGTGTGAATATTTTATATTACATGAACTCATTTTGATATTTTTTTGATTTCCTTATCTTCATGATTGTTGACTGCAGATTATTGTGTTGGTGTCACTTCACTTTATCATCATCACGTTTACTTGATAGTGTTCAGTTTACATATGTGAATACAGACTTCCATCGAAATTTATACATCTGCCCTGATAACGGATACTGTAACATTGTTCAAAACATTGGCTAACAAAGAAGGAAGCGCAACATGGCATAATAAATAATAAAACCTGATAATACTCAAAAGAAAAGCTGTGAAAATCTCAAATCATTTTGAAAAAGCCATTCAAGAAGCATTTCGATTTTGAGTGGTAATTTTTCATCATAGCTCTGGAAAAAGGAGCAAATTTAGTATATAATAATAATATTTGGCTAATTTACATAGCGCCGTTTTCGTGAAAAATCACCTCAAGGGCGCTGTACAAATATAATTCTTAAATATTACTAGAACTACTGACTTAAAACTCGTGACTTACATCTAAGAGTTATATCCAGTGACTTAAGACTAAGGCTTATAACTTATAACTACTGTCTTAATGGCATATATATTTACATATGTAGAAACTTACAACTAACATTAACATTAACAATCTAATTTTACTAGCGCCAGTTATATGTATCATAATTTATTTGTGTGAAATTATACATTTAAATTAAATTAAAGATTATTCGATCACACGGAGAAAAATGATTACTGCAGATTTATTAAAATCCTGTTAAAAACAGGACACCAGGGAGTTTCCTAATAATTTTTTAGTATTTTACGAATATATCGGAACACTTGTTCATGCACCTGCTATATATATATATATTTTTTTTTTTTAAAAAGAAAGACAAACATTCCCGGGTTACGAATAACCCAACAATGTTTGAAAATCTCCTACTACCACCACAGAAAGCCGAAAATGTTGCTTGTGTTGTGATGGAGGACTTAGCCAGCCGAGGAATCGAACACGCGACGCTCGGGTGAGACCCAAGCGCTATGCCCACTCAACCACTGACCGGTCTTGTTAATATATTTAATGACGAAATGCGAATATATTATAATTTTTTTGAGCACGTGTTCCGACGTCACATTAATACATTCCTTTTTACTAAAAGTTTAACATTAAACCTATAAATTCATTCGTTACGAATAATTTTCAGAGATTCTTAACCTTTCCTTATCTGTGGTGTGTATTTGCTACACATTGTTTCTAATAACTTTAATAACTCTATAAATATAATAAATTCTGGGTTCAGATTTTAGATATTCCTCCGTTATACATTTATGCACTGAATTAAAAAATAATATTTTACATAGTTTTGAAAGTCAATTAAAAATCAGAGATTTTTGTTAAGAATCGGAAACAAATACACCAATACAATCAACCGTGTGATTCTGCTAGAGTGTGCGAGGAAATGACACGCTATTGATGTTCCGCTTTATTGTTCCCGGGAACATGAGAAATCCACACGTCCGCAGTTGTATTTTGATTTAGACCATCGATACCTACGATTGCACAGCTGTGTGTGTGCCAGCCGCCAGCCGCCAGCCAGTCGGACGCGGACCGTCGTTAGGCGTGGACCTCTCGCACGTTTTTTTAGCATCTGCCGATGAGTTTTTCATGTTTTAAGCAATTAAAATATAATTATTATCACTTTTGATATAAAATATAATAAACATAAGCGATTAGCTATGAATATTCATATTTTTCCGATATTAAATCGCTTTTTTGAGATGGGTATTGACTACAGAGCACCGAAACGCGTGGATTTTTTTAGCACGGTAAGGGAAAAGTTTAAATTAGCAAATTTAAAAGCAGTAGCAGTAAGTTTTTACGTGAAAGGGGCTAACACATCGATAGATATTAAATTAATCGTACCTAATTCAGTTTCTGGTAAATCGTCAGTTTCCGGGCAAGTTAATAATTTCCTCACATATTTTACAATGTAGGAATCATTTTCTTCGAAATCTTCAATCTCTCGAAATTTGCCGTGAATCAGAACTGTCAAATCGTTATATATGCCTTTTATAGTCACTACCTTGAACACAGGCTTTGCAAGGTGACGAAAATTGGTGAGCCTCTCTTCCAGCACGGATCTTCTCTTTTTGGCGTGCCTCCTTTTCTCGTGGTCCGGAGATGTCAAGTTTATCAAAGCCCTGTTTACAGAAATATAGCCGTATGTTAGAATACTGGTTATAGCTTCCTCTGTCAAATGTTCTAGAGCAAATTCACTGGAGTTGAATTGAAGTAAAATTGCACGGGTATTTTTAAGTTCTTCTTTATCCTTCACGAACAACACTCTCTCTGACTCACTACCAGCAAACAAAGACGTTTTTGTCTCCAAGCACCAATAGAAACCATCGCCATCCGTCTGAACGTTGATCCGATTATCGCTCATTTGCTGGTTGGTAACTTCAACAGGGTAATGCTTTTTGGAGTCAGTGAAGCACCTAATATTTGATAAGCTTGATTCATCCCCCAGGACATAGAAATATAGCTGGTCCTCCCTGAAAATAATAAAAAAATATGTTTATTGATTTTCAGTATATAAACAATTTAATCGCACATATTCACAATACTATTTATAGACTAGGGTAGTTGTGAAAGAAAAAATTCTCCAAATGAGATTTGATTTGAAGAATTTTTCAAATAATATAATAATTATGTCCATATGATTAACATAGCATGTTAATCCCTCACGTAGCATAAGTATTGCGAAGACGAATGGGTTAAAAAGTGTATATTTATGTTAAAATCAAACTTTCAATTATTGTAGAGAGTTTTCAACAATACTAAATAAATATTTGTTCAACTCACAATGTCGTATTGTAAACGATCTGGTGAACCGGAAGATTAACAAAATATTCACATATGACACTGTTGTAGACTTGAGAGGTCTCTCGCGTGACCCACTTGTTGTCTAGCAGTACCACATTTCCATTGACCTGCAAATCAGCGTTTGGAGGGAAGTTCCACTCTGTTGTTGAAATCTGAAACATAACGCGATGAAATCTTTCTCAAAACATCAAACTAAAGATCTGAACCGTATACATAAATAAGGAGTTCTTGTAATGCCGACCACCCAAAACACCCGAACACCTTCTATTTCGAAAATACCTAAATGCATGGCTATGCCGTGTGTTTTTTTCATGACAATTGTGTTATCAATCTTACGATGCACTAGCAACTAACATCTTAATCAAGCCAAATATTTGATGCGCTCTCCAATTATTCTGTTTGGCACGATTAATTGTCAGTAATATTCTCCCTTGAGAAGGTACATTAATTCGAAAACTGTTAAATCTTGTGGTATTTTATAAATTAATATTGATATCATAGTAAAATATTTATTTAATAATAATTAAATATTCATTTACATGGGAGTAGTCCGCTTTGATTCCGTATAACTTCGACCACTTTATGATACCATGCAGGAACATGTGCTGATATTGCTTTTGATTATTGAGTTTTTGTAAAATTATTCAAAATCGAATGGTCGGCGCTGTACACCGTATTTTTAAATCGGAATGGTCGGCGCAGTAAGTCGTATTTTGAAATCGGAATGATCGGCGCTGTAAGCCGTATTTGAAAATCTTATCTTTACTTTATTTAAGTATGAAAATTTTAAGTTACTATTATTTTACTTTGTGTATATAATATAGTTGTTTCAAAATAAAGTAAAACATTCATGATTTTCACGTAGGTATTATTTAATTCAAACAAGCATGGACCACGTGATACTTTTCAAAACATTTTTAGACGAATTAAATAAAAAGATAATTACATTGTCTGGAAGATCTGTCCATATCGGTTTTCCTTCGATCATCTGTATTCCAAGTGGAACTTCTTGCCCGGATAAGTAACTAAACTCATTATGGTTTATATAGACATAACCTCGGTGTGGTAGGAAGCCATCAGCCTTTTCGCAGAGGGCGTGGGATTGGGACCAAGTGGCCCTCACTGCCACTCTCCGCGATGACACTGGGGGGCGCTGCACGATATTCATACATGTTGGGATGGGTGCTAAGAAGGGCAGGAAGTCTTGAGTGGGGCAATTCCAGGGCGCCACATCAGACTTAGAATACTGCATAATCACACATAATCTGGAATACTTTGTACTGCAGTCAACGGGGAGGATTTCGCCCTTGGCAAGGTCGACGACAGCGCACATCCCACTGCGCGTGACATTGATCAACGATATATCCAAAGGCTCCCCCATCTTTTCATCGCCTATGCGCCAATTGATGAAGGGTCCTCCATCGTATGCCCGCACGTAGTCCGTCCAGAAAGCGTTCTTACCATGCTCGTTCGATATGAACTTATACTGCTTGTAGAAATCGATTTCGACTAAGTTTCCGGAGCATCGTTCGTATTTCTGATCGCTCGTTTCGAAGGATTTGATCTGATAGCAGCTTATCTCATCGGGTGACTCATAGAAGCCAATGGGGCACTTTGTTAGCTCTTGTGTCCGTACGGGACGAGACAATATGCACAAACACATCAGTCCCAGGATTGCATATTTCAGTTTTGAGCATTCCGAATAAGGTCGGCCTTTCTTGACACGCCATTGGACAGAATCTGTTTCCTGCAAAACAAAAAATATATTTCAATTAGGCACCAACAATAATTAGAATTTTATACCGGAGTACAATCATTCCCCATGAATTTATCTAAAGTTCATCGCTACCTGAATAATTTGATGGTGTTCGATTGGGTTAGGATTCTTTTAATCAATTTAATAATATTACCTAATAAACAGATTCACTTATACATTGTATGTTTTTCTTCAATCATGGCAAATTCATTTTGTGACATAATTTTAATTTAAATTGCAGACATTTTATTTCTGGTATTTCATTATCATTACTTTTCAGAACAGACTCAGCCTAGTGAGGTAATTTACCAAAAAAAGATTTTTAACTATTGTATTTTTTTCAAATACATGTTCATAATGTTATATTGTTAACAGATTTATTGTTTAAACCAAATAACATTTTTTTAAACTAGTGGTAAATATATAATATACGTTTCTTGGTATTAATTAATACGTCCAGAATAATTCGTGCTTAGGAAGGAAATGTGTAGGTACATAGATAATTTCAGAGTGCAAGATACTCTCAGTATCGCCCTGGTGTGATACCACCATTCAAAATTGAAGAGTTGCTTGAAATGGCTTTAGACGTTTTGTTGGCCAGATTTGAACAGCCAGGTACTCCCCGCCTTCCTCTTTCCTATCTCCTTCCCCTCCCCACTACCTTCAGCCTCACAACATATCCCATTTGGGGATGCCATGGTCTCATTGGCTGCATCCCAAAAAAATATATTTACTGGTACTTGTTAAAAGTATTTTTATATATCAATGTACAGGTACTTGTTTAAAAAGTATTACGTACTATCAAGTACAGTTCACAACAACATTGAACAAATAATAAAATGTATTGATAGAGAAGCAAATTAGTAGTACGGTCATCAATCCATGTACAAAATATGTGTCGTGTCATCACGCGTCGAGTATAAAAATGGAATACAAAAATAAATAATTATATTGCACCGTAAAGAGGCAAAAAAGAAAAATGATATAAACAAGTGCAAATTTGGGATAATACCTAACTTTTTTTAATGCCATATTAATATTTATGATTTCTTTGAATTTTGTAGGCGAATTGGAGAACTTTTTATTATTTTGAGAATATAATTTCAAATCATACCATTTTCGTTATACAAATGTGGGAGAGACTGAGATTATTGTTTTCATATTTATTTATTTTTGACAAGTATGGATATCAATATACTATTTTTTAAATTTTCAAGCTCGTAAGCACGCAATAATACATACGCATTATGAATAATAATATATTAAAACTATTATATTGCTTTTATTTTTCCGAAAAGTTAGCGACATCTACTCGCACCATCCGGAAGCACAGTGCCTTGCAATACAAAATGGAGAAATGTTGTGAAATGGTTGTGAACTTGGACTAGTTAGTTCGTTGTCAACAGATGGCAGCACTGAGGTACACAACGTATATTCAACAGACGGTAACAATGGATTAAATGATTTGAGATTTTTACAAGCTAATTAGTTTTTTGGTTGTTACACTGTTTTGGGTGTCCTCCTTTTTATCCAACATTTCGGACACTGTAATGCTGTACGAAACGTCGGCTAAAGGAGTAAGCGCATAATGACATGGTAACCCAAAAAATAATCACGATACCTGCACACTGTTCAAATGAAAGAAAATGCGACAAGTTACAGATATACCCACTGAAAATTAGTTTACAAATACAGGCAATATAAATAAATCATGAAAGAAATATTTTCCGTTATCATTATTGACATTATTACTGTGAAGGTATATTTTTTTACAATTTATCATTTTTACAATCTGCAGATAACGTCCATGGGAGTTTAAATGGCGATTCGTCAGTTCGAATGCAATTTAAAAACCACGTCAACGAGCAGTTTAGATCGCAAGTGTTTCACTCTCATATCTCGAAACTTTGGGGGTGGTATTCATGGTAATCCGAGAAAAATATTCTAATGAAGTTTTTAAGCAAAGCAAATAATAATAGTATTATAAAAAATACAAATAAATAATGTCGATTTCATAGTTTAAATAATTTTCAAAGCCCACTAAAACGATCGAAATCTGACGGGGTACTCGTGACGTCATACGTACCTCGATTTTGTCAGTTGACAATAACGTCAATTCCACTCGGGTCTCGAGTATACGCAGCTCAACTTGGCACCAAATTGTTTACATTCCTAATGCATGTGGCCGGCCAACCTTTGAGGTAGCGGGATAAGTGCAGTCAGAACCCGCTGACCAACCACAAGTCGTTTGAGTGTCTCACGGTTTTAATTGTTTTTAAATGAGAATTTATTAATAGTATAATTATGAAAAATAATAATTCTATAATCAGAATCAGGGTTTTATTTTTTTTGCAAGGCATAATTTTTTTACTCAATTCCTTACATAAGATTTTAAAAAAGCGTGTAAATTCAAAATCACTGTAATTTACAGAACAGCCTTTCTTAATTCAAGAGAACAGCTGACGATGGAGAATAAATAATAATTATTAGTGTGTTATACGCACCTTTTGTAAACCCGCACAAAAATAATAAAAGTATCATTTTTTTATTTGGGCACAATGAAAAAAAATGTCAGCAGGTCTTCAAACGCCCTTACTAAAGTAAACGACTTCAAATACTCACCCGGTAGGCATTTTGTACACTGTAAAGTGTAACTCGTGTATAAGGTTGACAACATTCCGCGCCAACATTAAGTGCTTTAACAGGCAACGTGGAGGTTGGCTAAATTATTTGCCATATTCGTTTCGCAGTCGATAATTACATAAATAATTAACTTGTTACAACGATGTATTTTTTTCTTGCATTTATTTTTCAATGGCGCTAAGGACTACAGTGCCCTGTTATCGATTGCTAGTCGAGCGTTCTAGATTTTTTTATCTGCCAAACCCGGTTATAACAACCACACTTATAACAAGATCATGGTTGTAACGAGCAAAAAACCAAATGACTTACATAATTAATAAAATAAAATAAAATACTTTTTGTTTTAAAACGTTTACCCTGAAGATGCTTCAGTAAAGCGAAACCGGTCGGTTCTAAAAATTATTAAAAACGCTAAATTGGGTAGAACCAAAAGGTACTAAGTCAGTGGCGATTAGGGTTTGCAATCCCGCAAACCCGCCAATCCGCAACCCGGCGGGAATTCAGCAATAGGTATATGAATCCGCGGGTTTGCGTGATTTAAAAAAAAAAACTGAATTTACTCCAAAACATGTTGGTTTGATGCGTACACGCTTCTGATTAGCAATATTAGCGTTTTCAAGATTTGACAATGAAAAAGGGGTGACCGGATAAATCATCACAATGATAATTCATCACATCTTTATAAAGTTATATAAAGTCATGGAAACTAATGAAACAAAAACTTTTTTTACTGGGTTAAGTAGGTTATGTTGTAATGGACCTGTTTGGGGTAAAAGAACGTAAAGAATTTTTTTTTCATAAATTAAAATACGTTCAGAGAATAGGGAGAAACGAACAGACTATGGACATCTTTGGGACATACTAGAAGCTTTATTATAGAAACCTACGTCGGTAATAGGTGTTAACCACGTAATAATTGAAAAGGGGCGCGTTGGGTTTCAACGAATCAGACCATTCCCAAAATCAATTAAATAATTTTTCGCCAATCACGGAGACTAGGGGCGGTCTAAAGACGCGAAACACTCTAGGTTGATTTACTGTTGAGCTAACCTTGGGATCCGGTCTCACGATGCGTGTAAAGGCACTTGGAATTCGACGATAAATTTGCATTCTAGGGCAGAAACGAAGCGATACCCAACCATCGATAACGAAAAAGGGGGGTGACGGTTTGGTGGGAGAAGAGGGGGTTTTTAGAATGTTTTGGTCCAGAAGACATATTACAAGTTGATCCTCGTAGAGAGAATTGTTTACGTTCGCTGAACTTCTGAGTGCTCTTTCAAGTGGCCACAGTGAACACAAATTTTAACTTAAGATAGGACGTTTGGCCGAAATTGCCTAATTATATTAACACGGGGGAGATGCAAGTTGGGTAATTAAGAAAAGACATAAAAGTTAATGGGTCACGAAGTCTTTGATTAACGATCAAAATTTTACGACCTTTTTTGCGCGTAAACAAAGTTACGAGGATAATATATTGAAATTCCTGGATGAAGCGAGAAAAGAGTATATGGGTTGGGCTAAAACAAGACGCAAAAAACTGTAAAAACAGGGATGTACTGGGCGTAGATCACCGAAAAGAAAGGACCAGGAATCGAAAAGAAACCCGAAAGGTAGTTTAGCTCATGATGGAAGAGGTTTCAACGACTCGGGTAGTGGACAGCGATGGGTTACGAAAGATTACCAGAAGATATGCGGCGGATATCACGAAAAGAGTCAAAACAGGTAGGCGAAATTACAAAAACGTGTCGGATCAAATTTTGGAACGAATGCCTACGTATGTCATCACCGAGGGGAAGGTATATGTGTCCTGGGATCACCCACGGATCGTGTAGACACCAATCAAATGCTAGAAGGCAGCACACAAGGAAGGATACTGGATTGCGCAAGCGCTGGACATAATAGGTGAAAAGCTTCCGTTAGTTGGGATAATTTATCGATTATATTATCGATATCAATAGCGAATTTCTCGGAAAGATTTCGAAAACAACGATATAGAAATGAGCTACACCTAGTCTATAGGCCGGAAATCAACCAATATTACGGACACAACACGCGTACGAGAAAAAATAATCAAATAATTTTGCGCAATAATCTACATCGCCGAAAATCATTTACGGGAGGGCGCCCGGAAGTCAGGTCACCGAGTACACGCCTGTACCCGTCTCGGCAGGGTGGTAGGTATCTACCTCAACTCGGCAGGCGGGAACCAAAAACCCTGAAACGGGGTTATGCAATTCTAAACTTAACGGGAAGTGAAACCTCGAATTCATAAAGGCGAAAGTCGCACAAATTTTAAGTCGATTTATTCGAAAAAACATTATTAAATAGCGTTGTTTGGAGGGAATGAGGGCTTTTTAGTTTTAACTTGGTTGGAGTCGGTCTTCGAGAACTTAACGTCGCGACAGTTTGGTGTGCTATCTTTAAACTAAACTGATAGAGTTTTAAATATAGTGAAGTTGTGGTTTTAATATTAATTGAAATAATTGGAGTGTTTTAAAATTTAATTAGATTCAACCAAAAAAAAAGGGTAAACTCATAATTAGACGATACTAAATTCACGGGTTGGAGTCTCTTGGTTCAGACTAATATAAAACGATGAAACTCGACTGCGGTAATGTTTAATAATAACGCGTGTGCCGTAGAGGAGAAAAAATAGAGAACCATAATAAGTATCAAATGACCAGACGAAAACGGCTAAGTCAAAGTTCTAAATTTATTGTGAAATTGAAGAGACAGCGTACATTGATCAAGAAAAAAATAATAATAAAAATCGTGTAGAAACGCGGCGAATGAATTTACTCGGAGAGTAGAATTTAATAAGAGCTAAATACATCATTCGTAAATCACATGTGGACCTTCTGGTCAAAATTAATAATAATTCATTTCCAATATATAAAACGTAGAGTAAATTGCTCATTTGAATTGGGGGTATAGACAGTGTTTTCCTTGCGAGCACGGGAAGGATTTTAACGGTTTACACGATATAAGAATTTTGTGGAAAAAATCGAAGTGAACGTGGCAAATAATATATGAAAGGTTCTAGGGAGGGGGAGGGGGTCGGTGACTCTCCATAGGAGAACGGCGCTATATAGATTACCGATAGTTCGCAATAAAACACGGCTGAAGCTACTTCCGTGTTTTACACGCTCATACTCAAAGGGGTAATGAAAGGCTAGCTAATAACCTTCGAGAGTTGCTTACGGGAAATAAAGACAGGATAGATCTCGGCAAATACTTACTTAGATACTCTGAAATACAGATAGGGAGAGATATCTAGACTAGGTACAGTGGAGGCCAACAAATACCTATGCATGTCAACTATCAACTTACGGTTAGGGAGGAAGAGATCTTCTATTGAAAGAAATGATCCGCTTAAACATTCCGAATTCTAGTATCCGGTAATTTATGTGCTATCTACGGGGCGGCGTATGAAAGTAGAAATTTAGCTAGAAAAAATTAGATCCAATATGGTTATAGTCTCTACTGGCGAGTAGACGGGTGACATAGAGAATCGATTTCGAATTTAATACGAACCTTTAACGGCTTAGGGGCTTCTACTCATACCTACAGTTCCTGGACGCGGATTAATGTACATGTCGTCGATATCCCGACTGGATTGGTAATATTACGCTTTTGGGGTAAGTGAAATTGCATGTATATATATTTCCAGAACATTAAAATTGCGACGAAGATGGGGCTGCAACCAGCAGCTCGGACAGGGCTGCGATACTGGTAAAATAGTATCACATTTAGAACTGTTTGCTTGCTTCTAACAGCTGTGTTTAGCACGAGGCCAATGACCTACTTATTTGTAAGCAGTTAGGGTCGACGCACGGCCCAAAAGGAAGAAAAGGGACCCCCATAAATCACTTGACGTCCGTGTCTGACGACAAAAGTCGTACACTCTACCGAGTTGGCAGCCGCGCAGGGGCACCCCAAATCAACATGGAAGCGACTAGCTGCAACCAACTCATGCTCAAAACAAATAAAAAAATCAAATTAATAATATTTGTATAACCTTATATGTTCACTAACAAATTCCCAAATACCTTTGGCCTCGGCTTAGAACTCGCCGTTGGAGTATGTTGTCCGTAAGCTGTCTTGGGAAAGCACACAACTTCCTCAGCTCAGAAGATTTTCTACTTTCCTCATCACGCGATTTCGGGGCGTCAACGTTGTATGGAGAATCACGAAGAGTTCGGGAGGTCATCCCTTTTCGCGGAGCCGGGTCGGATGAGAGGACACGAGAGGCAGTATGAAAATTAATGTCAAGTTGGAATGTTTGGGCCTTGGTTCGCTGCGAAGGCGTTTAATTGAACGGGCTCCAAGTCTTTCAAAATCGCGTGGAGGGGACGTCGGCGTGATGAACGAGGGTTCAAAATCGGAGGACGAACACATACTAAAGCGGGGTTTACCCGGAGGTTGATGCAACTCGACTGGAAAACCCTCGAGATCCTTTGCAGCAGCTTCCGTGAGGTGGATAGTAGGCCTGGCGGCTAGTGGACGTTGAAAGCCCCACCAGAACAAACCTACTTGAAACATGCACGCGTTTAGCATCATGACAAGGGACGCTATGAAAATTCCCCTTTTACAGTCAGTAAAGTAGTCCGTCGGAGGAAGCGGGGCGGGGTGATTTGGGATATTCCAACAGGTGTATTACCTCTCCCTCTGACGTGAGCGGTCCGGAGGTGTCAAGGCGACTATAAGAAGAAGTTAGACCAGACCTCGGGGAAAGCCAGACACGTATTGGTTCTTGGGGTTGTGCATTTGGAAGAATAGCGACCATTTCATTTGGGGCAGTGAGGTGCCGACCCAGTTTGCAAAAAAAAAACCTTTTCTCGTCATTCAATCCGTTCCCATCTCCTTTTCTCTCTCGTTTCCACTTCCATTCGCAACACCCAAAGTTTACTAACCACAGCTAAATCCATCTATCTAGTTTCAGTACACCATTACAGAGGTCGACGAGGGAGTCCCAGTACTTATGCGAAAACAACACCCCATTCAACGAAGGGTTTAACAGCACGTACACAAAGGGGGGGGGGGGGTACGGTCCTATGTCACAATCTAGAGTTTATAAACACGGGGACATTAGGTAAGGGCGGGGATACAAGGAAATTGTAGAGATATGATAGAAACTACTAGGTCAATTAGCAATAGGGTCCAGTATTCGAAAGTTAGGTGAGACACGTACTCGTTTCTTGTAGTACTCGCTGAGGGTCGATGGACGTTTTCCCCACACTTTGGCTAAAAAGAACCGGGAGTTACCATGGAAAGGAGACATTAAATACCTACCACCCCATAACGGTGGGCTTCGAATTAACAAATCACACAACGTGAAGTTAAGGGATTTATTGTAGATCAACCCCAAAGCGAAGGCCTTATTTTACTGTGTGCAATATCGCAGGGGCGGGGGATGTTTAGAGTTAGCTAGGCTCAGCACGATATCATTTTGCAAAAGCGAACTGAACGCTGGGGATAAAGAGGTATAAAAACCTCATTCAAGCGAGTTAGGACAATTAGGAGGTCGAGTCAACACAATGTTAGGTTAGGTTAGGTTAAAAAAAAAAATTGTCATCATTTCTAATGATTTTACATCACTTTTTAAAAGTGTGTTGAATTGTCACTGTGTTGAGTTATCATGGAACCGAAAAAGGAACTCATCTTAATGCTAGAACGAAAAGCATGGAGCTTCATCGCAAGTTCGGAAATTTTGAGACCCAGAATCAATTTTGAAGAAAGAGATGTCACTTTTTGAGAACGGAGATATCAGAGGGTGATACTTTCAGACAGGAGTGTATATAAGGTGGGGTGTAGGAAAGTTAAACCAAAATGTACTGTACATGTTGTCTTGTGGAGTTGCGTCATAAATCTGATTCATCAAATTAATCAAAGTTTTTGGACTAAGATCGTGTTCGGTATTTTGCACATCGATGTAATTACACGATCAGAATGTCTTAATTAAAAAAATATGTATAGTAAGACTTCCTAGAAAATGTAGGTATTTAATGTTTACCTACTAAAAGGAATGTATAAAAATGATCTATCGCACAACGTTTAAATAATACGCATTCGCCAAAGTTGGTATAATTAATTCAACTGCATCGATTCAATAAAAAAATATAGTGTAGTAGCGACTATCTGGGCAGCGTGGACAGCCGCGACAAAAATTAAGTGCACATACTCGTATATGCAAATATTTTTGAAACTTTTTATATTTATGATCAACTAGCCTAACTTCATTTGAAATGTTATTTTTTATTGGTATTTTTATATGTTTATGCTATGGTGTTAAAATACAATTTAAAAATGTGATACCCGTGGTAATAATGAGAGTATAATTATTAAACTGTGCAATGTAGAGACTGAGGGTAATTAGTCTATCAGCTAGAATGAGGCAGGACAGCAAAGAAGCTGAATACTTCTTCAGACAGCCGTTTAGAGTGCTGTACCTCACAAGAGAGGAACGGGACACAGCTCCAGGTTCAATCTTCAAAACAGGGACTAATCTGGTTCACAGTCTGGTCCAAGATAGAGGAAGGATCGGGGGCCGGGGGATGTCTGCAGGGATCCGAGAGGGAACTCTGTATATCTCTAGGAGCACACTGCATTGTGTTTCAAGCTGAGATGAAAGCCATCTTATAGAACGTACATATCGGGTACAGGAATAAGAACGTTAGAATATATTATGATGGCCAGGCAGCGCTCCAGACTGGTGATAGATGTAAGACTATTCTTGAAGAACTTGCTACCATTAATAAATTATCCTGATCTGTGTTCCAGGATATAAAGTATTGAAGGTAATTGAGCGGGCTGACGGACTAGCAAGGAAAGGGACCGAAGTATAATGTAAGAGCAAAACTATGCAAATAATGAATCTACTATGTATTTTTTGTATATTCTTTGAGGTACCAACACAAACCCAAATTATTATTACACATTTTATTTATCAAGATTTTAAAACGCAAACTCTGAACATAAATCATGGATCTTATTTGTATACACATACGTCTTTACGTTATTTTCTTGTAGTTCCCATTCGCTGTAAAGTGCCCGGTTGACACACTTGCCCGGATACCCGGATGCATGTGAGACGCCACTGAAAAATTGTATTATTCGTGTTGCAGCTAAGTGGAATCTGGTTACCAATGGGTACCTACTTCAACATGGTGTAGTGACTCCTACGACCAACAAAGCAGCTGTTCTAGAGTGTCTGTACCTGTCTGTTGTAAGAGTGCTGCATTTCTCGATCAGCCATTTATTCGCCGATAACTCGCGCTCTCTGACCAGCTGCATTTTGTCAATCTCGGCTGAATGTTGAAAGTTGATTTCTATATCTCTAATTCTAGCCGCAATACCAAATACTTCATTCATTTAGTCTCCAGTGGAAAGATATCTCTTACTAAGAAATCAAGCAAAATATATCTTCGAAATGACAAATCTGTGTAAAACGGCCTAAATACCTGAGAGATTCCACTATACTTTCGTATATTAAATAACAAATCTGTGTAAAAAGGCCTATATACTTGAAAGATTCCACTATACTTTCGTATATTAAAAGTGTTGTAAAAACTATCGTCATTGATTACTTCTGCACCGGTGCATAGAAAGACACACCAAGTACTAAATTTACAAAGTTCAAGAACGGAAAATACTCCCAGTATCGCCCTGGAGTAAGACCACCATTCTGAATTGAAATGGTTTTGCCCGTGTTTGATATGAATAGCCAGGTATTTCCCAACCTTTCACTTCCCCATCTCCTTCCCCTCCCCACTAAGCTCAGCCTCACAACATACCCAGATTGGGGATGCCGTAGTCTCACTGGCTACCGACGGTTGGGAGCAGTTGGGACTCTTCATGTTTCACATTTAAAAAAAGTCCTCAGAAATAGAATCGTTTAATAAAAATGACTTATCAGGGAAATCATGAACCATGTAAAACCGATATCTGGTTATTAGTTATGAGTTGCATAGACACTATAATTAATGTTAGATTTATCATTAGTTTATTATTGATAAATGCACCGATGAAAATGTTACCTAAGTGCCTAATTATTCAGTAAATCATTTTCGTCGAAGCTAAACATGCCCACTCCTCACATAAAATTAAAAACATATTGCAATTCTAACTTTAACACAAAAATTAACCTACAGACCTCTGGAATATTCTGTTAGAAGGTCAGAGTATATCCGCATTGCAATAAAATCCAAATGAATGGAATTTTTCTGTACGTATTTGAAAATTAAAAACTGTTTTTGAAAGGCGATGAACACAGCAACAAATTATCCTGGGGCGCCCTGGTTTTTGGTTCCCACCCTTATATATTAGTTATGTATATGTCAGGGGTGGGGTTGTCAGACCGGCGTTCGTAAATATAATTGATTTAGTTGATTTGTTTTAGATATGTATGTCACTATTATTATAAATCAGTATATACATTATAGTATCTACATTACCTATACGTTTCGGAGTAGGAGATTATCTCAATATCACACTGGTGAAAGAATGTCATTTAGTATTGAAACGTTTCTTGAAATAGTTTAAGCCGTGTTTAGTGATCAAATCTGAATAGCCAGGTACCTACTTCTCAAACATTATCTCTTCCCCTTGCCTCTTCCTTCAGCCTCACAAAATACCCCGATTGGAAATGCCATAGTCCCGCTGACTGAACGGGTAGTTTGGTCTCTTGTGCGGTAATAATCACAAATACATAGGTAATGGTAATTTATATAGAAAGATGCTTGATAATATTCAGCTTGCAATTTCTATGGTGCAACATTTTAGATATAAAATAATGTACTCGCCTTATGGAGAAAAGTAACTATTATTAAATATTAAAAGGCGTGTCTGGTACGAGTACAGTTCCACCGGTTATTCCGGGGGTAATTTTTTTTGTAGTTTTTTTTTTCAAAATTGTTGCTTGTGGGGTGAAGTTTGCCCTGATGATAACCAACCTCATGTAGGCAATATATGCCTGAAAACTTCAGCCATAATCATCGCTATGACTTGATCACGATACCACACGGCAGAACAGATGTTCTAGCACAGCAAAGCATGACAAAAGGTATGGTGCTATTGAATGAAGTTTCTAAAACAGTTCATATATTTAATCGCCGGATTCCGTGGTGAAGGCTTAATGCAATCGACTAGAAATCCGGAGGAGAGAATAGAAAACTTTATTTAATTGATTAGAGTTGTTTCACAATTATTGATTCAATAAAAGTAATATACGGTGTATTTGCAACTGGAATATACTATCAGTATTGCCATGGTGAAGGACCACCATTCAAAATTGAACGGTATTTGAAATGGCTTTATCAATGTTTGGTGACCAGAACTGAATAGACGGGTACTTCCCATATTCCTCTTCTCCCATTTTATTCACCTCCCCTCTACCTTAAGACTCACAACATTCCTCAATTGGGGATGCCATAGTCTAACTGACTCCAGGTGGTTGAAAGCAGTTGGGACTCATTAGCGGTGTTAAAAATATATGTATTACTCTTTAAATAACCTTAAAATGTTTTGTATAGCTACCTTTCTTCCCAATCTCAAATCTTGGTTAGGTACGCAATCATATTATTATGAACAATTATTGAATAGAAAATGATAATAATTTTACCGGAGAACGAGGAGATACGTCATTCATTATTCCAAGATGCAAACTAATCTTTCAGACGGCAATGATAATCTTGTCAAACTTACTCTGATATTTTCCACTTAACTTTGTTAAAATCAATCAAACGCTTAATTAAATTAACTATTACACTTAACAAGCAAAACAAATAACCAATCTTAAAGGCGGTTCAATTATTCATACAGTTGCATCAACGGCGGTTGGAAGAAGCGTTTGTGTCTTTGTCTAGTGAACTCCCAAAGAAAAACTAAAGCGGAAAAGACTTACTTGGATTGTTATATCTATCTATTATGCTATTTTTTTCTAACTAACAACTAACTCACCATGACGCCGTTTCCCCTCAGGGGTAGGTAGAGAGGACGGACCGTCAAACAACTCGGTTTTGGCACACACTCCTTGCCTCATTCTCATTCATACATCGTCTCATACGTACTCTTCTATTATTATGAATTTTGACATATTTTTTTTTTAAGTTTATAAATAACAAAGATATATTATATAATAATAAAAATAGTAAAAAAAACCCAATTACAAATTTTCTACTGCCTATAAGTAAAATGTGACAATGTAAGTGAATTTTCAAAATATTTTAAAACCGATCATTTGAAAATAATATTTTGGCATAGCAAAAAATTTCTTAATTTTATTACTAAATATTTTATTTTTATTTTATTTATTTATTAGATACAAATAATTACATACATATTAAGGAAGCTTTGGCTGTCCAACTAGGAAATTTTCCCGTTTTAGGACAGCCAAATTGCCTGGTTTAGTTAACATTTGTACACGCTGCTGTTATGAATTATATTTCCATACTTTACATTAATAGTTAAGCTAGTAATATAAATATAGTCTATATACATATATATTTTTCAAAGTAATCAAAATAAAAACTTTTTCAGACATATTTGTACACCCGTTAGTTTTTTTTTAATGAAAACACCTGATAAATGTTATCAAGGTACATGTAATAATATGCATAATTAAGGAACACTGTATCAGGGTAAATGATAACATATTGGATTAATTCAAATTATAGTTACAATATAAGAAAAATATTAGGTGGGTATATATATACATATTACTTACCCAAATTCAGAATATAAATGCTGTAGCCTTAAGCCTTGCATTCCGAATTTCTACCGATTTATAACACATTTCTCTTGAACACTTTAAGTTCCTTACAAATTACATGTTGTTTTTGAAGACATGATCTATACATTTGTAAAGCCGAAATAGTAATTATTTGAATTTCCCTCGATAGAAAAAAATCGCAAAGTATGCTCCGCAAAATATTAAAATCACATTTTGTTCTGTTATTTAATACGTTATAGGTATGAACGAATCTTTAAATGCAACATAGGCTGTTGTTATGAGATTTTTGCTCTATTTTAAACGAGCCGTGTTTTATTAAATATTTTCGTTTAATTTTATCATTGTTTATTAATTTTAGCACCCTTCTTCTAACATTCGGATTTACATATTTTTTTAAACCATCTTATTCTTCTATTTGAACGCTTACTACAAACTTTTAAATTAAGTACATAACCTCAAAATACTAATGAATTTTAAAAAACATTTTTTAAATTTTAGCTTTTATGAAACCTATTTGTTGAAGCCTTGGTATTGTGATTGCAATAAATACTTAGAATGATAATATAAGCGCCTAAGAATATTAATTTTAACCTACAATATTATCCATAGACGGACATAACATTAGTAAAGACATCAGTGCTGCTTAACATTTTTATTTATTTCTCTGTATGGGTTAAATGCCATAAGCTACGATTCTATGAATGCAACAAAAGCCTAATACGGAAACCGGAAGTTTTTGTATCTATCAGCAGGTGTTTAGAATAGTTAGGTTTATAATTGATTTGTTTACAATACTTAAAACATGCACTACTAAAAAAGAATTACTCTCCTTTGTCAAATGCAGTAACAATTATTTTAGTTTTATTTTATTTAATAAAGGAATTTTTCGCATTTTAAGACAACCAAAATACTAATAGTAACCGAAGCTCACCCCTCCAGGAACGGTGATAGTATTAAAATGGATGTAGATGAGACTTGATATATTATTCTAATTTTCTGTACATTAATGTAAGGGTTTATTTTTTTAGTTTAGGCGGGTTATTTTGTTTTTTTTTTTATTTTAAGATAAGATTTTACCTAAAAAATTTACGATATAGAATACTGTTCTACCATGGAATTAAGAAACGATGGAATGGCAAAATATAGAACCCATATTCCTTATTAGAAAATGAAGCATATCAAGTACCTGATAAATAAGTTCCGCCCTCAACTAACTGTTGTCAAGGTGAAGCGGTAAATGGGTAAAGAGCCGTTTTGGATATTTTTGTGATATTTGGTTACATTGTAATTTTGTATTAAAAATACATCTATGTAATTTTTTTACAGGCTCTCAAGTACATTCGGAATCATTCTTAAAAATGTTTATAGTCTTGCCTAGTATTTGAATTTTTTTTAAATACGTTTAAAATGATTCACTGGTTTTGAAAACTTACTTTAATAATTAAAGAAATATATTTAAAAATACCGTCTTGTGAAATTAAATACAAATATTAGGTTTAGATTTTTCGTTGCTTTTGTTGGAATACCAAATCACTGAACACAAAACCATGTGTCATCCAAAAGAATAAAATACGGAAGACAACCTCAGCAACCTCTGGTGAAAACGAATTGCTAGTGAATGACGCCTGTACAAGTATTTACGTCCAAAATTTAAAGAAAAAACGAACCCAAGTATGGTCTAAAAGCTGTTTACCATACTTCTTATTTCCATATGTTCTACATTCATCATTACTGGTTAGTCTAAATATTTATGTACAAAACGCCATTCCATACTTCTTACTTCCACGTGTTCTACATTCATCATTACTGGTTAGTCTAAATATTTATGTACAAAACGCCATTCCATACTTCTTACTTCCACGTGTTCTACATTCATCATTACTGGTTAGTCTAGATATTTATGTAGAAAACGCCATTCCATACTTCTTACTTCCATGTGTTCTACATTCTACATTACTGGTTAGTCTAGATATTTATGTAGAAAACGCCATTCTATACTTCTTACTTCCACGTGTTCTACATTTATCATTACTGGTTAGTCTAGATATTTATGTAGAAAACGCCATTCCATACTTATTACTTCCGTGTGTTCTACATTCATCATTACTGGTTAGTCTAGATATTTATGTAGAAAACGCCATTCCATACTTCTTACTTCCACGTGTTCTACATTTATCATTACTGGTTAGTCTAGATATTTATGTAGAAAACGCCATCGCATACTTCTTACTTCCATGTGTTCTACATTCATCATTACTGGTTAATCTAGATATTTATGTAGAAAACGCCATTCCATACTTCTAACTTCCATGTTTTCTACATTCACCATTACTGGTTAGTCCAGATATTTATGTAGAAAACGCCATTCCATACTTCTTACTTCCATGTGTTCTACATTCACCATTACTGGTAAGTCCAGATATTTATGTAGAAAACGAAAACCTATGCAATGTGACAGGGCCGTCGAGAGGGGGAAGTTTAGGGGGTATAAATCACCAGGCCGACCAGGTCCAGGGTTTGTGAAGGGGCCGCCGGCCGCCCGGGCCCCGAGCAATCGCAGTTCTTATGTTACACTAATAAAGCGCCCTATAGTTTTTGTCATGAAAATGGCGCTATAAAAATCATAAAATTTGTATAGATAAGTATCAAACGAAAAAATGCTATGGATTTTTTTTTTCTCAATGGCAGTAATACAATATTTAGACGGAAATCCTTTTGTATTTTCTTAAATGGAAATCTGTTAGTGGATATTGTTTAAAATATGTCAGGTAGTAACCGAAGGGAAAAATGCGTCGGATTGTCATATCAAATTTGGGATGCGGTTTAGTGTACCGCCGGCCCGGGAACCATTTGTTGGATAACAAACACCTCTGACATGGGTCACCCCAAGTTGTTCCCTACGTTTGGTGATTTAGCAGGGTTGACCGAGTTCATCAGGTGAGGTGTGTTTCGAATGCGCCTGCCCACCAGCTGTGTAGCGTTGCAGATCGAAAGAGGCTGGTTTGGGGGGACACTTTGACCTCTCCAACTGGTCTCGATCAATTGCCTTGCACCGCAGCGGGAGGGATAGATTCATAAGTCCGTCACTCCTGGACACACTGATACCTAGATCTCTTCCCACCACGTATATATTTTCCTTTCCAGAACTTCCTCTCCTTCCTTTCCTTAAAAAGGACCCACCACACAGCATCCCCAAAGATGACATAGGCTCTGAGAGAAATTATTTTCATCGAGGCCTCCTGTGTGGGGTTAATGAAAACAATTTCCCACTCTGGCGTAGCGAGTTCATTCCTCTGCTAGACAAGTTCTCCGTCATTGAACAAGCATCATTTTGTGCGTATATAAAAATGTGAACATTAATGTGAGCATTTTCCACCCCATTCAGTCACACCACGTGCGATACCATGATTTATTTTTTCGAGTTTTAACATTTTTTAAGATGTCAGATTAATGGGGGGGCGCTGTCAGCACGCTAGCCTATGGCGGCTGGAACCCTTAAATCAACAATCAACAATTAACCCTTAATCGGTATTATAATCGGGCCTTGTACATGATAAAGTGCCTACTTATTATCAAGCCCCATTCTCAAAAGGTCTTTTAACGCCGATTGCAGTTAAATATTTTCCTGATCCTGATTTTGTGTTGCGTACGGATTTCGGCTGCGTTTGGCAGCGTTACTCGATGGCCGCAGCTCTATTTATTTGTTTATCATTTTTTTTAATCTTTCCGATTAATTTGGTATGTTTTAAGAAATTGACTTAAAAATGAACGTTTACAATATCTTTGCTTTTTGAATGCTTATATTATTGTATAGTTATATTTTTAACAAGATCGGCGGCCATTTTGACACTAAGTTTGTCTAGGTTTTGGTTGTAACGCAGCGATTTTCATTGATGTTTAATTGGATCTGGTAAATATGTAGCTAACGAATGTCCGTAATAAAATGTCTTCTTTCATCGACGGTAAATTAATAATCATTATAAATTTTGATACCAAATAAAATACTGTTTTATTTGCACATCAACTATTCGCCTGCTTAACTTTATTCTCTACGATACGAATTGAACCTATAATCGAATAACGAAGAAGAATAAAATAAAATAGTATTAGTACGAGAGATAAGCCACAGAATAAATATAAATTTTAACAATAAATTAAGCATTGCACGTCCATTCGCTAAAAATGTATACTAAGGCTGAGTGATTTTTTTTTAGAATTTCAAAATTACTAAATGTTTAATGATTGACCCTATACTGTAGCAAAAACATCACAACATTTTTTGGCCTGCGATGACATCTTCAGATGGCGTGGTTAACTTTTAATTTACAAAAAAAAACTCATTTTTTCATGTTCCTGGAGTTATAGTATTAGTGTACATAGCGCATTTTAAGTAACTTTGATTATTATTACTTATGGTGGCATGTCTTGGACTATTGTTTCTTGTTCTTGCAACTCTTTCTACTGACTTCCGTTAAAACTAACATCAAATTGTCTTAGACGCGAAGCGATTGGATCTCACAATCACTACCGCGCATCAATATCTTGATGCCACACGTATTATTACTTATATTATAAAAAATGCCCAAAACGAATAATTGTGTCCTGTTAACCGAAACAGTTTGAATAAAGCATGATACCGACTTACTGTGCTGTTATAAAGTACCATTTGTGGGTGAAAAACGATTATTCCTGAAAACGGAAAAAAGTGTTTCCGATTAGAGAAGTTAGTGAAATCTTAGCAAAGTATTTGAAAAATTGTTGTAAAAAGCTTATATTCCTGTCCGAAGCCATCAGCAAATAATACAACAAGTAGCTCCAGTCAGACTCAATTATAAATCAGAATAACAGAATCGGATCAATTTGATTACGATTTTCATTTATTCCAAATAAATATTCATTTTAGAAATTTCCAACACTTTTTTTCACTAATGTAATACATAATTTGTAACTCCGTCGTATGCTGATTTTTACCCTTTACTTTAATTTTTCATATTTTTTTCTATTTAAATACTGTAGGTTTTATCTTTTATTTGTAAATGTTCTATTTTTATTATTCATTTTGATTCTAGCTTATTTTTTAAGTTCTATTGTGTGTTGTAGTTCCAATATGTATATTGAATTTGACTTTCCATTCATTTAGCTAGCATTATTTTTAGTATTATTTTATGAATGTTAATACAGTAATATTTTTAAACTTTTTTAATGTAAAAGCCTTGAGGGTGTAAATCAGTTTCTCAAAGTGGGCAGAAACGCTTCCTCGTGGGCGCTGAAGGCTTTCAGGGGGGAGTAGAAGGCTCAAAGAAAATTCCGGGGCGTTAAAAAAATCTAGAGTGGCGACGGCAGATAAATTCTATCTATATAAATCCGACGGAGTCTAGATGAATAAAAAATAATATTATATTAAAACACAAATAACTTTGTTTGCATCGCTTTTATATATACATATGACCTCTATATGTTTCATGAACAAAGTTCACCGAAAGTTGTTGAAACATGTATAGGTTATATATATATATTAAAATGATGCAAACAAAGTTATTTGTGTTCTAATATAATAAATAGTGTCATCACAAAGTAATAAGCTTTCAGAAGAAATTATCTTCGAAAAATTAAAAATAATAGTTTGTTATACTTCCTTATAACCATATTAATTATGCATGTGTTTTATTTCCTCTCATTGATACATTATTTGATCTTACAAATAGAATATGGTTCACAGCCTATCTAACCTATCCATACAATAAAGCATGTTTAAAAATTATATATGCAATGCCTGTTTTTAAGATATGCAGCAGATGGTAATGTAAAAAGGTAACAAGATTTTTAAATGAGCACTACTTTTTTTTTAAATCTCAAAGTGAGCGGTGGTCGAAATAAGTTTGAGAACCTACGGTGTAAATAAATAAATTTTACAACTATTATTAAAAGGAAGGAGCCGGGCTGAATTTAAAAATCTTAACATTATATTAGTACATTTTTAACAATTTATAGCTTGAAATTCTTACAAACACTTTTACAAGCATGAATAATTAATACCTAATGCACTAATAAAGAAAGAGTATAATTCAGAGAGTTGTTTTTATTGATTGACAGGAGAAATTGCAGAATCTGAAGTAGGTGCGTATTAGGTACGTACGAATATTGAATTTTGAATAACTTATTTTAAAATGAATTTTTGTACCTGAATATAGGCAGTCTACTGTGAAGGTATACCGATACAGTGGCGTGCCGGGATATAGGCAGTCTACTATGAAGGTATACCGATACAGTGGCGTGCCGAGATATAGGCAGTCTACTATGAAGGTATACCGATACAGTGGCGTGCCGAGATATAGGCAGTCTACTGTGAAGGTATACCGATACAGTGGCGTGCCGGGATATAGGCAGTCTACTATGAAGGTATACCGATACAGTGGCGTGCCGAGATATAGGCAGTCTACTTTGAAGGTATACCGATAACCTCCAGTGTTTGTATGGAAAACAGAATTTACCTTCTCAGAAGTTTCCACACGAAAAATAACAATTATTACAAATTTTCTTAAGTAAAAATGCCAACCAAAAATGAATTGAATTATTTCGCACAGATTACCAAGTTAATGATTACCTTCTGATCTCCACAAATCATGTGTTCAAACCATCAATATTGGTAGATAGTTCAAACCGTTGTAATGTTCAAATCGTTAAATAAAAAAAAATCTCTAAATTAGATTATCTTTATAATATTTCACGAAAAATTAAAAAAAAACCATCGGTGCTTTGAAATATATGTATGTTTATATTTATTTTCGACTCTAAACGCCAAAATAATGCTTAAATCTGCGAATAAACTGTCTTTCATTACATCAAAAAACCTTAGGTTTTTTTATGGCTCGTTTTGGCGTTTTGGAATAACGGTTACGCTTCGTTATGTTATGATCAATAGCTAAAACGGCCGAAAATTAGCTTCCAACAGGAACTTTCAAATTGATTTTGTTTTTACTGATGAAAAATTTGATGGTTATTATGTGATTGAGTTTGAAACACCTCAACCTAAGTAATTTTTACAAACTAAAGTACGTGTGTGTGTTTTTGGTAAACGGACAACTCAACACCGTGACAAATCAACACACTTTTGAAAAGTGATATAAAGTCGTGAAAAGCTATCGAAAAACAACTAGGTTATGTTTATAGGTTAGTTTTTTAATATTGAATCTAGTAAATATTCAGAAAGTGTGAAGTATACATTTTGAGAAATTATGTAGCAGTTATTCCGATCAGTCACCTTCTTTTCGCATTGCAGTATTTTATTCACAGTAAAACTCTTATAAGTTTTTCCTAATATCCATCTCCATCAGATCACCGAAGAAATTAAATCAATAAACTATTATCCGGTTGTGTGTCTGTCTGTATTTCGGTCTGATTGTAACTCTCGTTCAATGAACTCGGATTTGTTTTGAATTTAAATAATTTAAAAAATTGGAACTGATGTTTCGAGAATTCAGACAAGCGATAAAGTACCTACCTATGATATTATTTTTTTTTACCAGAAAATTATTTAATTTCTACATTTGAAATGTGTTTTTCTTTTGTTTAAATTTCGTTAGTTCTTATAAGTACCTGACTATAATACTCAATTATCAATCAGAAAAATATTTTCATTCTTTCTTTGAGCTGTGTATTTTTTTTTAATTCTTTCTAGTTAATCTTGACAAGCAAATTTGGTTTTCGTGATTTTTCAAAGGGTCTGCGTTTTATAAATAGTTTAGTGTAATATTTTGTTTAAAAAAGAGAACCTCTGTAAGGAAAATATTTTAGAAAAACGAATTCAAAATTTAACCAAACAAAAAATGTCCCTTTACACCCTGCAGAATTGATCCATATATTTACTGTTAGGAAGTAGGTACTATACATACTTTTTTTTAAATATATCCTTTTTGTCAACCCGATGGCATTTAAATAAAATAGACGTGAAAGAAAAACAAACTAAAAAAAATAGGTTTTAGTGTAGGCGTATTATTGTATTCAAATTTATTTTTATTTTATTTCATTTAAACGCCCATAGGGCTTTTACATATAATAATGTACATCTTTATTTTTTTAGTTATACATTTTATATAAAAAAAAATACATATAGATTACATATAAAAATGTCAGATTTAGCAAAATATAGGTTACATAAAATATAAGAGTTTAAAAAATTAGGTATGATAGAGTGCAAATAAGTGCGACAAAAAATATAAAATTTGCCAAAATCCTCCAAATCAACGATAATGTTAATAAGAAGGTATAAAATTAGTTGATAACAATAGTTTACAAAGTATGTAAAAATAATTCGCACATACTCCGTTTAAAGTTGGCCAAGTTCAAATTATTGTCAAATACATTTATATTATTTAAGTATTTGTTACCAAGACTGTGTAAACGTTGTATTGGAGAGTGAAAACTATAGTTGGAATGAGATGTATGTATGTAAAATGTTGATATTTGCCTAGTTGTTCGTGTAGGTATGTGTAGATTTATTAAATGCAGGAGTTCACAACAATCGAATTTAGAGTTCAATAATTTTAATAAAAAGGTTAGGTCGTTTATTTTTCTTCTGTTTTCTAATGTCGGAATATTTAAATGATTCAATAATGACTGGTAATTTATGTGTTCTAAAGGGATGTTAAGTTTAAAATTGACGAAGCGTAGAAATTTTCTTTGAATTCTTTCAACATTATGAATATGTACGTAGAAGGGTGACCAAACTATGGAGTTATGTTCTATCAGGCTTCTAACAAGGGATATGTACAATAGTTTTATGATTTGTAAAGATTTAAAGTTTTTAATTGTTCTTAATATAAAACCTAATGTTTTCATACCCTTATTCACGGTTTGTTGAATGTGGGCCGTAAAGTCTAGTTTCTCATCCATTATTATGCCAAGATCTCGCATTTCCTTTACTCTTTCTAAATTTGTTTTATTTATTGAATAGCCAAAAAATTGTGATGTTTTTTTTTCTGGAAAAGGTCAAAATTTTGCATTTTTCTACATTTAAATATAAATTGTTTTGTGAACACCACTTATTTAGCATGTCTATATTAGATTGAAGAACTTGACAGTCGTTTAATGAGGTTATTTCTTTATATAATTTAATATCGTCGGCGAATAGCAGTACATTGACATTTTCAAAGCAGTTGACTATGTCATTTATAAAAACAATAAATAAAATTGGGCCAAGATGACTACCTTGCGGTACGCCACTAGTGGCCAAAAATGGTTTAGATAAAAAAGATTTTATTTTAACAAGTAAAGTTCTACCAGATATGTAGCTACTTAACCAGCTTAACATATTTGCTCTGATTCCTATAGCATGAAGTTTTTGGATCAGTACTTTGTGAGACACTTTATCAAAGGCTTTCGAAAAATCAGTATATATACAGTCAACTTGTTTATTTTTAGAAAAAGACTCCAATATATAGTTTTGAAACAGTAGTAAATTTGTTGTAGTTGATCTACCTCTAATGAAGCCATGTTGTTTGTCATTTATTAATTTTGTTAGTGTAGGATATATTTCTTCCAAAACTAAAGATTCAAAGATTTTGGGTAATACAGATTGTATGCATATTGGTCGATAGTTTGAAATGTCAGTCTCGTCACCTTTTTTAAATATTGGAATAATATAGCTGGATTTCCAGTAGACGGGAAAATATCCAGAGGATAGTAGGTGGTTAAATAAAATGGTTAGTGGTTTAGACAATACGGAGGAGCACTGTTTTAGGAAAATTGGCGGGATGGTGTCCGGGCCTGCAGACTTGTTTATATCTAAGGAATTTAATTTTTTTTTGCAAGATTCTTCGGTGATGTAGCAGTCTGTTAAATGTGTGGTTTTTTTTAATGTGTATGAAGGAATATTTTCTTCTAGTGTTTCATCATCATAAACATTTTTAAAGAAGTCAGAAAAAAGATTTACAATGTCTTGCGTATTGTTGGCGTATTTGTCGTCCATGTGCATTTCTGGAGGATAGTCTGTACTGTCGTTGTTTATTTTTTTAATAAATTTCCAGAGATTGTTCGAGTTTAAGGCTGTGTTCTCGATAGAATTTATATATGTTTTATAACAGATTTTAGAGAGATCTTTGCATTTTTTCCTACTTTCACTGAAATTTGTATAGTCGATTTTCTTCAGAGTTTTTTTGAATTTTTTATGAAGTATTTTTTTTTGTTGTAGTGAGGCTATTAGTTCTGATGAGAAGTAAGTTGGATATGTATGTTTTTTAGGAGTAAATAGTGGTACATATGATTTGATAGTGGTGGAGAATATTGAATATAGATTTTCTAAGGAATCGTCAGTATTAACATCAGACAAAAAAGACCAGTCAACATGCGAAAGATGAGAATTTATAGATTCAAAATCTGCTTTTTTGTAGTTGAGAGTTTTTTCAACGGGTTTCGGCTCGACGCCACATATATTTAACTTAATATAAAGAGGGGGGTGATGGTTATCAATTGTGGACGTTCTTTTTAAAATATTGCATTAAACAATACCGTTACGTACAACACCAATTAAAGTTATTGAAAAACAGCGGTAGATTGCATCAGTCAATTGCTGAAAATATTTACCTAATAGAGAAATTTTAATAGGTAGGTATCTACCTAACAGACCAACGCTCGGACAATCTGAATATTTCAATTAATAAAAACGTTTCCTTTATAAAAAGTTTTGCATTTCAATGGAAGCAAAAAGCATTACTATGAGAACAAGAACAATGAATTGTGCAAAATTTGTAATACAAAACAATTCTATTTTCATCACTTTTTTTTCATTGAGAGTTGTAAAGTTTAAAAAAACACTCCATGATTCAAAGCGAATGATTTCTTAAACAATTGATTACGCCTTTAATCTGGTGTTTTATTGTTAATTCATTTTTTTTTTAAATTCATTTTATTTATTTAAAGATACAAAAGAAATTACAACTTACATATTAGGAAGCTTTGCCTGTCCAACTAGGAAAGTTTCCCGTTCCATGTATACAAGTTTTGTTATTTTTTTTATTTTATTTCATATTATAGAAATAAACAGTACATGATTTACAGAGATGAAACAATATACAGGAATAAGATATTTCATGTTGCGTACCTATGATATGTTTCCTTGTAATGTCTGCTAAGTGGTATGTTTATTCCTTAATTACCAGGTGACGTGTGTAGTTTATAGGTGTGTGTATGCGTGTGACGCGTGTAATGTTTGTGTGAGTGTGTCTGTATGTATGCGCATTGAAACGTTTAAATTATTGACGTGATGCCACGTTTGAATTTGGGCAGTGAATCTGAAAAAATGTCAATGTAAGAGTTAAGACAAATATTATTTAGAGTATGAAGAGCTGGGTTAATTGGCGAATTAGATGCTGCATTTGTTTTATAATTAAAATATAAAAACTTTATGTGTAGAGAGCAACATCAAGATTGATTCCTCTCTTGAAGCGGATAGTCTTGCGACATATTTTAGGAGTAAAGTCGAAAAAATTCGGGCTCTCGGTGGGGTAGGATTGCCTTCTGTCGCAGCAACAACTCCGCTCACTGGTAACTTCACTACTTTTGCAGCAGTAATGGAAGAAGATGTCATCCGTTCTGTGAAGTCTTTCCCAAACAAGCAATGCGCTCAAGACCCCATACCGACCTGGCTCTTTAAAAAATGTCTCCCGGATATGGCACCTGTAATTACCGAAATTATCCAGAAGTCTCTAGTAAATTCACTTATACCGTGAACCGGGATCACTTAAAAAATCAATTATAACTCCAATACTAAAAAAACTATATCTTAATACTGATAATACAGATAATTACAGCCCAATATCCAACCTACAATTCCTATCGAAACTGCTTGAGAAAATCGTTGCCAAACAATTAGTGGGGTACTTGAACTCCGCTGGTCTGTTTGCCAAAAATCAATCCGCTTATCGACGGTTTCATTCAACGGAAACTGTTCTTTTGCGGGTTGTTTCAGACTTGATCATCGGGATGGAAGCAGGTAAGTTGGGTTGGATATCTGTTCTTGACATGAGTTCGGCATTCGAAACAGTATATCATAGTATTTTACTAAATGTGCTTGAAACCGAATTTGGCGTTCGAGGTGATGCACTCCAATGGATGACATCGTACCTGTCTGGACGAGTCGCCTCAGTAACTTTCAATAAACGTACATCACCTGAAACTCCCATAGAATTTGGAGTTCCCCAGGGTTCTGTCCTAGGCCCCATTTTCTTCATTCTCTAAACGAATCGTCTTGAACGACTAATTCACTCAGCTGACTTTGAATCACAAGGCTCCGAAGATGATCGTTTGATTTTCAAGTTTTGTTCTTCGGACGAAAAAGACGTCCTTAAAAACGAGGTGGTTAGCCGCATCAACGCAATATCAAGTTGGATGTCTGTCAATAAACTTTAACTAAATCCCACAAAGACAGAATTTATGTGGATAGTTTCCCCTGGAAGGCAAGCTCTCCTTGACTTCAGTCCAATCTGTATTCAGGATACGGATATAATTCCTTCTGCAGAAATAAAATTTCTGAGTTTCACTATGGACAATATTATTTCTCTTAAATCGCAAATTTCAAAAGCTGTGAATTCGGTTTTTTTTCCATTTAAGGTAGATAAAATCAAACAGGAGATGCCTTCCCTCTGATGGAGCAAAGTCACTCATAAATTCGTTCGTCATCTCACGTATGGACTATTGCAATAGTGCATGCCGGCCTACATCAGAAACAAATCAATAGAATCCAGTCAGTTCTTAATGCTGCGGCGAGAATAATTTTTGGTGAATCTAAGTTTTTTTTTTTTTTTTTTTTTTTTTTTTTTTTTTTTTTTTTTTTTTTTTTTTATAAATTTAATTTACCTACTGGCTACACTAAGTAGCTATTCAGCAGGAGCTTACAATATTATATAAAACAGATATCAAAGTACAGAAAATGAAAATTACAGCACAATAATAATGTACATAAAAATATTTTTCTTTGTACTTAAAAAACTTGTATAATAATTTATTTTAACTGTACGTATGTAGATATTCGAATCTTATTAATTATTTATAAAAATGTTAATTGCATATGCATACATATTTGAAATTCATGGCTAACAGGAATAGTACTAATGTTGCTAGCAGACAACAAGGGAATCATTGCCAGGAATGAAAATTAGTGATTGAAATTTCGCTAGTACCTGCTTACCAAAAATATTGCCATACTAATGAAAATAAATTACAACCGGAATATGCAAACAATTTTTTTTACGATAGGAATAGTCTTGATATTCGAGTTTCTATTTTCGAATCCTACCCCCCCCCCCCCCCCGACGGTAAAATTTTTGCCCCTGTCCGTAGCTATTGCTCCCGCACTCCGAGCGAATCGAATGGATCATTCGATTCTTTTGATGTTTCGGTTAAAAAAAATCGATTATATAAATATTTCGATCATTCCCATCACTAGTACAGATGAGTTCAGAATGAACCACTACGAACAATGCTTGGAAATTTGTGCGATGTGATGTTTGTGTTTATTTTCCTTTCTAATGTATAATTTTAAATTTTATGATAGCTCATGATTCCATTTTCCGGTCAAAATCGCAACTAACTAAACAACTATTAAAAAATTAGGTTTAACCATCTCTCCCTGTATGTTTTAGTTAGTAATTTTGATGAAACTAATTCGGTACATAACATATTTTAGCCAATACTAAGCGAATGAATTACGATATAAATATACCTATTTAGAACTATTTAATGGCGAGAAATACATATTATTTTCCAATTGAGGAATCAAGATAATTAGGTACTGGTTTTATCTAGTTCTTGACGAACCTAATTGCCATGTCGATTAATAAACAAACAGAAACAACAACTGTTAATTTCTAGCGCAGACAGATATTATAAAAATCACGGTATATTATAATTGTAGGATTGATTATTGAATGTTATCTAAAATCACTCACCCTTAAAAAATCTTGAAAACTGACTTTACTTTTCAAGATTAACCCAAAGAAATTTAAACAAAAGATCGACCGGTTAGTGGCTGAGTGAGCATCGCGTTTGGGTTCCACCCAGGCGTCGTGTATTCAATTCCTCGGCTGGCTAGGTCCTCCATCACAACACAAGCAACATTTTCCGTTTACTTTGGTGGTAGTAAGAGATTTTCAAATTTTGACAGGTTATTCGTAACCCGGGAATGTTTGTCTTTCTCTTAATCACATAAAAAACAACAAAAAAATAACTCATTTGAAATAAAATAGAATTAAAATAATATTCTTGGCAATAAAATATTTTACAATAGGTAGGTACTTTATCGCCTGTCTGTATATTTGACACATTAGTTTCAATTATGAAAATTGTTTTTTTTTCAAAATATGATAGTATTATAACTATATCCGAAATCTTCACAAAATCAGTTCCAATTTTGAATATGACACATAAATTCAAAAGAAAATGGAGTTCATTGAATTAGAGTAACAATCACATTAAAAAATACTCTTTATCACAACAATAAATATTAGTATTTATAGTGTGCCCGCGCACATTTTTTTTTTAATATTGACCCAGGAGAGCCTGAGGAAAATAATTTCCTTCACAGCCTTCTTTAGGGATGCTGAATGGAGGATCTTTTAACGGAAAGGAAGGAGAGAAAGTTCTGGGAAGGAAACATGTATGAGGGTTGGGTAGGAATCTAGGGATTAGTGTGTCTAGGAGTGATGGACTATGGGTCGAGAGACCAGTTGGAGAGGTCAAAGGGTTTCCCAAACCAAACCGTTTCTGCTGGCGCATCCTGAACACTCCTCACCTGATGAACCTGGGCACCCCTGCTAAATCACCAAACGTAACGAACTATTTGTGGTGACCTACGGTTTGACGACCCTTGCTTATCCAATAAATGGTTCCCGGAGTAGCGATACCCCAACCCGCCTCCTAAATAAATGAATACTTGACGAAAATAAAATAACTTGAACTGTTTGTAAAATAAATACCAACAAGTTTAACTGCCCGAGGGCATGGAGCACATCGCCGTATGTACCTGTACTATTAATAATGATATATTATTGTGGTGGAAATTTCCATAATACTCATAGATAACTTGTAAAACTTGCTAATAATAAGACAATTACTACATTTTAATTTGTTTGATTTTTAACCTTAGAATAACGTTTGTTCATATTTTAATGATGGCTTGCGTCATTGTGACAATTGATAGTATATTTCACAAAATAATCGTTTTGTTTTTATAATTTTACTATAGTGCAAAACAAATTAAGTTTAATACTTTCGTGTTTTTTTCGTAGAACTCTAGTTTACGGATTAATAATTTATCTAGGCAGGAACGTGGGAATTTTGCAAAGTAAGAAAAAAGCAACCAGTGAAAATACATTAAAAAATGTATATTTAAACTTTTTTTTTGGTTTGATTATGGATTTAACCTACCATACCATACCGATCTAGGGTAGGACTGACATTTATTTCGTATATTAACTGCTGTAATGTCATCCGATTTCGGAGAAATGCTTATGTTGGGTATATGCGTGTATGCACGTGATTGCTACAAGTTGATAGCATGTCCTAGGCGTAATAGTCGGCAACAGTGACTCATCAGTCGAGTTTCAGCTTGACGGATGTCGGAAAGCGGGTTAATTGATTTATTCTTGCATTCATTCATTCAACGTGAATTTTAAATACAAACATGTATTTATGTTAAAAAAATTATTCCCCTGTCGTTATTGGCGATCTTTTTACTACAAGAGTGATACAATGAAATGACATCTAAATTATTATTTTAAAATGACACATTGGGTACACCACTATTTAAGGCGATACACTACGTCATGTAACATTTTGAATCGATCCGCTAACAATAACACCCCTTATGTAAATGGCGATAAGGTTTAAATTTCCGCTTAACAACATCCGCCTGTATTATAGATACCATTATAGGCCAGTTGCTTCGCAGAACTAAAATAATAACAAAACTTGAAAATTATCCATGAAATTTGAAGAATTGTTCGAATTCTCTGAAACAAACCGTGATCAAATCTTCAAACAAAAACACATCATTGCTTTAATCAAAATAATCGACATTTTTCAAAACCGATGGTTTCTTCATCAGGATATGACGTGTACTTATTGTAAATTAATAAATACAATATAATTATTATAATTTATAAAATATATTACCTACAAATTCAACAATAACTTTGAGTGTGCATTTGAAACTTTGCAGCGAAGACGAGCAGTAGCTGACTCAATATTTATACACAGAATTTTAAACAATGACATTGACTGTACCGAACTTCTGTCCCTTATTAACGTAAACTTACCTTTGAGACGTATACGACATACAGTGCTATTTCACACACTTATAATAATAATAATAATAACGTGGCATTTATATAGCGCAGTTTAGTGTCATTTCACTTCAAGTGCACTTAACTACTCGTATAACAAACTGGTAATTAATAAAATGGTAATTCAGTATTAGTGGTTCTTAAAATTATTCCTACAGTGTGCTTTACCCAATACAGATCTAATATTATAACACTAAATATACAAAGTGATGACAAAACTTAGAATAACAATAACAGCAGGACAGGACAAAACACATATATTTAAACTAAAACATAATATAAAACAGGAGGCAGTTTGTGCTCAGAAATGAGAATTTTCTGAGCAGACACTTTAAAAAGGTAAAATAAGGAGACAACCGAAACCAAATAATTACCGGAAGTTTTAGAATATGGCTTATTATAAAATATTGAAAAGGAGTTAAAAATGGTAAGATTTTTTAAATAATTTTGTTTTTAAAGCTCGTTTAAATTCAGCCAAATTCTGGAGATTAGTAAGAGCTGAGGGAAATCTATTCCAGATGAGAGGGCTTGTTACACTAAAAGAACGATCATAGTAAACAGCTCGATTTGACCTAGAAAGTTCGATTAGACGATTACTAACATCTAGATCTGCTGACCTTAGAGTAAGATGTCTATTGCTTAGGTTTTGTCGGATACATAGTTCCGATATATAGGCTGGCGCCATTCCTTGCAATGCTTTGAAGGTCATTAAGCAGATCTTAAACTCCATTCTTTCAGGGCATCGAAGCCAGTGAAGGCGATCCCTTAGAAGTGGGGTTATACGGCAATACTTAGATTATTTATTGTTTTTGTGTTTAATTCGTAGAACTCCATTTAATTTTTTTATAAATTTAATTTAGATTAAATTTGATAATATTATTATTAAGTTCTGCAAGTGTTTTAGTTTTTTATTATTGTGACAGCTGTTTCGGCTTACAAGGCCATTTTCAAACTGTGGTTAGTCCACATTGAGACGACGTTTTTATACTATTTCAAATGTAAATTTTGAAGGTGCATACATTGATTTATTACTGGTTACACCGATGACATGATCTATTGTTGGTTAAACCAATCTATGTTTTCCCCTCAGTAAATGGTAATGGGTTCTTAATTATTTACTAATGACTTTATTGCTATGAATTATTTGGGTGCATTATACTGCTTGGGTTTTGTGAAAATACTGAGAAGTGGTGAGTAAATTATTTTCCGTACTTTATTAATTAGTGTTAAATTTGGGTCATTCGTTCGTTTATTGATTTCTAATTGTTCATGAACAATTAGAAATCAAAAACACTTGCAGAACTTAATAATAATATTATCAAATTTAATCTAAATTAAATTTATAAAAAAATTAAATGGAGTTCTACGAATTAAACACAAAAACAATAAATAATCTAAGTATTGCCGTATAACCCCACTTCTAAGGGATCGCCTTCACTGGCTTCGATGCCCTGAAAGAATGGAGTTTAAGATCTGCTTAATGACCTTCAAAGCATTGCAAGGAATGGCGCCAGCCTATATATCGGAACTATGTATCCGACAAAACCTAAGCAATAGACATCTTACTCTAAGGTCAGCAGATCTAGATGTTAGTAATCGTCTAATCGAACTTTCTAGGTCAAATCGAGCTGTTTACTATGATCGTTCTTTTAGTGTAACAAGCCCTCTCATCTGGAATAGATTTCCCTCAGCTCTTACTAATCTCCAGAATTTGGCTGAATTTAAACGAGCTTTAAAAACAAAATTATTTAAAAAATCTTACCATTTTTAACTCCTTTTCAATATTTTATAATAAGCCATATTCTAAAACTTCCGGTAATTATTTGGTTTCGGTTGTCTCCTTATTTTACCTTTTTAAAGTGTCTGCTCAGAAAATTCTCATTTCTGAGCACAAACTGCCTCCTGTTTTATATTATGTTTTAGTTTAAATATATGTGTTTTGTCCTGTCCTGCTGTTATTGTTATTCTAAGTTTTGTCATCACTTTGTATATTTAGTGTTATAATATTAGATCTGTATTGGGTAAAGCACACTGTAGGAATAATTTTAAGAACCACTAATACTGAATTACCATTTTATTAATTACCAGTTTGTTATACGAGTAGTTAAGTGCACTTGAAGTGAAATGACACTAAACTGCGCTATATAAATGCCATGTTATTATTATTATTATTATAAGTGTGTGAAATAGCACTGTATGTCGTATACGTCTCAAAGGTAAGTTTACGTTAATAAGGGACAGAAGTTCGGTACAGTCAATGTCATTGTTTAAAATTCTGTGTATAAATATTGAGTCAGCTACTGCTCGTCTTCGCTGCAAAGTTTCAAATGCACACTCAAAGTTATTGTTGAATTTGTAGGTAATATATTTTATAAATTATAATAATTATATTGTATTTATTAATTTACAATAAGTACACGTCATATCCTGATGAAGAAACCATCGGTTTTGAAAAATGTCGATTATTTTGATTAAAGCAATGATGTGTTTTTGTTTGAAGATTTGATCACGGTTTGTTTCAGAGAATTCGAACAATTCTTCAAATTTCATGGATAATTTTCAAGTTTTGTTATTATTTTAGTTTTGCGAAGCAACTGGCCTATAATGGTATCTATAATACAGGCGGATGTTGTTAAGCGGAAATTTAAACCTTATCGCCATTTACATAAGGGGTGTTATTGTTAGCGGATCGATTCAAAATGTTACATGACGTAGTGTATCGCCTTAAATAGTGGTGTACCCAATGTGTCATTTTAAAATAATAATTTAGATGTCATTTCATTGTATCACTCTTGTAGTAAAAAGATCGCCAATAACGACAGGGGAATAATTTTTTTAACATAAATACATGTTTGTATTTAAAATTCACGTTGAATGAATGAATGCAAGAATAAATCAATTAACCCGCTTTCCGACATCCGTCAAGCTGAAACTCGACTGATGAGTCACTGTTGCCGACTATTACGCCTAGGACATGCTATCAACTTGTAGCAATCACGTGCATACACGCATATACCCAACATAAGCATTTCTCCGAAATCGGATGACATTACAGCAGTTAATATACGAAATAAATGTCAGTCCTACCCTAGATCGGTATGGTATGGTAGGTTAAATCCATAATCAAACCAAAAAAAAAGTTTAAATATACATTTTTTAATGTATTTTCACTGGTTGCTTTTTTCTTACTTTGCAAAATTCCCACGTTCCTGCCTAGATAAATTATTAATCCGTAAACTAGAGTTCTACGAAAAAAACACGAAAGTATTAAACTTAATTTGTTTTGCACTATAGTAAAATTATAAAAACAAAACGATTATTTTGTGAAATATACTATCAATTGTCACAATGACGCAAGCCATCATTAAAATATGAACAAACGTTATTCTAAGGTTAAAAATCAAACAAATTAAAATGTAGTAATTGTCTTATTATTAGCAAGTTTTACAAGTTATCTATGAGTATTATGGAAATTTCCACCACAATAATATATCATTATTAATAGTACAGGTACATACGGCGATGTGCTCCATGCCCTCGGGCAGTTAAACTTGTTGGTATTTATTTTACAAACAGTTCAAGTTATTTTATTTTCGTCAAGTATTCATTTATTTAGGAGGCGGGTTGGGGTATCACTACTCCGGGAACCATTTATTGGATAAGCAAGGGTCGTCAAACCGTAGGTCACCACAAATAGTTCGTTACGTTTGGTGATTTAGCAGGGGTGCCCAGGTTCATCAGGTGAGGAGTGTTCAGGATGCGCCAGCAGAAACGGTTTGGTTTGGGAAACCCTTTGACCTCTCCAACTGGTCTCTCGACCCATAGTCCATCACTCCTAGACACACTAATCCCTAGATTCCTACCCAACCCTCATACATGTTTCCTTCCCAGAACTTTCTCTCCTTCCTTTCCGTTAAAAGATCCTCCATTCAGCATCCCTAAAGAAGGCTGTGAAGGAAATTATTTTCCTCAGGCTCTCCTGGGTCAATATTAAAAAAAAAATGTGCGCGGGCACACTATAAATACTAATATTTATTGTTGTGATAAAGAGTATTTTTTAATGTGATTGTTACTCTAATTCAATGAACTCCATTTTCTTTTGAATTTATGTGTCATATTCAAAATTGGAACTGATTTTGTGAAGATTTCGGATATAGTTATAATACTATCATATTTTGAAAAAAAAACAATTTTCATAATTGAAACTAATGTGTCAAATATACAGACAGGCGATAAAGTACCTACCTATTGTAAAATATTTTATTGCCAAGAATATTATTTTAATTCTATTTTATTTCAAATGAGTTATTTTTTTGTTGTTTTTTATGTGATTAAGAGAAAGACAAACATTCCCGGGTTACGAATAACCTGTCAAAATTTGAAAATCTCTTACTACCACCAAAGTAAACGGAAAATGTTGCTTGTGTTGTGATGGAGGACCTAGCCAGCCGAGGAATTGAACACACGACGCCTGGGTGGAACCCAAACGCGATGCTCACTCAGCCACTAACCGGTCGATCTTTTGTTTAAATTTCTTTGGGTTAATCTTGAAAAGTAAAGTCAGTTTTCAAGATTTTTTAAGGGTGAGTGATTTTAGATAACATTCAATAATCAATCCTACAATTATAATATACCGTGATTTTTATAATATCTGTCTGCGCTAGAAATTAACAGTTGTTGTTTCTGTTTGTTTATTAATCGACATGGCAATTAGGTTCGTCAAGAACTAGATAAAACCAGTACCTAATTATCTTGATTCCTCAATTGGAAAATAATATGTATTTCTCGCCATTAAATAGTTCTAAATAGGTATATTTATATCGTAATTCATTCGCTTAGTATTGGCTAAAATATGTTATGTACCGAATTAGTTTCATCAAAATTACTAACTAAAACATACAGGGAGAGATGGTTAAACCTAATTTTTTAATAGTTGTTTAGTTAGTTGCGATTTTGACCGGAAAATGGAATCATGAGCTATCATAAAATTTAAAATTATACATTAGAAAGGAAAATAAACACAAACATCACATCGCACAAATTTCCAAGCATTGTTCGTAGTGGTTCATTCTGAACTCATCTGTACTAGTGATGGGAATGATCGAAATATTTATATAATCGATTTTTTTTAACCGAAACATCAAAAGAATCGAATGATCCATTCGATTCGCTCGGAGTGCGGGAGCAATAGCTACGGACAGGGGCAAAAATTTTACCGTCGGGGGGGGGGGGGGGGTAGGATTCGAAAATAGAAACTCGAATATCAAGACTATTCCTATCGTAAAAAAAATTGTTTGCATATTCCGGTTGTAATTTATTTTCATTAGTATGGCAATATTTTTGGTAAGCAGGTACTAGCGAAATTTCAATCACTAATTTTCATTCCTGGCAATGATTCCCTTGTTGTCTGCTAGCAACATTAGTACTATTCCTGTTAGCCATGAATTTCAAATATGTATGCATATGCAATTAACATTTTTATAAATAATTAATAAGATTCGAATATCTACATACGTACAGTTAAAATAAATTATTATACAAGTTTTTTAAGTACAAAGAAAAATATTTTTATGTACATTATTATTGTGCTGTAATTTTCATTTTCTGTACTTTGATATCTGTTTTATATAATATTGTAAGCTCCTGCTGAATAGCTACTTAGTGTAGCCAGTAGGTACAAATTCCCATTAATAATATTTATAATGTACCTAATAAGATAATAATTATATGCCGTTTTGTTAAAAATAACCTCTAAATCTCATGTACGTTGTAGGCGCCTACTAGAACCCAAAACAAACCATTCATTCATTTGTAATTTGTATGCAATTCACAAATTATTATTAAGTAAATAAAGTTATTTTACTACAGAAAGCGTTTCATTTTAATTACTAACTAAGAGACACCGATGTTAATTTCATTCATGTTAATTTCAAATAAATTAAATATATTTGTTCGTAGCATAGGTAGCAGATATATTATGTTTATATAAACGAACACATGTCACTTGAGTTTAATATATACTGAATATTGTATACTGCCCGAAGAAGCTACGGTTGTAGTGAAACCCGATCAGCATTAAATATAAAAATGGTGTTTGCTAAGTTATTGGTTTATTTTATTTTAAATATACACTACCCAAATGTCCCGAATAGATGATACATAGACCTAAAAATAACATAGGTAGGTATTAAACCTTCAATTGTGAAAAACTATCACCATGAAAATCTTTTACACATAAACTATACCTACTGGAAACGTAAATCGTCACCTAAAAGTATTAATTCATAATTTACAATTCACACACGAGGTTGATTATAACATCAACATGCTTCAGTAGGCAGCCAACAATATACTTCGTTTGTCAAGCAATCTGAGATATTTTGACATCTCGAAATATAACCTATCGAATGTGAGAATCGATTTGCGTTTTCGAACGAATCCTGACAGTTTGAAAACGATTATCTCGGACTGAACATTCGAATGATTTCTGACATTTCAGAGCGATTGTCTCGATTCCACTTTCGATGACATTTGAAAACGATTATTTCGGACCGTGCATTCGAATTAATTCTGACCAATCACAACGCTTGGCTGGCATCGATTATTTCTGACCAATCACAGCGACGACTTTCGATGACGTTTCAAAACGATTGTCTCGGAGTTGCATTCGAATTAATTCTGACAATGAATCGAGATATTTCGAATGGTAAAAAAGATCGAGTAAACTATCGATGATTCATCGATTCCGCCCATCGCTAATCTGTACGACCAACACCACTGTTTATAGACGCGCTGCAGAAATCTGAAACTAGTGAGTAAAAAATTACGTCAATAGTAGTGCTTTTGATTTCATAGTTTTAGTACTAAGCTATCACGCTTCATGTAAGGTCGTATGCCGCATGAGCTACTACTAGTAAATTGCCTCTAAAAAGTGCCAAAATGCTCCCTCGTGTAATTAGAAAGTGTTGTAATTTGTAATTTCTCCGCAAACTACTAAAAGCCAAGGAATAACATATCATTTATAAATAGACACAAATTTCTTATTATTATCGATTATTATAAATAAAACAATTGTTTGCTTCCCTAAGATTTTATGTGACGTTAGAGAAAATGCAAGGTTGACTAGAGCATAGGTCGACTAGACGCGACCACCAAATTACAAAGTCACTGCCATTGCTAAGTAAATGTGAGTGTTTAAAATATTATAATCACTCTTTTTATATATGCTTGCGGTAAAACATCACACACATCAGCAGTAACATTGAGTATCAACAATCACCGCCGTTTGCAAACTTTCTTTGCTCTATTATGGCATGGCACTGACTTAATCACTTGACACCTCAAAATCCGCCAGGCACCAAGGCATGTTCTCAGTTCCACGCAACATTTGAATACGAAACGCCACCTGGTACTAATGTTTATTTCTTTAATGCACATATATATTTTTTCATGTCTATATTTGTAATGCATGAATAAAGTTTGAATTAAGAATTTACTGGAAACATAAGAATTTTGCCTACTTGCCATATTTCATCTTAATTTTGTGAGACAACAGCAAATCTAGATATATTGTGAAGTCATTCTTATGACACTTAAATAATAAAACAATTGAAAAGGTAATACCAAATAATGTTGTTACAAAATAAGGCGTTTTAGTAAACAAGTTGAACTTGTCATGTTACATTGATACGTACAAGAGTGGCTAGTGAAATTAAAAGAAAACAAGCGAATCTAGTTTCTTGTAAAGAGAAATTCTTAAGAAATCTCAGCAAAAGATGTTGACTTTAAAAAAAGGAATTAATATCACTGCAAGTATTGCAAATTGTTTGAATCTATTATCCTTTAAATACACCTATTTTTTACTAACTCTAATGTTACTATCTATTAATAAGCTTGGCCAGACAATCCACACAGATCCACACCATGAAAGATTTATTTATTCATGAAAATAATTTTATTGCATGAAATAAACAAGTGTTCTGTCATTTTATTTGCATTTCGAAATTCGTAAAATGAAAGTACCTACACAGTTGCATTAATCTAGAGTCATAAATAGCTTTTAAAATTGACTCCATAGGTCTATTCCGGTTCTACAGGAATTGACGTTAACCTTAAAATTAACGACTCTTCACGGCTAATTTTGACAGCAAAAATAATAAACAAGATTAACCACAAATCCTTATCCCTAGCGAATTAACCACTTAGGACAGCGAAATGAAAAAAAGAACAGTAAACTAGGTTAAGGACAAATCCTTATCCTTAAGAAGCGAATTAAAGACTTTTGACAGGGAAAACAAAGGGATGAAGTAGGTTAACCACAAATATTATCCGTAGCAAATTTATAAAGCAAAAAAGGAATAAACTAGGTTAAGGACAAATCCTTATCCTTAAGTAAAACCGGAATGGCCTACCAGAGCTCACTGGTTTGTGATTTTCTGATTTTAGAGTAAATTTAAAATATGCGTTCAGAATGATAACTAAAAAGAGCATTAATTGCGTATCTAACTCATATTTACGTTGAAAAACAAAAAAAAACTAATTATTTATTTGCATTTCATTATTTTTAAGTGGGTACTTATTGGATTTCAGCGAACCTAATTCACTTTTCACGAAAGTAATTCGTACATTCATGTATATTAATTTACGAAGGCAATTTCGCGAATTATGCGATAGTAATAGAATATATTAATTTATAAGTGATAGTATATAGCTTTCTAATACAAATTCGTTTTTAATTATTTCAATAAACATTACGAGAATACTTACGTCTAGTAATTTCTTTGGGTACTAATGTCATAAAATATTGTTTTGTATTTGTATTACATACTACCGCAGACCCGTGTAAATCAAAGGATATAAAAATGAAAGTATTAAAAAATTTGCCTCAGGATCATTGCCTTTCAAAAGTAGATATCTACTCATTAATTTATTTATTGTACGCACCTTAAACTTTGATAAACATAAAACACGTTGAAAAATTATACTGAATTAACATATTAGAAGATATAAGCTTTCAATACATATCAATACAATAAACAATTATCATTTTACAATCATGATACATGTTGAAAATTTACAAACATTATACAGAAAGGTACACACACAGAGCCTTCTCACGCGGGCGCATTTGAAGCAGTCCGCTCCGGGCGCCGAATTGACAAAGCGCCAAGGTGCTGATAATACCTAACATCTAACAGTCCTAACGAATGGCCTTAAAATTACTTTTCATAAAAGCGACACTACACAAAAATACAAATCATCCGAATATAATAAATTACAGTGATCACCTTTCTAGGCGTGTTATGGTTTCGACAAAGGGAGCTAAAATATTATTCACGGCAGGCGCCTTTTGGCTCACGGCCGGCCCTTTACACACATATAATACATATCAATACAATAAATACTTTTCATATTACAAACATGATACATATCGATAATTTACAAACATCATACAGAAATAACATATAAGTAGGTACCGACATACTATTCTTTTCAGTGCAATAAATATTTATTTTACCAACAAAATATAGAAATATTAATTTACTACTAATTATTTTTGCTTTGATATAAGACGAAGAGGTTTCAAATATATGGAAAAGGTCTGTATATGTATTGGCAGTTAGGTTAAATTGCGCTGAAGAATGATATAAATAGTTACTGTTAAAGTTGTCACAGTGGAAAAGGTCTGTAGGTATATGTATTGGCAGTTAGATGAAATCGCGCTGAAGAATGGTATGAATAGTTAGTGCTATAGTTGTCACAGTGGAAAAGGTGGTGGAGTCGAGTAGATTTTACAGGAACACGGATATTTATAACATTTAACATTTGAGAGCAGTCTGACAAGTTATTCTGTAAAATAAAAGTATAAGAATATCATTACTAGTTCTCCGGCTAGAAAGTAGCGGTAGTTTGAGATTAGACATAACGTTTTGTAACAGATATCAGTCACAGCACAGGTTGTGTCAACTTGTATTGAACATATTTTCTAAGTAACTTCCTTAGATAATTCAATAAAAGAAATAGTTCTTAAGCTTTAACCAGATGTTAGTAAACTTGAAAAATTACGATATTTACACAATGAATTATAAAAAATACGAGAAACGTTATACTCAGTGTACGAATGAAATAGCTGCATTAACTGCCCACTCAAGTATGTCCACTGGACCTAGTTCAGTGAAACTAAGTGCGTTGTCTAATTAGCGTACCATCATTTGATTTACTTATTCAAGTAACCATCTTTCAGACAAGACAACAAAACAAATACATTATTAATTGTTTTTGTGTTTAATTCGTAGAACTAAATATTTTTTTTTTAAAACTCAATATACATCATCATCATCATCATCACTTTTGGCTCTACAACCCCTGGTGGGTCTTGGCCTCCTCAAGAGTCTTCCTCCACTCATCTCGGTCCCGCGCCAGCTCTCTCCACTTTCGAAGCTCCAAGGCAGACAAATCTTTGAGGACGTTGTCGCTCCATCTTAACCTTGGCCTTCCCAGGCTCCTTCTCCCTATCGGTCTTGAGCTCAGCAGGGACTTTGGTTCTTGATGCTCGGTCATTCTCTCCACATGACCTAGCCACTCAATATACATCAAATTTAATAATATTATTATCAAGTTCTGCAAGTATTTTGGTTTTTGTTATTGTTGCAGCTGTTTCGGCTTTTAGGGCCATTTTTAAACTACGTTTAGACGACTTATTTATATGATTCAAATGTACCCCCTCCCAATTTAAATTTTATGATGTCTAAAATGATTTATTACCGGCTAAACTGATTTACTGATAAAATAATTGTGATAATAGATGTCTTATTTTGTGGGGTACCTACTTAGAAGTGGGGAGTAAATAATTTGTCATACTTTATTAATTAATATTATATTAGGTTCATTGGTTCGTTTGATAAACAAATATACATTTCAAATAAAGAACTATTAATTTATAAAAAAAAATTTACCTACTTTTTCGCTTGTTTGGTATGATTTCTTAAAATAACTCCATGATTACATCTACATTTCTTGGTGAAATATTTTGACTTGTCAAATATTATTATTTTTTTAATGATAAACTATTGTTTATAAGTCAAGGTCTTTACGCATAGCACAAAGGATAATAAATTATTATAAGCAATAATTAGTCGCCTGTAATAGTATGTCTCGGCGCCATCTAGTGAGAATTTAGCACTAACAAAGCCTTTCCTACAAACAAAAAGTTTGTTATTTACAGGTGGAAAAAATAAAATAAGCAGTAATTGTTGATTTAGTAAGTACTAGTACATATTGAATTATTTGGCGGGTTGGAAATAAGCCGACGTGGCTCAGTGGTCCAGAGCGTCTGACCGGACATCAGAAGGCGCGGGTTTAATTCCCATCGGCGGCATTTTTTTTACGTGGGAGATATTTTCATTTTTTATTGATATTACAGGCGACTAATTATTGCAATATTTTATTACTATGCTATAAAATTTCATATGAAGCAATTGCGTGTACAAATGAAGGAGTTATCATTTTTTTAAGAAAAATTTGGATGGCACTGACACTAAAAATGAGGCTTAATTTTTATTGATATTACAGGCGACTATTTACTGCAATACATTTTAATCATAAATTAACTAATCTCTAACCCTCTAATCTTCTTTCATACATCTCTCACATTCTTTATGCAATTGTCTTAAATTATCATAAAAAATATTAAACTTTCCAATTTTTTATTATTTAAATATATATTATCATATGAAATATTAATTAAATCGGAATTGTATAATTTACTAACAATTATTATGCATATTATGAAAATTTTCAATCTGTAAGCTTTTCTCGCCATAACACAGGGCATCCCTAGCATAGCAGGCGGAAAACAGTAAAAATGTATCCGCTGTAATTTTTTTAAATGAATAAAAAAATAATAATACTTATCAGTTACAAATCAAAAGTTAATTGAACATGAATAATTCTACGCATTACGCAGGAATACGTAGGAATATTTCATATCACGCATGCACCGACAATCGAAAGGAGTATATTTAATTCCTATTCTGGTGTGTCAATCTCTTCTTCCAACTTGGCATATGGACATGATGATTTACTAGATGACAATTGTGTAGTTATCTACTTGCGAAGAACAATGCATGGACATTGAAGACATGCACGTGGAGACGGCGACCGACTACTTTTCCTTATAATTTCGTATTGCTTCGTTGAACGTAAGCATTGTTACGATGAAATGAAAGTTTTACATCACCTAGACCAGGGGTTCCCAACCTTTTTATACTCTAAAGCACATTCTAAAATATCGGTAGGGTGGCGGGCACCACCTATTTTTAATCGACAAACTCGGGGCAGCAATCGCAATCAAAATGACAACAACGCGGTTCCAGGCGGGGAATGCTATTTGCACATCACTCCTTGTACACGCCGAAAACCCGAAGTGAGCCGATGATCGCCGAACCGATCGGGACGGTACAAGCACGTGACTACTGTCAGTTTGGCTGTCGGGGTCATGCGTATTGCTTTCACTGACAGACAGTGCTGGCAGAGTCATGTGCCATGTGTTTTGGCGCCTTCGGCGTTCATCCGCTCAGTTCGTGGCGTTCGTTCACTTCGGGTTTTCTGCGTGTACAAGGAGTGATGTGTAAATAGAACTCTCCGTTCAAGGCTATCGTCAAGAGTGCAGTCTGGCTCGCCGCTAGACAGGTTGCGACAAGTACTGTCAGCAAAGGAACCACTCATACATACAATATCGCAAACATACGAACGTATTTAATAAACCTAGGCACTCAAAAATATAAAACTCTAACAAATAAATAAAAATTATTCACATTTTTAATTAATGTTCATGAAAAAATTATTTCGCTGTCGAATAATGGCGGACACATACCAATAGTTCCGCGGGCGCCACGGTGCCCGCGGGCACGGGGTTGGGAATCCCTGACCTAGGCTATTAATATTACCTACTATTTATTGTATTGACTCTATGTTCTTACATACAGATTGTAACGTCGGGCCCGCGTATTGGACGTGACATGAAATATTCACTATGCTGAACAGAAACTTTTTTCAACTTCAATATAATTGAAATTAGATTTTGTTTTAAATAATTTGATTAATCTATGAATGGAATCTTGGAAGTGGATATTAACCCACATCCCGAAATCCGATCGAGCTGAAACTCGGCAGATATACTCGCTGTCGAAAATACCTTTTACTAAGCACATACACGTGCGCACACATGCATTTCTCTGAAATCGGATGAAATTATAAAAAATTACAGCAGTTGGTACGAAATAAATCTGGGTACCATCCAATTAGTATTTGGCTTAAGGCCCCATAGTAAGCGTTCAAAGATAGTTTGAAAGGGAGATATGTAAATAGGAATGTTAGAGTGAGCGCGCTTTATTAAAAAAATCGATAATAATGCAGCGATGCAATACACGTTTGAAATAGAGCAAAAATCTCTCGAAAAATCCTTTAGTTGTATTTAAAGATACACTGTTAATTTTTCCATACCTATAACATATTAAATAACAGAACAAAACTTGTTTTTTTATAATTTTCGGAGCTTACAGCTGAATTATAGAATATATGGAATTTCATATAATTACCGTTTGGCATTACAAATTTATATATACTATCTTTAAAAATAACTTTTCTTTTTGAAACTTAAAGAGTTAAAGAGAAATATGTTTATTTTTCGGAATGACTTTATTGAGTAAAACCTCAAATTGTAATATTTAAATATTGAAGACAATATTAGTGATTTCTAAACGAAAATTTGAAACAGAAAAATCAGAAAAGGAAACGGTCACATCTGGGACTGGGTAGATTTTCGTTTAGAAATCACTAATATTGTCTTCAATATTTAAATATTACAATTTGAGGTTTTACTCAATAAAGTCATTCCGAAAAATAAATATTCATTCTAGACTTGCAGAAAAGTCAACAGATGTCGCACATAAAAATTAAAAATAAGATAGGTTTATCTAAAAAGACGATGTCTGGATTGCATTTAGTTCGGGTTGAATCTTGCGATCATACATAAAGATAGTTGCCAATAAAAATGTGCGGTGAAAAAATGAAGACAATGTTAGTAGTTCTTATTCGAAGTATGATACAGTTAAAAGTGACCGAGGGGAATAGGGTCCCATTAGCTCAGTTGGTAGAGCACTGTCACGGAAAGACAAGGGTCCTGGGTTCGAGTCCCAGATGTGACCGTTTCCTTTTCTGATTTTTCTGTTTCAGATTTTCGTTTAGAAATCACTAATATTGTCTTCAATATTTAAAATTTAGAAATATGTTTATTTATTTATTTATTTTGTAAGAAACAAAAAGCTTTTATATAATATACGAGATAAATATACAAGTTAACTGAAGTCAAGCCACAGAAGTTTCTTATGTTAAAGTGCATTAGAAATGAAGTATCTAAAAATTAATTTGGTGTTAAAGGAAGGGGAGAGGAAGAGGAATATAGAAAGAAGATAGGAGATGCTGCCGATACATTCCATACTCTCATATTAATAATCGATCGTACGCATTACTTCATATCGATATTTCTTTAGGTTATTTCCAAAAATGTCAATGCTGTAAAATTTTGTATTATATTATGCACATATACGAGGAATCGGGGAATTTTTTCGAATGTTTGTTCTACACGAGGGTAGATAAAATAAATCAGATTGTCGGGTTGATCCAGACGGAATATGAAGATTTATTAAATTGGTAAGTTCTGATAAGTCCAGACAATTGTTTAGGATTTTAAATAATAAGATTTGATCAAAAATTAGACGTCATGTTTGGAGGGAGTTAAAATTATGAAATTTAATGGATTCGGTATAATTTGAGAAGTGAAAGTTTAGTTTATAGTTTTTTTTTTAATTCTTTCTATTCTTTCGATATGGGCTTGGTATAAAGGAGTCCAGATCGGCGTACAGTGTTCCAGGTGCGGGCGAATATATGAGGTGTAAAGGGAATATAGACTGTTTATGTTGTGGAAGGGTTTTGCTATTCGAATTATAAATCCCAGCATTTTATTGGCTTTGTTAATGATGTCATCAGTGTGTTGGATAAAGTTTAATTTAACGTCCAGTGTTACCCCAAGGTCCCTGATATATTTTATTTCATTGATGTGTGTGCCGTTTAGTGTGTATACAAAGGATATTTTATTTTTATTACGTGTAAATGTTAATTTATTGCACTTTGCGATGTTAATAACAAGTTTGTTTAATTCGCAATAGACAAAGAGACGATTGAGGTCCTCTTGAAGTTTAATGCAGTCGTTGATTGATTTAATAACTAAGTATATTTTTTTATCATCTGCATATGCTAGGTAATTAGCATGTAAAAAAACATTTGTGAATATCGTATATATACACATTAAATAATAATGGGCCTAAATGAGAACCTTGAGGTACACCGGAGGGCACAGAGAAGAAGCTGGACTTTGTTCCCTCAACTAAGACACTTTGAAGTCTACTCCAAACGTATGAAATGAGCCACCGGAGTAAGTCACCATGGATGCCTAATTGTTTTAATTTTTGAATTAGAATGAAATGGTTTACCTTATCGAAGGCCTTAGAGTAATCAGTGTAGATTACATCTACTTGGTTTCTATTGTCCATATTGCACGTTAAATATTCCGTAAAAATTACCAAGTTTGTTAGTACTGATCTTTTTTGAAGAAATCCGTGTTGTTGGTTTTGTATATTACGAACAATTGTTGTGTAAATTTGATCGTAGACAATTCTCTCAAAAAGTTTACTAAATACCGTGAGTTGTGTGAAATTTTAAAAGTCAATAGATATTGGGAATGCCGGGGGTTATTTGATTGCGCGGTTCACGTGTAATTTACGGGTAATTTTTTTGGTTGAGAGTACCGCGTCAGGTTTTTGTAATCTGTTTACTTAGGTTAGGTTAGGTTAGGTAAGGATAGCTAAGGTTAGGTTAGGTTAGGTGAACTGATCACTGATTATACTAACCAAGAAATTCCATTGACAAATTATGCTATCCACTTATGCAGATCAAAAAATAATGGAAAAAAATGTTATTTAAATTTTGTTTGGCTTTCTCAAACAAACGTTAAGAAAAAATATTGGTTTGTGGTTAGAAAAAATATCAGATGGAAGACACATTACCATTTCACCATTTTGAATTCTGATAGAGTGTTCATGGAAAAAAACATTATCTTAGTGATATCTGCAATACATTTTTCTTTATTTTAAAAAATACTACAATTCACCGAATTGAGGACAGTTGATTGCAAATAGGGGATTTACAGAATTAGCTGAAGGTACTGAGCGATTAACCAACGCGTACAACAAGTGAAACGCTTATAACCACGGACGCCGAGGCATAGGTATTATAGTGAAGCCGTAATGCCGATATCACCATAAAACGCTTAACGGGTGTGTAAGTATGCATTAAGTAGACGTACTATATTTGGATGATAAAATCATCATTAAAAATGAATAACACTAATTTCGGTTCAATGAACTATGATTTGTTTTGAATATAAGCGTAATTTTCAAAATTTCAACTGAGTAGGTGCTAAATTTAGACCATGTTTAAAGTACATAACGATAATATAATATTTCAAGGCGATGCACTACGTCGTGTAATATTTTAAATTGAGCCGCTATCGATAACAACCCTTACGTAGATGGCGATAAGGTTTAAATTCCCGCTTAACACCATCTGCCTGTTTTGATTTATGCAAGAAAAAAACATGGCCAAAAAGTGCCTTTTATTTTATTTTGTGAATGTTCAGGCATAATATTAAAAAATTTTCCGATCATTTTATAAATAACTTAATTTTCCAAACTATACAATAAAATGATAACTGAAAATGGGTTCGTAAGTACGAGATTTTGATCTTAAAAGAAGTTTTAATGGGCCTATCCATTATTTTTTTCTGGGCTTATAAAAAGATTTATATAAAAATACTCGATTATTTCAAAGTTCAAGATGTATTCTACTCGCAGTATTTAATTAAAGAATCTGAAACATTTCTAGGCGACCAAATTTTCAAACCAAAAACACAAGATTTTGCATTACTTCGTATGGCATCGCCTTAATATAAAATGATATTTATTGTCATTTTGAACATTGGAACTGATGTGTAGAGAATTTAGGCAATCCCGTGATTGTTCATTGGTTTGCGCCGGTTGTAGAAAATAAACTACTTTTTGTTCATGGAACCACCGTAAACATTACGATTGTTCTGAAGCGCGAATCAATTTCGTTTGCGTGTTAATCAGGTTATATCATATGCATATTTCATTTCTGATTTCAGTGAAAATAAATAGCAAGAAAAATACTGGCGTACTTAAGTTACATTTCTTTGTTGTTTTCTTAATAACGCGGCCGTTATGGCTATAATACAACAGCACTTAAACCTATACACATAAATAATGTTATCACTTAAGAATGATTGAAATTGCATATCTAGGTTTCCAATCCAAAATTAAATGAACAATAATGTTTTTGATTTGCATTCACGGAAGTGATCGATAAATGAAGTGTTGTGGGCGTTTCTGTGTGCCCGAAGTAAGGTATAATATTATTTCCCTTATTTCAGTAGAATTTTTTATAAATATATTAAAAAAATTAATGTCACTACATTTTCAAAAAAATTATATTACAATGTATATAAGTAGTGTAGTAAATAAACCGCCGCCCAGAATTATTTATTGGATAACCAACATTTCTGCCATATGTCATCCCATGTATTCGCTACGTTTGTTGATTTAGCAGGGGTGACCGGGTTCATCGGGTGAGGTGTGTTCAGGATGCTCCTGCCCACCAGCTGCGTGACGTGCCGCATCGGGAGAAGCTGGTTTGGGGACCCTTTGTCCTCTCTAACTGGTCTCTCTCAACTCATCGCCTGATACCGCAGCGCGAGGGATATATACCTCCGTCACTCTAGGACACACTAATCTCTAACCATCCCTCATACGTTTTTCCTTCCCAGAACCTCTCCGTCCTTTCCTTTAAACAACCTCCTACACAGCATCCCCAAAGATGACATGTATGGGGTTAATGTAAAAAAAATACATTAAGTGTATGTTATGTTATTCAGTTTTAAGTTTTTAAACAATATGTTGCTCTTTTTTATTAGACTTCTCTGACATCGTATATGGACGTCCCATAGTAGGTAGGTACCTACTTATTTTACAATTCTGCTTTATAATAATTATTTATTTTACGCCTATTAAGACTTTTACATACATATTTATATATATATATATATATATATATTATTTCGTATATATATATTAGGGTGTCCCAAAAAAATTAAAGTTGTTATTTTTGAACGCATACCCTCTAATTTTGTTTTAATTATGACAAAACACTTATAAAAAAAATTTCGTTTACTTTGGACAACTGCAACCCGTGCCGATTTGCATCGAAAGATGTCAGTACCTACATTAAGACGCCAGCGAGCAAACGTGTTGATGAGCTTGTAGTAACTTGCTATTTTGTTAGTAAACGAAAATCACTCGTTCAGGCAAGATTTTGTTAGATTTACGCACTTCTAAAAAGAGTATATTTTTAATAGGAGTCGTAAAACACCAAATATCGGGTTCTAAACGGCCATCTAACGGACAAGTTCTTGAAGTTTTGTTCTACAATATCCGGAAAGTGAATTTAACTGTCAATATATACCAAATATAGCCATAGTTGGTTTTTTAAAGCTGAGTTTGAAGTAAAAATCAGGCAAGTGACTACAAGCCCTGACATCCCACTCTTCAAAAAGTTTCGAGATAACTGTAAAAATGTTGATCCCGATAAAATTCAGTGCTACAGAGAAAATCTCACATTGCACCTAACCGCTTCCGAAATCGATGATATGCTTGACTTTTACCGTACTGCACTGACAACAAAAATACTTGGAGATGACTATTGAGAGTTTTTAGAGCTCTGTGTGATAGTTTCAGGAGGAGATACAGCGAGAAAATTTAAGATTCGTCCTCCAGGAGCTCGATGGATGGCAAAGGCGCTTTATTCCTTGAAAATATCATTAATTTGTGCGCAATTTAAAATTACCGGTAAGGATAAGGCGGCACTTTTAGACGTTTGCCTGTTCATAGTAACATCCTATGTCAAGCCATGGTTACAATGCATCATAGCAGTTAAAGCACCCTACCAGGACTTGTGCTTTTTGAAATCGATGAAGGCTTAAGAAAAAATCGATGAAAACATCTCAATGGCAGCTTTATTTCTGTTCAGTAAGCAGTTGTGGTATTTGACCGATAAAGGATCTATTTTGTCGCTGTTTGAGGACGCTGTGGATCAAACAAATAAAATAAAAATGCTCGAAATATCAAAAAAAAAAAATTATCAACCCATGACAAACTTTACATCCCATCGAAGGAAGATCTTGATGGTAAATTGTATGGTAAGTTTATTAAGTAGTTTAAATTATGTTTTGTATTGAGGTTTTTGTTCATATCATAATTTAGTGACTTTTGTTTCAGAGAAAAATATTTACGACTTCATTTCCGTCAAGAGCAAGTATTTGTTTGATCGTCTGAAAACAGATGCCAGTTTTCTTAACGAATTCCCTACGATGTGGTCAAATAATGCTTCGTATCAAGAAGTCAGAAAGAAGGTGTCGCCGCTGATGGTAGTGAATGATACAGCAGAAAGAACTGTTAAGTTAATGCAAGATTTTCATGGCTTGATCTCACGGTCGAAGAGGAACAAAAATAATTTATGTTACGATGCGTTCAGGAACACCGGAAGATTTATCCTGACCTTAAAAAACAAACTATGAAGAAAAAATTTAATCAATAAACCATTTTTAAATATAAAATATTACAGAATTGAACATTTGTGCATTTTTAAATTTTATTTAACCGTAAAAAATGAAAGTTGAAAATCTTTCCATATTAACTCTGTACCATATGTTTGGCATCAAGTCGGCACGGGTTGCCGGTGTTTAATCAAAATAATATTTATTATATGAGTTATTGGAATCAAATGGAATAAAATAAGAGGGTATGCATATTTAAATTCATGAAAAAAAAAATCTTCCTTATGTCCTGGGACACCCTAATATATATATATATATATATATATATATATATATATATATATATATATATATATATATATATATATATATATACGAAATTGTACACGCAAATAGTGCAGGAAACGACTATTTAAAAAAATTGCACAAAAATAAATATAAAGTCAAAATATCACTGAACTTGATCCACACAGCATTGAGGCACAAAACATAAGAAATCCAAAATATATTTATTTGCTTTGTTGATAAAATTATTATGTGTTAGTCAAATTAAATACCTTTATTAAAACATCCAACTACTTGATGAAAAAAACTTCAGTAAGGTATAATATGATTTAAGATTTTCACACCCTCAAATAACAGATCTGCCCTGATGATGGACACTGCAATGTTGTCCTAAAGAAGGAGTTAGCGCAACACGGCATAACACCCCAAAAACAAATAACAAAAATTCAATAAGGTATGCTTATATATTGAAATTGATGTATTAAATATATCAACATCATAGTATTTTTTCCTAGCTGTTAAATCCGTCGGATAGGAGTGTGATATTGGGACATTGATTTAGAATTAATACGGAATTAAATACGGTAGGTACTGGCTTGTTACTGACCTCTACAAAAAAAGTATGAAAAGATATTACATATAATAAATCAGGGGCATCAAACATTGAATTAATGATTTTATACAAACAGGTTAAATCGGAAATGATTCTACGATCAGATAATTTTATTAAATTTAATGAACAGGGTACGTTATCGTAATTTAGGCATTCTCTAGGAATGCCCATTTTAAAATTAACAAATTTAAAAAAATTATTTTGTATTCTTTCAATCGCATGAGAATGAACCTCATAGTTTGGGGACCAAACCGTAGAATTGTATTCTATATGACTCCTTACTAGTGACATATATAATGTTTTTACAGTATTTACATTTTTGAAATCACTAGATACCCTTTAAATAAAACCCAACATTTTCAAAGCTTTATTGGTTATTATTTCGATATGCTTGATAAAGTTGAGTTTCGTGTCAAACCAAATACCTAAGTCGTTAATTTCCGTTAAATACTAACGACACATTGTTAATGGTATAATCAAAAAATATTGGAGTCTTTATTCGATAAAACCTCATAATTTGACATTTGCTTATGTTAAGTTGCAAGCGGTTATCATGACACCATATAATAAATGTATGTAGGTATATTAATATAATTAGTAATTACCTTAATTAAAAATTATAAATTTTGTAATGTTTTAAAATCTATCGGTTTATCTTCTTCATGCGTAAGAATAAAGTCTGTAGGATTGTTTTTTTATACAAATCTACACTTTTATTTCGATATTGATGAAGTTTAGTTTTTTGGAAAATCAAAACAAAGGGAAGGTTTCTGTCTACATGAGAATTCGAAAAACCATCCCATCACCCTTTCCCATCCCTTAAAGAAGAATAAAGCCCGAGCAATGCCGGGTGCTTTATCTAGTTAACAAAAAATAAAATAAAATATTTAAAAAAAAAAAACAATTAAAAATCCCTTTTGAATTTCATAAATACCGGGCAGTTCTGCATGTGAAATTTAAGCAGAGAATGGTCAGACTTTTGGCTAACGAAATACGCCTGGGAGACATTTATTATGTTCTTCTTTATTCCATGTTTCAAATGCATTGGCTTGTTTCGAGTTCAAGGCCGAATTACACCTGCTTAGTGCTTGGTCGAGTCACTCGCTTTGTTACTCGGCCAACCAACTTATTGGAGAGTTCAGGTGATCACATGTTGAAGAAACTGTGGACGAGTCGGTTAATTGGGATTAGTTTAAAGTGGTTTTAACATAGTTTTGCGATGAAGGAAAAAGGGAAAAGTAACACACTCAAATGTTTTAAATTATGATTTTTTTTGTTTCCTTGACTAACTCGGTTGATCGCAAAGACCGAGTGGAGAGCGAGCAAAGCGCCGAGTTGATTATGCTGGTGGGAAGGGGGGGGGGGGGTACTTACTCGACCGAGTCATTGGGCCTTGCTTTTATCTACTGTCTCGCCTAGAATCACTCGCCCTCTACTAGGCCGAGTACTGACTGTACTGATCAAATCAACCGAGCGCTCGGCAGGTTTAATATAGGCATTGGGAATTGAAAGGTCTTATTTAATTAGGCGAAAACAGATTTATTTCAAGTCATAACGTATCACAATACCTACTTCCAGAGATTTACTGTTCTGTGTTTGTAATCGTCGTTTCGCCAAAAGTGATATCATACCTGTCGGTGAGTCAGGGAAATAAACAAAAAATTAAGTACGTAGTTGAATATCTAATAATTTTAATAAACACATTATATTTTATAGATTTCTGGGTAAGCTTACTTCTTAACATGTATAAAATATTTAAATAATAATAACTTTGGTTGCATGATAACTCAACACAATGACAATTCAACACACCTTAGGGTTATAAAGTCATTAAAACTATGAAAAAATACTGACATTCAAACCTAACACCTATTTAACCTATTTTTTTTCTCACCACTTTTCATCAATTTAAATCACTTTTTAAAGGTACGTTGAATTGTCATTTTGATGATCTTTCCGTCATTTACGTGGGTACTTGCAGCAGTGAACTCACCGTAATATACGTCATGTTATTTGAGAAAGAGAGAGGGGCTACAACGAGCTCTTAGCGGTATCCCCTGCACGACAAAGTCGAAATATTGGGCAGAATTCTGGATAATTCAAATTGTCGATTTTCATCACTATTTGAATGTGAATTTCTAAAGAGTTACAATCCAATCCACTGTCACCGGTGCTTTGTTGAAGTGAAAAGATTTAATAAGATTTAAAATTAAGATTTAATAAGATTTAATATTAAGATTTAATAAGATTTATGAATGAAATGAATTTCTAAAGAGTTACAATCCAACCCATTGTCACGGGTGCTTTATTAAAGGGAAAATAAGATTGATGAATGAAATGAATTTCGATAATAATATTCCTTTTAATATTCCTTTTATATTAGGATTAAATTTCAAACAAGGATCAGGAAAATTTTAAAATGCAATCTATCTGCTAAAAATTTAGTAAAAGCAATAAATACTTGGGCAATACCTCTATTGACGTACTCATTTGGCATAATTAAATGGTCTAATACAGATTTAGATAACTTAGAAAGATTAATTAGAACTACGCTAACAAATTTTAATTGCCATCATCCAAATTCAGCTATAGAACGAGTTAATTTACCTAGAAATTTAGGAGGTAGAGGTATAGTCAAAATAACTTCTTTGAAACATAATCGGGTAGAAATGCTAAGAACTTTTTTCCCATAGGAAAGCTCATAGCTCAGAAATGCACAAAATAATTTGCAAGGCAGATAGAAATATTACACCTTTAAATTTATACGATGAGAATGCCAACATTTTTATAAATCCCAACCAGGAATTATTAGATTCCTGGTCAAATAAAATTTTACACGCAAAACACTTCAATTATCTCAACCAAACGTATGTTGACAAAATTTCGTCAAACAAATGGTTGAGTATTGGAGAGTTGAGCGCAGAAATAGAAGGATTTATGCTTGCCATTCAGGATAGAGTCATTAATACTAAAAATTATAGAAAGCATATAATCAAAGATACAAATCAAATTGATGATTTGTGTAGAAAATGTTTGGCTTTTCCGGAAACTATAGAACATATTATATCGGGATGTTCTATATTAACACCGTCCGAGTATACATTTAGGCACAATCAAGTTTTAAAAATAATTCACCAAAATTTGGTAATTAAACATAACTTGATTGACTGCCGTAATGTAGTACCATATTATGAATACGAACCAAATTCATTTTTAGAAAACGAATTTTATAAAATATATTATGATAAAACTATACTAACAGACCGAGCGATTAGTCATAATAGACCCGATATAGTTTTACATGACAAAATTAAAAAAATAACTTATATCATTGATGTCGCTATTCCAAATTCATGTAATATTCAAAAATCTCTTAGTGAAAAAATAAGAAAATTCACAGATTTAGGAAATGAAATAAAAAGAATTTGGCATTCTCAGACTATAAAAATATTACCATTCGTTATTTCGGCTACTGGCATTATACCTAGCTCTCTTATCAAAAATTTAGGCGTATTAGATCTATCAAAAAAATTATATATAAAGATGCAAAAGTCGGTCATTTTGAATACATGTAGGATAACAAAAGATTTTTTAAATATTTATGTTGAGGGATCAGTAGGATTTATAGGCCCTGTTAGAAGTTCTACCGAGCCGAACCCTCTGATATGAAAATATCTGGAGTCGGTGAATTATTTTCCCATTTGATCTCTGGTGAGTTGACGTGTTGTTCTTGTATTGTTTTGTATTTATTTTGCTTATATAATGCACTTACATAATGTTGATTGACTAGATGATCATTTGTGGAAAAGTGAGTGGAAGGGTTAAGTTTTTCCTTTGGGGAAGATTTAACCCGGACAACTAAATCGGAAGTTTAAAAAAATACATCTATTTTAATTTCAATGTTTTCGCTAATGAAGTAATGCAAATCTCCGAAGCAGAAATTAATCCACTTTCCGACATCCGATCGAGCTGAAACTCGGCAATTCTGTTCACTTTTGGTGGCAATCAAAAAATAGTACACAGAAGTGGATATGTACATTAATATACAGGGTGTATCGGCACTAACCCGACAAACTTTAACCAGCTATTCCTTAGCACATTTGGAGTAAAAAATGTACGGGCACTTTGCTGTCCGGTAGCATTTTTTTTTTCAATTAAAAAACAAAAAAAATAAAAATTTCCACACTCCATCACTGTCATTGGCATTGCTTTTCATGTTCAACAGCTGTTATAAGCAAGTGTGTCGAAAAGCGTCTTCGCTCTTTCGCACACACTAAATAATAATAGTTAAAAATGAGACGAATGGTGCCGTGCCGTTTCGTTGTGATTGTAAAAGCGCGCCAATATAGGTACACACGTACATTATTCAACGGAATTCGAATAAAATATTGCCAGATGGGTTTTGAAACTTTGACAAAGGATAAAACAGTGATGACATATGGTGAAAATATGAATAATAATTTTTTTATTAAAAAAAAACGTTACCGGACAGCAAAGTGCACATAAGATTTTTTACTCCAAATATGCTAAGGAATAGCTGGTTAAAGTTTGTCGGGTACGTGCCGATACAACCTGTATATTCCTCATATTTATGCGAATTTCTCTGCATTCGATGACATTACACTCATTAAAGCAGTTAATATACGAAATAAACGTCAGCCCTACCCGATCAGCGTACGGTGAGGTTGGCAGAGTTTTAAACTGCAGTTTCTGGGTAGGAAAATTCAATCCTTAATCAAACCATTTTGTTGTTGTATTTTAGTAAAAAAACTTGTTTTTCACGAATTAATTTTTTTGTAGTCATTTTGATGGGTGTTTTATTAGAGAGAAAATAGTTATAATAAATAAAATTAATTTTGATCATTTTATGTAAAATCTCTATTTATGCTCAAGGGGCTCATCTAAGTTATTCTTTATCTAATCCCAAAACAGCAGCGGAACATAACACACACACTCAGCCACTCGCTTTGTATATTAAATAAACGTACATTTAATAATATTATTGTACAGATTTCTTAGAAGTTGTAGATAGTTTCATTGTATTGCTCTCTTACTGCAAAAAGACACTTAGTACTTTCTGCAATATTGTATTATCAATGGTCTTGACATTTGAAGACATTCTTCTGGCATTTAAAAGGCATAATTATCTTTTAAACTGTTCATGATAAAACCAAAACGATTCCACTAAAATGTTTATTGAACATTAGAAAGAATAATAGAAGATAATAATTTAGTTTTAATAATATTTTATTTGAGTATAATATATAAACCAACCGGTTTCGTTTTTAAACATTTTCCCCTTCCCTACACCCACATCAAACTATTTTATTAATTATTTCCCCCTCCCCTTCATCACCATCCCCTCCAAAGTTGATGTTCTCTCTCCCTCTTCTACAATACCTGATACAGTAACTCTGTAATTAATTTATTATGTTTTATAAAATCTTGAAGAAGGTTCAGGTCGAATCGAAACCGGTTGGTATATGTATTATATTCAAATAAAGTTATTTTCAAATTAATTTATTTTATTCTAATTATACTTTTGTGTACCTAAAATAAATGTTTTTGGTACACGTAAAAAAATTGATAATTTTTGTGTAACCCAATAAAGATTGTTGGCGAAGAAAGGTAAACATTTTTAGTTAATAATTTCACGCGAAATATAAACAGTGATAAATGCGTTATCGAAAGTATGTTTGAATTCTTAAAAATAAAACATGTAGACAAGTTTTTAAGACTCACCATCTTTGATGAATGTTCACTTAATCATTCCAACTCAAACACCATATTTTGATCATTTTATGTTTTACACCAAGCTGGCAAACTTTATAACAGTATGAATGTATTCAAAACATTGAAATTCTGCAAATAATTGCACACGAAACACCTCACTGGAAGATCGGAAATTTTCACTAATATTGGAAAAATTCTAATTGCAAGATTGATAAAACCTGCGCGATTGACACTAACTGTCAGATTGTTAATACAACATCCTACTGTCACTTTGACACAACTTGTCACCTGTCACACAGAGGCGTTCGATGTTTGAAAACGGCCGTTAGCCTTCGAGACAACCGGCGCGTTGACGTTAACAATGTAAACTGCGAGGCAAGCTGCAAGATAGGTGAGCAATATTCGCGTCGCTTACTGTACGAAAGATAACCAGGGGCGGATGAACAAACGAGATTAAGTTTTTAAACAAAATAATACTTTCGATTTCCTCCAAACCAAAATTAATAATAATATTTCATATGTTAGTGGGTCAAGTGCTCGGTGTCGAAATTCTCAAGCTGTATTAATTGTTGTTTATATTGGGAGTGAAAAAGCTCCCTGTGTACTTTTCCTGCCTTCGATAATAGTTGCAACAGTTTTGAAGCTGGCATGAATTGTCCAAACATATAACCACATAATATGAAAATTTACAAGTGTTCTTAAATAACATCAGTGAAGTACTATTTACGCTCGTGGGCTACATCAGCGCTTCGATTATGTTTGTACGGCGCAAGAGAAACCACTCCATCTTTCGACGCATGATGTAGGTACTTAGTTAAGTATTATTAACATTGTGCCGTTTTTTTTCCTTACACACGCGGAGAATTTGTTTAAATAACTATTAAATTACGTTTCCATGTAGACATCTTAAATATTCCACTTGTTCAAAAGAAACATATTTTCACATGGCAGACGGCAGGGAGAAATCTTCAGGGACGTCTGGGCGGCCCTTTTCACGCAAAACTTATTTTTGAATTTGAAGCCAAAATAAAAACCTAATCAATCTGAATATAATTAATCAAAACGAATGGAAAATTTCTTGTACGAATGTGAGCTATTGTATTTATTTGTTTTTCAAATCATAAAACATAGGCCATTAAAAAATCGTTTAAAAAAATAGCTCCTATCCCATTAAATATTTGCTATGAGTTTTGATTAAAAAATATATTTAGTTTAGTTTGGTACTTTAGCCTCAAATCATAAATTTTTTTTTTTGGTCAAAAGGGACGCACAGTCCTATCTCTTAACCAGAACGAGTGAAGGGTACCAAGCGGTATGCCAAAATTAATATTATTACGTGTCGAACAATACAGCCCGCGGCGAGGTCACCCGGAGCCGCTGGTTCAGTCCGACCCTGACCCTGACTCGAACCATTCGGCACCGAGTAAAAGGTGTTCAATTAATTAGAATAATTTTATTTTTCATTTCAGTACAACGAATTATGAGACTTGTGAATAATAAAAACGAAATGCAATCATTTTTCTTCACTTCAACGGCACCGGCGTTCTTTTTTGATTAAATAATGTTGGTTACGAAGAATTTTCATGAAAAAGTGTAGATACTTACTTATTATTCACAGTGATAAATGTGAATGCAATCGGCACTAGCAAAAACATGTCAAAGAAAGCGAATACAGCAGTCTACAATGGAATTTTTTTTTTTGTATTAGGCAATTCACCCTAAAAAGAGTGCTCAATGGAATTTTAATGCCTCAATTGTTGTATTGTGATAAGAAACTGGTTAGATAGACGAGAAGAAATAAGGTACATGTGAGGTATTTGCTGTAAATCCGTCTACAGCCGTATTACTAATCAGTAGTTCCAAAAATAATGAAAGCGCAATGAACGAAATTTAGAAAGGGACGCTTAGAAGGGCATAATCAAGTGAATTAAAATCAAGAAAATTAGATATATATATATATATATTTTTGTGTATTACAGACTGTGTGTCCATTTACAATACACAATATGTAACATTAACTACATATATATAATACGAAACAATGAAAGAAAAAAGGATAGAAATAACAAGTTATAAATAGTGGTTTTTGGCATTGACATGCCTCTTGAATTCTTCAAGGCTACTATTAAAAATATCGATAGTCTTGGAGGTGTTGTTTAACAGCGTCATACCTCGTGTCATGCTATGCCGAGCCAGTACGTCCGTTCTGCCACGTGGGATACATAGCAGATCATGGTGCCGTCCCTGGCTGTAGTTGTTCGGTATGAACAACTTATAGCATTCCAAAAGGTATGGGCTATCTATTAAATTATTAAGAATTTTGTACGCCGTTACTGCAAGGGCCCCACTCCTCCTCGAGTGGAGACTTTGGTAGCGCGTTTCGGCAAGCAAATCTTAATTATAAATTAAAGCATACCGTTTCGAAAGAGGATGAAGCAGGTTGAGATGTTGTGGCATTTCATGGTTTAGTTCTCTTTGCCTAAAAAAGCGAAGAAATAACATAAAATTATCAAATTTAATAGGAATACCTTTAGGAAAAATATATAAAACATTACATTCTATACATATAATGACGCATTGTAGCATGGTGGACGATGTTTATAAGAAGAGTTTTTGTGGGTTTATTTTTAATAGAAATGTACAATTTTATTGCGACTTTGAAAATATTTTGCAACCATTCCCATCCCCCTTTCCTAATCTTTGTAAAGCCAGTTTTCAATTTGGCAGGCGGGTTTGGTTACCGACGCCCCGGGAACCACTTATTGGATAACCAACATTTCTGCCATAGTCGCCCCAAGTGGTTTTCAATGTTTGGTGACTTAGCAGGGGTGCCCGGGTTCATCGTGGGAGGTGTGTTCAGGATGCGTCTGCCCACCACCTACTTGGCATGCCAGATCGGGAGAGGCTGCTTTTGAGACAACTGGTCTCTCAACCCATCGTATTGTACCGTAGGGGGAGGGATATATTTTTACTTCACTCCTGTACACACTGATGCCTATTCCTACCCATCCCTCATACCTTTTTCCTTTCCAGAAATAACTCTGCTTAAAAAGACCTTTCACGCAGCATCCTCAAAGATGACATAGGCCCAGAGGGAAATTATTTTCCTCAATGTCTTCTGTGTGGGGTTAATATAAAAAAAGTCGGTTGCTTCAGCGAGTATTATAAAATTCATTATTCAATTAGCCGACGTCACCGGCGTAGCCCGGGATTTAAGCAAAGTGAAGAAGCTTCATTTAGGAGACAGTAATTTTCCTCTGAATTTGAACATCTGGTGTGCAAAATTTCATCAAGAAGTATTCAAATTCTGCTTATTCTGGGATTTACAAAGATTAGGAAAGGGGGATGGGAATGGTTGCAAAATATTTTCAAAGTCGCAATAAAATTGTACATTTCTATTAAAAATAAACCCACAAAAACTCTTCTTATAAACATCGTCCACCATGCTACAATGCGTCATTATATGTATAGAATGTAATGTTTTATATATTTTTCCTAAAGGTATTCCTATTAAATTTGATAATTTTATGTTATTTCTTCGCTTTTTTAGGCAAAGAGAACTAAACCATGAAATGCCACAACATCTCAACCTGCTTCATCCTCTTTCGAAACGGTATGCTTTAATTTATCACATATTTTCAAATTTACGTTCGGTACCAAACGGAAACACTTTAAAAATTACGTTATTTTTCTACTGCTGTTGAGACTGTGTTAAAAAATAAATAATTTTATATTAGCGACTCGCAGTTCAAAATGTGAGTTTTTCACCTGAAGGGTATCTAGGTCGCCTATTTTTAACGAACTCTTTTGACCTTTTCAGATTTTTACGGAATATTGAACGCTGTTTATGAAATTCGGAATAGACTCCGCCATTTAAATTGACATTTGCGTTTTACAAATACGCCTTACCTTTCGTGAAACTGCCTCGAGTCAGAGAAAACACATGGAATTACTGACAGTTTCCAAATCTCCTGATTTTGAGTGAATATTCAGACTGAAATGTACGTTATTCTTACGCGAAATGAACCAGTTTTTTATTCAGATATCATCGTTCTAGTGCAAAATTGTCCTAAATTACAAACAGTAGTACAAAGTTGTCCAGATTTCGTTTACTTGTGGGACTAGAGGGAGAGGTAACAAGTAATTAGATGTTCTTTTCTTCTATTGTGTCATTTTATGTGTCGAAATATATTTGTACGTTTATTTTATCAGTATTTAAAAAAAGTGGAATTTAAGAATGCTCATTGACTTAGATAATGCTCGAAGGTCGTTTACGGAATCCAGTCATTCTTTGGTGTAACACAATCCTAACCAAAATTGTGACTTTTAGGATTGTTTTACACGCGCAATAAGGAATTTGAGTCCATTTAAAATATATATATAAATCAGCATCCACATTCAAACATAAATACTGGTATTTTTATTTTTAAAGATAGTTTTAACGGTAAAAAGCGGAAGGGTGCGTGACGTCTTCTGCGGTTAGTGCATTTTGTATGGAGATTTTTTTAAATCTTTGGTAAGGAATTCCAGTACATTTTTTATTAATGTTTACCGTCTATCTAAATTAAGTTTTTTTTTATTAATTTAAGAGAAATTATTTGTTAACGTTACAATTTGATGTTCTCGTCCAAACATCGCCAGACAAAGTCCGCACACTGAAGTCTACACGGTATCATGGATGTATCTACTTAGCTAACGCCGCGGCAGTACGGCGGGTTCTCGCCAGCGCACTATGGTCCCCTTTGAGGAAACTAGCTAGACAAAAAGATTTCAACGATGTTTTTATTTATGTACAAAAATATTCTCACGACATTGAAAAATGTCCATAGTATTATGTTCACATCGATAAAAAAATTAAAACAATACGCGCGATACGTGGCAACGTTGTAAACACGACACTTCGGATGTGCCAATCGTTCGCCCAGCGGTCGGACGTTTTCGGGTGTGCACGCTGTTCGATCGATAGTGTTGTTATTTGAAATCGGAGAGAAATTATGTAAAAACTAAAATTGAAGTTTATGGAATGTTCTTTCAAATTAATTTAATTATTTTATAATTTTCTTATTCAACATTACATAATTATTAATTAAAAATGGTGAAAAAAGTATCAATATTTAAAATTATTTGCCAAAGTTTAATTAAACTTTCAAAATCGTGTACCGATTTGTACCACCAAACAAAACTAGTTTCATATAAAACCATTCTTTATGTATAATATCTTATAAAATTTGTTTGCTCAAACTTGCTCTTTTGTCTTTTACAGGGCCTCTACCTTCAATCTATTGTTTAGATATTTTGGACATTCTAGAAGTAAAGGGCACGTCAAAGTTGAATTGTACTGCAATACGGCAGTGTGTTTATGAATATTTAAAATATTTATTGAATAAAAACAGTTTTTAAAGTCTCGAGGATAGTTTACTTAAGAAAAAAATCCCTTCGTTTATATTAATATTTTGAAAATGGTTTGAAGTCGGAAGAAGTACTTTAAAATTGAGGTTTAAACACGCAAAATGGCTTAACACAGTTTTTATTCTTCCTGTAGAGACGCGTGATGAGAGACTACATGGTAGACCAGAAAAAAAAATTGGTTTATGCTCGTCAAAAAGCAAAACAAGAAAATCTCGAAGTCCACAAGAACTCTCTCATACTACTCAAATCAACTTGAGGTCACATGGAAAACGGGATGCTGCCAAAATATCAACAACACATTGCCATGTCTTACCTAGTGGTGTCTTAAAATTATTATGGATTCCAGAAGTTCTAGCGAAGAAAATACAGAAGTCTGTTAACAAAGTCAATGTTGGAACATTAGCATTTAATAATAGTGACGATAGCGACTCGGCTAGTAATTCATTAACAAAAAATGTCATTCGGTTTTGTTCTTATATTATGTTAAAAAAATATTTTTAACTAATAACTTAAAATAAGTACTTCGTTATGACTTAACCGAACCATTATACTATAGACATTTTATTAGTAATTAATTTTGTTTTAAAAAATCTGCAACAATGGCTAAAATAAATGTATATTTTTTTAAGTATTTTTTTTATTACATTGTGACCCTTTTGTATCAAATGCCATGAAAAAATATTTTTGTCTAGCTAGATCGGGATTTGGGACCATTGTGCAGCGGGGCTATTGTCATTGCTTTTACGTAAATTTGAAATGAGTTCCTACTTACTCATTTTTACAAAAACGTTAAATTTGCATATGGGCGATTTTAGTCGCGGTCGCGCAAGTTGTTTCAGTTGCATTTTATTATGGATAGCTTCAATTTAACAAAACCTTCTAAAATGTCAGGAGATACTACGATTCAAGTTGAACCAATCGATAAAACTAAAAAGACAACCACAAATCATCTCAAAATACCTAACAACACAATACAAAACTGTATAACGGCAATTCCCTTTTATTATCAGAGTACGCATGGAACAGAAAGAGATGCTTAATTATTACGTTGTACAAACTTAAGACTGAGTACATTTGACATCAGATATCGCTCGACCAATCAAGGAGGATATACACATTACAGCTTTTAAATCATTTTTAAAGAAGGATTTATGAATTCTGAGAGTAAAAGTATAGAAATATACAAGTATGTATAGAATCGGTGTTTTTTGATCTACATGAATATATTTTTAAAAAGTCAAAATATTTTTACACACATTTCTTACCTCAGTAATAACAAACCAACCCGTTAAAAACAAAGTTTTTTGACTATAAAACATCTATTTTTCATTTTTCCACCTGGTACGACATCTCTTGGGTCGACTGAGGATTGAACCCTCCTGCCCAGGAACTTGAGTCAATATGACTACAACACCTAAGCCAAATTATTATTATGAAATGCATTGCTATCGACAACGAGTCTATATGTCGAGTTTCAGCTCGATAAAAGTTCTGGAGGCGTCTATAATCGGGCAAGAACTGAGACAATTTTTAATGTGAAAATGCATCAAATACCTACATAGCTAACCTATGTACACTGTCCACTACTGAACTAAAAAATAAGGTAGAAATATAATATTTATTTGAATGAAGCACAGTTTTATATTTACCATCTTACTCAGTTTCTCGTTGAGAACTAGTTAACATTGAGAATTTAACCCAAAAAATATATATATTTATATTTTGTGTAGAGGGAAAGATTAATAGGATCCTACCAAACCCGAATAATAAACAAAAAATATGTAGGACAGATAAACATTTACACTAAATAGACGATATGTCATTTTTTGTCTTTAATTTTTTATAATGAACTAGATAATGTATCAAGAAGGCTAAAAATAAATAAGCTTAAATTAAATACAAAAAAAAAATACAAAATGTATGGTAATTGGTTGTAAGAAGATATCCAGTGAAAGCAAAATCAAAATTGATGGTGAAATCATTGAAAATGTTACCGATATAAAATACTTAGGAGTTATAATAGATTCAAAACTCAACTTTAACAAACATACTGAATATACCCAAAAGAAAATTGGAAAAAATATATCATTTTTGGGAAGAATTCGCCAAAAACTGTCCGAAAAAACTGCAATCCCATTTATAACTCCATTATTGCTCCACATTTTAACTACTGCTCAACTATCCTTTTCCTGTGTAACGACCGAGAACAAAATAAATTTCAAATTCTCCAAAATAGGGCAATGAGAACAATACTCAGTCGAAATAGATATTCAAAAGTAAATAAAATATTAAAGAAATTAAATTGGCTAACGGTGAAACAGATGTTGACCTTGAACACGATGATATTTGTATACAAAATAGTAAACAACCTGCTACCCCAATATTTTTCAAATAAAATTGTATACAACAAGGACATACACAAACATAAAACAAAGACGTGCAATGAAATCAGGCTACCAAAAAAGGACAAGGCAAATACTCAGAATAGTATTCTATATAAAGGGATGAAATACTATAATGCGCTGCCGGAAAACCTAAAGTCTGCCCCAATTGGAAAGTTCAATATGTTGTGTAGGAGCCACATCAAGCAAGAAAAGAAAGTTTATTTACAAGTAACAAATTAATTAGTAATTTGTAAACTCAAATGTACAAATTACTAAAATAAAATTAAAAATAAAAAATGCATCAAACAAATAATATATTATTACAATTTCCTTGTCACAGCGAGGTTAACTACTGCTACCGCTGCAGTTCTGATCTCTAAAGTACAGGGCAACCTGTCTAATTATGGTTCTGACCTACAATCATTATGGAATGCTTTCTTTGTACAGGTACAGTAAAGCAATAGCCATTTCGTTCAACCTCATTTAATGAAACATTTTGTAAAGTTATAAATAATGATTCACCACGGCATGTGTACATGTTTCGTGTCACCTTACAAGATCTCTCCTATCTGTATTGTATGCGCCTACCTAGTTTGTTTGTGTTGTTGTTTTCTAGTTGTGGTTATTATAATTATCAAATATAATTACTTTGTAATTATTTTCTTAATAAATATAGTTAGGAGAAGTTAATCCAGTAAATTTGCGAGGAAAAGCTGGGTCTACTGTTGACACAGACTGTCGTAATAGGACAAGGGGGAGAAGATGAGATGAGATGATTATCAGAAGGTGGTGGGTTATCTCTTAGTCACATTTTCAGTGACACTTTGGCCATTCAACTTAACATATGGAAACTTATTATGTACACATTATCTGTCTCTTTCTCTCTATTACTAATTTATATTTTAATTTTAAGTTCTCTTACAGTTCCTTTATTGTATTTTATATTTTATCTCACTCTATACATATATTAGTACACGCAATGTATTTTTTTATTAGTTTAATTTGTATCCTGAAAATGCTTGTTTGTATTAAGCGAAACCGGTCGATTTTAATAAAATTTAAAAAAAATTGTGCTTATAAAGAAATTTCTTTTTTTATTCATTCATTTTTATTACTTAACAATTTATTCATTAAAAAAATAACGACACGTTGCAGTGTGGTAGATATATTCAGTATTGTTCTGGAGAAAGACTACCACTCGGAAACGAAACGTTTTCTTGAAATGGCTTTGGCCGTGTTTTTTTACCAGATCTTAATAGTAGGTAACCTCACCACCTTCCTCCACCTCATCTCCTTCACCTGAAGGTAGTACCTTAAGCCAAACAAAATACCCCCAATTGGTAAAGCCATAAATTTAGTGGCTCCATACTCACCTAAAAATAATAAATCATTGAAAAGATGATATGTGACTTTTATGAAAAAAACCCTATCCATTTGACACTTTTTTCCTTAGAGATATTACTTGGAGTGTCAAACACAATTAAATGATATCATGTTTAATTTTTTCGGTACATAACACTTACATTCATTTAGTAACGTCATCGCATAAAATGCAATAGTTAAATAAATACACCTCAGAGGGAACACAGTGTCAATAAGAGTAATACGAGGTGATACAGGATCCATTGGTGTTTACAACACGTCTATTGTACATTTCTATGCATCAAAGCATCTACTTCAAGATGACAATGGAGAGCGTACAGGTATTGTGCCTACTTATTATTTCAATATGCCAATATTAACTAGAGTTTGTTTGCTATCCGTCTGTTGTCTACAGTCTACAGCAGAGGTTCCCAAACTTTTTTTGTGTCGTAGACCCCCTGCCATGTTTTTTCTGTTTTTGGTAGACCCCCTACTTACCTGATATTGATTTTTTGTAAATTTCTAACTGTAGTGAAGTTTAGTGTTAAAAACTTAAAGTAAAAACACATGTTCAGTTTTATACATTTATTAATTGAATTTAAATTAAAACTACTCAAAATAAAATTTTGTATCTGTTATATAAAATAAACGTAACATAAAATAAACTAAGCAAAAAGTAAATTTTTTTAGTGGGAAGGATTTAATAATAAATTATCAACATTTGGCGTCAATTTTGAAGAGGTTTAATCTTAAGTCTCCTCGGCTAATGATGTCCAGTCTGTTTCTTTTTTTCGTTAGGAGCTAGGTAAAAGCGCTGAACCCCCTTTCTACTAGGTATGACGATGGAAAGGAAATTAAAAATTTCCTCACTATATTTCATAATACGGGAAGTAACGGGTATGTTTTTTGCAGCCATCCATGTTGATATCCGTGCTTAAACTGAACCTTAAGTTCTTCGTTTGTACTTATTTCAGTGAGTTCCTCTTGTTTTATGACATTCGTTTCTTCTATGTCACCAAATGGGTTAATTATCCACGGTGGTATTACCTTAGTCAAAACATCCTCAAATCTAGTTTCAAAATCTGAATAGAGGGCATTTAAATGTTGAACGTAGGTTGAAACGTCGTCTTCCTGGCATTTTGTCTGTGACAAATTGGGAAACTGTGAAAATTCGCCCCGTCCAATATTTTGCTTCATTAGTTTAACTCTGGCAAGAAACGCTGATAAGATGGACTTTGTTTTAATCAAATTTAGACTTGTAACTGCAAATTAACCATATTAAATTTTGTAAACAAATCTGTTAAATAGGCGATGTCTGTTTTCCACTTCATTAAATTTTCTTTTAAAATTTTATCTTTAGTATCCAGAAATTCTAAAATAGTCTCAAAAAGTGCAAAAAATCTTGTCAAACATAAGCCTTTCGACAGCCAGCGTACTTCAGTGTGAAGGAGTAATTGATGAAAGTGTTCGTCATTTTCTTCACACAACTGCGAAAATAACCGCGTATTCAAAGCTTTGCTTTGGATTCGGTTTACTGCATCAATGACTAATTGAAGAGATTCATGTAATCTAACACTCAAATTTTTAGCAACTAAATGTTGTCGATGGATGACACAATGTATTGCTAACACCCCTGGCACATTTTGTTTTAAATAGCTTTTAAATCCACGATAACGTCCAACCATGGCAGTGCTCCATCTATAGCTACTGACATTATATTTGATAAAGGGATTGCTTTTTCAATGAAGTAATCCTTAAAAACATGAAATATTGATTCACCTTTAGTGTCGGTTAAGTGTAAGTAAATAGGTACTATCAGTGTATGTTGAGATCCACTATCGTGGACCCTCATTTTCATTTCATGGACCCCCAATTTTTTTTTTCGCTGACGTAGACCCCTTGCAGGTTGTCATAGACCCCTGGGGGTCGATATAGACCACTTTGGGAATCACTGGTCTACAGCATAGAGTGCTCTTACAAACTGATAAACAGGATGCGAAACACAATAATTAAAGGTATCAGTTGTAACCAGAGATTTGTATTCTATTATCTTTGTTTGTAACCGTGTACACCTAATAACCACTTCCATACAATCCTCATTTTCTTATGAACCTAAATACTTTTTAGTCCAGAGTAGAAGATACTCTAGGTTTCGCCTTGGTGAAAGACAACAATACTATTGCTGATTCATGTCTTCAAATTATTGGTAATCCGATTAAACACGGGATCGCAGACCCTTAACGAATGAATTTATATGTTTTCTGATAAAGTTTAAATAAAACACGAATATATTATCATGTGTTAATAAAAATCAATTTAAAAAAAATATTTTCGCATTTCGTCATTATATATTATCAAGGCAAATTCAAAATACCAGAATGTACCTATTGATTTATGGCGCATGTTGAAAATACTTTTCCTGGAACATTTTATACTGACAGCTACCATAAATATTAGACTTATTTAATTATTTCATTTGCAGATAAGTGATTACATGATATTCAAATATGTTATTGTTGTCAACGTGTAAATGCACGATAAATACTGACAAGTACATTACCGATTATACAAGTACATTACACAATCCATTACAAGGAAACATATCATAGGTAGTGACCCGACAGTAGATCCCCCACAGTTGATCCCCCGACAGTTGGCCCGCCGATAGTTGGCCCTCCGACAGTTGATCCCTCGGAAAGTTGACCCCCGGAAACTTGATACTCCAGACAGTTGATTCCTCAGACAGTTGATCCTTGAAGGATTATTTCTTTTGAACGCCCTCCTTGGCAAGTGCCACAGATCCCAAATCGGGTGTACAAAAGTTCGGGTTGTTTCAAAAACTGAACAGTTTGTTACACTGTTAAGTTAGATACTTTTACAAATGTGTTATAATTTACCCACCTCACTCATTTTTAGCGTCGCTAGGCAACCCCATTTGAAAGCGGTTCAGTATTTTAACGTTTTTACGAACATTCCGACCCTGCGCAGAAAAGTCCCACAATGGACTGCGCTGCAAACCATTGCCTTAACCCTTCACTACTTTCATCACATTTGTTCATTTTGCAATGTTTTCTGTGTATTTCAAATGCGTTATTTACGTTATATACTCAACTGCTTAGCGATTCTACATTAGCCATCGACATTTTCAATGTCACCTACAGACAATTCAGAAACTATCTTATAACACATGTGACAAAATATTAAAACTGCCTGTGTAAACCTTTTAATATGTAATCTTCTCCATGATATATTGATGTATAACCGTTTCATGGAGAACATGAAAAAATAAATAAATAAATAAATATTATTTATTAATTTTTCCTAAAAAAATACTATTTTAGAAACTAAAAATAAATTATCTTTCAGGTCTATAAATTTAAAATAAACATTACTATTTCTAAGTAATAAAATTTCGATATCAAACGTGAAAAATGTTGTCTAAAACGCTAACCACATTTTCACATAACTTTTTACTCCAAATATAGAAAATTGAGTGAACTCGATATGTCAAAAAGACGTTCGTTTTCTTTGGGGAAATTGTAAAAAAATTGTACCTTCACTTTTATCTCGTTCAAATCGTTTAATTCGGTTTAATTTTTAAAGTTAAACCGATTGTTACGATAGCGGCGCGAAATATGAATTATTGATTTTTAGGATTTTATTAATGGATTCCAGTATAAACATTTGAAGCAAACTGGAAAGAATTATTATTTTTCTTTCTAATGTCAAAAAATTATGTATTTTTGCATGATATAAAAAAAGATAAAAATACTTTTATAAAATATGGTCACCCGGTCATATTTGACCCTCAAACTCTGGAGGGTTTCATTCAGCAAACTTTACTTTTCTGCGCAGGGTCTGGTTATTTGTGCGTTCTTCGGCGGTCAACTTATTGTATGATGATGTCGTAGATTATAGCATTCTCGAACCTTCTTGGTGCCAAAATATAGTCACGTGGTTTGCCTCCAGCTCGTCGAAATGATACCCGGATTTCATATTAGGGCAATCTATCAATTAGGATGTCTACAGCCAAGCAACCAACGCTGTTCCGATCTTGATGTATTTCAAGCAGCCAACGCAGTTTCGAAATCGAATAGGTGTATTTCACCAGGAAATACACCTATTCTATGTTACTGTCAGTATCTATCAATCTAAAATAGTGTTGTTTCCCTTTTCAACTTCTCAGAGTGATGCATCGATTCTCGACGAAGTGATTCCACTCGAACAACGAGTGGTTCTACCCACTTTGTTGAGTTCATCGAATAGAATGACTTTTGACGTTTGGTGTATGTAAGTATGTATCTTTGACAAGACTCAGAAATAAGAACGTCGACCAATGTATGTTCTTTCAACGGTGATTGCGATCGGCCTGAATTGGAGAATCGATACCATGTTCGGAGTTAGGATGGTTGCTGGGCTCCTCGCCTCGCTATCAGGTGAGTCGTAATCCTGAGCATTCCTTTAATAATATGAATTATTGAGCCTCAAAGCCGCCGGATTGACGAGATAATTAATATCGACGGAAACGCGCAGCAGCGTGACGTCACTACGAGATAATGGCGGCATGGAGACCTTGATCCATCAGTTGAAAATAAACGCTTCGATTTGTTAATCTATTGTTATCCTGTCAAAAAAACTAAGTTTTTTTAACTTGAAGCAAATAAATAATCATTATTAAGTTCTGCGAGTATTTTAGTTATTACTATTGTGACTTCTGTTTTAGCGTTCAATACCGGTTTGAACTGTGGTCATGCCTTTTTGATGGTCTAAGTTTGGTTAAGATGGTTTGAGTTTGAGTTAAATTCAGAGTCGACATCACGACTTGTTCTATAATCCACATGGCAGGACAAACGTTCTGGCCCAGCATAGCATGACAAAAAGGGAATGAAGCTGCAAAATGAAATCTCAAGGTCTTTTGACATTTTCAGCATTGGCCTTGAATGTTTCAGGAGTCATTTTAGGCAAGGATTCTAAAATAATAATTTATTATGATTATAATAATATAATTAAAAATGGGACTGCTAAAAAATAATCAATCAAAAGCAAATGTTTTATGAGGACGGCGTAACACGTTTTCATGCAAATACTGATATTGATGCTGACTTACTTATACTGTAGCATTTCGTCATGATATATATTAGGAAAAGAGCACGTGTTCTCGATATATTCTGAATGACTTATATTTTATCAGGAAGTTTGCATGCTTTCACTTTTAAGAAGATCATTTTTTCCGTGCATATAAATCTGTAATACACATTATTCAAAATTAAAAATAAATTCAGGATACCATTATTATAAAAATAATCTTATTTACAATACGTATAAGGATTTAAAAACAAAAATCACATTTTGGATATCTTATTAAAATTGTGGAAATGTTCTAAAAACTTAGTACAGAAATGCTGCACGAGTTACTCCCCTCGGAGGACCGTTTTCGTACAATTTCGTATATTTCAATGTATAATTTGCATCATAGCTAGATAGCGAATTTATCGTTAGGTTTTTATGGCCGGGTTATCCGGCATAAAATGATTTTGGAAGTGGTTTAATCAGTTCCTTTATCAGGGGAATATTTGTATCTTTGTATAGAGTTTTAACCTGATCCACGAAAGAACATTCATTATTAGTCTAATGACCTTGTTTAGAAGGCTTTGTAAGTGTGTATGGTTAAACCAAATTGAGACGACTTATTTATATGATTTTATTTATCACTACCTTATTTTTATTTCTATGACCCGACATGAGCAAATACAAAAGGGGTTACATGACGAAATTACATAGGCGTGAATTTCGCGTACCAATTACAAAATTACACGAAGGAAGAATTACAGCTTCTTATGTTTCAAATACTAACTGAAATTACACATGTAAAAAAAACTTTAGTTAAAAAATAGTGTAATTTAAAGCATACTTAAACACTTTAAAATTTAAACCAATTCAAATAGACTTTTTGGCGTGTATGTGTAATTTAAGTTAGTGTTATTTCGTAATATGTAATTCTGTGAGTGAATACTTCTGTCAGTGTAATATTTGGTTAAATTACGTGTAAGTTAGTTTTTAATAAAATTATTAATAATAAGCATATTTTTTATTTTTTGCACCTTGCTCCAAAGTGAAAGATAATCAATTGCCTTAGTAAGATTCTAGTTCTGAATAGCCAAGTAGGCACTTTCTAACCTTCCCTACCATTGGTCCTATTGTTTTTTGGAGGTGTTGAGTTATAATGACTTGTTTAGCCAACATTTTTTTTAAATCTTGCTATTTTGTATATTGATGTATATTTGGATTGACTGTAAAAACATTTCGAGCCTTTCCCGGCAAAAGATCGTAAGAGGCAATTAATCCGTTTAAAATACGTATCCGCATGGACTGGCAAAATATCGCATGAAATATTCGGCCAAGCAAATCAACGTAAGCCTCATGTAAAAGAGTATTTACAATCTTATCGTCTGTTCCAAAATACTGCTTGCGATAAAATGCGTCGCGAGCACGTTAAAAAATAAATAGATATAAAAGAAGAAATATCTTCCAACGGAATTCATATTTATGAATCCGGAAACACGTAGTACAAGCGTATAACTTTTTCTGTTGAATGATTTTCTTTATTATTGAAGTACTCTAGAAGAGACACGAAAAAATATCGCATAAACCAAACATACATAAATTTGATACGATAAGTTTATCATTGTTTCATCAAATACCTTTTTACAAAATGTACATACGTTTTAAATATTAAATTAATTTATTAAACACAACCTTAGATATTTTAGAAAAAAACTATTCTTTCTTTCTTCTTATGCCGGGAAAGGCTCGATATATTCGACACACGAATATATCGAGCAACACTAAACTCAATAATAATAAATTTTTTAGTGATGGAGGATAATAATATTATTAATAAATCTGTTTGAAATATGAAACAGAACAAGACGCAGAAAACGATAAAGTGAAATGGTCGCAACTGGGAATCCGACCCAAATCCTCTGTTCTACAAAGACATTTATGCTCTATCAGACGTTAAAAAGTTTTTTCGTATTCATACAATCCGTTTTCTACTTTGTAGTTATCGCATTCTGAAGCAATTAGTTCTTAAGTCCTACCGAACACCCAAAAATCATAGAGGCTCACTATAAGCATGAATGCATTATGGAAATTCAATATGGTTGTCAATAACTACCTTCTAGTACACTGTATAGTATGAAACACACGATCAAATCAAGGTTCACATCCCAAACTCAAACATATATCAACAGAGCAGTGAAAGAAGCAGTGAAATATTTAAACAATGTACTGTTCAGTATTTTTGAATTATGTATACCCATTAACAAACCCAACATCACAAACGATTTATATCCGATATGGTTCAATAAGAGCATTATAGATAAGCTGAAAAGAAAGGAATCGCTCCGAAAAAGATATCAAGTATTGAAAGGTATCAAGAAAATCTGAAATCAATTTTGCCAAAAAAAACACATGAAAAATGTTCAGAATGGGATCAAAGAAGACATAAAGTTTTTCTGGAACTATATTAGGTCACAAAAAGTTAACCCAACCTCACCAACATGCTTGATTGAGGAAGGCGTAACTTTTACTAACCCTGACACAATTGTTAATAAGTTTGCTGACTATTTTCATTCCGTCTATAGTCAAGTAACCCCGAAACTTGAAACCAATTTCCCAACAGCATCACCCTGGAACGTTGGAGATATCTTACTCGGATTGACTAACATCCAGGAAATAGAAGCTTTTATCCGGAATCTCCGACCTGATAAGGCTACTGGTCCGGACGATATTCCTCCTTCAATAATTATAAAAATCTCTCCAAATATCTTTGTACCCCTTGCGTACATATTTAATCTCTGCATCATGTCTTCCACATTTCCACAGTGTTGGAAACTAACAGGGGTCAGCCCCATTCAAAAAGCTGATGAAAAGACTGACGTCAGAAATTATAGACCAGTTGCAGTACTGTCAACAATTCCAAAAATTTTTGAAATGATTATCTGTAATAAAATCAGTTCACAAATCACGCCTTTCTTAAGAGGTAATCAACATGGCTTCTTACCAAAGAAATCAACGGTAACCAACTTACTCTCTTTCTCTCGACCGGTAGCACAAGGCTTAGACTGTAGGCATCAGACGGACGTAATCTACACGGACTTTGCAAAGGCATTTGACCGAGTAGATCACGATATTCTAATAAGAAAGATGCATAAAATAGGTTTTAATCAACCCTTACTGATTTTTTGTGTCATATTTAAAAGATAGAAGTCAGTATGTAAATGCAAATGGATACGACTCCCATAAGTTCGCAGCTCTGTCAGGAATTCCTCAAGGATCGAATCTCGGTCCCATGTTATTCCTTATTCTGATAGATGACATTCAGGACTATATACGTCACAGCTCATGTCTACTATTCGCGAATGACATGAAACTGATGAAGGAAATCGAATCAGATGATGATTATTCTAAACTGCAGGCCGACCTCGATTCAATCATGATATGGACGGTAGAAAATAAACTTAATTTCAATATAAAAAAAAGTGGGTGTGTCAAGCCTACGCAAGACAGAAGTGAAACTTCTAGTATTCCTCTCTCTCTATTTTCATTTCATCATCTCTATTTTCTCTCTTAGGTTAGTTTGAAAATTAGAGGTTAAATAATTCAACGACGAAGCATGGATTTGCTTTTTCTAATATTTTCTTATAGATGAATGACGTTCGATTAATGTATAGTTCCAAAAATTTTCAATTTATTCACAAGTATACAATATTACATAAATAACAATATTACAATTAAAAATTACAAAGAAATTACAATGACAATTTACCAATCATGTGCCATTTTCATTGTCAATTTCATGAATATCATTTCCTAATGTCGTGATAATTGGGTTATGGTAACTAAAGTGCGAGATATATACATGAGCACTTAAATCCTTAATGAATCGTGCAAAAACTGCATCGATTGTTGTCCCGTGTCTAGTCGTGCTAGTGTTCCTATCATTAACAATATCCAAATTGAGGGTGTTTTTGAAAAAGTTCAATAACTCTACAGATTCTTCCCTCGCAAAATTAACATTAAAATCTCCCGAAATGATCATAGGAATTTCGTGATAATTCTTATTCAATAGCCTCGAACCACCCTCTGTGTATGGCAGAAGCACATGGTGGATAAAATCTTTGATATCAGTAATCGATTTACCTGGTGAGATATAAATTGACACCATAATATTTTTTTCCCCATTAGCCAGAGAGCATTCTGCAGCACACAAATCCCCAACGGAGGATGTATGACTAGAAACGAATTCATGGTTACGGGCATGAACGTCATTATGTTTTACCACAACATGTTGGAGTCTATTTACATTTTGATATATACCGACACCACCCGCTCTAACACTGGGTCTCTTGTATTGTACAATGCAATCAAAATTTTCAACATTAACATGCCTGTCATGAAATATTTATCAACTCTTATAGGTTATATTTACCTTATGTTAATGTCATCACTGTGTGAATCAGACTCTCCTCTTCTTTGGTGATTCTCAGGGGATATTTCCTCTTGTGCCACTGATGTGTTCATCACCTCTATCTCGTCACTACTCATTTTTAACACTGAAATTCTGTACCAAACCGTATGAACCACAATCAATTACGTATTTCACTCGTATTACACTCACGACGCAGTATACTAACCAAGCAGCTGATGCTTGGCGTGGCGCAGTTCGCTGGTGTCTGAGAGAGAGGAAAGAAGAGAAGAGAGAGAACGTTCGTGAGCGGCTCCCCCACCTCAACAAGCGCATATGGTGAGAGAGGGACAGTGAACGGTGAGCGGTGGTGGGGGTACCCGCATTTTCGTGTCGATCCTGACTCGGTTTTACTCCGTCCCCGAAAATCCATTACGCGCCTAAAGAAGTTTCACTTCAAAAAATGCGTTGTTATGACTTATAGTCGTTCGCAAAATCCGCTTTTCTGCCAGTTTAGAATGAATGGTGAAGTACTAACACGCGTATACATCATCAAGAACCTTAGGGTAATCTTTAATCTCAGATCAAACCACATAGTGCAGCTTACCTCGGCTTGCTCCAAAACTCTTGGTATTGTAATTAGAACTTGCAAACAGTTCAATAACATAGAAGCAATGACCGCCATGTTCAACGGAGTGGTCAGAAGCAAGGTGGAGTACGCCAGTACTGTCTGGATACCTTATCAACTTAAATACATAAATATGATTGAACAAATTCAAAAAAAAATCATAAGGTATGTTTACATGCGATCATACGGAATATATCCGAAATTCATGCATCACATGGAACTGCTAAAGGAGACAAATTACCAAAGCCTGGAGACCAGGCGTAATGCCGGACTCATGGTATTTGAATTAAAGTTACTAAAAAAACCTTATCGATCGTCCATATCTCCTGTCATGCTGTGGCTTATTCGTTCCTGATAAATACTGTCGAAATATGTCGTAGCCACGACCTATTCTGCATACCGCAGGGTTGGACAGATGTTATGGCCCAACATAGCATGACAAGAGGTATGACCTTGCTAAATGCCCTACCGGCGGATATAGATGTGTTTAATATCACTATACCATGTTTAAAAAAAAATATGCACATGTATTGTTAGTTATAATAAAATTGTACCATAATTGGACTTACCTGTCTGTCGTAAAATAAAATAAAAATAAAATAAATAAAAACATACCGTTTACATTCATTTTTCAGAAGAACATGCACAAAATACAACAATTTTTTTTCAGAAGCTTATATTTATTCATAGCCGAGTCCTGAGTGCTGTGCGTTGTGTGTACGATCTCCAAGTTATTTTACTAATTTTCATTGAGTTGTTTTTCCTTATTTCATTTCGTTTATCTTTTACTGTAATATTGTGTACATTGTCACATATACATCACTGCAATGTACTTACCACAGCATCTAATACCTATCGTATTATTAATTACTTATAAATAACTACACTCATGTACTGTGCAGTCCTCTTCCAAACACGAGCTAAGCTTCTATGGAAGAGTAGTATTCAAATCTCTTTATATGTAGAAACCCAATGTAAATTCGATTTTACACGTAATTACTTTATTTCTTTAATAAATAAATTAAATATTTTATGACGCATTTTATAAAACTTTATTATACTTTATCTAAACGTAGGTATATATGCATAAAATGTTATTTAACCTTGTTTACTAAGCACTTATCTATATTTTTTTTTATTAGTTATTTTTCTAATTTTTAATTCCATTTCCAAAATTATGTTTATCTTTCACTTTTTTTTTAGAAAAGAAGATGCAGAAATTGTACAGTTTTATGCAACTCAGAAGAAATTGAATTATATGTATTATATTATTACTTTGGCAGAAATAATAGATGTGTTCAACTGCACGAAATATAATGACAAGAAGGCTATAGTAACATACCTCAATAATATCAGTAATTAAGCTTAGCATAAATACTATTCTTTTGCATTAAATTTCTACATAACTGATTTTAGTTCTTGATTACTTTCATTATTAAATTATGTACATCAAATGTTTGTAAAAGCCTGTAGGCGGGTAGAATATATAAATAAATAAAATATGATTATTTTTAATCATAAACTATTACTACTGTTATTGAGTATTTCAGGCGAATAATGACTGCTTATGATAATTTGTGATCCTTTGTGCTATGCATTAAAAACCTTGTCTTATAAACGTCAAAATATTTCACCAACAAATGTTTATATAATATATGTCTCGACGCCATCTAGTGGGAAATTCAGTAATAACAAGCCGTTCCTACATAAACATAAAGTTGGTTGTTTACAGGTGAAAAAATGTAATAAGCAATAATTGTTAAATGAAATACTAGTAATATTGAATTATTTGGGGGTTTGGATTACACCGACGTAGCTTAGTGGTTTAGAGAAGCTGACTGGCAATCAGAAAGCTGCTGGTTCAATTCCCGTCCGCGGCATTTATTTTTCCTCGGGAAATATTTTCAATTTATATAGGTATTTCAGGCGAATAAAATCACTTCTTACTATCAGTTTTTATGTTTTTTTTATATATATTATACGAATCCACGTCATATTATGATCAATATATGTAAGTATGTACCTAAATATTTCGCCGTATATTTAGCACGCACGCTCTTGAGGGTATATAGTCCGTGAGACACCTGCCATAACGGATTCATACTAATAAAATTTATAGTAGCACGAGATCGTTCTCACTCTTTCTTGCTCTGTGGTTCCCACAGAAAACCGATAAAGGTACAGTTACTTCTGTGTTCGCGGTCGCTCCTACGTTGCATGAACGGGAATATTATGCTCTTTTGCTGGAAATGATTTATACAAGATTTGCAGAGCAAACTCTAAGTTATAAAATTCTAAAAGACATGCAGTGTCCACGACTATGGCAGCTGTATTTAATTATGCCTAATTCGATTTATTGAGGTAATTTTTTGAAGCTTACATATAAACCTAATGGTAACATTCAAGAAAATCATACACAAACATAACGTTTGTAACTTCAATATGAAATAAGAAGCAGAAACTTAAAATGTAACGGCATAATAAAGCAGAAAACGGATCATATAAAAACGAAAAACCTTTTTAACAATTAATTATTAGCTGTTTCGAATTAAATTTCAGTAGTTTCTAATCTGGATTTTTTTTGTTTCATCATGAAATTTGTAGTAATTATCTAGCTGTCATAATTTTTGACTTTTCAAACCGTTTCCTGAATAAAGTCGAGCTGTAAAGTTTGGACGATATGAATAAGTTCGTAGATCTTTTGATTTTTATAACGAATATGAATAAGTTTATAGTAAGTAAATACCTACCGATCAAAGTAGAAATTTGAAGAAAGCATTGAATAATGGCACTTGTTGCAGGTCTATGATAAATTAAGGTTAGTTAAGTAGGTTAAGTAATTGTTAATATGTGAATGATTTAATTGTTATTAATTTATTAATACAGATTCATTTTTTTCATGAAAGCAAGTACAACAGTACCTACCTACTGATCTACTATGATGGTTATTTTATAAAGGTTTACAAGAGTAAAAGCAAGTTATAATAAGAACACAGCGTTTTGTTTATAGATTTGTTCACCGACACAGAGCCAAAGTACAAACCTGCCTGCGACGCGTTAACCAGCATTTACCTTAATATTCATTTAGTAGCCAAGTTATTTTGTTGTTTAGTTAGTTTACTGGGTCGATTCGGTGGATTGCTGTACAGTGAATCATCGAAATTGTTCAAAAATTAGTTAGTACTTACAGTTTAAAGTGAGCACAGGGAAGTCACATCATTATGTGCAATGTGTGCAGCGCACATGGGCGGCCGATCACAGGGACAGCCACATGCCACTCTAGCTTATATGTATATATGCTACATCTTAGTAAAACGAAAAAACTTTAATAACGGTTTGATAAATGCTTTAAATAAACGCTATAGATATTGGACTAGATTAGTTAAGTAGCTTAAGGTACAACCTGCGGACAAGCGGCAACTTCGCAGAACCACTTTTTTTGCAGATTCTGTTGTTCGGACTTAAAATGAGAATCTGCATGGTTCCTACCGGAGTGTCATTTTTCCAGTTCCTACCTCTCCGCCACCATAACTTTGTTTAAAAACTGTTTGAATTTTAAACAATTCCAAGAAAAGTGTGCAAAGTTCGAGATCGATTGTTTTTAAAACCGAAGAAGAATTGGAACTGGAAGCAAGCTGTTGTTATTTTTCGTGCACATAACGTAACGTAAAAAGAAAGAATTAGACTGTCCTGGAAACACTAAATGTTAATTACCTAAAGGCAACGCTGTGGAACTCACTATATTGTGGTTGTGTGCTCCTTCGCAGAGACACAGTGGTGAGTGATTGGTTCAATGGTTATCTTTGTTTCCTTCCATACCTTCTTATTTCTTTCGTGCATATACCTACTATCACCCAATTCAATCACACTCACCATTTCCTTTCGTTTCATTTAAATTACTAATATTACATACCGCGGCGGCCCTGTGCATATAGTATGCCACCGGGTCAGGTGGCTTTATTGGGTCAGCTCTAATAGCGGGAGTTGACCCCAGTCTGCGAGTAACAAGAATATTCCAATCCAGATTGCCATCTCCATTCTTTCTGGGCAATTTTAAATCCCGTAAAGGTCACTAGTCATTAGGTAGTTGGAAGGCAACTTATCGATCCGTGCCATCCGCGCTTCTAGGTGAACGGTTTTCGAATATTTCATTGCTTCCATTTTATTTCGTCTTAACACTTTGTAAAGATTACAATTAAAAGTACCTTCTTATATTTTATTTAATTTTCGTGTTCCGTGACAGAGGAGTACGAGCTTTCGCACCGATCTCAAAGGTCGAGTTCAAATCCCATCCAATTCAAAAATTTTAATTAGTTTTTTAGTCTGTACCAAGTTTTTTAAGCCTATAAACAAATAAATTACAACAGGCCTATAAAAATAGGTTGACGTGTAAAATCTTCCACTTATGAACCCCTTTTTGGGTATGGTTTTATTGTTCAATGTTTAAAATAAACTTCTTTAGAGTATGAATCAAAAATAATTTAAGATTTTTTCCTGATCTTTACAAACCAAAATAAAACATTCATTTTTGCGATGTTTTTTCGCATAAATCAAAACAGGCGACCTTAACAGAGTTAATTTCACGTTTATATGATTCCGTTCGAATTTATTTATTTATTGCATCTCACTATACATAAATCATGTTTTTTCTCATAAAAATCTACCTCACTAGAACTAAGTCTGTATCGAGGTTAACAATTTACATTTAAGTGAAGAAAACATAGATTAATCACAAACATAAAGTAATACTACATACAAACACAAAATATTTCAATAACTGGATCCCCTTGACATTCTCCTAAGGTTTCCTATTTTTTTCCGGCTTTAAATGTACCTACGTGACCTTTTTTCTTCTAATCAGACCATCGAATAATATTTAGCTGATTTTTACAGCACTGTTTTTGTGGAAAATCATCTCTGGGCTCTGAAATAGTAGTATTCGTGAAACTAGCCCATTGTTTGATATTTGTTTTTGTTTGTTCGACTTCGTGGGTGGGATGGCATAATAATAGTAGATTGCATTACACAATCACCAACGTCATTAATAAATTTGACCAAAGTCAGTATCTAATAACGTGAGATAATGAGCTAACAGCAGCTAACGAACATATCTGCTAGTACTGACTGCACCGCCTGGATAATGAGTCAGTAGAGATCATTGCTCTTACTTCATATCAATATTATTTACCCTTTTGGAAACTGATCCGTTGTTAGTAGTAAGATTAAGATAAAGTGAGGTTAAGATAAAGTACAGCGGTTTCGTACCAAGCTATACCGACACTTTAGGTGATGTTATCGTGTTTAACGTTAATTTGGTTTAAAACTACACGTTCAACGTATTTTCCTAAACCTTCTGTTGTTATTCTGTAATTTATACCTGTGTAATGCATTTTCCTAAACCTTCTATTGTTATTCTGTAAAACTACATGATCAAATGTATTTTCCTAAACCTTCTGTTATTATTCTGTAATGTATACCTGTACAATGTATTTTCCTAAGCCTTCTGTTATTATTCTGTAAGCTACATGATAAATGTATTTTCCTAAGCCTTCTGTTGTTATTCTGTAAAACTACTTGTTCAATGTATTTTCCTAAGCCTTCTGTTGTTATTCTGTAAAACTACATTGTCATGATCAATGTATTTTCCTAAACCTTCTGTTGTTATTCTGTAATTTATACCTGTGCAATGTATTTTCCTAAACCTTCTGTCGTTATTCTGTAAAACTACATGATCAATGTATTTTCCTAAGCCTTCTGTAGTTATTCTGTAAAAATACCTGTTCAATGTATTTTCCTAAGCCTTCTGTTGTTATTCTGTAAAACTACATGATCAATGTATTTTCCTAAACCTTCTGTTGTTATTCTGTAATTTATTCCTGTGCAATGTATTTTCCTAAACCTTCTGTTGTTATTCTGTAATTTATACCTGTGCAATGTATTTTCCTAAATCTTCTGTTGTTATTCTGTAAAACTACATGATCAATGTATTTTCTTAAGCCTTCTGTAGTTATTCTGTAAAACTACCTGTTCAGTGTATTTTCCTAAGCCTTCTGTTATTATTCTGTAAAACTACATGATAAATGTATTTTCCTAAGCCTTCTGTAGTTATTCTGTAAAACTACCTGTTCAATGTATTTTCCTAAGCCTTCTGTTGTTTTTCTGTAAAACTACATGTTTATAACACCCCAAAAACAAATAACAAAAATATACGAAGGTAGTTATTTTATTTATTAACTTATTTTGTAAACCAATTCAACTGTAATTCTTGAATTGTTTTTTATTTTAATTGTTTTTTTTGGTTCTATGATAACTCAACACAGTGACTATTCAACACACCTTTAAAAAGTGATATAAAGTCATTAAAAACGATGAAAAAAAAATTTAAACCTAACCTAACCTAACCTACTTAACCCAGTTAATAATGTTTTTTTTCATCACTTTCAATGTCTTTATATAACTTTTTTAATATGTGATAAATTATCATTTGATGATTTATTCGGTCACCGTTTTCTTAAAATATTTGTTACTTGTTTTTCCTACTAGATGTATGATAAGATTTGCTTACATCTGAATAAATATTCAAAAACCAACAAAACCGTCTGGAGTCAGAGTGAGACTGTGGCCACCCTAATTGGGGTATGTTATCAGGCTGAAGGTAGTGGTGACGGGAAGAAGATGTGGAAGAGGAAGGTGGGGAAGTACCTGGCTATTCAGATCTGGTCACCAAACACGGATAAAGAGTATCTTCCTCTCTAGAACGTGCCGTAAATATACTACATATTATTTCAAATTAGTAATTTGTGAAATAGGGCAATTTAATCAAAAATTAATCGCCTTGGCGAAAGACCACCATTCAAAATTGAAAAGTTAATCTTGCCGTATTTGATGACCAGATCTGAATAGTCATATAAGTTATTTTCCAACAACACTACCTAGGTCCTAGAAATCAGTGCAAGTACTTCTCAATGATTACGTGAATAGCCTTTTACCTAGGATTACAAATCACGTTTTATGCGATTATTCACTCAGAAGATGAATACATTTATTTTGTTGAACTTGATTTCGTGCAACATAAATAAACTACGTGCTGGCTTCATTAAATACACAATAAGCGAGCGAACAAAAGCAGATGATAACTTATTAATTATAAAGATATTAAATGGTCAATTTGATACAAGTAACAACATACGTGTTAATGATAATTGATTGGAGATAGGAAGAAGAAACTTTGTTCACGGATCTTTATTGTTTTATAGCCGTTCCAAAAATGGAATATCATCTTCAGTTAAAGTTATTTTTTTTAAATTTATTTAATTTGAATCAAATTTTATAATATTATTATTAAGTTCCTCAAAATGTTTGAAAATGGCATTGAAAGCTGAAACTGCTGTAACAATAACAAAAACCAAAAAATACTTGCAGAACTTAATAATAAGACTATTAAATTTGATTAAAAAAAATATTTTTAATTAAATGGTGTTCTACGAATTAAACACAAAATAAAAAAAGTGGGTGTGTCAAGCCTACGCAAGACAGAAGTGAAACTTCTAGTATTCCTCTCTCTCTATTTTCATTTCATCATCTCTATTTTCTCTCTTAGGTTAGTTTGAAAATTAGAGGTTAAATAATTCAACGACGAAGCATGGATTTGCTTTTTCTAATATTTTCTTATAGATGAATGACGTTCGATTAATGTATAGTTCCAAAAATTTTCAATTTATTCACAAGTATACAATATTACATAAATAACAATATTACAATTAAAAATTACAAAGAAATTACAATGACAATTTACCAATCATGTGCCATTTTCATTGTCAATTTCATGAATATCATTTCCTAATGTCGTGATAATTGGGTTATGGTAACTAAAGTGCGAGATATATACATGAGCACTTAAATCCTTAATGAATCGTGCAAAAACTGCATCGATTGTTGTCCCGTGTCTAGTCGTGCTAGTGTTCCTATCATTAACAATATCCAAATTGAGGGTGTTTTTGAAAAAGTTCAATAACTCTACAGATTCTTCCCTCGCAAAATTAACATTAAAATCTCCCGAAATGATCATAGGAATTTCGTGATAATTCTTATTCAATAGCCTCGAACCACCCTCTGTGTATGGCAGAAGCACATGGTGGATAAAATCTTTGATATCAGTAATCGATTTACCTGGTGAGATATAAATTGACACCATAATAATTTTTTCCCCATTAGCCAGAGAGCATTCTGCAGCACACAAATCCCCAACGGAGGATGTATGACTAGAAACGAATTCATGGTTACGGGCATGAACGTCATTATGTTTTACCACAACATGTTGGAGTCTATTTACATTTTGATATATACCGACACCACCCGCTCTAACACTGGGTCTCTTGTATTGTACAATGCAATCAAAATTTTCAACATTAACATGCCTGTCATGAAATATTTATCAACTCTTATAGGTTATATTTACCTTATGTTAATGTCATCACTGTGTGAATCAGACTCTCCTCTTCTTTGGTGATTCTCAGGGGATATTTCCTCTTGTGCCACTGATGTGTTCATCACCTCTATCTCGTCACTACTCATTTTTAACACTGAAATTCTGTACCAAACCGTATGAACCACAATCAATTACGTATTTCACTCGTATTACACTCACGACGCAGTATACTAACCAAGCAGCTGATGCTTGGCGTGGCGCAGTTCGCTGGTGTCTGAGAGAGAGGAAAGAAGAGAAGAGAGAGAACGTTCGTGAGCGGCTCCCCCACCTCAACAAGCGCATATGGTGAGAGAGGGACAGTGAACGGTGAGCGGTGGTGGGGGTACCCGCATTTTCGTGTCGATCCTGACTCGGTTTTACTCCGTCCCCGAAAATCCATTACGCGCCTAAAGAAGTTTCACTTCAAAAAATAAATAAATTCTCATTGTTTTCGAGTTAATTGGATCAATGTTAAATTGATCGAAACACAAATTATAAGTTTAAGATTCCAAAAAAAACTACAGGAGGAACGCAATAAGAGAAATGTACTACAAACTTTTAGCATTCAAGAATAATAAATACCATTTTGACCAGTCACATTCTCACCGTGGAAAATTGCCGTCCAATTATCTCGAAAACCATGAGACTAAACATGACGTTCCAATTTCTGATTGGGTTTGGGATCTCCCATCCACAGTTGAAAGCTTACCTATTACTTACCGGACATCCTGTATGTATACTAACAACACATCTAAATAACAGTATTCACCTATTTAAACTCCCGTCCACACACCAAGCGCTCCTATATTCATTGATAATCCGCAACATCCCGACGTAGGATAATGTTGAATTATTTAAGTTTTTTTTATGTGTCACCACAAGAATGTTTTAGGCTTAAAACTTTAGAAACTTCAATGTTCTGGAAAAAGGCAAGTTTTCCGTCAATTTTTTGCATTTTCGCTGAAGATTCGGGAAGATTGTCGTGTGTTGCCTATTTCCTACCCAATTTTAAATGTATTACTTTGTCACTCTGTTAATTTTTTGTGTGGTCAGTTGGTCAATACGTTAATATTAACGAAAAAATATATATTGTCAGTCCACGCGTAGTTTTCAAAAATACACTTTGAAAAACGCGACCAAAGATAATAGAATAAAAGAACGCGACCAGTAAATTCAATACGTAATTACATTGCATTCTTCGATATTTAAATTCTAAATTAAAATTCAGCACACTCTTTCCCATAAAATAACTCGCTTACGGTGTATGAGAAAACGTTTGGATGAAATCGAAGTTTTTAATATAAACGTGACTAATGTATTATAAACGTTTTCTCCCTTTTCTAGCTGTTCCATACTTATCCGTTTTTTTAAAAAAAATTTACGTGTTGTTACTTATTTGACTTCAAACACTTATTCTCTCGCGTTTTTCATTCGCAGGACCTGAAAAAAAATTCAAGACCGAAAAAAAAAATATTTTCCACCTCGCAATAAGTTTGAATAGTTTAGAAATCATAATAATTTTGAATTTTTTTTCTTGCCAAATTGCCAATTGTTGGAGTGAACTAGTAATGTGAGGTTTTTAAAAATCTTACAAAAATGTATGAGATAAATAAAATATATGTGAAAATGTTCCAAGATATCTGATTTACTTCTCATTGTGTAATGTATTTAGTTGGTCGAAATAATAACTACTAGCGAAAGTCACTTTTTATTTATTATCATTTTATTTTATTTATAACACTTAAATTAGATTCTTTTCATTATTAAAAAAAAAAATTATATGACACCTCACAAGAGCGCCCCTGTCTGTACAGTTTAAAGGCAGGGGAGCTATGGCACCACCCGATTGGGCAGCGTGGTAAAGCGGGTTAAGGTAGGGGCTGTAGGAAAGGCCCGGTTTATATGAAGGAGGAAAAACAGATGCCATGAGGTCTAAAATAAATATTGGTACATTTTAATTTACTTCTTTCTAATTTCGTTATTACGTTCATCATTTTAACATTTTTCTTTGAATTTGCTTAATCTAGGTATATTTTTATTTTCACTAGGAACCTATGCATTTGGATTCCTTTACAGTAAACAATTCTTTGTTCTTCTTTTCTCAAGTTTTTGTTTTGTTCCACCAGGAACAAAAATGTACCCCCTTACTAATGAGAACTTTATTAGTAACGCCCTAAAGGGTGATGAGTTACAAATTAATTAACGAATCTATCTACTTTAAGAAGAAGAGTATCTGTGGGTTTGTTTTTTACATTAATCTACAGTTTTATTGAGAGATTGATGAAATTTTGCACACTTTGCAGACAGGCCTGCTTAAACTTTTCCTGTTAAACTTTTAGTACATTCCTAATATTTTTTTTTTTTTTTTATTATTTTTTTAGTAAGTTACATTTTTTATATTATAATTTTACTGGTCTTCCATTAAAAGCCTTAGCTTGTGGATGGAAGAAGAGTTAACATTTCACATATTATGTACAAATAAAGTCACGTGTACAGTTAATACAATGCAGTTAATACAGTTAATACATTTCATATAATTATAATTACTATTTACTATAATCATGTATTTCAATATATATGTATGTGTAGGTAATATAGACACATGGCAATCAGACCCGTTACTAAAATATGTAAACATATATGTATTCAGTAAGAAGAAAAACAAGTAAGATTTTTAGTGTGACATTCTCTAAAATACTTTTTGATGGAGTTCAACAATTGAATTTTGTTCCTAATGCTTCTGATTTCTATTGGTAGGTTATTGAAAAAGAATTTTCCTTGGTGAGTATAATGGTGTTGTGCAAAAGAAGTGTTTAATTTGGGGCACACAAATACATGTTTAAGTCTAGTACGATTTTCAGTTATAAATGCGTATTTATCTTTTTCTTTTATAATTTGTATAATTGAATTTTTTATAAATAAGTTTTTAAATGTTGGAACTTTGAATTCTTCGAATATGCTGTCAGTTGGGAAGTCTGGAGGTTTTTTTAGTATAATTTTTATTATTAGTTTTTGAACAATTTCTATGGGGGTCAGATTAGTTTTGTAAGCTGCTCCCCAACTGATAATGGCATACTGAAGAATAGACTGTACTAATGCGTAGTATATTGAGTATAGGTTTTTCGTTGATAAAAAGTTTCGTATCCGTAAGAATATATGAATTAACTTCCTAACTCTTTTTATTGTATGGTCGATGTGATCTTTCCATTTTAGGTTTTTATCTATGATTATTCCAAGATATGTAATTTTATCCGCTATTTTCAGAAGTGAACATTTTTGTTGGCAGTGATTAGTATCGTGTTGTGCGAGAGAATGATTATGTAAGAATATTTGAAGATTTGGAGGTACAATGTTAGTGTTAATTTCGAAAGGAATGACATATGTTTTATCACTATTTAACGACAAGAGGTTATTGTCAAACCATATTTTTAGATTATTTATGTCTTCTGTAGCTTTTAGATTAATTTTTTCCCTAGTTTTTTCTTTTATTATAAGGACTGTATCATCAGCGTAAGAGATAATTTGGCCATGCAATGGTTGAATAAATATGTCGTTTACATACAAAATGAACAATATTGGTCCAAGCACGGTGCCCTGTGGGATACCAAAATTTGATGTTTCTTGGTCGCTAGTTTGGTCATTTATTTTAACAAATCGTGCACGATTGTTCAAATAACTTTCTATCCATTGGACGGCTTTATCATTGATGTTATTTAATTTCAGTTTTTTGATAAGCTTTGCGTGTGAGATGCTATCGAATGCTTTTCTTAGGTCTATGAATATTCTTGCGCATTTATTTCCTTCATCAAGTGCAGAGTATATAAATGATGTTACATTTGCTATTGCATCTTGTGTGCTTTTTGTTTTTAAGAATCCGAATTGATTGGAATGTAATATTTTATCTTTTTCTAGAAAATCAACAACCCTTTTTTTCACAATCTTTTCAAATATTTTTGCTATATTCGATATTAGTGATATCGGTCGATAATTTGAAACATTTTGCGGGTCGCCGGTTTTAAAGATAGGGGATATTATAGATTTTTTATAATTTGTTGGGAATATGCCTTTAGTCAGACTGAGATTGATAAGGTGGTTTAGTGGTTTCAGTAGATACATTTTCATTTCTTTAAGAATTTTCACAGAAATGTGGTCAAAACCTGGAGAGGATCCGTCTTTCATGCTTTCTATTACAAGTTGTATTTCAGTTTCGGTAGTTTTTTTAAAAGTGGATAGTGTATTTTATTTTTGGGTATTAGTTGTTATAGTTTTTGGTGTGTGTACAGATTTAGTGATTTTATCAGCGAGATTGTTTCCTACTTTAGAGAAGTAAGAATTAAAAATGTTTGCTGTTAGTTTTGGGTCTTTGGATACATCTATGATATTATTTTCATGTTTTAAATATTTTATAGAATTATTTTTTTTCTTATTTTCAATTGCATAATTTACCGTTTTCCAAATAACTTTTAGATTTTTTTCTGAAGTAGAGATTATTTTTTTAAAGTAGTCGTCTTTACTTTTTTTAATTAAAGCTGTTAATTTATTTCTATATTTTTTGAGAACTATCTTAGCATTTTCATCGTGTGGATTTTTAATTGTATTTTTATATAGCCTTTCTTTTTCTCTGATAGATTTTATTAGGCCACAAGTGATCCAAGGTTTTATACGTCTGAATTTTGAATTCGTGTATAATGAGACCTCTGTTGTGGAGGTTTCAATATGATCCATAATTTGTTTTTCAAACATATTTGAGCATTGTTCGACATCGTTAGATTGTAGTATCGTACACCAAGTTTCTGCTTTCAATTTTTTCTCTAAAGTGGCAATATTTGTGGTTTTTTTAATAGTAATTGGAGCCTTAATTTGTGACTTTATTTCATTATCATACAATAATAAGCAAGTGTGGTGGTCAGTAATATTCGTTTGCCAAATCATTGTTTTGATTTTATATAGGTTTTGTAATTTTATGTTTATCCAAATATGATCTAAGCAAGACGATTTTTGTCCGTGCATTTCTCTAGTATTTTTGTTTATGCATGATTTAAAATCTAATTCAGTCATACAATTTAGGAACTCATTTTTGAAAATATTTTCTGATTTTTCGTTAATGTTAATATTAAAATCACCCGCGATAAAACAGGTTTTATTTTTAAGCGGTAGTAATATATTTTTCAGTTGAGTTATAAAATGTGAAATATTTGATTCGTGTGTTCTGTAAATGGCAATTATGTGATAAATATATTTATCGAGTTTAATTTCGATTTGAATACAGTTAGTCAGTAATATTGGGTGTTCTAAAGTCGTGACAATACTGAATTTGGTGTGAACGAATATTGCGATTCCACTATTTTTATTGATATTTATTTTAGTTGGGATGTATGTATAGTTAGGAAGTTGAAAGGCTGGTGACTCATCATTTGTAAATGTCTCTGTTAATATTATACAGTCTGGTTGTAATATTAGATTATTGATTTTAATAATAAATTCATCAAAATTTTGAAACATGCTACGAATATTTTGGTGTAATATGAATAGACCGTTAAATTTGTGTGGGAAAAATTCATTACATGTCTCTGTGCTATATATATCGGAACAAGTTTTCATGTATCTGCGTATATAATCAAATACAGTTTTAAAGTGTTGATTTATCCGGGATTTATTGTATATGAATTGTTTATATATTTATATATATATATATATATATATATATATATGTATATATATTGTTGTATTGTATTTATAATAACTATTTCTATAGTTCTCTTGTATGTATTCTATATTTATTTACTTTTTATCTATGTACATTCTGTATTCATATGTAAAACAATTGTTATTCTTTTGTAAAAGCCGCTATAATCGGCGTTAATAAAAAAATAAATAAATAAATTTGTCTTGATAATATATAATAACGAAATGCGAAAATATTATAATTTTTATAAACACGTTTAATTCGTTAAGGGCCTGCAGTCCCGTTTTTAACCGGTTTACGAATAATTTGAAAAGATTCTCAATACTTTAGCAATGTTTTATATCGGTAAGTTTTCTAGTGTGGATTTAAATTACTAAGTAATTTTAAGTTAAATTACTGTACTACTGATTTCGAAAAAAACCTGCGTCAAGCCCGGGCAACGCCGGGGACTTCAGCTACTAATGTACAAATATAATGTATATCCAACATAGCTATAATCGTGAGTGGGAGGAGAAATGATTAGACCAAGGAATGGTTTGAATAGTATTGTACAGTAGGAACCTGTATTATCTTCTTTTGATAATTCTGTTGATCAATCAGCCCAGTGAAGGCAGCGTTTAATCAAGACGGATTATTTATGATAGTCCATGATGGTTGGTGATGATGCCCATGATGAATGGCGGAGGCAGTAAAAGCGGATGTCTGCCCCAATTAGACAATACCTCCCCCCTCCCCCCGACCGCTTTCACCCACCCTGCTGCGCTAACACATTTTACTTTCCCGGTAATTTATTTATTTCAAAGTTTTCAAAACAACAACAAAAAACTTTTTTTTAATGGAAATACATCATCATCTTGATGGCTGATACAAATACTTGACTACTAATTCAGAGGTTATCAAATCGTCAAATTATTTCACAATGTATTAATTTAAAATACAAAGTGGAAGATACTTTCAGTATCGCCCTGGTAAAACACCACCATTCAGAATCAAAACATTACTTCAAATAGTACATTAAACTTAGCCGCGCTTAGTGACAAGATCTAAATTTTTATTTATTTTGGTACAATATTATACATTTCTTAGTACAATTTAGTTAAGTTGTCCTCACTGGGTGGCTTACTCGTGCTGAGGCCGCCATTTTATAAAAATAAAAAATTTCATAACACAGTTTAAAAAAATGTTAGTGAAGAAAAAAAAAAGATTAAGATAAATTTAAACTAAAAATAAAGATTTAAAATTAAAGCAAAATAAAATAAAATTTTAAATAAAATGAAATAAAGTAAAAATCGGTGTATTTATATTACGTTTTGTGTTTGTGAGTAATGTGTGTTTTATATTTGTTTTGTTTATTACGTGTAGGTTTTATTATTTTATGTTATGAAATTTTGGTAATATAGTCTTATTTAATACATTTTCTAATCTGGTTTCTGAATTTATTTTTGTTTTCCTCAATAGCCAGGTACCTCCTCGCTTTTCTATTCCTATCTCCTTCTCCTCCCTACTACCTTTATCTTCACAACATACCCCAATTGAGAATGCCTCATTGGTTCTAGACAGACGGTTGTGAGCAGTTGGTACACTTGTACAATACTCACATGATAAAAATAGTTAAGGGATTTAAATAATTGCTTAATCGAATCTCAAATTTAAAAAAAAAACTGTTTTACGAAATTCAAATGGAATAAAGATCGATGATGTCAATAAGTGAGACGGAGCGCTGGGCTATTGGGCTAGTTGTAATATTTGTTTCCATTCTATGCAAAAAGTACGCAATTATTTACCATAAAAATTATGTGATTCTATAATCTAAAATGCTAATTCACAGTAGCTTGCGCGGTATGGAACACCTTCCTTTAGTAAAGCAAATTTTGTCATGTTGATTTAAAATAACGACTCCGTTTATTTCATTATTTTCTCACTCCTTGAAACTTGTTTTTTGTTTGTTTTTTCATTGTTGCTTTTATTGTTTTTTGTCATAAATAAGATATTTTTGCAATTACAGGTTAACCTTAGGTTTGTCATAATTATAGGTACGAAACTTAATACAAAATACTACGGTTTGGTACGAGTACGTTCCTGGTTTCGGAAATCGTTAAATATACATCCATCAATCAAATACTCAAATAATGAATAGCATATTATAAAAAATCAGGACGTAGTGTTTGAACTCTCATACTTTGCAAAGTTGATTTATAGATTCATGACTAATAGCATCTCAAATTAGTTAGGATTCATCGATAGTTTATTCAATCTGATTTCTATATTACTTAAATAATGCAAGGCTTTCAAAAATTTACATATTTCTACCAGTTCTACCACAACAAACGAGGAGAAACCATTAAACTGAATACTCAATGTTTCTACGTACATTATCAAGAGTAATTTACAACAGTCTTCTGTATTTATTATTTAAATTGATCACTTTCTTCGATAGCTAAATTATTTCACGATTTTACCGACGCTATTGGAATACGCGAACAGATTTACATAGAGAAAACGCAGCAGTAATTGGATGTAAATCTACGTTACGACAAAGAAAAGTTTTGCAATAATATATACAAATTTAGCCATTTTGACGGAATTGGATTTTTCTGATATCTCTGAAGTCAGTGATAATAATATTTACATAACGATCAACAATCAATTGGCGCTCAGTTACTGGTAGACTGATCTTAATGGTTGAGTGACCGCAATAATTGTTAAATTGCATTCCTTTTGGCAGTAGATGAGATTATTCCGGGTTGTGAAAAAAAAGTTTGTTTTATAATGACGTGAAAACTATTTAAGTCAGTTGCAGCTATACGTAACTTGGTTATGAAAATTAATTACTTTAAAAGTGTTTGGTAAATCCGTGAATTATTTTAGGGAATAATTATATCGTTTAATTAATTTGTTAGTTTATCCAAGACACCATCTAGATTACAAACTAAAAGCTGCCAAAAATGTGGAAAAAAATAGTTAATAGGTCCCAATGGTCGAGTGGTTATGACGCACTCCCGGTTATCTTTTTATTTTCAGTGTCTTGTTCTGTTTCATGTTTCACTTGGTTTTATTAGTATAATCTTCTTCTTCAATGGTATTTAATTTTCCTGCTATTTTTAGGTAGAAGTAGACATGAGAATGGGGACAAAAATGAGGCACATTTGCATTGAATCGAGTGACTCCTGATGTAATTAACCAGCTGAATAACCTCTGCATCCTATTATAACCTTCATCTTCTCTCCTCTACCATACGAAAAAGAATAACCGAGATATGCAAGTATATTTCTTCAACATTTTATTCCACAGTTTGGGGAAGAGTGGTCTGTGGCCAATATCTTAGGTATCTTGGAGGTAGTTACGGACTCGCCAATTCGTAATAAGGCTGAAGTATATCCCGTAACTATTTATGGGCTCTCAGCACGCCAAGACACTGGATAGTTGGCGCACCCTGTCGTTATCCAGGAACTGTGGCACTTATTGGCCCGATATCTCCATGGGACGGGCTGAATCAATAGCACCTTTATCGCAGCACTCCGTCGTACATACTTCCATGGTATTTTAATGAATTTGAATCTGATAAGAGATTGAAATCGTAAATGTTTGGGCGTGACCGTTGGAACGTAGTTCACAATGAAAAAATCCAATAACACACCTAAAATGACTCCTTGGGTAGGACACCTACCAAAAATTGAAGAAAGCAGACCAATGAAGAAGCTTCCAATTAATAAACCTGCAGACAAGAGGAAAAACGGTTCAATGATAACTCAGCAAAGTGACTATTCAACATACATTTAAAAAGTGATATAAAGTCATTAAAATGGATTAAAATTTTTTTTTTTAACCTAACCTAACCTAAGTAACCCAGTTTCCATGACTTTATATAACTTTTGAAATATGTGATGAATTATCATTTTGATGATTTGAAAAAACATACACGGTCGAGATTTAGTCATAGAATTGTTTTAGAGAATTTTTTAATTAAATTTACCCAAATAAATTATGAAAAGTACATAATTATTAAGCAAATAAGTACAAAATCGATTACATAAAAATAACTGGTAAAATATCAAGTTTTTTTCAGTATAGTACATATAATAAATGTAATTAAAAATTTGAAAAAATGTTTGATTGAGGATAGAACCTTTCTCCCTAGGGAGTGGCTCTTATTGCTGTGAACTTTTAATGTCGTTCAAAATTCTTCGTAAAGCCCGGGCAACGCCGGGGAATATAAACTGTTTTTACTTTGCATCTTAGTCTTTTTTGTTTTATCGAAACTGTGTACCGCCCAATTACTAAAGAAGATGATGCATTACAAAGGTACGTTATAATTGATTAAGAACGAGACTGACATCAATGTTTCAAATCTGTTAATTTTCTTGACACTAATTTTAAAAAGTACTCATTGTGACTGTGACCGATTCTCGCAAAATAAAACAGTTAGGTGTCATTGTCAAATTACATCGTAGGTACTAAATTGGTACGTGGAGAATTAATAGGTGTTACCAGTCAAGCTTAAATAGCTTAGCTTAGCTCTAAAGGCATGGCTTTATTGGTGCTAAAGGCACGACAGTTGAGCTTTTAGTGCCAATAATGCCAGTCATATTAGATAGCTATGGCCTGAATGAGAATTATTAGATGGATAGATCACGGCTAAAGTAAAGCTCGCATGCTGTAAAGGGCATTTTCACAAAATAATTTTCCGGTGATAATGGCATTCAAATAATTATGTTGATTGTTAAGGCGAAGCTTAATTCCAAATCACTATTTCGATTAATCTTTATAACGAATTGTGGTACATTATGAATACCAAAAAATATGCTTTAGATAAATTGAAAGTTTTAAGTTTTTTTTTGTTAAGTAAAATACAAATAAAAAAATAAATTACTCATAAAAAAAAATAAATGCAAACAACTAAAAAAAAATTTTTTTCAATAGAAATGTATGAACGCATAAGGGAAACAACTTTTAAAAAATACAGTATTATAGCTAAGATTATCTGTGACAGTTTCATTTAATTAACTTTTTAGCTTTCTTATAAAATTATTTACAAAATAAATAAAAACCAGTTTTTTGCTTTATATCGAACGTTTCTATACTCCGTTTGTCAAGCGATTTTAATGCCTATTACCTACGATATATGGTATACCAAGAATATACACATTTTTGGCTTGTAGCTTTCTCTTAAAGTATCGATGCTAATGAAATTAAAAATAAACCGGATGGTAGAACGGTCTAGAACCAAAGGGTACTAAGTCAGTGGCACATTTGTTTCCATTCTAATTTGTTTGATATGCTTCTAGTTTTTTTCTTTAATTAAAATAATAATTCTTGTGAGTTGTAAATCAAGACTTTTATTTTTTTTATATTTGCGTCGCTGTAGTAAAACAATCTACTATTTCCAAGACAGTAAAATTCGTGTCTGTGGCCTATTAGTAGGTAGGTAATAAATAATATTGTGTTTCTTAATTGTTCCGACTAGCCTGAGGAAATAGAACTGTGTGATTGATATGACGTGACATTTTATTGATCCGCCATTGCTAAATAATATCCTAGTCGTTTATAGCCATCGGTATAACTTCAGTAGGTAGCTACCTACCAAAGTGTAACCATCAAAATTATTATTTTTTTGTTTTCTCTACGAAGAAATGAAACAATGAAAAATATTTTCTTTTATAATACAACACTGACTGCTAGTTACTACGTTTTTCTAAAAAGCAATATTATGAATATTTTTCTATTTATTGCTGAGTGGTATAAAGCTTCAACCCAAACACAGTGCACTAACAGTTTTGTTGTAGGTAATGTTATGAGCATTGGCGGTTCTTCACTGAGTGAATGAGGAGCAACCCTACGAGATATTTCCGAAACCTATTAAAAGAAAAAAACAATATTCAATGCTTCGTCTTCACTAAAATGAATAAATTCTTTAAAATTAAAAGGAATTAACGATTTTGCAGAAGTATAATATATTTATGCAAATATAGATTTTTTTTGACAATTTTCAAGCTTGGATTTTCAGCGAGATACAAGGCGACAGGCGATCGCTTCGGGCTATGCCTTGAGACTTGGGCTTACTAGCGGCGACTCGAATCAACAGTCAGGAGAGTATTTTGATGCATTTCTCAGTGTGCAGCACGGTACATCCTTAAAATGATTTCTCAATCCTAAAAACTTCGCGAAACCAGAGGAGGAGGAGGATAGATATAGGGAGAGGAGAGAGGATAGATGAGAGGATAGATAGGATAGAGATCGTTTTTGTGGTTTGTGACACAACCACACAAGCGTTTTTGTCTGGCTTGTGCACTCAGCCAGGCCCCGCTACTTTTGCCGGCCGGAGGAATCCCGCCGGCCCACTGAACAGGCGCTCGCGCCCACCCAACTGCCTTTATCAAGGCAATCTTTCACGCAAAACACTCAACTTACGAAGATCCACGCTGGCCCCCACAAACCGCCCGCAAGCACCTGAGACGTGCTCCCTTTTTAAGAGGAGTCACCGCTCGACACAGATGACCATGTTCCCGACCCGGATGCTCCCCATTGACCACGAGGACTCCCCGGTCGTGGTACCGCCCGGCGCTTGCCAAATTGCGCATCGCACTAAGACCGGGACCGTGCGCTATACGGTCCCCGCACCACAGCCCCGCCCCGAGGACCCAAGGACCCGGAGACCATCCACCACCACGACTGCCACCACGCCCGATGAAACGGAGATGACGGAGCCCGCAGCAGGCCCCTCTTGGGCAGCAGGACCCAGTCCTGCCCCCACGCGCCCCCCGATAGGCCCAGCGTCAGCCTACGTGGCGCCCCCGAGACCGCAGCAGCCGATGGAGACGGCTGCCCCCCAGGATGGAGGCTGGACGAGGCCGTCCAACCCCGTGAAGAGGCCCATGTCCCCACGGGGACCACAACCGCTCCAGTGTGGCAACCGATTTGATGAGTTGCCCGAGGTAAGCGAAGGCGCCGGCGCGCCGCGTATAAAGCGTGCCAATACTAATAATAATTTCTCTCCCGCAGGTACCGGCAGGAGAGACCGCGTTCCCCCGGTCGTGATGACCCTGGGGAACATGACACACGCGCAGATCACAGCTGCGGTGCAAGGACATCTGGGGGCTGGTAAGCATTTTACTTTCAGGTATAACAGGGGCGGCACGGCCAACATCTTCGTGCGCACGATGGAGGACCATCGCGCCCTCACCAATGGACTGCGGGCGGAGGCTCGCGGCTTCCACACATTCACGGCCGAAGCGGAAAAGATGAAAAAGGCCGTCATCAAGGGCCTGCCGCTCGTAGAAGTGGAAGATATCAAGGCAGACCTGGAATCGCAGGGATTCCCAGCAGTGAAGGTGGTCAAGATGACCGCCTCAATAGAATATCCCATATACTTAGCGCACTTCAATAAGGAAGTCAACATGGGACAACTGCGCGCGGCCGTCAAATACCTGTGCCACTGCCGAATTCGACTCCAGAAGCACAGGAGCAACCACCTTCAGCACGGCACTCAGTGCTACAGATGTCAAGACTTCGGGCATGGGTCCCGAAACTGCTCGCACACAGCAAGGTGCGTAAAATGCTTACTGGAGCATGCTTCGGCAGAATGCCCCAAGAAGACGAGAGAAGAGCCCGCCGCATGCTGCAACTGCTCAGGCCCGCATCCCGCCAATTACCGAGGCTGCCCCAAGCGGGTAGCGTACGTCGCCTCAATACAGCAGCGACCTGCCAGAAGGGCTCAACGCCCGCCGGCAGAACAGAACCCGAGCAGGCCACCTCCTCAGCCGAGGACGGATGGACGCACATGGGCCAACGTAGCCGGAGGCACCGCCCCCGCCCAAGAGCAGCGCGAGACCGCGCCGCCCCCACAGCCACGCCCACAGCAGGAGCCCGTGCGCGCGCCCACCTCTTCAGATGACAACCTGGACCTGATGGCCCTGCTCCAAGGCCTCCTGAGGATGCGATCACAGCTCGCCCGCTGCGCAACAAGAGCAGACAAGCTCGTCATCCTGATTGAGCTCCTAGACACCCTCGATGCCTAATACCGAGACGGTGAAAGTCCTCGTATGGAACGCATTTAGCGTGCGCAACAAGACAGACGAACTGCTCGCTTTGGCAAACGAATTACACACCGACATTATTCTCCTATCAGAATCTCACTTGAATCCAAGCGTACCGCTGAGAGTGCAAGGTTTCGAGATTTATCGTGACGATCGACAAGGAAGATCAGGCGGAGGAACCGCAATATTCGTTCGGCAATCTATGACGTCCACAAGAATACCTACTCCGAAGTTGAAGCACGCTGAAGCCACGATTATCGAAGTCACCATAGAGGGTAGAGCGCATACCATCATCTCCGTATACTGCACCCAAAGTAACCTAGTGAGAGAAGATCTCAATAAATTGCTCAATCTGGGACCAATTGTTGTGATGGGAGGCGATTTGAACGCCAAACACAACTACTGGAATAACTACAGAGGTAATGCGAACGGAAATACGCTCTTTACACACATGCAGACAAATACCTATTCGATAATGGCGCCCGACAGACCTACGTACTACTCGCGACTATCTAGATATCCGAGTACATTGGATATAGTACTCGAGAAAAATGTTAAGACAATATCTCCACTGCGCACATTAGACGAACTGTCTTCGGACCACCTGCCCGTGAGCTTTACTATAGGCGGCACAACTTCAAGGACCCCCAGAAAACAGCGCAATTACAAGGATGCGAACTGGGAAGGATTCAAAAAAGAAGTCAACGAACGAATTCATCTCACTTCGGGAACTCTGCGCACGCCACAAGAAATCGACGCAGCTACAAGCACTCTCACAGAGATTCTTCAAACAGCACAAGATACACACATTCCTCTCAAAGAAATACACCCATACACGATCAAGCTTCCCGAGTACGTTCTATCGCTCATCAAGGAGAAAAATCGCCTGCGACGCATGTTTCACCGCACACGCGACGAATATTTCAAGACAGCGTATAACTGCCTGCAGAGGGAAATCAAGACCGAAATCGCAGAACTCAAGCGCGAACTTTGGGACAAAAAAGTCGCATCACTCACGCCGAAGGATAATTCCCTATGGAAAATGGCAAGCGCGCTGCGACATAAAGACTTCACAATCCCCCCGCTACAGAAATTGAACGGCCCCGGGACGGCGCTTTCGCTACAAGAAAAAGCTGAAACACTCGCCGACGGATTCGAGAGAGCCTACGCCGCTACAGACGGCCTTTCCGACCCGGCTACGGACCGGATCGTAGCTGACTCTCTACGAGACTTGAGGGAAGCGGAGCAGACAAACGCTGAAGATATTCACTTTGCTACGCCAAGCGAGATTGCTGTCACAATCAGGCGATTGAGAACAAACAAGGCGCCGGGAAGCGATCAAATTCACAACATTTTACTCAAACATCTCCCTCAAAAAGCCATCATCTACACAACAAAATTGTTCAATGCCTGCCTCATGACCGGGCATTTCCCCCAGATTTGGAAATCGGCGACCGTGCTGCCTTTCGCAAAGCCGAATAAAGATAGAACGCAGCCGACAAGTTACCGGCCGATTAGCCTATTATCTACGCTGAGCAAGGTATTGGAACAAATTATACTCAACAGGCTTGTACCACACCACGACGACAACAAAACGTTGCCAGACGAGCAGTTCGGCTTCAGAAAGAGGCACTCCACGACCCATCAACTCACCAGAGTAGCGGAATACATCGCAAGAAAATTTAACGAACATCGCTTCACCGCCGCTGCGCTCATCGACCTAGAGAAGGCATTCGACACCGTATGGATAGACGGGCTCGTGCATAAACTGCACCGCACTAACACGCCCATATACGATATCACGATAGCAGCACAGTCTAAGTACCAAGAAAACAAACAGTGAACTCGCTTAAATTTGACAAACAAATTTCACATATCCATATTTAAAATTATTGTTGTGCACCATCGGCGCAGGTAACTTGCACTCTACACGCCTAGTGTCCGTCCACCACTACCAACTTAGTGAACGACATACCAGACTGCAAGCCAGTAACCAGGGAAGTCCAACCAACCATTCATTTATTTAATTAAATTATTTTGTCAAAATACCAGAAGTAATTATGGATGCGCAAGCATACATTTCCCTGGCTAAAGACGCCATTAATGCATTGACCAACATCGTAATGGATCCGAACAATAAATTTACTAAGGAGCATATTGGAAAAATTATGCCTAAAACAAATAACATTCTTAGCTCCATCGGCCAAATGGCAGCGAGAATGGCCAGTCTAGAAGGCGAAGTGTCTGTTTATAAAAATATGCCTCCCACGACAACCACTACTGTTCCCTCACAATTACAAACAAAAAACGTTTGTGAAATTATTGCCGAGATAAATGAACAAAATTATAGAGAAAAAAATATAATAATTTGTAATGTACCTGAAAGTGAAGCATTAACTCAAACAGAGAATATGAATAGTGATATCACCAGCATTAAAAAAATTATTTCTGACTTGGACAACTCTACAAATTCTCTCGATCTCAAAATATACAGAATAGGGAAAAAGGATATAAATAAACCGAGGGGAATCAAAGTTGAGTTTCCCGAGTCAAAATGGCCTAAAATCTTACTCAGCAAAAAACACTCACTAAAAAATAACATCCGAATGTACCCGGATCTATCATTTGCGCAAAGGACTCAGTTAAATGATTTAAGAACGGAACTCCAAAATAGGCAATCATCAGGTGAGCAAGATATCACAATTAAATATATTAACAACATCCCAACAATTGTCAAATTATCTCCAAAAAACTGACCCATAACCAAAAATCCACATTACGATCTATCAATATTTACTACCAAAATGTAAGAGGACTGAAAACTAAACTAAATGATTTAAGAATTAAACTACCAACCCTTGAATATGATGTTTACTGCTTCACTGAGACATGGTTGACCCCAGATATTAAAAATGGCGAGTTAGGATTTCACTCTAATAACACCTATCGAATGGACCGTGATAATAATACTAGCAACAAAAGTAGGGGAGGTGGTTGTCTAATTTCTATTAATACTAAATTAACCTCAAGAAAACTCAAATGTGCAAATATCAACGTGGAACAACTATTTGTTTTAGTGACATACAAAAGTGAAAAAATAATAGTTGGTTGTGCGTACATTCCACCCTCATCTGATGACCAGCTTTATACTAGTTACTGTCAAGAAGTAGAAATATTGCGAAGAAAATACCCAGACGCTAAATTTATTCTTACAGGTGACTTTAATCAACCCACTGTTCAATGGGACATTGACAACAATAATACCTGCACAAATTCCACGTCCAATAATGGTTCTCGTGAACTTATAGAAATGTCGTGTTTCCTAAATCTTAGACAAGTGAACTTTATATATAACTGTAATAATAATCTATTAGACTTAATTTTTAGCAACTCCAACAACATAAGTGTACAACATGCAAATGATAACGTTTCAACAATTGATAAATACCACCCACCACTTTTTGTTAAGCATATATCTACACAAATTTTAAATTTAGAGTCTTATAAAGAGAAATTAAATTTTTATAAAGCCGATTATCCCAAGATAAACGAGTTTCTCGCCAAATCAGACTGGAACTTCATTAGTAAATGTAATAATATTAATGATATAATAGAATCTTTTTACTGCATAATTAAGAAATCAATTGAACTTTACGTCCCTATTACAAAATATAGGACATCTAATTACCCCAAATGGTTTAAAAAAGAGCTAATTTGTACTATCCAGGCAAAAAAACTTGCACATAAAACATTCAAAATATCTCGAGCTCCAAATGACTATCTACTTTTTTCTAAATTACGCAACAGGGTGAAAAACATGTCGATCTCCTGCTACAAAGAATACCTGGAAAATATTGAGCAATCGTTACAAAATAAACCTCAAAATTTATTCAAATTCGCAAATAATCTTAATAGTAATGAATCTGGTATTCCGTCTATCATATACTACAATGGTAAAATTGCTGATACACCTCAAAGAATTACTGACTTATTTGCCGAATGCTTTGGCGAAGTATATGTAGCAAACTCATCCAATAACCAGATACCTCAATTCAACTCCAATATTTCTATTGATTTTAACGACCTTGTTATTGATGTAATCGATGTTCAGCGTAAAATTACATTATTAGATACTCAGAAATCCGCTGGCCCGGACACCATACCCGCAATTTATTTAAAAAACTGTGTATCTAACTTAAAAGGTCACCTAACCAAAATATTTAATCTATCATTAGCATCTGGCCTTTTCCCACAAAAATGGAAGACCAGTTTCCTTAGTCCCATCTATAAAAAAGGCGACAAAACGGATGCTTCTAATTACAGACCTATTTGCATACAATCAGTAATACCTAAATTGTTTGAATCCGTATTTCTATCAAAATTTATGTTGCAGGCTCGCAAAATCATTTCCCCTCACCAACATGGATTTATATCCGGTAGATCTACACTTACAAATTTAATTATATACGAAAAATATATATCTGATAATCTAAATTCAAAATTGCAAACGGATGCAGTTTACACAGATTTCAGCAGAGCGTTCGATAAAGTTTCTATAAAAATCTTATTAAAAAAACTAGAAGTATATGGGATAAAAGGAAATCTACTAAAATGGCTTGAGATCTATTTGACATCTAGAAAACTGTACGTTAAACTATCTAACCATATTTCACACGAAATTGAAGCTTCAAGTGGGGTGCCTCAAGGTTCTCATCTAGGTCCGATTCTTTTTTTGTTATTTATCAATGACATTGTTACAATATTTGAAGGTATCCATTTCCTATTGTTTGCTGATGACCTGAAAATTTACACTATTATAAGAAATTTAATGGACTGTCTTGTATTGCAAAAAAACTTGGATCGATTATATAACTGGTGTAACATTAATGATTTATTTTTAAACATTAATAAATGTCATTCTATAAGTTTTTCTCGAAATAAAAATCCAATACTCTTTCAATATCATATTAACAATGTAAATCTTTCTACAGTAACATTAATAAAAGATCTGGGTGTCGTTTTTGATAACAAGATGACATTCGTCCCCCACATCGATGCAATCACGAATAAAGCACTTAAATGTCTCGGATTTGTATTAAGAACGTCCAAAGATCTAATGTATACTAATACACTCAAAACATTGTACATTACACTTGTCAGAAGCATTCTTGAGTATAATTCCTCTCTCTGGTCACCTCTATACAATGTACACTCACACAAAATTGAAAGAATACAACACAAATTTTTAAGGCATATAAATTACAAATTACATATTCCATTAGAAAATTTAAATTATAATTATTTAATGCACTTGCTTAAACTACCTGAATTATCACAGCGAAGAAAAATCTGTGATGCTTTATTATTATTTAAAATTATCAACGGTTATTTGGACAGCCCCGAACTAGTGAATTTGATAAATTATCAAGTTCCCAATAAGTACAACACTAGACTTCATGCTCCATTCAATATAGTTGCTTCTCGCACTAATTTTATGATCAACTCTTGTCTTCAGAGATTGCATCGTGTGGGGAATGAAACATGCTCTGTTGATATATTTTTTAATAAAAACATCGCCTCCTTTAAAAAGCGTATATGTATGCAGATATTAAGCAAAAATCCTGTTGATTGTTAATAATAATAAACTTAATACTCTGTAACTACTTTCATAATACCTACTTCTTTTTGTATGTAATTGTTGTGTACCTTTTATTTTTGTCATAATAATAAAAAAACTTACGTACATTTATAATAGCAAAAAAAAAAAAAAAAAAAAAAATATATATATATATATATTTTAAATTACAAGAATATTACTTACTTTTATAAATCGCTAGAAAATGTTTTGCACCACTGCCAACAGGTATGTTTCGAGTTTGTTTGTAATTATGTTTTGTGTAATATTGTGACAATTATAATTGCTGAATGTACTGTAGCCTGAGCCCAAATAAGTATTTGCTGGTTGAACTCCTCTATACAATATACAATTTACTTATCGTATACTAATACTTACCTGTGTTGTGCCAACTTGTCTTTCATGCTCAGCTTATTATCATAAATACTATGTTATACTTCTTATGATGCTATATACTTGTTATAATGCTCCTGTATAATTTACCTTGCATGTAAAAGCCGTCAAGGCGTGAACAAACAAATAAATAAATAAATAAATAAAATAAATACCTAACGAGACTGATACAGGAATACCTAAAGAATAGATCGTTCAGAGTGTTCATAAGGAACGTGCTATCTTCAATGCGTGAGATTCCAAAAGGCGTGCCGCAAGGAAGTTTACTTGGACCATTTCTCTTCATTCTGTTTACCTTCGACATCCCCCGAGACGAGAGATGCAATCTGTCTATCTACGCAGATGACGTCAAACTATACGTTTCCTCGCTGAAAGCGAATATGGCCGCTATTTACCTACAGAGGGCGCTCGACGCGCTCGTAGAATACTACAAAAAATGGCGCCTGAAACTGAACGAGGCGAAAACTGAAGCCATCATGTTCACGAGAAAACGTGTAAACAGAACACCTGACTTTAACATCGAAATGGGAGGACACAGCATAGAATGGAAAGATGAAGTGACATATCTGGGCCTGACCATGGACTCCCGCCTCAACTGGAAATCTCACCAAGCGAAGATGCACACGCGCACGCGACAAGCGATTGGCATGATGAAGCCAATTTTCAATAGACGGAGTCCGCTACTTCCCAAAACCAAACTCCTCGTCTACTACTCGCTCATTCGTCCAGTACTCTCGTATGCGATTCCCGTATGGAGCAGCATCTCACACTCAGACCACAAGAATTTACAGACACTTCAAAATCTCTGCATTAAAATCACATACAACACGAGACTCAGAACAAACTTGAAGAGATTACACGAACGAGAACAAATTCCAACTCTATACGAATTCACACACAGACTGACTGAACGCTTTTACAAATCACTCACACTTAGTAAAAATCAACTAATACGAGACATAGGACAATACAATGCTCCGAGCGACTTGACATTCAGATACACACATAGACTACCAAAACACATCCTCATGGACCATGACCACATATGGCACATACCAGAACTAGACGCGGACGAATAGCGAGCAGTAGGTATTTCCTAAACTCCCGACCTTCTTCCCAAATATATAATGTTTATATATCTATTTATATATTTATATAATATTTTATAATTTGTATGTATATGTATGTTTATTTTCTATCTTCCCATAAGTATATATTAACATAAAAACAGACACACACACACACATCTCAAAAATGCAGGACATCATATACCGATGTTACTGAAGGCCGCAAACGTTTCAAGTTGACGTTCGGCCGCTCCTTCCTGGGTAAGGTTTTCTGCGATTTTCCTTACTCCCAACGGCAAATGCGGAAGGACTCCAACAAAAGGGCGCAGCCAAAATTTCCTCCCCATTCCCAACACAACACAAACAGACACGTATGTAGTATATGGCCGCTGTAGGTCGCCGCTGGTGCTGATGCTGGATGATGATACATGCAATTTTAGTAGGGTTTTTAGGTAACAAATTTTTTCCCTACCGAGAAAATACAAGGCCTCTAAGTCTATAAAAGCCAGGTAATATTTGAATAAACCCATATGAGGTAAAAATTGTGAGGCGCATATGACGCCGTTCTATTTGTATAAAGAACATTAACTTTAAATTCAGTAAATTTAAATGATTCACCACTTCATGGAATATAAGAATCTAGAAAATAAAAAAAATAAAAAAAATTCGCGAAACCACGCAAGCACACTTGTATTTCATATATAGCTCGGGAAAAAATCGTTAAACCCCTGGTGGCGAATATTATTGGACCGTTTGTTTTAGTTCAAGAAAGTTATACAGTATACGTAAAAAACGTCGGTCTCCACCATTGAGCCGCCAGTTCTTTTAAATTTTATACAACTAAAGAATATGTTGATTTAAAAAAAAAAACTAATAAGCGTGATCGAAATGAGGGGTAATTCAACATACAAAAATTTATTTATATGATCGGGATGAGGGAGGTAATACAACGGACAAAACTAATTAGTGTGATCGGGATTAGGGAGGTAATACAATGGACAAAACTAATTAGTGTTATCGGGATGAGGGAGGTAATACAACGGACAAAAACTAATTAATGTGATCGGGATGAAGGAGGTAATACAACGGACAAAAACTAATTAATGTGATCGGGATGACAGAGGTAATACAACGGACAAAAATTAATTTATATGATCCGGATGAGGGAGGTAATACAACGGACAAAACTAATTAGTGTGATCGGGATTAGGGAGGTAATACAATGGACAAAACTAATTAGTGTTATCGGGATGAGGGAGGTAATACAACGGTCAAAAATTAATTAATGTGATCGGGATGAAGGAGGTAATACAACGGACAAAAACTAATTAATGTGATCGGGATGACAGAGGTAATACAACGGACAAAAATTAATTTATATGATCCGGATGAGGGAGGTAATACAACGGACAAAACTAATTAGTGTGATCGGGATTAGGGAGGTAATACAATGGACAAAACTAATTAGTGTTATCGGGATGAAGGAAGTAATACAACGGACAAAAACTAATTAATGTGATCGGGATGACAGAGGTAATACAACGGACAAAAACTAATTAATGTGATCGGGATGAGGGAGGTAATACAACGGACAAAATCTAATTAATGTGATCGGGATGAGGGAGGTAATACAACGGACAAAAACTAATTAATGTGATCGGGATGACAGAGGTAATACAACGGACAAAAACTAATTAATGTGATCGGTATGACAGAGTTAATACAACGGACATAAACTAATTAATGTGATCGGGATGACAGAGGTAATACAACGGACAAAAACTAATTAATGTGATCGGGATGACAGAAATAATACAACGGACAAAAACTAATTAATGTGATCGGGATGACAGAGGTAATACAATGGACAAAAACTAATTAATGTGATCGGGATGACAGAGGTAATACAACGGACAAAAACTAATTAATGTGATCGGGATGACAGAGATAATACAACGGACAAAACAAATTAATGTGCTCGGGATGACAGAGGTAATACAACGGACAAAAACTAATTAATGTGATCGGGATAACAGAGGTAATACAACGGACAAAAATTAATTAATGTGATCGGGATGACAGAGGTAATACAACGGACAAAAACTAATTAATGTGATCGGGATGACAGAGGTAATACAACGGACAAAAACTAATTAATGTGATCGGGATGACAGAGGTAATACAACCGACAAAAACTAATTAATGTGATCGGGATGACAGAGGTAATACAACGGACAAAAACTAATTAATGTGATCGGGATGACAGAGGTAATACAACGGACAAAATTTAATTTATATGATCCGGATGAGGGAGGTAATACAACGGACAAAACTAATTAGTGTGATCGGGATGACAGAGGTAATACAACGGACAAAAACTAATTAATGTGATCGGTATGACAGAGTTAATACAACGGACAAAAACTAATTAATGTGATCGGGATGACAGAGGTAATACAACGGACAAAAACTAATTAATGTGATCGGGATGACAGAGGTAATACAACGGACAAAAACTAATTAATGTGATCGGGATGACAGAGGTAATACAACGGACAAAATTTAATTTATATGATCCGGATGAGGGAGGTAATACAACGGACAAAACTAATTAGTGTGATCGGGATTAGGGAGGTAATACAATGGACAAAACTAATTAGTGTTATCGGGATGAAGGAAGTAATACAACGGACAAAAATTAATTAATGTGATCGGGATGACAGAGATAATACAACGGACAAAAACTAATTAATGTGATCGGGATGACAGAGGTAATACAACGGACAAAAATTAATTAATGTGATCGGGATGACAGAGGTAATACAACGGACAAAAATTAATTAATGTGATCGGGATGACAGAGGTAATACAACGGACAAAAACTAATTAATGTGATCGGGATGACAGAGGTAATACAACGGACAAAAACTAATTAATGTGATCGGGATGACAGAGGTAATACAACCGACAAAAACTAATTAATGTGATCGGGATGACAGAGGTAATACAACGGACAAAAACTAATTAATGTGATCGGGATGACAGAGGTAATACAACGGACAAAAACTAATTAATGTGATCGGGATGAGGGAAGTAATACAACGGACAAAAACTAATTAATGTGATCGGGATGACAGAGGTAATACAACAGACAAAAACTTATAATTAAATAGCACGATGTAGTTACAAATGATTGTGATGTTAGATAGAGATCAAGTTTCATGCCTCGGTACTGGAATAGTACCTACTCTAGGGACACTCGACCTACGAGTGTGTGTTGAATTGCGTAGCACCTATTTACGCAGGTAAACTAGCGGCAGGTACTCCGCAAAACCTCAACTATAGATAAAGTTTGATTAAGGGCAATGTCACGGGTAAACTAACAGTTTATTGCGCTTTGGAGTGCTTTGCCCGATAGTAATTATATGGAAATGTGTCAAAGGAACAATCCAGGAACTAATTGGAATAATATCATTCTGATAACGGTCTAATCGGATGAGAATAGATATGGTGGACGTTTTTCCAATAACCTAGATTGATATTTGATTAATTAGTGAATCCTTCAATCAACGAAAATGCAAAGCTAAAATCCTTTGAGAAGGTCAGTTGGAAATTTTGCGCTGATAGATCTCAGGCTCTGTAGCACAGAAACCCGGAGAAGTACAAATATTCAATTACGTGGATTTATTTTCACATTTTTCATTTTAAAATGATATTTTAACTAGTAAATTTATCATTTTTACTTCTCCCCAGAGTATAAGATGATTTCCGTACGATAAAATTTATTCCAGAAGGTATGCAGTGATAATGCAATAGAATACATTCCATAATTCAGCATATGGCTTAAAATCAATGCATAAAATAAGAACGGGAAAGAAGAGAAATATATTAATTATAAATTATGCAAATATTCGTTTTTGGAGGACAGTTGATTGTTTTCCATCTACAGATGGTCATCATAGGGACTCAAACCAGGCAGCCACGGCAGTACTGATGATGGTAGGTACTCTTGGATTGGCGGAGTCTGCGCCGTAAGCTTCGCACGCAATGTTTTGAAAGATTGCACCAAGAGCAGGTCTTGTACTGGAGCAATCGGAGCAGTCCGTTCCGGCGTCGACTTGACAAAGCGCCAAGAAGCCATGTCTAATATCTACCCAATATCCGCGCCCTTGGGGTTTTTAGATAGCGCCAGGCGCGTTTGGCTCAGGGCCGGCACTGAGTGCACTCGTGTACTCTGACTGATACAGTGATGTGCAGATTGATTTTAACAGTATTCTTTTAACTTTTGGGTTGCAAAAATGAAAATGCCCTGACCAAACAAATAGCGTTCTCCTTTGTTTCTCTCATAATATGCTGGATGTCCTTCAGCTCGTCTACGATAATACATCCCAAAAATATAATGCTATTACCAACATCGGAGAAGAAGCGAGGGAGGACTGGAGAGCAATGGACTGAAGTGGACAGACCAAATCCCACCCTGCAATATAGTGCCGAGATGATGATGATGACAATGACTCTTTTCGAGTACCCACGCGGCTAATTCCAATAATTAGTCAAACAATGCTTATAGGCGCAATTTGTTTAATTAACACTTTTGCGTGACAAATATATGTTGCGATAAGGTCTGTGGAATTGCCGCTATAGATTTAGCAGGTATTAAACTCGCTTAATCCTTATCACGATATTATTATTATCTGCGTCCTTATTTACAGAGATATGTTACCAAAATCAGTCATTGATACGGTCGGGGAAATGCAAGGGCGGAACTTGGAATGCTTAGAAAGGCCTTTTTACAATTATTGATAGCGCTAATTAATGAATAATTAGTTATCTTCGGAAATAAATCCAATCAGTGCAATATTACTAAGCCTCACTATCTATCCTGAGAGGTATTTATGCTTGCCCTGTTTTTCTGTTGTTGTAGTATACAACAAAGGGTGGACAGATGGTCGCCAGAATTATCTGAAGTGCTTAGAATCCATAAATACGATCCCAAATGTTAGATTCTTATCAAAAGCATCGTATAATAATGATAATAATAATTTATCTTTATTACATGAAATTTACAACTATTACTCAAAGTTAATCTTAAGTGTGCACAGTACATATATGTTTTTTACAAATTAGGTAAATAAATAAAATGAATAATAGAAAATAATAATATGTAAATTGTAGGTAGTGTCTACGTAAAGAATTGTATAGTTAGCTATCCTGTGTTGAGGCAATGATTTTATAGGTATATAATACAGGGTGAATCGGCACGTACCCGACAAACTTTAACCAGCTATTCCTTAGCACATTTGGAGTAAAAAATGTTATAGGCATTTTGCTGTCCGGTAACATTTTTTTTTAATAAAAAAATTTACTATTCATATTTTCACCACATGTCACCAATGTTTTATCCTTTGTCAAAGTTTGAAAACCCATCTGGCAATATTTTGTTCGAGTTTCGTTGAATAATGTACGTACATACCCACGTTGGCGCGCTTTTACAATCACAACGAAATGGCACGGCACCATTCGTCTCATTTTTAACTATTATTATTTAGTGTGTACGAAAGAGCGAGGACACTTTTTGACACACTTGCTAATAACAGCTGTTGAACGCAAGAAACAATGCAAATGACAGTGACGGAGTGTGGATTTTTTTTTTTTTTTTTTTTTTAATGGAAAAAAAATGTTACCGGACAGCAAAGCGCCCATAACATTTTTTACTCCAAATGTGCTGAGGAATAGCTGGTTAAAGTTTGTCGGGTACTTGCCGATACACCCTGTATAACTACAATTATATAAGTTTTTTAAAATCAATAATTTCGAATATGGGCGAGAGCACCGGTAAAGGCCCTATCCTTACTTTTGATCCAAATTATGTTATTATTTTTTTTGTTCACCTTTTTTATGCTATCTGGAAGAATATTGTAAAATTTTATCGCCAAGTACCTAAAGTTTCATTGACCGAAAGGATGCATTACAGAAATTTGGAGTAAATCTTTTTTATTTTTTTGAGAACAGCGAGTATTTAATCTTAAGCATGGTACCAAAATTTCTAGTAAGATATTTCATTATTTTTTAATGACAAACTAAAGTTTATAAGACAAGTTTTTATTTGTTTTTTGTTTAATGTTTATATCAGCTGGACAGAGCGGTGTGTGCAATGCTTTGCCTGCCATAAAAGTTTACATTTAAGTTAGTACATAAAAATAAAATCAATAAATAAAAATTAAAAATAATAAAAAAATCAATACATTGATGAGCACATTAGGACTTTATGGTGGCTTGAGTGAAATTCTCCATCTCTGGTGTAGAGGTGCTCCCTGCCACTGGGCAACGGCCTGGACAAGAGTATTGTCCGATCTCTGGTAGCGCTGACTCGTCCCGGCTATTCTGTGGCGCATTAAAGCAGCGAACCCATGCACCCTTCCTTCGGTGAACATCTGTGAGGCGCTGCATCGCCAGGGAGGACAAATAGGGCTCTGTATGCGTGGTTGTACTGTACTCGGAGTGTGTTCATGACGCCTTGTGTGTATGTCGTCCATAGCTCGCTAATGTAGAAGCTCATAGAATATGTTTGGAAAAGTTGCTTCTTCACCGGAGGACTGCATTTGTTGAATCTTCTGGCAAGCATGTTAGCTCGCACACTCAGTACTCTTCTTTGACGTTCTATGTCTTTTTTATCATTTAGGTCATCGGTGATGACATGCCCCAAATATTTGATTTCACTGCAAATGTCCGGTTTATGTCCGGTCAGGTGTTCTGAAACCACTTAGCTATATCGGCTTACTTCCAACCTGCCAAATAATTCAATATGTACTAGTACCTCAATGAACAATTACTGCTTATTTTATTTTTTCCATCTATAAACAATCAACTTTATTTTTGTAGGAAAGGCTTTATTAGTGCTAAATTTCTCACTAGATGGCGTCGAGACATATTATATCTTCATTTGTTGGTGAAATGTTTTGACTTGTCAAAAGATATTTCATTTTTTAAATTCTTCATGATCTAGTTTTTTTCTGAAGTAACATTGAACTGCTTTGTTAATTTAATTTACCAATTAAAAAATATGTAAGATTGAACAGGGTAAAAACGACCTTTTTGTTTGTTATTTAACTCTGCTGATACTGAATTTTTTTTTAATTCATGAATTTCAAGAACCAGTTGCAAAATTTGAATGTACTAAAAAGGACGTCTGGATTTTGTATCCAAAAATGCCCTCATGGTAATAAAGACTGCCACGCAAAAGAAGAATGCATTCACTGGAGAATTTAAAATGGTCAATAACAATTTTCGGCATTCAATAAAATTTCGAACTAATATTTCTTTTCTGTACCAGTGTTTTAACCTGCGACTTTTGGGTAGTGATAATACTGTAACAATTTTATTGGCTTCAACTCTTGTATACTTACCACCACCATTGACAGCCCGGGCAATAATCAAACTATCATGTATTTGTAAATGTAAATATCTGTGTTAATTATACGTTTCTAGTTTTAAGCCGTAGTTGTAAGTCATATAGCTGAATTGTGTATCAATTATCTACTCTAACATAAATATGTAACTATTAGTTCTAGTGACTTGTTATAAGTCTCAGTTGTGGGTCACTAGCTTTGGATGTAATACACTAATAATTATAATTCTCGGAGTTAGTTTATAGCTAGAAGTCTTAGTAGAGTCTTAGTTGTAAGTCACTAGTAATAAATCTTAGCTGTAGGTTATCAGTCACAGGTCTAAGTGATAGGTTAATAAATAAAGTTGTAAAGTGTATTGTAAGTGAAATGATCATTTTAAATTTTAAAGAGCATACACGTCTGCTTCATAGGTTACCAAATTATCTCGTTTGTACCGTAATATTGAAAAGCGTGGTCAAAGTGAGCCGTCTAGTCAAAATAATTTGATGTTTTATTAATATTATGAGAGCGGTTTTATTACCTAGCCAAAAATAATATAATAATTTTACATTGTTTACAAAAATTTATAATTATACGTACATTAAAATGCCGTAAAGTTGCCAACAGGCTACACAATGCCGCTTAGGTGCTGATATCTGCCTTAGTCAGTCGTAGGTACATTTCAAATGTTTATTTTTATAATCAGCAATTGTTTAATCAGAAAAGTTCTGAATAAACAATATAACAAGCGCAATATCAGATACCAAGAACCTTATTATGGAATTTGCTAAAAAGTGGGTTTTTTCATATCTGATTCGAAAACATTTTTCTATTTTGTGATTCGGTGAAAAAACGCCCATGTAATATGAGTGTGGCCGCATTGAAGATTTTTTCATCCAAATAAAAGACGTATCCTAAGTAAGTTACGTGTATTCACAAACATTAAAATTTCACAAACACGCAGATACATTGGCATTCAAAAAGACATATGATTCTGCTTTTATTATAATATTTCTATACTTTGTGCGTGTTTGTAAATGGTTTTGTTACAACTCGCGATGTCTGTTACAAACGTGTTTCAGAGACAATTTTTAATAAAATTTAGATGACCAAATCCTAACCGAAAAATTGAATCTATGTCTGTTCTGTGTTAAGTCGGGGGAGGCATAACATCACCGCGTGATCGGCGTTGTAAAGCAAGTTTAATAAAGGGCCGTATGAAGGAATATGTTAATAGTTTAGGTTCAGTAGAGGCTAAAGAGGACTAATGCCGGTATTGAACGTATTCAAGAAACGACAAACAAGAAAAATGTATTTACTACGTCGTGTAATATTTTGAATCGAGCCGCTATCAATAACACACCTTACGAAGATGGCGATAAGGCTTAAATTCACGCTTAACACTATCCATCTGTTTTGATTTATGCAAGAAAAAAACGTGGCCAAAAAGTGCCTTTTATTTTATTTTGTGGATTTTCATACACAAATATTTAAATGTTTTTCGATCATTTTATAAATAATTTACTTTTCCACATTACATAATAAAACCATAACCGAAAATAGGTTCGTAAGTAGGAGATTTTGAACTTTAAAGCAGTTTTCATAGGCCTCATATATTATTTTTTCTGGGCTTATAAAAATACTTATCTAAAAAATACTCGATTATTTCAAAGGCAAGAATGTATTCTACTCGCAGTATTTAATTAAAGCATCTGAAACATTTCTAGGCGACCAAATTTTCAAACCAAGAACATATGATTTTGCATTTCTACGTAGTGCATCGCCTTAAATGTAACTAGATCACAATTCCTTTACACCGGTGTTTTATGAAAATTTGTCTCACTGTTATTTTACCTAAACTTATTGATTTATCAATCAATTCACAAGCGTCGATTGCTTATAGGAAAGGGGCAGAAGTGAAAATGTTCTTATGTTTTTTATTTTATATTTCAAAGTGTTTTTAACATTTTTACGAAAACCATGCTCGTTCAAAGATCGTGTATTTATCTATGTATTTTTTATAGTCTGATTTGGACTCCAACACTAACTCTAACGCCGAACGACCGGAAACTACGAAATCCGGTCTACGTGCACCGATTATCGCGCAGTTATAGTGGAACAAGTTTCGATGAGATATTAGTATAGCTCTATGCCTACAGCCTTCAGCTTCGTTAACTAGTGTTCAGCTCGAGTTAGATTCACTCGAGTTAAACAAAAAAATATTTTTAAAATAACGATTCGTTCGCACTCGAATATATATCTTATCAGCGATCGGGTTATTTTGGTGAATACATTATTTTGCGTGTGGCGTGTTTACTCCTAATTCAAGCAAAGGTGCGGCCCGTTTCGATCACAATTCCTGGGAAAATTATTACCGCTCCGTGTGATTTAAGGCGAGTAAAATAATAAACCGAGGCACGTCTGGAAGTGTATCATTTAATGACGGTAACGTCACGGAATCTTAACCAAGAGCTTTTAATTAATTAAAATTTTGTTAGTTATAATATCCGCGAGTCATCTTTACCTACCATAACCCATTGGCCATTGTCATCACTCATTTTTTTTATTTTTTATATTAACTCCACACAGGAGGCCCTGAAGAAAATAATTTCCTTCAGGGCCTATGTCATCTCTGGGGATGCTGTGTGGAGGGTCTTTTTGTGGAGAGGAAGGAGTGAACATGGGTCTTGAAGAGTCCCATGTTGTAGGAGGCAGGAAACACAGAGGCCGGCAGTTCGTTCCACAGCCGAGCTGTTGAACTTAAGAACGAATCGTAGAAGCGACCCGTTCTCATGTGACAAATGTCAACTGTGTACAAATGTTGGGCGCGCGTTTGGCGTGTATCCCGACTACGCACCGGTGCCGAAGGGATCAATGACGCTAGTTCCTCAGAGCATCTTCCATTGTAATACCGATAGAACAAGGACAGCATACCTACCTGACGCCTGTTCTCTGAAGATTCCAGTCCGTCTGTTAAGATTGGGGAATCTATCAAACGGACCGCCTGTTTTCCCTCCGGACCAGAGATGGCTGCCAAATTCGACAGTAGGGCGCACTTGCGATTTGTACAGGGTCAGCAGTTGTGTACTATTGAAGTATCTGCGGGCCCTGTACAGTACGCCCAGCTTCTGAGAGGCCAGCCAGAGTAAAGGCTTCGATGGAGCCCCCGTATCTGAGCTGGTCACTTATAGTTATACCAAGCATATCAATGGAGGGCCTGTTCGGAAGATTGCTTCCGTTAAAGGAGACTAGATTATTATTTGGATCCCTTTTGGACGTAATCAGACAGGATTTGGTCTTTGAAACATTAAATTCGACTCTGTACCAGGTAGGTATCAGGGGTTATATTTTAGTTATATACCCAATTTTAGTTATATACCCAACTCCTTTTGGATTGCGACCCCATTTGACAAAAGTCACGTAACCGCAACTCTGACGTGGAGTCGAGGGGTGGGGGAGTGATGTGGGAGGGAATGGGGCATCTTCTGCACGGTTGTTAATATATTTAAAATCTGGTCAAATGATTTGTTTTCCTGTTAAAAACGGGAATGCACGCTTATAACGAATAAATTGACAAAATTCATAACAAACTCTCAGAAAAGCACGGATATGTTATGAATAAGTCGGAACGCGTGTTCTTTAAAAAAATAATATATTCGCATCTCGTCCATTATATTTGTTAGGGCAAGGAAACTGCGTGAACACGTGTTCACATATATTTTGGATGACACAGCACCCCCAAAGATGACATAGGCCCTTAGGGAAATTATTTTACTCCGATGTTCCTGGGTAAGGTTAACTTAGGCTCTTTTTATTACATGAGAGATGGTCGGTTTAGATGAGAGAGGTGTATAGGCCAAACGTTTATTTGGGTTTGTCAAATATATGTACGTATTTGTTGTTATTATTATATGAAATGGATTTCTAAAGATACATATTCGTATAGTGCTTTATAATAATATGTTGTTTATTGCATAACTTAGAAGTTTTTATTATTATAAATGTCACATAACATGTGATACACTTCAGGCCGCCGGCCGCCCAGAATAGTCTCACAGTAAACTGGGCTGTAAACCGTTATTTTACTTTTGGTCTTTACTTTTCTGCGCGGTGGTCCTGAATTCGCGCGGGGCACGTCAACAAATAGCGACGGAAATACCGTACCGGGCGGGAAAAGCAAATATTCTAACTTAAAATATTAATTAACTATGAAATCTTAATCAATTTTCTTTTTTTTTTAATAACATCAATTCTAATAGACGGTTAACATTGGTAAAAAAATTACTGGAATTCCTTATTGAAGAATTAATTTTTTTTCCATACAAAATACCTAAGCGACGTGGTTCTTACAGTTTGAATGACGTCACACCCACACCTCGCCTCTTAACGCTCGGATTCCGCTCGTTTTGGCGGGCTTAATAAAATTCAAACTTTGAGAATTAATTTAACTATGAAAACAAACTTTAAAAAAAAATAATAAAATACTCGTATTTAAGTTTGAATGCGAACATTGATAAAAAAAATAAAAAAAATGGACTCAACTTCCTTCATGAGTAGTTAGTAACAAGTTACAATAACAGTGATCCACAGACATAAGAATATATAGACTAGAAATTAAAGGTGAGGGGTAAAATCAACTGTTGAAGAACGAAGGGGGTAAAGCTGACTGTGATTCGTCAATAAATCAATCTGACAGTATATAGGCATCTCGCATTTTAAAATCACCATTTAGTTCTTAAAAGTAAAATCTGCTTTTGAATGAATAGACATTTTTACATGGGAGCGCAAATTACTCGCCACGTTATGAACAAATTTGCGAAGTCCAAATTCGGAAAAAAATTTCTTCTATTTTCAGAGTCGAATATTTTGTTTACGTATTTAGTTAAGACACTTTTATAAGTGTTCATAATTTACTTCCCAGTAACAACGATGCGCACACTTGAGAATCGCTACATTCGACCAGATGTATCTCGATGTGATAGTATATGTTTCTACAACTGATTCATATTATACGATGTGAATAAGCTTAAAATGATGCTTACATATGGAATGTAATACGACAATTGGGTTTATTCTCTTTATCACATCTATTTTTACAAGTTTTCATATCACAAGCCACTATTTTGCCGTGTTATTTCATAAAATGCCTCGACCATAGCTCGACGCTAGTTCGAACAAGAATGATGACGTCACATTCTCAAGATTCACGGGAAGTCATACGCGAGCCCAGCCGGCTCCAATGGAACCGGTATGGGGAGTGGGGAATAATACGCTTTTAATCACTTAGGGCAGGTCTACTAATATTCATATGTCTATGCAGTGATCTATAAACTATTTTTTTATATTTTTTTATTGTTTAACTTATAACATTGTTACATTGTACATAAAATTAGGTAATAATAGGTAATAGTGAAAAACATATGTTATTGAATTTCTACTCCAATGAAGAGTGCTAGCTCTTGAGCTTAGCGTAGGAGTTATTTCACAATTATTTCATGTTTATATCAGTAATTAACATAAATACAGTACAATAAATATAAACTTAAAAGAGGATTGTGACGTTAATTTTGGTTGTAACATGAATTGAAGTTATAGCATTTGAAAAGTGATATTAATTTTTTTTAAAGATAAGTTGACCTTTTTTTTGAATAAAATAAAATCTGGTATTTTTTTCACTTCTTCGGGAAGACTATTAAAATATCTTATACCTTTGTAAATGTAATTATTGTGCATTTGTTGAGTTGAAAATAGAGGAATTTGGATGTTAAAATTATGCCTTAAGGATGAGTTAAATTTAAGTTTTTTTATTACAGTTTCTTTATATATTTGTAATATTGCATCTTTTTTATAGAGGTGTTCAATTTTTGGTACTTCGAAAATTTTGAACAATGATGCTGAAGAGAATGTTGGTTGTTTTTTCAAAATTACTTTAATAATTAGTTTTTGTACCACTTTTACAGAGCTTAAAATTGTTTCATATGCACCTCCCCACCCAATGTTTCCATACTGAAGTAATGATTGGACTAGTGCGTAATAGACTTTTTTCAGGTTGTTAAGCTTGAGAACATTTCTTAATCTAATGAATATATAGATACATTTTCTAATGCGCTTTACAAGTTCACATATTATGTGTCTGTTCCATTTCATATGTTGGTCTACAATTACACCGAGGTATTTTATTTCTGTTGTTTGGTTTAGTATGGTACATGATTTATTACAAACATCTTTGTTACATTTTTGTTGTGTATTATTATATGAATGCTGGGGTAAGTTTTGAATTTATTTATTGTGAAAGGTATATAAACTGTTTTTTTTTGCGTTAATTGTAAGTAGATTTGTATCGAATCTACTTACTAATAAAAGTTAATTTTAAACAACCAATAAACTGAGTCATAAAATTCCTCGACGGTAGCCTTTCCACTATAAAAATACATACCACTTGAAACCACACAAAACAGCAACGGTTATGAATAAATAATTTGATTACTCTAGTCAATCTAGTGTCTAGTCTTTATTAGTCCGCTAGATAGAGCAAATAGGTATACAGTTATTGTAATATAAAATAAAACTGACGGACAGTTAGACATTTGGACAGCTACTTCAAACATTCTTCAGGAAGTCTCTTCTTGCAAGAAAAACATGCGAAAATATTGGTATCTTGGAATTCCGAGTCATAAAAATGATACTACCGCAATAATTCGAATCAATCGACTCGTTTATCTGTTTGTTTTATTATGGCTAACGCAATGAAAACATATTTCGTTGTACTACAGAATAGCCTCGATAATCCGAACTAATAAAAAAAAACACCAGTTCGGACTCGCGAAGCATTCGGATTATGGTATGTGAGATTAAAAAAAAACAGCTGTTTTCTTAGGAAAATTGTGTTTAATTTATGATTTTCCAACACCATGATATATCTATGAGAAAGTAAAGCTGCAGAAACTTCATCCCACTATCCAATTCGGCAAGTTTTGTGTTTTCGTTTTGACGCACGTGCAGCACAGAGTAGCTTTTCGTAACTATGAAAAAGATGGCGTCAGCGGGCTCAGTATGTGGAGAGATAGATCGTTTGGCAGTTCGGATTACAGCGACGTTCGGATTACAGCCACTTCGGATTACAGCGACGTTCTGATTACAACGACGTTCGGATTAGCCTGGGTACGGATTATCGAGGCGAAACTTGAAAAGTCTATTCGTATTTGGCCATATATTTTTTTTAATTTGCACATATTTTTTTTAATGAAAACAGTAAATTAACAACGCAGGTGTATTTATCTAACATATACACGGTGTCCGGAAACTCGTAGTACAAGCGGGAAACTGGAGAATCTACACCACATGGGGAACCCAAAAAAACATAAAGTTTTTTGATTTGAGCATTTTCAAAAAAAAAAAAAAAAACCAAAAAAAATATTTTTCGGCTATTTTAGGGTTAAAGTTTTTTCTGGTGTTAAGGGTTGAATAACAGATGTTTTAATTCTGCAGAGCAGAAATATTTTATGATTACACCGGGTTAAATGAAGGGTGATTTCAAAATAATGCTTCAAATCCGAGTTTCTTTGTTTTACTTTCAAATAGTTTTAATTAGTTGGGTACTTTGATCTTCAGTAATAATTTATAAGAATATGATTAAAAAAAAATAAAAAAAAATCAACTTCGAACTCGATTTACTCGATAACGAAAGCTCAAATAAAAAAAAAAATATACTACAAAATCGACTCCAAATGTGATGTAGATTCACCAGTTTCCCGCTTGTACTACGAGTTTCCGGACACCCTGTATTAGAATGTTTTTTTCGAAGTAGCTTTGTTTCTTTTTGTATACAAATCTACAGTTTTATTCCGAGATTGATGAAATTTGACTTGACCTTCAAAACAAGAATGAAGTGACTGACTGTTTACATGAGCATTCGAAAAATCACCTCCATTTCCTTTCCCGACTCCTTAAAGCAGAATTTTAATACATTACACCCTTGAAGATCATAAGAGGAAAATTACCGTCTACTGATGATAATTCTGCGTAGAGACCTTTTTAATGAATCAATGAGGTAAATGACTACTCTCAGCATCGCACAGTAAAAACATTTATACTAATCCGGCGTAGAGTTAACCTTGTCAACATCATCACTATCATTTGCTCTCATAATCAGACACATAATCAGACTCGGATTATCTTAGATACCCGACTATGGCAATAATGAATTTAAAAGATTTCTACGCGAACACCCTATACTTTGCTTTAAATTCGCCCTCTCGGCTCGTCCAATCATGTGCCGCGATAGAAAAATTATCAACACGCATAATGTGTTTACAAACAAGCGCTGTGTCAAAATGTTGGTAAGGATATGAATCCTTTGTGAATATGAAACAACGGCGAACTCTACAAAAAATACTTATTCGTTCTTACTTTCAAGATGATTTACATTAGGCAGGTGCCATCAAATTGCTTTCCTTTGTATCATAGTTTGCGAAGGTATTTCTGAAACAGAGATCATAGTTATTTTACTACCAGATACATAAAATGTTTAGTACATCAAAGAATTATTAAGTTACTGCCACTTGAAATTCTTTCTTGAGTCGTCTGTAAATGCTCAGATCTGATGTTGAAGTGCTATCATTATCTCATATACGAGTAGCACTTAATTTTATTATCCGAATGTTATTTCAGATAGTGAATATTTCATACTGTCGCGTAAAGCTAAACTAAGAAAATAATGTTTATTCACATACATCCATGATGACTCTACGGTGTGGATAAAAATAAAAGTGGTGTTTACGAAGTTACTGTTTTATTTAAAACTAGCTTACGTATAAACGGCGTAGCTCGACTTTCAATAAATATAATATCCATGTATCATATATTAATATATATAAACCTTCCGGAAGAAAATTTCTAAATTTTGTTTGTTTTACACTATTTAGAGACACCAATTTATTGATCTTCCCAACGTTTCAGACTATTCCAGAACATTCCACAATATTCCACGATGTTCCGGGATGTTCTGGAATGTTGTGGAATGCTCTCGAATACTTACGGATGTTCTGGACTGTTCTAGACATTTCTAGATGGCGAAAATTCCAGCCCTTATGTCTTCAAAAGCACGCCCTTCGGGTAAAAACGGGAACCTCCTTCGTGGATAGAGGATAGAGGGCTACCACACTATATAATTAATTCCCTTGATCGTAGCGGGACTCGTTTCTGAGTTTTAGCGGCTCGCACATTGTGCACTTACTTTCATAATATATATGTTTATTTTATTATTCCTGAATCAATATATATTATTATTACATATTGATTAGGGAAATAATGTTTTTTCTTAATTATTGCATTTTTTCATTATTTTTTTGTTTTCCTATCGTTGACCCGTATAAAATCACGGTAATCAAATTTTATAAATATTTATGGTAAAAAAATATTTACGTATTTACATTTATTTATTGTAAAAGTAGATAAAATAAAATATATATTTTTTTACACAGCTATGGCCGAGAATCGAACACCGATCAAATGCTTTGAAGGCAACTCTCATGTACTGAATTATAGTGCAGACCCGTGAAAATCACAGGATATTATATTTCCAATTTTAAAAACGCCATGTCAAAATATTATAACCACTCGAGCGATTTTTGACATAATGTGCCAAATTAATAGAACCTATGGGATAAACGGTGAAATCTAGGTAGATTCATTGGCTTTAAGCCGCAATAAGCAGTTTAATTTGTTTTAATATGAATATTTTGAGGAATTATATTAATTACATAATTAGCAGTTAAATACCCGCTCCGCGAGTATTTTTGTTTAAGCACGCAACAGGAAGGAGTTAATGAATAATAACATGTTCAATTTAGGCATAATAAGAATGAAAGTTATTTAAATAAATTAAATTGTACGTATTTGTTATGGATTCTTTCAAATGAAACACTGTTATTCACTACATGTCTACAACTGATATTAACTGTTACTGTATGTAATAGAATCTGCTCTCGTAGATTATTGAAGCTGAGTCATAGACACACAAACAAAATTATTAATTTAGATATCATATTTTTTCAATTAAAAACAAAACTATCACTCGTCCCTATTGGATACAACATAACGGATCACGCCCTCCGTCTCATATGTACTGCGATGCTTGAATGAGATGGAGCGTGTTTGTAGCGATGTGTATTAGTAAAATTTACAATTATTTTTTTTTATTAAAAATAAGTCACCGGTCAGCAAAATGACATTAACATTATTTACTCCAAATAGGCCATACCTGATACACCTGTAAAAAGAGTAAACTTAATTTATTGTTTTTCTTTTGTTTGACTTGCGTAGATACTAATTGTTATTTGTGAATCAACATTTTAATGGTGTTATTTTTCCTTTATATCCTGTTTATTCTTTTGTTATATTATGAGGAATTTACGGTCAATAAACTTAAAAAAAAATAATATGCCGGTTTCATAATATGTCATATTATATAAGCGCCAATTCTTGTGTTTAAAAACTGTACACTACTTACAAAACAGTGTCAATTCAACACATATTTGAACAGTGATATACTCGTAATACCGGTCGGTGGCTGTGTTAACATCGCGTTTGGGTCCCACTTAGGCGTAGTGTGTTCAATTCCTCGGCTGGCAAAGTCCTCCATCACAACACAAGCAACATTTTCCGCTTACTGTGGTGGTAGTAGGAAATTTTCAAATACTGTCAGGTTATTCGTTACCCGGAAATAATGGTCTTTATTTTTTTTTAAATTACATAATTAAAATTTAGTCATGAAAAGTATAACAACTCGCTTAAATGGGTTACGTTGCGTTAGGTTCACGGGACAATTTTATTTAATCACTTTTGCCGTGTAGAACCCCTACATTAAATCAATTACAGGAATTAAATTTTCATCTCAGTGTTTTTTTTATCACTTTTTGCTAATCAAGTAGGAACGGGAGATCAATTTCTTCATAAAAACAGATATAAATAATATATTCGAGTGGTGGACAGTGGACAATGAATACAGAGCGGTGTACTGGAAACATATTGCTGCTTTAAAAACGTCTAAAATATGTTTATTATTACAGTAAAATTATAATTTCGGTACTGAAAAGTAAGTGTTCATGCCAAACAGGTCATCCGTTGAAATACATTATACATAGAGTTGTTAAAAACGTAGATTATCTGTGAATTTGCACCTACATTGGACCTAATAGGTACTTGTTTAAAAATAACATTGTACCCACGTATTTTTTTATGACTGTAACCTTTCTACGTTCTAGTTCGTGCTAAGTATAAATTCTTCAAAATGATTCTTTTACAGTTGCAATAAACAAAACAGTCCAGTAGGTACTTTGCAACACGAAAGCGCAATTTGAAATTCGAACGTCCCATTAGAAGACATTACAAAACGCACGAGTGAAGAGACAAGATTACGTATTGTACTTGAAATCTGAACGTTTCAGACGGCCCATGAAGTTCATTGTTCTTTTTAATTATTATTGCTCATTAGTAATACACCGGCGAAATCGCAAGGAAAACCACGGCAACTCATTAAAATTGATAATGCATTTTTAAGCGAATTTTGTTGGGTTGGTATTGTAGATATGCACCTTTTTAGACTGATTTTCGCCAAACGGTAATACAATTAAAGTGCAGCTACCATGTCGAATTAGGAAGAAGGAGTTGCTTTTTTATTGCGTCCATTGTTTTGAGTTTACTGAAACGCTTAAAAAATAATGGCGTCTGGGAAAACATTGACTTTATACTGTCGTACATAATGCGAATTAAGTTGAATTAATTTAGACGGAAAAATACTACGTCGCATTTAGCGACGGAAATCTAATAACATTGTAACGTTCAATTATTCGAGGATAAATCATCTCGTGTTTGTTTGCAGAAAGGTGCTTAGAAATTTATAGAAAAGTATTTGAAAAAATATAATTTTAAAAAAAACACTTTTTTATCATGCAAAAATTTTTGTACAGTAAATATTTTTTTTAGTACTATTTCACATTTTACTATTTTACTATTTTTTTCATTATTTCACTTTTAGTTAGGTACTTATTAGGCCAAAATCTGTATGTGTTTTTATCATATTAATGCTTTCTATTACTTTGCTTTTCTGTTTTATTTCCACCAATACCAAATTACTAGAAATCTGGGTTATTTTCACTGCAGACATCTGGGACTAACTACTATAAAAATTATGTAACTCCTCGTTGCCCCGAATACTACTAGAGAGGAAATTCAGTGCATTCTTCAGTTTATCACTAAATACGTACAAAATATTATTACTGGGGCACTTATGTACAAAAACAGTTAAATAGTTGTACATAATTTTAAACACTATTCCTTTATTAAAAATTATGAAACATGGTCATGGAATGGAACTGACGGATTCTTCACCAGCAATGTTTATCTTGATTTTTTTCATTGTTGTTCTGAATTTATGAAAAAACTGTATATTTTACAAAAGTATTTTGTTTATGACACCACATAATTAATCTAATATACATAAAATTAAATACGAAATCAGACGTTTGTTCAATTAAATGTAGAGATTCGTTTCTGTTTATTTATTTAACGCATTAAAATAATGAAAATAATCAAAGGGATACACATGTCAAAGATATATACTCACAGACACAAATACTTCCTTTTACAGTACTGCCAAAGTATAACATCACAATTGCCATTCTACAAATAATTCAACACTCCTCACACACCAACACTAAACCAGTCTTTAATTCTGATATACACCAGCACAAAACACGATCACAAAATCAAATACATTTATCGTCATCTACTTACACGACCAAATTTGGAATTAACTCCTCACAATACATTGCACATAAACAATATAACGCATTACCTAGTAATTTAAAACTTCCGGCAACGAACAAAAAAACACTGGCAAAAGCTCTTAAAAGCTATTTCCTTAGCAGTTTCATTAATGACTAACACAATCTTTCTCTGGAACTCCATAATTTACATTATTAATAATTATTTATTTTAATATATTGAAGTGAAACTTCTTTAGGCGCGTAATGGATTTTCGGGGACGGAGTAAAACCGAGTCAGGATCGACACGAAAATGCGGGTACCCCCACCACCGCTCACCGTTCACCGTTCACTGTTTTCAGTAAAAGCAACAAATCATTAGCATGCGCATAAAAGTTTTTATGTGTTTTATTTAAGTACTTTTTTACTCGGTAGTATAATTTTGTTTGGCGCATGCCTTAGCTGTGGTACAGACGTGGACAGGGCTTTCCTGTACCGTCCGTCCGCCGTTCAGTCTGGTTTAGTCGTCCGTCGAGAGCGCTCGCGTCGCGCGCTTTGCCGTTCCATTCGTATTCCAGTATATAAATATTGTTTACTGTCGAGGAAGTTGTTATAAACTTTAAAAAATATGTTTAAAATGCCGTGTAAATATACGTGTTGTGCGTTCAGCTTGCTGCTGCTGGTTTTAGTGAGTAGTGCTGCCTCCAAAAATGTGGATAATTCCGATAGAACCTTCGAGGAAAGCAATTGCAGTAAGGTGAGACAGTTCCTCGAGACCAGGAACATCTCGGCTGTACCGGCTCGAGGCGCAGACGACAAAGGTAAGAAACCGACAAACCAACAGAACCCACATTCATAAATTGTGGTTCATACGGTTTGGTACAGAATTTCAGTGTTAAAAATGAGTAGTGACGAGATATTTAATTGTAATATTGTTATTTATGTAATATTGTATACTTGTGAATAAATTGAAAATTTTTGGAACTATACATTAATCGAACGTCATTCATCTATAAGAAAGTATTAGAAAAAGCAAATCCATGCTTCGTCGTTGAATTATTTAACCTCTAATTTTCAAACTAACCTAAGAGAGAAAATAGAGATGATGAAATGAAAATAGAGAGAGAGGAATACTAGAAGTTTCACTTCTGTCTTGCGTAGGCTTGACACACCCACTTTTTTTTATTTATTTGTCTTATCCTTTCTAATGTTGTCTTTCCCGAAATGAGTTTTATAAACTCACTAGGAATAATACATTATTACTTTGTTATCATTTTGTAATGTAATAAAAAAAAATTAAAAAAATTCTATTCAATTCATTAAAAAAATGTGCACAATACGGTTTTTTGTTGTTGTTTTTTTCCATGAAAAAGCTTTTTTTACATTGTTCAATACGGGAGGCCCTAACGAAAATAATTTTTCTCAGTCATCTTGGGGATGCTGTGCTGAGAGTCTGTTTAACGAAAGAAAGCAGGGAAAGTTCTGAGATGGAAAATGGTAGGTGAGTTAGGTAGAAATCTGGAGGTCGGTGCAATCAGGAGAGACCGATGCATGAAGCCATCTCTGGCTCAAGACCTGGAAAAACCCTACTCCGCGAACGCAAGCACCCCTGCTAAGTCCCCAAACAAAACAACAATCCACTTGGGGTGACTTATGGCAGAGATGTAGGTTATCCAATTAATGTTTCGCGGGGCGGCGGTACCCTCACCCGTCTCCCAAATTGGCATTGGAACGATATTGTGATAGGACAACGATAACGTAGGCAATAAAAAATGTCATCTCATTGAAATTGAATTTACAACAGATTACTATATAAAAAAATCATATTTCCATCAAACAAAAATATTCAAACCAATGGAATAATTAGATTAAAATCATAATATTGATTCTTCCACTAAAGGGCAGATTTTTCAATTATTTAGTTACGACGAATACTTGTGCTTTGGTTAAGTGTGAAAATGCGTACCTAGGAAAAGTTTTATACACCTGATATAAAATATTGCTTACTTTATCGGGATTGTAGGCTATTAATGCATGAATTGAAAGGTAAAAGATGTCCGAACACGTGTTCATAAAAGTCCTAACATTTTTGCATTTCGTAATATATATTATTAACACCAACGCAGGTGGATGAACACAGGTTACGATATTTAAAAAAAATACCAACAGTTTATTAGGAAGCGGTTTGCAGTCCCGTTTTTAACAGAATGACTGATAATTCGACCGTTTGGCATTTCATCTGCTTGTAAAATGGTTTGATGTTCGGTTTTCAGTTTCTAAAATTTGCTGCATCCACTTTATCAGTTGTGATGAAAGGCTTTAAATCACAGTGAAAAAAAAAAACAGATAAACCATAGCTGCAAAAAAATATGCAAATTATTTATGAAAACGGACATGCTAACGACATCTGGCGGAGAAAGAATTGATCCAGCTTGCTTGCAGTAGACACCTGTAATAGTTGGAATTAAATCAAGATTCCAGGACGAAAGCAGAGAGGTCGTAAAATCGTCTAGCACGAGAAAGAAACCCCCTTTTTCTAGGCCTAAAAATAAATATTGAATTTTGTCAACCAATAGATCTGAACAAAGAGCTATAAAATTTTGAGTAACCAATCAGTGAAAAGAGGGGCGTATGTCTACGAAAGACAAAGGAATGAACTATGGACCCGACATTAAAATAGATAATTAACGACATTTCGATTCTCACAGAAATTAGAGGTGAACGCACTTTAGGGTCAACATCGACTTTCAAGGTGACAAACTCCTGAGAATGTTTACAATAACTGAGACATTTATGGGGTATCAAACCATTGAAATCGAGGGCTTTGGAAGTTTTACAAGTTGTAAAGCGCACACACAAAAATGCAATGAAAAAAAATTATAAACGTGATAGTATAAAAAAAAGGACGGGAGAAGCGAAGGAAAGTTACTGGCGGAATTTCAACTGTAGTGCAATTATTTATGATAGAAGTAGGGTGTCGAGTTCGAAAAAATCGTACTAAAGAGAGGAGTGAGTGTTGGAAACAATGGAAATTAATCGTTATCAATTTAAGATGAAACGGACATATTGGTAAATCAATTTTGAATGAAAAATCTCGAAAAAAAATACACATTTTAGAAAAGTGCGGCGACCGAATGGAAGGATAATACAGAGATTTTGAACTGCTACGAAGGTCCTAGGGACGTGAAAATTGAATATCAGAAGAAGACAGTAAAACTAAACATATAGCGATAGATTAAATTCAGGAAACGTAGGCATTTTTCATGATTATCATGGTAGATAGATATTAAAGTTACACAAGATTACAGAGGGATCGAAACAAGATAAAAGGTTGACGGTCTCATGTGTATTTTGGAACATAAACAATCGAAATCCGAACATGATTTTTATTTACGTTAAGGTGATAAGCCATTAGAAAAGCGATTAACTTTAACGTTGGGCTTATGAGATATTTATTTAAAGCAAAAGATATTAAAATTAATAGGTTGGAAATTAAATAAAATTTACGAGTCTAGTACCAAAATTTGGAACGTAAACAGATGTCCAGACGTATAATATATGTGAAATCTTGTAAGTAAGAGATAGGAGATGGGGCGGAGATCAAGTAAGACAATAAAAGTGACAGATATCCCAGAGTCAAATTAGGTATATCTCCCATAGAAGTGTGGAAAAATATATATTAATTAATAATAAATGAAGTATGAAATTTCCCAGGAGACCACACACATCGGGAAAAGTGAAGAAAAGATAAAAGGAAGGGTAAAGAACGGAGATAGGAAATGATCCATGTGGAGAAAAGCGATACAATTCGAATTTATCCGTGAAATTAATAAATACGACTTGGAAAATGAGTAATTATAAGAGTTATGAGAAATGACATAAGAATCAAGAAGAATTTGTGCAAGAAAACGTCGCGGATAAAAATAAAATTCAAAGATAAAGGAAAAACTCAAATCTGCGACATGGAGATAGAAGGTACGGGTGGAAATGGAAAAGCTCATATAGGTGACAATAAAATTAAGTAGAATTTAGACAAATCGAAATTCAAAAATGCGTAGTAAAGATTTCGACATGGATTTAAACAATTTTCGCACGAGATGCATAAAATTGAGATCTATATATATGTTATTGAGGATGGACCTATCGCGAATTGGGAAAAAAAAGGAACGCAAAATCATGAGATTTTAACTACATTTTGTATGAACGGAGGACAAAGAAAGCTTGGGCGACTAACGCGGACTTACCCGATTCGGACCCTATCGATTTAGAGTTGTGAGATAGAAATTGACCACCGCCCAGAGCCGGAAAGCAGAACATCTTATGGAAGCACAATCGATATTGATGGCAGGGATGTTCGGATTTGCGAGTTGGTAAAAGAAGGAATCGATCATCAGAAGAAATTCAGATACGTCTTTTGGAATCTGAGAAGGGTATAAAATGACGGTGCAGACCAGTTTTGGGACAGTCGCGCCGAGGATTTGAAAAGTTGTTACGTGGCATAGTCTATTGGTAAAATTCTAGTGAAATAATCTAAGTGTTAAATTTTGAACAAGTCTAAGTTTAAATTCTGAACAAGTCCCTGGACTTAGAAAGTTTTGTAAAAAGTCTTAAATTCAGTTTCTAAATTCCTTTGAAAACCCTACCAGTGAAGTTTTGTTAAATCAGTTTAATTTGGTTAAACAGTGAAAATAAATATAATTTAAACTCAGTGCTTAAAAGTGTTAAGTGAAGTGCAGAAAGTGATTACGGAATTAAGAATTTAATTAAAATTTAAAAATAATTATTTCATTCAAAGTGAAAACATTCAAATTAAATTTAAGAGTTTGTTATCGTTAAATTAAAGTGGATGTGCTCGTGAATTGATATTTAAAAATAGATTATAATTTTGTTTAAAATTATTAATAGTAAATACTTCATCTTAGGTTAAAAGAAACACAAAAACAAAAAAAAGGATTCGATAATAATAAACGTTTAAACCTTTGTTCTAAAATTAACAGTTAGAAAATTTTTTTAATTTATTAAGAGTCGAGTTAATTAAAAATTTGCACAATTCGGAATAAATTTTCTTATCAATTTATATAAAAAGAAATTTAGAATTAATAAATTGTTCAATTAAAATTCATCGTGCGTATAGCGACAGTGTTAAAAGTGTTTGTCGTTTTAACCGGAATTTTAATCATCAGTCTATCATTTCGAAAAAGAATTTGAAACAGCTATCATTCAAAAGCCTAAACTAGAAAAGTGTTATTAAATCAACGGGTTTTCTGGATTGGGATTTCGTTCGGAAGAAAAATCAATTATCAGCTAATTTATATGATTCAAGCAAGAATAAAATATTAAATAGGAATAAATAGTCGAAAAGATTTATTTTGAAATTAGTTGAAAAATACAATTAATTAGGTAGTTTTCTTCATCAAGGTTGTTGTGTACACCCAACCGGAAATACCTTGACGGGGGTAAGTTTTCCTTTTATAAATAATTTTCAGGTCCCAGGAGACACAGAAGGGCTGTGAAGTGGAAGTATGCCAATTGAATATTAAAGAAAAAAACAACAAAAAGGAATTACACATTGATATATATATATATATATATTGTGTATTTATCTATATAAAAGTAAAGTAAAATATTGTATATAAAGAATATATATATGAGTAATGTAATTATATATATGTATTTTATCTATTAATCGAAGCATCGAAATGGTAGCGATTTTTAATACCTACCCGAGGACATATCTATATTATTGAAAAAAAATGTATTTATTAATATTCAAGACTATGTAGAATCATATATTTTATATTTATTTATTAATATATGTACTCTTTTTTTTAACATATTTTGACAATCGAGATATGTGTACTTATATATTTATATTTTTTCTTCATTTAACCTAGTAAGTTTACTAAATTCGGAAGAATGAAAAATAGTTTAACTTCAATAAAGGAATTAAAAATATTTAAATTAACTATGCACAATAAACGGTATCATAACTGAATCACAAGGAGAGCGCGAGATATTTTAAAATAAACAATCTCACATCTGGGTTAGTGGGTCAGATGAGATGTTTACATTGTTCAATTTGTTGATAAAACAAGGGATCACTGGAGAATTGGGTCAACCGCATAGTTTGGAAACGACCTTGGCCATAATTAGTTAGTCACAAAGGATTTTATTAATTACCCGAAACAGCTGGAAGATGCGTGTTCTCAAATACCTATCAATCACAATCGACAATTGAAAAATCACGGGTTAGTAAGATTTATATTGAATAATTATACGAAACATTTGATTTTTATTGATTGGGTGCTCATACAAAACCCCATCAGTTGCCTGAGACATTTGAGAGTCGAGTACTCTCTAATGTGGCAATCAACTACTTGAAACAATTGGAAAATCACGGGATAGGATGAACAAAAATTAATGTTGAACCCTGGAGGTAAAATTTAAAACAAATACAGTTCATCAATAGGAGGCAGTGGTCGCTCCTATAACAAGACCATTAACCAAATCAAATAGAGATGGCGATTCTCTTAAATAAAAACGTCAAAACCAAACAAACAAAAGCCTGGAGTTCGATAGCTCTCCAAAACAAACTATCAAATAAGACCTTATTCTACTAGTATTTATTAGTATAACCTTATTCTTACGTATATATTCGGTTACCAATCCTAGAGTTTCGCAGAACTCTTCGTGCGAGATCCGAGCTCGGAATGCGAGGTAGATAGCCTCGTATTGCGAGTTATAAACCTTTCCCAAACTGTATGTATACATATATTTATTCGTATGTACTGTTTACTGGAGGATGCGGACCTGCATACAGCTTGCATTTTAGGTCTTCTGGACCACTCTCGCATCTTCTTTTAAACGTGGAATGAGGATTCACGACCCGTAAGTCCACACCAACCGTGAGTATATGATTGTATATAGGACAAAACCGGTTCGCCCTAAGTAAATTGTAGTCCAAGGAGGAGTCGGAATTTGGGGGTATCGGGACTCGAGGGGAAACTTGAAGGCAGTGCATGATGACGTGGAAGGCTTTTTGGGACGCGATAACTTAGGTATCAATCAAAGAGCTGTGTCAAAGGATTGTGCGAATTTCTCGTTGACTCAAGATCATCTCGTTTACTTGCAGGAGGATTTGGAGCCAAATTATGCCAGCAAATGGGCTATTCCGAGTTCGTCAAATATGCAATTAACTAATTACATTAACCTACTAAATCAATCTTTACATGTACCTTATAGCAGCAGAATCATAAAGGAGTGGCGCCACACAGACACAAGAGTTTACCAAAATCAAATTTACTAACAATTAACCATTTGAGTTTATATTTAATCACCTGTTCAAATAAACATGTATAATATCTTTTATCAGCGTTTAACTACGATTTTGTTAGGGTGCAGGGAATCAGAATAATTACAATAGGAAAGTTAGCTCATTCAGGGAATTTATTTAAGTCTAGGTTTGCAATGGAAAGACCAATTAAATTGTGAAACTCAACACCTCGATCAGAACCAAGGGGGTTACCACAAAAATGAAGGTAATTAAAATCCTATATCATAAATCAAAAAATTACACAACGTTTGATGGAATTTAATTACGATATAAATACGGAAATATTTGCGTTCAAGTTCGTAAATAACGTATTAATTAGTTAAGTACATATGTCTATAAAGATATATAGTACAAGAGAGCTTTAAGTAGCTTTCTGTAGATATCAAAGAAAAGGGTCCAATTTTCATGGAGGCTTATGTGTTGTAGGGGAGGAATTTTCCAACCCTGCGAACACATATGCAAAGCCTTAGAAAAAAAAAATTAAATATCGGTCATAGCCAAGAGAGAAGAAAATTTTATATTGTTTTAGACAAAATAAAAGAATTGGAGAAAAGGCAAAAATATTACACAGTCAAGCAAGGTTTACTTTAACTAAATAGATGGCTGACTTTGACAGAGATTTTCAATATTATGGTCTAACTATATCTATCTACCTGTCTGAAGAAAGAATGAAAAAGGAATCACGAATTAATTAAGAATTGCAATCGTAACGTTTATTTGGACAAATTGAATGTTTCCTTATTTGAAATTTAAAAAAAAATTATACTGTTCATAATAATCCGGTTTCCTGATAAATTTTTAGTAATATATTCGTAATTTACTAAGAGTTTTATTATCAGGAAACCTGTTAATTAATTCGTTGAGGCGTGCAATCTCGTTTTTAATTGGATTACCAATAATTTAAAAAGATTCTTAATAAATTATCAATACTTATTTTTACCCGTGTAGGTAGGTATGTTAGTGGGCGCTTACAAATCTTATGGTTTCAGAGGAAATTTAGATTTTGATAAATTGAATAAGAGAGAACTAGAAATATACTCTTTTGGACACCAGAACTGTTCACAGAACTACTATTAGTTATTTAGTAACGTACAAAACACTCGGGGTACATATGGGAAAATGCGTAGGGAATTAAAATTTATAATTTATACAGGTACCTACTTGCAAGTAATTTATCTTCACTTATCACGTCCACTAGCAATAATTATGTCTCATTAAATGAAATGATCTCTTCTCATTGACCTTCAAGTACAGGATCGGTTAAGGTTTGGGCCGTATTAAAATTACCAGCCCGCTGGCGAACACTTACGCCGAACCCTCCTCAAATGTGGAACACTGAAAACTACATCATTAGCGGATTTATTGTGGAACCGGTCCCTTCGGAATCCGAACCCAAGGCCGTGAGACAGCTACGCCACTGTTTAAGGTCGTTTCAATTTACAATATCCAATCACTTGAATACAGCTCCAGAGCAAGTATTCGTTACTCGAAATTAATGCAAATTATAATTATTTTTGCATTCGTACGAAGGCGGTTTTTGTGATGAGGCGCTTAACCCTCCGAAGAGCAGTGTGGCCTGACCAGGCCTTTTGAGTGATTTTTGTTTCATGTTGGCTTTTTGGCAAGCGGTATCAAAATACCATAAAACGCGTCGGGCTGCGTCGAATGGTGCAATTACCGATGAGTTTGCATTTAGTTGGTAGAATAAAAATATTAAGACAAACTTCAAGGACTGTAGTACCACATGACCTGAATAGGGTTTATCAAGGTTTAGGTGGGTATGCGATTCGGATACCAACTAACCTTTCAGAGATCATATTTACACCGGAAAACTTCCAGATGCTGTTTTGAATTTAGTACACAAGTATCGCTATAACGGCCGAACAGTATACTGCGATAACTTTTTATCTCATTCGACTTGGCTAAAATTCTGGTGGAAAAAGGACTTGCCATTTTTGGTACTGTACCCGCAAACAGGGTGTTTTAACGTTAATACGCATAATAATATTTGGAAGATTTTTTTAGCACCGTTTTTGTGAAAAATCACCTCAAGGGCGCTGTACAAATATATATTAATATTCTACAATGATCTATCTTATTACCAACTACAGATTAGTCAAACCATTATGACTAACAGATTGCATCCACCGGTTCGTCGATCACTAATACAAAACTATATGTACAATGTGTTTAATCAATGAACTTGATGCAGCGTTAGAATGTACATATATTGTTATTTATTTATATTTTGTACAGGCAGATAATATACAGGACCATACTTATATGGGAGGTCACTTGAGATTAACACTGTTTATTGTTTATTAGAGAAACTAGCTACTCTCAATTCTTCAACTTAATTGGTGAGTCTTTTGCGGGTTTTAGTTTTTTATATTAGTTATATACACAAATGTGAAGTTGACTTTGAAAGCATAGTAAATTGAGTAATTATCCTGGTTAACAAGCTCCCAGCTCTTTTATAATGGGAACAATTTTTTTTAAGAGATTTAAAAAAACATATTTCAGTTATTAGTATTACTGCGGGAGATTGCTGCATTTTAATGGGCGGTTATCAATTAATTATTATAATTGAAAACAAATACAAAATTTGTAATAATTACATTTATGTATACATCAAAACCCCATATAAATTAATACAACAGAATCAATGAATAACTAAGATATCTAAATGATAAAAAATATTTTTTTATTAATAAAGGTATTAGTATATATTTTTTTAAATTGTTTACTAATAATATTTGATTGACTGTTAGCACTTTTTCTTATTTCTAAAAAAATATAGAACTGTAAACCTATCGTATTTGAATATGCATATTTTAACTCTTTATTTGTCTGTGAGTGTTTTGTTATTTTTTATTATACGTTTATCCTGGCGAAGAAACCATTGGTTTTAAAATAGTCAAACCTTTATGATAAATTGGTTCTTGGTACAAAGTTAATATTATTTGATTATTTTAGCTATTGGTGAAAGTCCAATATGCCATATTAAGTGAGACATATTAATAAAAATTACATGAATTAAACATTTCAAACCCCCAACGTCTTAAATTCTGTGAAATGCATGTTTAAATGTGCATAATGAGTAGAAGAACCAGCGAAGACGTTTTCGGAAGCTTGACCTAAAATTCTTGTATGTATAATTGTTTGGGTTTGACGGCCTCTATAGTCGTGGGATAAGGATCTCGACTAGCAAGCTATGCAACGTATTCACACTATTTCCACACCTGTCTTTATATAAAACCAGTTTGATAGCCTACACCTCTAATATGGCCTAGCCAGACCACTTTTTAATTTTTTTTTTTTATTTGTTAAAATATTTTTTACGTTATAAGTTTTCCAGTAATTTAGGCCTCACTGGGTGGCTTGCCCGTGCTGAGGCCTTCACATTGCCGATCCAAGGGGGTAAAAGTACATTGCCCATCGGAGGGTTAATAATTGCCTCCGCGAAAAAAGCCATCTAGATGGCCATCGTTTAAATTGTATAACGTTTTTTTAACATTATTAAAATTAAAATTAAATTTTAAATTTGATACCTTTGATAAATTTCCATAACAATTGGGCACATAATACATAACATAAACCATTCCAATAACTTTACTTTCCAAAAACTAGTGCACAGATTTGAGTGAGTATTATTACGGAAACATTACTGTATTTAAGTTTTTAATAGAAAACGGAAGAGCTTGAGCAAAACGAGACGAGAATCTGTATGTAAAATTGTATGCAAATTGAATTGGTTATTTACGAAATTCGAACGAGGTGGCCGTAATACTGTAACGCCCTACTTTGCATCCGGAGATGACGGGTTTAAATGTAGTTATTGGATCGGATATGTTAGCAAATTTAATGATAGATATATTGGGCTAATCCGGTTGAACAGCAAGGAAATTAATTAATTGGAAACTACAACTATTATCAGAGTTCAAAATAAAGTAACATTATTATGCATTGTGGGCATATTAACATATTCCGCATTTATCGAACGGAACCAAAGAGCTAATCGATGAGAAAATTACTCATCTCTATTCGTTTCCGATTTGTGTTAACACTCGGTTATTTGTTTCAATATGTATGCATTTCACACATCAGTAATTATTTCTATCGGCTACATTAACTTCGATGACGATTTCAACGAAGAGAGGTGACAAATCCAATTGACTTACCATACCATCGTCTAATGTCCGATCGCAGCGTATAGGTTGTGTGCACCGTGTAATATATAAATAGTACAGGATTTTCCAATAAGAGGTGTTTTTTTGATATTAAATCGTAAAAGATCAATGGTTTCGTTGCTTGTGTGGCACGTAGCGCCGTCTTTTTTAAAGTAAACGTTGTCCAGATCAATACCATCCAATTCCGGCCATAAAAAATCATTAATCATCTCTCGATAGCGCAATCCATTCACCGTAACTATTGCTCCAGCCTCATTTTCGAAAAAGTAAGGTCCAATGACTCCGCTGGACCATAAACCGCACCAAACAGTCACACGTTGAGGAAAGAGAGGCTTTTCAACAATAACTCTTGGGTTTTCCGAGCCCCAGATGCGACAATTTTGCTTGTTGACGAAGCCACCGAGGTGGAAATGGGCCTCATCACTCAAGATGATTTGCATTTGATTCACTCAAGTGAATTTTAATAATTTCAATTCGTTGTTGAAGCGTGTATCGTTCCATTTTTATTAATGGCGTAGTTTCTACTTGTCAAATGTTAAAAAATGACAGCTTCAAAAGTAACATTTACCGAAATAGCGGGCTACTCAAAATAACACCTCTTATTGGAAAACCCTGTATAAACTAAATCTTTTGAAGCTAAAACTGAGGCACTGCATCAACAAGTGTAATTCATTCTGATTCATAGTCACGTATATAGGTGTGTCATTGTTTTTATAATTATTATTGAGTACTTACCTACGTCTCTACTCATTTCATAGGTAGGAACTAACTCCAAATAATAACAATATAATATTACCGATGTAGATTTTTTCGCAATGTGTTAATATATTCCATTTTGAAATTGAATCAAACAAATGCGTAGAATAATTAGCTTAGAGATTTATAGAAATTAATTAGATTCTGGGAGATAAATACTGATTTAGGAAGCAAAACGAGTAGTTACCTAGGGAAACAGTTGGGGCAGTACTAATAATAATGTACCATTGTAGAAAGCAATCACTTTGTGGTTTGCCATATTTAATAAAAATGAAACAATTATTTTCTGTAAAACCACGTGATTTAAATTTATTTATTTTCCGACAGGTTTCGCTTTGGTCACGCATCATCAGGGTATAAATTGGTACTGTGTTAATAGTTTAATTTGTACTCTGATTATGCTCAAGCAAGCGAAACCGGTTGGTAGATAAATTAATTTAAAGATCGTGGTTTTACATAGAATAAGTGAATTATTTTTATTAATTAATATATGGTTTATTAACTGTAATTTATGATAATAAACAATATATTAGGAAGATAACTTTATCCTACGTATATATATTTCGTGTATATTTATATAAATATACAGGAAGTCGTAGATTGTTGATATTCAAAAAAAAAATCACTGTTCAATCAAATTCAACAATATGTATTATTGAAATTTCCAATCCGTTAATTATATCTTCAATTTCACTAACAAAATAAATCTTTTTACATCTTCAATTTATCTTTAAACAAATATAAAATCTTGTTAATGAAGCAATTCAGTTATGTACAATAAATAATGTATATTTCTTAATATTCTCATGTAAAAGCCCCGAAAAAGGGCGTTAATAATAAATAAATAAATCAATAGCGGTTGATCAATAAATTCCCAGTCGCTAATAAAGGGCGTTTTACACGATGCTTATTTAAAATCATTTCCGTGTGGGATGGGAATGCGCGAATAACAAACAGATGTGTCTTATTTTAGTACTGATTTGCGTAAAGTTTGATGAACGACTTTATTTAACATTAGTCTTATCATGGTTTTACTTAACTTTGACGTCCTTACTCTGCGATCGTGAACGTTTATAAGTTCGGTACAGGGAATTTTTTGTCAACGGCAATAGCATAGGTAAATAACAGGATGCTTTCAAGTGATCGATAGTTTTACGTTCAAGATTTTGCCATTTTATGACGATTTAGTACCGTACCGTATTATCTCTTCTCTAATGACAGATAGTTGATCTGTATGAAATCCTAAGCATCAAAATGATCGTGTAAAGCGCAGATTTTTTATTGAAGTTAAACTTCTTTACGCGCGTTATGCAATTTCGAGGACCGGAGTAAAACCAACTCATGACCGTCATCAAAAACCGTGATCATTTCGCTATAGGAGCCTAGCCAATATTATATACCTATTTTCGGTCGCTCTCCAAACTCAGCTTCGCGGTCTAGAGGCAAAGCGCCCGATTGTCGTCGTGAAGAACCGAGGTTCGATCCCCACTTTAACTATTTTTTTTTGCATTTTGATTTTTTAATAATAATGTTTTTTTAAAGTGATAAAATGTTCTCGTGCTGCGACTTTTAGATATTTTGACTATATGATATTTTTTAATAATAATGTTTTTTTAAAGTGATAAAATGTTCTCGTGCTGCGACTTTTAGATATTTTGACTATATGATATTTTGGTCGAATACGTAATAACCGCGGTCTAGAGGCAGAGCGTTCGACACTCGTTATGCAGGACCCGGGTTCGAATCCCATATTTTTATAACTTTTAATTTTTTTTATCAACGATTTGTAATAATGTAGTAAAAAATTAGATAAATTTGTTAATTTAAATTTAATTTACTTTACGGTACCTATATGATATGTTGGTCGAAATATAGCTTACAAATTGAGCCGGTAGAGTCGCTTAGTATTTTGATAAATTATTTTTATTTATCAACGATTTGTAATAATGTAGTAAAAAATTAGATAAATTTATTAATTTACCTTTACTTTAATTTACGGTACCTATATGATATTTTGGTCGAAATATAGCTTACAAATCGAGCCGGTAGAGTCGCTCGGTATTTTGATTAATTATTTTTTTTTATCAACGATTTGTAATAATGTAGTAAAAAATTACATAAATTTGTTAATTTACCTTTAATTTAATTTACGGTACCTATATGATATTTTGGTCAAAATATAGCTTACAAATCGAGCCGGTAGAGTCGCTCGGTATTTTGATTAATTATTTTTATTTTGAATCATTAAAATTACTAATCAAGGCCGATAACGCCGCGTCGCGCGAAATATCTCTCCTCGCAGTCTAGAGGCAGAGCGTTCGGCACTGCAGGACCCGGGTTCGAATCCCATATTTTTATAACTTCTAATTTTTTTTATCAAATGCTTCTTATAAATATGTCAATAGACAGAAAAAAAGAGAGAATGAAATGAAAAGAGAGAGAGAAGAATACTAAAAGTTTCACTTCCGTCGTGCGTAGGCTTGCCACACACTGTATTTTTATCTTATGGGTCCCGATATGGTTTCCATATATGAAATACTGTTAATTTATTAAAAAACAAAAATATTCAAATGAATAAATTCGTCAAATTATTCGTTTTCCTATAATGAACTAATTTAAAGAGCTCCTGACAAAGTATCGGTCAAAATCGAATGTTTTATGAGAACTGCGTAACACGTGTTCATACACATACTGATATTGATATTGGCTTACTGATATTGTCGCATCCCGTCATGATATTTATCGGGAAAAGAACACGTATTCTCGATATATTATATCGTTGGCATGCAGTCACTTTTTTACAGGATCATTTTTCTCCGTGCAGGTATATGGATAGATTATGAACCTCTTGGAGAAAACAACATTGCTAAAGATTTATTTTAAAAACACGCAACGTGTTTCCCGTATGTTTTACTAATTTCTTAATTTGCAATTCGTTTGATGTTTATTGATTACTAATATTGTTACTATCTGTATTATAAATAATCAATCCACTTAAAACCAACCAATCAATGACATTGCTTCATTTCCTGTGAAATGATTTGCCAACTGTCTTGAATAGAACTTGAATGATTTGGCGAAATATTTATATTGTTATCTTTCTGTCAGAAACAAGAATTCGTATGGAGATTGATGGCCTTCTGATCTCTTATTCTGATTATAAACAAACCACTCGCCCTGAAATTATTATTCACTTTCTTTGTATTGTATATACGAGTGTGTTCCGGATTGTTGTTTATTATTTCCCTTCCGTTTCAAAACATCCATTGTTAACTTATACCAAAAAAGACTTTGTTCAGCTTCTCTGATACTTCCACTGAGATATATTAAACTAGGTGATCCCTCGCTAACAAGCCATATCCAATCATAAATGAAATTGGGCCCATCAGGACCGCTCCTATACAGACGCAATTGCAGAAGTCCGTCCCGGGCGCTGACTTGCCAAGCAGCCAAGGCGCTGATAATTTATTTTTGATTAATTCTTGGGAAATGAACAGTTTACATTTTATCAGTTTTAACATGTTTAGTATATAGCAAAAAATAAAACCAATGACGGATTTCCTCCCTATGACTTTGCGTCTAAAATTACAACGTACATACTAAAATGTAGAAGTCATTTTACTGTTCGCTGAAATTTTATTTCAATTAAAATCAAATAAAAAAATAATAGAGACGATGGAGCTAAGCTCAATAGTTCTTGGTATCCGGTAATTGACAGTTACACCAGAGCTAAACGAAGAAAACCACTTTAAATAAAAAATGATACGTTAATGTTAGCTCAGAGGGTTGGAGCTGGCAACACGGTATCACAACCTCATACATAAGCTCACATTTTAACACAACCTCAAATTACACATCTGCTCTGATGATGGACACTGCAATGCTGTCCGAAACGTTGGCTAAAGAAGGAGTTAGCACAACACGGCATAACACCCCAAAAACAAATAACAAAAAAAAAACCTTATGCTTGCTGTCACTGGTTACAAATAACAAGTGGTTATATGTCCCTGGTGCACGTTCCGTCTCGTTTTTCGCATTCCAGCGGCATTGGACAGTCGAGACGTATCGTGTACTACGTGACATGTTAAGAACTAGTGGCGGCATGTCATATTTTAAGAGTGCATTTTCCGTGGAGTCGATGAAATTAAACTAAAGGCCTTAAGAGGGCACTAAAAGAATAATAAATTGCACCCTGTTTAACTCGGTAACACTTGTATGACCACCACAACAGGTTTGCATTAATTGTTGCAATGAATCAATAACAATGCCAATATCAAAAAACTTTTAGAGGGTTCACCTATTCAAGCAGAGTATTAGAACGTTTCTTAACCTTCGCACACAGAATATAAGTTTAAATACTCCTTCCTCTCACTACAGACCCTCCGTGTCTTCATCTATATGCTTTACTCTACTATAAACAAAAAGGTATTACTTACTGTTGTTTAGTATTGTATTTAGATTAACTGCTAACTACGTAATATAATGGGTAGTCTGGTAGTTACTAGGTAACTCCGTATGCTGAAGATTGCCTTCCGTGTGAACATTCCCTGAATGCTAATTGGTTCCCATGAGTGGGTAAAGCAAGTACTGTAAGCATTATACCAAACTGGACTGTTACAGTATCAACTAAAATAATCATTATTTAAATGGATAGCTACAATAAACTAGCACATTGCAATCAACAGCAAATTGAACAACTAAAGACTAATATTATACTAACCATAAATTAATATCGACAATCAGTACATACTCATGTGTCAAAATTAACATGGTTAACTTAGTATTGTGAGAAATAATCATTTATTGTATATTGTACAGACTGCAGACCCGTGAAATAAATAAAAACACTCGGGTTAGTTTGTATTCTTAACAAATCAGGTCCAATTTAAAAAATACTATCTACGTTGTAAAATATTTTTTCTGTTAAAATATTATATTATTGGTACTCATCACTTGTCTGAATTCTTCACACCAACTTTGAAAATGACACTTAAATTCAAATTAAAAGTCGAGTTAATTGAACCAGTTTTCAGGCAGGAATAACTAACGCACAGCACAGACAACTGAAATCAGTATGTTAGTGATATTTGTAATGTGATTACTTGATATTTTGTTCGTAAAAATGAACTATAATGCTTTTAAAGAGTTCATACTTGGCCAGTATTGCGTTTTCCATCAATAATAGCATCAATATATTAGTCTGTATGAATAATTAGGTTTATTTTTTACCATCCTGTACAACAATCTTTTATGAAATTCTCATAAGAGTTCGTGTTAGGACGCATTAGAACCGGCACATCAATTAAAAAAATTACCTACCTTGCATAAAAAACTATTATTATTTGATCGTTGGTTAAGGCATTTTTCATTACTTAAGTGTGCGAATGTCTGATAATAATTGTTTATTTGCTTGTTTTTAGAATAAGTGAAAAAAATGAACGGTGTTAATTACTAAAATTATTTTATTTTATTTCTTCGAAAAATGCGATTATAACATTATCTTTCTCCAGTTTCCTCCTGGCCAGATGAAGGCCTTATGCTAAATAAATATCTCTTATTGGGAACAAAACAATTCTACCCGGCTCCACACGATTTTCCATGCGATATTTGTCAATTCTTTATTTTATCCCCTGAGCAGTTGAAAAGATGGTTCAACGGATGTGGCATATTGCATTAGTTTTAACAGTTAATGTTATATTTAGAGGCTGCATAGTTCATGATGGAAATAACGTCGCTACTTGAAAAATATTTAAGTTACCTAGAAATTTCAGACAGTATAATTTTCGTGTCATTGGAGCCACTCAGATTCGTATGAGTAGTAATAGTTAAAACACAGCAAAAGGTTTCGTCAAGTTACGTAAATCAAAAACAATAACAAACAACAATTGATTGCAGGTAATATTAAGATAAATCTATGAATGCGCCCGTGTTATTTATTTATTTATTTATTTTTCATGTTCTCCGTAAAAACGGTTATTCACCAATACATTATGGAGAAGATTACAAATTGGACAAAAAGTATAGCAAAACACATAAAAAGGTCAGTTTCACTACTTTGTGACATACGTCAAAAGATAATTGTTAAACTGCCTGTAGGTTACGTTAAAAATGTCGATGGTCAATGCAGACTCGTTGAGCAGTTCAGTCGCTCTGTTGACTGGGGCGTTCTGATAGGCAGAAGTCCTCGCTTTTGGAGCATAAAAAAGGGTATGGGACCTTCCACGAGTATACTTGTCTGGGACATATAAGTTAATCTCTTTCAAAATAGGTGGATTATGTATAGTTCCAGAGATTATCTTAAAAAAATGTTTTCCTAAAAATATTTTTCGGCGGGCTTCTAATGTATTAAGATCGAGCATTCCTGCTAAGAATAAGGATGGATACAGGAAAGGGTAGTACATATATTCCCTCATATATAGGTAACGCATGAATCTCTTTTGTACTTTTTCTATTTCGAGAATATGGTTTTGCTCAGAAGGGGCCCAAATAATGGAGCTATATTCCAAGATACTGCGAACAAGTGCTTCATACGTTCTTCGGATTGCGATTCCGTTGGTAAATGATCTTGAATTACGAAGAACAAATCCAAGCATTTTGTTGGCACGGGAGACAATATCAGATATATGGGATTTGAAAGAGAGATTTGCTTCAAAAATTACGCCAAGGTCTCGAATCTCATTTTTACGTGTTAATTCATGTTTATTAATGTGGTAGGGGAACAGGAATGTATCTTTGGACCTTGTAAATGTAACGACACTGCATTTCTGAATACTGAAGGGTAAGTTGTTCAGTTCCGACCATTTGACAAGAGAATCAAGATCGTTCTGCAGAAGAATGGAATCGATGTAACTTTTGATTGCTTTGAAAAGTTTTATATCGTCAGCAAAAAGGAGATATTTTGAGTGGTTTATAGTGTTGCCAATGTCATTGATGAATAAGAGAAAGAGAAGGGGTCCTAGATTCGATCCCTGGGGAATCCCGGAGTTAGTTTTGTATTCGTGAGAGATATGGTGTCCGTAACTGACATACTGACGACGATTGCGTAAGTAGCTAGCCACAAAAGCGAGGAAATTCTGAGAGAATCCGATGTCACTTAATTTTTTTAATAAAATATCATGGTCGACTTTATCAAATGCTTTCTCGAAGTCTGTATAAATCACATCAACAGGTACAAAATTTTCAAATGAATTATTAATATAGGTAATGAGATTCATAAGATTCGTTGAAGGTGACAGTGTGGGACGAAATCCGTGCTGATTTTCGGTGAGTGCGTGTTTTGTTTGGTTATATATCTGTGAATAAATTATGGTTTCTAAAAGTTTTGCGGGTGCTGACAACACAGCTACAGGTCTGTAATTATCTATTTCTGACTTTTTTCCTTTTTTATGTATAGGCGTTACTTTCGTTAGTTTCCACATTTCCGGAAATATATTTTTGCGAAGTGATAGGTTAAAAATATGTTTTAGAGGTTGAACAAAATAACTTGCATATCTTTTGAGGATTATAGGTGGAATACAATCTGGGCCGACGGAGTATTTAGGTTTTAGCTTATGGAAAGCTGTAATAATATCGTCATCGTTAATTTCATGAATTTGTACAGGTAAAGAGTTAAATGACGATGAAGCTATAGAGGATATGTCAAGTTTGGGGATATTGTCGCTAAATACTGATTGAAAATAGTGTGCGAAACCTGCGGCGATCTCAGACGATCCATCATATTTATTGTCTTTGTAGTCCATGTGGTTAAGTTTGTCACAGCCGCGGCGTTTATCGTTAGTGTAAGACCAAAATCGAGTTGGGTCTGTTATTATACTGTTCTCGGCCTCACGTGTAAAGCCAGTGTAGGCCTGACCAATTAACCGTTTGATTGATTTTCGCAAAGTTTTAAAGTTAGCTAAGGCATGTTCGGATTTTGTTTTTTTCCAAAGATAGTGCATTTTAGTTTTTTCTCGTATGAGGTGAATGATTTCCCCATTAAACCATTTCGGATATTGTCTAACATCTTTGAGCATACGTGTAGATCTTTTCTTAAAACAAATGTTGAAAATATTATTGAGCTGTTCATAAAACATTTCGACAGCTAGATTTACGTCAAGGCAATCGTAATGATTCCAGTGATGTTGTTCTAAGGCATTCTTAAGTGTGTTATCTGAGCTTTCGTGGAAAATCCAACCCATGTTTATGTCTGGAGGCAATGTGTCTGTTTGTATATGTGATTGAGTTGTGTAATCGAATGTGAATGAAAGTGAAGGGTGATGAATATCCTCTCTGACTAATGGGGAGTTATGGCGGCAGATAACAGCATTTTTAGAATTTACATTACTTAATACTAGGTCTAACATGTGTGCATTTATGTTATAAACAGTGTTGAATTGTGTTAAATTATAAAAAGAACAAAAGTAATCGAAAACGTCAATTGGGTTTTTCCCTGAGGGAAAGTTAAAATCACCGAAAATAATTGTTCGCGCAATATATATGGGATTGTTAGGTATGCATCCACAGGCTTAAAGGACAAGTGTAATGTCAATACCAAATCCTGCAAATGTCCTACCTACCTTTTTACCCATCCCAAAATGTCACCATATTAAAAATATTGTTGCGACACATGTAAAATCTGACAAGTGGTGTCAGTTGCTTATCAGAGTTCGGAGTGATAATTAATATCAGACAGGGCGAATATACATATATTTTGTGAAGTGAAATCAACTAATACTCCTGGAGACGTGTGATAGTCATCAACGGGTGAGTCCATCTTTCCTGCATTCCAATCTGGGCTTATCTTGTGCTCCAGAAGCCCAGATTTATACCTTTGATTATTGCACTGTCCATCGGGTTTGTCGGATGCATATATCGTCCCATACCTATCATTCGGAGTAGTTTGGGACTGGTCCTTTGGGCGTGTGGCATAGGGCCTCATAGAGCCTCTGCACCACCTTTAAAATATAGTGGAGTCGCAGCTTCGCGACACCATTTTTGGTTCTTTCGAGCCGGATTACCAACGGGGTATTTAAAATTAACATATTTAAAGTTATAAATAAATATTATTTCCTCTTTATACTTTGTTAATTTGTATGTACTAGGTTGCATTTGTAATTATTGTTGTGTTTAAATTCCTACATACAATTAATCATGGCGACTAGCGATAGTACTCAGGATATTAAAATCAAGTTAGTAGAATCGAAGATTAATTTGATGCATAATCGTGTTAATGAATTATACGAGAAAGCGAAAAGTATTGCGGACAGGGAGACGAGAAGTTCGGAGGATTTTCTTAAACAAACGGTTAATATAGCTACATATTATGCACAATTTAACACATTTTGTGATGAATTTCATACACTTCAGTTGAAAAAGGATTCAAATTACAATATGAATTTCGATTTATGGAGTAAATTCGAAAATAAGTACTGTTTTGTAGTTTCTATACGCGAAAGCATTATAGCAAAGCAAGATTCATCACGTGATCGACAGAAGTTAAATAATTCACCATTAATTAAACTCCCACCGATCGAGATGCCATCGTTCGATGGTAATCAAGAGAATTGGTCGATATTTTATGAGGCTTTTAAATTAAACATTCACTCAAATGAAAATTTGAATACATCGCAGAAGATGCAATATCTGATAGGGAAACTCCAAGGAAAGGCGTTATCAGTTTTTGCGGGAATACTTCCGAACGAACAAAATTATTTTTTAATTTGGGAAGCTCTCGAAAAGAAATATCAGGACAAACGCGTGCTAGGTACCTTTTATCTGAACAATATTTTGAATTTAAAATTATTGGCACCTAGTAACCCAAATGAGTTAAATAATTTTATTGAACGGTTTGCGTCTTCCATAGCTGCACTCAAGGAATTAGGTATTGATGACCTAACCGATTTTATAATATTACATGTTGCACTGAAAAAATTAGATATACAGTTGGTGCAAAATTTCGAAATGTCTATACGGGAGAAAGCTATACCTACATATACCGATTTAATAGAATACATTCGGTCGCATGTTAAAATCCTAGAACGAACTGGGCAAAATGATAATAAAGTTGTTAATAATAAAAACAAAGTTACGCATTCATTCGCTGTGGTCGAACCGAAGTCAAGTAATAATAATCGTAACAGGTGTCGGAAATGTAATCATTCTGATCATGTTGAATTGTTTAAATGTGAACAATTTAACGAATTAAGACCAAATGCTCGCTTTCAGTTTGTGAAATTAAATAATTTATGTGTAAACTGCTTAAGCGATAAACATAAAACTGTGAAATGTCCATCTAAATCGGATTGTAGAATTTGTAAAAAACGACATCACACCGCTCTGCATTTTGAGAGCACGGTGAATACTGAAAGTCAATCGAAAAACGAAGCCATTACATTAATAGCGCGTAATAATAAACATTATAATAATTTTTCTGCGGGTAATATAGCTACGAATGTACTACTGTCAACCGCGCAGTTATTTGCTTATGACAATAAAAATAATCAAGTAACCGTAAGGTGTTTAATTGATTGCGCCTCGCAACAAAATTTAATCAGTTTAAACACTTGTAATGAATTAAATCTTAAAATAATTCCTTTAAATAATTCAGTAGTTAAAAGTGTTGGTTCAGTAGAGACACCAATATTGGGACACGTTGCGTTAAAAATTAAATCCCGCGTTTCAGAAGATACTTATAAAATTAGTCTATTAGTTGTCGATAAAATAACTGATAAGCTTCCTACACAACATGTTGACACAAAGTCATGTGAGCATTTAGTGGGTTTAAACTTAGCGGATGAATCCTGGAACGTTCCATCCGATGTTGATATCTTATTAGGTGCACAGTTATTTCCATATATTCTGCTGGGGAATAAGGTTTTATCTAAACATAATACGAATGCACCACCGGCTATACAGACAGTATTCGGGTATATTGTAATGGGTGAAATACCTACGTGTACGCCGGAGGTTTCGTGGACGTTCGGCCCCATAACCAATGTAGATTTATATAATGCGTTATCCAAGTTTTGGACGATGGAAGACATGCCTATTAAGTCGTTGATGAGTGCTGAAGATGCAGAATGTGAGAAAATGTACCTCGAGTCAGTCCAACGGGATGAATCGGGAAGGTATATTGTATCTTTACCGTTTAAGATAGATCCTAATAATTTAGGTGATTCGCGCCGTGTCGCGCAGCGTCGATATGAATATTTAGAACGGAAATTTAATACGTCGCCAGAATTGCATTGCAGTTATAATGAAGTAGTTTCTGAATATCTGGAAAAGGGATATATGAGGGTTGAAGTTCCGTCTTCATCTAATATTGATGAGGGATATTTCATTCCTCATCATGCAGTAATCCGTAAAGATAAATCAACAACTAAAACTCGTGTTGTATTAGACGCAAGTACAAAGACCAGTTCAGGGTTGTCACTTAATGATATTTTGTATACAGGTCCAAATTTGCAATCTAATTTATTTACACTTTTAATTAAATTTCGCTTATTCGCTGTAGCATTAACCGCAGATGTTAAGCAAATGTATCTACGTATAATGGTAACGGAAAGCCATCGAAAATATCAAAAAATTCTTTATAGATTTCACAAAGATGAACAAATTGGAGTTTATCAATTTAATTCACTCGCGTTTGGTTTGAACTGTTCACCATTTCTAGCAATGCGAACTATACGGCAGCTAGCGAGCGATGAAAGAAATCGTTATCCGAAAGCGGCGGAAGTTGCAATTAATGATTTATATATGGACGATTTTGTATATTCTGTAAATACTATAAGTGAAGGCATCATTTTGGCTACAGATTTAATGGCGATGTTCAAGTGTGGAGGATTTGAATTAGTCAAATGGTCGAGTAATTCTCCTCATTTATTGGCCCAATTACCAGAGTCGCACCGCGCGACAATGGATTTTTCGGATAAATGTAGCATTTTAGGATTAAAATGGGATCCAATATCTGATTGTTTTCAATTTATGATATGTCCGACGGAGGAAAAAACTATATGTAAAAGATCAATCCTTTCCACAATAGCTCGTTTATTCGATGTATTAGGTTTGGTTGCTCCGGTAATTTTATATGCCAAATTACTTTTACAAGAGCTGTGGTTAGAGAAAGTAGGATGGGACGAGGAACTACCCCAAAGTATTGTTAATAGATATGTCAAATTCAAGGAAGAATTACCGATGCTTTCTAATTTAAATTTACCTCGATATTTGGGAGTAAAGGAGGACTGCACGATAAATATTATCGCCTTCGCAGATGCGAGTATGAAAGCGTACGGTTGTGTAATATACCTTCATGTAACGGATAAGGGTGGCAACACTACAATGAATTTGATATGTTCTAAATCCAAGGTGGCCCCTCTGAAAACAGTGTCGCTCGCTCGATTGGAATTATGCGCTGCGCTTATTTTATCTAGACTCGTTAGATCTATTATAGATACTTATAGAAATCTCGTTTCGATAAACGATATATTTGCTTTTTCAGATTCAAAAATAGCACTTTCTTGGATTCACTCGTCCCCGCACCGGTGGCAAACTTTTGTAGCTAATCGAGTTAGTGAAATTCAGGAAAATTTACCCGCGAAACATTTTTATCACATAGATGGCGTTACCAATCCTAGTGATTGTTTATCACGAGGACTACTGCCTGCTCAGCTGGTCGATCATTCTCTTTGGTGGCACGGTCCGCCCTGGGCTGCGAACCCAGTATCCGAGTGGCCTGTCGAAAGATTTTCCCCCTCACGAGAGGAGGAGAATACTTTGGAATTGAAAAAATCGCATACATTTACGATAACGTCAATAGAGGAAAATTCTCCGATATATAATCTCGCTTTAAAAATTTCCTCATGGCCAAAACTGCTGAGAATTGTGGTATATATTTTACGATTTATGCGAAAGTTATCACGCTCAACAGTTATAAGTTCCACGGAATTAAACATTGCTGAAATGAATGTATTAAAAGCTTTACAGAATAGGTATTTTAGTGCCGATATACAATTAATACAGAGGGATAAATTATGCTCACCTTCAATCCGAAAACTAAACCCGTTCTTAGATCATAATGGCTTGTTACGTATAGGTGGTAGATTAACAAACGCGAATATACCTTTTGAAAACAAACATCCAGTACTTTTGCCAAGACAGGATCATATTGTCGATATAATTATAGACTTTCACCATCGTGTGAATTGTCATACTGGTGCACATCTCCTTATGTCAATAATTAGACAGCGTTATTGGATCTTATCGGGGAGAAATCTAATACGCAAAAGAGTACATGCTTGTAATTTCTGTTTTAAAACTGCACCTTCTAATATTATACCGCTAATGGCAGATTTACCTACAGCTAGAGTTCAGGAAGCAAAGGCATTTACACATACGGGTGTAGATTTTGCCGGACCAATAAATATAACCCTTTCTAGGCGTCGTGGGGTAAAAAGTCAAAAGGCATATATATGTCTATTTATTTGTTTAACAACGAAGGCTATACATATGGAAGTGGTATCAGATCTAAGCACGGACAATTTTTTAAACGCATTTAAGCGTTTTCTATCCAGACGCGGACCGGTTTCATGTATGTACAGTGACAATGCGACAAATTTCATAGGCGCAAAGAATTGTCTGGATGACTTATATAATTTTTTAGAGGCAAATTCAACTAAAGAAGTTCTTCGCAATGAATTTAACATTCGGAGAATTGAATGGAAGACGATTCCACCCCGCGCTCCTCACTTTGGAGGATTATGGGAGTCAAATATTAAATGCATTAAATCGCATCTGTATAGGGTTGTGGGTACTCAACTTTTATGTTATGAAGAGCTTCTCACAGTTCTGACACAAATAGAGGCTGTACTTAATTCACGGCCATTATGTTTATTAAGCAGTTCTCATTATCCAGAAGCTCTTACTCCGGCTCATTTTCTGATGTCTACCCCGATTCAGCATCTACCTGCTTATGATTTGACTAATGAACGCATTAGTCTACTGAAAAGGAAAGAGCTTTTGGACCACCTCGTTCAATCTTATTGGAAGAAGTGGCATATAGAGTATCTTCACTCTCTGCAGATGAGAAAAAAATGGAATAGTCCCGCGAATAACATTCTAGTAGGTACCATAGTATTGGTGCATCAAGAGGATGCGCCTCCACTTTATTGGCCGGTGGGTGTTGTTGAGGAGGTGTTCCCTGGTAAAGACGGAGTGGTTCGTCTCGCACGCGTAAGGACCCCTTCCGGGAACTTTAAACGACCAGTCGTAAAATTGTGTCCTTTGCCTACACAATAATTATTATTTCTTTATTTCATTATTTTATAAATTTTCGTTTTAACTTTGCAATATTAATAGCGTATTGATAAGAATATTTATATTTCATCTTTCGTTTTACATTTAACTTTTTACTTTATTTGAAAGTACTTAAAATTTCGGAAGGTACTTTCAACGCCGGGAGAATGTTCGCGCAATATATATGGGATTGTTAGGTATGCATCCACAGGCTTAAAGGACAAGTGTAATGTCAATACCAAATCCTGCAAATGTCCTACCTACCTTTTTACCCATCCCAAAATGTCACCATATTAAAAATATTGTTGCGACACATGTAAAATCTGACAAGTGGTGTCAGTTGCTTATCAGAGTTCGGAGTGATAATTAATATCAGACAGGGCGAATATACATATATTTTGTGAAGTGAAATCAACTAATACTCCTGGAGACGTGTGATAGTCATCAACGGGTGAGTCCATCTTTCCTGCATTCCAATCTGGGCTTATCTTGTGCTCCAGAAGCCCAGATTTATACCTTTGATTATTGCACTGTCCATCGGGTTTGTCGGATGCATATATCGTCCCATACCTATCATTCGGAGTAGTTTGGGACTGGTCCTTTGGGCGTGTGGCATAGGGCCTCATAGAGCCTCTGCACCACCTTTAAAATATAGTGGAGTCGCAGCTTCGCGACACCAATAATAATATTTTTTGATTGTAACTTTACACTTTCACGTATAGTTTTGTCGTAAAATAATTGATACTGTTCAGATGTTGTATTTGGAGGAAAATATACAACACATATATAAATGATGACATTTCTATGCGATACTTTCACCCACAAGTCTTCACCTTGGGTTTCTATGCAGTCCATTCTTTCCGCGTGTGAGTGGCTGTCAGCTCGGAGGGCTAGGAGAGTCCCTCCTCCGCGACTGCCTCTATCCTTCCTGTAGACGTGGTATAGGTTTTCGAATAGCTCCGACGAAAAGGTGCTTGAAGTTAGCCAAGTTTCGGTAAGAGCAATCAGAAGTGGTTTCTGGCACATTACGTTTGTCATGAAGTCGATAATTTTATTATTCAGACTTCGAACGTTCTGGTATACTCCACTAATGTCTATCTTTTTCGGACGTCGTATCGACCGTCCTAGTTTGGGGTCGTGGTCTCCGAAATGACCATTCGTTGAAGGCCACGTTTTCAGGCCAGATCGTGGGGTCCAGGAAAAAGTGGAAGTAATTTTCCGGTATGCCTATTTTGAAGGCAGCATAACGTTCATGCCTCGTAACCAGTTTTTCGACAGTGTAAATTAAATCCGGCTTCTTCTTTTTTAAGAATGAAGATATATTTTCTTCTGTGGTATTCGGGTGAAACATGAATACATGTAGATGTAGGTTTTTGGGAATAGTGACCAAGCTGTCGTCGATAGACCCTGTCCCTTTACAGATTGGCCGAGATCGTCGTCTACCGTTGACGAGGGCATCGCTATACGATGTTATTGGCTGGGTTGGCAGCTTGGGCACAACAGGCTGTATTGTACTCTGTGGTTGTGGAGGAGAAGACGCCGCTGCAGCAGATGTGGAAGCGGAATGTAGATCTTCCTCCGGTTTTCCTTTTTTAGCAGTGGATCTTGTAGTCATTTTGCGGGTAGTGAGCGGCTGGACGCCGCTAACGGGAAGGTGAGTCTGGCCGGCTAGAGCGGCTAAGGTAATAGCAGGAGCGGGGGCGAGGCCGGGGGGCCCGGGCGGTGGAGGTATCCCAGACGGCTGCTTAGTGATATCGCCGTACGCTGAGCGCACACACACATTTAAGTCTGGCGCCGGCGCTAGTACCTGGGGAGTACCTGCAGTTACGTTGTACGAGTACTTGCATGAAGGGCACACAATTTTAGCACTACCGTCACTTAAAATTGAACGAATCGTGGTCAGTTCGCTACCGAAACCCTCGATTTTGCCACTCAAAACATCGACCGTTTTAATCAAGGACTGAATGATATCACCAAACTCTTCCATTTTGTAAATAGACTAGAACGAACGATTAAAATGAATACTATCGAGAGCCGATGACAGAAGACGTGCGTCGCGTGTTGCGTGCGTATTGACACTTTTTATTGTTATGACAATAGGCCGTATCTATAGATGCATTTTGGCTTGACAGCGCTCAATCAATTGCATTCGACGAGTTATATCGTATGAACCATAGGCGTATTTGATAAGAACTTACTTTTATTTGTTCATTGTGTTTAATTCCCTAGGAATTGACGATGGCATAATGCCGTAACTGCAACAAGAAAATTTCTACAATGACAGAAGATTACAACTTAAAAAACAGCGTTCTCTCAGTACAACCCCACAAATACGCTGTTTTCCCAATATAACGCCGTTGCCGTACGAGAGACAGGATGTTTACAGGATGAGTTACAGCGTATTGGCCTCGCGTATCGGCGGCTATCCGTGCCACGTGTACGTCGCGTGATGTGTCAATACGCTGTATCTCCACAAAGCTGGTTTTGAGATACACGACTTTAAACTTTTTTGGACACTTTGTTATTTTCCTCGCAAACTAATAGTTTTAAAAAACATGATACATTTCAATATTTCTTTACGTTGAAATAAGGTTCAATCTAATCTTTCACTAAATATGAATTGGTACTGCTCTTTTTTTGCAGCAACAAAATATCCAAAAAAGTTTAAAGTTTATTTTATCTAAAAAATAGCTTTTTGGAGATACAGCATATTGCCATTACACAGAAGAATGGGTGTAGGGATTCAACGTCGCATTCCAAACATAGTCATGAAGGGCCATGGGCTCGCGAAGGTCAGATCGGATTGCGCTTTTTCCTACAGAGATGGTAAATGTGTAAATAAAGATTATTGTCAATGTGTCGTGATCGGATGACATTGTGAACAATAAATAATAACATGTTGCAGACTCACGACGTAGACTTAATCCCATAAAACAAGGAAAGGTACTTCCGGAATAAAAATACGCGAATATGTATTATATAGATTTCTATGACAAGGTGACTATGCATTTCAGGGAACAATACAGTTTTAATTTGCATTAATTACTATTTAAATTATTGCTCTTCGAGTTATTCGTCGTCTTTTGTGGATAGTGTAAAGCAGCGATTCTTAACCTCGGGTCGCGACCCAAATTTGGGTCGCGAGAGGTTTTGGGTTGGGTCGCGGAAATCGCGTATTGATATCCCGATCGATGTCACTAAACTAGTATAGTCACAATTATTGCTACTCTCAGAACAAGGACATCTATTGTTCACAATCGCGACATGTTAGTTCTGTTTTAATGGGCGGAAGGGCGCGGGGCGCAAAGCGAGGATTGCGCGCCATCGCCACCGCTCGGCTCACGCAGTCGGCATCGCTCGGTTCGGCTCGGTCACCACCCGCGCCGCCCGCCGCACCGCGCTGGTCGGTCGGTCTCGTCTCATCTCGGTCAGTTTGCTAGCGAGTTTGTTTACGATTGCACGCTCGTTCTCATACTGTTTTACGTGAATAACGTTTATACTTGACTACAATACACTCTTTGTTGACAACTACAAAGTGCTACAAAATTGTGATAATCAATTGTGGAAGATTAAAAGTGCAACTCGCGATTGCTGTTATCGAAAGAAGGTAAAATATTTTTTTCCAATAAATGACATTGTTAGCCTACAATTCGCCGATGAACGAATAGAATAGTATATTTCTATAATTTGTCGTTTTGTTTCAGTAAGTCTTTCGAATTGTGGACAGTCATGGCGAAACGGATGTTAACATACAAGCAAGAATTTTTAGCCTTAGGATTTATTGAAATAAAAGATCGCTCTGGTGTGCCACGTCCACAATGCGTGGTTTGTACGCAACTTCTTTCAAATGAATCGCTAAAAATAAACAAATTGAAGAGACATCTCGAAAAAGTCCATCCAACGTACGCAAATAAACCGCTTGCTTTTTGGAAAGAAAAAGAAACACAAACAAAGCGCATGAGACTTGATGCACCATCAAGTTCAGCAACAGTTTCGTTAGAAAAAACTACCTACGCTTCTTTCGAAGTAGCTTTAAAAGTAGCTCAATGTAAAAAACCCCATAGTATTGCTGAGCAGTTGATTAAACCAGCTGCAATAGCCATGGCAAGAACTGTCTGTGGAGATGAAATTGCGAAGAAGCTGGAAATGGTGCCAATTTCAAACGATACTGTGAAAAAGAGAATAGATTTAATGTCATCAGATATTTTAGAACAATTAATAACGGATCTCAAAAAAGCCATCAAATTTTCAATTCAAATCGACGAATCAGTTGATATTGAAGATTTCCCACAGCTGTTGGTGTACGTAAGATACAGAACTCCACAAAATTTCAATGAAGAGTTCCTGCTTTGTGAAAAGCTCTCTGAAACTACAACTGGGGCTGATATATTTCTTTTAATAGACAAGTTCTTTGTGGAACACCAATTACTGTGGGACAATTGTCTCGCAGTCTGTACAGATGGAGCACCGGCAATGATAGGGAGTCGCATCGGGTTTTGTGCCAAAGTCAAGGAACGAAATCCAGAGGTTGTTTTAATACACTGCTTTTTACATCGAGAAAACTTGGCTACACGTGATATGCAGCCAGATCTACATCAGGTGTTACAGGACGTAATACAAATTATAAATTTCATAAAGGCACGCGCTATGAACTCTCGGATATTTCGACTGATGTGCGAAGAAATGGGTTCAGAACACCAGAATTTATTATACCATTCGGATATTCGCTGGCTATCCCGCGGAAAGATTCTAGCTAGAGTTCTTTCTCTTAAAACAGAAATAGAAATATTTTTGACAGATAAAAGACACGAATGTGCTGATCGCTTCAGTGACAACAAATGGATGGCTAAATTGGCATATTTGGGTGATATTTTCCACCACTTGAATCAGTTGAACACAGAAATGCAAGGTCAAAATCGCACTGTAGTAGACATTTATGAAAAAATTACTGTTTTTAAAAACAAAACAAAACTTTGGCAAAATAAAATTGCTCAATGTCAATTGGCAGCGTTTCCAACATTAAACTTGTTTTTGGAAGATCTTAATCTTAATGGCAACCGTATTTTCGTGGAGACCATGCCTATTTTTTTAGAACATTTGAGAAGACTTGAAAATGAAATGGAAAGATATATTCCACAAAATGTCCATATCGTGAAATACAGTTGGGTAAGAAATCCATTTGAAGTAGATGTAATGGGCGTTGAAAACGATTCAGCTGGATTACAAGAAGAATTGCTCGAAATGCAAGGTGATGCACTTTTAAAAGAGAGATTTGCCAGAACGAGTCTCACAAAATTTTGGGCACAATTATCTGGGAAGCCTGTTCTGAGCAATGAAGCTGAAAAAGCCCTGCTACCTTTCCCAACTACTTATTTATGTGAAGCAGGATTTTCATGCCTTGCTGTTATGAAGAATAAGTACAGGAATAGGTTGGATCCTCAGCATGACATGCGGTGTGCACTTTCTATAAACATAACTCCACGTATACATGATCTTTGTTCAAAAATACAACACCAGGGTAGTCACTGATTATTTTGCTGTAAATTTTTTAACTGTTTTAATGCTGGTCTGATTTTAATACAGAACATTTAAATAAATTTGTTTATTTCTAATTTTACCAATACATCGTATAAATTTTATAGTATAAAATTACATAACCTGTCAATGGAAAAAAAATAAAAAATTAGATTAGGGTCGCGTACTTCAAATATATTCGTACCTTGGGTCGCCAGCCAAAAAGGTTAAGAACCACTGGTGTAAAGTGAAGCCTTTCAAATATCGTTTTTTAAAACGTCGATGCACTTTCAAGATGACACGTCAGCGTAACTGTTATAGTATTTCAGTTATTTACACATTTCTCTGTGGAAAAACCGCTCTAAATCACTCTTATTCGTAAAATGGTGAAAGTCGTTATGGCATTATATATAAAATGACTCCATACGGAGGAACAATATTCAATAGAGCGGACTAGCGTATAGTAAAGGAGAAGGTAGGTTTCAGGGTTTTGAAATACACGGCTGTTTCTGATAACAAAGTCTACACTAAGGAAGGGTTGTTTCGGAGAATTCGAACAATTCATCAAATTTCAACGTTCATTTTCAAGTTCTGTGAAAGACTTATTCAAGTTCTGTTTTTTATATCATTGTAGGCCAGTTGCTTGAAAAAACTGATTTAAAAACAGAACTTGAAAAAGTCTTTCACAGAACTTGAAAATGAACGTTGAAATTTGATGAATTGTTCAGACTTGTCAAGACTCATGTAAGTGCAGTAAGATTTATTCACAATATTCTCAATGTGCTCGTTGAAATTAAGTTTGGAATCAAAAAGTACGCCTAGGTCTCTATTTGTTTACATTTGTTGTAACTCTGATACATTTTCTTGTTATTGCAAAATGGTTCAAACCTTAATAAATCTCTTTGGATGAGCCGACAATCATTTAAATTTCTAACAATGGCAAATATTTTTTTTATCATTGGTGACGGTATTGAAAAAAATAATAAATTACAGCGAACGAAGGATTGATCCCTTTGGCACACTAGAGGTAACTGGTTACCACATAGGATTATGCCTTCTTAATGATAAAGCTTGTTGTCTCTTTGTTAATAAACCAACGTAGTAAGTTTCCCCTAATTCCGTTGTACATAATTTTTTTGATAAGAATTAGGTGGTCAACTTTATCAAAAGCTTTTTTGAAATCGCAGTAAATTGTATCTACCTGATGGCCTCGATCCATGCTGGTAAATAATAAATGTGAATAAATTTTATATACATCTGTTTTAACCATTTTGATTATCTCAATGCCTCGTATTTTTTTTTTTGATGAATTTAAATTGTGCCATTTTTATTTTTATAAATACCTGTTTTAACTATTTTGATTATCTCAGTGTCTTTTACTTTTCGATGAACTTAAATTGTTCCATTTTTATTTATATATATATATCTGTTTTAACACTCTTCCTATTGTTCTAATTCCGTTAATTCATATAATTCTACTAAGCACTAGAGTAACTAAACATCTGCAAAAACACATCTTAATTATCAATTTCTATGGTTTTCCTTTTCCTTTATCTTTATACATCCACTTAACTCACAATGTTACTGATGAATTCGAGCCCCTACCATACACAGACGCTTATAATGGACCCAAATAACCCTATCGATAACCTATTAAACATCACGGTTCAAACGACCGACCGACCGACAAGATACTCCTCCACTCGACTCTTCACTGAATACAATGTCTTAAACATACGGCAACTCCACATAAAATTTACTCTAATTCATTTTTTGTACAAATATAAGAAAAAACCCTCGTACACCACAATTACACCACCAGAACAATAACAAACCGACACTACAACGTACCTACACTACATACCACGTCAGCTCGAAGACATTTCATGTACCTAGCTCCCAAAATATTTAACCTTCTCCCTGAAAACTTAAAAACCGAAACCCAACCCCATAAATTTAAAAAACTAATATCAAAATGGATAAGTTCACTTGGAGACCACAATATATAAAAATTGGTACATAAATTAAATTATATTATAATTTTATCAACTAATTATCAATTATTATTAATATTTAATACTATTTTTATTACTATAAATACATTTAGAAACCATGATTTTAATATTTGTAATGCAATTAAATTTGTATAATTTAATAACTTTTAATTTAATTTAATTTGTATAGTTTTATTACTTACTTATTATTTAATTGTATAATCTAATTAACTTATATTTTAATCTAAATTGCATAACTTTATAACTTATAATTAACTTATTTTATAAATCCAATCTGTAAATATCACCCGCCATAACACAGGGACATCCCTAGCATGGCGGATGAATTATCAAAAATATGTATAAATGTTCAAAAAGTTCTTATAATAAATAAATAAATAAATAAGTAAATTACTCACGGTAGATTCGCCTTTGACAAACCCGTGTTGTTGGTCTATAATTTTGGTGGTAAGCTGGGGATATATTGTGTTGTGGACAAGTCTTTCCAAGAATTTAGGAATCGCCGAGAGAATGGGTATCGGTCTATAGTTTTCCACTCTATGATGCGAATCACCTCTTTGGACCGGTATGATATCGGCTAACTTCCACCTGTCAGGAAAACTCCTTCACTCAGACATTTATTAAATATTAAATATAAGTGGCACACACAGTGAAGATGCAGCAGATCTTAAGAAAAACGCCGGTATTCCGTCGTGACCCGCGCCCTTGTTTATATCTAGCGACTTTACACTTGATTGCACTTCAATTTAATGGTATGAATGTGCGCAAGTCCAGAGTAGTGAACTGATTCAAGTCGATGTCGATTGTGTGGAAGAGGGTTCAAATGTTGACTTAAAGAATTCAGAAAACGTGTTAAAATTTTCTTGGGGATTGTTAGATTTACGTCCTTTGAAGGATATAGCAGCAGGACATTCGTCAGACGTTTTTAACCAGGATATATATGACCGAAAACTTTTAACATTGTTTTGCAATGAACTTTCAATGATGTCGAAAAATATCCGGTTCTTTCGGGAATCACTTGTCAATTTTTGTATGTAGCACGTATGAAAGAAAATACCTTTATATGTTTACCATTTAAGCCAGACTTCATTTTTTCCATGAAAACCTAATAAGTTCAGGTGTAAACCATATGGAAAATTTCTCCTTTCGTCGTGCCAATACTAGCGTAAACTTATTAATTAAATTGTTTATTATTACATACAAACGATTTACTACTTCTTCGCCGCTGATGTATTATACTTTAGTCAACGTTCTTCGATTATTAAATTTGCGGTTTCAGATATCCAATTAATATTATTAATCTGAGAAAAATCAGCTATTCTAAAATTGCGAGTAAGTTCATCAATGACATTGTTTGAAGCAAAGTTTGTGATGTAGCCGTGTTTGAGGAGGCAAAACATTGACTGCAGCCCTCGGAAAATGACCCAGTTATAGTAAGTAGGTAGATTCACATCCCCTAGTACACAAAACATGTTTTTTGGTTCAGATAAAAATACGAATTCTAGGTTTTTGGAGAAAATATCATAAAACGTTGCTGGCGAGACGGGAGGTATGTATACTGCACATATGATGAGATTTAGAGACCTTACCGGAATAGATACGAATATTTGTTAGATTTGATTATTTTCCCAGTCATCTAGACGGGAAGCTGCGAGCTCATTGCGTACAGCCATCAGCACACCTCCTCCGACCATCTTAGCAGTAAGTACACGGTTCCTATCTCGTCGGAACACCGTGTAACGCGAATCATGAGTTCAGACATATTTACACTTGCTATATGCCACGTTTCAACCAAAACTATAACATCATTGTTATTTGATAAGATATTTATAAACAGCTCCAGAGTTTTAGTCCTAATACCACCACAATTCCGGTAATAGACGGCTATCGGTAATAAAGTCATTTTAATATAGGAAGAGCATCTTTCGAAATATTCCACATTAGTGGAGCGGTACATTTAGTAGGACATAATTAGGAAATTTTTTCGTTTCCTGTTAAAAACGAGTATTATGAGTAGGACATAATTAGGTAATTATTCGTTTTCCTGTTAGCAACGGAACTGCAGAACTTTAACGAATGAATTGACAGATTTCATAAGAAACTATCAGTAAATCACGAATATGAGGGAGTCGGAATACGTGTTCTAAAAAAACATAATATGTTCGCATTTCATCCATAATATTTATTAGTACAAGGCCACCGGCATGAAAACTTGTTTAGATATATTCTGAATGACTAATATTTTATTTGGAAATGGGCATGCTGTCACATTTTCACAGCATTTTGATAAATCATCCGTATTCATTTTTCTTTGTGCATGTTCTTTGGATGTCCACTGACTTAGTAAGTTTTGGTTCTAGCCCATTTAGCGTCTGTATCTTTGCCTAGCATCGTATATCGCAATCCCGATTGATCGACATGAAAATTGTATAACAATGATGAAACATAGTTAATAAACAATGGTCTAACTTTTGGATCACGAAACACGCCCACATCGCATAGTTGTGTTCTTCTTTATTCTATGGCGTAACTAACTTTATGCTTTGGTTTGTATAACATATACCTACTACAACTGCATATTATCTGTTCCATTTCTCTCAGCGTGCAATTACGAAAAAAATTTATCAAAAAATGACTTAGTTGTAAAAAAATATGTTTTAGGAATGGCTTTAATTTGAGGCTTGTATTGTGTAAGCTTACGGAGATGCCAACGATTAAAGAAGTCATGTTACATTGATTGTCATCTTAGATACGGTAAGGTTAAGTGTCTTGCCTTCAATTCAGAGCGAAGGTGAAAAGGGAGTGTATGGTGTAAAATTATTTCTTGTGTTTTGCATTTAACCTACATACATAACTAAATAGTAAGCTAATATTGCTTCTAAGTAGGCAGTAGGTACCTCGAATCCTTACCAAATGAACGAGGTAACGAGAACATTTTTTTAGCAGGTTTCACGGCTATTTTCGCATTGTGTGTAAATTAGTTAGGTAGGTACTTCCTGCATCAAAAGTTTAAAAACATAAATGTGTTTTAGTTACCCTTTTTCTATTTTTTTCTTAATTGAAATTTTTGGTTCGTAGTGAGTCTGTACTAAAAATTATTGTCCTAAGACGATTTAATAGAAAAAAAAAGTCTGAAGGAAATGATTGGATACACTTTTCTCCGACTCTGATGGACCTAATCGATTGAATATTTGAGTTATGTACTAAGAATGATGTAAGAAAGACGAATGGGGAATCGTTAACTAAATCACAATCAAATAAACTTTGAAAATGTCTCATTATGTAATGGGTACCATTAAATAATCAGATAATTACTTGACATGAATACGTAATACCTATCATCGATGTACAATAATACTCGGCTGATTCTACCTACCCATTTCGTTTTATGATCCTATTCACTATCTATCTCACTATGGGTTCCTTGATGTGACGAATTAAAATAGAATAGGAAAATAGAATTTGGGGAACCTATTCGAATAGAAAAAAATCACTGCGTAAAAAAACTTTTTGTCTCTACAATACATCTATTTTAAAATGTTTTTTAAAATATTTAGTTGGACTCAGAATTGAACATTCCTACCCAGGAGATGTAGTCGACAACAACCGGGTAGGACCGACATTAATTTCGTGTGTGAACTGCTGTGATCCGATTTCAGAGAATGCGTGAATTATAGATTAGGAATTCCTATTGAAAACATTAACTACACCTCACTGTTGAAAATCATGGGCATTGCCACATTAAAAGAAAGAAGAATATGTTCTGATCTATTTTTTCTTTATAAAATTGTTATTAACATGTTTGACTCCCCTGAACTCCTTAGGCTGATTGACTTTCATGTGCCTAGTAGAACGGTTCGTCAGAAGGTACCTTACCATTGTAACATTGCAGGTACCAAAGCAGAAATAAGTTCAGTAATAAACCGTCTGCACAGTGCAGGGAATAAATATCACATGAACACCAACGGTACTGAATGTCTATCAGCCTATAAAAACATTGTTATTAAATTTGTATGTCTATCTTGATAGCTTTGTAATGTTTATAAATTTTCGATGTATTTAAATTTATAGGAATGTTCATCCTATAGTTTACTATGTTTGTTGCTTTTAAGTTAATATTTTTGTGCTTGGTACATATTTTAATTGTTATATCTATTTTACTCTCTGATTATATCAAATGTATTTTTAATTGTATCATATGCAAAAGCCCTAATTGGGCGTGTACAAATAAATAAATAAATGTCCGCATGTGTGTATGTGATTGCCACTAAAATTCTTTGTCGTCGACAACCAGTCGATTAGCCGAGTTTCAGCAAGATTGGATGCCGGAAAGTAAAGTGTCCGCTTCCAAGATTGCAAAATTTCATTTTGCATGTAAAACAAAAGTGAAATTCAAAAACAAGTTGCATTTAAAAATCGGTGTATATTTTGGCGAATTCAATAACCAAAAACTAGAAAATTGTGCCTGAAGAAGAAAAGGAATACAATCCAATAATATATTTTAATAAAATGAGAACAGGTAGCTAATAAAAAATTACTTGATTTTTTTTACATTGCACCAAGCGCCACTCCTGAGTGAGCGCTGGGCCCAAGCGCACTCAAGACCACACCCTGCATAGTTGTCCTTATTTGTTAATTTATTATATCTATTATACAAAAAATATGTATATCTATATGGGACGTGTGGGATTGCACTAACCTCCCCATATTCTGGAATAAAATACTATACTTCCGATTTTATGTCCGGGTTAAATCTTCCCCATAGGAAAAACTAAACCCTTCCACTCACTTTTCCACAAATGATCATCTAGTCAATCAACACTATGCAAGTGCATTATATAAGCAAAATAAATACAAAACAATACAAGAACAACACGTCAACTCACCAGAGATCAAATGGGAAAATAATTTACCGACTCCAGATATTTTCATATCAGAGGGTTCGGCTCGGTAGAACTCCTAACAGGGCCTATAAATCCTACTGATCCCTCAACATAAATATTTTAAAAATCTTTCGTTATTGTATTTATTTATTTAACGCCCAGAGGGCTTTTACATGGTTGGTAGTATAATTTTAATTTGACAAATACTTTGAAACATAAAAAATAAGAATAAAATTACATTTGATAAAAGCTATGCAACAAGTCATACAAACACAAGAAACAAAAACAGAAAACTACAGCTATTTGTAGGTTTACATGGTGTGTTTAGGAGTATTGTTGAAATAAATGTTTTAAATGATCCACAAAACTTGCCAAGTTGGTATTGAATATGTCAACATCACCCAAGTAATGATTTCCCATGGTGTGAAGTCGTTGTATCGGAGAGGGGCAATGTAGTTACGCTTATGTGTGCTGCTGTAGAATATTGTATTTTGTCGTGTTGTTACTGTGGGTGTATGTATGTTTATAAGTTGCAGAAGTTCACAACAGTCACATTATCCTACAGGTATTCAAAATGACCGACTTTTGCATCTTTATATATAAATTTTTTTAACCAAAAACTAGGAAATTGTTTTATACTTTTTTATTCTTCCGATTTTATAGTCCGGGTTAAATCTTTCCCATAGGAAAAACTAAACCCTTCCACTCACTTTTCCACAAATGATCAGCTAGTCAATTATTATTATTATTATTATTATTGCCTTTATTACATTGACCGCACACTATGTAATCTTTTGGGATGCTGTGTGAAGGGTCTTTTTTTAAGGGAAGGAAGGAGAGGAAGTTCTGGGAAGGTAAAAGATATGAGAGTTTGGTAGGAAACGAACATATCCCTCCCACTGCGGCGCAATTCGATCGAGAGACCAGTTAGAGAGCCCAAAGGATCTCCCCAAACCAGCCTCTCCCGATCTGGTGCGCCACGCGGCTGATGGGCAGGTGTCTCCTGAACACACTTCACCCGAGCACCACTGCTAAATCACCAAACCTAGCGAACCACTTGGGGTTACATATGGTAGAGGTGTTGGTTATCCAATAAATTGTTCCCGAAGCGTTGGTACCCAAACCTGCCTTACAAATATTTTTAAAGACCGGTGGAAACGTTGTAGAGAAAGATAACGAATTTTGTTAATTTTTAAAGTAAAGTAAATCATATTTAATAAGTTTAAGTATCATTTAGTTCTGCAACAAGTATTTAAGTTTTTTATTATTGTTACAGCTGTTTCGGCGTTGAATGCCATTATCAAACTGTCACAGCAAACAGTTTAATAGACCGATTGAACTTCGACGTTCAGGTCATGGTGAAAATTGCCGTAGTGATAATCAACCTCCGATGGGAACTAGAATATAAAAAAAGAATTACCTGCTTATAAAGATAGGAATATCTTTATGCAAGAGAAACCAAAAAATAACAGGCTTATTTTAAAAATGTTGGTCTTGAAAAGCTGAAGAATGTTTACATACCTATCTCAAATACTAGATGGCGCTAAAAAATATGTCGTCACGTGCATTTATTTATTATTAGTCGTAATAATACTACCAAAGTCCATGTAAAAGGGGGTGACAGATTACGCTACACGTTGATGCGTTTTATATAACTCCATATTGCTCGCCGTACAATCCCATACTGTACAGATCTATCACACCTGACAGATGATATGTGTATACAGGGTGTATCGGCACGTACCCGACAAACTTTAACCAGCTATTCCTTAGCACATTTGGAGTAAAAAATGTTATGGGCACTTTGCTGTCCGGTAACATTTTGTTTTAATAAAAAATTTATCATTCATATTTTCACCACATGTCACCACTGTTTTATCCTTTGTCACAGTTTGAAAACCCATCTGGCAATATTTTATTCGAGTTTCGTTGAATAATATACGTACGTACCTACATTGGCGCGCTTTTACAATCACAACGAAATGGCACGGCACCATTCGTCTCATTTTTAACTATTATTATTTAGTGTGTATGAAAGAGCGAAGACGCTTTTTGACACACTTGCTAATAACAGCTGTTGAACACGAGAAACAATGCCAATGACAGTGACGGAGTGTGGATTTTTTTATAATTTTTTTGTTTTTAATTGAAAAAAAAATGTTACCGGACAGCAAAGTGCCCATAACATTTTTTACTCCAAATGTTCTAAGGAAAAGCTGGTTAAAGTTTGTCGGGTACGTGCCGATACAACCTGTATATGATCACGCGGCTGTCATCTGTCAAAGTGATTGATCCCAAACAAATAAATTATATTCCGTGGCAGTTCCCCAGTTGGTCTGACCCCCTCTCCTGAAGAAGATTATAGCGTCGTGTGACACCTCAACATAGGTATATAACCTGTATAGGCCATGCCCAAAAAAATGTTGATGCATATTGCGTTGTCTGTCACTAACATCGACATTGCAGATATTCGCATTTTTGAAGTGAAACTTCTTTAGGCGCGTAATGGATTTTCGGGGACGGAGTAAAACCGAGTCAGGATCGACACGAAAATGCGGGTACCCCCACCACCGCTCACCGTTCACTGTCCCTCTCTCACCATATGCGCTTGTTGAGGTGGGGGAGCCGCTCACGAACGTTCTCTCCCGACACGGGACAACAATCGATGCAGTTTTTGCACGATTCATTAAGGATTTAAGTGCTCATGTATATATCTCGCACTTTAGTTACCATAACCCAATTATCACGACATTAGGAAATGATATTCATGAAATTGACAATGAAAATGGCACATGATTGGTAAATTGTCATTGTAATTTCTTTGTAATTTTTAATTGTAATATTGTTATTTATGTAATATTGTATACTTGTGAATAAATTGAAAATTTTTGGAACTATACATTAATCGAACGTCATTCATCTATAAGAAAATATTAGAAAAAGCAAATCCATGCTTCGTCGTTGAATTATTTAACCTCTAATTTTCAAACTAACCTAAGAGAGAAAATAGAGATGATGAAATGAAAATAGAGAGAGAGGAATACTAGAAGTTTCACTTCTGTCTTGCGTAGGCTTGACACACCCACTTTTTTTTTATGATAGATTCTCAAGGTAGATCCGTAGGCACCCGACCAAACCTGTAGTCGGTCGTGTGTAAAGTTTACAACTTTCTCAAGGCCCATAACTAGGGGCATTACTGGCCACATACCACTTTTTCAAGAACGTGCGACCTTTTAAAGTACCTACCTACGAAATGCGGTTTGGGAATATTACAGGGAGGTAGGTAGCTACTTACAAAAGTCATACTACAACATCAAGCAGAGCATATTTTACGCGCCCTTGAAGTGATATTTTTTCGCGAAACAGAGTTACTGATTTCAGTTGGCGGTGCATGCGTGCGTGAAATCTTCCTACGTTAAAGTGATGAGTTTTAAATCACATTATGAAACAAGCGATAAATAAGGAACGAAAATGATTATATTTTCATAATTATTACTGATTTGAAATGTGTATTTCTCTTGTTGACATTTTTGACATATCTTAATATAAAATAAATAATGATTTTTAAATATTACTACGGTTTCCATTCGAATGATAAATTTCTGATCCCTTAAAATTCAATAAAATCTTTTTTTTTATCGGCAATGATCCTGAGGCAAGCAATTTATAAATACTTTCAGCTACACTTAGTTATGGGCCTTGAGAAAGTTGTAAACTTTACACACGACCGACTACAGGTTTGGTCGGGTGCCTACGGATCTACCTTGAGAATCTATCATAAAAAATGCGAATATCTGCAATGTCGATGTTAGTGACAGACAACGCAATATGCATCAACATTTTTTTGGGCATGGCCTATACAGGTTATATACCTATGTTGAGGTGTCACACGACGCTATAATCTTCTTCAGGAGAGGGGGTCAGACCAACTGGGGAACTGCCACGGAATATAATTTATTTGTTTGGGATCAATCACTTTGACAGATGACAGCCGCGTGATCATATACAGGTTGTATCGGCACGTACCCGACAAACTTTAACCAGCTTTTCCTTAGAACATTTGGAGTAAAAAATGTTATGGGCACTTTGCTGTCCGGTAACATTTTTTTTTCAATTAAAAACAAAAAAATTATAAAAAAATCCACACTCCGTCACTGTCATTGGCATTGTTTCTCGTGTTCAACAGCTGTTATTAGCAAGTGTGTCAAAAAGCGTCTTCGCTCTTTCATACACACTAAATAATAATAGTTAAAAATGAGACGAATGGTGCCGTGCCATTTCGTTGTGATTGTAAAAGCGCGCCAATGTAGGTACGTACGTATACCACTACTAGCCGTATGTCATCATCGCTGCTAGTGAACTAGTTGCGAGTATCTTTGCGTTTTGGCAGCAGCGTTGCCAGGTCTAGGGAAATTTCCCTAGATCTAGGGGAGAAAAAAAATTCTAGGGAAAAGGGAAATTTTCACGAAATCAGCACAAATCTAGGGAAATTTCGTACTTTTGGCAAAAAAAATTTTTACATGACAATATTATTGGGATTGCCAGTGAACATAAATGTATTTTTATTTTTGGGATTTCCAGGAATCGTAAATAATATTGATTTACATAAATGAAGCAATGTTATTTTTAACACTGACAACTCAAAATTATATTTATGTTCCTAAAAATATTAAAACCGGGGACTTCTTAAAAGTTTCAGATTACGACTTTGTCTATGATCATTACAATAAGAAATTATCTTCTCTCAGCTTTTCACTTTTGGCGTTCCACTTTCGGCAATTTCGGTTAGTTTACAGTGATTTTTATTAAGATTTCTGTTTTGAATTCAGTGGTAAGTACTTTGAAATTATTATTATCTCTTTCCAATTAATTAACATGTAAAACAGGGTTAGTGTAACACAAAGTTCAGCGTTCAGCTACTAAGTTTATTTTTTTTTACAAGCTACTTTCCAATATATTCAGTGTTTAGTTTAACACAACTTATACTATTATGTGTTTGGTATAAGTACACCCTGAATTTATAATATAGTATTTATTATAGGTCAACACGATGGATATACCTTCGACTTCTGGCGCAAGGAGGAACCTTCCGGATGAGGATAATTCAACTTCGGCCAAAAGGCTAAAAAAATGTACGCGCAGAAGTACCAGGAGAAATGGGAGAGCGAAGAGGTTTTTAAAGGCTGGCTCAAGAAGAGCAATAAAGGACCTAATTTTTTTTTGCAATACCTGTAGGAAAGATTTTGTGTGCGGAAAGTCGGAGATACAGAAGCATGCAAAGGGGGCTAAACATGCTGATAATATCCGAGCTGCTGCTTTTCAGCCTACAATACTCGAAATGCCAGCAATACGGCAAAGGGCGACAGAAGTCTCTGCCTCGTTATTATCATTAAAATAGGTTATTTGACAAATTATTACTGGCGTTGTAATCTTCTAATTACCCGGTAAAACACAAAATATCAGATTAAGACATAGCTATGTTATGTATTGCTATTATTTGACCTTAACAATTTACTCCATGCACATGTATTTTCGTAAATATTGCCTATTCCGTCACACTTATCGAAAACAATACTTCGATTCAATTGAATTAAGAAATAATGAATATGTGAATGGGATAATGAATAAATTCATATTAAATAGTAGGTATTTTGTGTGTCGGAATAGTCCATAATTACCTGATCTTTGTAAATATCATGTAAATGTTATGTATTCTATAATCATCATTTGAAATGATAAGTATTTAAAATTATCATTTGAAATGTCAATGTCAAATTTGTTGTGTCAGTGTTGCCACTGTCGGCCACTGTTGCCATATAAGAAAAATAATTGCCATATAAGAAAGAGAATAAAAAAAAAACAGTGACTACGTACTGGTGTATATGTGGCGTATTTGGGTATTCGTGTATTTTTATTACTATAAATAATATATGAAAGTTATCAACAAAAACCAAGTACTTTTTTTTTCAAAGCTCCCCCCCCCCCCCCCCCCCCCCCGACCGGCCAGACGTTTTTAACTTGCCAAGGTGGTACCCCCGGAATCTAGGGAAATTTCGACTCCCAATCTAGGGAAATATTGCAATCTGGACCTGGCAACGCTGTTTGGCAGTCAGCAAAAATGTGAACGGAAGTAGTTCGCGCGGCAGTAATTATCTTAGCTTATGCTATCAAGAAGGATTTACAACGAAAACTAAAGAAAAACTTGAAGCAGAAAAGAAAATGGGCAAGATCAAGGATAGAAAAACGCGATGAATATGGTGCTTCCAGCCGTTTATTGAGGGAGTTCAAGGCCGAAGATCCTTTGGCTTTGAGCGAGTGGGAAGTTTTGTGTGTCATCGACACTCGCTAACTCGCTTACTCGCTAGCTTATAGACTCGTCGACTAGCAGCTCGTAAACTAGCCCCGTGTCATCGATGCTTATTTTACTCGCTGCTTTTTTACAATCGGATAGTCAACTAGCAGATTGTAAAAAAGCCGATGACACGGGGCTAGTTTACAAGCTGCTAGCGAACTCGCTGGCTTGTAGCTTGTAAACTAGCCCCGTGTCATCGATGCTTTTAGCAAAGATTCTAACCCAGTAGTTCTCAATCTTATTTGTGCCATGCCCCCACTTTAACGCTTCAAAAATTTCCATGCCCATAATTCTTGCTTTTGTTTTATAAATTTGTAAATAAAATAAATAACTATATTTTATTAACTGTGTAATTTTCAGTACAAATTAATAAATGTTTTACCTAATTAATATAGCTAATAGCTTTATGTATTTTCGTATCATCCTAAAACCTAATGATGTCGCTGAAGATGGTGACCGGACAACTCATCAAAATTACAATTCAACACACCTTTAAAAAGTGATATGAAGTCATGAAAAGTGATGAAACAAAAAGGTTAACTAGGTTACGTAGGTGACTATTTAACCTAGCTTTTTATTTCATATCTTCTAGTGGCTTTATATATCACTTTTAAAAAAAATGTGTTGAATTCTCATTGTGTTGAGTTATCATGGAACCGTTGAAAATAGTAAGACATCATTAAAAAAATAATAGCAAAAACGGTCCCAGGGAAACACCCCGAGGTATTTCCTCACCCAATTTTTATGAAGTTAAACCATCATTTTTTAACAGGCAGAACAGACAGGCAGAAATGGCGGAATTATTATTATTATATACCTACCTCAAAATATAAATCATACAGAAAGAAAATATTGTTTCTGTTCAAATAACATACAACATACATAGCGGTAATAACTTTAAAACCTACTTAATGATGATTTTAGAATTAATAAAATAAATAATCTGCCTAAACTTAAAAAACTTTAATATTACCTTCGGAAAATATCCTATAATATTAATAATACCTCCAACTTCTGACGTTTCCCATACATTCTGATGGCAACCTGCTACACTAGCGCATTCCAGCCTCCTAGCGGCATGAGATGTGCGCCTTGGTTTTCTCTCATACATTTTAATGTATTTTATGTGAAATTATACTCTTTATTTTACGTTAACAAATTATAGAAGTCGAATTTCTTTAAATGAGATATCCCACATACGATTTTTATGCTTTTTTTGCTCATACATTAACAAAAAGATTAAAGCGACTATTAACTCTGTCGTTGGTGGCTTAGAAAGGTAATAAAATACTTTATAATTGTGAGAAATATTCCAAAAAGATATCAATATATGTAGTTATTTAATAATATTAATGTATGAACAAATTTGTAATTTATTAATATTTTATTTATTTAATAAATACGAAATTCTGTTTTTCCTCCTCCATATAATCCGGGCCTCTTCGAGACCCGGACAAAACTAAAACCCTAAACCCACCTCACAAGGCTGCCCAACCGGGTGGGGACATAGCCTTGACATTGCCTTTCCACTGTGCAGACAAGGGCGCTCCTTTGAGATGTCATACAAAATGTGTTGGAAACACATAAACATTGACGATGATTAACTTGAAAACAAAATGCTACATGGTACTTACACAGCTTTGCTGAATTGATCCACGTGTTACGTAATCACGAACATTTTATTTGCTAGGATTTAACGAAATCATTTCACCAACCAACCTTTCAACGTTTTTTAGCATCTTGAAAAACGACTTGGGGGTATTTTTCCTGTTTGTTCGAAAACTGAACCACGAAACCCACTTTAAATAAAAAACACATACATTTTTTTAATATCAAATTTGATCAAAATACAAATTAGAAAGCGCTAAACACCGCTACCAAATATTAAATAAATTCTGTTTGCCGCCATAGAAAGGAATGTCAAAGTCAACATGCTACACTAGCTCCCTCTAGCGGTAGAGTTGTTGAAATTGCCAATATCACTGGAGTTTGACCGATTATCATTATTTATGATTATTATTATTAATACTTAATATAATGGGACTATGGGGTATTTGCCTTAAGGGAAGAAAGTAGCTTTTCTGTTCAAATCTGCCCCGTCTTATCTGGTCGTCGCCTACCTAAACCAAATAGGGAAAACGATGTACACACAAAATAATAAAACCTTTTGTTTCATTTAGAGAGTGGCGTATTTATGTTTCATCGCAGCTGGCAACATTATTTTGTTATGATATTTTGACGTGAAGTGTATTTTAGATATGAGTGATGTTACACTAGATCTCGGTTTTATTCCAATATCTTCATTGAAAAATGCCTCCCGAAATGTTTTGTCGATGCTCCTCAATCCTACCAAAATCATTCCGAGCGACGACGGCGTCCCCAGGTAAGTTGAATCGCGACGTTCAATGTGTAGGTTAGGTGTCACTTTTGTGATGTTTTTCTGAATGTAACGATGTTTATTCTTCTAGGGACTGGAGAGGCCTCGCTCACCTCTCAGGAATATCCGGAGAGATGATCCCAGGCTTCTTTTCCTCGGCAGATCCAACTTCTGGGGTGCTAGCACAATGGAGTCAGAAGGGTGTCCATATAGCAAATCTTCGAAGGTTACAGGAGTATTTAGGAAAAATGGACCGATTTGATGTGTTTGATGATACGAGGCACTTGTTTGGTGAGTTTAAGGACTTTATTTTATATTTTTCATTTTGTATTAAATAATGTCAACAAGTTATGGAAAGTAAACAATGTTTATGCTTTAAATTTTTTTATTATACATTCTTATATCTTCAAGTATCTTACATAAAACCGACGAAGATTCACTGAGTAACTTATATTCTGTTTTCTAAGCTTTTTGTTAACTGAAATAAAATGTTAAATAATTTTTTAAAAGTGTAAAAAAAATACTAAAAATCATAATCTATAAATATACATTTATCCCTGTAATTTGTAGAATCTGATGCCATGGACTATCTGAATGATTCCCGCTCCAGCAGTATATCGAGTATAAGTCCCTCCATGCTTCCCTCGACTCCCGAACATGACGTCCTGACGGTGGGCGATGCCTACCTCTCACAGCAAGGGTACCTCAATCCACAGATCTACGATGCCTTTGTTCTCTTTGCAGACGAAGATTCAGATTTTGCTCTTGAGCTTATCGACCGCATGGAAGCATTTGGATTTAAGGTAGGATAGAATATCTCAATACTCAAAAAATATTTATTATTATTACACGCCCTAATGGGCTTTTACACACTACAAAGTTTTAGAGTATCACAGTTATTATAGATTCTACAAAATTAAAACAATAAAGGAAACATAATACAACGGAAAAAGAAAAAATATTAAGTGTTACAACAAAAGCATATAATAAAATAAGATACATTAGTAAAAATGATAAGAAGTCTCACATAAATAGATATTCAAAATAAAAATATATATATTGCGGAAATTATAGATGTCTATTTGTGTCTCGATCTATAAAAGAATTGAAATAAACAATATTTATATTGATTATTTTTAAGATGAAATATATCTCCCAGATCAGAGTATTTATTTCCGAGACGTCTTCGTGTGAAGTCTTGGAATTGGGGAATTTTGATAAGACAGTGTCCTGGTGTTGTAAAAATAAAAGGGTAGTAAATTTCGGCAAGATCTTTTGGGTATGTGGATTCTGATTAATTGGAGTAACTCAGGATAGTCAATTTTGTAATGAAGTATTTTATGTAGTACTATTAAATCTGTGTTTATTCTTCTTTCAGAAAGTTTTAATAGGGACAATTTATCTAGTAAGTAGTTATAATCAATGTTTTCTACAGGAATATGCAATTTATAGTTTATATACTTCAAGAACTTATGTTGAATCTTTTCAATATTATCGGAATGAATATTTTAAAAGGGAGACCATAATGTAGAGTTATACTCTAGTTGGCATCTAACAAGGGTTTTGTACAACATGATAAATGTGCCTAAATTATTGAAGTCTTTTGAAATTCTCAAAAAAAATCCAAGAGTCTTAAGAGCCTTATTGATAATGTTATTAATATGATACACAAAAGTTAGTTTGCTATCGAACAATATACCTAGGTCAATAATTTCACTAACGCAATTTAAGTTTTTATCATTTAATGTATATTGAAAAAATATTGGATTATTTATTCTGTAAAAATTAATGAACTGACATTTCTTTATGTTCAATGCAAGTTTTCTCAAATTAGTTTGTAATATAATGCAATCATTTATGTTATTAATCTCTTTATAAAGTTTCAAATCATCAGCAAAAAGTAATACTTTTATGTTAGTAAATATATCAACAATGTCATTTATGAATATAATAAACAAAATGGGCCCTAAATGAGAGCCTTGTGGCACTCCACTTGTGGCTATAAATGTGTATGAATTTGTGCCATTTATTTTCACACTAAGACTTCTATTGGACAAATAACTAATAAACCAATTTAATAAACTACCATAAACTCCAAGTGTGGCTAATTTATTAGGGTCAATCCGCACCAAATCATCCAGAAAATTTTGGATTTGTCACCCACCATCTCAGATTTTGATGAAACTTTAAATTTTTAATCCTTCCATATAGATAAGAAAATATACCAAATTTTACCTTCCTACCTCAACTCGTTTTTTTTTTATGGGCAGTTGAAGTTTGGGCAAAATAAGCGTTTTTACATATTCCGAGCACTCCGGAAGAGCTTGTACCTTCAATGAAAAAAAATTGTATCTTTGTCATTTATAGTGCAAATGCAATGAAAATTTTCAATATTATCAAGAAAACTATGCTGATTGCAGAAAAAAATAAATAAACCCTTTACATTTATCTACTTGACTTTAAAAAATTACCAAAAGTAATTTTTTAAGTAATTTTTGGGACGGAAAAGGTACTTTACAAAAAAGCAATATCTCGGGAAGGTACAGTGTTAATGAAGTAATTTTTTTTTTTATTCATATCTACAAATAGCATAGAATCACATACAAAAATAAAATTCATGGCATTTTACTTGCTTCAATAAATAAAATCCATTTTAAACTTTTTTCAAACTTTTTGTAATTTTTTTTTTATTCTTATCTACAATAAACATAGTACAACCTAAAAAAATAAAACTCCTGGTATTTTGTGTGCTTCACAGTGTAGAAACGTTTTTAAAATGAGAAATCAATTTTTTTTCATTGAAGGTACAAGCTCTTCCGGAGTGCTCGGAATATGTAAAAACGCTTATTTTGCCCAAACTTCAACTGCCCATAAAAAAAAAACGAGTTGAGGTAGGAAAGTAAAATTTGGTATATTTTCTTATCTATATGGAAGGATTAAAAATTTAAAGTTTCATCAAAATCTGAGATGGTGGGTGACATGGCCTGGATGATTTGGTGCGGATTGACCCATTAATTAATATTTTGTGACACACCTTATCAAAGGCCTTGCTAAAATCAGTGTATATTGAGTCAACCTGGCATCTGTTTGCTAAAGAATTGGATATGAAGTTTTCGTATATCAGTAAATTAGTTAAAGTAGATTTATTTGAATAAAAGCCATGTTGGTAGGAAGTTATAATTTTTTGTATGTTGGAAGTTATCTTAGAGAGTACAATTTTTTTTTAAAGTTTGGGTATCGCTGATTGGATACATATCGGTCTATAATTTGTAATGTCCGTTTTGTCCCCTTTTTTAAAAATAGGTGTAAGAAAACTGTGTTTCCATGTATCAGGGAAACAACCTGTTTCTAGAGACTGATTAAAAATTAGGAAAAGAGGAACAGTTAGGCCGTTTAAACATTCCTTAATTAACACCGGTGGAATATTATCAGGTCCAGCATTTTTTCTAACATCTAACAAATTTACATGCTTTTTGATATCATTAATTTCAATGCGTATTTCAGATATATCCAGACTAAGATTTGATGAGAATTGGGGAATTTCGTTGCTAGGTATATCCTCTTCATATACAGACTTAAAATAATCGGCGAATAAGTTTACAATGTTTTCATCATTACAACCAATTTTCCCATTGAAGTTCATACAAGGAGGAATACCCAAGTTATTATTTTTTTGAGAATTAGTGTAATTCCAAAAATGTTTTATGTTTACACGAATATCATTTTCAATTTTATCAATATAATTTTTATAGCACAATTTTGAGATTTTACAACACTCCTTTCTTAACAATTGAAATTTATTGTAATCACTTGACATTCTGGATCGCTTGTAATTTATATGAGCAATTTTCTTTTTATATGTTAATGTGATCAATTCGGGGCTAAACCAGTTTGAAAAATGAGAAATTTTATTATGTCGAATGGGCACAAAATTTGCAATGGCATCAGAATAGAATAAAATGTATTGACATTATTGTTAATATCTGTGTTTTTTTGTTAATATGTCTGAACTAAATCATAAAATACTATTGTTAGAAAATACCACAGTATGGAAAGTTAAAAAAAAGTTGTGAACTTGCTCTTATGTGAAAAAAAATTCTTACTCTCAAAAAATTTGCATTGAAAAACAAAATACCTTCAACATGGTTAAGAAGGGAAACAGACTAAAGGAGAGAATTTATTTAATATTGGTAACACTGATTTTTTAACAAATTTTAGTACAGTGAATTCTCAACCGATAGTTCCCCGAATAAAAGTTTTTCCGCATTTGTCAATTATTTATTCCAGTCCCGAATTAATTTCATACAAAACTTGGAAAAATATATCAATCGGTCCTCTATGTATCGTTTTACCACATTCATCGTTTAAAATGTGCTAAATATGTTGCACGATCGATTGTTTTTCCAAATGTGAACATACTAAGCCATGTTTCGTAGTTAAATTTGGTTTCAATTAACAGTACTCATAAATAACGTGCGGAACATTCGGATTTTTCGACATTAGTCATTAGTTGTCGTTTGCGGCGTCAAACACGGCTGTGAGGTCTTTTTACCGTAAAAATCTTCATAAACTAGAAAGACACATTGATGTTAAAGGGCAAGTCTTGCTACGGTAAAGGATCGAAAGAGAGACTCTCCGTGTTGTTTTGCGTCAATAGTGATGTAACTGACATACGCGAGCCACTCACACATTGTAAATCGCTGAAGAATATGCAAATTTACCCCTCAAATATTACACAAACAAAAAGGCATGGATGACTTACAGCATTTTTCATTGTTTTTAAAGTATCTTGATGCAGCAATGGGCATAAAACAATGAAATATTTTATTATATGTATATAACTGTGCAGCTCACGTAACAACGTTTGTATGAACGTAACACTTTTCTTTTTTCCGTATTCATTGTTTTTTTCAATAGGTCCCTTCAAAAACGATAGATTGAGATTTCACTGTACATTCAAATGTGAGGTTATGTTCGACTCTCGAGTATGAGAGGTTAACATTTACAGGAACAGTGGTTTTTTTTTAAATTAACTTCTTTTTCCTTTGAACCATTGCCATTGACATTTAATCGATCGCAGTGCCCTTCGATTTTTGTCTACTCTTTCTTGACTGACTGTATATGAATAGTTTTGTGTTACACTTTTAGTAAGATGATATTTTTTTGTTTGGTTTCCAGTTGTGCGAGAAGGACAGAGACCTGCTGGGCGGGCTGTCGCAGCACTCCGCCATGCTGCGGCTGATCTCCGAGAGGTGCAACCGCCTCATCGTCATCATCTCCCCCGCCTTCCTGCAGTCCCCGGCCAACACCTTCTTCATTGACTTCGCACAAGCTCTAGGAATAGGTATTGTATTTTTATTAGTTTTATATTTGTTACCAAGGAGCAGAAATATATTGTGATAATATCTTGATGTGATATTCCACAAAAATGACACTGAAAATTAACCAAGTGTTATTATTTTTCATGTTCGAAAAATGCATTTATTTTGTTGCTTGTCGTACAATAAAAATTACAATATAAACACATAAATTTGTTTTAAACCACTTCATTTTAACACTGACTTTCGACTGCTTTCAGAAGTGCCCTTCCTTCATCAGGAATTTTTAATATTCTCCTTATGAAGGAAGGGCACTTCTGAAACCGGTTATTTATGTGTTTATATTGTTATTATATTTTTAGGCCAATTGTTGCCTTTCCCCAAAATAATTTAAATCTTATCTCCTTTTTAAATTAGCTACAGCGAAAACTCGATCCCGTTTTCCCGCATTTATCGTTTATTTCTTCCGGTCCCGAATTTACGTCATACAAAACTTGCAAAAATAGATTGCCTTTATCGTTCCTCTATGCATTGTTTTACTGCATTCATTTTTTAAATCACGCAGTTTTTTGTACATGTTTTGGTCGTTTTTAAAATATGAACATCCATTTTGAAACCATATTTCGTAGCTAAATGCTTGGTTTCGATTAATGGTACCGCAAACAATGAGCAGAACATCGAAAGAGAGGGACATAACAATTTAGTCGCTTCTACTGATGGCAGCCGCTCCTGGCATTAAGTGTAGAATTCTTACACGGATTTGCTCGGCGGATCGGCCTGTCCTGCGTAGAAATACACGGGCAGATCCGTGTGTGAATTTTGCGCTTTAGTCTAGTCGTCAAACATTCAAACACAGTGGTAATGCACGCGCACAATATTTTTACTTATTAGGCTTCGAACACTTCAAAATGTACCGATTATTTAAATTTCAGATTAAACCTTACAAAATCACAAAAACTTTAAATTAAACTTCACTTATTTAGAATATAAAATATTTTTAATAAACATATTTAGTTAAATGTGAAATTAGTATGGTTTTTAAGAAAATTAAACATTGCCTTTTTTTTTTTTCATTTCCCGCATCTATTGTTTTTCCGCATCATTGTTTTTTTCAACAAGTCCCTTCAAAAACGATAGATAGAGGTTTCACTGTAGGTATTTACAGTTTGTGACGGGTAATCTATGTAATACAATTCTCGTCCGTTATAACACAGGATCCCTATAGGCATATTGAAAAAACACCAATTTGTAAGCATTTATTTAAGAAAAAACAGTTTTGGGACCAGAACGCTATTTGTGTCAATGTAGCTGAATTGTAACTAGAAAACTGAAATGTAATCCTTTTGGTGTTGCAGAACAACGACAAAGAAAGATAGTCCCCTGCCTTTACAAGTACTGTCAGCTGCCCCCCCAACTGTCCTACTATTTCCTGCTCAACTACCAGAGATCTGGGAAGCTGTGGAACTTCTGGGACAAGCTGAGAGACTCCCTGAAAGTAACTCCCATCGCACTCACCAGCAACCAAAGGTACTTAAAAAACACGGCCATCTCTACAAATTAATAATCTTTTTTTTTTCAAAATTTCTCAAAGTAACCGGTTAGAATAAAACCATTTCCTCAGAAAAGTTAAAAAAGTTTAAATATCGATAATTTTTAATTTGAACAGTTCATATTTTGAAGAATTATTTCTTGAAATATGCATAAACATTTCCGCACCGGAGGAGGATAATTCACTTCCCAAAACAAGAGCTTTGTGCGAAATCGTAGTTGTTTTTCACATCACATACCCTATAATTTAGTTCATTCCAGAAAAAGTATTAGGTAGTAGATTCTCATTTAAAAAAAAATTGTCCTGTTATTCTTTTTAAGATATTAAATATCTATTGAATTCTGATGAAATTACTCTCCCCCCCCCACCCTCTACCGAATCTCATTTACTTTTTTTTAATTCCTCGCTGCAATCAAGCTGCGAGTGCGGTCACAAAAGTTGTATTTTATTGGAAAAAGCTACAATAATGTATATTTGAATTAGTCTCGATATCGTTATATCTCCTTTACCATTTTGCAATTTTGTCTGCATCAATGGTGTCGCTAATTTGCACCAACATTTTGCTTCTCATGTGAACGGGGTTTTCATTTTAAAAGTAACCTCTACACAGCTGAATAGTGTGACTTCTCCTTCAAAACTTATAATGTAACTTATGCATACATTTTGAAATGTTCTATTAACAAGGAGCCGCAGCATTCGCACAATATTATGACCTATAGAATTTGGAACCAATATTATATTATTACTACATTCCCATTCATAATTTTCAATGTCTGTTTATCTGATTTCAAAGAATTTTGAAATATTACGTCTAATATATAATTTTTATTTTTAATAAGTACCTACTAATTTATTGTATTTCAGAGCCATAATCAGAGAAATAGAAATAGAAAAAGACGTCCAAACCCTGTCAATCGGTCCCACCCTCTATCAACCATCGCCCAGGCTGGCCATCCCCAATGCTCCGGCTGCCTTCAAGCCGCAATATGCGATATCCGCATCACCCATCCAACCACCCACCATCAGCGTCACTCTCTCAGAACCTGAAGACGAACCCAAACCGAGCACGAAGCCTCCGGCAATACTTCCCAGTTACCTTCCACCCATTGGTCTCTCCTCCAGCATGGTGAACCTTAACCAATCAACCGACAGCCGCAGTGAGCAGTCCTTCACATCCACCACCGACCCGGGAATGTTTGTCAGTGCAAACGATATAACTGACATAAGTGCAAACAATCACAGTAACACAAAAACGGAAAGAACGAAGAAGGGTAAATGGTACCAAAAGTTCCTAACCTTCAACCACCATAATTCGTCTTCCCGAAGCTTAAGTTCGTTTGACCAGACCGACACTTCTGGAAAAAAGAAGAAAAAGTGGCACTTGAAAAAGGCCGTTCCAGTTCTAGCGGATTGATGATATGAAATTCAATGAATGCTCACAATTTCCATATACTAAATTTGGATTATCATCGTAAGCATCGTAATGTACATATTGATATAGAATACACCAACCTTCCTGCCAGTAAGTAATGAATTGAATCTGGGTTTAATTATTATTTTTTTTTTCTCACTAGATTGGCCACATTATCAACAGTAGTGACAGCCCTGATTCCACAAATAACTATGTTGATCTGTACAATGATGTTGGCTGAATCGGGGTCAATCTTGTGTATTTTACATCGATATAATTTCGATTCTATTTGTTACAATTATTAAAGATTTTATTTGTTAAAAGTTTGCTCAGCGCCTACAGTCTGCGAAACAGCACACAAAATGTGATAAAATCTAGTGGCAATACATAAAGAGATCAAAATCTCTGGCAAGTTTTTATTGGAGTTTTTAATATTTATCATCATTATAATGATGGCTGTGATAGACAAATAATTAAAAGTCTTTGACCAACAGTGCCACAGAATTTACATACATTTTCAATTACCAATTTGTACCTAAATATGTAGAAAATTATTTGTTTTAAAAAAAAAATTATGATCGCCTTCAAAGTACATATAAATATAACATTTTTATTAAAATAAATCACTTTATGTGCACCATTATTTAATCAAAATACTCGACATGTTTCATTATATGTTATCCTGATGAAGAAACCATTGATTTCGAAATATATCGATTATTTTGATTAAATAGTGGTGTATACAATGTGATTTATTTTAATTCAGTTAAAATGACGCCACAAAGTGAGTTTGCAATTATGTATTGTAGAAATAATTAAATATTTTCAAGAAATTTGAACTGCAATAATAAATGCATAAATTTATTTTCACTATATTTTTAGATAATATTTTATAAAATAAGAATACCAAAATAAATTTATTGATTTCACATGGTTTTAGATATAATATTTACACTGTATTATACAAATTCAAATTACCAGTGAATTTTGTACAAACTATGATATGTATTAAACTATGTAATAACAATAAGGGTGTTATTTTTCAAAACAGCCTCAAAACACAAAATATTTGGTGCTAAAAACTGCTAAAGCAAGGAAAGACTTATATGTATTTCTGATTTTTTTTTATAAATAGATGATAATATTATGCATTAGATTTTTGTGCTTTTTCATACTTGGGTAAATTTAAAAAAATTGGTTTTTCCTATATGTACCTACATTTTTTCTACTGTATTGTTCCTATTCTTGGTTTTTAATCAGTTCTAGTGATGCCACAATTCCGATTAAAACTTTTGGCTAATTTGTTCGCTTTTGGGAACAACTCATGTCTCACAGAAATCGTTTTGTCTCCCTTACTGTTGTGGTGAGAAATATGATCTGAACGGTATTAGAAAGAGAAAACACCACGCTTTATACACAAATTTTGAAGTTAACTGCAGAATTGTGCACCTTTGTGAAACAAAGGGTTTAAACTGCAATTTTAAAAAAATTACGAGACTTTGTGAATTTTTTATTAATTAGTTTTATATGAAGTTACAAAAAAGCGAGGTGACTTTAACGTTTGTTGTACATTTGATTAATAAATTAAATTTTTTTTTTTTTTTTCAGTAATACATATTAGTTACAAAAAACGTAAATCGGGCCATTTTAATTTTTTTATATTTCAAAAAATATATGTTTATTTCTAATATAAAATGTGAAACCGTATTTCATCACCTTTCAGAAACAGTTTTCGGATACGCTCGGAACTATTCCATTTATTTGGAATTTATTACAAAACGGAAATACTCAAACCTTCTGTCAGAATATGCCTGAGGCCTGAGGAGTTAACGCTCATATTTAGTGGTTTAAAATGAAAATAGGAATTGTTGCATCAGTGGTAAATAATAAATTCCATTGAATAACTAATATTTTTACTTAACCATCTCTCACTTATGTTTTATTATAAGTTTAGAGATTTTGGTTAACTCTTCATACATTCCATTCTGACTTATTCTCCGTAATTCCTTCTCATAACATAGAAATGATCAAATGAAGCACCTTTACTTAGATTTAGAATTCTTTACGCTGCAGTAAGAAACTTATTTCTTTAAGTGTCTTAAATTACGTCTCATATTTTTATTAATAGGAAGGTAATAATTCTGTTGTAAGAAATTTAATATTTCTGGTGCAGTTGTTCTAATAGAAATAGATAAAAATAAAATAAACTATTCTCAATAAGATGGAAGATGATTAAAAAAAACTAATTCAAAACAATGTTATCTTACTATAAATATGTAACACTAATTCAAATTACTGGAATGTAATCTGTCTTCTAGATTTGAACTCAATATCTTGTCAGAACAAAGTAGATACTCACAAATAATATCTTTTTTGCATATGTAAATCAATAATTATTTCTGAGAAATATGCTTTGTCTCACAATAATTAATTATTATCTATAATATAGACATATTAATCTTCTTTCATCATTCCAAGAAATCTTTGCAAATGGGTACAAAATTTATCTCTAATATTAATAATTTTATATCTATTTAATTGTATTATTTTTAACACTTTCCTTTATTCTAATACTCATAGGTATACTTTTCAATAGTCTGTGCTTTTAGTCTATATACTTCTGCATTTGAGAGTGTTTCTGTAATATGTGGTGCTCTGTCCTTTGCCTAATTCCTTGGGAAACTGAAAATGTGGGTGGCCATCTATGTTTATTGTTCTGCATCATTTAGTTGCACTGCTGATATCTTCTGTTACGTGACACTTTTATTGTTTAATAGATCGGTTAGCTCAAGCATATCTTATATTTATATTACAGTAGATACTCTCTCACTGATTCACCTCACCAAAAACCAGGCAAGTGTCCAATTGGTGAAAGCGGTGGGTTATAGTGCATTCATTCAAAATATGCTAAAAACAGACAAACACCACTTTCTTTCGTAAAATTGCAATCTTTTGTTTTAAAATTAAGGTGAAATGTTTACGCCTGCGAGAAGACTACATTTTGTAAACTCATTCAAGCAAAAAATGTGACAGAAACATATGACAGTTGTTAGAATACACAGAGGACTAACCGAAATGGCCTAAAACAACCCAATAATGAACTCTGGTGACAGGTAAAACAACTGGTAAAAGTCAGCGAGAATAAGCTAATGGTACCTATAGTAACAGAGTGTGTAAGAGTGAGATGGCACAAACTGTCAGTGTACAAAGGTTGGTGTTCGCTCTTGACATGCGGCGAACTACTGAATTTGACATACAAACACCGGCAAATTATACAACTGATTTTATGCTTTCAACTAGTAAAAATAACAATGGATTACAGTAGTTGGACAAGCGACAGATTACTGAGAGTATTTTTACTGTACTTGCTAATTCATATTACAGAAATAACATTTATTTTAACAAAAGCTTTAAAAAAATTAAAACAGTTTCAGGTCATTCATTAGACAATAATTTAGCATTTGACAGTAATATCATATTTGGAAATGTATTAATTACACTTTTTCTGTTGTAATACTTTATTATTGTTTTAAGTTCTTATCGCCATGTTATGTTACCACAATTTTCAACATTCCATCTACACAAAAAAAAATTTCATCTTAAATAGTAATGGTAAAACTCAAATCTTTACTTGTTTATGAACACATTTTTATACAGGATGTATCGGCACGTACCCGACAAACTTTAACCAGCATTCCTTAGCATATTTGGAGTAAAAAATCTTATGTGCACTTTGCTGTCCGGTAACGTTTTTTTTTAATAAAAAATTATTATTCATATTTTCACCACATGTCACCACTATTTTATCCTTTGTCAAAGTTTGAAAACCCATCTGGCAAATATTTTATTCGAATTCCGTTGAATAATGCACGTGTGTACCTATATTGGCGCACTTTTACAATCACAACGAAATGGCACGGCACCATTTGTCTCATTTTTAACTATTATTATTTAGTGTGTGCGAAAGAGCGAAGACGCTTTTTGACATACTTGCTTATAACAGCTGTTGAACACGAAACGCAATGCCAATGACAGTGATGTAGTGTGGAAATTTTAAATTTTTTTGTTTTTAATTGAAAAAAAAATGCTACCGGACAGCAAAGTGCCCATAACATTTTTACTCCAAATGTGCTGAGGAATAGCTGGTTAAAGTTTGTCGGGTTAGTGCCGATACACCCGGTATTAATCCGTGGGAGCCGGCATGAATATTCAACAAATAAAAGTACGTTTTTGTTAAGGCCAAAGTGAAGACCATATTTAATAAAGTGACACTTAACAAACCCAGTAGAAGTAATATCCAAAGACAATTGAATGTATAAGGTTGACACTGCAAATGCAGTGCTTCGTGACGTGCGTGGGTACACTTCTTCAACACTGTAATTGCAGGGCTCCGGCTCCTAAGGGTTAAAACCAACACTCAATAACAACACAACAGTATAATAATAATATTCAAGTGTCTGATTAAAATAATCAGAAAATTTTTTTTAAATAATATTTTCTTTATATGTAATTTTGTTTTATTAAAAGTAATTTATTTAATATTTACAATATGTCTAATATTCACAATGGATGAAAAACATTTTTTTTGGGTAATCCCATTTTGTAGTGTTCGTCATGATACAATTTTTTAGAATATTCTGTTATGTTACCTATGTAAATGATTTGTTTGAATTGTGATTGACTGCAAACTTAAGCCGTATTCTCTTATTGGATATGAAGAAATATTATTTTTAATTATTAGCTAGTTGTTTTTTGAAATTAAGCAAATCTTTTTTTCACATTATTTTCAACTTAAACCTAAATTTAGTATATAATTAAGTGTACACTTAAAATAATCCATAATCTGCTCTTCATAGATGGCGCGGAATTAATTATTTCCGGAAAAAACCCTTTTGCAAGTTACACTTTTAAATATTAAGATTATTTATTTGTTTTCACACGTACATACGCAATATGAATATGAATAAATAGTTTTGTCTGTACACAATCAAGTCTTTCAAGAAACGCATACAAATTAAATATTATATCGGTGAATAACTCTAATTTAGTACGCCTTTCTTGAAAGAATTGAGTTTGTATACGGACAAAACTATTTATTCACATTCATAACCCGAACATAGGAATTTTCACCAAATATGTTTTTATGCTTTAGATTCTGTTACTTTTACCATTTATTTTTAAGTGTCCATCAATAGCAGATTACTAGAAGTCGGTATTTTTTTGTTCAGCGCAGAATTTCTGGGAATAACTACCATAATATAATACCTGAATTCTAATGAAGGGTTATAAAAAATACAAATGATTATTGCTGGGCAGTTCAATTATGTACAAAAAATAATTAAAACAAAAAAAACTGTACCATAGTAATACAACTGTTTATAATTTTATAAACTATTCCTATGAAAAACCCACTTAAAATCACACAATGGAACTAACAGATTCTGTATCAGAAATATTAAACATGATTTTTTCAATGTTTGTCGAAATTTACGTAAAAACTTATATATTATTTATTTTTCCGAATAACTTTATTGAGTAAAACCTCAAATTAATATTCATTCTAGACTTGCAGAAAAGTCAACAGATGTCGCACATTAAAAATAAAAAATAAGATAGGTTTATCTAAAAAGACGCTGTCTGGATTGCATTTAGTTCGGGTTGAATCTTGCGATCATACATAAAGATTGCCAATAAAAATGTGCCTTGAAAAAATGAAGACAATGTTAGTAGTTCTTATTTGAAGTATGATACAGTTAAAAGTGACCGAGGGGAATAGGGTCCCATTAGCTCAGTTGGTAGAGCACTGTCCCGGAAAGACAAGGGTCCTGGGTTCGAGTCCCAGATGTGACCGTTTCCTTTTCTGATTTTTCTGTTTCAGATTTTCGTTTAGAAATCACTAATATTGTCTTCAACTTATATATTATGCGAGCTATTTAAGAAACTACCAAACATTGAATGTAGAAATAGTGCGTTGTAAAAACACACAACATTTTGAGCTAAATAATTAATTAAAATATATACATACAGGTTCGACAGTTGTATTTAATTGACTAAATAAATAAAATTTGCATGTTACAAACACAATTTTCCAATATTCTACAATACGTAACGATGAAAAAGTCAATGGAAATCGTGGGACATGACCATATAGCAATGTACAAACTTTGTCCAAAATACACACATACTGTCACAAACAAATAATTCATTGAAGATAATCTAAATGAAACATGAAACAAAACAAGATATAAATAATTCATCTTTATATTTTAAACCATACTTGCCAAGTGTGTTTTTCCTAAAAAAACGCCTTCTATGAAAGAGCAGATTATGAATTCCTTAGTATTACACTAAATACCTAATATTATATACAGGGTGTATCGGCACGTATCCGACAAACTTTAACCAGCTATTCCTTAGCATATTTGGAGTAAAAAAATCTTATGTGTACTTTGCTGTCCGGTAACGTTTTTTTTTTAATAAAATATTTATTATTCACATTTTCACCACATGTCACAATTGTTTTATCCTTTGTCAAAGTTTGAAAACCCATCTGGCAAATATTTTATTCGAATTCCGTTGAATAATGCACGTGTGTACCTATATTGGCGCACTTTTACAATCACAACGAAATGGCACGGCACCATTCGTCTCATTTTTAACTATTATTATTTAGTGTGTGCGAAAGAGCGAAGACGCTTTTTGACATACTTGCTTATAACAGCTGTTGAACACGAAACGCAATGCCAATGACAGTGATGTAGTGTGGAAATTTTAAATTTTTTTGTTTTTAATTGAAAAAAAAATGCTACCGGACAGCAAAGTGCCCATAACATTTTTTACTCCAAATGTGCTAAGGAATAGCTGGTTAAAGTTTGTCAGGTTAGTGCCGATACACCCTGTATATTATCTTGTTGTATCTTTTGCCGAATTAAATAAATTTAATGTTAGAAGTTGTAAAAATAATGGCTATGTTTATTTTTCTCAGTGATTTTTACAATTATATTAATAAACAAAATTAAAAAAATTATAACAGTTATGCAGACTCTTGGTGTATGTTTATCTATTGTTACAAACAGTGCTGTAATACGATGTCTCTTGTTAAAATAATATTTTTATATTGTTACCTTCATATTGTCTTGATTCTACTAGAAAACAAAATACTGAAGCAAATTTTTTCTCAGGTATTTCAATAAATAAATAATGTAATAATTATGTTCACTGTACACTTTTAATTCATTGAAATTTATTTTGAGTGGTTTATTTTTTTCAAGACGGTTAACTTTTTACAAGATGATTTTTTCTGCGGAAACAGGGACATATGTTATAAAGGGCTTAACATGAGCATAACATTAAAAAGATGTATTTTTATGTTAGTTAGTAATTACAAATGAACACATATATTTTTTTAAATTGCGATGTTGACTCAATAATATAAGATTTTTAAATAAAATATACTGTTATGAAAATAAACTGCAGCATTTTTCCCCTTTGATCATGATGGCTCCCTAAATATATTTAATTGATTTTGTATAAAATTAATTTAATGTTTTTATAAGCAGGAATTATAAGAACGTTAAGTTCACCAACGTTTTCCTTGGATTTTCATTCACATTTTCATTTATTTTTTTGTATTTATTTATTTATTTGTTTGTACACGCCCAATTATGGCTTTTACATATGATAAAATTAAAAATACATTTGATATAATCAAAGAGTAAAGAGATATAACAATTAAAATAAGTACCAAGTATAAAAATATTAACTTAAAAGCAACAAACAGAGTAAACTATAGGATGCACATTCTTATAAATTTAGATACATTGAAAATTTATAAACATTACAAAGCTATCAAGATAGACATACAGATTTAATAACAATGTTTTTATAGGCTGATAGACATTCATCACCGTCGGTGTTCATGTGATATTTATTCCCTGCACTGTGCAGTAAGACTTGATTGTTCATATAGTATGTGAAAAATAAATGGGTTTTTCTTCCTTTAAATCTCATGACTTAACACTTTTTTACACTAAGGGTTAATTTATTTAGGATACACCAATCAGAAAAGCTAATGAGATTTGATTTTAATATTAAGCAGTCATTAATATTGTCAATAATTCGGTAAATTTTCATATTATCTGCAAACATCAAAATAAAGACACGTGTAAATACATTTGTAACGTCATTTATAAATATGTTAAAAATAATTAGTCCTAGATGTGAGCCCTGGGGCACGCCGCTTTCATGTGGCAATGTCTTCTGGTTCTACAATGTGTCTTTCCAGGTATCCGAGCCTTGTTCACACCAGTGCGGGATTATAGGTGCATTGGAGTCTCTTCATCCTCTTCACATTTACTGTATCTATTGGTGTTTTCCACTCCCAGTAACTGCATGTCTCCTGAGATGGCAGTGTCCCATTAGTGGTCCTACCAGTTCATTTTATTGATCGTAGCAAGTTCTTCAAGAATAGTCCTGCATTCCATCACCAGTCTGGAGTCGCATCAGATACTTTCCTGCGTCACTAGGGCTGCCTGGCTATCAGAGCATATGCTTTTGTTCTTATTCCTGTACCCGATTCGTACATTCTCCTGTGCGCAGGTATAGATGGCTGTAAAATGTTCCTACAGTTATACTTAGTTCCCTCTGTAGGCTGCCGCCACCGCTGCCCCTTCTATTTCTAAGTTTAGTGGGGGAAGATTCAGCAGCACCCCCATGGCTAGTATTGGAGTGGTTCGCATGGCTCCTGTGATTCCTCTGCCTGCAAGTCCCTGAATGTGGTTGAAATAGGAGCATTATATTTAGGTAGGTGTTTTTTTTTTCACTTTGAAATAAAAAAAACATTAAAAACGAAATAGAAAACTAATAAAACAGAAATGAATAACTTTATTCCGCCTCAGCACAGGTCACCCTAGTGAGGAGGACTAAGAAATACAATTTACTATGCATATTATATTTAATTTCATATTTTGTACGTACAATGTTTAAATAGTTGCTAAAGTGAAAAGAAATTAAAAAAATCATTTTTGTAAACCTGTCCCCAACACAAAAATAATATTGATAAATTATGGGCGAAAGCCGATAAAGTTGCCGAAAAGTTTGCCAGCATTCTGCCTATCTAACTATTTGAAATGCGAGCATAGACATATGAATATTAGTAGACCTGCCCTAAGTGATTAACCCTTTCGTCCCGGAAAGAAAAAAATCACATTGGATCCGAAGCGGGGTCACTCAGTCCCCCAATTTGTTTTGCTTATTAAAAGGTGTTAATGACATAATTCGATGAAATTTGTTTTGGTTATAATTAGAGGGAAGTATATATTACATATTTCAGTAGTCATTATCAAAATCGTTTCATAAATAAAGTCATAATTAATGTTCTAATGAATTTAGACCATAACGCATATGTTTTCAAAGAAAACGGAGAAGGCGGGTACGTAGCAAGCATCGCGCCTCGTTTCCGAATCTCGACTGCCGATTGGCGATTAAGCGTCGACGTGGGTGGCTAGTTTCTTGCATAGGGTGGTCTGTAAATGATGGATATGTATTTTTTACTTTTATAGTTTATGAAAACTACTACGTACTACTAAACTAGGTACGGATGTTAAATATTTTGAAACAAATGTTGTATGTTGATATTTAATGTAGGTATTAAATTATTTTATTTCTACAATTATTCTTATTATTATTATGTATCTTTTCTCGGGAGATTTTTCAATGTGGATGAGTGTTTCAAGCTAATAATTATTGCTTATAAATAAATGTTACCCTTTGTGCTATGAAAAAAAATTCTTGTCTTAAACATTAGTTTACAAAAAAAAAAATAATTAATATCTTATTTCTGATTGTTTTTATTATAATTTCATTTAGAGTATCATCTAGCATCGTGCCGCAGTTAACCTGTAATCATAAATGATGCGTTTGCTTGAATAGGTATATATTGAGTTTATAGTTTTTCACTGATCCATTTATGTAGGTATGTTTTACATTTTTAACGGTGAATGGTTTTGTTTTGTAATGTTTTATCAAATAAAATTGTAAAAAATAAGGTATTTTTAATAACTTCAAATTGTTAAAAATAAGGTATTTTTAAAGTATTGAAATCCAATCTTGAAATAAATATTTTTTTATTGTAGCCTGAGAATTCCCCGTTTTTGATAAACAATATTTATGAGAGATCTGGAAACGGTATTTATAAACTCGTAATAGGATACATATGAGAAACCGGAGAATTTCTCTCTTTTTCTTAGTAATGACGGCCCCCATGGTCAAATGGTTGAGATTCTGGGTCGCGGGTTCAAAATCCCAGCAAGCGCAAATTAATTCAATAATTATGTGATATTTCATAAATAATTCATAAAATATAATGCATTTAATATAATATATTTTCCGCACGGCCAAGGATGGGAAATGCGTTCAGTATTGCCCTGAACAAAAACCACCATTTAGAATAGAAACGTCATCATACTAGGAGGCTATCTCTTTTATGGTGACCATTTATAGGGATTGATTAAATAAACTGAAAATTGCAAAATTATAATAGAAAATAGAAAAAGACATTCGTAATATAAAACATAATTTTAATATAATTTTAAAATATCTTACACACATAATATCGTAGTAAAATGAAGAAATTTACAAAAAGACAAAAAACACACCTCAAAATATTATATTTTTACAAAAATACACCTCAACATTTTGGAAACACATAAGGTAGGTACCTACTTTATAATAAATGAGTTTTATGAAACAAACATTAGATATTAGCAAAAATTATTACACATATAGTATAATGAACATACCTATTACTGGTAAACAAGACATGTCGATCATCCAGTTGATTAGTCAGACATCTCTAAATACAAAGTTTTGAGATAATGAGGAAAGCAATGTTCGAATGCTCGCCATAAACCAAATATTATTTACATGTGTCTGTATTTTATAAATTAAATATGCTATAAAAAAATAACACCGGGAAGTATAACGGTTCGGTACATTAGTACGACATTTTTAAATTTTCTACAAATAACCCAGAAAACATATATTTTGTTTGTTTTTTCATTTTACATATAACTGTATACTCAACTCAAATTCCGATTCTTCGGAGATGTCTGACTAATCAACTGGACGATCGTTATATTTACATATTATACACAAATCGCGTGATGAAAATCACAACTTGAAATGTAAGATATTTACTCTTTATCGTATTATTACAAAGAATTTTTTTTCTTGAGCAAGTGGAATGTAACATATACACACGGCACGAGTTCCCAAAATTGAAGATGAAATAAACGAAAATTATAACCTAGCTAGAAGACAATAACTTTTTAAATAAAAATTCACAATTTAGAAAAACACACACAACACGATGAAAGTTAAACCCAAACAACATGGAATAAAATCAGCATTATTAAATAGCGAATAATTCTGTCAGCTATTAATTTTGGTACATACATATCCCAAACTTTAATTTATTGGTAAATCGAATAAATATACTCCAGAATAAATTGTATGAAAAAATGAAATGCAAAGTGATTACCAAGAAATAATCTAATCTAAAATTGGGATCATATTTATAAAAGAAGACAAAACAAAAACAAGCTGACGTTAACAACACAATTTTTGCGTAATTTGATGGAAAAACATAAAATATAATGTTATAAGAAGGTACAGTAACTATTGGATATTATGTCCGGTTTTTGACAACATTTCACTTGTAAGATATTATAGCGTAATGACTCCTGGATATATACTTATTGCACAAGACTGCAAAAGTGAACTAGATGTTCTGGAAAACATTGTAAAATTGATATCAAGTTATCAATAAACAATCGCATAAATTAACAATTTCCAAATGACCACTATGCTTTGAGCAATTGAAACCTTTATACATAAATTTAAATGGAAAATGAGAAAAGTGCACCACGTCTAAAACAGTAGAGGGACTTCTTATAAAAAAGTGATAAACAGAGAAATGATTAAAAGCACAAAAGATATGGTCGAAAAATGTTTGTTTTCTTATAGAAAAATATGTTGTTCATTTACCAAATGTTAGTAAGTGACTACATGCACTATCATGAATGCTTTAATTATTTAAAATACACGTAATTTATTATTAAAAACTATAATATTAATATGAAATAAACAAAACGGATTTTTATGCAAAATATTTTCCAACGTGATCATTTTAAAAATGAAACAATTCGACTGAGAATACACCAAGATAACACAAACAACCAGTACACTAATTGAGTTTGTGTAATCAAATGAACGTGAACAAATTCTAAAATACTAGACAAACCTAAAATTGCAGATCATGGCACCATTAGTATAGTGATGACTTGAAAAGAAACAGCAAAAATACTAGAAAAAGTGAATAATAGAAGAAATTTCTAAAGGTCGGATATGCTTATTACAAAAATGACAGATTGTTTGTTAATTTTAAAGTTCTATGAAATTTCTATTCAAGTTCTGTTATGATATCAGTATAGGCCAGGTACTTCACAGAACTGAAATAATATCGGAACTTGAATAGAACTTTCGCAGAACCTGAAAATTAACATCAAAATTTGATGAATTGTTTAAAATCTGTCAAAAGATCCGTCCTAAGCAACTTTTATTATTTTAACAACATTCATTATTGGCATTGTCCTTGATAGTTTTACAGTTAGTACAAAAATTTTCTTGGACCCTGTGCAGAACACAAATAGATTTCCTGCAAGTATAACAACACAGCTTAGTTTTTCTATCAATGTTGCGCGGGCAAAGATAACACCGTCTTCGTATTGCCTTGGTAGGTAAAACTTGTACTTCATTTAATACAATATCGTCGCTTGTGCTCGGCATAACTTTTTCAAATAATTCGAAGCCGTATTGCTGCGCTTTGTGAAATTTTACACCGCTTTCTTTTCTACTTTTAATGTTGTTTTTCACTAAGTCCATGGCCAACTCCCTGATAAAGATTTTTCGTCTGCTTCGGTCATTTGAATGCCATTCTGGATATTTAGTGATCCAAATAACATAAGCATTCAAGGCAGCCATATCTAAAATCTCCATGAAAATACGAAATGGCCACCTTCTTGTCGACCTAACGCAGGAATATTCCCTTGTCATTTTGTCCCCGGTGTCTACAGCCCCCTTTGTTGAGTTGTAATGTAATATTATATCTGGCTTTTTTGACTCTGACGCTGATGAAATTTTGTCGTCGTGGAATTCGGTTGAAAGAAGAGCCACTGCACTCTTCTTTTTCGGCACATAAGAAACAATTGTAAGTGCATCGGTAAAACCAAAAAGGCTTGTATGTAATTCCCTTTGCGGAGAAGGTAAAAATTCTTTTGGAATTTCTCTTTTATTCGACCTCAATGTACCAGTCAGCGTCAAATTATTATCCAATAATTTATTGGCAAGAGGTATTGACGTGAAAAAGTTGTCTGTCGTAACACCTCTTCCAGAACCGTAATATGGTGCTACTAAGTCAGTTACGACTCGTAACCCCTGATTTACTTCTCGGGCATTGCCAATTTTGCCCGTGTATACTTGAGTATTTAAAATATAGGCTGTTTTGGCATCAGCTGCCACCCATATTTTAATTCCGTATCGTCCAGGTTTGCTTTTCATGTATACACGGAAAGGACATGATCCCCGGTACGTCGCCAAACGTTCGTCTACGGTGATGTGGGAATCCGGGGAGTAATTTCTAGTGCAAGCTGCGTTAAAATTTTCATAAATTGATTTTATCGCCTCCAGTTTTGTCCCACTTTGTGCGATTCTTTCGTGCCTAGTCACTCTATCATCAAATCGTAGAGTACTAAATAAGAATGCAAATCTATCTCTAGACATAGCTGCTGTATAAAAAAATTGCCTAAATAGATCATTCGTTGTCCACAACTCTTTCAACTGCATCTTTCTGCAACGGTTTCTCCCAGCAGCAAGCAATATGCCGATAAAGGATTTAATTTCATCCGTAGAAATTGATGCATCATCGGCTGTGCCCTTGTTTTCCCTCACACAAAAACGTTGGGTTTCAGTAACTATTTCTTTGAGAATATCGTCAGTAATAAACAATGAAAATGCGTCTCCAATAGATGAAATATTTTTGCTTTCATTTGTCAGGCCAGGACGAGAGTAAACAATATTGTGTTGCCTACTACGGGATTGTGTCGGAGGAACGGAACTCCACTTAAATCCAGATTTGGAAGTAAAAGATTTTTCTTCCGTTTCATCAGTAATCTTTTCGGCATCTTCGTCAGAGGTGTCGGATTCACTTTCAGAAGAACTTTCAAAAGAAACATGATCTTCAATGTCCGATGTGTTTTGAATGTTTTCAAATTCAAAATCACTGTTTGACTCATCACTACCAGAGTCTTTCTCTAATAACGCTCGCACCTGCTCAGCGTTTAAAAATTTTTTGGGCATTTTTTTAGAATTGTGTAAATTTAAAAAGTAAGTAGGTAAACTTGATATCGTAACTGAATCTGCAATCAGAGCCTGCAATCTGTAATCAGAAAAAAGTAATTATGTAGCATCAACCCACTTACTTTTCAATAATAACTAACTAAATATCTAATCATCACGTCGTTTCCCGCAGGGGTACCTAGGCAGAGAGGACAGACCGCCAAAAACTCGGTCTTGGTACACACTCTTTGCCTCATTCACATTCATATATCGTCTCATATATATATATATATATGAGACGATATATGAATATATATATACAGTCAAACTTGGTTATAGCGAGCACAAAAAACTAAATTTTCTCCTTAGAGCGATTACTCGTTTTATCCAAAATAGGTTTTCTAAAAGTCGTAAGTACCTACCTACCTGCCCCTACTATTAATATATGTGTAGTGTATTAGAAAACAACACTTTTATTCATAAAATTTATAATCAATGATTGTTTTTAATTTTTCGTTTTCCCGCTCCACAATTCCTTTCTCAAAACAATCAACACATTATAACTACCTTCACCTGGTTCGAGGCTTCCAAGAAAAATAACATTAAATTGCCAGTCGTAATATAATCAATAGCATGGGCATATTGTAATTTTACTCATTGCACTTACATCAGCCTTGCATTCTTTGCAGATTTCCACATTTCTCATACGATCAAATATGGTTTTACCACACATACTCCTCAGGGATCTCATATCAACAGCATTCAGTCTACTTTCATCATCATCATCTGCCAGTTCCATGCCTCACTGCCATACATCAGGGTAGGTACAAGCATTCCACTGTGGACTACTAGCTTCGCTTCTTTAGACAGCTTTTTGTTGGCGCCAACGGAATTCAGTCCTCCATTAATGGAGTTACCTGCATTTACCCATCTTTCAATATCTCTATCAGCCTTCCCATCTGAGATTGATATTCTCAAAATATCTCAAATCGAAAATTTATGCATCCAAAAAATAACCATGGGTGCCTTCCGTTGATTATGTGTTTACATTTTTATGTTTTTAATGATCTATCAAATAACGAAGATAAAATAAAATAAATAACAAAAACATCTTGAAATTATTATTTCACATAAAGAAAAGAATTAAATGATACCTTTTTGTTAATTATAATTAATGTAAAGGTGCGTCCACACCAGTAACAAAACGTGTTACAAAGAGTTATATAACCAATGTTATGTAACTTGTTAGAAATTCAACTGAAAAATGTTGTATAACACGATGTTGTGTAACTTTTTTTCTGTTTTTATAGCAGGTTACATGTTACCCAGAGGTTGTCGGTAAAGATCAAAGGAATTAGATAACTTGGTTGTATAACAAGTTGCAAGCTCGTCCACACACACAACAAAACAAAAAAAAAAAACACAAAAAACAAACAACCCACCTTTCAGTGTCCTCCCATCAGTTGATGGAGAACTATCTGTAAGTGAGTGTGTCTGAGTGCGTGGAGTTTTTTTTAATTTGACTGGCGTTCTTTGTTTTGTGTATTTTGTGAGGTATTTTTTGAGGTCTTTTGGAGATGGAGTGGACGAAGGAGAATACCGAAAGATTGATTGAGCAGTATCGTGAGAAAGCAGTACTTTGGGATCCACAACACAATGAATACAAAAACCGTAATAAAAAGCAAGATGGTTGGGCTGATCTAGCTTCCGATTTTGAAGGAAACGTGGATGAGGTGGAGAAGAAAGTTCGGATGCTAATTGGACAATTCCAGCGCGAATTGAAAAAAGGGAAGAGTGGAGACGGAGCTGATGCCCCTTACAAGACCAAATGGATATATTTCCACTCTCTGCTTTTTCTAAAAGATAAAAACACACCGAGGCACCAACAAGAAGTCGGACAGCAGCTCACGGGTGAACTGCAGCAACCAGATGAGTCCACACAGGCGTCAGATCAGGCACAGGTAAACACACTTCAGTTTTAATTAAACTTTAATTAATTTTAATTACATTTTATACAGTTTAATTTTTCAACTTTAATTTAGTAGTTAACTACCTATTTAGTAGGTACCTACATAATAATTATTTGTCACTAAGAAGAAAGTGGGAGGAGAAAAACAATGTAGGTAGGTACCTACTTAATCCCTCGCATTCAGTATCTGTTTTGCCACGGCACTGATCCCTCTTCAGATTGAAAAAAAGCGCTGATTTCATTACGAACCATTCTGCCGACGTCGGAGGGTTTTCTCGGGATCCTTCTGAGCCGCAGAAAGGTATCTGTTGGTTCACCCACGATTCTCCAATGTCCAGGTGTAACTTCACCGGAGGAGGTATCTTCATCATCGAAGGTCCCAGGGGGGGTGTACGATGATGCTGATTGACTTTTTCGAAGAAAGTTGTGGAGGAGGCAACAAGTTAGGACAACATTTTCTGCAGTTAGGGGCTCAAGAAGCAGGGGTTTTCTGAGGACTCTGAATACAGCTGACATTATACCAAATACATTTTCCACAGTGCGCCTTGCTCTGCTATGTCTGCCATTATATATTCTCTGTGGCGAACCTTTTGCTTGTGCCCCCGGATACGGTTTCATCATGTTTGGCAGTAACTGAAAAGCGTCGTCACACACAAAAACGTAAGGAGTTGGCAGTGTTCTCCCAGGCAGAGGTGTTGCCGCTGGCAAATGTAAATGTGATGTTTCAAGAAGCCTCTTGAACTCTGTACTGCCAAACACGCCACCATCAGATATTCGCCCTTGGCATCCAATGCTGACATAAGTAAAACAGTAGTTTGCGTTGACGATGGCCATAAGTACAATACTGAAATACCCTTTGTAGTTGAAATAATCACTACCGCTGTGTTTGGGAGCTTGCAACGTAATATGTTTCCCATCAATGCTGCCACAGCAGTGAGGATAATTCCATTTTTGGTCAAAGTCAGCAGCTAAATCAAGCCATTCTCCTTGACTGCTTGGGGTCTGCAAAAAAAGAAAATATTTCATCATATACTTATTGTTGACAACCCACTTCATTTCTTTGAATTAATGAAATTTGTTTTTCTTTATAGGGGCCAGAAGAGACACAGACAGAGCAAGAACAGTCTACTTTCCTTCCGCCATCTCAAATGAAAAGACCCAGCAAAAAGAGATCCCACAACGACAGTATGGCCAGGGAAGCATACGATGTAATGAAAAAGCTTAGCGCCAGGACCAGGGACGAGTTTGATGTATTTGGGGAACAAGTAGCTATTGCCCTGAGAAATTTGAAAGATAAAATGTTGGTGGTGGACACGAAACATCAACTTACTAACATTTTGTACCACGCAGAAAGGCAAGATCTACGCGGAAGACCACAAGTCTACGGTCATGGAAGCCCACAAGTCTACGGTCAAGGAAGCCCACAAGTCTACGGTCAAGGAAGCCCACAATTCTACGGTGACGTAAGCCCACAGTTGCACCCTAGTACCCAGCAAGTCTACTCTGCTGTCAGCCCAGATGCTTACTCTGCAGCTAGCACATCTGCCGAACCTAGCCCCGTTGACCAAGCAACGACTGACTCGTTGAATTTACTGGATATGTAATTGGCTTTTTAATTGTTTTTTTTTTCTTCATTTTATTTAGCATTATTGAAAGTAATAGTATATAAGTTTGCATAATATATATTAAAGTTTGCATAATAAAATATTTGTTTGAATATAATTATTGATATACATACCTTGATTACATCCTTCAAGAAGACAATAAGGGCCCTACAGACTTCAGGAACAATCTTGGAAATACTCTGCTTTGAGATCTTGAATAAGTAACTCAAGCTTTGATAGGAATCACCACTCGCCAAAAATCTCAGAGTAACTGCAAGCCTTTCTCTTGCAGGTATAGCCCATCGATAATTGGTGTCCTGCTTTGCAATAGTTGGGGCAACATTGATCAAGAGATATTCAAAGTCAGAACTGCTCATTCGAGCGAAATTCCGAAAACTCCCATCATCCCTGATTTCCCCACTAAGGGGATCTCTACCGTCTTCCATCAGATCCTCCATCAGGTGAGTTCCACTGTAACGATGTCGAGCTTCCAGCGAAGGTCGCACCCACCATCTGCGCTGAGTTGGTTGACGGTGAGTTGATATAATTACACAGGCCGCGGCGGCCAGCAAAACCTCTTCCTCCGAAGCCATGATTACTACTGAATCCTCAAATGATTGAAAGTGTTGCATTTCTTGTTTCATGAGGTGTGGACGCGTTTGCTAGTTGTAACTTGTTATATAACAAAATTATAAAAGTTGTACAACAAAGTTTATACAACATATATACATGTTTTAAAACAATTGTTATACAACTTTGCTATTTCGTTACCGGTGTGGACGTACCTTAAGACTAAATTTAACGCTTCTTGAGGTGAATTTTCACAAAAACGGCGCTATTTAAATCATATGGTCATATTCTAATGCGTGAAAAACTAGTAGGTACTATTAGTACTACTAGTAGTACGATTATTCTATAAATTGTATGGTTTGAGCAATGGAATACATAATGTTTACATGAAAATAAATTTAGAATTAATATAATAATTTTTATCATAAAATAAAAGAATATGGGAACCAAATGAACATTTTGAGTAAAAGCGCAAAAACAAGCTGCAATAATATGCAGTTATAATAATAATACACCGAGAAATTTTGACACTGATACCATCAATAAAAGCAAACTATTAAAATGCAATATTTTAATATTGTGGAGAATAAATAATGTTTATGAATGTAAGTAAGTCCAAAGTCATGGTATTTGAAAGAGAGAGTATGAAAACAGTGTGCAATATAGTTGTGAATGATGAATACTTGGAGCAAGTGGATGAGTTTGTGTATTTGGGAAGTATGTTTACGAGAGATGGGAAGGCTGATAGGGATATTGAAAGAAGGGTGAATGCAGGTAACTCCATAAATGGTGGGTTAAATGCCGTAGGCGCCAACAAAAAGCTGTCCAAAGAAGCAAAGCTGGCAGTCCACAATGGAGTGCTGGTACCTACCCTGATGTATGGCAGTGAAGCATGGAACTGGCAGAGGAAGGATGAAAGTAGGCTGAATGCTGTAGAGATGAGATCCCTGAGGCGTACGTGTGGTAAAACCATGTATGATCGTGTGAGTAATGTGGATATCCGCAAAGAATGCAAGGCTGATGTGAGCGTAATGAGTAAAATTAAGAAAGGGACCCTCAGATGGTTTGGGCATGTAGAGCGAATGAATGAAGAAAGGAGCGTAAGGAGAATATATGACGCAAGTGTGAATGGTGTAAGAAGTAGGGGACGCCCGAGGAAGACATGGCACGATCAAGTGAATCAGATACTTGAGTCGGGTCATGTCAAGAGTCAGAAAAATAGAAGAGTATGTATGAGACGATGTATGAATGTGAATGAGGCAAAGAGTGTGTGCCAAGACCGAGTTGTTTGGCGGTCCGTCCTCTCTGCCTACCCCTGCGGGGAAACGGCGTGATGGTTAGTTAGTTAGTTAACACCCCTGAAACATATACTTTTATACGCCATTGCATAAGATAAATGTACTTACCAATCTGAAGACGCCCGTAGCACTGTGAAACTGGTCCGTTCCCAAAGAGAATTATTTAACACCAAAACACAAGTTAGCAATAACCGAAAACACTATTTATTCGCTGCAGTCTTCAATCATACTGTACTTTAAACTTTTGAGCAAGTTCTATCTTCCAAATTCCAACAAATTTAAAAAAATAATTGTCTCTTTCTGGTCTATTTGTATTTCATACGACAAACAGAGACAGATGCAATTTTAATTGTGTTCCTAAAATGTGTTGCTCATAGAATGTATAAGGACACCTGCGCCGGATGTTACCCAGACGAAATGGTCTGGGACCGCCAAGTGAATATCTTAGTATTTCAAAAGGACATATGAGAAGCGCTGTGTCACCGATTCGGATTAAGTCCTTTTCATTAATAACTAAGAAATTACTTACTATCCCTTAAAAATTGTCCAGTTACCGCCTCTCCCATTTCAATTCCGGTCAATCATTAGGTAAAGCAAAATGGTAAAGTGATAATAAGAATACTAGCGTGACTCAATTATAACGGTGTAGCCCTTTTTATTACAATGCAAAATTTATCTTTCGGCTACCGGCTTCGGCAGGATCTTCGTCCAGTTCGTGGAAACGTTTATAAAGTCCCGCCCCGTAAAAAATATTCTATCAGATTTAGATGTAATTTATTTAATATCTTAAAAAGTAGTAATGCGATATAAATTTTTTAAATGCAGATCGATAGCTGAATAGTTTTTCTAAGATTACCTAAATTATTTGTTATATGGTGTAAAAAACCATCTAGATACAGCTTAAAACTCTAGTTAGTGTAGAATTATAACCCCGGTCCGGGGTGGAAGTGTTAAAAGCGTATTATCCCCACTCCCCATGCCGGTTCCATTGAGCCGGCTGGGCTCGCGTACGGCCTCAAGTGATATTTGAAAACGTGACGTCATCATTCTTGTGCGAACTATGGTCGAGGCATCATCGGTTCATTTTACGAAATAACACGGCAAAATGTTTACTTGTACTATGAAAACTGGTAAAAATAGATGCGAAAAAAGAGAATAAACCCAATTGTCGTATTACATTCCATATATAAGCATTATTTTATTTTATTTTAAGCATATTCACATCGTATAATATGAATCAGTTGTTACTATCACATCGAGAAACGTCTGGACGCGAAACACAAAGCTGGTTGGTTGCTGGGAAGTAAATTATGAACATTTATAAAAGTGTCTTAACTAAATACTCTGAAACTAACTACGACTCTGAATATAGAAGCTGCCTTACTTTGCCGAATTTGGACTTCGCAAATTTGTTCATAACGTGGCGAGTAATTTGCGCTCCCATGTAAAAATGTCTATTCATTCAAAGCAGATTTTACTTTTAAGAAGTAAATGGTGATATTATAATGCGAGATGCCTATTTACTGTCAGATTGATTTATTGACGAATCACAGTCATCTTCACTCCCTTCGTTCTTCAACAGTTGATTTTACCCCTCGCCTTTATCTTCTCGTCTATTAATTCCTATGTCTGTGAATGCGAGCTTGTGCTGTCTTCTTCCTACCTATTATAAAGTTAGGTAGTTTGTGCTTGCATTAGAAACACATTCGGCTTTCAGATCTTTTCTCCGTTGTCTTTCATTTTTTTGTTGATTTCGAAAAGCTCTCCAAGAATTGACAAAAATGTTTAACAATGCAATGATTCTTTTTTACTACCAATGACGTTAGATTATATTTACAGACGCGCTGTTATCAAGCAAAAAGTACGTCAATTGTAGTACTTTCGATTTCGTAATTTTATTACTAAACTATCACACTTCGCGTAAGGTCATGTGCTATCTTTAAGTAAATTGCAATAAAAGTTTCAATATGACCTCACATGTGAATTACAGTTAAAATTGCATTATTCAGCAAACACAAGTAAAAGCCAAGGAATAACACCCAATAAATACCCGCAAATTATTTATTATTATAAAAAATACAATTTAAGAAGGAAAACCTTCTGGCAGGATGTCGTCTCATATAGCATTCCGTATTCGTCTCAATGTAAGCGAGTCTTGTCTTGTCATCTCAGTCACACCCGTGACATATAATGTGGTATTTGACGCAACTTTTAAATTACGAAAACACCGCCGGTCCTATCATTTATTTCGTCCGTACACACATATTCATTGAATATTTAGAATTAATAATTTACTGGAAACAAGAATGTTTCTAATTTGCCACTTTTTTATTTAATTATGAGAGACAATGTCAAGTCTTGATGTTTTTTAACGTCATTGGTTATTACGATTATTGTTAATTGTTAAATGTCAAATTTCACGAGACCCACTATGTAGAATTTGCCCCTTTTAGTGAGTTTTAATTTTAAGAAAACCACTTTTGTAGTGTAGCATTGTCCACAGAAGATCGGAAAATCCTTTCTAGAAATCGAATATTTCTTTCAGAAAACGGACGATGACCCAATTTTGAGGTAAATCACAAAAACTTATGCATCGGAAAAACTGGCATTGGCCCTTTTAGAAGCAAGTCACACAATTATCAAAAGATTTTTTTAAATGGAAAATAATTTTTTTTTAGGTCAATTCAAATTAAAATAATAAAATTTCGAAAAAAGGCAAAAATAACGAAAAAGGATAAAAATGAGAAATCTGAATGGTTTCTGACTGTAGATTCTTCCGATAAGCACAAAGGAGTTATTATTAGAACTGCGTAAGATGAAACGTTGTTATAAAGCGACATTTTTTTACAATGTTGTAATCGTGGTCATATGCAATACCAGTACATTTTTTAAATAATATTTTTCAAGCAAAAATTGCAAAAAAAAGTGTTTAAGTTAATTATTATTTATTAAGTTCACTGTAGAAAATAGCATTTGGAAAAATACATTGAGCAGTAAGAAGCGCAGGAGTTAATGGTGAGAAATTATTTCAGCAATTTTCTCAAAAAAAGATGGAAGTTAAAATAAGGCAATAACGGAATCACCATCGCTCATGACAACAGACGTGAATAATACGAGCTGTTATCTTGTTTCTATTATTTGCTGACCAAATGATATTATTTCTCCGGGAGACTCGCTGGAAGCTAGCAGCTGGCAAGGAGCCTTCCCAATGCCTCAATGTTGCCAAATAAATATGATCAAATGCTGCAAATATCCATGCCCCTTTAATTGCACGGGGTCGGAATGGGTTATTTTAATAAGTACAATAATATATTGACCCTGAAAGCAAGATGAGATTTGAAGAGAATGATGGGTGAGAGCCGCTAAATATTATAAAAATTTCAAGACCATCAATATACACTAATTAAATTAACGTTTTTGAAAATCTACCAGGAGCACAAAATCTTGAAGGGGTAAACCAATTTTAAATGTAACACCGGAGAGCTACAAAGATCTATTCTCTGTCCACGATAAGAACGACCTGTTGGAGTACCAAATTAGGTTCGTTCTGCGCATACCACCCCCCCCGCTCCTTTCCTTCACCATCGCTCGGCTATCTCCGGCAATCTTCGCTGACAATTCGTTAGTCGTTAGTGCCCGCGCTTAGAGAAATTAACCCATTCAGACCCTGCTATAAAATGGATGTTCAGCCGATATGTCCGAATTCATTATCACCAATTACGAAAAACAAAAAAGGACAGGTAAACATTATTTATGTGTTATTTGTATGACTATTCGATTTACAACAATGCATTTTTATAATTCAAGGATATAGATAGGTAATATATGTATAAAATTTGTGAATGCTGGTGTTGATCGGTTTTTTTATGTTTTTTGATAGGTGGTGCACAAACCTCAACTTTTCGGCATTTTTTTATTTTCAACTTTGGATTGATTTCTTAGCCGATTTGATAAATCTGAGGCCTAATAAAGTACAATATGTATTGTAATACTATCATCATCATTATTTGAATGTATTAAAATGTTTTAATTTTTTATTTTATTTATCGGTAGGAAAATAAATTAAATAATTAATTTGTTAAAAAAAAGTGGGTCTAAATGTGTTAACGCTCGTCCTTTTAGGAGTGGGGCGAAGGGGCGGAGACATGCGCGTCCACGGGTTGTTCTAATGTTGGACCGAGTATAATTTACAATTTTTCAACTGACCATCAAACTGACAATCTTAATCATATTCTATCAGGGACTTATGAGCCAGAAGAAGCAATTTTTATGTACGCTTTGTATATCTCACTCATGCAAAACTTATAACTCTGGAACTATAGGTATTGTCACAGATTAATGAGGGTTTTGTAGAATCGTAATTCCTTTGCTAAGGCGTAAATTTGAGCAAGCTTTGAATCTTGTGCCTTGAGCTTTGAACTTGATGTTTATTTAAAAAAATGTTAATTCAGCTTTATTAACACGACCCCACCAAATACAAATGCACCAGGGGTACATAACGCTGGAGTAGTACGGGAAATCTAAATTCCCGACTCGAAAAACAACCTCACTAAATAAATGACAATTTATCAAATTATAATCTACCAGAAGAGATAAAAATGTGACGCTACACATTGCAGAATCTTAATTCTGTTTCTAAGGTGCAAATTGGGCACCTGTAAAGGTTAAACTTTACTCAAGTTATATATGGCGTTAATTTAATTTGTTTATGAAAATACACTTCTTGCAAGTTATGCTTGGCGACCATAAATGCTGAATGACACCTTTCGCTCGGTAGAAAATTAGAATAAAATATTGGTATATTATTGGAACATGACGTTCGAAAATACATAAAATATATATTTATGAAAATTTTCCCTACCCTGCTAACTAAACAATAGATTAATACTTATGAATATACAGGATTTTCCAATAAGAGGTGTTATTTTGAATAGCCCGCTATTTCGGTAGATGTTACTTTTGAAGCTGTCATTTTTTCACATTTCACAGGTAGAAACTACGCCATTAATAAAAATGGAACAATACACGCTTCAACAATGCATTGAAATTATTGAAATTCACTTGAGTGAATTAAATGCTAATCATCTTGAGTGATGAGGCCCATTTCCACCTCGGTGGCTTGGTCAACAAGCAAAATTATCGCATCTGGGGCTCGGAAAACCCAAGAGTTATTGTTGAAAAGCCTCTCTATTATCAACGTGTGACTGTTTGGTGCGGTTTATGGTCCGGCGGAGTCATTGGACCTTACTTTTTCGAAAATGAGGTTGGAGCAACAGTTACGGTGAATGGATTGCACTATCGAGAGATGATTAATGATTTTTTTTTATTTTAAATACATAAACGGCTATACTGCCTTTTATAAATAAACATATAATATAAAAAAATATATAAAAAAATAATATCATTACATAAAAGTAGTTTTAAACTTAAAAATAACATACAATTATTTTGTGTATCACAACCAAAAATAACAAAAAAAGAACAATGAGAAGTATCCTCATTTCATTTCAACATGTCCATATTGCGTATATAAAGTTACATTATGGAAAAATAATTTTTGAGTGCATGTTTATACTGCGCTAATTTTAAGAAATAAATGTCGCCGATGTTAGCATGTTCATTTTCATTTTTATGGCCGGAATCGGATGGTATTGATCTGGACAACGTTTACTTTCAACAAGACGGCGCTACATGTCACAAAAGCAACGAAACCATTGATCTTTTACGATTGAATATCAAAATAACACCTCTTATTGGAAAACCCTGTATCAAGAGCACAACAGCGAGAAGTAATTTTTGCTATGCGCCTGTTATATCTCACTCATGCAAAACTCACAACTCTGGAGTTATAAGCATTTCAGAACCATTTTTAACAAAGTGTCCAATTTGAACATTGGCAAAGGAAAGATTCTCACTTCAACCTCAATGAGTGCGATAGCAGACATATGTTTTTAGTATTATTTTACATCTTCAAGCTCCTGTACTCCTGGAGGATTGTTCGTTAGTTTGACGGTCAATTTTTAAATAAATATCTTAGACCTCCGTCGTTATGCGCTCCTAGTATATTTTGTAGACATAAGCCAAGCTTTGTTTCACAATTTGTTAATTTGCTAGTTTCTTCTACCCCTTGCACAAAATAAGTTTGTTAATCTGTGAAGTTATTCACCTTCGCTGAATCCCAAGCCTCGCTTGCAAATGAAAGCCGCGATTAGCGATCCCTCGGACGAAATCACCGAACTTTGAGCGTGGAAGTTGCAATAAAATCGCGTGCTGAATGCATTACACAAATATTGGCCAGTTCGAGTCGAGTTAGAGCGTTCCGCCCCAAAGCCGCCCAGCCGCCCTGCAGCCGCCCTACAGCCGCCCAGCCGGGAGAGCAAACAGCGGATCTCAGATCGTAATTCGGCTAAAGACCTATGTTCCATAGCGCACGGTCCATGGTGACAGATGAAAGAACCAAGAGATGTAAGCCTGAACGTGACTAGAACTTTAATTTTTATTAAAACGATGAATATTGTTCCAGTTCTGTGAAAAAACTTGCCCTAAGGATTTCGGGTCTAATTCTATTTGAATAAATCAAAGAAAGAATTAAAGTGAATATAAATATCAAACTATTTTTTTTAATACTTGTAATCCGTAAAGCAAACCCTTTTTATAGCACACTAGTGGACCGACTTCTAATACCACTCTCTAAACCCTCATGACACTAATAAGAACAAACTTTTAAATTTTCAGCGATATTGGTAGATTTTCATAAATAAAACATTTTTTAATTTTAGTATTTTTAACATTATCAGTGGCCAGATTTGAAGTGATAAGTGATGCTTATCATCGTATACAATATCCAAATTGGTTACTTACTACAACAACTGTCATAGCTGGTGGGGTGGGTTTCAATGACGTCAGATCTCATCCGATCAGGTTCCAAAAAACTTAATAATGAATTCTCCAACCCCCCACCCTTTCTACCTTCCGTCCCCCAGGATCGAATCTCCATGTGAATGCTTCACCTATCCAACTATAATTTATGGATTTCAGAAAAGGCTGATGTAGATTACGCTTAATTCTTGTGATGTTTGGTAATAAGTTGGGTTTTCCAGCGATAGGTGACACCAGTCATAAAGCTTACTCCAGAGTACGACAGATGTCGCTAGAGTGTAGCAATTGCCTGTGGGATATTATTGCCAGACAACAAGCTTCTAGAAACAGAGAATTACCAACCCTCGGGTAATGAACAGTGTAGCTAAATCCAGACTTATTTATTGTAACGTAAATAAACGCAATTAAAGTAAAGAACCTTTTACTTTTTCAAAGAGTTCCCAACACAGAAATCTGCAAGTAAGCAGAGATATAACAATTGAGTTCAGTAAACAGTGTCAGTAAATACAATATTTTTATAAGCCTTCTATTATAATTATCAGTAGTACCACCAAACTTCTTGCCCCGATCATGAATCCTTTTGGTTAATGAATGCGTCTGATAGTTAGTTGTGTACGTGTTGCAGATTTTTTTTTCATTTTCTCTTGGGCTCCTAGTTGTCAATGATTTTTTAGTTAAACCAGGTCTGAAATAATTCTCCTGTCAGACGGCGTTACTAAATGCAATAGGCCACTTGCAAGGATTTTCTAATGACTTGGAAAAAAATGAGTGGATAGATTTCTCTACTAAGATTACGAAAATGTTACTCAAAAAATTTTGAAATGTATAGTTTTTTTTAAATAAAATAAATAAATCTGTTATTTTTGGCTTGTGACGTCACCACTTGAAAATGTTCCGTCTCCAATATTATTGAATTAATTTTTGTAAAATTCCACACTGATTATTTTTTTTATATGGCAACACCTTGATTTCCGGCGACTTGTGAATTTGAATATTGACACTTGTTTGGGGTTTGGCTGTTTGTATTGTAGTCCGCTAACTTTGTTGAGAAATTAAGCATATATTATTTGGAAATGATTGAAGTAGGTTTTGTTCAGGGTCAGTCTGACAATTTGCCGAACATAGATTCATTTATGATGGCTACTTTTCTAAGTAATAATATGAATTTCATTGGAAGCGAAATTAGAAATGTCAAAACAAAAAGGTTAGTATTTTTTCTGTATCTTCTAATATACGAATATTATGTTATATATTTTGACAACATTTAATATGTACTTATATATTATGTTTCCATCAATTATTATTATTAAGACAATTGTTAACATTCAGTTATATGCAACTGTCTTTTGTTTTCAACGTGTTATTATTATATATTTTAAAGGTCTGCACGTGAAAGTTATGGTGATAATGCTATCGGGTATGTGCAGGTAAAAAGAGAAGGTCCTATCTGCACAGTGAAAGCAAAAATAACCCCCGAGCACCGTGTCCGCCAAAAAGCATACTCTGTTGTACTTTTGTGTGATGAGATGGAAGATGAAATACAAGTCTTAGAATGTCAAGACTGTGCAGCTTCTAGAGGTTAGTTGAACTGTATGTCGCTATATTGTAAAATATGTTTCTCTCCTCTAACCTCTACACTCTTCTACCCTATGGAGATGTGGGGAAGAGCAAACTCTTGTGTGATGTAACAAACACAGAATCATTGCGAGGGTCTCTGCCAGCTACCTGTTGACAAATAATTTATATTTGGAACATTTTGCTTTCAGGTGGCTGTAAACATGCACTGGCATTTCTAACATGGCTCCATAGGAGAAGTGAAGAACCAGCGTCGACATCTGTCGACTGTTATTGGAGAAAATCAAAGTTATCGTGTGTCGGAACCTCCCAAAAGTTCATTCTGGCATCCCAAGTTGGCAAGAACGCAGTAAAAAGCGTGGAAAAAGGTAATGGAGATTTCCTGGCAGCAGTACTCCAAAGGAGTCTTAAGGAGGGGCTTCGATGCCAACTGACTCAACTTTACATGGATCCGAAGCCCACTGACTGTTTGTCCATGCACAGGATGATTTCTGCTTTTAAGAAAACACGAAACCTGCACAATACAAGTGCTACAGATTTCATCAATTTTATTACATGTGATCTAAATATTCCTCCAAATATCTTCGAGGAAGTTTTTTCACTAACAAGAAAGCAGGCTAACTGCCCGTTATGGTACGAAATGCGATATGGCAGAATTACTGCATCCAAACTATACGAGGCAGCTAACTGCAAAACATTGGATGGAACATTGACTGAAGTCATCTTAGGGGCAGCCAAGATTCCAGACACAAAGGCTATGCAACGAGGTCGGCTTTTAGAACCTTTGGTGTTAAAGGTACTAGCAAACCAACTGGGACACAAATATAAAGAATGTGGTTTCAAAATCAGTTGCAAATTACCAATTATCGGTGGCTCCCCGGATGCAGTCACTGATGATTATATTGTTGAGGTCAAGTGTCCAGTCAAACATAGTACAATGAAAAATTACTTTTTTGAGGGTGTTGTTGCCAGAAAGTATTATGCACAAATGCAAATACAAATGTTTGTACTGAACAAATTCAAGGGAGTGTTTTGTGTTGCTGAACCCAACTTTGAATCATCTGGCAAAATAAATGTTTTCCACATCGATTACGATGAAGAATTCTGTGTCGAAGCTATTAATAAAGCCATGCTGTTTTGGTCCAGAGCTATATTTCCTGTACTTAAAAAAAATGTATAGGTATACATTATTTGAAATAAATCACGTATTTACTGCACTACACTCGCTTCTTTATTCATAATAATACATGATTATATTGATTATGTACAATAGCATCATATTATTTTCATCCCATCCACCATAGTATAATATGTATTTGTATAAAGTGACAGAAAAACAAAAACAAAAAGTTTACATAAGACATATTTTTACATTTATACCTAGTATTTATTTGATAATACGTACACATGTTATTGTATTATCGCATAGATTTTTTTTGTATTTATTATTGGAAGTAAGAAAATGATTACAAAGTGGAAATTCTAACACAAATAGAAATGTATTAAAAAGTGGAACATGATCACTTTGCTACAACACAACTGTATTTATATAAACTTGATGTAAAAGTAAGGCGTAATGAATGAATAGCAATCAATCCACTCTCAGTAAAATATTGGAAGCATTATTATAGTCAGTACTTGCACTGACTGGTAACGCTGGCCGCTAGATGGCGCTAGTGTAGCATGTTGCATTTCTTCGGGACAATACAAACCTAATGGCGGGCTTTAATATTCTTTTTACGTGTGAGCATAAGAACAGTAAGGTCGTATGTAGGTTACTAAATATTTTATTTTCGACTTATATAATTTATTAACGTAAAATAAAGAAAACATTTCAAATAACATGCATTAAAAAAAACCAACCCACAGAAGTCACGGGGCTAGGAGGCGCTAGTATAGCATAATCAGAATGTATGGTAAATGTAAGAAGTTGAAGGTGTTATACATAAATTATTCTACAGTATTTGATATTATCCCTTTTGGTGGCTTCATTGCCTATAAACTCTAAGTAAAAGCTCCAACATATGTTTTTATAAAAAACACATACTGGCGCTATAATTACATAATATTATACACTTTAGACTTATTCTATATACATTACATGAAGGATAAACAAAATTACACTGGTACATATTATGAATATTTATATTCAAGTTAAAGTTTATATGATAATGAAGCGCACATAACATTTTAAACTAAACATTAGCGTAGAGCACAAAACACTAAAAGACTAATAATATTAATAAGACTAATATGATCAAATTATTGGTTTTTGTAGATTTATGAGTCCACATGCAATCATAACAATATGGTCAACTTGTTGAGTCAAATGGAAGTCTATACAAGAATGTGGCTTTAGAATATTATACTCTCTGAGCCGGCTTATTACACGTTCAACGTGTATACGCAGGGCTGCTATTTGCTTGGATAACTTCACCTCTCTTTTAGTGCTATTTACACCTGTAACAACACTTGGTGGACGCACAAGTTGACAATGTTTGCCTTCTAAAATAGTAGCTAGTTGCTTAAAACCTCTATCTGCCATTACCGACATGCCTTCAGACAAGTTGTCCAAGAAGCCGCACTTTTCCACAATCATCATATCTGTAGTACGTCCACCAAAGCCCTTTGAAATGAAGTTAATAAAGCCATCAGGAGTGATTGATATTAGGTACTTGAGTGTATTGCATTTTTTATATTCTGACCAAGTTAGTGCCTGCTGCAGTGGATTTGATGGCTTCTCTATCTGAATTTCAAAACAGTCTATGATTGATACGACATGTTTGTATCTTGCTCTGAATGGAATTGGTAGTAAGGCTTCTATTGCTTCTGACTTAGGCCAAAATACCAGTTCTGCAAGATGACGAGATAACTTCGGTAAACTTTGCTTAAAGATTCTTGAAGCTTGAGCCTCAGAAAGGCCAAATTCATCACCTAAAATGCTGAAACTAGAGTTTAATTTAATTTTTTTTAAAACGATTAAAACATTTAAAATGTTTATATTTTCAAGGAGTGCTAGGGTTTTAACAATCCAATAAAAATCTTTAAGGATTCCTAAATACAGCTTTGGTTTGTTTTCAATATGCTGCAGAGTTAATTTCAATGACAGACTTTTGAAATCACTATTTGAACTACTATCAACGTACGAATCTGACGTAGCTTGTTGGGAGTATTCTGAACCAGATGCCGATTCCGAGGCAGAACTGTCTGGCTGAAGAGTGACATGCTTTAGTTGTACATTCTTGGTATTTTTATTATGCTTCACAGGAGAAGTACTTACGTCACGAGTAGTTAAACACTCGATTGGACCCCTACTGTGTTCTTTTCCTGTATTTGTCAATTTACTTTTGAATTTCTTTTTCAAATTGCATTGAATGGCTTTCGAATCAGTTGCGTTCTCAACTATCAACATGTGAAAGTTTTCTTCGGAGCTTGATGTATCTTGTGGTCCATCCACATGTTGTTGAAGTATTTGGAGTCCAGAGCATTGAGGCTTCTCGAGAGGAAACGACACTTCCAGTTCAACGTAGTCTTGAGGTTGATTGATGATCTGTTGTGGCACAGACTCATCCACATCAGACAGGCAAGGAGACATTGGCTCGAGACTTGCAACAAACACTTCACCGCCTTTAGATGAGCTTGGATGCTGATCCACCACATTGAGTAGATCTCGCCCATCAGCTCCAATTTGACATTCAAATTTATGAGGAATGGTTCCTTTTTTTAAAAGCACCCTTTTACTTAGATGTTGGGGCCATTTCCGAGCATCCACGCTTAACTGAAAATAAAAATACAACTTATCAAGAGACATTGTATTTATTCAATACAAACTTAACAATGCAAATATAATAAGTATCTTCATTTGAGAATAGCCTGCAAAAGTGTAACAATATTGTAATGTGTGTAGGCTTGTTGTCACTAGGTAATAGACCCACCTACTCAACCTACTGTACTGTACAGCAAACTATTCGTGAAGCATGCAACAAAGAAAAATATGTATTTTTTAAATATTGTGTTCAAACAATAATATTGTAAAAAATATACTTACATTAAAATGATCTTCACAGACATATCGTACGGTTTTATTTGACAGTTCACCCAATTGACTGGACCTATGAATTGCAATACACCATTGTTTTCTAATTGCTGAAATTCGCGGTACAACGAAAAATCTTTTTTCCTTAGTAGTCGCCGAAGTATTTGGGCACAAAGGAACCATACAATATTTATAATTATTTTTACGATCTCGGATCCTACGGTTACTACACGAATCCATGTTTAATTAAATAACAAAACAGTAACAAAACGCAGCGTTAAGGTGCGTCCACACCAGTAACAAAACGTGTTACAAAGAGTTATATAACCAATGTTATGTAACTTGTTAGAAATTCAACTGAAAAATGTTGTATAACACGATGTTGTGTAACTTTTTTTCTGTTTTTATAGCAGGTTACATGTTACCCAGAGGTTGTCGGTAAAGATCAAAGGAATTAGATAACTTGGTTGTATAACAAGTTGCAAGCTCGTCCACACACACAACAAAACAAAAAAAAAAAACACAAAAAACAAACAACCCACCTTTCAGTGTCCTCCCATCAGTTGATGGAGAACTATCTGTAAGTGAGTGTGTCTGAGTGCGTGGAGTTTTTTTTAATTTGACTGGCGTTCTTTGTTTTGTGTATTTTGTGAGGTATTTTTTGAGGTCTTTTGGAGATGGAGTGGACGAAGGAGAATACCGAAAGATTGATTGAGCAGTATCGTGAGAAAGCAGTACTTTGGGATCCACAACACAATGAATACAAAAACCGTAATAAAAAGCAAGATGGTTGGGCTGATCTAGCTTCCGATTTTGAAGGAAACGTGGATGAGGTGGAGAAGAAAGTTCGGATGCTAATTGGACAATTCCAGCGCGAATTGAAAAAAGGGAAGAGTGGAGACGGAGCTGATGCCCCTTACAAGACCAAATGGATATATTTCCACTCTCTGCTTTTTCTAAAAGATAAAAACACACCGAGGCACCAACAAGAAGTCGGACAGCAGCTCACGGGTGAACTGCAGCAACCAGATGAGTCCACACAGGCGTCAGATCAGGCACAGGTAAACACACTTCAGTTTTAATTAAACTTTAATTAATTTTAATTACATTTTATACAGTTTAATTTTTCAACTTTAATTTAGTAGTTAACTACCTATTTAGTAGGTACCTACATAATAATTATTTGTCACTAAGAAGAAAGTGGGAGGAGAAAAACAATGTAGGTAGGTACCTACTTAATCCCTCGCATTCAGTATCTGTTTTGCCACGGCACTGATCCCTCTTCAGATTGAAAAAAAGCGCTGATTTCATTACGAACCATTCTGCCGACGTCGGAGGGTTTTCTCGGGATCCTTCTGAGCCGCAGAAAGGTATCTGTTGGTTCACCCACGATTCTCCAATGTCCAGGTGTAACTTCACCGGAGGAGGTATCTTCATCATCGAAGGTCCCAGGGGGGGTGTACGATGATGCTGATTGACTTTTTCGAAGAAAGTTGTGGAGGAGGCAACAAGTTAGGACAACATTTTCTGCAGTTAGGGGCTCAAGAAGCAGGGGTTTTCTGAGGACTCTGAATACAGCTGACATTATACCAAATACATTTTCCACAGTGCGCCTTGCTCTGCTATGTCTGCCATTATATATTCTCTGTGGCGAACCTTTTGCTTGTGCCCCCGGATACGGTTTCATCATGTTTGGCAGTAACTGAAAAGCGTCGTCACACACAAAAACGTAAGGAGTTGGCAGTGTTCTCCCAGGCAGAGGTGTTGCCGCTGGCAAATGTAAATGTGATGTTTCAAGAAGCCTCTTGAACTCTGTACTGCCAAACACGCCACCATCAGATATTCGCCCTTGGCATCCAATGCTGACATAAGTAAAACAGTAGTTTGCGTTGACGATGGCCATAAGTACAATACTGAAATACCCTTTGTAGTTGAAATAATCACTACCGCTGTGTTTGGGAGCTTGCAACGTAATATGTTTCCCATCAATGCTGCCACAGCAGTGAGGATAATTCCATTTTTGGTCAAAGTCAGCAGCTAAATCAAGCCATTCTCCTTGACTGCTTGGGGTCTGCAAAAAAAGAAAATATTTCATCATATACTTATTGTTGACAACCCACTTCATTTCTTTGAATTAATGAAATTTGTTTTTCTTTATAGGGGCCAGAAGAGACACAGACAGAGCAAGAACAGTCTACTTTCCTTCCGCCATCTCAAATGAAAAGACCCAGCAAAAAGAGATCCCACAACGACAGTATGGCCAGGGAAGCATACGATGTAATGAAAAAGCTTAGCGCCAGGACCAGGGACGAGTTTGATGTATTTGGGGAACAAGTAGCTATTGCCCTGAGAAATTTGAAAGATAAAATGTTGGTGGTGGACACGAAACATCAACTTACTAACATTTTGTACCACGCAGAAAGGCAAGATCTACGCGGAAGACCACAAGTCTACGGTCATGGAAGCCCACAAGTCTACGGTCAAGGAAGCCCACAAGTCTACGGTCAAGGAAGCCCACAATTCTACGGTGACGTAAGCCCACAGTTGCACCCTAGTACCCAGCAAGTCTACTCTGCTGTCAGCCCAGATGCTTACTCTGCAGCTAGCACATCTGCCGAACCTAGCCCCGTTGACCAAGCAACGACTGACTCGTTGAATTTACTGGATATGTAATTGGCTTTTTAATTGTTTTTTTTTTCTTCATTTTATTTAGCATTATTGAAAGTAATAGTATATAAGTTTGCATAATATATATTAAAGTTTGCATAATAAAATATTTGTTTGAATATAATTATTGATATACATACCTTGATTACATCCTTCAAGAAGACAATAAGGGCCCTACAGACTTCAGGAACAATCTTGGAAATACTCTGCTTTGAGATCTTGAATAAGTAACTCAAGCTTTGATAGGAATCACCACTCGCCAAAAATCTCAGAGTAACTGCAAGCCTTTCTCTTGCAGGTATAGCCCATCGATAATTGGTGTCCTGCTTTGCAATAGTTGGGGCAACATTGATCAAGAGATATTCAAAGTCAGAACTGCTCATTCGAGCGAAATTCCGAAAACTCCCATCATCCCTGATTTCCCCACTAAGGGGATCTCTACCGTCTTCCATCAGATCCTCCATCAGGTGAGTTCCACTGTAACGATGTCGAGCTTCCAGCGAAGGTCGCACCCACCATCTGCGCTGAGTTGGTTGACGGTGAGTTGATATAATTACACAGGCCGCGGCGGCCAGCAAAACCTCTTCCTCCGAAGCCATGATTACTACTGAATCCTCAAATGATTGAAAGTGTTGCATTTCTTGTTTCATGAGGTGTGGACGCGTTTGCTAGTTGTAACTTGTTATATAACAAAATTATAAAAGTTGTACAACAAAGTTTATACAACATATATACATGTTTTAAAACAATTGTTATACAACTTTGCTATTTCGTTACCGGTGTGGACGTACCTTTAGAATTGGAAGTACTTCGTTTTGACATGACAGATATTATTCAGAAGTGACAGATGTTATGATGTGAAAATCGTACAGATTATCCTTCCGTGGCGGCTGTCTTAGAAGTATAATGGTGATGGTCCTGATTTTAACAAAATCAAATTTAATAATATATTATTATGAGTTTATGAGTACAAGAATAATTTAAATCGCAACATTTGGATAGTATCAAACAAGAGGTACAATATCAAGTTATATGTTATATAACTAGAATGTGCAGCTGTTAAAAATAGTCTCATTGCAAAAACAAAAACCAACCTTGGTACATATAGAATATATAGGTACTTCGACCAACTAAATATATTTTATGAGAACCTTCTTTATACTTGTTTATATATTTCATATTGTTGATAAACCTTCCCCTTTAATTCATTTAATTTTATGTACATTAGGTTTTATTGTAAAATATTTGGATTAAGTGACTGAACATTATAATCGTATATATTCATCAATCCTATAATATTGTGTATAAGTATATTTATATTATATGTCATCTCATTTAATATGGCAGACTGAGATTGCAATATCCTCCCAGTACTGCTGGAATAAAACTTTAAATAAATTAATAAGGATTAATGATCAATAAGAAGGTTCAAGGAAAAAAATATTTATGAGATGTAATATTTTTGGTATGCCTCGTTATTCTCCTCTGCCATTCGTGTGAAATGCGTCGTTTTTTTTTTAAATGTTTTTGGGCTATGTAATTATTTTGTTTTCGCACCCATAAATTATGTTCCGTCTTTCCGGTTTATGAAAAAATGGTCCGATTTTTCGGATTAAAATTTTCAAAAAATCGCCATGGTTTCAAAAATACGATTAAAAAAAAAAAAAAAATACAGAATGTCTTAGAATATTTGCCTAAACCGGAAAATAAAATAAAAAAATGGGATGCAAGAGGCCTATTGATTAATCGAACTTACAATGTTTTTAATTGGAATTTTGAGCTTAAAGTTTATGTACCTTGTTAAACGTATGCTAGACTCGGACTACATTTTTAGAATTATATTAATGGGAATAAACGGGTGAAATATCTTCGCAATAGACGAAAAAGTAAGGTCCCTTCACCGGAATTCTCCGTTTTCTCCGCTACATTTGATAAAGTATGAAATGCCATGCACGAGGTTCGTCCTATGCAGTCAGGTGGTCGTACAATCGAAGTGACGGCCATCGAGCTCACAAAATACGAGAACCGTTTGAAACTTCACGATAGCTTTGATTAAAATGGATTGTGCAATTATTTGCAGTGCTTTTGACGCGGTGCTTGCTGTAATTGGATTACCCGCAATGGTCCCACGTTGCATACGAGCTATTATTATTAAATTATTGTATTAAGTATTTAATCAGCTACTAGTTTTTGCAATAGTTATTTTTTTTCACTGAATAACTCGATTTTTTTACACAAATCTTTTAGGTTAGAATTATATCTAAAACAATTGTCTGGAATTATGTAGCTCATATATGAATTTCAAATTATTAAACAATATTATTTCAGATGTGATGTGAGTACGCAAAAATATGTAATTTTATATTTTCAGTAATTACAAGCGCATATCCATGAAATCTCACGCGATGGTCTGAAGTCTTCACAAATTAGTTCCAATTTAAAAAATAAATTAAATCGTTTTCCTTCAAAGTATCATAGTATAGCCTACCGTATTGCTTGTCGGAATTCTTCCCACAATCAGTTCCAATTTTGAAAATGACACTTAAATTCTAAGCAAATTTGAGTGCAATGAACACGATTTGACGCAAGACTCACTAACGCACAGCACAGACAACCGAAATTAGTAATTTGAAATTGAATCTATTCCGCCGTTCTTACAATAGTACGGTGTGTAAAATGGCCTAAATAGTTGATCGGGAATCGATTCTGGAATTTTATTTTATTTTAACACATATTATTTACTTCAAAAGACGTCATTTTTTTCTTCAGAATACCATTCATATTTCCTTCGCATTCACATTTGATTACTTTCTTAGCTTCACAATTTATCCGCGTATCGGGATAGGTAATTAATAGATGCCACAGTTTTACCTTTTACTTGAAGAATGCAGTGATTCGTAGGCTAAATGTAACTAAATTCCCTTCATCGGTTAAACCTTGCGCTACTACGTAATATTGCAATTTCAGATATTATAAGGTTTCGCTCAATCTAATTCGTTGAGATTGAATAGTCTCAAGAGTAATATAATGCGATGAAGATTTTTGTTAATTACGTCAAACATAGAACAAGGAAGCCTCACAAAGTGTAATAATTATTGCTCTAAAAGTCTCGGAAGCCAGCTAGGATGTAGTAAGTTTGCTAGGGATTCAGATATGCTCATTATTTCTTGTAGTGAAAGATACACTTTGCTTTTACTTTGCAACAAAAACACTAAATACAACAAGAATCCGATGCCACATTGCCGGGGTATGTATGAACAATATTAGCTATGCAGACGACATGGTCATACTAGCTCCATCGTTAAGAGCGATGAGAAAACTTCTGGCAATATGCGAAGCTTACGTTGATAGTCACGGGCTAATATACAATGCTAAAAAGTCATCCCTGCTGATATTTAAAGCAAATAATGGTCTCACTGTCATTCCACCTGAAAATATGCAGCGAAATCAAATATTTGGGGCATGTCATCACCAATGACCTAAATGATAAAAAAGACATAGAACGTCAAAGAAGAGTACTGAGTGTGCGAGCTAACATGCTTGCCAGAAGATTCAACAAATGCAGTCCTCCGGTGAAAAAGCAACTTTTCCAAACATATTGTATGAGCTTCTACACTAGCGAGCTATGGACGACATACACACAAGGCGTCATGAACACACTCCGAGTACAGTACAACCACGCATACAGAGCCCTATTTGGCCTCCCCTGGCGATGCAGCGCCTCACAGATGTTCACCGAAGGAAGGGTGCATGGGTTCGCTACTTTAATGCACCACAGAATAGCGGGGACGAGTCAGAGCTACCAGAGATTGGACAACACTCTTGTCCAGGCCGTTGCCCAGTGGCAGGGAGCGCCTCTACACCAGAGATGGAGAATTTCACTCAAGCCACCATAAAGTCCTAATGTGCTCATCAATGTATTAATTTTTTATTATTTTTATTTTTATTTATTTCTTTATTGATTTTCTTTTTATGTATTAACTTAAATGTTAACTTTTATGGCAGGCAGAGCATTGCACACACCGGTCTATCCAGCTGAAATAAACATTATTATTATTATCATTAAAACTCTGCTCAATCCGTATACGTTTGAAGCCCAATGGTCACTCAATATAAATGGGAGTAGGTAGGGATCAATATGCAAAGACTTGATGGATACCTACTAAACCTCAATATCACATCCTGCAATTGTCCTACCTAACCAATGTACCCATCCTAAAATGACACCATGACCGGATTAATTGTAGCAAGAAGAAAAAAGATATAAACCCTACCTTTCAAAGTGGAGCTTAGTGTAAAATCATACCTCAGACAGGGGTGATTGATGTGTAGTATAAGTAAGTCCACGGAATACAATACTGTGGATTTTATATTTAAATATTCATATTACGAGAGAAGCATCCAGAAGCTGGCAGACTTTATGGCCCCAACTGCGGCGGGTGAATCCTTTATTTCCTATAATCCAATCTGGACAATCTTATATTCCAGAATACCAGATTTAAAACACTGAGGAATACTGTCCATCGAGTTTAGTTCATATTTTCATTTAACAGAGTTTTGGAACTGGTCCTTTGAGTGTGTGGCATAGGGCTTATTACAGCAGCACCTTCTAACACCAACTAATACAGTGGAGTCGCAGTTTCGAGAGACCACCATATTTGATCGGAGGCATTTTATCAACCGGGTCTTCTGTCTGCAGATTAGGGGAAAGTATTGTACCTTAAATATAATTTGAACATTTCGCCTGTAGCACGCATTGTGTATATTGTAGGTAAAAGTTAACGAAAGGCAAAAAAATATACATATTTCTACTTCTAAAGGCGATAGATAAACTAGTAGTTCTGCGAATAGTAAACAGTTAGTTAGAACAGTAATAAATTAAATTCACAATTTCCTTTGAAATCATAAGATTTGTGGTTGTATGTATTTTTGGATGAGAAATCTAAAAAAAACCATCTCACCTATCGGGTTCAAAACTATCCTATATTTCAAGTTGTAACCAACCATACACATTGACAAGATTTAATTGAAATCAGTTGGATGGTTTCGGAGATTAGCGTGTACGAACACTATTTTTTTAACGATTTTCATATAATAAGATATTACATAGATGTCACCTGTGACAGGTAAAAACGTACTTTTTGAAAAATAGCGCCATCTGTTGGACGTAAAAAAACACGCGGTATTCTTTCTCTATCCGCACAGATAGACTGAGCCGCAGAAACGCGTGGCGGGGTACAACTAGTAAAAAAAAAAATTCAATGTAGGCACTTGAAGAAATATACTTGGAAAGAGTTTCCAGATATAAAACATAATACTGCTACATGGTATTTTATTTTATTTTCGTTTTAGAGTATTGGGGAAACAAACAGTTTCAAAATTTTATATTTATGATTAAATTTTACATGTTGCATTAACCAGTGAAGTTTCCACAGAAAATAATGTTACATACAGAAAAAAAATAAACAGAAAAACATAAAAAACACCTTAATGAAAATAATTGGGATATCTTAGATACGGGGAAGAATACGTAATTAACAATTTGTTTTAATTTTCTCAACTGCGAATTTAGTAAACTGAACCAAAGACAAATGGAAAATTTCGGCGTCTGAAAATATATTATTGTATTTTGTGCATGTCCTTCTGAAAAATGCATGTTGTGTGTGGTTAGTTTTTGAGTGTGATATGTGTAATAGTTTGTTTGACCGTGTGCTGTAGTATATTTGTACCAAACAACATTATGTCATTTTGTAATCCTACATATTGAATACCGTATTTGTGGCTAGCTTTAAACGCACGATAAAGCGTATAAAGAAATTAATAATTGAAGTAAAGTGTATCCTCCGAGGACTAACCAATTTAATTTATTCTTGACATCTAACTTTTCCTAATCTTTATGACAATCTACAAAAATCGTACAATTAGGACCGTATTGCCATTTAGTAGTCATGCTTCTCTTTCTGGTACATCTCCTATCAATCTCTTTTTGAAACTATCCTTGGAGTAATCTTGAATTGTGTGACTAAGATGTTAGAAATGACTTACTTTTACTTTGCAGAATAGTATGACCTTTTGAATATAGGTAAATTTAATGAAGTCTTATTTTAAAATACCAATGAAAAAGATGGTTGAATTTTTTATAAAGTATTCAGAAAAAATGAAATAATAATTTATATAATGTGGAGTGATAAATACTTTCAGTGTTGCCCTGGTGAAGAACCGCCGCTCAGAATCGAAAAATTGCTTGAAATGGCTTTAGGCTGTTTATTGACCAGAATTGTTTAAACTGGTACTTCCTCATCTTATTCTTCCTGCCTCCTTCCCCTCCCCATTGCCTTACAACTTAACCCAATTAATAATGCCATAGTCTCACTGTCTCCAGACGGTTGGGAGCAGATAGAACTCTTGTGCGGTACCTGCTCACTTTTTTTTATTACAAAAAAACAGTCATTTTTTTACTTCACCAAGTTGATGGAATACTCGATTGTGGAATACTCAATTGTGGAAGACTCAATTGTGGAATACTCAATTATGGAATACTCAATTGTGGAATACTCAATTGTGGAATACTCAATTGTGGAATACTCAATTGTTGAATACTCAATTGTGGAATACTCAATTGTGGAATACTCAATTGTGGAATACTCAATTGTAAGTCAGTGGTCGAAATATTGTCCCAGTAAGACAAAGGTCCTAGATTTGATTCCCAGCTGCGACCGTTAGCTTTTTAATTTTATGTGTTTTTAAGGATTGATTATGATTTTAATTTTATTTACTAAATTGATACCTAACAGCATCAGAAAACGAAAATAACCCTACCTTACTAATAATACATGATATTTGTGTACATTCTCAAGTATCCAAACCATATCGAAGGAAAATTACTCAGGCCAAATAATTTCAAAACCCCCGCTGAAGGACAATATGCAAATTTGAAGAATTTCCTGTTCTACTGCAGCCTTCGGCCAATCAGCTGGCGGGGTAGGGGGTGGGCTGTGGTATGAACGGGAGGTGGGGAATGTGGGGGAAAGTATGGGTGGGGTCGCTAAGGGAAGGGAGGCATCCTTCTTCACCAGAAATTCACCCCAACCCTCGCCCCATCGCAAACTTCAGGCAGTGCAGCGAAAATAAGGGTGCGTACGGTTAAAATAATTACTCACTATTTGGAAGTCGGTTCACAATTACGAGGAAAAGTAGAAAGCATTCACAGTAGTATAGATTATAACCTCATGAATTAAACATACAGCCCCAGGAACCACTTATTGGATAACCAACAACCCTGCCATAGGTCACTTTAAGTGGTTTGCTACGTTTGGTGACTTAGCAGGGGTGCCCATGTTCGTGGGGTGAGGTTTTTCTAGGAATTCTAGTGGTGGGCCGGATCGGAAAAAACTGGTTGAGGGATATCTCGGAACATCGCCTTGCACCGCAGGGGAGGGATGAATCCATACGTTCGTCACTCCTGGACACACTGACCCACAGATTCGTGCTCGCCGACGACTTGTTCCTTTCCAAAACATCCTATCCTTCCCTCCCTAAAAAGACCCTCCTCCCAGCATCCCCAAATGTGACATAGGCCCTGAGAAAAATTATTTTCCTCAGAGCCTTCTGTGGGGAGCTAATGTAAAAAAAGTTAAATGCCTCAATCAATTATTACTGTTACAATGTGAGTCCAAATTATAACATTATTACTTTTGCAGACAATAGGGTATTTTCATTATAATAATGCAGATATTTTAATTTTATTTTACTGTTTTATTTTTATTGAAATTTTCTGAACAATTTAAAATGTGCTATTTTCAATTTGCAATTTGAATTCGGCGGCTTTGACGTCACACAGGACGATGTTGGTGACAGCCGTCTTACCAGACATTGGCTGTTTTTTAAGTTGTAGTCTTTGAAAATACCCCATTTTAAAAATTATAAATAATATTTAACAATATGCAACAAATGAATTAATTATTATAAGAATACAAAAGCTTTTACAGTGAAAACAAAGTGAAACCAGAGAGAAACCAGAGTGAACCCATAATATAAATAAGGTTTTCACCCAAGTTATAATACGCTGTAAGAAAGTTAGTCAACAACTTTAGTATTGTGTAACATTTATAAGTATCATGCACATTTAAATCACAATTTGAAATATAATCCACCCATTTGGTCCCCTTTGTATAAATTTTCCTATTCTAATATAGAACTATTCTATAATATAGAACGAGTTCAGCACAAAATTTAAGATACATAATTTTTAAGATAAGCATTCCAATAATTATGTCAGATTGATGAATCAATTGCATCTAATAATGCTGCCTGACAGGAGAATTATGTCAGACCAGTATTACATAGAGTAATTGACAATTTAATTGACAGCCCTACCATCGTCGCCACTATTGAATTCCATGTACCGATTAGGAACACAAGAAAATATGTAACATTATTCTGCAATACATACACTACAAACTATCAGACACACTCACAAATCAATAGGTTGCATAATCTAGGCAACAAGTTTGGGGGTACTATTGATATATTTACTGACTCCATTTATAGAATTAAGCATAATCTAATCGTACAAATTATAGTAGCGTTGGTAATGTAGATAGTGATTTTTTATACAGGGTTTTTCAATAAGAGGTGTTATTTTGATATTCAATCGAAAAAGATCAATGGTTTCATTGCTTGTGTGGCACGTAGCGCCGTCTTGTTGAAAGTAAACGTTGTCTAGATCAATACCATTCAATTCCGGCCATAAAAAATCATTGATCATCTCTCGATAGCGCAATCCATTCGCCGTAACTGTTGCTCCAGCCTCATTTTCGAAAAAGTAAGGTCCAATGACTCCGCCGGACCATAAACCGCACCAAACAGTCACACGTTGAGGATAGAGAGGCTTTTCAACAATAACTCTTGGGTTTTCCGAGCTCCAGATGCGACAATTTTGCTTGTTGACGAAGCCACCGAGGTGGAAATGGGCCCCATGGGCCTCATCACTCAAGATGATTTGCATTTGATTCACTCAAGTGAATTTTAATAATTTCAATGCGTTGTTGAAGCGTGTATCGATCCATTTTTATTAATGACGTAGTTTCTACTTTTCAAATGTAAAAAAATTACAGCTTCAAAAGTAATATCTACCGAAATAGCGGGATATTCAAAATAACACTTCTTATTGGAAAACCCTGTATATTGTATTTTTCTAGTTTATATTTTGTTTTATTTTACTGCCACATGTTTTACAAATATTGTTTGATGTTCATTTTATCAGCTTAATGATATTTAATGTTTTAAAATCCTTGTGTATAATTTTCGGTAGCTCACAAAATATATCGTGTTCCTATAATCCATGTAAAATCCCAGCTGGACGTAAAATAATATTTAAAAGGAATGTATATAAAAATATATAATTATTTACAAGTACCTTTGATCTTCTAGCACCGATCGCAGATTTTCAAACATCGTACGCGTTATGCAGCGCGGCCTGGTAGCTGTCCAGTGTCCATCCACCCGACTTGCCTCCACACCGCTCCCCAGTACAGTGTACAGTGTACACCCGCCGCCCCCCAGCTGTAGCAGTAGCTGTACGGTGGAGGCCCGCCGCCCCCTCAGTGCAACGAGCGCAGCCCCGGCCGCCCCCGCCTGCGCCCCACTGACCCAGTTGAGGCCAGCCCCGGCCTGCCAAGGACTCACACCGACCCCCGCCACACGCTAGCAGCGGCCAATCATCCCGATACTATGCGCCAGAGTAAGCAAACGTACACGTGCTTTTTATCAATCACACTATTTATAATTATTGACCCCTACGTATGAACACATTTATAATAAATCATAATCAAACGGGTTTAAACAGACTAAATCTAATTATTAAGAAGAAAAAAATATTAGTTAGGTACTAAAAATTACAGTAAATATTCGGAATCGCTTGCCACGGATAAAACGAAATATTTTTAAATGAAACCTTTTGATTCACGTTAATTACTATGAAAGGAAATTATCTGCATTTGGGAAATTTTTAATTTTAGCACTTGTGTTTTTAATTACGTAAAAAGAAAATTCGCTTTCGTTGTAAAGGATGACAGCCGGAATAATTTCTGTTCATTTTCTTTTGTTGGTATTCCTGATATGAGTGGATAGAATTTTGATCATTTACTCTATTCAAATACTAGGTAGGTACTATTTTAGCCGAACTCGAAAAAAAAGAAAAAAGGTATTTATGACAATTGGATAACGTAAATTTAAAAAAAAAAAGGACACAATATTCCGGAAAAATATTGCCTACTTAAAAAGCTAAATACTATTAAAGAATAGTGAATCATTGACTGTCCAACTGGGAAGATTTCCCTTTTCAGGACAATCAAATTGATGGGTTTAATATATAAGTAAGTAATGTAACTCAAATACATAACAATGAATTCAATCATTGGAGAATTTTTTTGAAACATTAAATTCATAACATTGTGGAAACAACTTTCACGTTTACAATATAAGAGATAAGTTAGGTAAGCATCTTAATTTATTCATTGTTTCTATGTGCAAAAATTTATAAAAAAGTTCTTTTGTACAATTATTATCAATAAGACAACTATATTATGTCTTCAGAAGGCAAAACAGCTGTCACGCGTAGTAATAATTACACAGCAAAACTTGTGAAAAACAAAACAAAACATGATGGAATGGAAAATGAAAATATGTTTTTTTTTTATATTAACCCCACTCAGAAAGCCCAGAGGAAAATGATTTGATGAAAATGAAAATGATGGTATTTTTAATAAAAAGAAGAAGGGGAAGTTCTGGGAAGGAAAAGGGTAAGAGGGTGGGTAGGAATCTAGGGATTATTGTGTCCAGGAGAAAGGGACGAATGATTTATCCCTCCCGCTGCGGCACAAGGCGATTGGTCAAAGAGACCAGTTGGAGACGTCAAAGGGTCTCACCGAACCAGCCTCTCCGGATCTGGCACGCCACGCACCTCACCCGATGAACCGGGGCATCCCTGCTTAGTCATCAAAAGTAGCGAACCACTTAAGGTTACCTATGTGTGAGGTGTTGGTTATCCAATAAAAGGTTCCCGAGTTGACGGTACCCAAACCCACATTCCAAATTATATTAATGCCCTTTTAAGGGGCTTTTACGTATGAATATAAATATTACACAGTATTTATTACACATTAATAAATTTCCTCAATAAGATTTTTTTATTAAATACAAATTTTGTTAAGTGATTACATAAATTAAAGATTTAAACAGACTCTGTGTAATAATTTCCCTCCGTAACTATACTGGGCAGTGAGGAATACATACGGTAGTTAGTCCCAGAATTTCTGCACTTAATAAATTCAGACTTCTAGTATTACGTAAAGCTTATCAATGCAAACAATTCTGGACAACGAAATGCATCATACGAAGTCAGTGAAAATCCTTCTGTCTGACAATTTAAGCATATTCAAATAATAAGAGTGTTGTAGTTCAACAAAATTGTTGGAATAATATACCCATTGTGAAACTTATAAAACCAAAAAATATTTTTATTCTTTCATTAGCTTGTACATTAATATTATAATGTGGCTTGCAGACGGTAAAATTGCACTCAAGTAGATTTCTAACGAAGTCAAAATTTAACATTTTAATACACATAATATTTTTGAAATTTCTAGATAACATAGTAAGTAGTAAGCGCTTGTTAGAGATTTCCATTATGTGGTAATAAATAAAAGATTTGATTTAAAAGTAATGTCTATTAAATCTATTTGTGTTGATGTCTCAAGAGCATTGTTATCACTTTTATACATAAAACGGAGTTTTACAAATTAAACTTGATAAAAATAAATAAAAACGCAAATTCTTAGTAAAATAAATTAAACACATAACTATTTGATAATGCAATACAAACTAAATCAAAGCAAATAAATATTGAAAAAAAACTACAACAGAAAAGTAAATAACAATAATAAAAATAAGTAATTCTAATTTGTTAAGGAAAATTATTTATCTTGTTTACTAAGCGTAACGAATTTCTGTTTTAACTCGACCGTTTGATATTTCATCTGTCTGTAAATTTGTTTGTTACATACTAGTTACGGTTCAGGTGCTAGCACCTAAAGTGTCTAACCACTTTAATGGTTCAGTAAAAGATGAAAAATTTCAAACGTGAAATCGTAAGTACGTAATGGGATTTCAGTAGCTCAATTGGTATGGTCACATCCAGACTATACGATCTGGAATCAAGCTTTAATTATGACTTTGAGTTAAATTTTCATGTTTCATTGTTAGTTGATAATATTTTTTTTACATTAATCAATTAATATCAATAATAGAATAATTTACATATCGCATTTTTGTGAAAAATAGCTCAAGGGCTCTGTTAGTAAGAACGTTTTACTGGTGTTCTAAAATGAATGGAATTATAAAAAAAACAAGTGGTTGTTGCATATTGTACGAGTTATTACATACGCTTTTTAACAATTTAGATAAGTTATAATTTAGTCGGTGTGCACAATTTGCTAAATTGGATAATGTTTTTAAATGATTAATCTTTAATGATAATTTGACGATATTGGAGTCTTACAAGAAATTATAAATTGTTGACGTGATATAACAAAAACCGTGTTACGTAAAATACCCAATTGTCTCTTTGATTAAAATTTTCCGTAGAAAATGCGGTATGATTCTCGGTTATCAGTTCCAAATGCATGGATGCATTTCCTTAGCAAGGTTCTCAGTGCATAGAGTACGGAGCTCGGAGCACGGAGCACGGAGCAAGCTGTCTGGAACATGTTGACTCTAGCGCCAATAAGATGGTAATCTCCCGTCATGGCAGCCTTATTTGCGGCCAAACTCCGCTGCCGAAAGAAGGAATTCATTGGAAACCAAACTGAGAAGGAATTCATTGGAGATTTCTTGGAGTCTTGGAAAGTCTTTGACCATTTTGCAGGTAAATTATTACTCCGCAGTGAATCCCAAATGATTTTTATTACTTGACGCTTTGGTTAAATATTCAAGAAACTTATTTTAAAGGTTCAATGTAATATATCATTGAAGAAGAAAGTAATACTTATAAATCTAAGAGAAACATGAAATTGAACAAGACACACAAAGATATAAAGATAAAGGATACAACTTCTTGTCTTACCGGGAGTTTCAAATTCAGAATTATCAATAACATCTTGCAACTAATTTTTCAAATATTTTTTGGCAGCTTCATTTTTTAAATGATCACAAAGTTTCTAATGAAATTGGTTTGTAACCTAGATAGTGTCTAGGATAAACATATCTGATTTTTATTTATATGTGTTACCTTTTGACTTTTTATTTAGTCTAAATGAATATTCAGGAACAACTTTTTTTTGGTTTTACCCATCAATATAATGTATCATTGAAGAAGAAGAATAAACCTAAACGAAACATGAAACAGAACAAGACACAGAAACCAAAAACATAAAGGTCATACATAGTAATCGAACCCAGGATCTCTTGTCCTAATAAATATTGTTTACTAGGTACTTGGGTTATAATTAACGTGAATTTATAATTTTACAAGAGGTCATAATTAGATAATTTTATTACAGCATTTATTATTAGGCACCTATTTCATTTTGTGTAAAAGTTCCTTTCTACAACTTTTTGTTTTCACGTGGTTCGTCAAACTTTACAAACATCTCAAACGAGCTGACAGCGCTCATATCAAATACATTATATCTAACTGTGTAGCTGTCTTCTATCAGCCTTACTAAAAATGTGTAAATTACTCGGAACGGTCAGAACAGTGAAAACTTGACTTATTACCATAGCGTGTGTTTAGTTAAGGTGAAGCTTAGTGCCAAATCACTATTTTGATTAATCTTTATAACAAATTGGTGTACATTATGAATACCAAAAAATATGCTTTAGATAAATTGAAAGTTTTCCTATCCTTTCGCTTGAGCAGAATACAAATAAAAAAATAAATTACTCAATAAAAAAATATAAATTTAAACTACTAAAAAAAATTTTTTTTCAAAAGAAATGTATGAACGCATAAAGGAAACAATTTTAAAAAAATGCGTTATTATAGCTAAGATAATCTGTGACCGTTTCACTTGATTCACTTTTTTGCTTTCTTATAAAATTATTTACAAAATAAATAAAAACCAGTTTTGTGCTTGAAATCGAACGATTCTAGACTACGTTTGTCAAGCGATTTTTAAGCCTATTACCTACAATATAAGGTATACCAAGAATATACACATTTTTGGCTCGTAGCTTCCTCTTAAAACGGTCTTAAACCAGTCTTTTCCATTCCAACGTGTAAGAATCTAATTAGTAATACGATTAATATTTAGATTAAGGCATTGTCCGTATGTGTGTGCCCAATAAACTCAAACACTACTGGACCGATTTCGTTGAAAATTTAAATGTCTATACTTATAAGTGCCAGAAGTGTTAAGAGAGTTGTTTAAATGGTAGAAGAAGTTGAGGGCGCCCGAGGAAGACTTAACGCACTGTCTCTACATTGAAATTAGAAGTCGAGGGCGCCCGAGGAAGACTTAACGCACTGTCTCTACATTGAAATTAGAAGTCGAGGGCGCCCGAGGAAGACTTAACGCACTGTCTCTACATTGAAATTAGAAGTCGAGGGCGCCCGAGGAAGACTTAACGCACTGTCTCTACATTGAAATTAGAAGTCGAGGGCGCCTGAGGAAGACTTAACGCACTGTCTCTACATTGAAATTAGATACGATTCAATTATTTTTTTTAGCAGTAACGATGGATTATATTAGTGAATGATAGAAAAAGTAGGGGACGCCGAAGAGAGATACGAATCCAATAATTATTTATAGTAAAATGAGGCGTACGTGATGAACGAAGAAAAAGGTGGAAGTGAATGATTGAACAAGTCGGGCTCGCCCGAGGAAGACACGGCACGATCAAATGAACTAAATACTTATTTGTGGTAAAATATAGCGTATGTGTTGAATGAAAAAAAGAGGTTTAAGAAGAATGCATTACGTGGAAGAGAATGGTAGAAGAAGGCAAGGACGCCTGAGGAAGACATGGCACGATCAAGAGAAACAAATACTCAATTCTATATAATAATATAATATCCCCCCACAATCGCCAAACTTTACTCCAAACCATTAATAACCCCGAGCAATTCCGGGTATACTTCAGCTAGTATAAGTTTCATTTTTTATACAAATCTACAGTTTTATTCCGAGATTGATGAAAATTTGCACACTTGACTTTCAAAACTAGAGGAAGGTTACTGTTTGATGATAATTAAAAAACATCCCCTTTTTCCTTCCCACAAAGCACAATAAAGACTTCTGCAAGTGATTTACAACTTATCAATATAATTTTTTATTGATAAATTAGCAGTATTTTTTTTATAAATTAGTATTTGGTAATGTGAGTCTCAATGGGTCCTTACCCTTGTCGAGGCCCCGTTTTACATTTTTTACGACAAAATATCTATGTAATCCCCGTAAGGACGCCAACCACTGATATTTTTAATCTGTTTGATGTTCCAAGTTTACAAAAAATCTATGCTAAAAATCTTCTAGTTCATCACCTAAAAAATAAACCAGAGGCAAAGCCCTCTCACGATCATAAAACCAGAGTCAAGCAAACAGACATACTAAATATTCCTAAATGTAATTCTACCTTAGGACAAAGAAGCTCTGAATTTTTATAAAATTATATAATAAACTCCCTCTCAACATCAAACAAAGGAAAACGAAAAATAACTACATTAAGGACATCAAATCTTGGCTTAGGGAAATATCGGAAGAAGAACTAGCTAATATATTAAAAACATCATCTTAGTCGCTGAAAACGTATACTAACATATATAGTCCCCCTCAGCACAGGATTTCCTAGTGAGGAGGACTTCAATGATCTGTTTTAATTTTTTTTTTCATGTGCCATACAAAAATGTACCTAATTATTTAAAAAGTAACTAAATAAAAAATAAATAAATACATAAAATGGTCTGTTTTGAAACCAAGTTAAATTAAACATTAAGAAATAAATTAAAGTTATTCTTTTAATCATTTTTTGTAATGAAGCCTTTTTTGATCTTAATCCTTGTCTTAATTTTATTTGTGGAATTTTTTTTTGATTCCCTCAATTTATGTCGAGTGTAAGATTTGGGAATGCCTATATTGCCTAGTATTTTTGTTGTCTTTCTTCAAAGCTTGTGCTTATCGAAGTATCTGTGTTTAATATGCACGCTCAACTGGTCTTGAACGCTCAGCTCGTCATAACTGGTCGATTAATGTTGTTAGTTTGTTTTTGTTGAAATTTAGTTTTTTTGTAAAAAATGTACTCTTGTAGAGTTTTTATGTGTTTGGCGTACATCTTCAAACACATTATGTGCATATAATTACGTATTATAAAAAAAACATTTTCATCTAGATAAATTATTTAATGCCGTTAACACTGCGATAAAACTTATTCTTCTAATGTTCAATCTTTGAAGGTTTAGTCGATAAGTTTTGAGAAATATGATGATGTTCGGTTCGGTTCGGTTGTAAACAATAGTTCTAAATATAAGCATTATAATATGTAGGACGGGTAAAATTTAATATATATCTATCTCATAGCCAAACATAATAATAAATGATTTCGATTGGGAAGAATAACGACATACGTTCAAAACTTCTAAGGCCTTTCGTACACCGAGATACTTACAAGCCACGTGACGGCGATGCAACCACAAGTCGCAACATACTGACTCTTTGAACATGAACATTTTTTCCCTCCATAACTATATTGTACAACCCCCTGAACAAATTTTACATTCGAATCATGCTCGGATACCATTTCTGTCAATCGAGTAATAGATGCGTATTCAGCTAGCCTAGCATGCTACCAGCATTGACAGTAGCGTGCAACTGACGTCAAACACGTTTCCGATGAGTCGCGTTGTGTACGAACACTAGCAAAATAGTATGGCGGATACTCACGAGCGACGCTTATCCTACGCACACAAAACTCTGGTCGCTTATAAGTATCTCCGTGTACGAATGGCCTTAAGGCGATGCACTACGTCGCGTAATATTTTAAATTGAGCCTCTATCAATAACAACCCTTACGTAGATGGCGATAAGGTTTAAATTCCCGCTTAATACCATCCGCCTGTTTTGATTTATGCAAGAAAAAAACATGGCCAAAAAGTGCCTTTTATTTTGTTTTGTGGATGTTCAGGCATAAATAGGGAATTTTTTTTCGATTATTTTATAAATAACTTAATTTGCCACATTATACAATAAAATAATAACCGAAAATGGGTTCGTAAGTAGGAGATTTTGAACTTTAAAGCAGTTTTCATAGGCCTTTACACTATTTTTTTCTGGGCTTATAAAAAGACTTATCTAAAAAATACTCGATTATTTCAAAGACCAAAGATGTATTCTACTCGCAGTATTTAATTAAAGCATCTGAAACATTTCTAGGCGACCAAATGTTCAAACCAAAAACACACGATTTTGCATAACTACGTATGGCATCGCCTTAAACCTATCTCTTTACACTGCACACTGCAGTGCACCTCAAAGTAGACATTAGCCCCACTATAGGGGTTAGTAAAATCACCTACCTAACATAATAAATAACAATTAAACATATCACCGTCAATTTATATGTCACCAAACACGGCTAAAGCCATTTCAAGCAACATTTCATTTCCGAATGGTCTTTTACCAGAGCGATACTGAAAGTATAAACCACTTAATAAATAATATAAATAATAAATAATAAAGTATAAACCACTTAATAGAATAAATTGTGAAATTACGCAAATTAATTCCATGAAATTATTGGGCATGCCGGGATTTGAACCGTAACCACTCAAACACGAAGACCGTTCTCCGTTGATATTGTGAATGCAGCGCCGTTACAAATTCACCGCAATCATTAAGGTCAGCTGCCTTCAGATATCACAGACAGAACTCTTCTCACATTACCTTTCCTCCTTCATTGTCTCTGACGCTTGACCATAAACCAAAAGTACACTCTCTAACTTCTAACTCCCGCCGTCGTATCTAATCATTCCGGCCATAAAACACATATTATCACAGACGACCTGAAAGACATCGAGGATATGGTAAGTCAAAGAAGATATCCGTTAGATTATGCTGCCAAGGCATTTTTTGACATTTGCATTAGAAACGTCAAAAAATACTAGTCAACACATTCTGCACATCGCTTTTTACGTCAGAACTGTGGGTAGATTACACTCACAGACATATGAATATATAGACTAGAAATTAAAGGTGAGGGGTAAAATCAACTGTTGAAGAACGAAGGGGGTAAAGCTGACTGTGATTCGTCAATAAATCAATCTGACAGTATATAGGCATCTCGCATTATAATATCACCATTTAGTTCTTAAAAGTAAAATCTGCTTTTGAATGAATAGACATTTTTACATGGGAGCGCAAATTACTCGCCACGTTATGAACAAATTTGCGAAGTCCAAATTCGGCAAAAAAAAATTCTTCTATTTTCAGAGTCGAATATTTTGTTTACGTATTTAGTTAAGACACTTTTATAAGTGTTCATAATTTAGTTCCCAGTAACAAACGATGCGTACAGATATATCTCGATGTGATAGTATATGTTTCTACAAACTGATCCATATTATACGATGTAATTACGCTTAAAATAATGCTTACATATGGAATGTAATACGACAATTGGGTTTATTCTCTTTTTCACATCTATTTTTACAAGTTTTCATAGCTAAGCCACCATTTTGCCGTGTTATTTCGTAAAATGCCTCGACCATAGCTCGAAACTAGTTCGAACAAGAATGATGACGTCACATTCTCAAGATTCACGGGAAGCCATACGCGAGCCCAGCCGGCTCCAATGGAACCGGTATGGGGAGTGGGGAATAATACGCTTTTAATCACTTAGGGCAGGTCTACTAATATTCATATGTCTATGATTACACTGCATTCCGTTGGCATAAGCCAAAAGTCGCTTCCAATAATACTTATTGCCAACTACTCCGCCTACCGAGATAGTGCAGCGCCACGGAAATGTTTCTGGAGTGGCGAGTGCACTCTTTCAGAGCACTTCTCTACAACCGCATGGGAAGCTTATACGCTAATCGAAGAATACCATCATCACTACCATGGTTGCCTGGATGGAGTCCCCCTGATGGCCCTCTAGAGACGGGAGACAGTCAAATATCCTTCATGAACTACCATTTGTATAAATTTGTGCATTTAATACTTTTCACTTCTTTTCTGTTTTTATTCTCTGTGTGTATTGTTATTTTGTCTTATTTATTTATTTTTGTGTTGAAATTTAAAAAAAATTGAAATGTATTGTATTGCACTACTCATGCATACATTCTGAAATAAACTGTTATAATAATAGATGTTATTTTAAATAAATTAATTAGTAAAATCTCAAATTATAAAATATAATTAGCGACTCCCAAACGAAAATTTGAAACAGAAAAACCAGAAAAGGATACGGTTGCATCTAGGAATTGAACCCAAGACCTTGGTTAAATATGACCGAAGAGAATAGGGTTGAATTAGCTCAGTGGTAGAGCAGAGCCCTGAATAGGCTAAGGTCCTGGGTTCAATTCCAAGATGCGACAGTATCTTTTCTGTTTCAAATTTTCGTTTGAGAGTCTCTAATAGAGTCTTTAATGATATTATTATTACTATTTGCTGGATCGTTTTATGTTGAATAGTTTTTGATGATGGGATTATTTCCAGGTCGGGTCCACACTCCACTTGACCACCCGCCCACATCTCCGCCCGCACCCATCTCCGCCCGCACCAATCTCCGCTTCCAGTTCGCTGGTCTCCGAATCGTCCTCCGCTATCTTGCCTTGCTGCATCAGAACATTCATTATCTGAGTCTTTATGCCTTTTACGCTTTTTATTCTAGCGCGGCCAAGTTAGTGCCAAGTTTATCAAATAGTTCCGTTTAAGGATAAATATTGACTCTACTCAACATAGTTGTTTTAATTAACTAATCATCGCGTATTTTCTGCGGAAAGACAGAAAGGATGAACTTCTACCCAACTCGGTATGGACATACTCTCCTTGCTTCTTTATATACTTTTCCGTTAAGGTAGGAGATTTCAAATATTGTCAGGTTGTCTCGTCACCCGGGAACAAAGGAAGAAGAGGAGATTCTGGAATGAAAAGAGATGTGAGGGATGGGTAGGTATCTGGAGGTCGCTACGTCCAGAGGTCACGTATGAATTTATCCCTTTTACTGCTGTGCAAAACGTTGGGTCGAGAGAGTCCAGCTGGAGGGGATAAAATGGTTCTCCCTCGACTGGAAGACGTATCCGCCACTTAGATCTGGACAACCTCACCGCATGAACCCGGGCACCACTGCTTAGTTAAAAACGGCGCTATGCAGATCAGCCAAATACTAGGACTATTTTTATTTTTTTATGATATATTTTACCATTATTTTTATTATTACAGCCTTTTGGGCGTTTAAAATAAAATAAATATCAACATATGTATGTGAAAGCCCAATGGGCGTTTATGTTCTGAAAAACTGTTAAATAATATCACAAAATTATATTTAGTTAATTAAAATAAAATAAAACGTATTTGATTCGAAGTTGAAAAAATAGAAAGATTAAACTATTATAAGGTAGGCCACACATTACGCTATACGCATCCTGGCTTGGCCTATGTCAGAATATCGCTTGCCATACTCTACAAATGGGAATGTATGGCGAGCGATTTGCTGAAATAGGCCAAGCCTCGAAAATATAGCGACCTTGTAGCGTGGTCTATCACAGGCTTAAAGCCTCACATTTATCAAGGCTGGACTACTTATTAATATAAAAAAAGATATTGAGAAAACTTACTGATACAACATCTTGCTAATTTATTAAAACCTCTTAAAATTATTGGTAATCCGGTGAAAAATGGAACTACAGGCCCTAGATGAATGGATTGAAAGGTTTCAATTTGAACATTTATTAAAAAAAGAATGTGTGTATTTACCTGACTTCCGAAAACGTGTCATTGTAAGTTAAAACAGGGTAAACGCAAGTGCATGAATACGTGTATATGTATTTGGAAGTACTCATATTTCATTAGGAACCGGCGTGCTGTCCCGTTTTTAATAGGATTATAATAAATTGGCAATAGGTACACATGTTTCTACGTGTAACTAGAAAAATTATGATATTGCACGAGTCTTGTATTTCACCATAATCATGTTCAGAAATCATAATATAACCGTTGTATGTTTTTGTGCTATCGGCCATTGCTTTATTCAGGTGTTGCTAAGTTGTAGCTAGGTACCTACCATTCTATTCGTTCATTTCTACTGCTTTTTAGTTTGTATTATTTGGTTAAAATTGTTTGTATTATTTTGGTTTTGGTTAATTCCGGTTAAAAGCGGTATATTAGACCGTTTCCTGATAAACTATTAGTAAATTCCAAATATATCGGAACATTTGTTCATGCACCTGACTTGATAATACATAATGATGAAATGCGAAAATACTAGAATTTTTATGAACACGTGTTCGGACATTGTGATAAAATATTCGAATGTTACAAAAAGTTTATCAGGAAACCTATACATTTATTCGTTAAGGGCCTGAAATCCCGTTTTAACAGGTTTACCAATAATTTAAAGAAATTCTTAATAAAATAGCAATATTCGTTTTTCTCTGTATTATTTAGTGGATAACAATGGAAATAATGTGGTAAATGAAAATGAAAAAAATAAAATAAATATTTAAAGTGTCCAACTTATTAAAAAAAAATATAAAACTTTTGTAGGTTAAATGGCGAAACAATTGAATGCTATAATGTTTCAGACACTCATTTTAAAAACGGTTTCCATTAAAATTGAAATTCCTACCACTCCTTATTCAAGATTTAATCCATCTGATTCAGTGACCGGGATCCGTCAATGGTTCAGTCCAAATAGTTATTTCGATCTTTAATTTCGAAGAACCTCCAATCTGACTACCAACGAATACTTCGTCAACGAAAGTTTTACAGAAAACCAACAGTTGACGTAAAAATGCCAACATTTCACTGGCGTTATGACTGCCGTTGTGAAGGCTAAAATACCTCAGTTGATATTAGTCTACGACGTCTACGATACGACGTACGCATAGTCTAATGTATGTCGTATAATACATCAATGGACGTATGCTTTTACGTTGAAGTGGTTGAGAGCAGGAAATTTCACACAGTAAACAGCTAAATGTAAAAAAACAACTTCTAAGTGTGTTATTAAAAATTTCAGTTGTATTTTTGTATGAAGTGTCTTATTTAAACTGATAAATTTTAATTATTGAAGACAATGTTTAGCGATTTTAAAACGAAAATTTGAAACAGAAAAATCAGATACGGTCGCATCTAAAGCAGGGTACTCACCAAGAGTGTAGCATGTAACGTATCTGATACTGTATCAATCTGCAAGTGGGTACGGCTCGTCCACGGTAACCGCGTATCCAGCTACGACCTCCCGGATCCGCCTTTAGTGCTCGCTATGTCCTCGCAGTGAAACAGGGTCACTGCGAGCACACTGCGCTCTACCCGCGAGCGGCTCGCAGTAGGCTCGTGCCAACGTACTCACTTGATACAGTATCAGATACGTTACATGTTACACGGTTAGGTGAGTACCCTGCTTATGACTTAATTTCAGGACCTTTGTCTTGCCGGGCGGTGCTCTACCAACTGAGCTAATGGGACCCTATTCTCTTGTCATATTTAACTGTATCATACTTGACATCTTTATTACGAATTGGTTTACATTGTGAACACCAAAAGTTATGCTTAAGATAAATTTAAGGTTTTCCTATCGTTTCGCTTGAGCAGAATACAAATAAAAAAATAAATTACTCAATAAAAAATATAAATGTAAACTAGTAAAAAATATTTTTTTTCAATAGAAATGTATAAACGCATAAAGGAAACAACTTAAAAAAATACATTATTATAGCTAAGATTATCAGTGACAGTTTCACTTGATTAACTTTTTTGCTTTCTTATAAAATTATTTACAAAATAAATAAAAACCAGTTTTGTGCTTGAAATCGAACGTTTCTAGACTCCGTTTGTCAAGCGATTTTAATGCTTATTACCCACAATATAAGGTATGTATTCTAAAGAATATACACATTTTTGGCTTGTAGCTTCCTCTTAAGCCCCCGCATACCAATTTTTACCGATTTATAACAGGTTTCTCGTTAACTCTTCAAGTTTTTAAGTTCCAAAAAAAAGGTACTTTTGAAGATAATAATCTGTACATGTGTTATGCCGAAACGTTAATTATATGAAATTCCCTCGATAGAAAAAAAAATCGCCAAGCACCGAAAATTATTTAAAACACTTTTTGTTCTGTTATTTAATATATTACAGGCATGAAAAAAATCATAGTGTATCTTTAAATACAACCTTTTTAATTTTTTTTTATTTTAGGTTTTTAACAAAATCATGTGCGCTACCCGACTCACTAGACAATATCTGTTCTGAGCCAGGTAAAACATTCGTCAACTAAAGCATTTGTCGAAAAATTTTTGCTCAATTTCAAACTTGTCGTGTTTCATTATATATAAAATCGGTTATCGTTTTTTAATATTAGCGCGCTCCTTCTAATATTTGTATTTACATATCTCCCTTTCAAACAATCTTTGAACTTTTTTTTTTTTTTTTTTTTTTTTTTTATTTTTTATATATACAATAATATTATTATTGGGTTTATAAAAACAGTTTATTTTTAAACAAGTTCTGCTGTGTAATTATTATTACGCGTGACAGCTGTTTCGCCCTCTGAAGGCATTATCAAACTGTCTGATAATGCCTTCAGAGGGCGAAACAGCTGTCACGCGTAATAATAATTACACAGCAGAACTTGTTTAAAAATAAACTGTTTTTATAAACCCAATAATAATATTATTGTATATATAAAAAATAAAAAAATAAAATGGAGTTCTACAAATTAAACTTAATAACAATAAATAATCTTTGAACTCTTACTACGGGGCCTTAAGAACTACCAACATTATCTACATTTTTCACCGCACATTTTTTTATTGTCTGCTATCTTTATTTATGATCGCAAGATTCAACTCCTTGATAAATTTTATGTCATTCGGAGAATATCTTGAACCATCGCAGATCTTAAATTTGGAACCTTTTATTTAAATCAATAATTATTTGAAAATTCGAGCATTTGATTTCACTAAGATAAGAAGCAAAAAACTCAGTAAAAAAAGGTCATTTTCCGCTATCCAAGTTAAACAGCGAGGTAAGTACTAAGAACAGAACAATCAAATAATTTTATTTGATAACATTTTCAGGTCAGCTGAAATTTGTGCGCTTTCAGGTGAGGTCCCGGAATCAAAAGGTAGCGACCGTTTAGCAGCATTAAACTTCTGCGGCCTTGGGACCTTCCCTTCCCCCTCTCCCGCCAAGGAAATTACTTCAATAAATAATGGAGCAAGCCTCCTAACTAGACCCGACCACACCAACGAAACCCAGTTATTACTCGTTAGGTTGAACCACTGTATCAAAAATGTCAATGCATTTACTGGGTGGAAATCCTCGTCGCGTTCTGGGAAATGATTTCCTTTTACATGGTGGACTACTGATATTTTTTATCAAAACTAAAGTCTGCATAGCGCAGTGGTTCAATGTATATTTTAGAACAACATTGTTTGAAATGTTACTTTTATTCCATAACAAATATTTGTACGTTAAAGAGATAAAGTGTGTTTTTTGCGAAGTGCCAGGCTGTTTTTTCCGCAGCATTCAGCATAATATAATATATTGTTCTTGCTCTAACGTTTTGAAAATGGTGTGGGTTGGAGCGGGATGGAGATACGGCTAGAGTTCAGCTGCATCCGGGACGCCCCGAGGAAGAGTTCATTCCACTTTGCCGAGGGGTGTGGGCCCCGACGGGACACATGCACTTTATATTACAATTTGGAATGTGCGGCCTTCGATTTTCAAATTGTGTCCCCGTTTCAAATGGAGTTCCATTTTCAAACGGTTTTCTCGTTCCACTTTTAAAGATTAGCTTCCGTTAATATGTGTTCTCAAGTTACTGGGCCAAGGTTTTCAATTAGATGTGTTCACTAAACTATATTTGCATTATAAATTAATTTTGAAAATAGGTTGTGGTTTAATACTAATTGAAAAAATTGCATATAAAAACACGACAAATTGAAATATCTTATTTTAAATCGTTGAAAGAAAATTGGTTTGAGGTTGCAGGCGTTCTCAAAGTTTTATTTTATTTAAAAATACATAAACAAGTTTTGCTATGTAATGATTAATATAAGCAATCCAATAGAATACCATTTTAGTGGGGCAACTTCACAAGTTAATTAATGAATCAACAATTTAGTCTGAAATTAATAAATTAAACGCAATTCGGCAAAAGCAATTTTCCGTAAGTATCTACACCACAGTTTGATAATGCCTCCGGAAGGCGAAACAGCTACCACGCATATTGATAAAAATTACACAGCAGAACTTGTTTTGAAGTTTGTTGAAACTTTTAACAAATTAAATTCTTATTTCTTACTGTCCAAATTTGATTAAGAAAAACTTGTGTAAAATATGTGCTGTAAAATTTGGTTTTGAAGAATTGAGCCAAAAAAGTCTAAATAAATCGCTAATGCATAATCCGTATATTATTATATTTATTTATTTATTTTTTCATGTTCTCCATGAAACGGTTATATGCATGTTTTTAAATTGCTATATGGTTCTCAATCAATCCTTTTTATTAGCACTTACAAATATTTGCCCTTACAAACTTGACCTTGAATTTCAGAATGAAAAATAAAATTTTATTTTAGTCAACAAATTAACTAGTCGATGGATACCCATATTTAGGTCTCATCGCACGAGATGTAATAATGGCTGTAGTAATGGTAATGGTAATGGTAATATAATAGTAATGGTAATAGATATGGTAATAAATAATATGGCTGCCTAAATTTAGGTGGACGGTTTTTGCATTTTTTTTTCATTAAACCTGCACATGTGGGATAAACGATGAAATATGGATGGATTCGTCGGTTTTCAACCACAGTTAGCCGTTTTTATGAAAGAGCGTGGATCAATCCAAAGCCGAACGACCGGAAACCTCCATCGCTCGAGTGCTTAAAAATAACAATAAACTTGAATGGGTTGAGGCGATTTATCAATAAAATACATCATAATTCTCGATATTATCATTCTTTATTTACCTTATATGGCAGTGTTATAAGAGATGACATTTTTTTCTATTCATTTTAGTGAAAACCACAGATCAACACAACCCGCAAGAAGCCATTGCCATAGGTATATTTCTTCAAACAAAAACACATTTTACTGTTGGAATGCTTTTCCGCTAATTACGATCGACAAACTCGCTCGAGATGGAACGCCCGACCGAGGGGAAATTTACACCACACCATACAATTTAATACTGGAGTTATCTAATGAATGCATTGCATTCAATAAATTTATACGCTTTGAATAATTTAGTTTTCAGTTTTGTTTTTGGCACCCTTATTATTTTAGTAGCCAAGGTTCCCCCTCAATCGGTTAATTCCTCGAGCCGTTTCTGGTTTCTTCCAAACCCAGAACCGAGCTACACAATGCAGCCAATATTTAACTTACTATTTTTATTATCAATCCGAGTCACGAGTACTTATTCATACCATGAAAAGACTTCTTCAAAAGGGAGAGAAATTATTAGATTTTTACTAAGTTGTCAAATTTGACTGACTGTCTTGTGCAGTTCGACCCTTGGTCCCGGTTCGTTTGAAATCGAAATATAATATTCGACAGTAATCGCATTAAAATGATAAATCATTTAATTATATTCAATATGTATACATATAAATTGAAAAATAAATGTATATAACATTGCTTTTTTTTATTTTCACATAACAAATTACAAACTAAAAACATTAACAGCAACTTTATTCTCGAGCGATTCTCGACATTAATCGAGGGAGACACAAGTTGCTGCTTGGTATAAAAGTGTTACAATTATAATAATAACTAATAACATATGTATATTAAATTCAAGATGTACGTTTTTATCAATACTTTCAGATGAGGGAACGCAAATGGGCATTCATAATTTGTTCATTTTAAAATCGTTTTCTTTTGTCATCAGTTTTGTGTTTTTTTTTTCTGGCATTTAAAACATGTTCATTAAAAAAATCACCAATTCATATTTTTTACCTATGGGATCTTCGGAGTTTTTTTTTAACTGGTTAATTTGTCAATCTATTTGTGTACCTATATCATAGAAGCAAATGAGATCTCCAGTTTTCCTTTTGACTGGTTAATTTAACAATCCATCTATGTAGTGAGATCTTTATATAAAAAAAGATTATTTACAGAAAGATACAGTAAAATAATAGTTAAAAATCATATTTTTAACTTGAGTATAAAATATTGTAGGTGTATCGTATACGATTTTTCTACCTTCAATAAATGCGGAAATTAATACAAATAGACAGAAATAATCAATATTATATATTTATTTCTTATAGAATGTTGTAAAAAATTGTTTAAGTTTATTGAAAATCATATCGATAGAAGGTTTAGATTGAGAACTCAAGGAGATTACTCTTGAAGTAGAAAATTCTATAACGAGGCTTCTGTTTGGAAAGTGTTTTGTGTTATTTATTGTGGAGTTTTGTGATAGGCGAAGATTTTTATTTTCTGTTTTATAAACTTATGTCAGATTATTCATCTTCGCATGTTAAAACCGTTAAAATTTTAAATGTTTGTTTAAATAATAATTAGAAAAAAATACTCAGATGATGCATCTGTTTTTGGATTGCACTCGATCACTGGCTTGTTAATGTCATTATTTAGTCAAGAAAGAATTGAAAACTTATCACAAATCTTTATGGTTCTAAAATGAAAATCTGTGGAAACATTACACATTTTCTTAACATATCATTCATAGTATATTTTACACATATTATTTACTATATTTGTACATAATATTATATACAAATTCATTTAATTCACTCTTACAGAATCGCTCAAAAAAAGTATTGATAAACACGAAAATTACATTTCAAATACAATTAGTAGAAAACAGAAAAATGTTCTTCAGAATTATTTAAACGTGGGTCATCAAATCATTATTTCAGAAAAATTTATTCAGAATTATTTGAACGTGGGTCATCAAATTATTATTTCAGAAAAATTTATTCAGAATTATTTGAACGTGGGTCATCAAATTATTATTTCAGAAAAATTAATTCAGAATGATTTGAACGTGGGTCATCAAATTATTATTTCAGAAAAATTAATTCAGAATTATTTGAACGTAGGTCATCAAATTATTATTTCAGAAAAATTAATTCAGAATTATTTGAACGTGGGTCATCAAATCATTATTTCAGAAAAATTAATTCAGAATTATTTGAACGTGGGTCATCAAATTATTATTTCAGAAAAATTAATTGTCGTTAAAGTATTAAATTAGAATATTTAAATTATCTATACTATAGTCGGGCTTTGGATTTTACGTACAGTTGTAGATATTCATAAAAAACAAGACAAAAATAACAATTAATTATACAATTTACCTAACGGAAGATCTTTACAAATATAAACAATATATTTGGCACAACAAATATTAATTCATAAAGATATTATGCAAAGGATGCACCAATTTATGAAAAAGTACAAATTAATATAATATTCTTAAAACAATTTATAAGGAAGCGCGTTAAATTATACTGATTATTAATATACTTAAATCATTTTTTTAACACTGGATTGATTACATAAATTATAAATTTTCTTTCAGATGTGATCATATGTACATCTTTCGTGTATATTGTGATATATGCTTTAATGTTTTAGTTGCTGTATTGGAATTCAAATAATCAGGTCACACGTGAACAATTATTTATTATATTGTATTTTATTTCATTCAACTTTTACAAGTAGGTAATAATCTAATTAAAATAAATGTTAAAATTCTCAAAGAGTTAATAAGGTCAACGATTTTACAACAACCCTAACAATCACTATAATATCGCGAAGGTCATTCACAACGGTATCTTTATAATTTTATTTAATCAGTCCAGTGGCGTATTTAATATCGTGAAGGTAAAGAAAGTGAGAAATAAATAAATAAAGAAAAGATAAGTATTTAACAGTATGTATGTATGTATGTTATGAACACTATATCCTTACATTAGCACTGCCTTAAGATGGCCCTCCCTACGGTCCCTAGTGTCAGAGTGCGGCAATAGTCCTCGAGCATATCTATTTATAAACACACTAAATCCTTCCCAAAATGCTTTCATTACAAATCATGCGAGTCCTGAAAACTTTCATCGACCTCTTCCATATGATTTGGCACAATTATTTGGCTTGATAAATGAACTCAAAATAATACTGATTATTCATTTTGTCTGACCGACGTAGGCGAGATTTCGTATCATTGATATTGCTTAAATAACCACTCACTGAAAATTACTGAAAATATCTTACTTATTTAAAAAAATATCACTTATATCATTTCTTACTTCTTTAAAACTAAAATAATCGCTTAGAAGGAGAACTTATTAGTGATCAAGCGACATATCTGCATTTATATTGCGCTTTCTTTGTTGCTTGAACGTTTTTGACCTCGAATTCGACTTGACACCGAACTTTGAACTTTGACTGTGAGGTCAATCAAATTCCAATTTAATTCGTATGTTGTATCGTTAATTTTGTCAGGATGTTAGCTGAACTAGGGATAACGTTTTAAAATTGTTTAAATTTATTGCATCGTGAAAAATTATAATCACAGACAGTGTAGTTTTACTGATTAGTGTAGAGTTGGTTCGGTAAACAAATGTGATTTGTTCGACGAATTCTCCGCCCAAGCAATTAAAATACTTTATCACATTTCTTAACCCTCGTATCAATCTCAAAACCTTTCGACAAGCATTCTGCAATATTTGGGTTCCATTCTGAAATTGCCGCACGGTGACACGACTCGTGAACGCCACGTTAAATTGTTTTAATATTCGTTTCTAATATAGACCTACATGTGACAATTTTCCAATGAAAAGATTTCTTGTTCTCAGTATAATAGGTATCATGCGTGTAATCTAGAACTCCCATACTATTAAATGTTCACATTCGTGTGGTCCTCGAGCGGTGCCTGCGATGAATTGATTTGTTCATTTTGTCGAAACTTACATCCTTACCTACTTATAAATCAACTGAGGTCAGTTTCTGAATAAATGGCATTACATTTTCTCAATCGGTTGCAAAAGAGAACTGACCAATATTTGCATTAAATTGATTCGTGACTTATCAAGTAGATTATTACATTAAATTACTGTTTTCCAATTAATTTGTTTATTTTAATGTGTTTTAAATCACGTAAGCTTCATCTCGGAGCAATTCTGAATATTATAAAGACAGTTTATTTCAAAGTTGAAAATTTTCATGAATCCGTTTTTTGGTTCATCTTCAGACGAAATCAGCCATTCTAAGTTCCGCAGCGTATTACTCAGGGCTAGTTTATAGTTTTATATATTACTGTGAAAGGTGGTGAAAATTTGATAGCTCTAGGGATGCGTTTTGTGGTTTGAATGCAGGACACCCTCTACACAGGACCACACATACATTACACCATATTCCTTCAACAATTCTTAAGCAAATACCGTACATATTTATTCATTTACATGTCATAACAGAAATATCTATACAAAATTTTCATAAATTTGCATTTATTTACTATTTTTTACCTTATATAATCGAATTAGAATAATAAAAAAACCGTGTATCGATACACATAAAAGTATTTATTTGATCGATTGAACATATGAATCGATTGTCAACTCTAAATAACGTTAATATATGTATTGGAGTTTTACAGCGACTTTGCGACCGGGCGACTGGGACTTCTGCCCTCTGCCCGTCGCTCTGCGGATATTTCACTCTCATTTCATTTCTCTCTTTTAAAATCACTAAACCTTTGAAAAAAAACATCAACATTCGGGTAGCGTTTTGACTAATTAATAATTGAAAATTCAATCTACACAAAATGTTCTCGGAGAAACTCGCCGTTTACATTATTTTATAGTCACTTCGAATCGATATGTGCTTATAAAAACATCACGCACGCACGATACTTTTAAAAGTTATAATTATTTGATTTTAAATTATCTACCGTTTTAAATAAATATGTAAGTAGCAACGGATTCGTTTGTGCATTTGACATCGCCGTACGTCTCCACTGGAATGGACTACTCGGCCCTCACTGGAGTAGCGCTGCCACGGTTACATGGTGCCATGGTTGCAGGTTGCAGGTTGCCTTCCCGCCGCCCTGCCGGCCTAGCCAGGGGAGTGCCGGAACACATTTCTCCACACTTCTCGGAAGAACGAATGATTGCATTATTTATCCTAGGTGATTCTAGTCGGAGGTAATCAATACTTAACAACTAAACATGCCTTGGCGGCGAGGGCGGGGGCGGGGCGGTGGCTGGTGGGTGGGCAGGTTGGGGTCTACGCCTGGCTCATCAGCGCCTACTGCGGATCCAGCACGGTGACACGTAGTCACCAGCCGGGACGCGTGTTGTCTTAAGGTCCCAGTGTCCCAGTGGCGTGGCCAGACGCGCTAAGGCTCCTCACTGTATTGTAGAGTTACTGTTAGTGTTCATCCTCACTGCTCTACTGCCTCTGTTCTCACAGCCGGTCTTCTTCTTCTTCTTCTTCGGCCTCCTCACCGCCCTCCTCATTCTCTTCCTTGTACCCCGGGTGCTCGGAGATAGCATAGTAGTTTCCGTTGTAGATGACACCCAGCTCTCGCAGCGCGTCTCCTCGGATAGTCGCCTTTATCGTCCAGTTGTAGCAATCGTCGCTCTCCGACTCTCTGTCTAATCGCTCAACATCCAATATCTTAGAACTAAGCCTCTCGAGGATGATGCCGATATCTTTGATGGTTAGATGCCTCTTTTGGTCCACGCTAAGCTGGTCAATGAGAAGCAGGAACTTGTCCGAAGTGATGAGCTCGTCCTCCAGAACGGTATTCTCCGTTTCACTCTCGGAACTGTCACCGTTGCGGCGGGCTCCCTCGGCATCTAGAAATCGCACGTGTCCCTTGTGGGGTGCCCGCCGACCGTCCGCCAACGAGGAGGGCTGCGGGGAGGTCTGCGCGTGCGCGTGGCCCTCCTGTATGGGGGACGTAGCCACGCTTTTGTGCACGGCGATCTTGCGGCCCTCCTCGTGCAGCGCGCAGCAGTGGAAGTCGCACTCGGGCAGCCCGTTGCCGTCCAGCCCGGGCGGGGAGCCAGGGCGAGCGGCAGGCCGGTGCACGTGGCGCGCGCACTCGGGCGTATGCGCGTGCACGGCGCCGGGCCGGCCGGGGTAGGGCGGCTCGTCGTGGTTGATGACGGTGATCTGCGGCCCGGCGGGGTAGCGGCGGTGCGGCTCCTTGTCTAGCGAGGTCTGGATGACGAGCGAGGGCCTGCGCTCGGGGGCGGGCTTGCGCGAGGGTGACAAGCGCGCCCCCGCCCCTCCCGCTCCGCCCTGCCCCGCGCGCTGGTCCCAGTGCAGCACCACCGTGACGCGCCCCTTGTTGTCCATGATCTTCCACGATGGAGTCTCATCGTGCAACTCTAGCGCGTGGATGGTCTCGCATACGATCTTTGGGATCGCCGAGATAGCTGCAAAAAATCGCAAATTTTACTGCGTGTTTAGTATATTGTGTGACTTTACAAAATGTTTTATGAAGGGAATAGTGGCACAAATATTCCGTATTTTAGATCTCACATTAATATCAAAAACCAATATAATTAAACTGTTTTAGGTGGTTTTACGAAAATTCTAAATATAACCACTACTAAAAACCCATATTTTATTTTGGTTTCCAGTGTCATTACTTCCCATGACCAACTAACAAAACCAATGAGGTATTTAGTATATTTAATACATGATTGACTTAATATAATAATATTTTCATAATTTAAAAAAAAGACAAAACTGAAAATCCGTTTCTGTCTAAAATTTATGATATTACAATTCTAGCAGAAAAGTAATAAATTGCCCTGCGGTGTATTTGTTCCGCTTTATTAGTATACAAAACAAAATCAGTTTTATGACCTAGGTCTAATATTCACTTTCACATCGTATAGGTTCCTTACACCCTTTCCCCACCGACCCGCTCTACTGATCGCAAACATTTAGCCACCACCTTTACAACATACACTTGTTTCTTCAACCTCGCTCCTTTTTATAAGTACCGCATTCAGTCCTCTGTTACAAAAGTTCCTTGCTTTCACCCTTCCTTACATATTGATTGTTATATAAAATATTGCATTTCGTTGCCCTGAACGTAATACCAGATTGAATACCTTATTTTACATAAATTTCAAATCAAAATATGCCCAAAACTTTTCACTTGGACGTATCTGCAAAACTTAAAATTCTCTAAGAGATATTGATTTTTCCCACTATGGCCTTAATTTTTTTAAATCAAGTTAACCTTTCAATGTAATTAAACCAAAACAATTCTGTTTTATTGCTCGTCTATTCCCTTCATATATTTGTTTAGCTTCTAACTTTATATATCTACTTTTTTCCTAACCTGTGACCATAAAAAAGATTATAAATGGAACTTAACTGGTTTATTTTATACTCAACATCTAAAATTCAAAATTAATTCACATTTATGGACACCAAGTTTACTAAATATACTCAAATAAAAAATAAAAATAAAATATTTTCCTTGTGAACATAATTCCCAAATATACACACTTATCCAATTGCACCAAAGTGTCGAGAAATGAAAGATTCAAAATTTAAAATCAGGAGAGAGTAAAAGAGAAATTGCAAGATGCATAAAAAGAGACAGGCAAGTAAAATGATAAGAGACAGGATAAGAGATAGAACAATATACAGGATAAGAGGCAGGGCAAGAGACAGGTCAAGAAAAAGGACAATATACATGGCAAGAGGCATGTTATAAGACAGGACAAGGACATCACAAGAGACAATACAAAGATACACGATAAGAGACAGGATAAATGACAATATAAGAGACAGGATAAAATATAGGACAAGATAGTGGCACGATACAGATCAAGAGACAGAACAAGGATAGAACAAGAGACAATACAAAAGACAGGACAAGATCCATGGCCAGAGACAGGCGAGGGGCAGAACAAGACACATGGCAAGAAATAGGTCAAGAGACAGGAAAAGGAAGGTACAAAAGACAAAACATGGTACAAGGCATAAGACAGGACAAGAGACAAAGCGAGAGATAAGACAGTAACTGACCAGCCCTGATGACGTCAGCGCCAGTCGGTAGCCAACGCTGTCCCTGGCGAAGCAGGAGAAGCACAGTGTTAGGTGGGAGTGTCCTCCAGTACTCGCCGTCTTCCACCTGCGTACCGTCGCTCTCGAGCACCAACCGCACCGGCTCGCTGGCACCCACCGACAACTTCTCCTTACCTGCAAACAGACAAACAAACAAACCCACAAACTCAAACTCTGTCCTCCCGTATCTCCATACCAGAACCACACAACATACATAACGATGACTGACCTATAAATCGTCATATTTTAATCGTCAATTTCCATGATATAATTTATATTCGCTGTACCTACATATCCACACGGAGAAAAATGAGTATTACTAATTTATTTAGAATCTCATATAATTATTGATAATCCTGTTAAAAATGGGATTGCAGGACCTTCACTAATTTTAGCAAAATACGAATATATTATCAAGATGTCGGAACACTTTTTCATAAAAATCCTAATATTTTCGCATTTCGTCTTATATATTATCACGGCAAATGCAGGTGCATGAACACGTGTTACGATACATTAGGAATTTACTTAAAGTTTATCAGGAAACTGCCTGCAATCCCGTTTTCAACTGGATTATCAATAATTTGAAGAGATTCTTAATAAATTAGCAATACCTACTCTTTTTTTCTGTGCAATAATGAACATCTTTTTATTCAGAAGATTCTGGAGATCCGTCCAAATTCAGATCTGGTGATCATTACTTTTAGCATTGTTTATTCAGTTAATATAAATTAGAATATAGAAATTGATAGAAAAAATGTATTCATCTGAGAGTAGCAGAACTTAACATATCATCAAAAATCGATAAACGAATAGCTTAAATCTTCGATTCGATCATTAGTCCAGTATCTGATTTTTTGCTCAGATGTTTTTGATTTCCAACTCCGAACGCATAAATGTCAAAAATTAACGACTTTTCTACTTTTTTCAGTTTTTGGCGATTTTAGCCCTGGAGGACTAGTTTTTGATTTTAACTACATCGCACGTGTTAAAATAATACTAAATTTGTTACAATTTGAACCTAGAACCGTCTTTATAGACTCAATAGTTTTCAAAACACAGTTTTACAAATTGTATTTATTTTATTGGTCCTACATCATAAAGAAATCACAAAAAAATCCGAACTACCGGATCTGACGCAAGGTCCTGACAAAAGGTTACTGGACTACATAGATTTCGCAAGAAGTTTTCTGTGAATTTGTTTGCTAATGTTGATGGTCTTTAACGTAGCTAATTAATTATCTATTATAAAATTATTGCCACAACTCTAACACGGAATCACAATATTCCCATTAGCAGTATACAGAACGTGGCAATTGCTAAATATAAACAATTCCTAATACAATTCATTTCAGCAAGCAGAAAAAATCGACTTATTCCATTTATTTATGGTGCGACTGATTTTAAAGAGTCCACCAAGGATTCTCTATCGACTATTTATATTTATTTTTATTTTTTGACTATTTATTTTTACCCTCTATTTACTGGTATTTACCATTTTCCATGTTGCATTGTAAAGTATTTTGTTGTTACGTTGTGCAATAAAAATTCTATGTCTTAAAAAATAAACATGTAAAAACCCAGCTGGGCGTGAATAATGCAATCAAAAGGACTCTTGTCGCACATGAATTCGGTCTAAAAAGAGCACAATTTTGTATAATTATAAATAAAATACATTACCTCTATGTATAAGCTCCTCGAAACTGTTAACCACGAGTCCTTTACGCACATTTCTCGAACTGTCCCATATTTTAAAAGGCCTCTTTCCTCTCGCCTCCTTTAAAATAGAAAATAATTCATTTTAACACACATAAATACTTCGTTGAACAAATATTTTATACATTCGGAAATTTAAAAAAAAAATACAGAACTACGTACGTTCACGAAGAAAAATAAGTATTTCTAATTTATTAAGAATCTTCTCAAATTATTGGTAATCCGGTTAAAACGGGAATGCAGACGGTTTCCTGATATTTTTTTAGTAAATTCCTAATATATCAGAGTACGTGTTCATCCACCTGCATTTTCCTAGACAATATATAATGATGAAATGCGAAAATATTCGCATTTATTGAACACGTGCTCCGTCATCGTGATAATACATTCGTATTATACTAAAAGTTTAACAGGAAACCTATCAATCGTCAAGGGCTTGCAATCCCGGTTTTTAACGGATTACGAATTATTGAAAGAGATTCTTAATAAATAAGGTTTACTTATTATTCTCCAATGTTTTTGTTCACACAATGAATAAACTAACAAAGATGTTGCTACAAAAATTTTTGCGATTCTTAAAAGCAGTGGTTCTTAACTTCGAAATATTGTTACTCCTCAAACTTGTCATAAGTATTCCGCAACATAAGCACTAGAAAATCGTAAACATTATATTAGTACCTAAGTCTAATAAAAAACGCATTGACTTACTAATATAATGTATATATAAATAAACTAGGGTAGTTACGAATATATCAAATAAAATATAATGTAACCTTTTTTAATTTCTCACTGCAATGTACTTACTACAACACGTAATACCTATCATATTATTAACTACTTATAAATAACTACAATAATGTACTGAGCACTCCTATTCCAAACACAACCTAACGCTTATATAGAAGAGAAATATTTAAATTTGTTAATGTGTAAAAACCCAATGATAGCAAAGTAGTGGAAATATAATTTTATATGTTTTTATTTTTAACATTAAATTTAATTTGTAATCATAAGGACATGTGATAGTGAGTATTTGTATACACACCGTTGCAATGACTGCATTTTTTGATACATGAAATTGTATTTTTTTCTCACTCTCCATAATATCCCATTGTCACATATTCCTTAGTCTTAGTAGGTTATTTTGGCAAATGGTTAATTGAAAACCTTCAACTGGTTTAGATTTTATGATTATTTTAATGTTCATTAAATTGTGACAAACTGTTGGTTTCTAAAATAAATAAAATAATTTAATGATTGTTATTTTTTAATTAGAGCCCGCAGTGAAAAAAGATTAAGAACCACTGTCCTGGACTGTAAACTGGACAGCCCGATCTATTGAATCAAAACCTGGACAAGAATTTTGATGGTTAATTTACATATATATTTGATTTTTTTAAATTATAACTCCTAATGACAGCAGAGTCTGAAAAATACATTACCGGAGGTAAAACAGAGTTTTGGAAGGGAAAATGGGAGTTGGATACGGGTTTGAGATTAGTTGCATGTGACTGATCTCTCCTTGAACAGAAAAGACTTCATTCTAAGCCCCCAAATGTCTGTAATATTCTATAGATTTTGCGACATACACATAGATATACATATAAAAATATTATAAAAGTAGCTGGCCGAGAAGAAGTGAGTGCTTAATTTATACTAATAATTCCTGTCTAAACTAAAAAAAGAATTACTTTTTGTGTATTTTTTAAATATGCATAAATTCTTGGTTTTGTTTTTCAGCAACAACAAAACTATCCAACTGACCCAATCGCATTTAACTTGAACATCGGAACCGCAAATTTTGTGACAACCTAAAACACTGGGCCATTGAATTAACCTATACAGGCACGCCCGCCATGTGTAACTAATGCATACATAAATGTAGATAAGTAATCAGAGTTCCAGGCTTTTCAATTTTTAGTGAAGTTATTTGTTAATCTTGTTCTAATATTATTTTTTTTTAAATATCACGTTTCTGAAACCATTTTCTCAAAAAGCTCGTAATAAAAATATCAAAACAATTTCGTATATGTGCTTATCGAAATCAGTATTTGCTTACATAAGTTAGAGACAATAGGATTTATTTAGAAAAACATCTAATGAAACAACTCTAATGGTTTTATTTAAACTATTTTTTTATTTAAATATACTCATAACTCACGAGTAAACACGATTTCTTCAGCTGCGAGCTGTAAATATGTAGTTGCGTTTATTTGGAAATCTCGTAAAAAAACTGTGCTGATTTTATCACGCCATATCTCTGTTTCAAACACATCGAATTAATGTTTGTTTGAAAAGGTGTTGCCTTTCTCAAAAACTCGGATAATTTTTACTGAATTTGTTATTTTTTTAATAAGGGTAATTAATAAATGCAAAAAAGTTAAAATGCGCAATTCTCTTCGATTAGATTTAGTGTCTCAAGATTTGGATGCACCGGTTTTAGGTTGTGCCTGCGCTGTTGTATGATCGATCCTCTGCAGTGTACCGTGGCCCCGCCCGAGCGAACACGTGGCCGTAGCGGGACGCCCACCCCCGCCCCCGCCCTTCTCTTATCGCCCCCACACCACCCGCCCTCACCGCCCCCAGCACTAGTGGAGCCAGGGATGTGATAACGCCGCCCTGTGAGGTGAAGTCATTTCATTCATTCGGCGCGTGAAACGTTTGTTTGACGGATATAAACGTGTATAAACCCGTGCATATGACATACTTATTGTACGTATTTTATAAATACACTTTAAACTTTCCTAAGGTGACATCGGATTTCAAACCGAAAATAACATTTTACAACTTAAAATATGATGATACAATGCGATTAGAAAAGCTAAAAACATTGCATTTTCAACTTTTTTTTTACAAAAGCAGGTAAAGAACACGTCAGAATAAGTTAAACGAATAATTCTTCAGAATTAATCTATTTTACTGACCACATGTTTTATAATATGATTAAAACATAATAAATTGCAATTGAAATTTTTTTCGCGAACATAAAAGAACGCAGTAAGCTAGATAAGGTAACTAAAACCAATCACAAATTTTGGTTTTAATAAAACAATTTAACGTATGTATTACAATAAACCTTACCAACATTAAAATATAACAACACATATTACCAAAGCCTATTGACAGTAAGGGTTGGTAACTTTTTATTTTTTATTTTTTTTTATATTAACTCCACACAGGAGGCCCTGAAGAAAATAATTTCCCTCAGGGCCTATGTCATCTTTGGGGATGCTGTGTTAAGGGTCTTTTTGTGGAGAGGAAGGAGTGAACATGGGTCTTGAAGAGTCCCATGTTGTAGGAGGGAGGAAACACAGTGGTCGGCAGTTCGTTCCACAGCCGAGCTATTGAACTTAAGAACGAATCGTAGAAGCGACCCGTTCTCATGTGACAAATGTCAACCGTGTACAAATTTTGGGCGCGCGTTTGGCGTGTATCCCGACTACGCACCGGTGCCGAAGGGATCAATGACGCTAGTTCCTCAGAGCATCTTCCATTGTAATACCGATAGAACAAGGACAGCATACCTACCTGACGCCTGTGCTCTAAAGATTGCAGTCCGTTTGTTAAGATTGGGGAATCTATCAAACGGACCGCCCGTTTTTGCACAGAGTCAAGGGTTTTTTTCAGGTATTTAGGGGCTCCGGACCAGAGATGGCTGCCAAATTCGACAGTAGGGCGCACTTGCAATTTGTACAAGGTCAGCAGTTGTGTACTATTAAAGTATCTGCGGGCCCTGTACAGTACGCCCAGCTTCTGAGAGGCCAGCTTTACTCTGGCTAGATCGTGAAAGATTCTAACTAATCAGCAATAATTACGAAATGAACCAGACCTTTCAATTCATTATGTGTACTCGTACAACCAAACTGTGTACTCGTAAAACCAAACTGTGTACTAGTACAACCAAATTGTGTACTTGTACAACCAAACTATGTACTCGTACAACCAAATTATGTACTTGCACATTTTGAGTCTTGTTAATTATCTAATCTTTGTATAGAAATACAAGTGGAGGAGTCGTCTGTTGTTTCTGCCCACACGAAACATTTAAATAATGAAATGTTATGGAGGTAGATATAGTATACATGTTAAAGATCAGTAATGTTTTTTGAACGAATTCTTTTCAGAAAATACGCCTTTACGTGGAAATCGACAATAAAACTGAACCATATTCCATTGAAATGTTAAATCTTCAGTTATTTTTCAGAAAATATTAACAATAAATTACATCAAATTTAGGAATAAGCTTCACATTTATTACAACAAACCTTTTGTTTTTGACGGTTAACAAATAAATTTTTCATATTGGACGAAATTTCCCTTACGTACGTGCAAACTTAATTTTTTTCTTCGTGGATAAGAATATTAAATAATTAAATGCTTTAATAACATAAACAAGCAAAATTCTACATCATAATAATATTTGGATGATTTGTATGGCGCTGTTTTTGTGCAAAATCACCCCAAGGGCGCTGTAATAATCTACCATCTGTAGTAAGAAACGAAAATAAAAATGATATCACAATTGTACATGCATTATTACATTTTTATATTTATGGATTGTATGATTTAAAGTATTCCAAACTTATTGATTACGTTAAAATATATTTTTTAAACTCTTTTTGGGTGATTACTTCATAATAATTTCTGTGCCCAGGAAACATGGATTCTTCACATTTACGGTTAAATATACAAAATTTCCATTTCTTCAATTAAATCAAAAATGAGATTAAAATTATATGAGGCATTAAAATGGATTTGTCCCTTGAAAACTAAAGCACAGCGTTTAATGCACGAGCTTAGCAAATTAATATCGCTGGTGCTCCTGGAATATAGGCAATTTTCCTAACACTGACGGTGTTCATAATATATATTGTTTTAATTTTAATGTATTAAATTTTTTAAGACTATATTACATGTTTTTTAAATCTTGTATCGGAATTTTTTCATAGTCTATAGACAGTAAAGACATTCGTGGATGTGAGCATACCACTGTCATTATGCATTGAAACTTTAAAGTCTGACATAATTAATTTATTGTGTGAAAAGAGACACACATGTAATTTACGAATAAAAACGTTAATTTAAAAGCTAATCGTAACAGGCATGAATGCGTTTTCTAAAAATATTGTAGTAAAAATTGAATTCCAAGATATGCTGGTCCATTCATCTGTAATTTGGCTCCCTGGTATTATTCGATGGAGAATGATTCTCCACGTTTTATCTAAAATTTACACCGAACCACGCTAAGCATTCTCCACAAATAATACAAGAAATAGATAAAATTACTTGAAATAAGGCAAGTTTCATTAACTAAACAGACATAGTAAATAGTAGAATAACCGAAATTTTCTATTAAAAGTTCACGTATTGTAAAATTAATTCCAAATACATCCTTACCGCGTTACCCGCGCCGCGCTCCAAGGGAAAACCGCCTCATATTTAACCAAAAAAACACCTTTTTGTGACAGGAAAGACTTGGATTGATCGTTTCAGATTGATTAAACTTTCCTGTTCATTCAGTTTAAGTTATCAGATTAGTATAGTCTCAAATGTCTCGGGATCTAAAGGAAAACGTACATAGGCGAGCCCAGAGAGTGCGCGGGCAGCCAACATGGCGATCAAGGAGCGCGCATGCGCTCCTAACTGCAACCAACTTCATTCCTCTTCATGGCCCACTTTCGTGTTTTTATCCCAATTTGATAATAATAAACTGCACCCAAATCGTAACTTTTTACACCTCGAAATAATATTTTTTAAATAAATAAATTAAGATTAATTAAAATAAATAAATCACATTTTGATATTGATTTATTAATGAATGTTTTGAATTTGGTGAAGATTTTCGCTAAAGTGATTTAAATGAATTGGAAAAATAAGATATTTATAAGTGAGATGTTGGTTGGAGTCGGGCGCAATATCGACTTTGTTGCAACTGCAAGTGCATCAAATTAGAGTAGGTTGCTTCCAGAACTGACCTAGATTATTTGGCAAGAGAGTAAGAATTTTCACTCACGACCTATTTTCTCAATCTCAAACAGATAAATCACGGCAAACCCTATTCCTGCATTCGGTAAATGAATTTGAAAACACTATTTGGAATTTCAAACGAGTAAAAAATAATGTTCACGCAAACTGTCAAGCGCGCGCGCGGTTACACCTACCTCGAATTCATCATGTAGTCTCATAATTGGTAATCACGGTTAACTTTTCATCGCATTGGATAAGATATTAAGCACAGGGGTCCGAGACATATCTTAAATCCAATGGAGAGACGAGTAAGCATGGAGAGAACTGGGATTGTTACTGGAATTCACTATTGCACCGAGCGAGCGGTGATCCAACGGCACGGGCCCACACCACGACTCGGAGCACACGATCACCACAATTAGGATGCACTTCTAAGCCCGTTTTATGTGAATTCGGAATTCCTCAATAATTAGGTTCAGATCGGGGTCGGTTATGGCGAGATAGTCGGCCAGTACGGCGGTCACGCCCACGGCCATCGCAAGTAGCGACCGTCGCGCGCGCGCCCGCCCGCCGCTCTGCTGGCTGCCGGCCGGGCAGGGCGGGGGCGGGCGGTGCGGGGAGCGGTGGGAGGGAAGGGCGGGGGCGGCGGAGGGTAGGGCGGAGGCAGCGCGGGGGCGGGCGCGCAGGGCGGCCCCGTGACCCGGTCTCGGGCCCCGCCCGCCTCAGGTGCCGGGTTTGTTTACGCGCCAACGTTTGGAAAGCGCGATTTTAGCCGAGGCGATTCAAAAAGGGGTTGGAATATGTTGATGTATCTCAAAAAGGGGCCAAAATTTTTATCCGCATCTTCTACAACACCCCCGCCCCGATTCCCGCCTGGTATTTGCCGATATATTTACACAAAACTTTGATTCATACATCGGAGATATTAAATTATATCAAATATGATAAAGTTCACCAAAATTTATAGCGCCTAAGTTAATAATTAGATAAATATTATTTTGTTTTATTTATTTATTCCAACCTATTAATAGAAATGTGGTAAATATCGGAAATGATGTAATGAGGCAATGATTAGAAGACTTGAAGTTATAAATTCGATGTGACAATTGGTTCAATAAATGTGTGGACGTCTTTATAATTATAATCCCTGCACACACCTGCAGAATTTCAACAAATTAATTTTACTTCGAGAACTGTGAAAATAAACTTTCCTAGCAAAAAAATCGCGAGTGCTATTAAAATATTGTATTTTTTATTTCAAACATCGGCAAATAAATGTTTGAGAAACGGTTGGGGTCAAATTCACTACACAATAAAAAAAATGCTTAATTTTTTTCTACTTGCCAAATCTCAATATTTTTTTTAATGTGAATACCGTTGAGTCCCAACTGCTCCCAACCACCTGGAGCCAGTGAGACTATGGCATCCCCAATTGGAGAATTTTATGAGGCTGAAAGTACTGGAGAAGTGAAAGAGTTGTGGAAGAGAAAGGTGGGGAAGTATCTGGCTATTCAGGTCTAGTCACTTAAGACGGCTAAAGCCATTTCAAGCAATATTTTGAGTTGTGAATGGTGGTCTTACACCAGAGCGATACCGAAAGTATCTTCCACTTTGAAACGTGCCGCAAGAATATTATATTATTTTTAATGATTAAACTGCGAAATAACATAAATTCAAATTGCTAGTCAAGAGCCTTACCCCTAGACCACGGAGGCCTCGACCAATAGGACTAAAATATAAACTTTTTATTTCCGTTCATAAAGGATTTTCAGCATTTTTTAATTAATCGTATTTTACGCACGGAAAAAACTTATTGATATAAAATATTACTAATTTATTAAAAAAATCTGGTCAAATTATTCGCAATCCTGTTAAAAACGGGATTGCAAGACCTTAATGAATGATTTGACATGTTTCCTAGTAAACTTTCGGTAAAAAATGAATAGATAATTAGGATGTCGGAACACACGTTCTTTAAAATTGTAACATTTCGTTATTTATTTATTTATTTATTTATTTACGCCCTAATGGGCTTTTACAAAAGTAGTTAACAAGTAATACAGTTGTGTTACATAGTTTACAATAAATTATGATTTTTGATTAAATTAAGGTAAATTCAAATTGATAGTGTGGATTACGGAAAGCTAAATATGCATTAAGGAACATATACATATAAAAACAAAAGTCTATTCACTACAGAGTTGTGAATTCATACATCTCAGTAAAATGATTAAAAAGATTTCGTTTTATAACTAATACGGAATCTTTAAGCATGTCTACAATATTCCCAAATCTATTGCCAAAATGATGTAGTCTGTTTATAAGTGTATGAGCTTCATAGTTGGTTTTAAAATTGTCACAGAAAAATGTAGAACTTTGCCTCGTATTTCTAGTCGGTACGTAAAATTTTATTTTGGCGAGAATTTCAGGGTTGTCAATGGAATTATTAATAATTTTATTTAAAAGTACAAGGTCAGAGATGATCCGCTTATCTGATAGCGTTATTAAGTTAAGTTCAGATGTGACCGTATCCCTTTCTGATTTTTCTGTTTCAGATTTTCGTTTAGAAATCGCTAATATTGTCTTCAGTAATAAAATAAATGTTTTTAGTGATGATTTAAATTTAAGTATGTCGGTTATTTGTTTGATGCTACGTGGAAGGTTGTTATATACTAATGGCCATGTAGTGTGGTCCTTTTTGAAATATAGTTTTGCTTGCTTTTGGGATTAATAATTAATAACTACGCAAGAATGCAATTAAAATCACGCAGCCATGCACCGACAGCTGAAATTAATATATTTACTAATTACAGAGCGTAACAAAATGTCTTTTTTTCAAATACTGATGTCACAAGCTAAGAACACGAATTATTTTTTATAATATCCATGCCTTGCTTCTAAATACAAATGTCAGTTTTTAAATTTTTTTAAAATTATTTTCCTCACGGCCTTTGTCATCTTTGGGGATACTGTGTGGACATTAACCCGGGTGCCCTTGCTGTTCACCACACGATGTTTGCCACTTGGGTGACCTATGGCAGAGGTTTTTAGGTTATGAATGGATGGTTCATGGGACAATGGTACCCATAAACGCCTTCCAAATAGAAATCGACATATATTTTTGCAATTTCGTATTTTTCGATTTCAAGAAAGAATGTTTCAATTTTCGGAGGACACGTTACACAGGAATACTTTTCTTAAATTTAAAAGTTGCTAAAAACAGCAAATTATATATAAGACTCGTGAAATTAGAAAAACTGACTTTGACCCTTTAGAAGCAAGCCACCAAATCATGTATCATAATAAAGAGGATTGGTTGGTAAAAAAGCGTAATATAATATTAAGAAGAAAAAATATTGTTACAGATTGATACTCTCAGTATCACCCTGGCCAACCAGATGCCAGAAGATTGGTGACGAAAAAGAATCATCAGAACAAACACAGTCACACATCAGTTTCACTCATAATATATCAACATACACTCAAGTAAAATGGGGTAACTTAAAAATCGGGGGGCGACTTTGATAATCGCGGATATCTTTATAATTCTCATTACCGTTCAGAAATAATTACTCGCTTCTTTTTCAGGCAACCTGGATACAATCACACTTCGAAAATAAGTGTAAAAACAGTTGGTTTCTAGTTATATTCAAACATATTGATAGTTAAACTGTGAAGCTGTTTTAAGTATGTTTTCAGAAAGAAAAAAATACGTTTTATTAATAAATCAAAGATTAAAATAATTCCGTTACCTTTATGTTGTAAGGTATTTCATTGCCTATCGATATCTGTATTTTCGAACTCTTTTTACAAAATGACACACATATTTCCGAAACAAACGATTTTTTAAAAATAACTTATTTATTGTCAAAATTGATCAAAGTCACCCCAATATTACGGTATCTGATAACAAGATTAATTTTACGGTTACTATGCCGTGTTACACTTTCTCCTTCTTTAGTCAACGTTTTAGGCAGTCTTAGAGTGTTCATCATCAGGGCGTGGAAATCTCAAAGTATACGATAGTTCACCTACAAATTTGTCAAACTGTGGCACGTGAGAGCGAAAAAAATCTTTTTTACACTTCATGATAAGTCACTGAATTCATCAAAAACTAACTGGTGAAATTTGAAAAAACGAATTTTCCTGCCATCTTAGTGTGTTTTTTTGGCGTCATCTTTATTTATTTAATCCGAGAATTTATTACTTTGTACATACTATGTACCTTCCTACAATAATTTATTTATATTCAAAAACAAGCTCATTAAATAGCTTAAATATAAAAAAATATCGGTTTTTATTTTATTTATTTATATATTTCTATTTATCTTACTTTTAAATTATTGCAATTATCAAATAATTTCAATTGTGAATTGATTCATAATTCTTAACTGACACACAACCACCACAACATGGACATGTGCCTAGTTTGGTGGTCGAAACATTCTCAATGACTGTAATAATCAATGCACTGAATAAAGTAAAATTAAAAAATGATTTTTTAATGGAAAATTCATATAGAACTGTGTTTGCGACTACTAATCACCCCAATTGTTGGAATAGATCAGTGGTTTTCAAAGTGGGGTTTGCGACCCCCTGAGGAGTCGCAGAGTGACCTGTAGGGAGTCAGGATTTATCTTTATTATAAAAAAGTAAACAATGGGTATATTTTTATAGAAGAAGTATGTCATTAACATAAATAAAAATTGTACCAAGTACATAATACAAATTAATGCGAAGTTGCGTTTGTTCTTCTTCGTATTCGAGGCACAGAGTATGAAGTCATCTTCCAAATTAAGATTGTTTCTGTGTATCATTTTTATCGCAAAGATTTAAAAATGTGCGCTTTTGCAAAGCTGATATTTATGAGAAATACACACTATTTAACAAATATAAAGGCTGGGGGTCGCGTGTGGGTGAATTTTATTTTTTCGCGCCTATCAAAAGTTTGAAAACCGCCGGAATAGATAACATAGGTTATCACGTAATACTATTATGGCAGTCATAATCAAAATGTCATAAGGTGCTAAGTTCTAAAAATTCAACATTATTAATGATGCTTAAAACAGATTTTTTAATTTTTATTTCGAAAATTCATTTTCTTAAAGAAAATTTCAGTTTGGTAGTGTAGGTGAATTTTTCACCGATTTCCTGAAAATCTTCATACAATAAAACCGAATTTTTGAAAAAAAACATTTCCGGCTACAACCATATCAAAAATTCCTCAAAACACACCCAAAATTCACAAGCCGCCACTATTTATGACAAGTCTCTAATTGAATCATTCACATCCAAGTTATTTCCTACCACTCGCAATAATATATAGGTACCTATCTTTTATTATTCGGTGTTTACTTCATTATTAAAAGTTTAGACAAACAAAAACGTATTGGATGGGGGCTTAGTTGACACCTTTTCGATATCAAATATCTGAGAAGAAAATTCAGTCGAAGGCAGGCAAAATGATAAAATGAGAAGAAAAAAGTTCGTTCCCAAGCAAAATGTATTATATTACAAATATTAATTATTCAACGCAATGCCGCATGCCTCGTATTGGGTTCACCTTCGGAATGGTTCATAATAATTTAGTATAGTACCCGCTCTTGTCTATAGTTTCGTCTGCTATAAATCTAGGTTATGCCATTTCAGAAAAAAATGAATAAGTAAAAGCAGGAGTTTAATAAAAAGCAGATTGAAATCGTTAGAGGATAGGCTTCAGGCGGGAATACTGTTCCTGTTCAATCGGTACTTCAATGGAAGAAGCTTCAAGGAACTAGCTTTATTGACCCTTTCGGCACCGGTTTTTGCTTGGAAAACAAATGTGTACATGGTTGACATTTGTCACATGTGAACGGGTTGTTTCTATGACACGTTCTTGAGTTCAACAGCTTGGCTGTGGAACGATTTGATGGTCTCTAAGTTAGGTCTCTAGTTATTTATGCTCATTCCCTCCTCTTCTCAAAAAGGCCCCCCACACAGAATTCTCAAATATGACTTAGGCCTTGAGAGATTTTTTTCCAGGGCCTCTTGCGTGGAGCTAATGAAAAAAGGATGAATATTAGTAGAAAAGTGAGATCTCCGAATCCAGCATGTGGTAGATCCAACATACAAGACTCATTGAAGAGTTTTCAAAGATATGCATATATGACATCGGATTGTACATGTTCACGGGATAGTGAATGGACGCAAAAAACCTATTTACATCCTTGGTGGGAAAGAGGCACTAGTTACTCTAATACCTGGGGAGTTGTGGAGCAAGAGACATCGTCAACTAACCAATGACAACCCTAGTAAACATCATTAAAGGGATCAGGTTACTTTCAAAGGACTTAGAGTACCGTAGGATATTGCATTGGGTCAATGGTCTGAGTATTTGCAAACAATGCAGGTCAAATCATTATTTACCAATGGTGACCTGACAATTTCGACTTATTTTTAATTAATTACATGTCAATTGGTAAAAGTGATTTCTGGCGAAATTAGCGTTTTATTTTCCTTTTATTTATGGAAAAAAGTTCTTATATGACTTTTTATTGGAATTTCGCGTGATTTTTGAAATCTATCAACTTCCCTTTTTAGTACCTATTCTCAGCAAAAGAAATGGTGTATTTTTTTTATTGAATAAAACAAGGACATTTCCCAACGTTTTTGACATGAAGTTAGCAGTATTCATGTCAAAACCACAGGCAAATAAAAATTTAGAACGTATAAAATTGATTCCTTTTTTGTGCACCAGAAATTACGAGTATCTTTTATAACTTAACACAAAACTTTCTGGTCCGTAATCATTTATTAAAAAAATCTGCAAAATATCTTCAAATTACATAACTAACCATTCAAAGAACCTTCCACAGGAGACACCAAATTCTTCTAAAAGTGTCACTTTTGTATATTGATTTAGTACAAGAGCTAATCTATGAAATAGTAGATTTACTACTGATTTCATTGATATGTCCGCATATATACATGTCCGCGTGTGTGAACATGATTACCACTAAAAGTTTATGAAATGGATCGTCATCAACAACGAGTCTATTTGCGGAGTTTCAGCTCGATCGGATGCTGAGAAGTGGGTTAATCTCTGCTTCCAAGATTTACATTGATTCATTACCGAAGACAAAAGCGAAATTCAATAGATGTATTTAAAAAAAGGTCGTCGGGGTAAGCGTCTTTCTCGGATACGATGAACTAATTGTTTGCAAAAATCAAATGCGCAATCCCCAGTTAACATTATTTTCCAGGGGTAAAAAATTTGTCTACAGTTGAAGTGCAAAAAAATTATGAAATATGCAACAAAATTGTAATCTGCGCATTTTGGAGGTTATTTGTTTAGGATTAAAGTCTTTATAAATGGCATTTCACCTCGCAGCTGTGGTGGGGGCATTTTTAAATAATTTTAGGCCGGGAGCAAAAAGGTGAGCAAAGGAAAATGTACCGATTGGTTTTGCCTAAGTTATCTCCTGAATGTGTTGGGGATCCCCCAGTGATTCGTTGTTTATTTTTATTTGTTCGCTCGGTGTTTGCAGACTGAATATTGCATTCGGGAGGCTTTGTTTCCTCTGAAAGGGAGGAAATAAACACTGCCTTTAAGAATGGTTTTCCGAATTTTCTCCAAATTTTCAAAACCCGTTCAGGTAAAACAACAAATATTTAATACTATTTATTTTTCTCGTTTAGTTTACGGAACTCGATTTTAATTTTGGTACTAAAAGTTACACAGAGAAAACTTACTTAAATACTGTTAATTTGTTAAAAATCTGGTCATATTATTCGTTTTCCTGTTAAAAATGGGACTGTAGGCCCATAACGAATGAATTGAAAGAGTTCTTAATGGGAAAGTTGATATTGACTTACTAAAATTGTCGCATTTCATTATGATATCTATTAGGAAGAGAACTTGTGTTCTCGATATATTCTGAATGACTAATATTTTATCAGGAAATTGGCATGCTGTCACTTTTTAACATGATCATTTTTTTCCATGTAGGCGAAGCTAGCCAACCATAATGGAGTACTGGTACCTACTCCATTACTCTTAACCCATCGCCTTGCACAACAGTGGAAGTGAATTCATTGTCCATCACTTCTGGACACAATTACACCCAGATTCCTAGCCACCCCTTGTACCTTTTTCTTTCCCAGAACTTTTCCTCTTCTATTCCCTAAAAATACCCTTCACACAGCATCTCCAAAGATGCCATAGACCCTAAAGGAGTTTTATTCCTCAAGGCCTCCTTTGTATAAATTAGATTAAAAAAGGAGTGTGTGCCAAGACTAAGTTGTTTGGCGGTTCATCCTCTCTGTTTACCCATGCGGGAAGCGGTGTGATGTTAGTTAGTTACTTACGGTTTTGAAATAAAATTACATTTATTTCTCCTTGCGAAACAATTCACAGGATTCCATGAAACTTAATTCCAGAATTGAAGTTCAACGATATTTATCTTTCCTCAGCAGGGAGGTCTTTCAATTTTCGGCCCCTCGTGATGGCAATTTTGAACGCAAACCTACCACTGTACAATACAAACAGAATGTGTAGTCGTAAAGTATAGTAAATTGCACAGCGGTGAAGAGGCGGTCATCTACAATGATGTACAACCAGTAGATTATTTCAGTTGTTCCATACAACATTGAAACCTACAAAAGCTTTGGTAGACAATATTCGTATTCATAAAAAAATTATTTGCCTTTACAGAATAATTTAAAGAAATTCTTCTTAATAAATTGCCATTATAATATTTTATATCAGTAGGTTCAATACGTGTTTCAAAAAACGATCAGAAATTTACATTTCAAATGAACGCCGTAAGTGAATATTTAAAATTACGACTTAAATTAAATTAAATGCTTTAACATTTTGAAAAAAATATATTTTAATAATTTTGGTAGGTACCTATTTTAAAGCTTGTCTGAATGGTTCCCAGTTCCAGTTTTTAAAATTAAAGCGAATCCCGGTTCTACTTGTAATTGAACCGGAGATACTCAGAGAACCAAAATATCTGCATTAGAAATATTTCAATATTAAAAGAAAGGCCATGTTACACTTTCAGATTTTCGAGGAAGAATTATTATCATGAGATTTGTTAAACATCTCTTTTAATCCACTCGAGCGATTTTTGGCATATTATGCCAATTTTGCGAAAACGTTTTGAGCGATCGCTTGTCATAGTGTGCCAAATTTATAAAACCTAACAAAACGGGATAGGAGTGAAATTTAAATGTAAGTGGATTCATTGGCTTTAAACCGCAGTTAGCAGTTTCATATCCGTATCAATATTTTGAGGAGTGTTATTAATTAAATAATATAGTCAGTGTATATATATATATATATATTGACACCAATCGCTCGAATTGATATAAGCATACTCTATATTTTGATGCCTGAACTATCGTTTACGTCATGATATACGGTTTAAAAAAATATTTAAAAAAAAACAAAATGTCTTATCGTTTTATAAGAAAAACAATGTTAAAGTCGTGAATATTTAACGAATTTCAACGTACAAGCAACTTCCATGCACTTTATTGATTACGAAACCTTTACAGATCTTTATCGTGATTGATTTTTGGTGTTGCATGTTGAGCTTCCTCCCCCCATAACCAAAGTTTCGGACACCATTACAGTATCCATCCCCAGGTCAAGTATTCTGTATACGCCCTAGTTCTTTCTAATACTAGTAACAATTTACGTGAATATAGAATAATAACATGACATATAGACTCAGGATAAATTGAGGAAAATAAAGATATCTACACAAAATTTCAACGTGAATTTTATCTACCATTTGTATCCTTTCAGAATATTTGCTTATTTCTGCCGCTTTCAATGCAAATTCCCGATGATTATTTTTTAAATTTTTCTTAAATATTTTTAGGTAAGTACCAATAATACATACTTACTCAAATGCCCACTCAATAATTTATTTTGCTGTTGAAATGCAATTCAAATGAAGATTGAGGCTTTTAATGTTTTTTTTATTAAATTAAAATTGTGTGGTTGTATTACTACGTATTTTATAGTATATACTCTTTTGATGAGTGTTATAAAATTACGAATTTTTCATAGCGCTGTTATCAAATTATGAATGCATTTGTCAACTGCGGTATGTAACCCGTATGAAGTAAAGCGAAACCGGTAGGCGACAAATCGATAATAAAATAAGGGATCATTCAAAATGTATATTTTATAACATATAATATTACGCGAGGTGTCCGGGGGTAAAGTGCGCTAATTTTGGGAGGTGATTCTACATTATGGTAGAAGTAAAAAAGATAAATCACTTTTTTCGGAATTCCAATGTTTATTTCCCCACACATTAATATTTTTCCATAGAAGAAAATTTAGTTTCCCATACTAACAATTCAAAATTTAACCTAAAAGTAATTTAACTTTCTTACGACGAAAATCATTTGGAATCACCCCCTGAATTAAGCGCACTTTACCCCGGACACCCTGTATAATAATTGCTTTCTACTAAAACTTTATTTTCTTTTAGTTTATCTTTAATTTTTAATACTACTAGTTGACCCTCAATACTTCGCTATTGCTAATGTCTTTCTCAGGCGTCCCCCACTTCTTCCATCATTCACTACTGTTTACCACAATGTAACTGTTAAATAACTACATTAATTCGACTCCATATCTCATTCTGGATTAGAGATATTGCGTTAAGTACTTCTCGATCGTCCCCGACTTCTTCTACAATTCAAACCACTTTCTAAACACTCCTGACACTAATAAGAACAAACTTAAAACTAATCAGAACGAAATTTTTATCGAAATCGGTCGACCACTTTTCGAGTTTTGCGAGCACAAACATTTACAGGTTGAGTCTATATAAATAAAAATGTAAATTTTCGTTTGTTCAAAATCTTCAATCTGAAATCCAAGTTCTTCACCTTTGAAATATTGACACAACTTTGCATTTTACCACGCGTGTGTGGCATGTAAAAACATTTTATTTTACAGCGCCATCTTTTGGACGTAAAAGCAACACGCTCTATTTTTTTTGTACAGACAAACTGAGTCGGAGCAACGCGTGGCTGGGTACAGCTACTTTATTTATACATATATAGATAAATAACAACGATTTTTCTGGTATCAAAATTACAAAACAATTTAGGTATTATAAAAAAATGAATAAGGTCGATACGTACCAAAATGATATGAATCATATTTTGTTATTTCTGGAACGTTGTGGGTTTACGACCCCTGTTTCCTGATAAAGTAGAACAACCCAGCTAATGATAAGTATATTACGGCTTCAAATGAGGAATCATACAAAATGTAAGGAACTACCAGGTTTCTGAAGGGATAAGATTGTTTTTTAGAATCAGGTTTATTTACTTAATAATATTTTGTTTCTTAGATGGTTTTAAATGTTCATTGATTCGTTATTTCACTGAATAAAACCCATTCAATAATGTATAGATATTTGGATAGTGAATTATTGTGAAAAAATTATATTTGTTTTATGTTTTTAATCATACAATTTTCAATGTGGTAATTTGTTTAACAATACATCAAGCAGAACTTTTACAGTAAAAATGTTGTTTTAAATTATCAACCCAATAAGCAGAATAATTAACATATGCAGTATAATTGTATTGTGTATTGTGCCTCAAAGTAGCAACCGTATAATTAAAACTAAATGAAATCTTACTACGGTAATATATATTTCATTTTTATGAAAATATTACGTGAAACTATTTCGTTCGAAACATCAAACTGCTTGTAAAACATTAAAGCAATTATTATTTGAAATGCTTTGATTAAATTATTGAATCTATGATGAAGAAGGTTGTAAGTATATTCTTCAATGAACATCTATTCGCTTACGAACACGAGAGTCGAGCGTATCTGTAATGTTGTGGGTAGCACATGGGCGATCCTATGTAGGTACCTATATAAGGGAGGAATCATGCTTCAATTTTGATTACCATAATAATCCTGGAAACGCTCTCCCCAACAACATCGGCCACTGTTTCTATTCCATTTGTCATCTGAATGTCCTGGCATAGCCTTCCACATAAACACATCGCATCGGGGAGAACTCAAACCGAGCACAGAACCTGCCAACAGAACTCTACACTCTACTGGGATAGAATCGATACGAGAACTGAGAACTTCGCCAGTCCGGAGGCGTTGCGAGATTCTACGCGAAACCTGCGAAAATGGTGAAATAAAAGCATGAAATAACTTGACTTTATATGATCCCGACGCTATATTTGAAACTCTGCTAAATGTATAACACCCATTTAGGCTGGCGAAAGCGTGGCGGTTGATTTATAAACTATCCAAATCACGCATTGAGTTTAGGAAGAAAAACTTTAGGTTTGTGAGAAGGGCACACTTTAGCTACTGCATAGCGCGATAACACCGGTAACAACGTCACATTAAAGGTGTTTTAATCAAATAAGGTCGGATTGGTCAAGACAAGGTGCACTTAAGACAGAACACAATCGCGTGAACCGTGATTGGAAACGTGTAGGAGTTGAAATATAAAACCACCGTAGACCGTATCGACGACATTATAAAATTATTAATTTATTGTATCAGTTCGGTTCTCGATTAAGTGGTTAGATTAGCTGCATCTTATGTTATTATTATGTGCGAGAGATGTGGCTGAATTGATTATAGGCTGGGCGCTCGCTCTGTGGGTGCTGTGCCTTGCGGGTGGCTCGCTGTTTGCTCTCGGCAGGTGCTGTTGGCAGGTAGTTTGATTTGCTGGTTGGTTGGTTACCTCTCTTGCCATGACGGCATGTCCTGCGGTCACACCCTGCCGCCACCGCTGGCGAGCTCGTCATCCCCGATGAGCATCGTCCGACCGAGGAACAGGGCTATCGGCGGAGCCTGCGTCTGACTGGCGCGCGGGCGGCGGGCCCACTGCGGCGGGCCGCCCACGACAGGGGCGGTGAGTGGTGAGCGCCCTACCATCATGCTAAACAAACTAACTAACATTATACACCTTGCTTCACGCTCATACAGACAAATCTAGAAGGAGTGATTATTTCAAAATAAAATTAAGAGAAACGTCTTCCAAGATTTTTTTATACATGATGCCAGCTAAGTTAACTGGTTTTTACTCGTTTGCTCGGAGTCAAAAAAACGTTTTAGGGACCTAATTGAAAAAAAATCAAAAAGATATATTTACATTTTTCACAGGTTTTCACGATTTTCCCTAAAGTTCAGTATTATTACATAAAATGTTTCATAAAGAATAATATTTAGAAATTCATTATTGTTTTGTATATTGGGTGAAGGCAATCCTATCATCAGTGTCATTAAATTAATAAAAAATATATTTATTGTACTGTTTAAAAAATCTATTAAGATGTGCATGAGAATGTTCTAAGTTGAGATTTCTATATTCAAAACTAAAAATGCCTCTTTTATTTACTTATACTGGCTGTTTTCTTAATTACAATTTTTTGTAAGTGGAAATCATTTTTCAAAACAATTTTTTTTCAGAACATTTTTCAATGAAATAAATGTATTGCTGGTTTAAGATCCATGGCGTTATTTGCGTTTTGAAAGTATGGAGTTGGGTTTCGTATTTTAAGTTGTCAGAGAGATGGTTGAAGATTTTAGGAGCTAGGTAGATAAATTGTCTTTGTGCGGATATAATATGCAGTTGATTATTTTTTTCCCAATCATTTTTAACATTTTCAGAATAAAAAAAATACATACATATAAATGTTAATTGATAGTTAGGTTAGGTACTAAGTAAAGTTCTATAATACCGCTTTACGCGTTCTACGTACAAAATATTGAAATAACACTGCTGTATTGTTGCAATTACTGCAAAAAAGCAACTAGTATATATATATATATATATATTATATAGATGCATTATAGTTCCGTTTACTTCAAAGTATAAAATTTCACGTGTGTTGACAGTTCGACGCCATGTTTTTTTCTTATTACTATGAATAAGACGTCTGCCTGAAGTTTTCATTTTAATCTAAATATGCACACATTATTTAAATAGCCCAAACAAAGAACTTAATAATCTATATCCCGAATGCTTTTCTATCTCCCCCGACGTAAATAGTTTGAAACGAGGTGTTATTTCAATAATTTGGACGTATTTATAACCAAATTTATTACCAAATATTATATTATCACCGATTTATTTCCGAAGTTCGCAAACGAAATATTATTATTTTTCTCTTATTCCGCTTCACTCTTAATACGCAATATTTCACTTTCAAATAAATGGATTTAGCTTTATTAATTCAAAACAAGATTTATTATGTCGGGGGAGACGGAAAAATACGCACTTTTAATTTTAATTTCGTTTATTAAGTCACTTACGCGATATGTCAATTAGTATGCGGCGCCGTTATAGTCGCAGCCTACGGCGACTATGTTCATATCAAGAGTTGGATTATATTCATAATATCGTATTAGAAGTAAATCACAAACCAGTCTATACAAACCTAGCGTAGCCCACAAACTACTTGAAAACTGGGATATCACTCTAAAGGGGACGCGAGCAGGCGTTATTAAAGGTTCCCCAACATTTATAGTAACTTTTAGTAATAATATAACTAAATTCAAGTATTGATTCAAAGTAAACATTCCATATTTACCGTGAAGCGGAATTCGTAACCTTTACCGAAATATTAAATACGTGTAATTTGTTTTCAAAGCTGTATCACAAAAATGTATATTTAAGTGTATTACTGTAAATAAAAGCATCACCTCTAAATTGTAGAATTATTTAAAGTACAACCATTTAATTCCATTTTGTGTTTACTTGGCGCGCCACTGGCAATGGCGGTTGCCGTCGCGATCAATGCGTCACAGCCGTGGGGCGGAGGGAGGGGGAGGGCGTCCCAACGCCTGCGCCAGACTGGCGCATGCGCACAGCGGCGCATGCGCACCCGCCACACCCGTACCAACCTGCCGCCAGAGCGACCATGCCGCCTTTATTTTGTTTGTCACACAAACATTAGGTAGGTTGGTGTTACTTCGCTTCTCACCCATTTTGGCGCATTGTAAAAACAGGATCCATGGTGAAACAGAACAGTAACAAAACAGAATGGTCACAAAACAGAACATTGAGGAAAAGTGATGTTATTTTTAACGGTGAAATTTTAAAATCCTGCTTCAGTCTTAATACCCGTAAATTATTCAAATAACACGTCGTTTCACAACAAGATAGAACTATTTACGTAGAGGAAAATGGTAAAAAAAATAACCCCAAAAAAACATAGTACTTTTTCTATAATACATCTATTTTTAAATGACTTTAAAACTTTAAAAAAGACTTTAGTTTGAATTGAACCATTCTTCCTAGAGACTGAGTTCAACCGCGCTAACCTCGCCAAACGCCGATCGGGTAGGACAGACATTTATTTCGAATTTATAGGTAACTGATGTACCTACTGCAGATTTCAGAGAAATGAGTACATTTAAACACGTGTGTGTACGTGGTTGCCACGTTGATAAAATTCATTGTAATTGACAACGAGTCTATCTGCCGTCTTTCAGCTCGATTTGAACCCGCGACTTCTGGATTACTAGTCGTGAGCCTGACCCTTCGACTACGGAGCCCGTCAAATAGAAAGAAATTGGAACGTAAACTCCAAACAATTAATAATTATGGATTGCTTGTTATTTAAAGCGATGCCATAAGTAGTTATGCAAAATCATATGTTTTTGGTTTGAAAATTTGGTCGCGTAGATATGTTTCAGATGCTTTAAATAAATACTGCGAGTAGAATACATCTTGGCCTTTGAAATAATCGACCAGTTTTTAGATAAGTCTATATATAAGCCCAGAAAAAAAGAATGTATAAGGCTTATGAAAACTGCTTTAAAGTTCAAAATCTCCTACTTACGAACCCATTTTCGGTTATAATTTTATTGTATAATGTGGAAAATTAAATTATTTATAAAATGATCGAAAAAAAAAAAATATTTAAACCTGAACATCCACAAAATAAAATAAAAGGCACTTTTTGGCCATGTTTGTTTCTTGCATAAATCAAAACAGGCGGATGGTGTTAAACGGGAATTTAAACCTTATCGCCATCTACGTAAAGGTTGTTATTGATAGCGGCTCAATTTAAAATATTACACGACGTAGTGCATCGCCTTAAATGCATTAATTTTCCTTTCGGGTTATTTTGAATATTTATTTTCTTGAAGTAATTAAGTTGAAACGAAGTATTGTTTTTGGTTTCAATAAGTATTCGTAAAAAGTGTGACTAAATAGTAAATATATTTACATTGTCTTGTTAGTATGATGTGGCCCTTCCGGAAGGTTCTGTTTAAATCTGTTTTATCTGCCTTACTTTGCAGATTTAAGTGTTAGGAACTCTTTGTAAAAAGTAAATGGTTCTGCTTATAATTGTGTATATTATTTACGTTACAAATAATAGGTCTGAATTTAGCTACACTGTTGTCTGTTCATTACCCGAAGGTTGGTAATTCTCTGGTTCGAGAAGCTCGATCCCTGTCAATCTTATCTTGCAAGTAATTGTTACGCTCTAGCGACATCTGTCGGACTCTGGAGTAAGCTTTGTGACTAGCGCCATCTATCGCTTAAATACTCAACTTTATTACCACACAATGGTACCTCACAAAATCTAAATAAACACACACCAAGTTGGCGGAAATGGAAAGTATGCATTGAATTAAGTTGATTTTATTTCTTTCGTGTAATCTAGAGATTTTTTTTTCGCGTAATCTAGAGATGTTTTTCTTTCGTATAATCTGAAGTAAATCTGAGATGTTATTTTTTTTTATTATTTCTTTTTATTTAGGAAGCAAATGAAGTAATGAACAAAAAAACTAACAACCAATAATATTTATTACACAAAAAAAGTTTCTGAGGTTGGATTTGCGTGAACGTGTATCAATAGTAAAACTTCTTGCTCGCCGACGCAAAATTTTCACAGCGTGCCAGCTGATTTTATTTTCGTAATAACTTACTTGTTTTTTTGCTAAATGATATTTTTGTAAATTGCACCGTCTTTCAAGATAGTGTGTTTATATATGTATAAAAGTATTAATAAGTAGTTTCCCCAGAATAGCTTTTTATATTCAGATAAATTAGTATTTAATGGTATCCTTACGGATACGCTGGCAAACATGAGGTTAACATAATTAATATTTTATTTGTATTCTAAAAAAACAATTTTGTTTTTTTTTCAAAATGGTTACGTGTATTATAAAATTGTATCCCGTGTTTTATTAGACAAAGTTTAATTAAGAATGATTAAATTCAATCACAGCAACAAACCTTGAGTGTAATGATTGGAGGGGCGACCGATGCGGGTGCGGGTTTCAATAGATCATAAGTTAAATAAAATAACATTATTATGATTAACCTCAGCGCCCAGCCTCTTAATTTAAATCTTTGCTACCATCTTAAACCACACAAATTACTACACTTTGGATACCCAACTTTTTATTTTACCGTCAAAACAGTAAAAATCAGTAAAAACTCGGGTCGAAAAAGGAAATAAACGTATCAACTGTTGTTATAAAGTAAATTGGTTCGATGCCCCCCAATGAATGATTTGGTATTCGGACCAAGATGAAAGGAGTAAGCAAGCGCAGATAATATTATTCTGAGTCAGCAATGAACACATAATACACACTAGAAATACCTACCATTTAGACTTAAATGGCAACCAATGTCGCTACTGACTTAATACCTTTCGGTTCTAGCCCATTTAGCAGCCGCTCTGTCTCTTTTCCACAATGTCTGACATCGTATATCGCCATCAAATTTGAATTTCATAATGATGGTGGAATACTGTTCTGTATTTATAAAATTTAAGCAGAGAATTTTGGATCATGGAACACGCCCACGTGGCATTTCTTGTGTTCATCTTTATTCTATGCGAGTCACCTATTCAATTATTTTCCTCTCGGGGCAATTCAACACACATTTGTGTTTGCAAATAATAAGTGTACGCACGTACTTTCAGGGAAAACTTACATTTAAGCAAATAAATTTGCAATATATTTTTCATCCTGTTCAAGATAGTTAAAAGCAAATGTTGCGACACTAAAAAAAATATTATAGTATCATCAGAACAGGTAATAAACTTTTTATCTTGTTTTTCACGGCCGAATCGAGCGCGTAGGTACCTAGTTGTAGGTACAAAATACCTGTCGTGTTACTTCTGAAGTTGGTACACCTCAAATACAATCATCAAGAACTTCACTGTTGTCAGCTGTCAAAATAGCATGAAAATATTGAATCGATATGGGTCACTCGCAACATGACATAAATATTTTGTTTTTGCTAATAAAGTAAATAAGTATTCGCTTATCACAAAACTGCAACGTTTATCCTCAATATGGTTCTTTAAATTGTTAACATGGAAAGAGCTGCTTGGTAAGTGATTTCTAATTTTAGGATATCGTAATCTATTTTCATTTTTATAATATTGTAAAACGTCTGGATTCATGAATATATTAATGTATTTTAATAAAACGTGCCACAGGAATTCTCGGTGACGCACCACTGCCGCAACGATGGCAGTAAATATTAATCATGTCAAATATTTCTAGGAAATATAATATCATGATTGAGAGAGCTTTTAAGATTTGTTCACTTCTTTTATTAATTCTTGTTCGAAACTTTGCCGCGTTCTTATGTCAAGTGCCTACATTGTAAGTCATAAAAGATATTATTAGAATACTTGAGTTATATTTTCCGTACTAAACAAACTAGCAGACTACATGGATATCCAATATTTTGTATACCAACATGTTCTGCAAATAGTAGTGCTTTGCTGTTATCATCGCATTACTAAAAGAGCCAACAGGTGTAAGGTTAGCTTAGAAAATCATACGTGAAAATCTGTGTCAGTTGTTTTGTTCCGGTTTCTTAACATTTGATCTAAAATCTTAAACCCAGAGACAAATAATTATGAGAGAATTCGTTGAAAACAGTTCGTTTAAGGACAGTGTTTACTATAGAAGTAAATTATTGTGGTTTTAAATGTACTTTCAAGTGCTTCAATTTATTTTGGTGCAAACTATCCAAATACTTAATAAATATTAGCAAAACAGCAGAAACTGCCAATAAAGATATACGTAAATAGTTTTATTCAGTCATCACAACGTTTATGTGGTTAACCATTATATATTGTAATCATGTGGTTAGGATTTTGATGTTTCCTGTCAACAAAGCTTCATTCATCATAAATTTAAAGTATATCAGACAATCTATAATATACATTTATCGGAACAAATCAGGATATTTTTTTTTTAAATTTATTTCTGCAACATATAATATTGTATTCTTTTTCTGAGTGTATTTTATTTCTGTAACATATAATATTGTATTCTTAATCTGAGTGTATGTTATTTCTGTAACATAAGTCATATTTTTTTTTTATTCTAGATAAAAAGAAAGATACATTTTCACTTATTTAACTAGAAAATATTACAGCGGTATTGTGTAAATATCCACTCTGTCATGAAAATATGTATATTTTTAAGTCATTAGTTAGTTTTAAATCACTCGACATTAATCTTAGTTATAAGCCACTAGTTATAAGTCACTAGCTATGAAACTTAGTTATAAGCCAAAAGTAATAAGTTATAATTCTAAGAGATAGGAATAAATTAAATGTTAAATTAAGTTGTTAAGAGCCCTTGAGGTGATTTTCTCACCAAAACGGCGCTATACAAAAAATCCAATCATTATTATTATAATATTGTATTATTATTCCGAGTGTATTTTATTTATATAATATATAATATTGTATTCTTATTCTGAGTGTATTTTATTTCAGATAACAAGATGATGTTCTTAAGAATCAATCTTAAGCATACATTGGGTATTATATTATTCTTTGGTGTAAGTTTTATTATTATTCTGTGGAAACAATGTGGCCATCTTTCCATAGCTTCTCTGAAGCCTGGTAAATATAAATTCCATTCATACGTTTTTCTGAAATTAAATAATGCATCATACTATCAATATGCATTAGTATGTCTCATTTCACTCAAAGTATTATTTAATGTCACTTCAGGACCACCATTAGATATGAGACCAAGTACAGGAGAAGAAATTGATTGCCACATTAACGGGGAATATTCCGTCTCTTGTCGGAAAGAAGGAGATGAAGTTTATATTCCTTTTTCTTTCTTACATAAATATTTTGAAGTAAGTACCTATCGAAAATTACTATCAATTTTTTTATCAAAGCCTTAAAAATAATGTGTGTAGGATTCAATATTTGTAAACACAACTTTTATTGAATATGATTTAAGATTTTCACGGCCAAAAGTATTTTTGTGATTTGTTTTTGGGGTGTTATGCCGTGTTGCGCTATCTCCTTCTTTAGCCAACGTTTCGGACAGCATTGCAGTGTCCATCATCAGGGCAGATGTGTTATTCGAGGCTGTGTTAAAATGTAAGCTTATGTATGAGGTTGTGATACCGTGTTGCCAGCTCCAACCCTCTGAGCTAACATTAACGTATCATTTTATATTTAAAGTGGTTTTCTTCGTTTAGCTCTAGTGTAGCCGTCAATTACCGGATACCAAGAACTATTGAGCTTAGCTCCATCGTCTCTATTAATGTTTACGGGATTTTTATGAATTTCAATGGCTTCCGTAATCAGCCGTGCTCTATAAGTTTTGGGTCTCCCCAGGATTTCTTCAGGAACAAATCCAAAATAATGCCCGGTGTCAATCAAATGCTCGGCAATTGCCGATTTGTCAGGGTGGCCGAGTTTACAAGCTCTGAAGTGTTCTGAAATCCTTTTGGAGATAGTCCGCTCTGTCTGGCCTACATAGACCTTGTCACATCCGGAACAGCTGAGTTTATACACTCCATCTGTTTCCAGAGGAAACTTAGTCTTTGCAGACCTCAGTAAGTCCTGTATCTTTGTTGTTGTTCCGAAGACAGTCTTGATATTTTCCTTTCTCAATAGCCTGGCAATTCTGTCTGTCACATTGTGCACATAAGGCAGGAAGGCACAGCCTTTCGACTCTTGTTCAATTCTGTCTTCGTTTGGTGCAGATTTGGCTCTTATGATTTGCCTTGTCTGACTTGCTGGGTAACCGTTACGCTCCAGTGCATCGGTCAGCTTCGTAAGTTCCGCTCCGATTTTATGTTCTTCACATATTCTGGTCGCTCGGGTCACCAATGTATGGATAAGTCCTCTCTTCTGCGCTGGGTGGTGGTGCGAATCAGCGTGTAAGTACCGATTCGTATGGGTTGGTTTCCTATATACAGTATGCCCTAGGCTACCATCGTGTTTCCGCATCACCTCCACATCTAGAAAAGGCAGGATTTTATCTTCGTTTTCCAGTTCCATTGTGAACTAAATTTAACTGTGGAGAGAATTACGATGGTCCAGGAATTCGTTTAGTTTCTCCGTTCCATGAGGCCAAATGGCGAAGACATCGTCGACGTAGCGCCACCATACTTTAGGAACAGCCGAAGCTGTGTCGAGTGCCACTTCTTCAAACTTCTCCATAAAAAAATTGGCTAGTACTGGCGATAACGGACTGCCCATCGCAACTCCCTCCAATTGCTCAAATAGTTCACCCTGAAACGCAAAGTATCCCGTTTTGAGGCAGTGTTCAAAAAGTTTGCAAATGTCTTCCTCATATATCTCCCTGAGCATTGTCATGGAGTCTTCTAGAGGCACATTTGTGAAAAGTGACACGACGTCAAAGCTGACCAGAATATCTCCTTCCTCAGTCTTAACTTTCTTGAGCTTACTAATCAGATCTGTTGAATCCTTAATCCACGATTCGGTTTTTCCAGTTTGCATCTGCAGTAATCTCGAGAGGTATTGGGAAAGTTTGTATGTAGGAGCACCAATAGCGCTGACAATCGGTCTCATTGGGATTTCCTTATGTGCACAATGTGACAGACAGAATTGCCAGGCTATTGAGAAAGGAAAATATCAAGACTGTCTTCGGAACAACAACAAAGATACAGGACTTACTGAGGTCTGCAAAGACTAAGTTTCCTCTGGAAACAGATGGAGTGTATAAACTCAGCTGTTCCGGATGTGACAAGGTCTATGTAGGCCAGACAGAGCGGACTATCTCCAAAAGGATTTCAGAACACTTCAGAGCTTGTAAACTCGGCCACCCTGACAAATCGGCAATTGCCGAGCATTTGATTGACACCGGGCATTATTTTGGATTTGTTCCTGAAATCCTGGGGAGACCCAAAACTTATAGAGCACGGCTGATTACGGAAGCCATTGAAATTCATAAAAATCCCGTAAACATTAATAGAGACGATGGAGCTAAGCTCAATAGTTCTTGGTATCCGGTAATTGACGGCTACACTAGAGCTAAACGAAGAAAACCACTTTAAATATAAAATGATACGTTAATGTTAGCTCAGAGGGTTGGAGCTGGCAACACGGTATCACAACCTCATACATAAGCTTACATTTTAACACAGCCTCGAATAACACATCTGCCCTGATGATGGACACTGCAATGCTGTCCGAAACGTTGGCTAAAGAAGGAGATAGCGCAACACGGCATAACACCCCAAAAACAAATCACAAAAACAACTTTTATTATTTATATCTATTGGGTAAGGCACACTGTAGGAATAATTTTAAGAACATGACCACTAATACTAAATTACCGTTTTTAAGTTTGTTATAGTAAAGCGCACTCAAAGTGAAATGACACTAAACTGCGCTATATAAATGCTATTTTATTATTATTATTTATTTATTTGGGAAAACCAACAGATTTTTTTAAATTCTTAAATAATCAACTTATAAATAATAAAAATAATATCTAATGATAGGTTTTCACTTAAACATAAAATTATAATAACAAACTAAGGGTCCAGTACCCGTGGGCAAAAAATATTTACAAAATATTAAATTTAAAAAAAAAACATTGGATATAAGAACACAAGTAAATTACAAAATATCAATTTTATCCTCACAAAACACCAATAATCACTAATATATGTATATACCTACAACTAAACTGAACAAATGTTTATAAAATGATAACTTGCAGTAACTGATAAAGCTATGCACCCCGCCATGTAATGTTCGGAATCAGACAAAACCACGCACTCCTTACGCAGATGGCGATGAGGTTGAAATTCCTGCTTAACATTAACAGTATATTCTAATTCATGAAAAAAAACACTGCCAAACTGCATGTTTTATTTTATTTTATAAGTTCAGTCATAATTTTTTTTGAATCATTATCTAATGAACTTAATTTGCCACATTATACAATAAAACCATATCTGATAAGTGGTTTGTGAGTAAGAGATTTTGCACTCTTTTATGGACCTGATATTTTATTTTTTTCTAGGCATATAAAAAACTGATATGTTCTACTTGCAGTATTTAATTAAATCATCTTTAATAGTTCTGTACAATCAAATTTTCAAACTAAAAACATGTGATTTTGCATTACTTCGCAGTGCATGCATACTCGATATATTAATTAAAATGTTGTTTAACGTTACAGATTTATGGCAAGTTAGCCTCCGATGATGGAATTGATAGATTCGAATGGTCTCATAGTTACAGTAAAGTGTACCACCCTAAAGTGAAGTATGACCCACGCGGGGTGTTTGGAACATTCGAGAACTACAATGTGGAGGTTCGAGACAGGGTAAAGTGCATCAGCGCTATCGACGGAGTCCCGGTCTCGATACAATGGGAGCCGCAAGGTTACTATTACCCCACACAAATAGCACAATTTGGACTAGCACATTATAGCAAAAATTTGACTGAGCCTGAACCACGAAGAAAGGTCATTGATGATAGTGAATCAGTTCTAGCCGATTGGACGGAATCCAAAGGATCTGTAATAACTCGAATCAGGGATTCCTCGAAACATTCGGAAGTTTTACAATTCTCAACTGTCGACCAGGCATCAAACCACGTGTTTTTAAAATTGAATCACGTTTTAGATTTTATTTTAAGTTTTGATGTGCAACTGCAATATAATTCCAGTATTATTATTGGCCTCAAAAACCAAGAAAGGAATGAAGCTTACTATTTGCATTACGTTCCGAGCGATGTCATGATATCTGCCCAGGTATACATTTGTCAATACTTAATTATTTATACAGATGATTCATCCACTTGTCACTTTTATATAAGCAATGATAAATGTTTATTATTGCAGGATGAAAATATCTATCATGGAATTGGAAAAGTGAATGTTTGGAAACATTTGACGAGAGATTTGATAATCGATCTTCAAAAGGGTCTTGCTTACCAAGACAAACCAAAGCGGAAGCTTTCTAGAAATAAATTTAAGGTAAATATGCACAAAAAAATATTATTTTTTTATGTACCTCAAATTCACATGTCACCCAAAGGGGGGCCACTAGGGTCCCCCATATATATCACAAAGTGATTGTGTCTCTTAGTACTCTTTTGTCCCTTTCCAGTAACATTCAGATATTAGCATTTTTTTATACCTATCTTTTTAACCGGTCATCACCCATCTTCATTAAAGCAAAACAGTCAAAGAGATGGTACGAGCGTAACTAAAATACATATTATTGTAACAGAGTAATTTCATCATAATTGGATAGATATTATTTATTATGAAATAGTTACGTAATATTTTTTTAAATGCAGATCCATTACAGAATAGTTTTTCTAGGATTACCCAAATTATAGAGTATGTGATGTAAAAACAACTCTGATATCGCTTAAAACTCTCATTTGGGGGGTGTATATTACCCCCCTCCAGTGCGGGGGGGTTAATGAAGGGCAATTGTCAGTTGACGCTAATAATATAAATATTTCCAGGTAACAGGTATTATGCTTAGTGGTCGTGGGATGATTGACAATATAACCCTTGCATCCAGTGAGCACATGGCACATTTTTATGCAGCGGCCAATTGGTTTGTGAAAAATCAAGATCCAGAAACTGGAGGATGGCCCATTCCTGTACGGAGGAGACTTGCTTCAGGATTTGCAGAACTTAAACCCGGCTGGTAGGTCAAATCAACTATACTCAGCAAAAAAAAAGACAGTTTAACCTTTTGAACGCGTTAATTTGCTACATTTTATCTATACCCGTACGCGGTACATATTTTCAAATACATATGCACGCAATTAAATGTCAAATTATAGCATTCTGGCATGATTTATTGGACTATATAGACAGAAAAGATTATTCTCCACAATATGAAAACAAATCCTCGTGTGTCAACACTCTTAGATGTTTATAAAAACAAAAACATAAAATTTCATACAAAGACATACCGTATCTTTTGAATGTGGTCCCGCCATTCACTCGGCGTGTGTGTACTTAGGCCACTACGTTGATAGACACAAGCATAAATAAACCACTCTCGACACAAGTGGGACACCATGATCACTTATCATTTTTAGTTATGAAAAGTTATGAATGACATACTAGTACTAACGCCATCCGTTGACAAAAATGTAAACTAAAGGACTAAAAGGCGCGAAGAGGCGCACTTGATTATCGATCTTTTTTTATGAAATACAATTTTATTTTTGAGAAATTCTTGTAGATGTCAGCATTGTGATAGTTCTACGAATGTCCAAGTGAGCAAGAAATACATTTATGACGAAAGAGCGCTGGAATATCGGCCGTCAAAGTTTCCGAATCAACTGTTGATACAGCCGCGTGTGAGTATAGACTTTTTGCCGTAACAACAGTTGATACGCGTGCAAAGAGTTAATCATCAAAAACAGAAAATGATCTCTCTGTAACAGCAATTTGACATTCTACAATTGGAACATCACAAAAGTCTTGACTGCTCGGAGGCAGTAAATCTATGATATCCACATTTAAGGATTGTTGTGAGACTCGAAGTAGAGGTAAGGTAGGAAAGTGCTTGGCTGATCACTAAACAAGAGTTAAGTCAGTGATGATGATAATATCATTGAAAATTTAAAAGAGATAAAAACACTGAAAATAAAAAGGTAACAGTTGCAACTGGGACTCCTAACCTAACCCAGATTCTCTAGTCTTAACAATTGAGCTATTGCCACCTAATTGCTAATTCTATTAAATTTATGTTACTCGATATTATATTCAATGATTAAATATTTCAATGGGGTTTAAAAGCTTCAATAACTTAATCCTAATAAAATTCATTTCAAACAAGACGAGTGATAGTGTGAATGAGAATATCTCAAACTATGGAACGAAGTGCAAATACAATAATGACATTATTAACTCTTTGCACGCTTTATCTACAAGAATTTCTCAAAAATAAATATTTATTTCATAAAAAAAAGATCGATAATCAAGTGCGCCTCTTCGCGCCTTTTAGTCCTTTAGTTTACATTTTTGTCAACGGATGGCGTTAGTACTAGTATGTCATTCATAACTTTTCATAATTAAAAATGATAAGTGATCATGGTGTCCCACTTGTGTCGAGAGTGGTTTATTTATGCTTGTGTCTATCACCTAAGTACACACACGTCGAGTGAATGGCGGGACCACATTCAAAAGATACGGTACGTCTTTGTATGAAATTTTATGTTTTTGTTTTTATAAACATCTAAGAGTGTTGACACACGAGGATTTGTTTTCATATTGTGGAGAATAATCTGTTCTGTCTATATAGTCCAATAAATCATGCCAGAATGCTATAATTTGACATTTAATTGCGTGCATAGGTATTTGAAAATATGTACCGCGTACGGGTATAGATAGAACGGAGCAAATTAACGCCTTCAAAAGGTTAATTCATTATTGTTATCTAAATATTTGAAATGCTCGTAATATAAAAATTGTTAAATGCTAGGAAACAATATCACTTCTCTATTATTCATTAATGTCACCAATTGACTAGCTCCTAAATTGATTTTGACTCCCACTTTGTTAGGTACTCGGCCATGGGTCAGGGTCACGCCATATCATTGCTGGCCAGGGCGGCCCACAGGTCTGGTAATTCCAAATTCCTCCACGCCGCCCTCCAAGCACTTCGGCCATTCCGTCTCCCGGCCTGGCAGGGAGGGGTGCTTACTACGTTCCTTGGCAAATACGTTTGGTAAGCTTCATTATCTTATTTTATTAAATTCTTCCCAAAACTAATATAATATATGATTTAACATGCAAGAAATGATGCCAGGTGGAGATTTTTTCCAACCGACGAGTTCACGTTTCAGATTTTTATCAGCATTCAAGCATAATTGGATGTGGTCCGTTAGTAAATAAATAATAAATGAGACGATTGTTACGCTTGGCAGCTAATCACAATTAAAATGGCACTGATCGTCAATCAAATGACTAGAGTGGTGGGTGATAATTTAATGGGTTCATTGGTTGATAATATAATATAGCCCTTGACCGGTCGGTGGCTGAGTTAACATCTTGTTTGGGTCCCACCCAGACGTAGTGATTGAAAAAAAAGATGATTTTTGACAAAAATGACACCATTCAAACTATCCATTTATTATTATTATTATAGAAATTAAAGAGTTTGCGTTTTGAATAACCATTAATAATTTATTATGTGCAGTATTCTAAGAAGTGATTGAGTTTGCAAAGCTCAAATGTATATCTGGAATGCAAATATTTTGCATTTTTTACTCCAATTTTGTTCATGAGGTCACTGTTTACAGAGCTTAATGATGTTGATTGAATTGAAGTTTTGCAAAACATTTGGCTGTTTGGGACTTTATCAAAAGTATAAATATCATTGAAAGGTTATCCTTTATATGTGAGCATACTTGCAAACAATAATGTTTATAATTTGCAATTTAAGTCTCATCAAAACAACATTAAAAACGAGTTTTTTTAAATTTTATTTTTAACTGCTCCCAACCATCTGGAGCCAGTGAGACTATGGCATCCCCAATCGTGATATGTTGTGAGGCTGAAGGTAGTGGGGAGGGGAAGAAGATCAGGAAAAGGAAGATGGAGAAGTACCTGGCTATTCAGATCTGGTCACCAAACACGGCCAAAGTCATTTCAAGCAACGTTTCAATTCTGAATGGTAGTATTACAGCAGGGCGGTACTGAGAGTATCTTCTAATTTGGCTTGTGTAGCAAATATACTATATATTATTTTTAATGAGTAAATTGTGAAATAACACAAATCAATCGATTAAAATTTTCCTGCGCATGCCGGGATTCGAACTTGCGACCTTCAGCTTGCTGGTCGAGAGCCTTACCCCTCGACCACTGAGGCCTTCATGCTTATAATTCAGATATTATTTTTTAAGCAATCCCATTTCATTCACAGGGGGTCTTTTACGGCAGGAATATTTTCCATAGGAACATTAATTTTGCTAAAACGCTCTCAAGTTTTCTCGCCTTTGCATATCTCTTATTGGATTTAAATATTGCAGTACACAAAGATCAAAGTGTTTTACAAAGCCAACATGAGGCGTTGTTCTCAGAAGCTTATTAAATTAGATTAGCTGCGCTGCTAATTAATTTTTGCAATATTATTGAAGTTTTGTTGCTTTGTGTACTTTATGTTAAATTGTTACTTTTACTTACAAAAAGATATAAAATAAATGTTTGTTTAGTGGAAAAACACACTGATAACACCATCGTGTACAAATGTATTAGAACATATTGGCAGATAAAAAAATCTAGTGTTGCCTTAACCTATTGAAGGAATATGACGCATCGTAAATTATTCTGTTTATTTTGTGTATTATGTATTTGTTAAGCGAATGCTGGCAGCTGTGTAAATATGTGTCCATTATATTTCTGGGACTGTTGACAATTTCGATCAAACTGCTGAAGGTTTCAAGTGTACTATTATTCAAACTTTTTTATGCAAAATGCCAAGTCATTTTTGTTTCCGTAGTTTTTTAAATAGACGAACCCGGTATTGCACAAAAAAATGATAACAAATATGCACGGTTTCTGGAAACTCGTAGTACAAGCCGGAAATTAGTGAATCGATTATGTATTAGGAAATCGGGAGTCCATTCTGTGGTATCATTTTTTACGAGCTTTCGTTTTCGAATGAAAGGAGTCCGATTGGGAAATTTTTGAGGCAGATTTGAAGAAAATCGGTCACTACAGAGTAAATATACTCATTTCGATTAAAAAAAATTAAAAATTTTAGGTTCTCTATGTAATGTAGATTCACGAGTTTCCCGTTTGTACTAGTTTCCAGAGACCGTGTATTGTTACATCATGTATTTTAAATAGATCAAACCCGTAATGCACAAAAGAAATGTTGATACATAAATAATGTGGGAAAGTTGTATGGCTTTTGTGTAAATACATATTTAAGATATAAATGTTTGCAGGTATGAAGAATATCCTACATTGCCAGCCTCATTTGTCCTAAATGGATTCATCTACGCCCTCCTCGGGCTGTACGACCTGCGCGTGATAGCAGGGCCGACGCAAGCCGTGGAGGCTAAGGCCCTGTATGACCAGGGGATGGACTCCTTAAAGAAGATGCTTCCACTGTATGATACGGGCACCGGCAGCATCTACGACCTTCGTCACTTTACACTCGGAGTTACGCCCAACATTGCGCGCTGGGACTATCACGCTACCCACATCAATCTCCTTCTGTTGCTGGCAGGATTAGAAAAGGAATCTATCTTTGCTTCCACAGCACACCGGTGGGAGGAATACATGCAGGGTAAGAAGGCACCTCATAACTAATATATTATTATGTGTGCTGTGTCATTTGTACAGCGTCCTTGTTGTCCTTGCAGCGTCATGTTGTGGTAAAGGTAAAATGCCACGTTCTGTCCTGGGAGCTAATCTTTGTTCTTGAACATTCACACCAAGTTATATCCACTCGAGCGATAGAGATTTCCGGGTTTTCAGTTTTGGTCGCACTTCGAATATTGATATGGTAACATAAACTACTTACTGTGCTTTAAAGCCAATTAATCTACCTAAATTCACCTTTTATCATATACTGTTAGTTTTATTTAAAAAAAAAATATATATATATTGACCAGTCTGATGCTGAGTTGACATCGCGTTTGGGTCCCACCCAGGCGTAGTGTGTTCAATTCTTCGGCTGGATAAGTCCTCCATCACAACACAAGCAACATTTTCTGCTTAGTGTGGTGGTAGTAGGAGATTTTCAAATATTGTCAGGTTATCAGTAACCCGGGAATGTTTGTATTTCTTTTTAAAAAAAAAATATACATATATATATATATATAAACGCGTGAAGCCTGTATAAGTAGTTACTAAAATTAACCTACCTTGTACTTATTACTATTTCTGTATGTTGTCTATGGTCTACCGGAAATATCTATAGTCACAGACATTAACATGTAAGCAGACGTTCAGTTTTAAAATAGCGTCTACATTCAGACTTCAAGGTACAAAACATTATCTAGAATGTATTATTAATAATACAAAAAATGTTGTATATTTTTCTACACGTTAGGAGTTCATCCGTGTTGTGGAGGACTTTTTCAATGGTAAACTACTTAATATTAGTAACATCTTTTGGTATTTGATATAAGCTTAATCAAGCTAGCCACTAAACGTATTAGCTGAATGCGGGAAATTTAAAATAAATTCTTAAAAATCACCTATATACGGCTTCCCAAATTTGGGTAGCTATCGCTCGAGTGGTTAACCGACTGTTGTGGTGAAGTTGCTATTGTAGAAACAACTCATTGTGCTCCTGGAGACACTAAAGTTCTTAACAGGTTTGCGGGAAATTTTAAAACGATTATGTAATAAGAAAATGTTTCATGCTTGTATTAGGAAAAATGGTGATGGAGTATGAATCATGTTAGGTTCTTAGTGTGATCCCAGAAGTGTGAGTGCCAGAAACTGAGAATGGTGATAAAGACGCTTGGTGTAATCTCTTCTCAATTAACACATTTTATATGCAATGACAGTTGATATTTTAGATATCCAGAATCTTTCAAACATATATTCAAAGATTTAAACGATCTTGCAATCTGAAGTGACTTATACGCATACCTATTATGTATTTTTACTGTTACTATTTTTACAAAAAAAAAAACATTATCAATGATTGTAAATGCACAAATAGTCATATTCAAATATTCACGGAAATTTCCATGGTAATTAGAAGTCATGAAAAATACTAAAGCCGAGTTTTTTTTGCAGAAATTCAAATGTAAAATTGTCATCAAATGGTCATTCTGTGTTATTTGTTTTTTTTTTTACTTCTAGAAGGTCACGGTCACAGGCCGATTCTAAGTGAGTTTAAGCTTTCTATCAAATTGCAATAAGCTGACAAGCTTAACAACACGATTATTGTCCTCTTCTGCTGATTACAATTTGTTCAAAAGCTGAAACGGATTTAGAATCGGCATTTAACGGTAACCTTTCAACTGTCAAAAATACAATACGGCACTGAACGTCTGTTTAATGACATTGTCACATATGAATTTCTGCAAAACAACTGGGCCTAATATATAGCCATCCATATTCTTTAACGAAATATCTCTCCATAACTTAAAACAAACCAAACTTACAACACCTTCCAATTTTGAAAAACTTGGCAACACCAAATATGCACACTTCTAGTATTTTTGACTCTGAATCAAATATAGTTCATTACGGTTCCTCTGACTACTTAAACTTATTACTACTGTATTTAAAAAAATTCTGGCAACACACATTTCATCATTTATACAATATAATATTACGTAATACTTACGAAACTGGCTGGTAATTTTTTAAATATTGGATAAAAAGCCAAACCTAACTTCCAATTTGTATATAAAATTACAAAAAATATTTATAAATTTGTACATAAATTATATTATTATTAGGTTTAACAATAATTAACCAACATTTTATTGTGTTTGCAAAAATGTCTTTTCAGTATTAGGTTATTATGCAGACTTAATGTATATATAAATTTCAACAGCAGGAAAGTTTTTCAAAGCCAACCACAAACTCAGTACCTAATTTAAAAAATTAGGGGGTCTGAAATTAAGCATTACATTCATTGAGGATAGGCTACCATTTGTTGAATTTACTAAATTTTAAAAACTGCCTTTAACCCTGGAAAGATAATCGTATACTGAATGGCACATAAACATAATCACACGTACCAGAGACATATGCAACGCCATTAGTATATAATGTGAAATATACAGGGTGTATCGGCACGTACCCGACAAACTTTAACCAGCTATTCCTTAGCACATTTGTAGTAAAAAATGTTATGGGCACTTTGCTCTCCGGTAACATTTTTTTTAATAAAAAAATTATTATTCATATTTTCACCACATGTCACCAATGTTTTATCCTTTGTCAAAGTTTGAAAACCCGTCTAGCAATATTTTGTTCGAGTTTCGTTGAATAAGGCGCGCTTTTACAATCACAGCGAAATGGCACGGCACCATTCGTCTCATTTTTAACTATTATTATTTAGTGTGTACGAAAGAGCGAGGACACTTTTTGACGCACTTGCTAATAACAGCTGTTGGACACGTGAAACAATGCCAATGACAGTGACGGAGTGTGGATTTTTTATTTAATTTTTGTTTTTAATGGAAAAAAAATGTTACCGGACAGCAAAGTGCCCATAACATTTTTTACTCCAAATGTGCTGAGGAATAGCTGGTTAAAGTTTGTCGGGTACTTGCCGATACACCCTGTATACATATGTATGTACTTTTTAGTTTAACAAAAAATCTTTTACTAAATGTAATAGGACCATTTTATAAAACTATTAGTCTTTGTTTGTTACTTTTTGGCCCTTTTCACTATTACTAAATGTTTATCAGTCTTTTTATATTACCAAAATACTATGGTTATACTATTGTACACATTTATTACACAAAATACGTGTCTCGCAAAAGTTTCACAAACGATCTTACGTCTCGCAGTCGTACATCATAGCCATATCTAGGTATCTAAAGTACTTACCATTGTGACAAAGGCGTCTCACGTTAGCTCCAGACGACAACTGAATTGACTGAGACAGACAAAATGCTAAGTGTTGTAATTAAAAAGAGTCGGCAGTTTTTAAAAAACGTCTAGGTCCCGCGGACATAGATTATCTTTCTAGGGTTAAATTGGTTTTACTTGTTCGATTGCTATGAAGTTGTTTTGATTGTTAAATATTATGTAGGTATCAGACTTGTACAGTGTTTTAGTACAATTATTATTACATGCAAAATTATTGAAAGAAATTGTGAATATGTAGCTAATTTATTATTATTTTTTTCAATCCATTGAGTTGAGTTAAAAGACAATTCTTTCCTTAATTTATATTACATAGTAATATGCCCTGCTATAATTTATATTACATAGTAATATGCCCTGCTATAATTTGGATAAAATCCAAATAGGTATTAAATCTCTAATATTTTTGTTAATGAAGATTTCTCTTGAAAGTGTAGGTATTTAATAAATTTTGTAGTTGTATTTCATGTTTTGTCATTGTTTCAATTTTTGTGGTAGATAGATAATATGTATATTTATATGATCTATGAATATTTTTGGTTGTTGGTAGTCATAAAAATAACATAACAATAATTTTTATTATTTTAAAAATAATAATAAATAGTAAGGTTTTAAATTAAATGTTGTAAACGAATAAACAATGCTGCCCAAATGCCAAACCTGGCAAAAATGGTTTACGGAATTCAATAGAAAAAATAATATTCTTAAACTAGTGTTTACATGATAAAATATAATATTCCCACTTGATGTAGTGTCCTTTAACCAACTTACATAATATCCTCTCACTTATCGTGCATTTGGGGGTGTTGCTACTGTAGGTAATGTGGAAACAATAGTACAGATATGTTTGTAAATATATATTTTGTATAAAATGCCGCATGTCTCCAACACTTGCCTAGTCTTTCTTGCCTTCAATTTAATTTAGTTTTTTTTATTTTTAAATAAATATCTGATGCCATTCAAGTAACATTATTTTTTTTAGGTACTGGTGTTTATATTACATATGTGTACACTAACCAAAACAAACTAGGATAATGGCAAAAATATAATAAATCTCCTGTATTCATTTTGTCCCCATTCAGCCTAAAGTCACCGACCCATATGCACAATTAGATATCCAAATTTGAATTAGAAAATAATAATCTTACATGTTTGAACGCCTTTTTTATGCCAGTAGTTAAAACTTTGAAATTTCCATTACTTAAAATTTAAATCCATATTTTAAACTTTATGTAACATATTTATTTTAACTTCCAAATTTGCAATACCTATCTCAAAAATGTGTGATGGTTTAGAGACTTCCCTGAACATAGATGAAATAATGAGGATTAGATTTTCGGCATTAGGGAAGTGTTGTTAATTCGTAAACAATATTGTAATGGAGTAACAAAATAGTGAATATTTCAACATTATCATTTCAGTTGATATTATTAAACTGAGCTGGCAGCATTTTCTTGAGCTAATATGTAATGATACCTAATGTACCTATTTTGTGGAATATTCCTATCCTCGACTTAGCAACCACGCTCTTATAATCCTGGACTGAGGTCTCAAAGTGATGATAAACTATCTTAAATTAACCTAGACGTAAGTGTAGCGAATAGCGTGTTTTAAACATTATTTAACATTTTATCCACAAACTTGTTTTTTTTTATTCTTCCTTCTTTACTACATAGTCAATAAACCTTGTTTATAAACACGGACTAGATTTATTAATACAGTGGTACCTCGACATACGAGTTCAATTCGTTCCGCAACCTTGCTCGTATCTTGAATTACTCGTATATCGATGCAGATTTCCCCATACAAAACAATTAGACTACCATTAATCCGTTCCAACCCCCAAAATGTCACCCCAGTTATTTTTGTTACGTGGTTTTGAATAATAAAAACGTATTTATAAATGACAAATATTTATTATACAAAAACAAAAAAGAGAAAGTAAATAAATAAATTAGATATCCTTACTGGGGTCTTTGCCTTTTTCGCTACATTTTTCTCGCTTTCACCTGTAGGCCGTTTAGAAAAAAACATGTCCAAGGAGATTTGTTTCTTCCTCCCTCTCAGAATTTTCCGGAAATGAGTTAGGCAAATGTCATTAAAAAGATCAGATGCACGACCTGTTGCAACTTTTTCTGGGTGTTTCTTTTCCACGAATTGTGAAACTCTCTCCCACATTCCTAAGATCTCCTTTATCTCACTTGTAGAAATAACCTCCTCGTCCTGTGACTCCCCGAAACCAATTTCTTGCATAACATCCGTATGCTGCTGTGACTACCGGCCGACCTGCTAAACCGAACTCGTATCTCGAATTTCGCTCGTAACTCAAAGCAAAAAATCACTCTCTCGCCGGCTCGTATCTCGAAAAACTCGTATGTTGGGGGCACTCGTATGTCGAGGTACCACTGTATGTAGTATCATATTTGTGTATTGAGACTTGAAGTTTTTAAGTGTGATGTTAAGTTTTTGAATCTGATGAACTTTTTGCAGCCATCCAAACTCGGATGAATAACAATATGTATTGTGTACATGCTTTTTTATGCCATTTGCAGAATGATTATTCTTTTACGATAATATTTTTGGAAAGGATCAGATAGTTCAATATGTATAACATTGCATTATAGCTTCCCTGAAATTCTGTATAATCTAAATATATTTTAACATTATTTTCTTATGGTTGACTCTCGATTACAGGAATGATAGAAGAGAATAGATATTGGACGCAGATTAAAAGATACCAGAAAGTCTGTCCAAAAAAAAATTTCACTATTTTTCTGCTAATGGAAACATTATGGCTTTTTAAATTTTCATCCACATAATTAGTTGACCTTTGTAGGTCACCGTGCACTTTTATATATCTTTTTTAAATTGTAAGAATGGTGTATTGAAATGTTACTAAATAATTATTGTTTTTGATATTATATAAATCTTATTTTTAAAATGATCAATCAGTTACTGTAACACAAGTTAATCAAGAGTAAACTGTAGAAATAAATATGATTGCATCTAGAAAATGAATGCATTTTGTCAAAACTTCAGATCCAATATAAAATCTCAACATTTTCTCATGATTTTCATAGTGTAGCATTGCAAATATTGTGTTTTAAGAACTGATAATTATTGTAGAGCACATCTAAATCAAATGCACTGACCATATTATTATAATTTCTAGACAGTAGACTACATTATGAGCTTACTAGATGTTAGCTACTGCAGTACTTACCTCAAATATATTTACAATTAATAGGATAATCTTTTACATGACCATGTACTTAAATAATTGATGTAACAAAGTCCAAATTTTAAGTAAAATACAAATTTTCAACCCAACATCCAACATACTTTATATTCACTTAAATATTTGTAAATTTGTAGTTCACAAATATAATATGGATTTTAAAGGTAGTTTTAGATTTTAAAATTCACTCAAAAACATTCCACAAGGACTGGTGGTGGTGTCACCCATACATTTATAAGAGAATCTCTTCAAAAAAATGCCTTTATACTTTTAATAAAGGTTTTTTTGCTGGTCAGATAAATGCTGTGGAATTGATAAATAACCAGTGTTTTTACCACTTATTAGAATATAAATATTATTTTATTTATTTTAATTTATTTTTTACTAATTCGAATGCGAGTATTATAATTATGTTAATTTATTTGATATTGAAAATATTAAATATATGCTAATATATGCTTATATTTACAACAGCTAATCATTATTTTTTATATTAATTGTTTCTTTAGTATTCATCTGAAGTTTCTATATAATTATGTATGTCTATTTCAGGTTTATCTCATTGATTTAAAAAAAAAAAAATTTTTAGTATAATGCAATTTTACATATCACATAGTATTATTAAATAATTAAAGTATGCGGTACTTGGATTTTTATTCTATTTCTAATTTATTTTAACTCTGTATAAAATCTTTTTTTTTAAATTTATTTGTGACCTTGCCACATGAAAAGTTTTTTTTAAATGCCATACTTAAAAGTATTATAAAATTTTCTTGTAACATAAAAATTATTTATTTTTATCAGTTTTCTTTAAATATTTGGTTTGTAACTTCTTGCCATTATTGTTTGGTTTTAGTATATATCAGTTTAAATGAATAAATTACTAATAAACAAATAACATTTAAGTACCTACTTGTGTAAAAAGGTTTCATATTTTAATAAAAAATTGCAATTTATCAATCATTAACTGGGTAGCTATTACATTTAATTGAAAATAAAATAAATCATTGGATCTGTATTACAAATAAGTAGAATTGTGCTTTTATAAAAAAATGTAGCCTCACATATGAATATGTGGTTGACAATAATATAGTTTTCCATGAAAAATATATACCTTCAAAAACATTATCAGGATTTTTTTTTTCTTTTCTACCTCATTTGGTACAGGCGTCTTGAAAGACCACATTGACAAATCCCTTCCTACAGATTAGGAGCGAGTCTGATTCCATATCCAGGGGTAAAGTGCACTAACTTCGGGAGGTGATTCTACATGACGATAGAAGTAAAAAAGATAAATAACTTTTTCGAAATTCCAATGTTTTTTTTCACATACAATTTTTACTTCTACCATCATGTAGAATTACCTCCCGAAGTTATCGAACTTTACCCCCGGACACCATGTATAATGGAACGAATCCAGATTCACTCTCACTGGTTCTGAACTCACATTCAACCATCGAGTAACATGGCTACAATATATGAATGGGGCGTGTGGAGTGAATCTTAAAATTGACGCCGCTACCAAACATATTGTTTTATGTTTTTTTACTCCCGCATTATAATGGACAGCATTTATTTTTAGGTTAAAAATAAATCACTGTAATGATTTACAATCATTATTCGGCACGACACCGAACGTCGATGAATTAGTTCCGATTCCGATTCTTACGTAAGTAAATCTGATAAGTTTGTTCACTCTTGTAACTCCTATTGTTGCCCAAATTCATTGCGTTCCACCGTTATTGGTGAGACCAGCGGAACACACAGCGAGTTTCATTCCACTGGAATCGGCGGGACCGATGGAACGAATGAAATGAGTCCGAGGAATTTGGCTGAACTCAGAATCGGACTCGAGTTTCTAAAATAAGTGGAACGATCATCTCTACATAGACCCTGCCTTAAGGGGCCACACATTGAAGTCCAACCAGGTGACGATATATTGTCTACACAGTACACAACCTTTGCGAGATATCACATGTAAAATAAATATGTGAATAAAACATCAATTTTATTGTTTAAATATTTGCACTTTTCAGGGATTCGAATTCACAGCTGGAAATTCCTCAGGAAACAGGGCTAAAGATTGGAGCGCTATGCCACAGAGGCATGTAAGTCAAATATATTACAATTACGTATTGGGAATTTTGCCATAAAAAACAAGTTATAATTTTTTGTAATGTATCAATATTTATTAAATTTATAATGGCAGTCATATGAAACAAAAAACTTGATCGTAAGGTCATAAAAAAATATAACAAACAATAAATGACTAAACATATAGGTGACTAAACAATATACATGACTAAACAATATACGTGACTAAACAATATACATGACTAAACAATATACATGACTGAACATAAACATGACTAAACATACACAAAAATGGTAACTGGGTATCTCATCAAAATTACAGTTCAACGCACCTACAAAAAGTGATATAAAGTCATGAAAAGTGATGAATAAAAATAGGTTACCTAGGTAACTATTTAACCTAGTTTTTGTTTTATCACTTTTTAAATGTGTGTTTAATTGTCATTTTGATGAAGTATCATGAAACCCACAAAAATTTATAGCACTGGAGAATATTTTGGTAAATTTGTTTTTAAGGTGATATATATAATAATAATAATATGGACAAATATTGACATTATTTAACATTAGGGACATTTCAATGACTGGCTAAACGTAAAATTAAATTAACATTGTAAAACTTGGGCACACACGATCATAACGTAGAAGTAGTTGGGATCCTACTGTATGGTAGATAATACATATGTATTTCTAGCTGTCTAGAAAAGTAGGCAGTTTCTTAAATTCTATTCTAAGGTTGTTTTTTATGAACCTGGTAAAATATTTATATGCAACAAATATGCGTATAATATATTAAAACATCTCGCAAATATTTAACCGAGTAAGTCACCCTGAAAAGACATTCGTCTCTAGGTAAATGATTTGATAAATACAACCCCTGTTAAAAATGGCGCCGGGATTTTACAGCAACGGTCACAAACATTGCAGGTAAAAATTACTTATCCAATAAAAATGGTCTTACAGTGATAACGGTAAGACTATAGCAAATCTCCAAAAGTGTGAAATTTGAAAGTTTTTCTGGGCTTATAAAAAGACTTTTCTAAAAATTACTCGATTATTTCAAAGGCCAAGATGTATTCTACTTGCAGTATTTAATTAAAGCATCTGAAACATTTCTAGGCGACCAAATTTTCAAACCAAAAACACATGATTTTGCATTACTACGTATGGCATCGCCTTAAGTAATTAAAATATATAAATATTTGCCGAGTGTATAGCACCGGAAGAAGAGGAATTTTTGAATACCGTAAAGGAAGGGTTAATACGGGTTTGTGATGTCGCTAAACTGGCGGCATGAAAGTTTCGAAAGATACAAAGTAGGCCCCATGGTTTCGCATTGACATGTTTTATTTTTGGAATGACAAAAGTGACTAAAACTAAAGGGAAAAAAAAAATTAATAACATTAACAGTTTTCATGTTCTGTAAATAATCAATAAAGAAAAAGAACAAAAGAAGAATATTTGGTATTGCTTAATGAATGTGGCCGCATTGGACTAAAATACGCATCCGTGTTAAACATACTTTTATGTAGTATATCATAATGTTTTGTATTTAATAATTATTAATCCTAAAGACTTGTCATGATTACATGTGGGGCAATATAAGAAATTGATTTAAAAGTTCTTCGAATTATCATCAATCTCATTCTGCTTGATTCAATTTCGTACATACGTGGTACGAAGAACATCATAAAAAAGGGGATTAAAAATACTCTTTTTGTGGTTTCTACTTCAGTTTTTAAAATGACAACAGAAGTTGTCTAAATACATACTAGTCACAACAATCAACGGAAAATGATGATAAAATGGCCATTTTCAAATATTCAATGCACAATTTATGCCTGAACTGCGCACAGCCTACCTTTGTTCATAGAGCGATGAATACACACCACTGCAAAAATCATAAGCCAAAACTTTTAAAATTTCAGTATTTTTTTTTCTGTCCTTTTTATCAGGATATTGTCACTGCAAATATTTTAAAATTAGAAATAATTCTCAGAACTTTAAAATCGACCCGCAAATAGGTAAACAGCATTATTAGTAAAAAATTAAGTTTTATTGTTTCAGTCTGCGCGCTTCCTCACGTATTTGCAGTCATCTATTATAAATCTGGAAGAGGGAGAAATAGTGTGTATTAACAAAAATAAGCCAATAAAAAAACTAAATAGAGTATGACACTGAATGAAAGAGTACTGCAAACCCAAAATAATTAAGGGAAAATAATTTCCCTCAGGGCATATGTCATCTTTAGGGATGCTGTGTGGAGGGTCGTTTTAAGGAAAGGAAGGTGTAGAAATTCTGGTAAGGAAAAAGTTATGAAGGGTGGGTAGGAATCTAGGGATCAGTGTCTCCAGGAGTGACGGATGTATGAATCTATCCCTCCCGCTGCAGCGCAAGGCGATGAGTCAAGAGGGACCAGTTGGAGAGGTCAAAGAGTCTCCCCAAACCAGCCTCTCCCGATCTGGCACACCACGCAGCTGGTGGGCAGGCGCATCCTGAACACACTTCACCCAATGAACCCGGGCACTCCTGCTAAGTCACCAAATGTAGCGAACCACTTGGGGTGACCTATGGCAGAGGTGGTGGTTATCAAATAAATGATTCTCGGGGCGGCGGTACCTAAATCTGCCTCCCAAATTGATATGATATGAATAATGAGATTATCTCATAATTATTTTTTTATTTTGAAGAAAATGTATTGAATGGTTTTTTAACCTTTCCTCATCTGTGGTGCGTATTAAATACACATTGCTTCTAATAACTTTTATAACTCTATAAATATAATAAATTCAGGGTTCAGATTTTAGGTATTCCTCCGTTATACATTTATGCACTGAATTAAAAAATCATGTTTTTCGTAGTTTTCTAATTCAATTAAAAATCAGAGTTTTTTGTTAAAAATCGGGAACAAATACACCAATACAATCAACCGTGTGATACTAAATACACGAAGAGTGTGCGAGGGAATGACACGCTATTGATGTCCCGCTTTAATTCGCTATGCGGGAACATGAGACATCCACACTTCTGCAGTTGTAGTTTTTGATTTAGACCATCGATACCTACGACCGCACAGCTGTGTTTGTGTCAGGCGCGCCGCTAGCCAGTTGGCCGCGAACCGTCGTTAGATGTGGACCCCTCGCACGTTTCTTTAGCATCTGCCGATGGTTTTTTCATGTTTTCAGCAATAAAATTACAATTATTATCACTTTTGATAAATAATATAATTAACATAATCGATTAGCTATGAATATTCATATTTTTCAGATATTAAATCGCTTATTTTGAGATGTGTATTGACTACACAGCACCGTAACGCGTGTATTTTTTTTAGCACAGTAAGGGAAAGGTTAAATGATAAAAGTGGTTGAAAATAAGCATTGATTAATTTTTAATTAAAATGGTGCCACAAAATAAAGATACAGACATAGGGTTAACAGCTTTCCGGGCGAATTATTTCGCAAATATCTTTCCTAAAAAGAATTTATTTATATGTCAAAAAAAAACATATCATAAAAAAAAAAAAATCCTTGCAGGGGATATCACTCGCATTTGTATGATAGCCGAAATGGTATAATATATTTGCATGATCGCACGGAAAGCGGTTAAATACTATATTCCTTGGTTACTTCTGGTTTAGATAGATAAAAGGGTTTGGTAAAAGAGTTATAGTTACTTATAGAAGAGGAAAGGTAGCGGCGCGGTGGACAGATGCCAGATGGCGTGCGCGTCCCACAGCTGGAACTTGGGCGGGAAGTCGCCCAGCTCCAGCAACATGCTGGCGCCCACCAGTAGCACATAAGCCAGGCAGCGCCACACGTAGCGCCGCCCACGCCACAGCTGCACGCAGGACCACACGGCCCAGCCTGCACCCCCCAGCACACCTACCAACCAAACAACCAAATGGACTCTGTGCAGAAATGGAAAGTCTGTTTGATAGATTCTCCTATCTTAACAAACGGATTTCAATGGAAGATGCTCCAAAGAACTGTCATTGGTCCCTTGAGCACCGGTATATTCGGAAAACACGTCAAATGTACTCCCACATATATGACATTTGTCACATGATAACTGGTCATTTCTACGGGTAAAATTCGGTTTAGGGGAGTCACTCGAATAACCGAAATTGAACTTGATTTAGACTAATTTAGGGCTGGGGAATCCGAATCTGTAATCTGTAATGATATTTAATTTTAAGAATTTTCCATGCATTCAATTAATAACATTGATATTATTATTGTACGGCAACACTTTTTATTTTTTGGTTGGCACTGCTGAAATGTCAAAAATATAAAATAGTTGTTAATTTGATTCTTTTTAATTCATAGTTGATAAATAAAAGATGGTTTCTGTGTTGTGTACGAAATTTCAAGACCCTATAACTCAGTTAATAGTGCCGACCCCCACCTATTCTTACAGATTTGGATTCCCCAGCCCTAAATTAGTCTAAATCAAGTTCAATTTTGGTTATTCGAGTGACTCCCCTAAACCGTATTTATTCCATTTCTACTAACTAGTCTTGAGTGCAACAGCTCGGCGATGGAACGATTTGCCAGCTTCTGTGTTTCCTCCCTCCTACACCAATTTTCCGAAAATGGTAGTGTTTTGTATGAACATATTTTTTATAAAAAAAATAATTTTCTGTCCAAATTTTACATTATGGGTAGTTAACTTCTATATCACTTGTCTGAATTATTCTTCACACAGGCATTTCCAATGTTCAAAGCAAATTTGAGTTCATTGAACCGGATTTCACGAAGGAATAATTAAAGTGCATATCTCACTGACAACTGAAAATTAGTATTAGTAAATTAGTAATGACTTACCCGCAACAATATTAGCCTTCATGTTATATGCATAGTCAATCCTTCCAGAGTACAGGTAGAATACATGATTGGCAAAGTAGGAGACGCAGAAGCAGGTAAACACCACACCCCAACTTCTAGACTTGCCTTGCAACACTCTGAAAATACAACAAAATTATGCTAATATATTGGACTAAAGTCCAATTCCATAACTTGAAAGTGGTCACTTAAGTAATGGTGAACTTTATTAACCCATACGTTGTTATGTGTGGGAATAAACTGTGCCCTCAGTGTAACGATAGATTAATAGATAGATTCCCCAATCTTAACAAACGGACTGCAATCTTTAGAGCACAGGCGTCAGGTAGGTATGCTGTCCTTGTTCTATCGGTATTACAATGGAAGATGCTCTGAGGAACTAGCGTCATTGATCCCTTCGGCACCGGTGCGTAGTCGGGATACACGCCAAACGCGCGCCCAACATTTGTACACAGTTGACACTTGTCACATGAGAACGGGTCGCTTCTACGATTCGTTCTTAAGTTCAACAGCTCGGCTGTGGAACGAACTGCCGGCCTCTGTGTTTCCTCCCTCCTACAACATGGGACTCTTCAAGACCCATGTTCACTCCTTCCTCTCCAAAAAAAGACCCTCCACACAGCATCCCCAAAGATGACATAGGCCCCGAGGGAAATTATTTTCTTCTGGGCCTCCTGTGTGGAGTAAATATAAAAAAATAAAATAAAAAAAACGTGCATATTATATGTGCATTCATTTTCATAGAAAATGTATTAATGTTATTCTAAATGTATCAGCGGTCAAAAGCGGTGAAAAGTTAAGGAACTAGGTTACTGTCAAATGAACAAGTGAAACATGCTTCGGACTGCCTTCGTACCAACAAAAATAATAATATCAAGTATTTTAAAATTCATCACTCTTGTTTACCTCATTCCAAAGCAGTAAAATGTAATGACTACCATAGAGAATGCGCACGCATAATCCATGAACTCAGTAAACCACACATCTCGCGTATGGAAAATTATCGACCAAATCCAGGTGTTCACGCAGATCTAAAACAAACACAAAGGTTTTCGAAATTTTAACATCATTAAAAGACATTTTATGCATCAAAAAGAGAATTAATTATAGGGTTTGTCATTTAAATTTTAGGTTAGCGAGAAAAACAATCTATTTAATCATTTGGACTTCCTTACTGTATTTTATTTTATTTTTTACACATACACAGACTATTATACTGCTTGTAATGTTTTAAATGCAATTGCTTATGCTTATTTTTCTTACTTATTTTTATTTTTAAAACACAACTTTACTTTATACATATGATAGGTTTTTATGGGGTACTCCATCTCAATAAGAACTCTCACACTAAATATTGTTCAATTATTTTTATATATTGTGTAATACTTGTAATACTTCTACATTATTTTATGTTTTCTTTTGTATTTTTTATTAACCTTTCCTTATCTGTGGTGTGTATTTACTACACATTGCTTCTAATAACTTTAATAACTCTATAAATATAACAAAATTCTGGGTTCAGGTTTAGGTATTCCTCCGCTATACATTTATGCACTGAATTAAAAAATAATATTTTACAGTTTTCAAATTCAATTAAAAATCAGAGATTTTTGTTAAAAATCGGGAACAAATACACCAATACAATCAACGAAGAGTGTGCGAGGAAATGACACGCTATTAATGTCCCGCTTTAATTCGCTATGCGAGAACATGAGATATCCACACGTCTGCAGTTGTATTTTGATTTAGACCATCGATACCTACGACCGCACAGCTGTGTTTGTGCCAGCCGCCAGCCTCTAGCCAGTCGGTTGCGAACCGTCGTTAGATGTGGACCTCTCGCACGTTTCTTTAGCATCTGCCGATGGTTTTTTCATGTTTCCAGCAATTGAATTACAATTATTATCAGTTTTTATATAAAATATAATAAACATAATCCATTAGCTATGAATATTCATATTTTTCCGATATTAAATCGCTTATTATGAGATGTGTATTGACTACACAGCACCGGAAGGCGTGGATTTTTTTAGCACAGTATGGGAAAGGTTAAGCCCTGATTTGTTTACAAAATATATGTAATGATACTGCTACCCGGCTCAGAACAGATATTGTCTAGTGACTCGGGTAGCGCACATGATTTGTAAATAACCATTGATGTTAATAAACGACCGAGTTACCGGCAATATAAAAAAAAAAAAATAATAATAATATGTACTATGTTTTGCCAGCATTGAAAAAAAATCAGGTCAATAATTGGTTAGGTTTAGTTAGGGATTGTCACTATTTAACGGTTAATCCGTGTGGGATTGATAATTAGTTGTTATTTCAGTACTGCCCAACTAATGCAGCGATCACACGAGGACAGTGCAATTCTGTCCTAGTGTGAACAGTAGTTTGGAAGACAGAACAATGAACCAAGACACTGTCCCAGAGATAGATGAGCAAGCTATATACCCACATGATAGTGTCCTACCTCCAGCTCCGCGCTCAGCCGCATTGTCCATGTGTAAATGCATTTTGACAAGACAGTAGGACAATAGCCAGTCGCTCCGCACGTACGTATGCCGAGGGTCAAGGTGCTCGGATCTCATATCTCGGCTTAAAAATGTCGCATAAATGGAACACTACAATACATCTAGGTATAAAAGACCGATAGAAAGATAATATTTTTCGCAAAATCGCTCATAACGGGCGCGTAGTGTATCCATTTTGACAGTGTTTCGCGTTTGAACTATGGTTGAATTGTTGTATTGTCCCATTGTCCTGTCCTGTGCGATCGAGGCTGTTAATGGAGCATGGAAAGGACACTATTGTATTGTTTCTGTATTGACCTTGTGTGATCCGGGCATAAGTTATTGTTATTCTGTTTATGTAGTTTTAATATATTTCCGTAGGTGGCGGACAAAATGTCAGCTGTACCCGAATTATTATGAGTACAGCCGATGCTAGCTGATCCCTAGGCCGGCAGCTGAGTTCGAGTTCCTTCCCTCACTAGAATAACTCGGAGTCTCCTATAGAATGGACTAAGTCCTGCTAGATATTCATTGTAATTATCTCAGCATTTATTAAAAACTCCCGATCATAAAGCATATTTCTGCTTGAGAAAACAATTAACAAGATGCTAGTACATTACAATTTTGTTCTACTTGCTGACCACAATAAGGTAAAAAAAAATTATATCAAAATTTCATACTAAAATTAATTACTATAGAATTTGTTATTTTCGCCAAAACTTCGCTAGACAAAGCCAGTACACTGAAGTCTACCCGGTATCATTGATGTACCTACGTAGCTGACGCCGCGGCAGTACGGCGGGTTTTCGCCAGCTGGGTATTGTCAGTGCTTTTACGTAAATTTGTTGAGTTCCTATTTATCCATTTTTACAAAATGTTAAATTAGCACGTCGGTGATTTTGGTAACGATTGCGCTAGTTTGAGTCGCATTATATTATGGAATAGATTCAATTTTACGTCTTTGAATTTAACAAAACCTTCTAAAATATCAGGAGATAATACAATGTAAGTTAAAACAATCAATAAAACTAAAAAGACAAGCACAAATCATCTCAAAAACTCAGATCAAACCTAACCTAACCCAACTACACAATACAAAAATGTATAGAGACCTCTCCCTCTTATTATCAAAGTATGCATGTAGCAGAAAGAGATGTATAATTATTACGTTATACAAACCAATCATGGAGCTTTTAAATCATTTTTCAAGAATGATTTATTAATTCTGAGAGTAAAAATATAGAAATATACACGGTGTCCGGAAACTCGTAGTACAAGCGGGAAACTGGAGAATCTACACCACATGGGGGAACCCAAATAAAATAAAGTTTTTTAATTTGAGCATTTACACAAAAAAAAAAAAAAAAAAAAAATATTTTTCGGCTATTTCAGGGTTAAAATTTTTTGTCATTCAATCTGAGACGCCGACGCAACGACGGTAGGTACTCACAATATGTATCGATGTTCCGATCTCCAATTCAAAACACAAACACGTCACATAAATTATTTTAAATGTTCACCGTTAACTTCCAAGCACAGTTGGGTCCGTCTGATGATTGATTATTGCACTATTTGAATCATGTCGGAGTTAATTTTTACCTCGTCGAAGGTATCGATGATAAGTCTCAAAATCAAAACATTAAAAACGTACAACTGTTTTCAAACACGTCGAACGAATCGATGATAAATCTTAAAGTATCACTATCAAAACAATAATAACGCGTATTAAAACACACAAATTCGACCACAATTCGCTTTTATGTTTAAATTAACGAGAAAACTTCTTAATGCAATGTAAACAATGTATAAACAATCACATAAATATGGCCACCTTCGTCGACCCATAAACCAACACTGACCTACTTACGATTTAACAGAAATGGGACATCTGCTTATCGTGCGTCTCTTTCCTTCATATGTTAGTAGAACCCAGCATACTAGAGAAAGCTATATTTTGCGAATATGTCAGAGATAAGTATGAATATTAGAACAACAGATGTTTTAACCCTGCAGACCAGAAATATTTTATGATTACACCGGATTAAATGAAGGGTGATTTCAAAATAATGCTTTAAATCCGGGTTTTTTTGCTTGTTTTACTTTTAAATAGTATTAATTAGTTGGGTACTTTGATCTTCAGTAATAATTTAAAAGAATTTGATCAAAAAAAAAATCAACTTCTGACTCGATTAACCCGAAAACGAAAGCTCAAATCAAAAAAAATGATACTACAAAATTGACTCCAAATGTGATGTAGATTCACCAGTTTTCCGCTTGTACTGCGAGTTTCCGGACACCGTGTATAAGTTTATTCAGAATCGGTGTTTTTTGATCCACATAAAAATATTTTTTAAAAAGTCAAAATATTTTTTACTAAAATTCCTTATTTATTTATTTATTTTATATTATAGAAACAAACAGTACATGATTTACAGAGATGAAACAATATACAGGAATAAGATACTTCATGTTGTGTACCTATGATATGTTTCCTTGGAATGTCTGCTAAGTGGTATGTTTATTCCTTAATTACCAGGTGACTTGTGTAGTTTATAGGTGTGTGAGTGACGTGTGTAATGTATGTGTGAGTGTTTGTGTGTGTGTGTGTGTCTGTATGGATGCGCATTGAATTCTTTAAATTAATGACATGATGCCACGTTTGAATTTGGGCAGTGAATCCGAAAAAATGTCAATGTTAGAGTTAAGACAAATATTATTTAGAGTATGAAGAGCTCGGTTAATTGTCGAATTAGATGCTGCATTTGTTTTATAATTTAGCGTGTGGAATAGCACTGTATGTCGTGTACGTCTCAAAGGTATGTTAAAATTAATAAGGGACAGAAGTTCAGTACAGTCAATCTCATTGTTTAAAATTCTGTGTATAAATATTGAGTCAGCTACTGCTCGTCTTCGCTGCAAAGTTTCAAATGTACACTCAAAATTATTGTTGAATCTGTGGGTAATATATTTTATAAATTTGTTTTGGATTCGTTCTATACTATCTATGTAAAGTTTATATTGCGGATTCCAAATAGGCGATGCATATTCCAGTGTACTTCTGACTAATGCGAAATATAACATTACAATTGTACGCGGATTATTGAATATTTTACTTACACGTAGCACGAAACCAAGCATTTTATATGACCTATTAACGATAGAGTCAATGTGCTTATTAAATATAAGTTTGCTATCAAGGTAAACGCCGAGGTCTTTACATTCCGTTTTAGAGATGACAGGTTCATTGTTGAGTGAATATGAGTACTTAATTACGAGTTTGTTTCTGGTGAATGTCATAGTGTGACATTTAGAAACGTTTATATCTAGACAGTTAACTTTACAATACTTGCAAAGCCTATCTAGGTCACTCTGTAACGCTTCGCAGTCAGAAAGAGAACGAATAACTTTGAATATTTTCATGTCGTCGGCATAAAGTTCATATTTGGAATTTTGAAAACATGATCCAATGTCATTTATATAAATGTTGAACATTAGCGGACCTAGGTGGGACCCTTGAGGGACACCAGATTTTACCTCGATAGATTTTGAGAAGACACCGTTGATTAAGATTACTTGATTACGGTTACTAATGTAAGATTTGATCCATCTAAGTAGGTCACCGTGTATACCAAATAAGACAAGCTTTTTCAAAAGAATTGAGTGTATTACGCGATCGAAAGCCTTAGAGAAGTCTGTGTACATAGTATCAACCTGCTCTTTGTCATCCATCTTGCTATGCAAGAAGTTAATGAAAAGGGCCAGGTTGGATGTCGTAGACCGACCTCTCATGAATCCGTGCTGATTCGGTGTAATTATTGTGGAAATAGCCGAGTATAATTGATCAAAGACAATTTTTTCTAGAACTTTACTTAAAATAGGAAGTTGGGAAATTGGACGGTAGTTTTTAACGTCATGCTTATCACCGGTTTTATAGATCGGTGTGATAACAGCTGATTTCCACTTGAGGGGAAACGTTCCTTCTGTCAATGATTTTTTATAGATGGCGCAAACCGGAAGACAGATATACTTACTACAGTTGCGTATAAAAACTCCGGGTAGCCTATCAATTCCTGGTCCTTTTTTAATATCTATGTTTGAAAGGTATTTCAAGGTGATTTCTTCATTTATTTTAATTGAGGATATTAATGTGTTATTCAGAGGATCTTCCTTATTATTAACATTGAGTGTTGATAATTCATTTCTAAAGACCGTTGAGAAGTAATCAGCGAACAAGTCTGTAACTTCTTTGCTATCGTGTGCCGTTGTCGAGTGATAGGTCATATGTTCTGGTATAGTGGGAGATTTTCTTTGCGTCTTAACATAATTCCATATTTTTTTAACATTATTTTGTATATCTGATTCCAATCGAGCAATGTAGGCGTTATGAGTATGACTAGAAATTTTCTTTTGTCTTTTGCGAAGTATTGAGAAAGATAGGTAATCTAGAGGATTCTTGTACCGTTTCCAGGCACGAAAAAACTTTAATTTTTCTTTAGTTATGTTAATTAAAGCCGCCGAATACCATGTTGGGAATTTGGTTGATTTGATTACTTTCTTTGGAACCAGATCATCTATCAGGGCATCAATAATACCATAAAAATAATGTACTGCAGCATCTACGTCCTGTGCATTAACGACAGAGGACCAATCACTGTTTCTGAGAGCATCATTAACTACCTCGTAGTTAACTTTATTGAACATTTTGACTGTCTGGGGTTTTAGGGTGGTAGCAGGGAGAGGAATATTTAGTTCAACTATAATAGATTTATGATGTGCATCTTCGATTACTAGTGGCGAGTCAGCCGCGGAGACAGTGACTGGAGTGTTACAAAGTACGAGATCTAAAATTCGACCGTGAGTATTATAAATTTCGTTATACTGTGTTAAATTGGAAAACGAAAGGCAGCTAAGGAGGGTAGAGGCACAGAGGTCAATACTACGTGGCTGATACGTAGAGTTCCAGCTCACATTTGGCATATTATAATCGCCTATTACTAGAAAAATGTCATTTGGAAATTCAGTAGTTAAGTCAGATATGGTAGTTGTATGACTATTGATAATAGAGAAACGCTGTGCATTAGACAACTTAGGACTAACTCCTGGTAAGTAAGAGCAACAAATATGAATATTTGAAATGCAATGTTTTGAATGTCTTAGTAATAGTGAGATCCATATATCCTCGGCTTCTGATGTCCATGACTTTTGAGATCGGACTTTAAATTCTTTTTTTATACCTATAACAACGCCACCCCCTTTAGTTTTACCCGTTCGATTAGTATCTCTGTCATTTCTATATACGTTATACCGGCAATCAAACAGCTCATCATCGGATATGCTGTCAACTAACCACGTCTCGCTAATTAATATTAAGTCGAATTCGTTGATCAGGACGTTTTGATAGAATTCTTTCGTCTTGGATCGGAGGCCACGTGCGTTTTGATAAAAAATTATAATGTTGTTATGCATCATGTAAAAGAGAAACTACTATCCAATTTTGATTCCAAGTAAATAGAATAATATGTAAAAAAATAAATAAATACATATTATTATGTTCACTCAGCAGCCAAAAGTCCACTGGGGTGAGCATGGTTTTCGATTTGCGCAGATGTGAGTGTGTTATGTTGTAGTGTTTTGAGTAAGTTGAGTAGTGTGTATATAGAATTAGAGTTGAGTACAAAAGTGGTATAAGTTGAAAGCAAAAATTAAATAAAATCAAATTAAAATTAGGTTTAGAAGAAATCATTGAGTTAAGTTGTTCAATACGGTTTGACCAGAGACGAGGATAGCAGGAGAGGTAACATTCTTTCTTATATAAATTTTTGAGTTTCGTACCCATAAAAAATCATATTTGTTTGTATTTTTAAATTCTTTAGCTGATCTTAGTATGAATTTGTTTTTTCTGGTGAGGTGATCATTTATAAAAATTTTACCTCCTGCAACACCTACGCTCTTACAGTCGACCCCCTTCTTCTTTTTAATGGCCGCAAGTAGTTCGTCCTTCTTCCTTTTGGAGATGAATTTAGCCACCACGTTTCGAGGGCGGGCGTCGCGAGGAGCTGCTGCTATTCCGTCTTGAGAATGTTGGCGAGGTTTGGCTCGACTAATGAATTCAATGTCTTCTTCTTTAATGATTTGTCCAACGTTAGATGCGATTTTTATTAGACTGTCTGCTAGGTTTTCATCCTTATTTTCGGGGAGACCAAAGATTTCAATATTATTGAGGAGCAGCTGCTGTTCTCTTTCGTTGTTTGTTTTGTCCAGATAAGTTACGAATTTTTTTAATTCGATTACTTCGGCTTCAAGCTTATCCATTTTTTTTAGTTTTTCTTCTAAAACCAAAATTTTGTTCGTGTAGTCTTCGATTGTGCTATTATTATGAACGATTGTCTGTTCAAAGGAAGAAAGTTTCGAATTCATTGAATGGAGCTGGGAAGAGAGTTTCTTGATTTCGCTAAGAAGAATTGAAGAGTCGACAGAGTTGAGATTGCTGGAGAGCGGTGATTGTCCTGTTTTGCATTTAGCGCACGTCCATGACTCCCTGTTCTCCTCCGACATCTTCTTAAAATTTGCAGACGTAATTTTGGCACAGCTGAGATGCATTTGGTTTTTACAACTTATACACCTCATACAGTCAGACGTTTGTACTGCCTTGTTACATTGGTTGCAGGTAGAACTCATAGTGGGTAAATTGATGGCAACAATATTATCACTGTGATGATTATTAACTTCAAAATCGATTTCTGCAATGTAATGTCACTAAATCCACTCAAATTCGTTACTTTTAAATTTGTTAAATTTCTTCCAAGTAAACAGAAAGCGACGTTTGTGCAAAATGTTCACTATAACATAGTATTATTTAATTAATTTAGGGAGCAGAGTAAAACACAACTGTCACTTGATTGTGGTATTGCTGATTGGCTTATTGGCTGCTTAACTGACTATATTTAAAATGTACCTATGTACCCATAGACATCCAAATTGATAAACCAGCCACAAGGAAATGGGGAACAAACCAAGTGCGTGGAGCGAGGAGGAAGCGTCTCCTCTCTCTCTTTTGTGATTTGTCAATAAATGAATCTGACAATATTCAGGCAACTCGCATTGTAATATCACTAATTAGTCTTCGAAAATAAAATATGCGTACCAATTATTTTTACAATGGCCCGCAAATTGCTGGCTGCGTATAAAACATAATTAAAAATCCCAAATCGGGTAAACAAAAGTTCGGGCTTGTTTCCAAAATCGAAAATTTTGTTACACTGCTTAGACTTATTATAATTTACCCAACTCGCTCATTTTTAGCGACGCTACGCTAGGGAGTTGGGTTAAAAACTAATGTTCAGATTCCCCTTCAATGAGTCCCACAATGGACTGCGCTGCAATATGGTTACATGGTTCGCCTTCAGCTCGTCGATAGGATAAGCAGATTTTATTTTATGGCAAATCTATCAATTTGGATGCCTATGCCGAAACCTCAATATTATGTTGATTATTAAATGAACGAAGATAACTCAATCCTATTCCAAGCTTATATATTTAATAAATGTAAATTATATACTTAATAAATACCAGTATATTAAGTATACACCAAAGAGTTAAAGGTGGTTTGAACGGTATGTTGCAGTTTTGCAACAGTATGCATTTAAGGGTTAATAAATACCAGTATGTACCTACTCAATTTTTCCTATTTTGGGCAAGCACCATTCTGAATTTATTATTCTTATTTTAACAGATGAAAGCCAGAATAGTTATATTTAAAATACAGTATATTTATGAGAACTCACCACGAAGAAAACTTGCCAGAGCCAGTACAGGGGATTGGAAGCGGTCACCTGTCGCTGCAGGGCGATATAGTTAACCACGTGCGCCAGAAGGTTGAGGAAGGAGCCCACCACCGACCCCAGCTCCTGGATCCCAAACACACGGACAAACGGCCACTGAAAACATTACTTCAGTTAGCAAAAAACAAATGGGGTGATAGAGTTTTAGCATAAAGAAACTAGGACTTTGTAGTATGAAAGAACCAAAACCATTTAAAAGGTTCCTACCATATCGCAGTATCGCCTGCCCTATAATATGCTATCTATATTCACCTATATTGTCCTTTTCTATACCTATATTATCCCGTTATAAGCGTACGATCGGTTGCAGTTGTACTTGAACAATTCTGGGCATTTTATGAAATCTACATAATTGCCAGACCCAAAAATAATGTAGATGATTACCACATCATTTAACCTCTTGTTTGCCAGCATATCCTTAAGGATACTACTAAAAATTCATTTCTCTGAATTTAACTAGCTACTCTGGGGAAAATACTTCCAAAATTTAACAAATTGTGAAGGGCCACACTAGTAAGCTCTCAGTTATGATCCCATAGGGCCAGGTGACTTACTGGTTGAAATACGTGCACGTGAGGGTACCCAACGTAATATTCCCGAGTAACAATGTTGTGATGGAGGACTTAGCTAGCCGAGGAATTGAATGTGCGACGCCTGGGTGGGACAAAACGCGATGCCAACTCAGCTACTGACCAGTCGAATAGTCTAGGATCCCAACACAACAAACCCTATCATCAGGTACACAGATAAAACTACTTTGTAGTGAGAATAGACGTTTAGTAAGCCTTAAAAAAGTTGGTCTGCCAGTGCGCCTCTTGGATGATTCCGCACAGTCATGGAAATAGTGAAAGAATTTTTAATAATAATCAAATAAGGTACATGAACGGGAATGGTTCATTACGAAAGGGGTCAATTAGTAGATGAGAAAAAAAAAGGTCTACCGACCGACAGCCTGGAACTTTCACAGTCAGCTGGATTTAAAATCGCAAAAAAAATTGGTAATTTTACACCACCGAGTACATGAATTAAACCAATGAATAACTGTAGTCTAGATCATCCTATTGAAGAATTTCTTTGTCTGCCGATCAGCAGCTTGGTAGTTTTTTGGGTAGGGTTTGTTGTACCGGGATCCTAGGCTATAAGCAGCTCCGGCATGTTAGATCGACCCGGTTCCGTTTCCGAAAACAGATTTATTTTCTGTCAGGATTTTTATCAAGACAAATTCACGCTCGAATGAAGCCAGTGATACGAAAGGGATACAATTTTTCAAAATATATGAACGCATTATCTGGTAAGGCGGTACAATTTAAAAAACAAGTAAGTTATTACAGAAATAGTCAGTGAATTTCGACTGCCTCTGTGGTCGAGGGGTAAAGCTCTATCGACATCCCGGTGTGCGAAAGTAAATTTTATTTGATTAAATAGTGTTATTTTAGAATTCACTCAATTAAAATAATATATAGTACTATAGTGAAACAATAATGAAATAATATATAGTACTATAGTAACCATAATGAAAATTATACTGAAAGTTCCTGTAAGAACTAGCACTGACGAGATCTTCAACAATCTTAACATGATGTCAATTAAACAACTGTATTCTAAAACTATACTCATTTACATTCATAAGTACAAAACCCAAGAAATAACAATAAACACATGCAATAGAAACACTAGATCTCATGGTCAAAAACTTATCCAACAATTTTTTTATTTTTTATAAATAACTACTAATACAACTTTTGGGCAAAAAAGCTTCTTATATCATAGTATTAAACTCTACAATAAAATACCACTCTCACTCAAAAACCTCAACATTATAACATTTAAATCTCAAATAAAAAGCTGGATACTTAATATAGGGAGATCTGAAATAGAAAATATACTGATATCAAACACAGACTAAAACCGAATCTACTAAACTGAACTATACAAAAAAAACACTATCTTACTTATTTTAAAATCATTTAAAAAAAAATTTATAGTCAATGATATATGTTTATAATTAAATTCATATGTTACTTTGTTGTAATATTAATTTCTTATAATTAAATTATAATTTGTAAATGACATCCTCAGCACGGGAGATCACAGTGAGGATATCATTATATCTATATGTTACCAATGAAAAGAAGACAATAAATCATTATTATTATTAAATATACAGTACATTTGCGGAACGTTCCAAATTAGAAGATACTCTCAGTATCGCCCTGGTGTAATACCACCATTCAGAATTGAAACGTTGCTTGAAATGACTTTGGCCGTGCTTGGTGACCAGATCTAAATAGCCAGTTACTTCTCCATCTTCTTCTTCCCCATCTCCTTCCTCTTCCCACTACCTTCAGCCTCACAACATAACCCAATTGGGAATGCCATGGATGGCTCCAGACTGTTGGGAGCAGTTGGGACTCTTGTGCAGTATCACATAAAACAAAAACAAAAAAATTGAAGCACACTTCGAAAATTGTGTGTCGGCGATCAAGAAGTTAAGTTAAGACTAGTGATTTTTTTTTAAAATTTTTATGTGAACTCACAAGAATGATTTATATTATTTAAATTATAATGATGTGTACAAGAACCCAAAATGTTCAGACAAACATTTTTGCTGTGGGCTTTAAAACCTGTTCATGATAAAATAATTCGAATTTTAAACTCACCTTCCCGAAGAACTGCGGGATCTCCCAGTTACGTCCTTTGAAGGCATCAACAGTTTTCCACATGCATTCATATTGACATTGGTCAGTGCACTCCCAAAGCAATACTTTGTTAATTATTACTTCTACTCTGTCGATTTCACGCTTGAATGTATCACCATCTAAAACCAGATTAAATCCTTGATTACATCGATAAAAAACTTATCACAAAAATTGAAAACAAATATTATATTACAACCTAACAATCATGAATGATGTCTTCTGAAATAAAGCACACGATTTTATGTTAAAATATTTCGGGATGTTAATAAACATCGTTCTTTCATTTTGCTATACGAAAATTACTTATTAAAATGGTTCTGATTAAACATATTAGGATTTCGATATTATTCTATGAACGCTAACCTGAGGTACAGTTGAAACTTCGGCATTTCTCCCAACATTTATTGAAAAATGGAGACTTGTCGCCCGCTGAAGCCCCCACGCCGGCAGCTAAAAACGCCACTAAAGTAAATACAATTGCAACACATATTTCCGTAAATTTCATTTTTATTTTCATCGACATCGATATTTTTGTCAAAGTCCAACTTTGAATTTTGATGCCTTGTTTTGACGGAGAGGTTATGTGTTTGCATCCGATGTCTCATTTTTCCCCACTTTGTTCGCAATAGCTAATATAATGCTAAGTAATGAAACCTACGACCGCAAATATATTTTGTTTTGTAATATATTTTATGTTGTGTGACTTCTAGTTAATTTATTAATTTTGTTTTCCACTCTAAAAACACTGTTTTAACGATGCTAAATCCAGCCATTACGAACTTTTAGAACTTTGCCCGAAGAAATTTTGTACTTATATACATATTTACGATACTCAAATTTTAGATAGGTATCTAAATAAGTAACTACTTTTTGTTATTTTCTGGAAAATTCAGTTTTCTTCTAAATTCGGTTAGCATATATCATAACTTAAATATAGGCCATTTTCCACAAACTATCAATCGATGTATGTTCCACTTCCTTTTTAGACCATTTTTATTTGAGTCATTAGCTTCGTGTGTTTCTAGATAGTAAGGATTATCCTATAATGCCGTTTAACACATTTTTTCCTTTAATCGTTTCGCTTAACACATTTTGCTCTTGTTATCATTATTTTTGTCAATATTAAATAATCAAGTGTATTTTTGCCCCTCGAAACTGGATAAAACATAAAGCACGTGTGGCAATACTGACATTAAAAGTGAGAGATTTTTATTTGTGTGCGATTGTTTTAGAAATTTTCTACCCGTTTCCCTTATTTATCCCAAAAGTATTTATGAGATACTACTAAATTTATTTGCTAATCATTTAACTCGTCGTTTTAACTACCGGCCATTGATTTTCCGTTTGAATCAAGTGTGTTATGGAAGGACAAAACATTTCGAATGACAGCACCTCGACCATTATAATTACCATCTCAATATTTCTTCGTACTTTATGATGTTCGGTTTAGAAATTAGTGAGCACATTCTGAATTCCCCTTATAGCAGCAAACCTCAAAGTGGTACTTATTAAATCGCTGTGGGTGTTTTATATAAATTGCGAAATTTGTCTAATGGTGCTTTCTGTAAAGGGTCACCGATAAATGCTCCTGTATCAGTGACATGAGCACGAATACTAAACGACGTGGAGGAGCAAGTGGTTCAGGGTGCTCTGTTTCTGGAATATCCGGCATCGTGAACGTCTCATCAACAATGTCTGCTGATCTCGCCGCTCTCTTTGAGTGTCCAGTCTGCTTCGACTACGTGCTACCTCCTATTCTGCAATGCCAAAGTGGTCACTTGGTCTGCTCCAGCTGCCGTCCCAAACTCACATGCTGTCCCACGTGCCGCGGACCCCTGGGCAACATCCGGAACCTCGCCATGGAGAAAGTTGCAAGTAACGTTATGTTCCCGTGCAAGCACTCGGCCACGGGATGTACGGTCACCCTGGTGCACACAGAAAAAGCTGACCACGAGGAGGTGTGCGAGTTCCGGCCCTACTCCTGCCCCTGCCCCGGGGCTTCCTGCAAGTGGCAAGGTAGCCTGGATCAGGTCATGCCGCACCTCATGATGTCCCACAAAAGTATCACCACCTTACAAGGAGAAGACATTGTGTTCCTGGCTACGGACATCAACCTGCCCGGCGCCGTGGACTGGGTCATGATGCAGTCTTGTTTTAACCACCACTTCATGTTAGTTCTTGAGAAGCAAGAGAAGTTTGACGGACATCAGCAGTTCTTTGCAATTGTGCAGTTAATAGGATCCAGAAAGCAGGCGGAGAACTTTGCCTACAGATTGGAGTTGAATGGGCACCGACGGAGGCTGACGTGGGAAGCCATGCCTCGCTCAATCCACGAGGGAGTGTCATCGGCCATTATGAACTCGGACTGTCTCGTATTCGACACGTCCCTGGCACAGTTGTTTGCGGACAATGGCAATTTAGGCATCAATGTTACGATCTCCGTGGTTTGAGTGTGTGGGTGGAACTCTGAGGTGGTACTAAAAAACAATTGTTGCCGATCTGATAAAGTTATAATAATAATGAATAGCATAATAATTCATCCAAAGTTTCCATTATGTATCTATAATGAATAATTGTGTAAATATTTTTTGATTTCAATGAAATTTTCAATTGCAAAACAATTTTATTTTATTTCAGGATCCGAAATACAAAATATTTTGCACATTTTATGTACTTTTGATCTCTGTACCAGGACCTTTGTATAATAGGCCACTTACATCACATTTAAAGGAAAATAATTCTTCGAATCCCAAATCGATCCTTTGAAAATTCTCAGGCATTCTAGGTAATTTTTTTTTTAAATTGTCTTTTTGAATCCATAGCGATTTTTTGAAAATTTCAATCTGCGAAACCCAACCATTTTTCGAAGTCATAATAACTGTCAAAATTCTGACAGAGCAAAACTCTGTGTTTTGTCGTGCTACAAATATGGATTCATTGATTACCATGCGGTCAGAGATTGTAAAAATAGTTAAAATATTATAATGTATAGTTTCTTTGAGCATACCTAAATATTTTCATTGTACCGAGAAATGAAGCTATCAGAAATGCAAAATGTGAAAGACAACGGAACTTTCAATGTTGCTATATTAACTCTTGACAGGCCAAGATGCCAAACAAAACGTCTGTAACCAAGTGGGTCTTCCGAAGAACCCATGCATTTTACTGTCTTATGGGCTTTAAAACTATAGAAATTCCAAATATTGTAAATATGGTAACTTATGTATTTGCGCAGAAATACTAAAATGATATGTCAAGTATTTAAGCCAATATAAGGAGGATAATAATTTTGGGTACTACCTACTCCCCCACTTGGCTGCGGGATAGTTAAAAATTAAAAATTGTGTTGAATTTTATAAAAAATAAATGAAGAAAATCGTGAGCCGGAAATTTTTTAAATATCAAAATATCACAAGCTAAAAACATCAGATTTGTGAAATAATTGTTAAAAAAAAAATGTATTTAATTTTTTTTTTGTAACATTTTCGAAATCTTGGCACAAAGGTTTATCCACATGATGTTTTCCAAGTCATTATAAAATATATAGTAATAGTGGCCTATTACTTGGAATAATCCTGACATATGAACTGATGTAAGGCATATATATGTTAGCCTATAATGGAGAAATATATAATTATTACAATAGACACTATTTTTAAATGTCACAAAATGAAAAGACAGGGGACTTCTGGAAATAAACAAGTCTTGATAACCGATATTCATTAATGTACTTCCTACTATGCTTTCTTCTGCACCTATTCACCTTCATCTAACAATTGAAACACTTGCTGGTCCTAATTACCATAATATTATCCACTATTCAGCCGAGTCCTGCTTTACAGATGTGGGTGATATAGTTTTTTGAGGATGTTGTGAAATATTAAGCAGGGTACTCACCAAGAGTGTAGCATGTAACGTATCTGATACTGTATCAATCTGCAAGTGGGTACGGCTCGTCCACGGTAACCGCGTAACCAGCTACGACCTCCCGGATCCGCTTTTAGAGCTCGCAGTGAAACCGCCGTCGGTGGGTCACTGCGAGCACACTGCGCTCCACCCGCGAGCGGCTCGCAGTAGGCTCGCGCCTACGTACTCACTTGATACAGTATCAGATATGTTACATGTTACACGGTTAGGTGAGTACCCTGCTTTATACAGCGCCCTTGAGGTGATTTCTCACGAAAACGGCGCTATATAAATTAGCCAAATATTATTCATAAAAAATGTTGAATTCATAATAATTTTATACAAAATATTTAATACTTCATTTATTTTTTACAAATATGTATGCATCTTTATTTTCGCCATCCTTTGCTATCTAAGATCAATAAAATTCTACATAAGGTTTTAAAAATAATACTTATCAAAGAATTTATCCTTTTGAACAGACAATTCGGCATAATCAATAATTAATAGTTTTCAAGTCATTTGAAAGAATATAAATATAAAATTTTAATAATCTGATAAAAATGTAATCAATTTTAAATTTGATTTAGTGAAGTTTATTATTTATGTACAAGTTATATGAAAGTAGTAAAAGTTTATTGAAATTCGCCCTGTTGATTAGCGCTCAGTGGCTTGATGGGAGAAGGAAGTAAGCAATCGGTGGTCGGGGAATCATTTGCATCCAGGATACTTGTAGAAGCAACTTCATCTTGCAGTTGGATAGGCAGGTTCTGTTTTCGATTGATATTTTCCAAAGATCTCAACGGTTCCGTGGTAATAGCTTGCCAAGGATCTATTGTATTATTCTTCAGTAATCCATCGGGACTAAAGGGGTCCTGCTTTGGTTTAAACACTTCTGTGGGGACAGGAGCATCCTCCGCAGCGCTATTATCGGCACTTAAATCTGATAGATCAATGTCATAGTTGACGTTTGTTAGCCCGTGAAGAAACTGCTCCGAACCATATTCGTCGGGCGTTGCCAATTCGTCCAGAGATTGTGTATCGAAAGAACCAAATCCAAAGATGGGAGACGGAGATAAGAAGTCTCCTGATCCTGCAGTTTTTAAAGTAGTGATTGGTAGATTGTCCAGGGTCACCGCCAAGTTGTGTAAGGAATCTGGTGGTCTTAGAGTCATCAAACCTGAAGTGTGACCAGCAGCAGCTGTGTTGGCAGAAGGGAAGTTAGGAATACTTTCCATCAATGCTGCAGTTTTATCATCACTGCAGGAGTCAAACACGTCCTGAATATTCGTAATTGGAACACTCCTATTTGCTGCTTGAGAAGATTGAATTATGGTCCTTGTTTCATCTGCTGCGATTGGTTCTATCATTTGCTCGGTCGCTTCGGTCAATACTGGTTTCCTGTAAAGATCCAACGGGGTGCGTGCCAATACGTCGGAGATTTTTTTGTAGATTTCATCCTGTAATAATATTGACAACACAAGAATTAGATTTTTTGGTTATGAGTGATATGATGCAGTCAGAGGGAAGTAATTTAAGATATCCAAATGAAGATAGGTTTGTTTTACCTTAAATGTTTCAACATGGTCTGCTAGGTTTTTGGATTCAGTTTCGATGTAGGTAGTTCTTCTATCAAGTTCCTGTAGAGTTTTAATTTGATCCTGAAGATCATGAAGTCCCTCGCAAAGAGACAGTGCTGCCACCTGTTAAACAAATTAAAATACATATTAACAACGGTTAAATTGGTTGGACTACATTCCAGCCTTACATAAACTAACCTCCATCAAACTAAATCAATGAAACTCACCCAAGATCCGCCACTCACAATGGCTGGCAAGCTCATGAAGCCATCAAAATCTTCTTTGGTCATATTTAAGGATTCCGAAGTTAAATTTTCAATGAAAGAAACAGCGCAACACTGAAAATAAAAAAAAAACAAAAATTATTATTCTGTCGGTGCTTTTGTAATTAACAAACAAAATGCCTGCTATTTTCAATAGGATGCCTTCTTGCCAATAATATTTATTTAAAGAAAGACCAATGTTCTTGGTTTACTAATAACCTAACAATATTTAAAAATCTACTACCACTGCAACTTGTGCAAAATGTTGTTTGGGTGGGATCCAGACGCAATTCCAACCTCACCCACAGACCGGTCAAAAATGAATATGTAATATTATTACATATTAAGTTCTGCAAGTCTTTAGATTTTTATTATATCGACTTCTCTTTCGGTGTCAAAAGCCACTTTCAAATGGTGGTTAGCTTATGTTTAATAAAAATTAGGTTAGGTTAGTAAAAAAATTGTACTAACTCCAACAAGAGACAAAATAGAAAAACGATAATGTGAGAAGTAAGTATGTGAATTGTGCAGAGATGAGATGGAATGAGAAGGAAATGGACGGTCTAAGCATAGACGAAACATGGAATCACATAAAAGTGAATCTGCTAGAGAGGTTTGTGGAATAAGTACGCAAGGTAGGAAGAAAGGTGATGCATGGTGGGATGATGAGATTAAAGCACTGGTCTCTTCTGTGCTTCTAGCGAAGAGAAGAATCGAACGAAAGAAGTATATAAGGAATGTAAGAAAAAAAGTAAAGGTTGGAATGAAAGCACGAAAGAAACACCTGGAAGAGGAAGAAGGAATCAAAATGACAAACCATTTCCAAGAAAACATTAAGTTGTTTTGGAAGGAAGTCCAAAGGTCCAGAAAACGGAAGCATGAAAGTGATAAAATCGAAAGATGGAAAAATGTTGACGAATGAGGAAAAAATAAAAGAGAGATGGATGAAGTATTTCGAAGAAGTCTTCGAAAGCGAAGTGAGTGACAGTGATTCCAGTGGCGAATCAGATATGAATGATGATGGAGTGAATGTTACCAAAATTAGCATGGATGAGATAGAAATATCGATTAAATGTATGAAGAATGGTAAGGCTGTCGGTTTCAACAATATTGCTGCTGAATATTTTAAAGGAGGTAGCCGTATAATTCTCACATAGTTGTGCAATCTTTTTAACCAATGTTTAAAGGAGGGATACACGCCTTTAGATTTGAGAAGGGCTGTGATCATGCCATTATACAAAGGTAAAGGCTCACGTATGGAATGTGGGAATCATAGGGCTAAGCCTGCTAAGTTCAGTTGGCAAGCTGTATGGTAGAATTTTGATTGAAAGGGTAAGAAAGGAAACAAAGGATAAAATATGGGATGTGCAAGGTGCTTTTATGAGTGGAAGGGGGTGCATGGAACAGATCTTCTCATTGCGTATGCTCACTGAGAAGTTTCTGGCAAAAAACCAGAAACTTTTATGTGCCTTTGTAGATCTACAAAAAGCATACAACCGAGTCGACAGGAAAAAGCTATGCGTCTAGCTAATTGCATCTCTATATGAGGGAAGCGTTGCATGTGTTAGGGTAAACGGTGGTTTTACGGGGTGGTTTGATATCACAAAAGGTGTTAAACAAGGCTGCGTAATGTCACCGTGGTTATTCAATCTATACATGGATAATTGTATGCAAGAATTGAACGAGGTGGGATTGGGCGGGAATTAGAGTAATCTGAAAGTATGTTGCCTGTTGTATGCTAATGATGAGGTGCTGATTGCTAATAGTATGGATGATCTACAGTCTCTCGTGTCTAGGATGAACGAAGTATGCATGAAGAATGAGTTAATGATGAATCTAAGTAAGTCTAAAGTAATGGTATTTGAAAGAGAGAGTACGAAAACAGTGTGCAATATAGCTGTGAATGAGGAATACTTGGAGCAGGTGGATGAGTTTGTGTATTTAGGAATTAGAGTATGTTTATGAGAGATGGGAAGGCTGACAGAGATATTGAAAGAAGGGTAAATGCAGGTAAATCCATAAATGGAGGACTGAAAGCAGTTGGCGCTATTAAAAAATTGTCCAAAGAAGCGAATTTAGCAGTCCACAATGGAGTTCTGGTACCTACCCTGATGTATGGAAGTGAGGCATGGAACTGGCAAAGAAAGGATGAAAGTAGATTGAATGCTGTTGAAATGAGATCCCTGAGGCGTTTGTGTGGTAAAACCATGTATGATCGTGTGAGGAATGTGGAGATCCCCAAAGAGTGCAAGGCGGATGTAATGAGTAAGATTAAGAAAGGGACACTTAGATGGTTTGGGCATATAGAGCGAATGAGCGAAGAAAGGAGTGTAAGGAGGATATATGATGCGAATGGTAGCAGAAGTCGGGGACGCCCGAGTAAGACATGGCACGACCAAGTGAATCAGATACTTGAGTCGGGCCATGTCAAGAGTCAGAATAATAAAAGAGTATGCATGAGACGATGTATGAATGTGAATGAGGCAAGGAGCGTGTGCCAAGACCGAGTTGTTTGGCGGTCTGTCCTCTCTGCCTACCCCTACGGAACGGCGTGATGGTTAGTTAGTTAGTAAAAAAACTTGCAGAAATTAATAATTCAAATTACATTATCAAATTTGATTAGTTTAAATTTTTTTTTTAAAGTCTTGGAAATAATCTAAAGTCTTAAAAATAATGAGTAATCCAATTTATTAATTCGGATACACTTCACTTTGACTTTTAGACAAATTTAAATAATACAATAAGTGGGGAAACTTGACATAGTGATAACAATTAACAATTTTTTTCAGATAACAATAAGGGCATTGGTAATAAAATTAAAAGCAATTTGATTTTCAATATAAGTACCCATACAGAAGTATTATAAATAGATTGCCTGAAAGCTGCAACAGCACAGTGTGACAATACCTTCGGAATAATAATTACACCGCAGAACTTGTTTATTAATCGACAGTCCCAAAGAACAATGTTGGTTGTGCAAATTTGTAATTTTACAGTAGAGCTGTTTAAATTTTAATTTCTGCATTTTTACTGTTTTTGATAATCTATTTCTCCAATTAAATAAATAGGGGTTAAAGCCAAATATCAAACAACACTATTTTTCTTGATCTCAAAAATAGTAAAAATGCAGAAACAAAACTTTAAACCACTCTATAGCAAAACTACAAATTTGCATATTTTTCTTCGGGATCGTTGAAATAAACAAAAAATATATTAAATAGTTACCAGATTGGTGAAATAATAACCGCCCTCCCCCGTCATGAGTCGCTCGGCCTTGCAGAAGCGTGTGACGTAGTTGATGTTGCTGGTGAGGCGCGGTGGGTTGGCTTTGAGCACCGTGAAGATGAGCGCCGGCAGCAGCTCGTCGGCCGAGGCGGGTCCGCCGCACGCCGCTCCCACCAGCCGCACCACACCCCGGCAGCACTCGACCACGCGCTGCAGTTTGCCGCCGGGGGACAGGATGCTGTCCATTGCTATCAGCTCTGAAATAACCACAACAGAACATTGAAGAAAAATAACAAACCTAACTTAAACTCAAGCCAGGATCTCACCTGGTCTATTCTTTGATCTATGAAATAGATTCACGAGAACAGGCTTTTCTATGGAATAGAAATCCAAAGTTGAATGGACTTGAACTTTCATTCCATAAATTGACCATTCATAGAGTGAGAATGTGCCATCACCGAACCTTATTTTACTAACCTTATTTTAACACAACCTCATATAACACATCTGCCCTGATGATGGACACTGCAATGCTGTCCGAAATGTTGGCTAAAGAAGGAGTTAGCGCAACACGGCATAACACCCCAAAAACAAATCACAAAAATATTTTGCTAGTGTTCGTACAATTGTGAAGAGGTTGAAATAGGTTCAAAGAACTTTGAAAACATTTTATCCACGCATATAGAAAATACTAAAACTGAAATTCCAAATCGTAATCTGGCAAAAAATAAATTCTTCAAACCGTGGATCACTCAGGGTCTATTAAATTCAATAGGAGAAAAAAGTAAGCTTTACAAACAAACAATTAATTTCCCAAACAACGTAGAATTAGATAGTAATTCCAAAAAGTATAAATATAAATTGACGCAACTAATCAAAAATCAGTAAAGATGACTATACCAGACATAACATAATAAGCTCTGAAAACAACCCTAAAATAATCTGGCAAACAATCAACTGTGCAATAGAATACAATAAACAAAAACAGTCAATCAATGAAATTAAAGATGAAAATAATGTAATAATAAATGCCAAAGAAAACCCAAAAAAAAATGTTAATGTTTTCAACTAATTTTTCGCAAAAGTGGGACAAAACCTAGCCAAAAAAATTAATAATTAATACAAAAAGATCAAATAAACAACCAATTATAGAAAATATACAAAATCTAAACTCACTATTCCAATTTAAAATGATCAGCGAAGTAGATATTTTAAACATAATTGAAAATATGAAAGGAGGGTCGTCTCCAGGTTATGACAATATAACAGTAAAATTTTTAAAATCTATTAAAAACCATGAGATAAAACCACTAACTCACCTAATTCGAAAGTCTCAAAAATGGAATATTTCCGTCTAATTATAAGAAAACAATTACTTCACCTATATTTAAAAGTGGAAATACCCAAAATGTAACAAATTATCGACCAATTTCCCTCATTTCAAATATAGGCAAAATATTTGAAAAAATTGTAAAATCTCAACTAATGGAATTTGTTGAAAACAACAAAATACTTCACAAGAACCAATACGGATTCCGAAAAGCGCAAGGCACACAAGATGCAATTGCAAATCTCACATCTCGCATATACGAAAGCCTGGACATGAGCAAAAAATGTGCTGGTATTTTCATAGATCTGAGAAAAGCTTTCGACGGTATATCCCACACAAAACTTATGGAAAAATTAGATAATCTGAACATTAAAAAGAATGTAGCAAATTGGATAAAAAGCTACCTAAATAATCGCCCCCAATATGTCAAAATAAACAATGTATATAGCAATGAAGAAACATCTAATTATGGAATCCCACAAGGTACGGTACTGGGTCCAATATAATTCATCTTATATGTAAACGGGATATTTTCTCAAACACTTCATGGTAATACATATAACCTCTTATGCTGACGATACAGTCATCATTGAAAGTGACAATACATGGGAATTAGTAAAACTAAAAGCAACAGAAGACATAAACACTCTTAAATACTGGTTTGACATAAACTTACTATCTCTAAATAACGAAAAAACTCACATTATACCATTTGCAATAAAATCAAATGACGTTCCACAAAATTTTGACATAATTATACACGACAATTTAAAAAACCATAAAAACTGTACAATAAACTGTTCCACATTGAAAATTTCAAATAAAATTAAATACTTAGGAATAATAATAGACAAAAACCGAAACTGGAATGATCAAATCAACAAAACCGTCAACAAAATAAGAAAATTAATTTATATATTTTTGAAAATTCGAAATTTTCTCTCATAGAAAATTCTAACATCTGTCTACCACGCTTTAGTACAATCAAATCTCCAATACGCTGTAATCAGCTGGGGAGCTGCATACAAACCGAATCTATTCCATGTTGAAATTGTACAACGTCTAATTGTAAAAATAATATTGAAATATTGAAAAATCAAGAGATTATCCAACGTAAAAGTATTAAAATTTAATGATCTTGTCCAAAAAAACATAATAACTCAAATAATAAAAGAAAAACAGAATCACAGCTTTTTAACTGAAAGTCGTATTCGTCAAAAACATATACATATTTCCAACACAAAAATGTAACACCACTTTTGCTCAACATCATTACATATATCTAGGGAAAAAATACTTCAACAGCCTACCCGAAAATATCAGAACAATAGAAAACGATAAAAACCTACTAAAAGCAATTAAAGAGAATTTCAATGTAAAAATACCAAAATGATGAAACTATCTTTTTAATTAATTATAAATTTTAATATTCATAATTACAAACACTAAATATTCTTAATCTTGATGCTCACCACTCGTCTAGACACAAGCGCCAGCTTCTATAGAAGAGGAACATTCAAAAATCAAAAGCAGTGAAAACTAATTGTATGAATTATTTTAGTTAACATTATAGATTATACTCTGTAATACTATTATGCTCTAAATTGATTAATTATTTAATAAATATTTAAATTAACTCAATGGCTGCATGTGACAAAATGATCAAGTTCAGTATATTTCGGGTAGCGCCATGTAAGGAAACCAGCATTAAAGAGGTAGGCTACTTGTGGTAGCGTCACAGTCACGTAGCTTGTAACTATCTCAATGTATGCTATCGGCGCTTGGCATATTTGTCATTATTATTGTGATAAAGTTTTATTTCCGCATTGTGTTATTTGTTAATTATGTTGTAACATGACTCAATGTGTATATTGTGCTCCCTACGGTCAAAGGAAATGTTTAACAAGCAATATCTCAGAACTCACAAGATGGTGTTTCTCCGCAAAAGGGCTCAATTGTGAACATAACTAACCTGATATAGCACCATAGATAAGATCTCGAACTTCAGAATTCCTCTCGTCGATGCGCGAATCTAAGTGATGAGGAGAAACCCAACACAGCTGGCGGATCCTACTCTGAATCTGGGCATCTTTCTTTTCATCATCACAACTGGCTGGGGAGAACAGCACGCTTAAAGCAAATTTAATAATACATATTCATCAAAAACACTATCAACTTTTTCACACAAAAGGAAGCAAGACAAACAGCTATTAATAATTAAGCGCAGACCCATGGAAAAAAATGGGATATTAATTATTTTTGTAGGATTTGTGAAACTGAAAATATTTCACATTTCTAATGAACGCCGTTAGCAAACTTAAAAAAATCATTAGTGATTTAGATTAAGATCCATTAATTTTTTACAAATTTAGAACTGTCTAAAATTTAAACAAAAGAAATACACATTTCAAATATACAATTATTACTAAAATAAAATAATCTTGGTTTATCGCTTGGTTCCTATTTTTAAAATTAAAACTTTATTGAATGTGAAAAAATTTAAAACATTACAAACATGGCTGAGAAAACAAAGTGATAATCAACTTATGAAGACAATGTAAAGACAACTTGAAACTAAATTAAAAAGGTTTAAAAAACTACAGGCCCCCTCAGAACAGGAAACCCTTGTAAGGATTGTGAAAAAAATGATTTAAATTTGAATTTATATTTATATTATTACAAATTTGTCATTGAAACTAATAAAAAAAATTTAAAAAACAAGATTACGCATAAATATTTCAAATCATCACTGACAAGCAAAATTAGTATGTTTGGTAGGTAGGTATTTTATAGCTTGTCTGAATTGTTCAAACAAACAGTTCCAATTTTGAAAAGTTCAAAGCAAATCCGAGTTCTATAGTTTATTACGGAGTTACAGACACAACTGAAAATAGTATTTTTATTTATAAAACAGCTGATATTTTAATGTATTGCAAAAAGAGGTCATAAATAAAAGATCCTTGGGCATGGAGAGGATATTTGTGGTGCAGAAGTTCTGCAATACAGTTCCTGAGTACAGAATTGAGGAGATATTAATATTTATTCATGTTATTTATTATCAACTAAGAGCGGTTTTGATTTGTAAAGATTATATTTATTACCCATGTAAATATGTCATGGAATGTTTTTCAACATAATCTAGTAGGAGTTCTCTGGTTTCAGCATCAACATTTTCGTAGTAATGACTTGTTTCCATACGTTTAGAGAAGTGCTAAAAAAACACATTAAATATTACATTTTTTACAGATTGTGTGATAATTATTATTGGTTAAAATTTATTATAAATTTTGTGAAATTAACAAAACTAACCTGATAAAAATTCTGCGTTAAATCTGACAATTCGTCAACTGTCTTGTTTTGGTACTGTTTGGCGATGGTAGAGAAGAAAATCTGTATGTATTTGCGAGTGTCGCGTTCAATGGTTGGATCTAGCGAGGGGAAACACTCCTGGAAGTCTCGTTTTTGGTTTTCAAAATCGCTGGCGGGGATTATCATCTCCGGCGGGCCCCGCTCCCGAGCTTCTCTATCGCCGGGACCCACATCTGAAAGGAATAATATTCATTCATTTTATATAATTCATTTGTCATACTATATTAATCACTTATCGTGTCAAAATATCATAGAGGGTGTTATAAAAAAGAATGAATTATTAAAGATTGATTTATTAAATTCAATATACTTTTTCTATTATAATTATAAATTATCAGAAGGATGCAGTACTACGACACTAAAGGAACGTGTTGCGGGAGCGGTGACTGGAAGCGAATGTAATGGTGCCTGGATCTGCAACGGCTAAATATAAGTTTCCGAGGTTGGTGGCAGACAGCAAACCGCAGCCGTAGACCGCAGACATAATACTAAATGTTATAATAATAATTATTATCATGTCTTGTATCAAGTCTGCGGTCTGCCGATGCAGTTTACAGTCTGCCGCCGACCTTGGAATCATACCTTAACGGGACAAAAGGCGAGCTAGCTGGTGTTACATAAATTGGTTGCAGTTAGGAACTGCTTAACTGCCACAATACTAATGTGTATTAAGTACGGCATTTGCCTTTAGAATGGCAGCAGGAGAAATAGCTTAAACTGCATTTCAAACAACAAGGAATTTTGGGAGGCCTTAATTCAGTAGTATACATATAAATTTCGGCACAGTGCTATGACTAAGTGCTTGTAATATTGTAACCATGCAAAATGTTGGCTTGGTTTTTCCCTGAAGCGATACACCATTTAAGATGGTGTTGACATAGAAACTACCCAAATTTTGTTAATAAATAAGGAATATGAAAAACAATGTAATCTTCTATGCAAATATCAAGTTTGCAAATAAACAGCACAATTTGATGTTATCTTTTGGATAATAAAGAAATATTATTATTGTTCACAAGCAAAATCATTCAAGAAAGATAAAATAGGAGAAAAATAGAAGCCACGAGTTGGTAGACTGAACTTAGTGATTGCTCAAGAAATCATTAGTCATAATGATTTCTGACATAACACAGCATTCTACACTCCCACAGTGTTTTTCATCAATCTTATTTTCCTTTCTTGTTGTAAAAAAGCGTTTAATTTCAATTTTCAAGTGTGTCAACTTAAACAATCTGCAAGAAACCTTAAACGAGGTGGTCTGACAACATTAAAGCCACAATTGGGAGACAATTAATTTTGAGGCAAACCAAGAAGGCTTATTTCTAGCAATGAACGGATTCAAAATTATCTTAACTTCTGGAAAACCTTTCGTGCACGAGTGACAAGAATTTTTTCTCCCTGACAAAATGTTCATGCACTGCTGGCATTGGAATTTCACCTTAGTTGGAATTTTTTAATATGCGATTTAAACCTGTATGCCATGAGAAAGTACGTTAATTTTTTTAACAGAATCGCTTGCAATTGAAAAATTTTTTTGATTCCATTTTCGATTTCCCTCAAAAAGGGTCTGTTGTTACAAAGGTTAAACATAAATATTACAAAAAACCATCTCAATATGTTATTAGAGAAAAAGTTAAAATATGATTTTTTTATGTGAACACTGCACAAGAGTCCCAACTGCTCCACGCTAATCGCAGCCAGTGATAATGTGGCATTTTCACAAACAGTGAAATTACCTTATCGGGAATGTTGTGAGGCTGAAGGCAATGAAGAAAATAATAATAATTAAATCAAAATCACCTCAAAGGCGCTAGTGAAGATGGTGAGAGGAAGGTTGGGAAGTACCTGGTTATTTATATCTGGTCACCAAACACGGCTCAACACATTCGCTGCAAGGAGCTTTATATTACCATTAAAATTATATATGATTGGTCGGCCCATCGGAGTGCTAGGCCCTGAACCGGTTAAGCAATTTAACCTTTCCTTATCTGTGGTGTGTACTTACTACACATTGCTTCTAATAACTTTAATAACACTATAAATATAATAAATTCTGGGTTCAAATTTCAGGTATTCCTCCGTTATACATTTATGCACTGAATTCAAATATAATATTTTACATAGTTTTCAAATTCAATTAATAATCAGAGATTTTTGTTACAAATTGGAAACAAATACACCAATACAATCAACCGTGTGATACTGCTACGCGAAGAGTGTGCGAAGAAACGACACGCTATTGATGTCCCGCTTTAGTTCGCTACGCGGGAACATGAGAAATCCACACTTCCGCAGTTGTATTTTGATTTAGCCCACCGATACCTACGACCGCACAGCTCTGTGTGTGCCAGCCGCCAGCCGCCAGCCAGTCGGAAGCGGACCGTCATTAGATGTGGACCCCTAGCACGTTTTTTTAACATCTGTTGATGGTTTTTTTATGTTTTCAGCAATTAAATTAAAATTATTATCAATTTTGATATAAAATATAATAAATATTAGCGATTAGCTATGAATATTCATATTTTTCCGATATTAAATCGCTTATTTTGAGATGTGTATTGACTACACAGCACCGGAACGCGTGGATTTTTTTAGCACAGTAAGGGAAAGGTTAAAGCAACAACGAGTATCTATCACTCTGGTATACAATCAAAATATATAAGTAGCTTTCTCCTTAATTAATAAATATGTATGATGGCAATTGTACCTTTGGCATTGGAAGCTTTCCTGAACACATTGAGTTTCAATAACTTGGTCTTCTTGAGGCTATCGGACTGCCGCAGCTTCTTCTCTTCAAACTTGGTGAATCCGGTAACCTGCGGTGGTTTTGGCTGCCGCTCCAGAACCTGGTGTTCTCGCTGCCCGCTGCTGCTGCTGGTCGAACCGCTCGCTTTTTCAGCTGTAAATAATAATAAACAACTTCTTTTTACATCTCGATAGACTTTTGTTTGCGACTAGAAAGCTAATGTGTAAAAAAAGAATTTGTTTAAGCAAAAATGGCAATCTTTTAATCAATTAAATGAGAAAACTAAACGTAAACAGAGTATGTATGTACAATTCACAAATGTATTATACAATTTGAATTGACCAAATTCAATAATAAGTGGGTGAAAATGACAGATTTAATTGAGGTGGAACATTGAAAAAAGTAATAATAATGAACTTCTGTGGTATGGTATAACAGTGTCATACAATAAAACTATAATATTTCAAAACTCTACCCATCTGCCATGATGATGGCCACTGAAAGACTACCTAAAATGTTGGCTCAAAAGGGAGGAGGAAGTGCAACCCAGATCAATAATACTACAAAAGTCAAACAGTTTAATATATGGAACACCAGATTCATTTTGAGGAAAATCAATAATGGAATCAAAAATGAACTCTAAAGTATTTTAAGTGCAAGGGATTCTGTTAAAAAAATTTATGCACTTTTTCATGGCATACAGGTTGAAATGCACAGACATAGGAATTAATAGACGAGAAGATAAAGGCGAGGGGTAAAATCAACTGTTGAAGAACGAAGGGAGTGAAGATGACTGTGATTCGTCAATAAATCAATCTGACAGTAAATAGGCATCTCGCATTATAATATCACCATTTACTTCTTAAAAGTAAAATCTGCTTTGAATGAATAGACATTTTTACATGGGAGCGCAAATTACTCGCCACGTTATGAACAAATTTGCGAAGTCCAAATTCGGCAAAGTAAGGCAGCTTCTATATTCAGAGTCGTAGTTAGTTTCAGAGTATTTAGTTAAGACACTTTTATAAATGTTCATAATTTACTTCCCAGCAACCAACCAGCTTTGTGTTTCGCGTCCAGACGTTTCTCGATGTGATAGTAACAACTAATTCATATTATACGATGTGAATATGCTTAAAATAAAATAAAATAATGCTTATATATGGAATGTAATACGACAATTGGGTTTATTCTCTTTTTTCGCATCTATTTTTACCAGTTTTCATAGTACAAGTAAACATTTTGCCGTGTTATTTCGTAAAATGAACCGATGATGCCTCGACCATAGTTCGCACAAGAATGATGACGTCACGTTTTCAAATATCACTTGAGGCCGTACGCGAGCCCAGCCGGCTCAATGGAACCGGTATGGGGAGTGGGGATAATACGCTTTTAATCACTTAGGGCAGGTCTACCTAATATTCATATGTCTATGTTGAAATGGCCTTTTAAAAAATTGCAGCTAGGGCGAAATTCCAATGCCAGCAGCGCATGAACAATTTGTCAACAGGAAAAAATTCTTGTCACTGGTGCACGAAAGGTTTTCCAGAGGTTAAGGATAAAGTCTGGTTGAATCTTGATTGTATTACAAATAGAATTAAGTTTTCATGGAAAAAGTTCAATTTTAAGTGTTCTTACCTGCCCTTTTTTGACGATGGACTTGCTCTCGGTGGCATTTGGAGCAGTATCCTTGCCACTGAGCATTTCCATAGAAACCACAGCCACTCTTGCACTTCAGATCGCTGTGGTGGATCCTTAGGGAGGGAGTCTTGGTGGCGTACATGATGTATTTGTAAGACCTCTGCAGGTTTGTACCAAACATTTTCAATTAATATTATATCAGGATCGGTGCCCAGAGTTCCGAAACAAAACTTCACACTAACAACAGAGTTGTTAAACAAACATTTCACCCCATTTGTTAATAAGGGTCGGCACTAATTCCCAAACCGAACTGCGATGGCGCTATAATTTAACTTAGAATTATATAGTTCAAATCACTGAAATCTTTCGAACCCCAAACACTTAATTCAGCCCATTTTAACTTGTGAGTAATGAACTCACTGAAATAAATTGAGTTTAACTGACAATTAACATTCATGACAAACACATGAGAAGACTGACAAAGCGCCAAGTTAAAATTGCTGTATTTATACGTTTTCATTATCTGGTTGTGTTTTAAACTGGAGTGGTTTGACTGATAAGGGGAATTTAAAGAATTAATCAGCAGGAAAAACGTCTGATACAAAATTAAGTAACAGCCGAGATAAGATACTCGTGCCAAGTCTTGACATGGCAATCAAAATCAGACAAATAAGTTAATGTTCTCGAGTGTTCTTCAAAAATTAATAGCATTATTTATGCTATATTACTTGATTATAAAGCGTATCATGCTTTGTTGCACCATCTAACACAATATTATGTTTTGACATTCTGAATCATACAAATACTTACGTTTTTTTTAACGAAACATTAGATCGTTCGTATATCACAGTGACGAAAGTAAATTTATAAGGCGACGGTTGAGTGTTTTGTTCATATAAAATATCCAAACTCAAATGACCTATTTATTTAAAACAAAAAATTACAACTTGACAGTGACATTTTATAACAAACGTCAAGTTTGGCAAAAATCCATAGACAAACTCGTTCTAAATGATCATAGATAAAGCCATTGTGCAGTGACACAACATTGCGGTTAGTGACGTTCGAATAAAATGGAATAAAAGTACGGAGTTTTTTTTATATTAAAAAAATGCCTTTAGGGATGGGTAATCAGAACATCCGATAATGAAACATATTGTATATTTACATGTTGGATTTTAAATGCATCTTACTATTTTAAATCTATAATCGAGTTGAAAATAGATAAGATTATTAAGAAAATAAAAAAGACCTAACACTTATTTCCGTTTATTTTCGTATATAACGTACCAAATATTACAATAAGGTAAAATGCATCATTTATTAAAAAATAGGCACATTTGAGTCGTCGACTTGCAAAACCCGCTTTGGAATTTTTCGGAAAACTGCAGATGTCACAAAAAACTGTTTGGAACACTTTGAATATACTTTTTATTTTATTTGATATTATAGAAACAAACTGTAAATTAGTTACAGCTGGGATGAAAAAAATTAAAGGAATTAGATATTTCATGTTGGGTACCTATGATATGTTTCCTGTGTGCTAAATATGAACATAATTATGCATAATTCTTTTGATATTTAGCGAAAAATATTAATAACATATTTATTTTCAATTTGCAAACAATTTTTGATGAATGTATGAGAATTAGCCCAAAACGGGTTTTGCATGTAAGCGACTCATTTCACAAAATACGGGTTGAGTAATAAAATACCGAAATTATTTTGATCATTGTATTCAGATTAATTTTAACAAGTTTATGTATTTTTTAAAGATCTATTGTATTTGCGAAATGTCATGTTTATGCGAACTCCAATGGCACTTTTCTTTACTGGTAAAGAGTGATACCATATTGTATTTGTCGGCGGATTCATTAGCAATAGACTTCCATGTTCTAGCTCCAATTTAACTGCAACAAATAGAAAATAAAAGCAATTTGCATAATTATATTGCAATGGAAAGTGGCAATATCCTACAGCTGCCGAATTCGGCCTCAGGCTTAATACGCAATTTTTTTTACAAACAAAATAACACATGGTTTCATCTGAAGTATTACAACAAATATTATGTCGGGGGAGACGGCAAAATATGCATTTAAATTGAATTTTTTTCTCAATCAAAGTTAAAAATTTCACGTGAGACACCATATTTTTTCTTATTTGAATCGTTTTACGTTGTCATGAGTTATGTTTGAAGGTGGGGAAATTCATATATTACTAAAAATAACTCAATCAAATCACCTACTAACCTATTTCTTGCAAGTTTTTCCATTCCCCGGGCGCAAATAGTTGTTTCTTGTAGTAAATAAGTTGAAATCAAATGTCATTTTTAAATTTTCGCTTATTACGTGAGGGGGAATTCGGCAAATTTACCCCTCAACTCAGTAAAATAAAACGTACGTTTAATAAAAGTAGGGAACATGGTAGAAATACTTATGAGGGGCGTCATTCTCGATCATACTATTGCTACTAATTGTCTTCCCTAACAAGTTTGTGGAGAAAATTGCATGTAAGTAGGTACCTATCCACCATAAATATTGTACATTTATTTATATATGTGGCTATAAATTAATTGCATTTATACGCTCGTTATTTCAAGTCGGCAAAATTAAATAAATAATAATGCGTTGTCATGGAAACAGTAGCCACAACATTGCGAGCAATTGCAAGATTGTTGGATTGTCATTTTCATGCTGGTGAAATTTGAGTTTCAGCGATGGGTTTAGACGTAAATAATATAAAAGATGGAGAATATACAAAAATTATATACACATTGGTAAGAAAAGTAACATAATATCTACCTAACTACCTACCTAACTACCTACGTACTTTGAAAATGTGTTGTTTACGCGAGCCAAGTTTTTAATTTGTGTCCGATCAATTAAAATAAACAAACACTAACCAATCTTATCTGTAGAGGTAGGAATAGTTTGATGGCTAAATAATTTTGTGCTAGATACTAAATAATATATAAATGGTAATTATTCGGAATCACTGGACAAGGATTATATGAAATATTTTTAAATAAAACCTTCTGATTTACCTTAATTACTATAGAAGGAATCTGACTGCATTTGGGATATTTTTAATTTTAAAATATTTTAAAATTAATAATATAGCTGAGCATTTTCGCCAAAGTTTGTATATTGCATTTTGATCATGTTTTACGATTTTGATTGGTTTTTTTGTAGTTACGCATTATAAAATATTGGAGTTACGTATTTTTTAAATGCAAATCCATTATTTCACTTTTCAGTTAAATTCAACTGTCGAACCTGCATACATATTTATTGTGCATATCAATTAGGTATTTCGAACAAATGTTCGAAAGTGTGTTTTTATGTCCCACCTCTACATTCAATCAAAGTCTGATTTCATAATTAGTTTAACGTTTGTAAGATTAAAATTGTGGTGTTTTATCATGCAGATTAAACATTTTCGAGCAGAAGCGCGAGCCGAACGCGAGTGAACCACCATAATTCGTGGTTCTGTTTCGGCTTGAAAAATGTATAAGCAGCATTAAAACGCATTGTTTCAATAAATTTGAACAATTTTTAAAATTTCACAGCTAATTTTCAAGTTCTGTGAAAATCCTATTCAAATTCTGTTATTATCAAATTCAAATTTCGTGAAACAACTTTGGAAAATGTACATTTTTTCCGTAAATTTGGACCAATATTGAAAAAATCACGTTTAATATTTCCGATATAGAATGCATTACTTACATTCCGCGACAATTTTTTTTTTCACGGAATCATATACGGAGTCGAATGAAAGTTGAGGTAATGTAGGTTTTGAACAGTAATATTATAGTATACAGCGGTGAATGGAGGAAGAAGTCGGATACGACCGAGAAAGACATTAGCAATAGGAAGCATTGCGGGGTCCACCAGTAGGTTATAAAATAACTTAAAATTCTATTAATTTGTTAACATTTTTAATTTGAACTTTTAATTTTTATTAGTAGTTGAACTGCCTCAGCAAAAATCTTTTGTATTCAATTTATAATGTGATAAATTGAAGAAGTCCACTGACTTGGTATTATTATTCCCCTCCATTAGAATTATGGTCAATGAGGAGTATACTGTTATGGTAGTTAGTCCCATAATTTCTACACTTAAAAAAAATCACGACTTCTTAGGTATTGCTGGTAGGTGTTGCTGGAAACTAATAAGTTAAATTTAAAAGTAACGGGAATGGAACGCACAAGAATTATGAAAATGCCAAGTTAGATTTAGATCACTCACTTTCTTTTTCCTTTTAATAATTAGTTAACTAATTGACATATTTTTTTAGATAAAGGAAAAATCTTTTACGGAGGCGATTAAAGTATTGAACCACGTGAATGACATCAATCCAAACAGGGCCGGACTATCATTGTTGGGTTATTGTTTCTTCAACCTGCAAGATTATGTGAATTCTGCCAATTGTTACGAACAGCTTACAGAACTTCACCCGGAATATCCCGAATACAAGCTTTACTACGCTCAGTCACTCTATCTGGCGTCCCTATACGAAGAAGCTTACAAAGTCAGCAGCCAAATAACTGAAGCGGGATTCGAAGAAAAGTTGACAAAGCTTCAGGCGGCCATTAAATATGGGGAAGAAGATATCATTGCAGCCAAAAGCTTAGTAGATGCGTGTCCGATCGACGACCCCGACAGAGACATCAATTTTGGTTGCTTGCTCTACAAGGAAGGTAACTTTGAAGACGCGTTGCAGAAGTTTTCCAAGACCCTTCAAGTGATAGGCTTTAACAGCCATCTACACTACAACATAGCATTATGCTATTTCAGATTAAAGGAATACCCGCTGTCGCTGAAACACATAAATATAATAATTGAGAGGGGTATCAGAGATCACCCCGAGCTGGCGGTGGGAATGCAGGGAGATGTGGCGGAAATCAAATCCGTGGGAAACACTCTGACCCTCCACGAGACAGCGCTGACGGAAGCGTTCAACCTGAAGGCGGCCGTGGAATACCAATCGAAGAACATTGACGCGGCGCGTGAAGCGTTGAGTGATATGCCGCCGCGATACGAACACGAGCTCGATGTCGTCACATTGCACAATACTGCCTTGGTCAATATGGACACGCACCCTACAGAAGGATTTGAAAAACTCAACTTTCTCTTGCAACAAAATCCTTTCCCACCGGAGACATTTCAAAACTTAATATTGCTCTATTGCAAATTTCAGTATTATGATTTGGCCGCGGATGTTCTTGCGGAAAACGCGGATTTGACCTACAGCATGTCACCATATTTGTACGAGTTCATAGATGCGTTGATAACGAGCCAGACATCTCCCGAAGAAGCGTTCCAAAAATTCGAGGACATCGGGTCTCGTTTTGCGGAGCAGTTGAGAAAACTGACTAAAACAGTTCAGGAAAGCCGCTCTCAGGGAGACAACGACGAAGTGAAGAGGGCCGTCCTGGAATACGAGGATGCTCTCGAAAAATATATTCCAGTTGTAATGGCTCAGGCTAGAATCTACTGGGACATAGAAAATTACGCTCAAGTTGAAAAAATATTTCGCAAATCTGTCGAGTTTTGTAATGAATCGGATGTGTGGAGACTCAACGTTGCGCATGTACTATTTATGCAAGAAAATAAATACAAGGAAGCGGTGAGTTTCTATGAACCCATAGTCAAGAAACAATACGATAACATACTTTCCATAAGTGCCGTCATACTGGCCAATCTGTGTGTTTCGTATATCATGACGTCGCAGAACGAGGAAGCCGAAGACATCATGAGGAAAATAGAAAAGGAAGAAGAGCAACAGAGTTTTGAGGATCCACAAAAGAAGTTCTTTCATTTGTGCATCGTGAATCTCGTTATCGGGACGCTGTACTGCGCGAAAGGTAATTTCGAATTCGGCATATCTCGCGTTATAAAGTCTCTGGAACCGTTTAACAAGAAGCTGGGCACGGACACGTGGTTCTACGCGAAGCGATGCTTCCTGGCGTTCATTGAGAACATGTCGAAGCATCTAATCTCCGCCAAAGACGTGACCCTGAAGGAGTGCCTGCAGTTCCTGGACGGCTGCGAGATGCACGGCCGCTACGTGCCCACGGTGCTAGGAGGGCTTGGTGCGCTGGGACTACACGAGGAAGATGCCACCACGGAGGCCAAGCACACCGTCACGTACGAGGCCAGACTCCTCAAATACATGCTGCTCAAGATGAACACCATTGACAAGTCAGTCAGCATATTGGAGTTTGAGGACGCTAAATAAAATAAAAATACTTTCATTTTGGTGCCTTATAAATATATATAGTATAGATATCTAATGTCTATTGCTAAATTCATACCTACTTTAGCATTTATTGTTTAAGTTTAATCACATAATTTAACGATTGTTCCAATAAACTTATTATTAAGTTGATATTGTTTGGTTTCCTCCAAGAATCTAGAACTTTAAACAATAGGCAGTAGACCTTTGTCTGTGAATTCATTTGTTAGTTTATTTACACATATAATTGCAATTTGTACATTTGAATGAGGTGAACATTCGATATGAGGGCATTTAACACAGGGCATTTTCTCAGCTACGGAGAAAATTTCATTGTTGAGTTTATTTGCAAGAAGAGTAAGTAAGAATCAACATTAAATTAATATGCGTAGGTATTTATAAATCTGTCTATCTGCTGTCGAGTATAAATTATAATAATATAATGTTAGGTATTAGCTACTCTCGATTTCTATCGACAGTAATAAACTTATTAGGTACTTAGGTTATTAAATATTAATAAATACTTACATGCATCCCACATACCTAGAGGCTTATCTAATCAAAAATATTTACATAATAATGTGTAGGTACAAAAAAAACAAATAACTAATTAACATCTTGTGTGCCAACGAATCCTTAAAATTTTTTTTTAAATATAATTTCTCTGAATATAGAATAATATAGACGGTAAAATTTACAAAACGTCATTTTGCAAGAAAAACTAGTAAGTTACTACGAAAATAGAATCAGCAGGAGAACCGCGCTAATTTAGTGCCGTCACACGAAAAGTTAATAAATACCTGTAGGGATATCCCTCTTGTCGGGTCCTGACTTCTTGTTGTCCTTGTGCCTCAGGACGAATGTCCTAGTCTGACCGAGGGAAAGGGAGGCGATGGGAGCTGAGTGGTCCAGTTCAGCTTCGTTATCTCGGTGCTCGCTTATGTGATCGGCGCCGCTCCGGTACCTAAAAGATAACAAACTCTGCTGGCCACAGGGGAGAGATGTGCACACTTTCAGGAGAATCACGCTCTGCGAGTGGGTTGCAGGGTTTAGGATCATTTTACTAAAAGTAAAGATCCTCGAGAAAGCTCTTTGTCGAATGACCAAGCACTGTGATATTGTACTAGCTGTAAGTTGTATTATGAGGAAAGATAAATACAAGATTAGCAAATGGAAGGTAATCTGGAAAGCTCGAAGGAGATGGTGCTGGTTTGGTAGTCGGTCATTTGCATGATATGGCAGCTATTGATACGGTTTAAAGGATATTGTTATAAGGATTTAAATTTATTTTTTATGGTTGGTAAATATGGTGGTTGGAATGTCACGGAGTTATTAAAAAATGAATTGAGAAATAAAAATGCAAAAGTAATTGGGAAAAAAGAAAAAATAGTTTGTTTATAACCTCAACTTATTTCAGATTGTCATCCGGTTACTGATTAACGTATCGACATTTCGATGGCCCAGTATTAAACTGCAACAAGTCCAAATCTGTTGTTATGAGATAATCAATATTTTGTTTTGGCGCATGTCTAAATATGTATGCAAAAATGTCATATATCAACAGTTTTCACTGAAATTTCTACATTTTAATGAAATCACGGACACAATCGTCAGTTTTAAGAGGAAACAATTCGAAATAGGTTTATATAAAACTGAGTTGTAGACATTTTAAAAACATTTCAATTAATTTTGTTGCTGTTTAAAACTGTGGAGAGCTAATTTTGGCGGATCTTTCGATACCTATATCGTAATTTAAGCCTTAGACACATTACTCTATATTTTGCGCGTATAATTTGAGCGTGGCGTATCCGTATTATAATATGTTAGGGTGACACACTACCCTATAATCTTCATCAGGAGAGGGGGTCAGATTAATTGGGAGACTGCCGCGGAATATCATTTCTTTGTATGGGATCTGTCTTATTGACAAATGACAGCCGCGTAATTACGGCGCTCCGTAGATTTTCAAATCGAGCAGATCATGGCGCATGTCGTCGCAACGCCAACACTTATAACTTATAACACATAATCTTTTTAGATGTGACAGGTGTATATGGGATTGTATGGCGAGCACATGGAGTTATATAAAACGATTTGAACTTATAGCGTACTCTGTCACCCCCTTTATGGTTTTTCGGACTTGTTTCCATTTAATACTTGACCATCAATACGTATTTACACAACATAATAAGATGATAAATTAGTTTTTTTGTTTAATATCCGATTGGTGGCGTACGACAGAACTAACAATTTGACTGACGGCCCCTTGGTCGAGGGGTAAGGCTCGGGTTCAAATCCCAGCTTGCGCTAGAAAAAACATTGTTTTAATTACATCTATTTATAAAACTGTATTACAGAAGGAAAAAAAACGTTATTTTCTACGGGTTGATTTTTTATATATTTTGCAGTCCTATTTTTATTTTTATATTTACTTTTACCTGGATCAAAAATTTCCAAAATATTATACATACAACCTATCCTCTAGGAGTACACCTATTATTCTCACTTATAGGATTAAACTTAGATTCCCTGTATTATTTTATTCAAACCTTTTGTTAAAACAAAATAATTCGTATAACTGTATTTAACCTTTTATCTATTATTTACGTATCTCTTATGTCTGTTTCCCAGTGAATTTCCCATCTATAATTATGTTTTATTATGATAAATACATTTAAAAAAATTAAGAAATGTTACGCTTCCTCCTACTTCTCGAGCTAACGCTTCGGACGGCCTCGTATATCTATCATTTGCCCTGATGACGGACACTGCAAGGCTGTCCAAAACGTTGCCCCACGAAAAAGAAGGAAGCGCAACAATACCCCAAAAGTCTAACCATAAATCTGATGTACGTGTTGAAGACGGTGCATTGCACTTGAGAGTGCACATCTCAATAACTAATTACTTATTTAAAATGCCAAGCAAACAATTTAAGCATTTTATTTGATCCTTGGAAGTGTTTATTAAACACCGTATGACTCAATGTTGTCAGATTACCTGGAATACCCGGTAGCTACTTACTGTAAAATACTGTTCTACGTAAATTTTATATTGATTATAGTGACCTTCCTACAATACCGGTAGATAATACAACCTTCAATGAAGCTTACTGTGTTGCGCCACCAATACTAATGAAGAAATGCCCATTCATACTTCATACAATAAAGTGACCACAAATTTTATGTGTTTATTTTAGAAAAGTGTGAAATGGTTTTGTTCTAAGAAAAAACAAAATTACCAGGAAAGAATCAATTTACGTAAACATTATTTAAGGGAAATTCATTGGTAAAATACAATGAAATAAACATAAAAGATAGTAATTATAAAGTGATAAGAGAATTATAATTTGATTTCACTTTTGAGTGGCCCAACCTCACTCAAGACCACGCCCTATATAGTTGTCTTTAATTGCTAATTTATTTTTTATATATTTTTGCATTTACACATATATATTGTACAATAAATGTGTATATCTTTATGGGACGAGTGGGATTGTACTAACCTCTACACATCCTGGAATAAAATATATTATTATTATTATTTAGAAAAATGCAATTTATTTTTCTGCAATGAGGTCGCGTACAAAGACCCAATGTCGTGAGATTTTTTATTAACGTAACATTTACGAGGGCATTGTCAAGTTATCTTCATTATATTAGAATGCATAATGCCTAAGGACATAGAAAATGGCATTTTATTAAGAACGTAGGTACACGAGGATAACAATTTTAAAGCCGCGTTCAGACATGCAATAATACAACATGTAACGCAACGAGAATTGTTTGAACGTTACATTGCCTTGTTTCGTATTGCAGTCCAAACGAGAATTCGCGTTGCATTGCACAGTGGAACACGAATAATAATCTAGATTACCAGGAAAGCAAATCAATACACACGTCATATAAACGACGGGTTTTCAACGAAATGGATTTTTTTTACCTGGTATAAAAAAAACGTAAATATTCTGTGGAGATTAAAAACCGATTCTGTAAAAATGCACACTGGAAATGTCAGAGACAAGAGGCGTTCTCTGGAATTGACGTAGGTGTCATTATCAAAAAGAGGTGTGAGTTCATGTTATACTATGTGGTATTTTACAATCCTATTGATAGCCTATTCATAGGATAATAAATAAACAAAGAAATACTCGCAATGGGTAGAAAATTCGGCAAACTTATTCGACCTTTTCTTAGGATGGGTTGTTTCATAGAATTGGAACAATTCATCAAATTCAATCGTTCATTTGCGAGTTCTGTGAATGTTCTACTTAAGTTCTGTTATTATATCATTATAAGCCAGTTACTTGACAGAACTGAAAAAATAACAGAACTTGAAAAGAACTTTCACAGAACTTGAAAATTAACTTTAAAAGTTGAAGAATTGTTCAAATTCTCTGAAACAAGCCGTCCTTGGGTTCAAGTACCGAATAGTAAATCCGTCTTTATAAATGAAGACATCGAAAATATATGTTATCCTATGGATAAGCTATCGAGAGGATGGTGAAATACTCCTAGCTATATTAGCCGATATCGATGTAAAACAAATATCATAATGTTAGACAATTTGACATTTCTATAAACATAATATTTGCTTTAGAGCCATTATAACGACATGTTGCAGGGCGAACATAGTTGCAAGGACCTTGAAATACAAATTACATGACGCAGAGCTAACCGCTAAGCAGTTTTTCTTGCTTAGAACCAACAGATTTATGATAAAGTTTGGTTCCTTGGGCTATTTTAGGAATTCATCAATCAGTTCAATAAAGTTATAAATTAGACATTTGACAGATTTCACAGAAAGTAATATAAAATTGACTTCATGTGTTTCTCAACCAAGGAACGAGAGTGAAAAATGTTATGGCTTAAAAACATATATTCATATAGATCAACAAACGCTGATGCTGAATATATATTAATATTAAGTTTATAATATGTATATACTTATAAGTAGAATGAATAAATCGTCATTTAAAAACGATTACAACCGTAAGAGACTTAAACGCCATGTGATTGGTCGGCGGGTTCTGACAGAAATTACACGGCTACCTCACGGGCCGGTCGGCGGCGTGCATTAAAATGCGGAAAATTTTGGGAAAAGTTGCACTGCTTAGACTCGCACACCACTGTTATATAAATTATTTCAAAATTATTCACGCGTTTTGGAAATCTTGTCAAATATTTAAATTGGGATTTGTTGATTTCATACCGACCCGTGTGGGATTGACCTTACTGTTAACCGACAACACTCGCCCGTAGCATACTGCTATCGGATTATTTATTCAGTGGTAATAAATAACACAATCAATGTATCATACCTATTGACGAGGACAAAGTCAAAGCGGTGTCCAGTAATTTGGTACAACTTTTCTCTGATGGCCTCCACAGGTCCTGGCCAGGGCAGGGCGGGCACTGTGAGGCCGGAGAAGGTGTAGGATATGCCGGGATCTCCGTAGGCCACCTGCTGCCGGGGGATCTGATGCCATTTCCCAAACACCCTGTAATAAAAGCTAGTAAGAAATGGACGATTTGCAATCTCTAGATGCTTCAGAACATAGACGTCTGCTTGAAATGATATGATTGTTCTAACGATATTTCGATGCGACTTGCAATAATATTTGTCACAAGGGATTTCAATGGTTTGTCCCAAATCAGCATACAAGTGCGTATGCGCCGTTTCGCAGATTGCCTAGGTTTGAGAAATAAATTCAAGACACAGAGGGTAACGGTCTCATATCGCCTTGGTATCTCACCAAAATATTTTTTCATATTATATTTTTGCACATTATGCCGATTTAATTATAAAGAATTCATTTTGGCGAAGACAGGCATTGATGTATTTTTTATTTTAGAATATTTGATGAGGATTGACCCCACCGTCCGCCGTGAAGAACCGCCACTGATGCAAGGTCGTCCGACGAAATAACGACATTTGACTCCTGGAAATATGCCAAACTCATACTCAATGTTTGTACACTACAGAAATTTTCCAGTTCAACAGCTCGGCTGTGAAATGATTTACCGGCTTTTATGTTTCGTTCCTCTTACAACATTGGTCTCTTCAAACAGGTTCGCTCCTTCAATTCCTTAAAGGGTAGGTACTGCAACAGCGTCCATTGTAGTATATAAAACAAATAGGGGTGCACACAAAACAATGTTATATCACTTGTTTATAAAAAAATGTTATATCACTTGAGCTGAATCAATCTGGTTGGATCGCGATCTTCCTTTGCTTTTCATGGCTTTCACTTTCAGGACCTTCAAGGTAGTTATTTAGATAGTAGTTTGTACCTGGATTGCATGCACTCATGGTTCAACTGCACGGAACTGAGTTACAAGAAGGCTATAATAATATATCTCGTAAATAAATATTAATGTTAGCTTTTATTATTATTTTGCGCATGTTCTATTTAATTTCTTTAACAAATTTGAATCATTTAATAAAGTTACACTAAATTATTATGTTTACGAAAGCCCGTATAGGGTATAATATAAATAAATAACATGTCCAAAATATCAAAATATACGTCGTAGGAAGTTAACAGCATACTTTTGATGCCTAACTTCAGAAACAATAGCTTAGTCTTCAAATTTTTATTCTTAACGAGTTTATTTGGGACTTTATACTTTGTGTTTATTCTCAGGAGTTATAATCTTTATCAGAATTCTGTCAATATAACCTACAATACTTAAGTAAACACGATAGTTTATTTTGATTGCTTTCTTACATTTGTGATTTCTTAAAAAGCCAACAAAAATAGCACAACGCGATACTTTTAAAACTAACATAATAGTTTTCTCTTATTCTACCTGACTTTGGCCAGATCCCCTGTGAAGTACTGCAGGGAGTCCTCCAGTTCTTGGAGCAGCTGGTCCCCTGTCCTCTTGCCCATCAGAACTGCATAGTCCAAGTTCAAGTCCTCTGACGTAATCTTGCGCCATTTTATTGTGTCGCATTCCAGCTTTTGGAACTCTTCCATAACGCCTTTAGAAATTTATCTGTAAATAATAATATATTATAATGCAACAAGAATGCACGACGAGTTCCATTATTATATAAAAGATTTTCCTCCCTGACCAAGAAATAACTGATGGCCGTTTTACATGATGTTTTTTTGTCCAGTTTAGACATGGGTCGTATTTTCATATAGATTGTAAATGAAAAAAGACGTTTTCTGTTTTAATACCGATTTTTTAAGATGCGAGACATTATTTGACATCACCTGTTGTCTGTCATTATTTTTACGTAACTATATTGTGTGGATATGTTACATGTTTTACATTTCAATTTATATTTTAAATATTCATAAAAAAGACTATAACATGAGTTTATTACCGATTGTGAACTGTTCGGTATTGTGAACTTCGGTTTTATTTTTGATTTTTTGCTGTCGGCAACGGCAAAAGCAAATGGCAGATGCTTTCATGTAATCTATGGTTATGTTCAAGGTGTTGCCATTTTTGACGATTTAGCATCGTACCTTTTAAGTATTATTTCTTCATAATGGCGACTATCTCATTGAAATCATATGTATGGGATAATGGTGGTGCAAAGCAAAGATATTTCATAACGGTCCCGATTTCCATATGGTGATAGGTATGAAAAAAAGCATCGTGTAGGACGCTCATAAAGCACATTTTAAGCACCTTGTAACTAGTTTCGGGCACAAGCGAGTCTTTTTTAGAGGAGTTTGACAACAAAATGACAAATACGACAACAAATCACAATGTTGTGTTTTAGGAAGAGGTTTAAGCGTAACGTATTATTTTGAGAAGCTGTAATTGTTTTCGTTATCTGGAGTCTAGAGTTATCCTCTGATAACCTAAAAACATCAATGCCAATAATTTACAATAAATTATAAATAAAATACTTTTTCAGAATTTTCTCCCGGATTTTGAAATAAGACCAAATTTGAACTTTAACAAAAAATATTTAAGAATATTTTAGACTATTTGAGATAAATAAGATCATCCAAGTGAAGCAGAATTAGGTTAGAGAATTTTATTTTATTTTTTCCCTTTGATATAACGATATTAATAAATCCCTTTGTACAGCCCCTACCTTAAGCCGCCTCACAATGCTGACCAACCGGGAGGCGTTATAGTCCCGACCTTACACGGCACAGAGAGGGGCGCTTGTGTGAGTTATAACATACAAAATAAAATACAAAAAAAAAAACAAGAAAACAAACAAACAAACATAACGTAAATGCTAACATTAAAGCTGAATGATTAAATTGTTATAATTAGGTTTTAATGTACGAAATACTGTACAAAACTCTATGCTATTGTATTTTTGCGACACCTGTTTAATAAATTTTTCGCAGAATGTTAGGTAAAGAGAATAAACACAATATTTCTCAACGAACATTTTTTTAATAATGTCAGTAGGCGATGCTTCTTCCACGAAATAATTTTGAAAAGATTCTACGTTATTTCCACGAAATAATTACGGCGCAGCGCTTTCACAACAGAAATGTTAAAAAATCTGCGATTCTGGCGTTTGAATATTAAACTGAATTTTGTACACTAAAGTGTTTACAATATCCGTAGAAAATACACAAAATTTCACTTAATCGTGGTTATTTTTCAAAGTCTACAATTATCCTCCCTAAAAGGTAATGGTAGAACTAAAGTGAAAGGATTACACTATATCCTATTTGTCTTCTTCTACCTAACTTAATTCATACACAGGATGTCCGGGGGTTAAGTGCGCTAACTTCGGGAGGTGATTCTAAATGATGGTAAAAGTTAAAAAGATAACTAAGTTTTTTCGAAATTCCAATATAAATATAATAAATATTTTTTCCGTAGTAGAATATTTATATTCCCAAACAAACAATTCAACTTTTTAAACATAAAACTATCTTAAAACGCTGGAATTTCGAAAAACAGTTATTTATACTTGTCCTATCTTGTGGAATCAGCCCTCGAAGTAAGTGCACTTTATCCCCGGACAGCAATTCACGAAAGATAACTTAGTTATATTTCAAAAAGATAGCAGCCAATAAAAATGAAGATAATATTGGTTTTTCTTAGTCGAAGTATGATTCATTTAAGTATGACAGAAGGGGATAGGGTCGTATTAGCAAAGCCCCGGCAAGGCTAAGTTCCTGGGATCAATCCATGGATATGACCAAATCTTTTTCAGATATTTCCGTTATCTCAATGATTAACTTATTTTCTAGTTTAGTTCATAAATCAATATTAATAATGGTTAATTTGAGCAAATCGTAAAAACTTGTAAAAAACTGTTCAACCTACATAACTGTGCTAAAACACGCACACCATCCTTGGATTATTGAAAATGCCTTGAATCTTCTTGCCACCATTAATGAAATAATCATATTATCGTACCTTATCGTGACAATACTGGATAAAATAATTTTGGAAGTAATTACTGTAACAGCAAATGGGATGGCATTTGAAACGACACTTTCTAAGAGAACAAAAAACAATGTGGGATTTACGTACTTAGAAGTCAGTCAAATATAGATACTAATATGGGTTGTCTGTGAGTGCGTTAGTTAGTCCTGCGCAAAGTCTAATATCTTTGGTCCTGCGTGAAGTGTGGTTCACAAGTACGTAATACGCTTTAAGTTTAAGCGTAATTTTAAAATTGGAATCAGTTGTGTAAATACATAAAACATAATATTGTATTTATTTATTTTTGATGTGAAACATCTATTAGCGCACTTGGGGGGGGTAAAACCGATTCATGCATAGCAAGCGTGGCAAGACGGGACGACGCTCTTGCACGGAACAACGTTTCATTCGGCCAGTCACGTGACCAAAACGTGGCCGCCAAAACTCTCCGCGGTACAATTACTTCTATTCTCACTAATATTGGCAATGGATCTAATTGCCAATATTAGTGAGTGGTGATGAATCCAAGTAAAGATGAATTTATAATTTATTTCTTTGTGTATATTTTAAATAAAATTTATTTTATTTTTTACTATCAAAAACATAAAGACTTTCATTTTCACTTCCTTTAATAAAAACCAGGTTCTGTGGCGGCAATTTTTATTTTTATTCGTTTTTTATTTGGGAGGCGGGTATGGGTACCGCCGCCCCGGGAACCATTTATGGGATAACACCTCAGTCATTAGTCACCCCGAGTGGTTCGATACGTTTGGTGATTTGGCAGGGTTTCCCGGGGTTCATCGGGTGAAGTGTGCTCTTTTATATCCTTTTATACCCTTTTCCTTCTCAGAGCTTATTCTCCTTCCTTTCCTTAAAAAATACCACCACACAGCATTCCTAAAGATGACATAGGCTTTGAGGAAAATTATTATGTGGTGTTGATGTAAAAAACACAAAAATAACAAAAATTATATTGTTCAATAATAAAACGGTAAAACATGAAAAACTGTCAATTTAAAAAATTTGCATGTTTTGGGTTATCGATTGAATCAGCATGCAATAAATCCCAAAATCAATAAAAAAATATGTCGTTTGAACATCGTGATTATCATAATCTTGAATATGCATGGAATCTGATAAAAAAAAATAAAACTCCGCTGTAAGCACTTCTGTCAGAATAAATCTTTGTTTGAGATTGGAGTTACCAATGCATTTACAATATGAACAAGAAGTAATAAATGAATAATTAATGTGTTAATTACTGCACAAAATTAATTTGTTTTGAAACCAGAGATGTAGGGGTACCTTTCACCGTGTTTTAATCATATAATCGTGTCAATTTAGATTATGAAGTGTGAAAATCTACACACGTTTTTCTTATCGTCAGACGAATGCATTAAAGATAATGCAACGCAATTGGAGCTAAATATATTATCAGTGACTCACTCAAGCTTACACGAGACATAAACACTTATTCATGGGGTAGCATAAAAATGATTATAATAACCGAATTGCAGAACGACGTCCAACATTATACAAATAAAAATCTCTTTGTTTAAAGTTATTAGCAGAATATTACGAAACCACTTATTCAGACATTTTATTTAAAAAAGAAAAATAATGGAACCTAGATTCAAGATGTTCAAAACAAGATGAACCTAAATATGTCATTATCCGAAGGTTTAAGTAAATATTACCATGAAAAATGACCCTTGAAATATAATAAGATCGCTCAAAATTATAAGGAAAACTGCCATATTCAGGATGATGCCCTTTTCAAACATAACATCTCCTTAGACCCTTCTTAACCCCTCTCTGGAACCTTTAAGGCCTCTTAAGGTTTCGTGGCCGTGACTATTTCAAAGATTAACAATTTTACTACAGTACACAAGAGGCTAGGAAATTTGCTCTCAGTTGAGCTAAACAACATATCGGAAACACAAGACGCGCCTTCGCGGTACCTAATATGACTTCTAGGAGGTATTGATCAAAAATATTTTAAATTTTACACAACTATGCATAACTTTTTTCAGTTGTGCAAAATCAAAAACACATAAAAAATTAGCAAGGAAGGAAAATTTAAAAAAATGATACCGTAAAAAAAATTTAAATGTTTAATTATAAATCATTGTTTTTCACGCACAATAATATGTAAAAACATAATTAGGGTTATCTAACAGAAATGCAGTTTTACTGACACAAATGTGATAAATATTCTTTCCAAGAAGTATGTTTCCTGCTGATTAATGGTTCCGAGAATATTTTCCAAATGAAATTATTATGCACATAAATGAGTAACAAGATATACACTTATGAACACATCTGTGAAGATAGATCACAGCACAAATAAGTGAATGATTAAAAAATACGTTTAATTCAGAACATTACTTGTCATCTGACACTCATCGGCCGAATTTTTCAAAATATCTACAGTAACATTGAAAAAATATCATTTTAAATTATTTTTGAAATTATACTTTCAATCAAATAACCAAAGGAAATTTCAAAAAGAAAATGTAACACTGACATTTCATAATGATGACATGTTTAACATCAACTTATTGAACAAATAATAAAAACGACACCCATCAGCAAGTTGATTATGATACACATTGTTCTAATATTCCTGTTTGTTTGTGATCAACTCTGTTTTTTGCAAAACTGTCTGGAGCCAATGAGACTAAGACTTCCCCAATCGGGGTATGTTTTGAAGCTGATGGGGAGGGGAAGGATAGTAAAAAGAGGAAGAGGAAGGTGGGGAATTACCTATACAGATCTGGTCATCAAACATCACATTTACTACGAGGTCAATCATTTGAATTAATTACTGAACAGTTCAACCATCTATCGAGTCCGCTGTCTGTTATTTTCGCATAAACCTTCACAATTTTAAATTATGCTAAACCTTCAAATGTTCAGTCACCTTTAAACTATTGTACAAAATTCAACAACAATTTGTGAATTAAAAACACATAATCTTCATAAAATTTTTGAAGAAACATTGCGTGGGAAATAAATACAAAACACAGCACGTGTTTCATTAGCTCAATAATTTATAAATAAATTATTCATAAACATTTTTAACAGGTTAATGGAGATTCATAAAGTGAAAGACATGTTTCTTGGAAGAGAAATTGTGATGAGTAAACCTTTTTGATGAATAATGTGAGACATGACGTGTTAGGATAATTTTATGAATTATTAGCATTTTTCATAAAAATGAGTGGATGAAACAATATCGACCAACGATAATCTAAATACTAAGTAGGTACCTAGTACCTAGTATGTGAATCTGTTAAATTCAAAGTTTAATTTCGGTCGCTTAGTAACGTTACTGCTCCATATAAAAGTCGTAAAAAGGCGTTAATAAATAAATAAAAAAATGTTGAAAAAACACTTCCAAATCGCTAGTCATAAATGACGAAGAAGTAAAAGAACCAAAAGAGACTGCAACCCTCAGTTAACATGATCAGAACAAATAAAACGGAAATCTTACGGATCATATCTTACCTCAAGTCTAAAGCGGCAGTTGGCTCCGATGGTGTAACCTCTCTCCTTCTCAAAAACTGCAAGGAGGAACTTGTGGATGACCTTAATTAATCTCTCTCTGTCAAAAGGTATCTTTCCAGACAAACTAAAAATTGCAAAAATTATTCCTGTACATAAAGACAAATGTAAAAAAATGTCCAAAATTATCCACCAATCTCTATACTTCCAGCAATCTCTAAAATTTTTGAGTGTGTCATTACAGAAAGACTATTGAAATATCTCGAACACGACAAAATTCTCACCTCAAAACAACGACGGTCTAACACTAAATGCGCAGCTTTCGATTTTATATCTAACCTACAGAAACATGTTGACCATGGAGATTTTACAGCAGCAATATTTATTGATCTAAAGAAGGCGTTTGACAAGGTGGATCATAACGTATTGATCGAAAAACTGAAGCATTTGGGTATTGTTGGAACTCCTCTAGAACTTTTCCGATCATACCTATCAAATCGCTTTTCGGCAGTAGAATTGGCTGGAGAAACGAGTGAATTGGGTAAAATAACATGTGGAGTGTCACAGGGGTAAATTCTGGTACCGTTTTTATTTCTAATATATGTTAATGACAGAAAAAAGTGGGGCATCAAAGGAACTCTACAACTTTATGCGGACGATACGGTAATTTTTTATAACAAAACAAATCTAGCGGAGCTTGAAATGGAAATAAATGCTGATCTTTCCCATCTCACAACCTGGTTGAGAATAAATAAACAAACTATTAATGTAAAAAAACGCATTATATACTTTTCGGCAACAAGAAAAAATCCAGCCTCAATATCAAAATTGGTGACAACTGCCTCGAAAAGAAAACGAGCACAAAATATTTGGGCCTTATAGTAGATTCTCAACTCTCGAGGGATCTCCACATAAATCATGTAAAGGAGAAAATTACCCCCATAACTGGCGTACTATATAGACTTCAAGGATTACTACCCATTCCTTTACTAACTTCAGTATATTATGCTATGATACATTCACACATTTCCTATCTTTGCTGTATCTGGGGCTTTGCCTCAAAGAAATTGATTGCTGACCTACAGGTGGTTCAAAACCGAGCTCTCAGAAATATTCTTGGACTTCCACGGGACACTCATGTCAGGGACATCTATTTAGTTTCTGGTATCCTTCCATTCACAATCCTTCCTAAGCATCAAATCACCAGCTCCATCCTACAAATTACCCAACAATCAACTCACACTAACGTCAAGCCACTTTACAATCAAGGCATCCACAACCACAATACTCGAAATAACAATAAAATCCACATTCCTCAAACACACTCTACAAAATATGGAATAAAATCTTTAAACTACATTGCCTACTACACTTTATAATTCGCTTCCAGAAATGTACAAAACCATTGAGAAAAATAAAAAAAAACTCACAATGATGGTTTAAAGAAATATTTTTTTAATATTTTAAAAAATGAAAATCAGAAAATCCATATTTGTATATCTTTGATTGTTCCTTTATTTGTTTACTCTTATCTTTTTGTTCTACTTAACCTGTCCTTTAAAAATTATTATTCAGTGTTGTACTTTGATATTTTGATGCCAATGTAAAATTGTATGTACTGACTTCGGTATGTATTCTTCTTTTGTATTATTTTCCAACTAATGTATTGTAATTTCCTCCCGCCCTAAAATGAGTTTTGTAACTCATCGGGATTGCCCTAGCAAGAAATAAAATAATAAAAAAATAAATATAAAGAAATAGCTTATAATTATCCCAACTGTAAATTGTGGGTGGTGAATTGAGGTCGGTAAATTGTGGTCGGTGAATTGTGGTCGGTGAATTGTGGTCGGTAAATTGTGGTCGGTGAATTGTGGTCGGTGAATTGTGGTCGGTAAATTGTGTTCGGTGAATTGTGGTCGGTGAATTGTGATCGGTAAATTGCGATCGGTGAATATTTCCAGAACCGATGTATTAATCCGCGTAGCGCTTTAGGTGATTTTGGATGAGCCACCTTGAGGGGATTGTAGAATATTGTTTGCAGTTTTTTTCAATATGTTGCGAGAAGTGTAAGAAAGTGTTCTAACTATCCGGGACGGTGGAAATATATTCCAGGTGTCAAAAAACCCCTTAAAACATAATTTAAAAAATATGGTTTATCGATGTTTTATATGCCTCTCTTGTATCACGTCATTTTCAAAATCAGAATAACCTCTAACCTTTAACGAACCTTGAACCTCTCTAACTCGGATGTTTATCTCTCCCGAACATATTTTCCAAAGCCTATTTATTTTCTCTTTAATCTAATATATCTGTCGAAGCAAACTTTACTTTGATTTATTACACTTTAAAATAAAAGACATTCAAAAATGAAAGAAAAATCCCCGATATCATTATCAGATTTTCATCTCAAAGTTTGCACGTATTGCGAAACGAACACTTATGACGGGTAGTTTCACAGAATTTGAACCATTCATCAAATTTCAGAGTTGATTTTCAAGTTCTGTGAAGGTTCTATTCAAGTTCTGTTATTATATCATTATTGGCCAGTTGTTTCACAAAATTAAAACAACCGGTCCTAAATCTTAGAAAAAAAAACTATAATAACTTTTTTTAGTTAGTTATTCAAAACAAAGAGACAATTGAATAAATATGTTTTCATTTGTTTTATTAGTTTTTGTTGATTGAAAACAGAAGACTTTCAGATTTATTCTAAAAAACACAGCAATTGTCTATTAGTTTAGATTGTTTAGAATTTTATATTCACATGTATTTGTTTGAGTTTATTGTCTATTATATTATAATCATTTTGTTTTAATCTTGATTGTCATATTATTCCTTTTAAGAAGTTCAAATTCACACGGCGGGATTATAAGATAATTCAATTGTATTCATTTTACGGCCTTTGTGTGTGTCTTTATTATGGTGTCGGGGGAAATCATCCAAAAGTGGGTGACAATTAATAATTTGACAATGGCGCAGGCTTTAAACTTGGTAAACCGTAAATAATTTGGCACAGTTTTAAAGTATAACCTACCTACTATTAAACTGGTTTTAGGTAACACTGAAGTATGTAGGTACTGGTATCTGAATGTAGGTAACATAGCTATCTCTCTTTTGTTGTATTTTGTAAAAGATTCTGTCTTTCATATTTCTGATAGAAGTTTGAAAGGAGCTTTCGTAACGAGCTCGGATAAAAAATAAGAAAGATCCATAAAAAAAAACAAAAATATTTTTGCAATATAAACACGTAAATTTGTTTATATTGTAATTATGGCAAGCCACAAAATATGTAAATGCTTTTTACGGATAAGAAATTGTTCGTTTGAAGCAACAAAAACTCTTGAAAAGTACCTCTAACTAAAAAGCTTAGATGGCACGGAATTTGCACAGCTTTTGGTGCACCCTCATTTTCATTATGAGCTATAGAGATAAGAGATATCTTTGCATTTGTTCCGTGCGTATATATGATATTTGTTCGTAATAAACATAGTGTAGAAACTCAGGCGAAGTTGGGAAGAAAAGATATAAAGATTTGACAAAACTGCCGAGAAAACGGTAGGGACCGTGAGTTGGGAACATTTGAAATAATTCACAACATGAATCTTTTAGTGCTTTGCAAATATTTTATGCTGTTTATATTTAATGTGACCATACTTCCAATTGAACGGGACCGTCCTATTTTCAGGGAGCCTGTCCCGTGGGAAAATATCCCGTTATCAGAATGCTACAAATTGAGAGCAGCCAAAGATATCAATAATTACTACAGCGAAAAACGAATATTGTTAGATGTGTGATCTGTACCGGTAGGGAAAAAAACTAAAATCACCAATTAAATAAGCCATAATATCTTTTGACTCCCATGCCCAAGGCATACAACGTAAATTGCACATCTGTTCAAGAAAAATTTCAAGTATCTACCTTCTTAAATATATTTCGTTACCTTCCTTAAGTACCTTTCTGTATGTATATCTTTACCTTCCTAGATGTATTTCTTTACCTTCCTTAAGTATATTTCTAAATTAATTTAATTACTTTCCTTAAATTCCTTTCAGAGTATATTTCTTTCCCTTCCAATTAGCTTCCTAAATGTACATCTTTACCTTCCTTAAATACCTCCCAGAATGTATTTCTTTACACACTTTGGGTACCTACCTAAATGTATTTCTTGCGGAGTGACTAATTACTTTACCTAACTTTGTGGCCATACGACCCATCGTCCAGGTTCAAGTCGCCATAACGCCATTCCTTCATTTGACCTCAAGTCAATTATTCAACTCCCTTTAACGCTTTCCTTACCGAATAATGATCGGACCGATATTCTTATTTGACTTGTGCTTAGTGACCAATGACGCGCATTTAAATTTCTTCCAAATAATGCTTTACTTTGTCAGAAAAATTGAAAACATGTCCTGCTCATAATATTTAGTATCAAAGTGTCTTTTTAAAAATAAAAATAAAAAATACTATTTACTCACCCAGCATCTTTGGCCTTTTGCGGGGTAAGAGGGGACAGCCAGCGGGTGTTTCAAGCTAGTTCGAAATACTTTTGAGACTATTGGTGTGCACAAATACATTCAAAATGATTTGAATCTTTGCCTGTATATGTTATGTTGTACACTTCATATTTCCTCTGCCGCCCAAATTCAATTGAGAAAATTTATTATAAATCTAAATTTTGCAAAAAATATATTGTCACTGAACTGCATACAGGGTGTCCGCGGGTAAAGTGCGCTAACTTCGGGAGGTGATTCTACATGATGGTAGAATTAAAAAAGATAAATATTTTTTTCGACATTCCTCTGGTAATATAAAAAGGAGTTAATACAATACAGAAATTAGTATATTATATTTATTATATCTAGCGCAGTTCCGTCAAAAATAACTGAATATTATAATTGTAGGATTTGTGAAGATGGAAGAATTTATAAAATATTTATCTCAGGATCACCTTCATAAAATAACAACGTTATTTTGTTGACAAATTAGAGAGACGATCAGATATTTACCTTGCAAACACTGTTAGAAAACTAGAAACAACACGAAATACACATTTCGAACATATAATTATTAATTAATTAATTAAATCATTTTCGTGTTTTTGGTAATCGCTTGTCTCAATAAATAATTTTTCGCAAAACTGATTTCAGTATTGAAAATTACAGACGAAGAAAACTTAGGACGGGTTGTTTCAAAAAATGTAATAAATTTGAACAATTCATCAAATTTCAAGTTGCTTTTCAAGTATGTGAAGGTTTTAGTCATGTTTCATTATTATATTTATCTCACTGTTGAAAGAATAAGAAAACTTTTCTATAATATACGAAATATTTTAAATAAGAAAACTATCAAAATTGTCTATTATGCATTAATTCAGTCCATATTGCAGTATGGGATTATTGGGTGGGGAGGGGCTTTTAAGGCTTCTTTACAGCCCATAATTACAATTCAAAGAATAATTATAAAAACCATCCTTAGAAAACCATATGACTCCCCTACCATATTTCAGGAATTTAATCACAGAATTGTATAAGAGAATCGCCTTATATCAAATTTATAAAGAATATTTTATTTATAAAATTCACCCCTCAGATAGCATAAGCAATAGATTCAAAACTAATGGCTTAATAGCCATTCCTATGCTTAGAACGACCACGGCTCAGCACCAATATTCGTATTTAGGTGTGAGATGGTACAATATATTATTGTCCAAAAATAAAATTAGTGAAACCGAAACTGTGAATTATGAACAATTCAAAAAGTTAATTAAGTCCCTAAAATTGGATACTGATATATTGTACCCCTAATTTTCTTACACTTGCTCAATCTGTAAAATATATATATATATATTAATTTAATTGTCTTTAAAAAACTATTTTTATAATTTGTTTACCTGATATATTGTACCCTTAATTTCCTCGCGCTTACTTAATCTGTAAAAAGATATATTATTTTAATTATCTTTAAAAACACACTTTTCTAATTTGTGTACCTATGTTAATATTATAAAATAAATAATAATAATACTTGGATGACTTGTATAGCGCTGTTTTTGTGCAAAAACACCTCAAGGGCGCTGTACAAACTTACAATACATTTCTACAGTGATCTATGTTATTACTTAACTATTTATGGAGAAAATATACAGTACAATACTTACCTGGTAGGTCACTTGAGATTAACACTTAATTAACATTATCTAATTGTTTATTGGCGAAATTTAGATACAGGATTTAGAACTTAATTGAAAAATTGAATATAACTGGACTTTTTCTTAGGATTGGTATATTTAATTTAAGGGTACGATAGCTTAAAAAGGTAATTATTTATTGTTTTTGTGTTTAATTCGTAGAACTCCATTTAATTTTTTTATAAATTTAATTTAGATTAAATTTGATAATATTATTATTAAGTTCTGCAATTGTTTTAGTTTTTTATTATTGTGACAGCTGTTTCGGCTTACAAGGCCATTTTCAAACTGTGGTTAGTCCACATTGAGACGACGTTTTTATACTATTTCAAATGTAAATTTTGAAGGTGCATACATTGATTTATTACTGGTTACACCGATGACATGATCTATTGTTGGTTAAACCAATCTATGTTTTCCCCTCAGTAAATGGTAATGGGTTCTTAATTATTTACTAATGACTTTATTGCTATGAATTATTTGGGTGCATTATACTGCTTGGGTTTTGTGAAAATACTAAGAAGTGGTGAGTAAATTATTTTCCGTACTTTATTAATTAGTGTTAAATTTGGGTCATTCGTTCGTTTATTGATTTCTAATTGTTCAAGTAAATTTAATCTAATGCCCTTTTTTTCTATATGCAATGGTTTAGGACCCTTGTTGTTAAGTGGGGTATGATTATTCACCAAGAGATGTTCTGCGAATTTTGAGGATGTGTTTTTATTATTATAACATCGTATATGTTCTTGGAATCTAGTTAAAATGTGGACTAACCACAGTTTGAAAATGGCCTTGTAAGCCGAAACAGCTGTCACAATAATAAAAAACTAAAACAATTGCAGAACTTAATAATAATATTATCAAATTTAATCTAAATTAAATTTATAAAAAAATTAAAAAGGTAAGTTTTTAGTTTAGACCTGAATTCTGTTGGACTTGATATGGATCTTAGTTCCCGAGGGAGTTTATTCCAAGCCTTCGGCCCAGATATTCCGAAAGCGCGATCACCAAACTTAGTATTTGGCTTGCGCATAGGTTCTATCAGTCTGCCTACAGCTGCTGATGTTGCTGATCTAAGCGTTGACTGCCTCAGACCAGTGTTTTCCGGGAAGCATAGTTCAGAGATGTAGGGTGGGGCCATTTCATTGATGGATTTAAACACCATCCAGCACAGTTTGTACTGGATTCTTTCAGGGCACTTGAGCCAGTGAAGGTTACGAAGGTGTTCTGAAATTTGCGAATATTTTGAAACCCCGGTTATGAGCCGTGCTGCTGCATTAAACACTGATTGAAGTTTGTCAATTTGATATTTTGGAAGGCTGGCATAAATGCCGTTGCAGTAATCGAGACGTGAGACTACGTAAGAGTTGATAAGTAGTTTTGTTGCTTCTGAAGGAAGGTTTCTTCGGACAGACTTGAGTTGTCTTAGATGAAAAAAACCGGTGCTTACAGTCCTATTTATTTGACTTTTAAACGAAAAGTCTGAATCTAAATTGACACCGAGAAATTTGACTGTTGTTTTTGGGATGACATCGCTGCCGGAAATAGTAATAGGTGAATTGTCTATGAAATGTTGACGTTTGTTTGTGGCTGCCCAGAGAAACTCAGTCTTAGATGGATTGAGCTTCAGCTTGTTTGAAGACATCCAACGAGTTATTGCTTCTAGACATTCAGTTACACGGATCTTGAGACTATTGATTTCATTTGGAGCGCAGTAAAAATAAACTTTCTGATCGTCAGCGTAGCAGTGAGACAAGAGATCAAATGACTCGATTATTTTGGCGACATCATTTGTAAAAAGGATGAAGAGAAGTGGACCCAAAACGGATCCCTGGGGTACCCCTGAAGAAAGTGTTGCGAAGTTGGACAATTTATTTCCAACTTTCACGGCTTGTAAGCGATTGGATAAATAGGATACCAGCCAATTTTTTATGTCGGAATTCAAACCAAATGTTTCCTCTAATCTCCTAATGAGGAATTCATGATCAATCGTGTCAAACGCTGCACTCATGTCTAGGAGTGAGATAAGTGATAACTTACCTGACTCTATGGCCAGAGTTATGTCTGATAGCATACGAAGAAGCCCGGTTTCAGTTGAGTGGAACTTTCTGTACGCAGATTGACGTTTTGCGAATAATTTATTTGAATTCAAGTGACTGGTTATTTGTGCGGCAGCAATTTTCTCCAGGATTTTTGAAATAAATGGTAAGTTTGAAACGGGTCGATAATTACCTAAGTTATCAGCGTCTAGTTGTGTGTTTTTCAGGATTGGTGTTACTACAGCTGACTTGAGTGGTTCAGGAAAGTCACCCGTGCTAAGTGATTTATTGAAAACGTGAACTAGGAATGGAGCTAGAACATTAGAACATTGTTTTAATAACCATGTCGGTATAGGATCAAGACTGCACTGTTTATTAGGCGAGCTTGAAATAATTTTTATTACTTTTTCCAGCGTTGTGGGTTTGATAGAAGACAAAGTTCCTCTAGAATTTAAAGTGAATATTGGCGGAGGGGCGTGAGATGCGGAAGCACGAATGGATTCAATTTTTTCCCGAAAAATAATTGAGAAGGCTTCCGAGGTAATATCTATTTTCGTTGGAACAGTGACTTCGGAAATTACAGTCTTTATTGGGTTCCAAAGACGTCGCGGGTTGGTTCGCTCAGAGTTAATCTTTTCTTTCCAATACTCTGTTCTTTTGGAATTTATTTTACTCGTATACTGTTTTTGAGCGAGGATCCACTCGTCTCTTGTAGTTACAGAAGAGTTTTTCCTATAGGTCCTCTCTAATTTCCGCATAAGTCTCTTCTGGTTTCGACATTCATCGTCAAACCAGCCGTCAGACTTTCGAACTTTCCGTGTTTTTGATGATGTCGGGGCATATTTATTTAACAGACATGAAAGTGGTTTATTATATGTCTTGACAAGTTCGGTAGGGGTCTTTGTTTCCCAAACATTGGGTGTACATAAGAGAGAGGTCTGTAACTCTTCCAGAAAATCACTAAAGCTAAATTTTGCGCCATTCCCTTGATACAATTGTTGTATATGGTACTTTAGGCGGGTTAAAATCAATATCAGTGCAAACAAGCCGATGGTCTGACAGTCCTATATCACGAATTGTTATGTTTGTATTTATATTAAAAGTTTTTAATTATTGTTTAAAAAATCATTAGAACTAAAGGTAAATACTCCTCCCATAAACACGAGCTCTTGGAGCTCAACTTATGGAGTAGTAGAATAATAACGAAAAAATTATATATATAAGTCTGCATATTGTCATCATTTATAATGTTAAATAATTTACAAGTAATAAATAAATAAAAAATATATATATCGTGATTGGCTAGTTGTTTCACAAAACTGAAATAATTATAAAACTCGAATAGAACCTTTACAGAACATGAAAATTAACTTTGAAATTTGATGAATTATTCAAATTCTTTGAAACAACCGGTCTCTGCTGATGTAAAATATTGCTAATCTAATAAGAATATCTTCAAATGATTAGTAATTCAGATAAAAAAGGGACTGCAGGCCCCTAACGAATGTATTGATGGGTTTCCTGACAAAATTTTAGTAAGATACGAATGTATAATCACGATGTCAGAACACGTGTTCATAAATATCCGGATATTTCCGCATTTGTATAATTATTAAGGCAAATACAGGTGCACGAACACGTGTTCTAATATATTAGAATTTTCTAAAAGTTTATTAGGAAACAGCCTGCAATCCCGTTTTTAACCGGATTTTAAATAAATCAGCAAAACTATTTGTTCTTTGTGCTCTTAAATTTAAAAAAAAAACTTACAAATGAAAAGTATGCATGAAGATGTCAACAGAAGCTATGAATATTTTAGAGGTGGTGGGGATTGGATGCATTAAAATCACCATGGCTGGAAAACTTTTGTGAAAAGTTCACTTCACCAAAATGAGAAGCTATTCAAAATAAAGAGCAGAGTACAGTTTCAGAAAATGAGCACGGGAAACAGGAAGAATGCGATGAATGGAACAAAGGTCTTTTCACGAACACATCCCTTGAGCAAACAACGCCATATTTGATGGAAATGTGAATATTTGCTCATATGAAGCTGTTGTGAAATTCGCTCCCAGTTGTGATCACTCTCCTACACTGTGCTGTTGTTCTTCACAGCCGCTATCAAAGGGTAACAATTTCTATTTTATATGACCTCATATCCCGAGGATATCTAAATAGAGGACCAAGCTTATCGAATAAAATAAAAATAAAAAATTGAAAACAAAATTAAAACCGTAAAAAAAATTGCATAACATCTAAAATCAGTCATTTTAAATACATGTAGGATTACGAAAGATTTTTTAAATATTTATATTGAGGGACCAGTAGGATTTATAGGTCCAATTAGAAGTTCTACCGGGCCGAACCCTCTGATATGAAAATATCTGCAGTCGGTGAATTATTTTCCCATTTGCTCTCTGGTGAATTGACGTGTTGTTCTTGTATTGTTTTGTATTTAATATGCTTATATAATGCACTTGCATAATGTGGATTGGACTAGATGATCATTTATGGAAAAGTGTGCCTGTGGGGAAAATTTAACCCGGTCATAAAGTCGGAAAATATAAAAAAAAAATGTCTTCTAAAACTTAAAAAAAATGGTTTTACTGAGAATTGAAACCTAACCTAACCTAAACTCGCCAAATGCGGCTACGACCGACATTTAATTCGTAAATTAAGCCCCGGCATTCCCAATTTCTACCGATTCATAACATATTTCTCTCTAACTGTTAAAGTTTTTAAGCCCTAAAAAAAGTTATTTATGAAGATAAAATATCTGTAAATTTGTAATGCTAAAATAAAATAAACGTTAAAAATATGAAATTCCTTCAATGGAAAAAAAAATCACAAAGCAAGAACCGAAAATTATTTAAATCACGTTTTGTTTCGTTATTTAATAAGTAATGGATATGAAAAAAATCACAGTGTTTCTTTAAATGCAACTAATGCATTTGTCGAGGGAGTTTTGTTCCGCTTCCAAGATTTGCATTCATTCATTACCGAAAACAAAAGTGAAATTCAAATAGATGTATTTTAAAAAAGCAAAGATTCCGGTTTTCAGAAAACAAAAAACCATGACAAACAAACAAATGCAAAAATTAAATAAGAATACCAAGTTACATTAAAGCAGGGGCGTACAGTCTACATAGGCACGTAAGCACCGCCTACCCTATCTTAGTCTTATAAAAATATAAATAATTTTAACATTTATAAAATTATTGCAAGAAACCAATAAAAAAGACGCGCAAAGTAAAACAAGAATCGCTGCGCCGCGCGCCACTCCGCACCAACCACCATAAGGTATCAAAGGCAGGAACTAAATATGCAAGCGACCACACGACATATTCAAAGCGTGTTGTCTTCATTCGACATAAAACTGTGCATGTGTGTGCGACGCTCATTCAAGGTACGACTTGTTTGTGTTAGTGCCGGATAAGGCCGTGCCTTTTGGTACAGTACACAAATGTAATATATCAATCAGTGCCATCTGTTGAAACTTTTATTAATTAGTACAACTATACTGAGGAAATCATTATCATATTATTTAGGTTTTCTCGGTTGGTTGGTGCGGTCGATAAAATGCGGAAATGCTTAATCGAATAATTGGCTTGCAATATTATGCACAAATACTGTAATAAAGTATTTTATTTATTAAACTTATGATTTAAATAAAAAAAATATTACAACGTTTGAATATTTTAAATTTATTTTGATAACGTAATTAATTATTTACACATATTTTTTGTCATTTCTTGAATCATTAAAATAACTGGTTATTTTGAAATCGATAGCTATGCTATTCGATTTAAAAACTTTTAATAGGAAAAGAACTTAAAAAGAAAAAAAAAATAGTTATATGTGTATATATTTAGATAAATAATCTTAAATTAAACGATATTGTACTACCGGCTTCAGAGTAGTGAGTCCCGGCCAATTAATTACATACATTCATTGCGTTTTTATGATATTCGCTACGCATTAGCAATATGTATTAACATTTCATATTCATTTCGATTGATTTTGATCCACGTACCCCTAGAGCCGCCTCTGGTCTCACTGGCTCAAGACGATTGGGAGCAGTCAGGACTTATTCACATCATTTTAGCGAAGCGGTAGTCACCTAACTTATTTTAATATACCTACAAGATATTCCTATTCCACACGCTTGAACAAATGCAGCATCTAATTCGCCAATTAACCGAGCTCTTCACAGTCTAAATAATATTTGTAACATTGACATTTTTTCGGATTCACTGCCTTAATTCAAACGTGACATCATGTCAATAATTTAAACTGTTCAATGCGCATACATACATATAGACACACACATATATTACACACACCTATATACTACATACACTACACCTATATACTACACAGTACACATGTCACCTGGTAATTAAGGAATAGACATACCATTTAGCAGACTTACAAGGAAACATATCATAGGTACCTAACATGAAGTATTATATTCCCTTATATTGTTTCAGCTCTGCAAATCATCTACTATTTGTTTCTATAATATAAAATAAAAAATAAAATAAACTGTCAAGAAGAGCAAGCGAAATTTTCAAGTGCTCAAGTGTATTGCTGATGTATTAAAAATCTCTTCAAAATATCAGTAATCCGGTCAAAAACGGGATGGCAGGCCGCTTCCTGATAAACTTTTAATAAATTCCTCGTATATCGGAACACGTGTTCATGCACCTCGATTTCACAATATATAATGACGAAATATCGTGATAATATATTCCTCTTTTACTAAAACTTTAACAAGAAAACTATCAATTCATTCGTTAAGCTTTTTTATCCGGATTACGAATAATTTGAAAAGAATCTTAATCAATTAGCAATACTTATATTTCCCCAAGAGTTTTTTTTTTAAATAAAATAAATACCGGGTTTTATTGTTATCTGTAGTATTATTCACATAAAAATTAAATAAACCCGAATACGTGTACTTTAATATTTTAATAAAAACATAATGGTTGATTTATTCATCACTCTTTCATAACACGTAATCCTGCCTACTTGTCCCGTATCTCATGTATGTTGAACATTGAAGATACGAACTTGTCTTTGTTTAAAGTTGTAAACTTTCAGTTTCAGCGCAGTTCAACCGAAACAAAGGGTTTGACAGTTTGTACAAAACGCGATAAAAAGCCAGAGACAATGATATCGTGCGCATCGGAATAAAATATGCGAGCTTTCCGAATAATTACTCTTACCATCTGCGCATGCGTTGCATCTTCCTCCCGTCTTGAAATAATATAGAAAAACAATCCACTTCGTAAAAAAACATTTCACACTGTTCTCTTACCTAAAAAAACTTGATAGAAATATAGCGGTATTATCTTTTTATGAATGTGCACGAAGTTACGTGCTTGTTTGTAGAGTTTAGGGGTTGGAAATCCCTTGTGCCAGGCACGGGGGAGAACTACGTACAAAGTTCAAAGAATAATATTTTTGTCGGAAGGGAAAAATCCTAAAAACTATCTGTGATTATTATATTGTAAATACAAAGGATTGAATTTTGTTTATATCCTTGGCAACGGAGATAGTCGCAAATATGTTCATAATACCTTAGTTCTTAGGGTTAAACTATGATCAAATGTTACGTTTTTAAGGCGTTAGGCATTTAAACTTTAGGACTTTTGGTTCAAGAACAACACAGTGTGGTAATTCTTTTAAACGATTTGTGCAACGATATTTGATATTTTTATTGTGTTCTTTCCATTTTTCTGATTCATCAAAAGAGTGGGTGGAAGTTTTGTATCATTCAAAGTGCAATATGAAGTCGATTGATGATTATTATATGGCAAACAGCTATTTATTCATAAGTCATCAATCATAAGTTCTCAAATCTGAAGAAAATACGCGGCCAACACGCCCTTGGAAGTACAAGCAAAACCTACTTGAAGGTAAACGTTATTATTATTTATATTTATTATGTAATTCTATGAATAACGGAAATGCAGTTGTCGTGGCATGGGATTTTTAGTTTTTAATATTGATTTACTCAGCGCAAATTGATTTAGCAGACCTGTGAAGGCTGAGAGAACACTTATGAGCCAATAAGCCATGAAGGGTCGAGTCTTCAGAAAGAGCTGTATAATATAACTATAATTTAGAATATTTTGACGGGGCGTATGAAAAAAATATTATTATTTCGTTTTGAACCTTATGACATTCTTTATTATATGAGATTTAAATATTTGTCAAAAAGTAATCCAAATTTCGATAAAGCTTTATTACATAAGGATAGTAGTTTGAATGTCAACAAAATCGAGGTTCATAAGGAGAGTAGTTTTATTAAACCTACAGGGTGTTAAGACATTATTTAGAGTATAAATGATGTTGAAATTTTAGTCTCTGATGACATGTTGTTTTTTAATAAAAAAAAATAATAACAAAAAATAATTTCACGTATCGTCACTGATCACTCGACCCCACCTGTCCAATGATACCTGGTAATGATTTTTTAAATGTTTAAAGTTATCGGAGACCAAAATGTCATCCAAATCGTTGACTTCAATATCACTGAATAAAGTTATGTCAGGCACGTCTCTTTTCACACTGTATTATGTTCGTTTATTTTGTGGACAAGTCGCCAACGAATTTTGACAATGCTTAATGAAAGTCACGCACAAAGTAATGAATTAAAAATATATATATATACAAATAAAATCATTTGTCGTGTTATCTGTTGGTCCCCATAAGACTTTCTATTTTCTGCAGCCACAAAATATAAACAGAACTTTTCTGAATCGATTACGGATCCAGTCAAGAAATTGCATCATCTCACCTGTTTCATACCAGTCATAGTACGACGTGATCGCGATGAGTCTGATATGTATTGAGTTGTGTGTGTTACAGATGTTACATTGGCGAGTTAACTGAACCCCATACCTTCATTCCACTCGAGGCATTATGTAGTAACGAGAACGAAAAGTAACACGGTGTGATTAATTCGGGAGCGTAAAAGGACTAATGCAGATAATATTATTCGTGTTGGGTTAACCTGAAGCCAAAGTTATAGAATTAGAGACAGTCAAGGCGTTATGTAGTTCAGATTTCAGATAGGGTAGATCAAGAGTGTAACGAAATGGTGACAATGAACGTAGATGAAAATTAAATGGTGTGAACTTATTATTAAGATTGCAGAGTTCACACAAGGTATACGGTAGTTAATTCAGTAGTTTTAGAGTTGGATTAAGAAGAGTAAAATGATAAAATAGATGAACGTTTAATTTAGGTTGAGTAAGTAAGTGCTTCGGATAATATATATATATATATATATATATATATATATATATATATATATTTTTTTATATTAACTCCACACAGGAGGCCCTGAAGAAAACAATTTCCCTCAGGGCCTATGTCATCTTTGAGGATGCTGTGTGGAGGGTCTTTTTGTGGAGAGGATTTTTTAGTTTGATATAACCTTTTTCGGAGAGATACATAGGATACGCTAAAATCCTCACGCAATGTATTACCACTGTATCGCCACCCAGTTGGGCAGCGTTGTGAGTTGGATTGAGGTATTTGGTGTAGGAAAAGATTTAAAAATGGGTGTCTTGAAGAGGTCCAAATTATATGAAGGAGGAAAGAAAATTGCTCACTTGAAGAACTCATCAAATTGAAAAGAAAATATTCAAGTTCTATGAAAGATCTATTCAACATTCTATTGTGGGCTAGTTGTTTCATAGTAGGTAATTGAGTTAACATAATTCAAATAATAATAATTTTGAAATGATTAGTCAAGTTCCCTGTAAGTGCCAGAATTAGAATTAATTTACTTTAATTCCGTTATGGCGTAGATTAAGAAGAGTAACATTGCGTGATTGCTATTATAGTGTACATTTCGAGAGTATTGTACGTTCTAGATAAGAACTTGTTGAGATTAGCTGAACCCACACACGTAAACTAGCAACACAGAAAGTTCACTTAAGTTCAGTTACAGAGTAGAGCAAGAAGAGTTACATGGCGTGATTGCTAAGAGAGTGTAATGTGTAGTGAGTGGTATGATCTTTTTAGAGTTTAACTGAACCCTATGTAGACGTTACTATAGAAATAAAGATACTAAGACCCTGACGAGAGCAAAAAGAGTAATGTGTTCAAGCAATGCAAAGTTAAACTCAACCCTGAATTCATGTAGCAGAGTTAGACACTCCAAGGTATTACGCAGTTAGGTTTCTGACCAGAACAAGAAGAGGTGCGTGATGAGAGTCTAATGGGAATGGGTAATGTGTATTGACTGGTGTGAGTTGGTTGCGCAGAATATATTCGCGGTTAGTGAACTGTGTTACCGGCTGGTCACGGAGATCGAGGCTGGAACTGCGTCGTGAAGGTAAAGGTTAAGTCGTGAGTCCCCGCCAGGGACGGATTGTGAGTAAAATACGTGCCTTTTGTTACATGAAGATCCATTGTTACTATGCACTATGCATTCAATGCGACCTTACATTGAACCCCAATTCGAATTACAAAGGAACGAATATTTTAAAAACGGAATTTTATGAAGGAACGTATGTTTACAGTTAATGGCTAGTATTTAGGTAATTAAAAGAGTTCAATAACTTCTCGGAACTGAAAAATAATCGACTCGTAAAAAAAAAGCTTTTTTACTATCGTAGATCTATTTATAATTTTCGTCCAAGTTATCATTATATAGACCATCTCTTGGGCCGGTTAGAAGCCAATTTCAAAGATTTTTTTTGGTTTAACTGACGATTCAACCATCTTCCCCAGGGACTAGATATTAAACTGCTGTGAACTTTTGAAATGTCTTTTAAAACTTAAAAATTAAAACAAAAATATTGGTTTGAATTAGAATTGAACCTTTCTCCCACTGGAGTCAAGACCGCTAACAGCTAAGACAAAAATTGGATAGTACCGACATTTATTTCGTATATTAACTGTAAATGTTTTAACTATAATGTAATACAATTTCAGAAAAACGCACGTGACGCGCGTGTTCGTCGTCGGCATCGACAACCAACCAATTGTCATCGACAACGAGTCTATATACCGGGTTTCAGCTCGATCTAATGTCAGGAAGTGGGTTAAATTCTCCTTCCGTTTCATTCATTTATTCATTCAATCAAGAAAACAAAATCGATATTTGAAGAGATGTATTTATAAAGTCAAAACGAGGATAGAATAATAATAGAAGTTTTATCACAGAACTATTCTTTCAAACCAACTGCAATAAACGCCCGGGTTGCCGGCAATTAAAAAAAAACAACTATTTGTTCAAACCAACTATTCCCCTTCTAACATTCGTAAACCAATTACACACAAAACACGTTTTTTTTCTGAAGAACGTGCATCAAATACTCATACGACAATAATTTCTCTGGTAGTTACTGACTGTCCAACATTGGAATTTCATTTTTTTTTACTTCTACCATCATGTAGAATCATCCCCCGAAGTTAGCGCACTTTCCCCCTGAAACCCTGTGTAATTGGTTTTGTAGAAAACTTTTAGGGTTTTGATTATTCCTTATTTCCTTTCTAACTCCAAATATTATTTTTAATCAGTGGGGGAAAAAAAGCTTTTATTTATTTTGCAAAAACAGTACAAAAACCAATACATTGTTAAGCGATTAAAAATTACAAAAAAATAGTTGGCATAGATAATGTAGAGAAAAAAAGGTTACATGTAGGCACATATATAGTTAGAATAGATAATGTAGGGAAAAAAGGGTTACACGTGGGAACACATGATTAAAAGTTTAGTTTAAGGATAAAAGTTGTTAGAGGACACTCTGAAAGTATACACGTGTAAAGCAAAGATTTTTCGTATGGGTACGATATAGTTTTCACATGGGGACCGGAATTAAAAAAAAGCCTCGTGCACAACTATTCTCCTAGGACGGGTTGTTTCACAGAATTTGAAACAACTGGACAATGATGAAATAATAACAGAACTTGAATTTTAATTCTTTCCGTAAGATTGCTTCATTGCTTCACTTAGGACAGGTCGTTTCGCAGAATTTGAACAATTCTTATAATTTCAAAGTTAATAATATTTAAGTTTTGTGAAAGTCCTAATTAAGTTATGTTAGGTACCTATTATCAAAGTACTGTGAAACAACTGATTATGGACCATGATTAAATAATAACGGAACTTGAATTTTATCTGTGAATTTTAACGAATTCTTCAAATTCTGTAAAACAACCCATCTTATTTGTAGAGTATGAATATGGTTACTTACAATATATATATTTTTGGAAATTGGTAGGAAAGTAATTGAAGTTTTTCTAACGCATGTTTAATTTATTATTGGTAATGCTAAAATTGATAAGCTTTCGGATTCCACAACGTAATACTAGAAGTAAGGATTTATTTCAGTGCAGAAATTTTGGGACTAACTACCATATGTATTCCTCTTTGCCAAGAAAACTACTGGAGGGAAACAATTATACCAAGACAGTGGACATCTTCAATTTATCTTAAAACAAATATAAAATGTTGTTAATGAAGCAATTCAGTTATGTACAATAAATAATGCATATTTCTTAATATTCTCATGTAAAAGCCCCGAAAAAGGAAGATAATGATTAATAAATAAATAATTCGAAAATTTACCCGGAGATTTGTGTACCCCAAAATTCCCCAGAGCCGGCCCTGCGCCCCAACAGGTATGGAGGTTTCCTCGTGTTATTATGTAACGATGACCGGGGGCAGACTTGCTACGGCAAATTACCCCACATTCCCGCATTCCAGGCCGGCCCGGAGCCCAGGGCCCGGGCACGGGTTAAAAAAACACCCCGGGCAAAAGGAATTCGTACGCGCGTGCCCCGTTGACGATTGGGAAGATTGGGATAAGCGGACAAAGCATTTTTTGCCACATCAATTTTTATGGAATTCGACGAAATAAACAGGATAAACTAAGGCCAAATAAGTAGATGTGTAATAAAGATTTATTTACAATATATTGTGATAAATTATAACCGGTGATTTTGGAACTCTTCTGAATTTAAAGAACACTACATTTTATTTAACTAATTTTAAAATTGCATTTAGGTAGCTGCAATAAAGCGCATTCATACCAAGTTCTGTATATGTAAGATACACATATACAATCGAAAATACAAAACAGAGGGTTTGTTTACTGAAACAGAAAAAAACTCTTGAACGGTGAGGCCTGTTCTGAAGTCATGAAATTTTAACCTAACTTTTTTTCAGCTTGCAATAATATTTACATAATTAGCCATGTTGCTCTGATATACATGGAGTTACGACACGGTCTTACCTTATCCTAATGATTTCTGAGGTTATTTGGAGTAAAAAATTTAGATGACATTTTGGTCTCAGGTGATATTTTTTTTTCAACCAAAGAGAACAAGAAAATCACTAGATCTTGGACCAAAGATATTAGAATTTTTGGACAGTTCGGGGTGGTGGTTGGGCGGTTACGAAGTTAAGAATTAACTTTTTCTTTTTTTTTATTGTTTTCAAGTTTAATTTGTAGAACTCCATTTTAATTTTTTTATATATTCAATAATATTTTAATCGGGTTTATAAAAACAGTTTATTTTTAAACAAGTTCTGATGTGTAATTATTATTACGCGTGACAGCTGTTTCGCCCTCTGAAGGCAGACAGTTTGATAATGCCTTCAGAGGGTGAAACAGCTGTCACGCGTAATAATAATTACACAGCAGAACTTGTTTAAAAATAAACTGTTTTTTTAAGAATCACCATTTTATTAATTAATTACAAATAACTACAATAATGTACTGTACACTCCTCTTCCAACCACAAGCTAACGCTTTTATGGAAGAGTAGTATACAAATCCCAGAATATGTACAAAGCAAATGTAAATGCTATTTTATATTTACTTCCCTTATTTCTTCAATAAGTCTTATTAAAAAATGTAACTGGATACCAACATATAATTACCATTTTTACTCCAAATAATTTCAGAAATCAAGTCACTCTTAACACCCCTATATATTGAACTGTTATCCACTCAGGATAATTCGCTTGTGGGAACTACTCATATAGTCACATGGAAATGGAAAAAAAGTAAGAAAGAGAAAACACCACGCTTTATATTCATATCTAGAAGTTAACCACAGGACAAGGAATATGTGAACCTCTATGAAACCAAAGGGTCCACCGCAATTTGATAAAAAAAAATCGAGAAACTTCATTAATTTTTTACTAAATATTTTGACATGAAACGAGAAAAAGTGAGATGACAATAACGTTTGTAATACATTTGTCTAATAAATGACGTGTGTTTTTTTTAGTTATCAGTAAACAAAAACATAAGGTGAGCCATTTTTAATTTTGATATGCTTCATTCAAAATTTTAATATTTCAAAAATCATTATATTATTTTTGATTATAAAATTTGAAAGCTTATTTGAACACTTTCCAATAACAGTTTTCGGATATATTCATAAATATGTATTTAATTTACTGGGGTTTTATTGCAACGTAGGAATACTCCGACGTTCTGACAGTATATGACAGAGCCCAATAGAGTTAAATAAATAAGATAAGAAGCCACATTGCTTGTTTAATTGTCAATAACGATAAAAAATAATATTGTTCATATTTTGGCAAACCCGGATTAGTTCCAATCCGTGCCAAAATATAAATTAGGAAAATCTTATTTATTTTACGAACGATTTTAACATATTTATTTTGTACGGAAACAAAAAAAAATCAATTTGATTAAAATAAAAAAATATATATACTAGCGAAAATAGTATATAGTATATTTGACGACCTCCGAGGTCGAGGGGTAAGGCTTTCAACTAGCAATGTCGCGGGTTCAAATCCATTGTAGTATATTTGCGGCACGTTCCAGAGTGGAAGATACTCTTAGTATCGCCCTGGTTTAAGACTACCATTCAGAATTGAAATGTTGCTTGAAATGGCTTTAGCCGTGCTTATAGCTACTTACCCACCTACCTCTTCTCCATCTCCTTCCCCTCTCCGCTACCTTCAGCCGCACAACATACCCCAATTGGGGATGCCATAGTCTCACCGGCTTCAGACAGTTGGGAGCAGTTGGGAAGCTTGTGCGGTTTTACAAATAAAAAATATATACATATTAGCACCGTCCAGGTATGACGAGGATTGTCGGCTTCGATATTCTGTTCAATCTTTAAAGAAGCCCAATTCATTAACGAATACGTACGCAAGAAAAAATAAAATATAAATATTTCTATTTTTGATACTAACGTGGTGGGATTCCATAATTTTTATATTTAATTTTTATTTGAGACACAAACAGAACATTTAAAGTACATTCTTGAATGGTATAAAATAAATTTACATACTAATATAAATGTCCCTAGACTAATGTGTCTGCAGCAATCACATTTGCACATTCACTATCAGAACAATATAATTAATTTTTTTTTGTATTTTGATGTTATATTGAAACAATTTTTAATACTGACGTGGTGGTATTCCATTGCAATGGTATATGGAAACATTTGTTTAAACTGACGCGACGTGGTGGAATTCCATTACAATGTTATATTGAAACAAACTTTATTCCAATTATTTTATTTTTTACCTTTATCAGTTTCATCTTATTATAACTATGTAATAATACGGCTATAACTATGTCTTAATACGGCTATAATAAACTGAAACCATTAACGGTCATAAAAGAAAATAAGTGGAAATAATTTTTAACATATCATTATAAATCCGATTTTATTTTTTGAACGATTGAATATTTATAAATTTTACTCAATTCAAATTCAAAATTTAACTGCTTATCAATTTGCATTAATTTATTTCTAGGAAAAAAAAACCTGGGAATAATCAGGATTAAATTTCAATCTCCATTTATGGGTTCAATTTTCCTGCGTAGATTATTTTTTTAATCGTTCAGACAATACCGGTAGCATGGGTTTTTAAAATGTAATTTTTATTCATAGCAATCAGAGATTTCAAATTTTCAAAAAATTAAGCCAAATCACAAGTGAATAATCCTAAGAAATACAAATTTTTATATATTTAATTTTAATATGGATATTTTCCCTATCAATTTTCCTGTGACGACTTTGAACATCGTAAATTTCGAACGAATTATTATCATTATAATAATAGAATATATTCGAAACGAGGAAAACTGTTCATTTTAAGACGATTCTTACACAATTTTGTAATATATTAAAAACTGACGAGTAATTATATAACCAGAATAACAAGAGAGTTATTACAATTGCTAATTAGGTAAATTCATGATGTTTTCAATAAACTTTCTTCGCAATCAGTGACATAATAAAAAAGCTTCTCATTAGACTTAATATGCAACTCAGATAAAATAACAAACAAGAGAATCGGAATAAATAAATATTTAACTTATTATCAGACGCGAATGATTTATTTTTAGTTATTGAGCCATGGTACTCAAACTTTGTGGTCACAACTTGATACTTTTGGGAATATAATACTATGATTCTTAATAAAAAAGATGACCCCCCAGAGATCAAACGATGACCCACTTAGCTAAAATTTTACTTACCTTTAATTTCATACAGTGGAGGCAGGTATATATGAAAAAACTATCAGTACCAATATCCTGTGGCAGACGAAATCCGTTACTTGCAGCCATAGATACTATACCTACTACTAGATACTATAGATACTATCGATACATAGATACTATACTACTATATATACTACATAGATACAGCCATAGATACCCAGAAAATCCACATAAAATATGAGAAGCAAAACCTGCAAAACAATATCTGCTTGAATTTGTTTCGTTTGAAGTTAATATTTTATCTGTTAGACCTATTTTTTCCTAACCGGTTATGCATAACTCGACGCAATATAAATGTCCTTTTTTAATTTTAAAAACTCATTAGAACATTTTCATCGATTTTCATCAAAACGCCACAACTATTACGATACGGGCAATGGGCATAGCCTAGTATGGTGGTCGCGAGACGCCTGGCAGATGTGAAACAACGAAATTGATTTTTATTGAAGAAGTGAAAATGTAAGTAAACAAGTCGTTTTGATCAATGTATTTATTACTAAAAATTCATCATCGTTTTCACAGCCAAATTAAATGAGAATTGAATAAAATATACCGTTCAGAATTTTGGTGGCCGGTCGGAAAGAGCCGACGAATCACCAGGCTGGCCGAATGAAGTGTTGTTCCGTGCAAGAGCGTCATCCCGTCTTGCCAAGAATGCTACGCAAGAGGCGCGCCAAAATACGTTTCACATAAAAAAAAAATAACCAAGGGCGTAGCTATAGCATTCACATGTAGAGTTCGGACCTCTATTTAACAAAACTTATTATTACATTGATAAAAGAGATGGTATAAATAATATTGTTGTATTTTCTAGGAATGTAATCGACAAGTACTATTATATCTTTCCTCCGCAATACTGAGGTTAATGGGGGATGATTTAACCCCCTACCCCACCTACGGATTTCTTACTATTACTTATTTCTTCTACGGATTAGGTATAAAAACGTTTTAAGGTTATTTAAATATATTTTTTGATTAAATACTTATATCTACTGTTTTAGGAATTTCATTAAATAGCACCGCTTCTCTTGTCGTTTTATGCTGTGCTAGAAAATCTACTCTGCCCATTGATGTATCATATTTAGTCAATGGCTCTGCCGTATTACTATACGGCAGAGCCATTGAAAACTACTGTTTTCAGGGGCGAATAAGCCACAAAATTCCAAGAAGAACGGCCCACCAATAAATAGAGTTATTTATTATATTTAAACTAAGTTTAAAAAAAATTTCAAACGTTTGGTTTCTCGGCTAAGTCTATTCGTCCACGTGGTCCATGAACCCCGAATAAGTTCCGTGCGTCCCGAGATACATGATATAGGTTTTTTTCTCTGGATTTGTTCCAAAATATGTACTTATTTTCCATTTTACGCAGAGTTCATACATTATTAGCATACTCTAACTCGCTTCTTATAATGCCATCAAACATGGTTTTGGAACCAATTTTGAAAGTTGGGATGAAAATGTGAGCATATAGATCACATCCTTTCGCGACCAACAGTTTGCGAAACTTTGTAAGTCACAGAACCGTAATTTGGAATAAATTGTTTCATTTAGATAGGCATCTCAAAAAGACAGGAAACGTAAAAAGATAATGCAAGCACTGCGAGCTTTCTTATCTAGTATCGAATTTTCCGCAACTTCTCTCAATTTCCAAAAAACTCCGGAGAGCAGGAGGGATGTGGGGAAAAGCGACAGAACCTCAAACTACTTGAGCCGGCAAAATAAGGTAATTGTTGTTGTCCCTCTCTGGCAGGTGCTGCGGCCGGGCTGCAGGAGTGGGAGCGAAATAGCACCGCGGCTGGGATGGACGGCCGTGGCGATATGCGCTACCCCGCTCGGAGTGCGGACGGCTCGGCTACGGACACACTCAGCCAAGAGACGCTGGTGACCGCGCGTGTCTTCTGCTAACCTGGTGCTCCGCGCACGCGAGTGACATTCTAAACAAAACCAAACAATCGCACTCACTCCGTGATCGGGATCTTTAATCTACTTGTGCTTTCAAAATATACAACCGATAACGAATAGTGATTACCCGCGGTGAAAACTAACGCCGTTCTACTACTGTCATTTTCTGTTCTCCTGATAATTTGTTCCACGGGAATTAACCGGTAAGTCTATTTAAATTTTAACAGTTGCATTCCTCTATATATTTGATGGCAATAAACACGCCACCTCTGCCGAGTTTCCCGTATATTGTGATATAAATCAAACAAATGTCACTATTTTACTATCAATTTACATGTTAACTCGTTTCTGTATACACACAGAATCATCTTTGCGTGCATGTTCTGCTGCAATACTCGTAACTTTGCGCTCAAACGAACATAACATTCGCTTTGAGCATTTCTAAATAAAATATTTCAAGTAAAATTGCATTGTTAATATTCATTAAATACGGCATGAAATCAAATTACGTAGGCACAGATTCAGCGTGCTTATCTGTCCAAAATTATTTCCTACCGGTTACCCGTGCAAAGTTACCTAGTATGCATAAACAATGTGAAGTAACGTTAATTCTGAGAGATTATTAATGTTTATTTATTGTTTTGCTGAATCATGACCACATTCCTAAGAAATTACGAAAGTTTGTTGGGAACTCGTAACCATTGGGACGTCGTCATAAAGGAAATGATTAAAGCTCACATTCCGGGTGAAACGGCTGTATTATGGAGGCAAACTTCACAGGTATCCACTATCCACCTACGCAATTGCAAAAAACTTGTATTCGTCTGAAGGAGAAATGGAACTGTATCTACCACTACCTCTCCGATAATGATATACATAATATGTGAATTATATTGAATCAATCTTGTGTTCAGTATAAAATAATGAGTAAGAGTATACACATTCAGAGGACTAATTATTCGTAGCATTTAATTGATACTTGATTTTTACTCGGTTGTACAATGTGTTCTGGTTAAAATAGATTAGTATCGCCCTGGTGTAAGACCAACACACAGAATTGAAACGTTGTTTGAAATGGCTTTGGCCGTGTACGGTGACCAGATCTGAATAGCCAGGTACTTCCCACCTTCTTGTTTCCCATCTTCTTCCTCTTTCCCTCTCCACTACCATCAGCCTCACAACATATTAATAATCAACAAATATTAACTAATAAAACAAAGCAACAAAAATGGTTATCCATGGCGTCATAGCAATCGAAAGAAACAAAATAAAAAATAATATTAAAAACGATGGATTCGGATACATCCGGATATTAGAATAATTTGGTCATTTTTATTTTCGTGTTACGACGAAAAAAAACGTCAAAATAAATGATTATGATACATCATTATTGGTGAATCTTGAACGCCTCTATAAAACACAACAATTCCCATATATTTTTTACTGTCTTCCTAATCGTATATAGTGTAGGTCTCTCAAAATAATTGTTTTTCAAGCCTTTTATTTTTATTAAGTTATCTGTGTAATAGTTATACTAAAATTGATGGGAAGTCAATTTCCCTAAAGAAATTACGTTCAAATCTTTTTGGTGCAAACTACTCTGGAGCCTGTAAAAGCCACTCAAATACTCTCTCATTAATTGAGTTTTACAACAGTTTTGCACGGAAGTTGAATTTTTTACGACGGCAAACTTTTTCTGAAGTAATTACCAATTTTACAGGTACCCAATGAACACCGGAGTCGGGAATGATTTACTCCTGGAGCTCTTAACATTAATGGGAGCTGTGCGGTGATTCAAAGTGAGAAAAATATGGACTAAATTTACCAAAAAACCATTCACGAAATTTGATTGGAAAGAAGAAAATTTGCGCAGTATTTTTTGCCTATTGTCTACTTATTTATTTTATTTTTCTTCAAAGTACAATCCCATTAAACCGCAATTAAGCAGTTTGTCAACAGGATGTTCATGTTCAATTACAATATAACATATTTTCATAATATTATTACTTATTACAATACAACTTATACATCATATTTATCACCAACCACTGCCATAATCAAAAGTATTACTAATACAGAGTATCTCTGCTTAGTAGCCATGTTTTCAGCATATATCTGAATCTCTGAGGTAATTCGCATTTTTTTATATTGCTTGTTAACATGTCGAATATTTTGGGCACGTTGTATTCCAGAGTTCGCTGTCCGTATTTATTGTTATGTTTTGGTACAAGCATTCCTTCATTTTTTGTGAATCTAGTATTATGTTCATGTTCAACTTTCCTCTTATATTCAGAGTCAGATATATGCTGAATCAATATTTTGTGCCTGTACCGGTAAGACAGTCAAGTTCCGATACAATAATGATATGTTTCGCCTCTGTGAAAATATCTGTTTTGGAACTAGTAATTTAATCATAGAATTTTGTACTAATTGTAGGTAATTTAAGTTAGTTTTGCAAGAGTGTCCCCATGTGGTTATTCCATATCGTAAAGTAGATTCTGCAAGTGATAAGTAAATTATTTTTAAAATATTCACAGGAACGAAACATTTCAATTTGTACAGTTTACCCACTATTGCCCTCAGCCTTTTACAAATTTTGTTACTGAATTTGAATTTTTTATTACTTTGTAATTGAATTTATCGAACTATAGAGAGTTGTCCAGAAAACACACGTAGTTATGCTTCAGTGTAATCTGTTCATAAGTACCTAATAATATTTAGAGTAACAAAAAATCGACCGATAAAATAATATCAATTTCGTGACCTGTGAAAAAAACATTCTTATAATTGGGATCGATATTTTAAACTAATTAAGGTTTTAATTTAATGTGTATCATGAAATAATTTCAAGTTTTAACTTTAACTAAAGAGATACAGTTTGTGATGCCGACTGTGCTTTTTTGCCGGATCAAGATGCTAGTTATACGAAACACTTTTTAATCAAATGCCGGTATAACTGACACAGCGTTCACAAATATTCCAACATTCGTCGGATGTATCAATTGGATTTCCTGTCTTTGTATACTGGTTGTGTATTGTAAATCATTAATAATTAATCTTAATATTAAAATAATAATAATATATAGACCGGTCGGAATAAAACACATTAATAAAAATTAAAATAATTGCAGAAAATTTAATAATGACAATTTAAATTTGGTTTTATTTAATCCTTAAGTTATTAAAGGGATTTATGCGAATTAAACACTTTAACAATATATAATTTTTAAACAACTATGCACTGGGATAAACTAGAAACTAACAGATAATCACACCATCCATCTATGAAATTAATTAGCAGAAATGTTTATAGAATAGACCGGTCGGTCACCGAGTTGACATCGCATTTGGGTCCCACTCAGGCGTAGTGTGTTCAATTCCACGGCTGGCTAAGTCCTCCATCACAACACAAGCAACATTTTCAGCTTACTGTGGTGGGAGTAGGAGATTTTCAAATATTGTCAGGTTATTCGTAACCCGGGAATGTTTGTCTTTCTTTAAAAAAAATATTTATATCTTAACAGTATCTGCCACATAACGTATTGTAATACAAAACAGTATCTACCACATAACGTATTGTAATACAGAACAGTATCTACCACATAACGTATTGTAATACAGAACAGTAATTACTACATAACGTATTGTAATATTGAACAGTATTGTAAAACAAAAAAGTATCTACCACATAACGTATTGTAATACAGAACATTATCTACCACATAACGTATTGTAATACAGAACAGTATCTACCACAGAACGTATTGTAATACAGAACATTATCTACCACATACCGTATTGTAATACAAAACATTATCTACCACAATATTGTAATACAAAACAATTTTAAATTAGAATGCTTTGCAATCATAGATCATAACAGATCTGGTAGATTTGCACGTTTCTTGAGGTCGATGTCACTCAATGTCACGCATATTTTACACCTGCCTGTTCCAACATTATCAAATTAATTAGAGCGCTTACTGAAGCATTTTCGCCAATAGTCAATAATTTCTCACAGAGTCATCAATATTTTTATGACACGTTTAGGAATATTAGTCTGCCGTTTTTTATGTTAGCGGTAAAATGTAAGAGGTCATGTTTTTTTAACGATTTTGTCTTCTGGAATAATTTTCTTATTAGGATTTGAATAAAACATGTGTTGCGGGGACTTTATTAGTCGATGGTTGCGGGTATATATTTTAGTCGATTTTTTTTCTGTTTTCAATTCAAAGATAATTTGCAGTGACAGTTCAAATGTTATTTTTTTATTATCTAAAGATTTGTATTACCTTCAACACTGATTATTATCAATCGCATATTGTTTGATTTTTTACGCTTTTTCCTCTTCCGGAGGGATGGCATTTAAATAAGTCGTCTCACTGTGGCATAACCACAGATTGATAATGGCCTCGAACGCCGAAACAGCTGTCACACTAATAAAAACTAAAATACTTGCAGAACTTAATAATGACATTATTAAATTTGGTTTTATTTAAAAAAGTTATTAAATGGATTTAAGCGAATTAAAGACATTTTTTTAAACGAAGTCAAACATTCCCAGGTTACGAATAACCTGACAATATTTGAAAATCTCCTACTACCACCACAGTAAGCTAAAACTGTTGCTTGTGTTGTGATGGAGGACTTAGCCAGCCGAGGAATTGATCACACTACGCATGGGTGGGACCCAAACGCGATTTCAACTCGGCCACCGACCGGTGACAATATATAATTTTTAAACAACTATGCACTGGGATGAACTAGAAACTACCAGATAATCACACCATCCAGCTAAGAAATTAACTAGCAGAAATGTTTATAGAAATGCCCCATCACTATAACAAGATACTGTGAAATTATAGAAACTTCGCAGAAACTGTGTTAAGCAAATGGAAATAATTTAAATACAGTTTTTGTGTGAAAACTTGCAATCTGCTTGACAAAAAACTGCCCACGTTATCTTAGTTTTAAGTCACTCAAAATAATGAGTCCGATTCGTCGAGTCTTCCCCATAATTTTGTGCATGAAAACGAGTTTTAGAATTTCGATAATGTCTAATATTAAACGTGTCTACGTTTTTTACCTGTGAGAAGTCTACGGAATTTATATTTAAGAGATACATCAAGATAACCGCATTTTCACCGTTAAATCTAAACTATAACCTCAATTTAAAATTCTTCGAATCGTAATAAATTAATTCAACACTATTTTTAATAGGCTATCGGGGAACCATAAATACTAGGTGTGTATTTTGCAATTGGATCGTAATGAACAACGCATTCTGTTTTAATTTATATTAAGACAACTACATTGAACAATAAATCAAATAATTGTTTTGAATTCTAATACAGAAAGTTAAGTCAAATAGACGAAGAACAAAGACTAAATTTATCATAAGAATAATGGGTTTCTTAAAGGTAAAAACATGCTGAATCTTTCTATCTAACGACCCATCACGTTAGTTTTATAGAGTTATTTATCGTTTCGCTAAAAAAATATTATTTATGTGGTTAGTTTTTTTACAAAATTACCAAAAAACTTAGTGGATAAATAGACGTTTAGTTTTTTTACATGAATACCGCGCAAGAGTCAAAACTGCTCAGTGAGACTATGGTATCCCCGATTGGACTGAAGGTTGAAGGTTGTAGGGAGGGGAAGTAGATGGGGGAGAGGAAGGTGAGGGGGTACCTGACTATTCATATCTGGACACCAAACATGGCTAAAGCCATTTCAAGTAACGTCTCAATTCTGAATGGTTGTTTTATACCAGAGCTATACCGAGAGTATCTTCTACTCTGTAACGTGCCGCAAATACACTATACATTATTTTAAAAAGTAAATTGTGTAATAACACAAATTAATCGAACCCTCGATCTTCGGCTTGCTAGTCGAGATCTTTACCCCTCGACGGCAAAGCCAAAGAAAAAAAATTACAAAGAGAAACTATGCCTTCCAAAATTGAAATGATTTATCGGCTAAATACAGATAAAACTAGCAAAAACTTTGTGATATTTAAAAAATACTTAATGAACAGTGATTATTTACAGGTATGATATAATCATAGCAGGTGCTGTCGGGATAGTAGGCGTATGCTAATCGTCAGCATTGGTTCGGTTATTATTTGATAAAGGAATCACAGAAGTTAGCAAATCGTTCAGCGAAGGAGTTTGCGAAAATAAAGCAATTCGAGGAATTACGCGAAGGTTGTTTTAATCTTTTCTGGCGACATAAATTATTGCATACTTAAGCCTAAGTGATGTTGCCATAAATTGTGGCATCCTTAAGTGAAGGTACCAAGCGACATTAGAATTATGATTTCCACAAACATTACAGTATCTGGAAGACCAATGTAAGGAATTACGTGATTATCGCGGAAATGTAATGAAAGTACCGGTTGGCGTTGAACTGCTGGAAGATAAATAATAATAATAATAAGTGTTTTATTATCTTTTTTTGTGTAATAAATAGATATAATGATATCCTCACTGGGATCTCCCGTTCTGAGGATTTCATTTACATATTATGTATAATTTAATTATAAGAAAATTAATATTACATCAAAGTTACAAATAAATTTAATTATGAACAAATATATATATTTTTTTAATAATTTTAAAATAAGTAAGATGTTTTTTGATATATATGAAGTGTTTTTTGGTATAGTTATATATATGAAATGTTTTTTGGTATAGTTCAGTTGATTCTGTTTTAGTCTGTGTGTAAAAACAAGAATTTAATGGAAATTATAAGAGAACTATAACGATTTGATATCCCTTATAGGTTATTGAGGGATTCGCAGAAATAAATCATGTAAGAATGAATGGTTAATCTTTTATAAAACTGATGGAAAAAAAATCAGTAGGTAGGTATCTGGGTTGCAATGGAATTTATTTAAAAGTTATTTATCTTTTTTAATTCTATCATCATGTAGAATCACCTTCCGAAGTTAGCGCACTTTACCTCCGAACACCGTGTATATGTACCAGAAAACCTTAGATGTTTTCAGTTACGAATCAGCAATATTAACCATTTCGCTCTACTTCTAACAAATACAAAAGATACACATGTTTTTAGCAATTACTCACTAGCATAAATAGACTAGCAGAGATAGGAGAAGGGGAGTCATAAAAAATGGACCACAGCAAAATGCATCCGATAATGACTAATGCAGGTACCTACGTATATTACCTATAACAATATTTGTTATATTAGCAGGCGTATTTCTGTTTGTTTGTGAGTCACGGATCACCAGTTCACACCGTGGATCCGCCGGTTACAAGTTCCAAGAACCGCTCATGAATCAGGTATTATGTGTTACGTGTGTATCTGATAGTAGATATTTGTTACTTGTTACCGATATCTGATGAGTCCGGATCCATTCTGAGAAACCATCGGAGAATCGGAGCCGCTCATCGAAGTGATTGAAATTCTAGACAGGTTTTTTTACGCGGCCGTTTAAATGATTTGTTTACGCGTTACCATGGCAATGCGGCAAAGGCATTCCGCATTTACATAGGACATAGGACCAGCTCGGTATGCTAGGGATTTAATTATGATGGATATGTTTGACGCATTGGATCATTTCATTTTTTTACGCTACAAAAATATCTACTACCTTATAGTGGTCCCAGGGATAGATGACGTCATCATTCGATTATCTTCTATTTTTTCTTTTTCATACAAGACATTTGAGAAGAACATCGACCAACAAAGTCTAGACAGGGCGTGTGGACATTACAAATGACACCGAAACCAAAATTATTGGTTCCAAAAATTGGGTTGAGACATTTATCAAAAAGAAAGTGCATTATTTCGCAGTCAAAAGATGGGAAGAAGCATTGCTTTTTACCTTTTGTTGGTTGACCAAATTTGTCTCCTAATGTATTATGCTTTCGAAGAGAGGCGTCAGAATCGGGAACAGGGAGTTTGCTTTTGAAATTATGCATAAAGGTCGAAACACATTATTAAAACCCGACGCGACCCGATGAAACGCGATGCGTGTTGAGTCGAATCAAATGTATTGTTTTCTTATGACCAGAAACACACTATGAACATCCGACGCGACGCCATGTCGGATGTTCATAGTGTGTTTCTGGTCATAAGAAAACAATACATTTGATTCGACTCAACACGCATCGCGTTTCATCGGGTCGCGTCGGGTTTTAATAATGTGTTTCCACCTTTAGTGGTCCGAATTACTCGACCGAATTTGTAAGGCACGCCATATCCAGAGTTAAAGAAAAAAAATTGTCGATAATGTACGTACGACTTCTTTCTGGGATTGCTATATGTTTAGGGCGTTTGTGCTCTTCCAAAAACATCGTTATTTTACTATATTTTACTACAAATAAACATAAAGTGAAATAATCATAGCTATTCTTGTTATCGCCTTGGTGAAATCCCACAATTTTACTGTCAGTTGATTTCTTAAAAACATAAGGAATTATATATATTTTATCGAATTATAGTATATTTATCTTTTATCCAAGTTTACCCATAATCTTTAGAATCTAAAGCTTAATAACTCTTGGACGGTGAGCTCGTAACGAAATGTCGTCTATATCTATCATATGTTTGTACATAATAGGATAAAAAAAGAAGTGATTCAATTACACATTATTGAATATACATTGTTTGATTAATTGATTTTCAAGAACAATATAACACGTATAATAAAATACAATGAAGGTAACTTACGAATCGCCCTACATTAAATCCAGTTATTATGCACTCGGTTAGATCCACGATTCGAGATGACATCTGGTTACGCTCAAACGTAGCGGTACAAATTACACCGTAGAAATGTCTACAGGTTCTTCCGTAATAATCATACGAACATACCGTTACCGTTACGACTGCCGTCTAAAAATGCACACTACTGCCTTTCAACAATTCCGAATCAAGTTATATGCTGTCAATATAAGTTATATATCTTAACTGAAGAGCAATAATCTGTTGGATTTGGTGTATTGGAATTTGTAGAACTTTTTAGTCTTATTACCGCGAAGATTTTCAGCTAACGACGTTATTTATATGTCATCAGCTGTGAAATTTTGAAATGACAACTTAACTGACCAAAAATAAGACAGAAAATTGTTTGTCCATTTTTAAAAAGTTCATACGACTTCGACAGAAATAGCGTTGAAATCTGCGACAATACTAATATTGAATTATACAGAGTTTTCCAATAAGAGGTGTTATTTTGATATTCAATCGTAAAATATCAATGGTTTCGTTACTTGTGTGACACGTAGCGCCGTCTTGTTGAAATTAAACGCTGTCCAGATCAATACCATTCAATTAAGGTCATAAGAAATCATTATTCATTTCTCGATAGCGCAATCCATTCACCGTAACTGTTGCTCCAGCTTCATTTTCGAAAAAGTAAGGTCCGATGACTCCGCCGGACCATAAACTGCACCAAACAGTCACACGTTGAGGATAGAGAGGCTTTTCAACAATAACTCTTGGGTTTTCCGAGCCCCAGATGCGACAATTTTGCTTGTTGACGAAGCCACCGAGGTGGAAATGGGCCTCATCACTCAAGATGATTTGCATTTGATTAATTCAAGTGAATTTTAATAATTTCAATGCGTTGTTGAAGCGTGAATCGTTCCATTTTTTATTAATGGTGTAGTTTCTACTTGTCAAATGTCAAAAAATGACAGCTTCAAAAGTAACATCTACCGAAATAGCGGGCTATTCAAATATCATATCTTATTGGAAAACCCTGTATATGTACCTGCTTTTGGCAAAACCAGGTAGTAAATGTAGTCTTATTTTTAATTGTAACAAAGATTTTAATACAAAATTTGATTTTTGCCATTTCTGATGTAGTATAAGGACTTCCCACAACAAAGGGGGCATTTATATTATAATAGATGAACTCCCCGGCGTTGCCCGAGCTGTACAGAGTTTTTCGGAATCAGACTTAGACGGTGATCTTCCTCTTGTTTTGAAGGTCAAGTGTGCAAAATTTTATCAATCTCCAAATGAAACTATAGATTTGTATGAAACTCAAATACACGCCGAATTTTGATAGAATATTTTTTGTGCAAAATTTCATCAATCCCCAAATGAAACTGTAAATTTGTATGAAAATCAAATACACGCCGAATTTTTGTAGAATATGTTGTGTGCTAAATTTCATAAATCTCCAAATAAAACTGTAAATTTGTATGAAAATCAAATACACGGCGAATTTTGAAAGAATATTTTTTGTGCGACAAAATAATAAATTTAATAAATAATTTTATCTGAAAATCATATAAATATGCGTTACTGGAAATGTTCTACAGTAAAAATACAAAAATTGCAAAAGATAAAGCAAACGACGTCTGTTGACGATAATTAAATAAAAAAACTAAATTTTAAATTAAAAATATATCCCTTATAAAATCCCTTGTCGAGAAATTGATTTTAAGTTTGTGTCATTTAGATATAAAATGCAATTGCTTGATTGAATAAATTTGTAAATTCGTGTCGTCCCGGTAGGAAAATTCACGAAAAGTTAACCGGGCGCAGTCGACCCGACATGATATTGTTGAATACAAATTTGACATGATTAATATGCAATCGATTTTGCTTTCCCATTTTCAAAGAAGTGATTTTAAAGTTCAATACTTGTTATATTTCACAGTATATTAATATTTCGTCGAAGAAGAAGATACAACTAATAAATTTAAACGAAACATGAAACAGAATAAGGCCCAGAACGATAAAAAACTTTACTTTAAAATTCAGAATTATATGATTTTTATAAAATGTTACAAATAAGGAAATTCTAACAATTTTAAAATACCCAATTTATCGTGGAGCTTTATTATGAAAAATTCAATTAAATCGAAGAAAAATTAATTATGGTAACTCTTTTTTAAAACTTCACCCTTATGCCACATCGTAAAATTCACTCAGAATAGCGATTTTTTTTGTGAGTACCGCACAAGAGACCCAACTGCTCCCAACCATCTGGAACCAGTGGGACTATGGCATCCTCAATTGGAGTATGTTGTGAGGCTGAAGGTAGTGGGGAGGAGACAGAGAAGAGGAATGTGGGTAAGAACTTGGTTATTCAAATCTGGTCACAAAATTCGGCTAAAGCCATTTCAAGCAACTTTTCTACTCTGAGTTTGGTTTTTTCAACAGGGGTGATACTGAAAGTATCTAATACTCTGCATGCCTATACTTCATATATTGTTTTAAATTAATATATTGTTGTGAAATAACACAAATTAATCACACAACATCTCCAGATTCGTAGCCTAGGATCGTAGCCACTCAACCATGGAGCGTCATTGGCTTTATCCCTTATGTCTTGGTGAGGTTTTAAAAATGAATGTAAAGCATTAAACGATAAATAATTTTTTTATGATGTTCTGCCCTTAACACAGAAAGTAACTTTGCGTCCGAAGTAATAAACTTTATGGCTTTCGTGTTTACATTGTTATGCATATCGAGCTTCGCGGAAATAAAACGAAACTGCGCATAACAACCAATTCATGTCCTTGACTCCTGTTAATTTTTGCACGAAACAACGTAAAATAATTTTATAAAAAACCAAATATTAGGTAGAATTACAAATTTTACACCATAAATGAACATGTATCGAAAAAAAATTACGATAATGACGGCATTTTTCATTTTACTATTACGTTGACGAATAAATTTTCTATGAATATTTAAAATGTTCCATTTTTGATTTGACGCCAAAAGACATGTTCGTTTTTGGTCGTGAGTATGACGTTGCTGACGTCACGCTGACCAATGTCGGTGACAGGGGTACTAGCTAGTAGCGTTATCTACATCATAATGACGTTGTAGCAAGTTCGAACCGTTTAGGAATGTACTTTTTTAGATATTTTTTTTAAATTAATAATTATGACTATGAGATAACTATGAGATTTTTTTTCGATGGTCAGAATCAGAAAAATAAACTTTAAATCATCCGCACAATTTTAACAGAATCCATAGTTAATGGAAATACCCTATTATATGACTTTCTGTTCAGTAACAAACTGTAAGATCCATTTAATTTTTCTAGGTTTTAAAATTTTTCAAAAAAAAAAAGGGGAATTTTTTACGTGAAACCGCACAAAAGTCCCAAATGCTCCCAACCGTCTGGAGCCAGTGAGACTATGGCATCCTCAATAGGGTGTGTTGTGAGGCTGAATGTAGTAGGGAGGGGAAGGATATGGGAAGAGGAAGGTGGGGGAAAACAGTGGACTAATTAAAAAATACATTTCGAAATTAAGAATTTATTAGCACTATTCAGAAGTTCTCGCTCTTGATTTAAAATCAAATAACATGGTATTTTATTAACGTTGAAAGTATTGTATATTAGGATATATAAACAAGCTCCCATGAAGCCAATGTGTAGGTGGAAGTAGTTGGTTTTGGGTATTACAAATAAAGTGGTTTAAAAACGAGTTTGTTTTTTCTCTTCAAACAAACATTGAGTTAAAAAGTAGATAGGTACGTATCTTATAATAGTTTCAATTTGGTTTGAAAGCCTTTTGCGATTAGAATAAAATAATAAAGTTTATGTACAAAGTACAATTCTGAACCAGAATATCCGATTGGCTCAATTATAACCCCAGAATTATTACCATCCTACACAATAGGCCTCTTAAGTAACAAAAAACGATATTCCCTCAGAAACCTTTCGGAATTACTTTGCAGACAAACGAGCGGAGCGGAATGAATGGGAAGATAAAATGAGTGAATACAGAATGACTGGCTGTGGAATTAGCAAAGAAGAAGTGGTCCAGCCTGCTTTGTTTCGTATCTACAATAGAATTTCGCAATAATTTTTAACGAATTTTATCCAATAAGTTGTGGACAAAGGAGGCTAATTTATTTCACTTCGAATACATTTTTCTCCAAAGATAATCTAAGTTACTATTTTCAATTTCAAGCAAAGATGGGCTTCATCGAAACATTTTGATAATCGAATCTGAATACCTAATCCAAAGCTGTAATGAATTTATTGCTCGGAGACAGACAACTTCGATTTGGGTATCTAAAAGTACGACAGAACAATTTGTCAAGTTTTGTTCTGTTGAAGAAATCGGCGACAATAATTTGAACGTCTAAAAACACGACGATAGTCAAGCGAGCATTTCAAATTATGCAATATTTCGATTTAGACTGAGTCGCCTCTCGACTCGAAACACTCATATGTTTATACCAAAAAAAATCTACCAACTTGGGCTTGGAAACGACGAAAAGGGATGATACCATGATACCCAACGTTTTTAGTACTATTACATCGTTTTAAAATTCATATAGTTTCATCAGATAGTCGTAATTGGCAAAGTGACAAAAATCCGAAAATAACCTAAAAAACTGCGAGTATATTGCTTATCCAGTAATTACTTCTTTCTGATGCATCATAATCACAGCATTGTTCTCCGATGGCGGATTGTCTGTGGCCAGCCAAGCATTTCAGTGATTTGCCAAGCATTCCACTAGGAAGGAAAAGCCGATAGCCAAAAGAAGAGGTAGGTATTCGTTAGCCAAGGCCAGTCAATATAAACACTACTTTAATTTGGCCATAATGCATAATTTAAGAACGTTACACTGCAATTTTTTAATTATGTAAAGGGGATGTCGATATTAAGTTATTGGAGAGAGATAATACTATGATTTTAATTCAATAACGTTGTAGGTGGCAGCGAAGTAATTCATTTTTCCGACAACCAGTTTGCTTCGCTTCATTCAAGTATTTCAACGCTACCTAGACACTAGGGCCATTTTAAGGCGATGCCATACGTAGTAATGCAAAATCATGTGTTTTTGGTTTGAAAATTTGGTCACCTAGAAATGTTTCAGATGCTTTAATTAAATACCGCAAGTAGAACACATCTTGGCCTTTGAAATAATCGAGTATTTTTTAGAAAAGTATTTTTATAAGCCCAGAAAAAAATAATGTAAAGGCCTATCAAAACTGCTTTAAAGTTCAAAATCTCCTACTTACGAACCCATTTTCGGTTATGATTTTCTTGTATAGTGTGAAAAATTAAGTTATTTATAAAATGATCGGAAAAAAATTAAACATTTATGTCTGAACATCCACAAAATAAAATAAAAGGCACTTTTTGGCCATGTTTTTTCTTGTATAAATCAAGACAGGCGGATGGTGTAAAGCGGGAATTTAAACCTTATCGCCATCTACGTAAGGGTTATTATTGATAGCGGCTCAATTTAAAATATTACACGACGTAGTGCATCCCCTTAAGGCGATGCACCATGTCGTCTAACATTTGGGATCGGGCCGCTAACCATATCACTCCTTACGTAGATGGCGATAAGGTTCAAAGTCCCGCTCAACACCAGCTGCCTATTTCGATTTATGTAACAAAAAAACATTGCAATAAAGTGTGTTTTATTTATTTTCTCAACCGAAGTATACAAATTTTGCCAAGAACACAAATATTTAAATGTTTTACGAAAACGGGTACGAAACAGATACTTACGAAAGTAGGATATTCTGAACTTTAAAGAAGTTTTCATAGGCCTGATACTATATTTTTTTCTGTACTTATAAAATGGTTTGTTCAACTCGCAGTATTTAACGTAAGCATCTAAAATATTTCTAAGCGATATAATTTTTAAATCAAAAACACATGATTTTGCGTTACTTCGTTGTGCTTCGCCAATGCATTTTTTTTTTCGCTTCGGAAGAAAAATCAGAAATTTTCTAGAAGACGTATAGGATTTTAGGAGTGTATATTGCTCCGTAAGCACCATTTTCTAAGAGTTCCATTTACAAAATAAAGACTAAATTATTACTGATAATCGTTAATAAATAGTTTGGGAAATGCTGGTTTAACTAGATTTAAAGGGGTTTAGTAGAAAAATTACATTTGGTTATTTTTCTTGACTATTTTTGGGTTATTATGCCCTACGTTACGTTACGGTGTCATCAGGGCAGATGTGTGAATTGTGATTAAGTGTGTGCTTATGTATAAGTGATACCGCATTGCGTGTGCTCTTAGGGCCGGTTTTTCAGTAAAATTGGTAAAATTAATGTGGTTTTCGGCGTTTAGTTTTGACGTAACCGTCAAGTATAGGGTACCAAAAACTACACGGAGAAAAATGAGTACGGCTTTTTTTAATCAAATGAACAAACGTATTATGATTACTAAACATATGTTGGTAAAACAGGAACTCAGTAGTTAAAACCTCATAAGAACCGGAGCATTATGAATGCTTAAAATGATTCAGTACGATTTCTTTTGTTTATTCAATTATCAAAGGCGTATTAATCATTTAAAAAAAACTGCATAATAGACGGTTTTCGTCTTGAAAACTTAGACATTGGTTTATTCGACGTGATGAAAATGTAATTTCAGCAAATAACAATGTTTCAATTGTAATCCAACATCCGTCTTGGTGGGTAAATACCAAAAGCCACACAATTTTATACTGTGCACATATTTAATATGCAAATGTGGATTGTTTGTTTGCAGAAAAAAATTACGTACTTGATAAGTGAAATATTATAATAATATGCCATACGTCGTTACGTAGAAACGTGTGTATCTCAGACATTATTCGAATATTCACCGATGCGTACTTTTCCGAGTTTTTTAAAATAAACATTCTCCGGTGTTTCGTAATAATCATCGTTTACGCTTCAATATTAAATACATATATTAAATACCTGCCTACATTCTATAAACATATCATTACGATGTTCTGATCTTATTGTGTTAATATTATGTCGAACCAGAAACCATCAAAAATATATATTATATTTTTTAAAATGTCACGGCCGAGAAACAAAACCCGATCAACCGCTTGGAAGACTATTTACCCACCAAGTCTACACTGACCATTTTACACGACCAAATAGTATTTCTTTATAATATGTAATGAAAATTATGACTGAATTTTTTTTTAATTTTAGAAAGTTACGAATATGTTTAGAATGTATTTTTAATTTTCAAAATCGGAACTGACAAGTATTTAAAATCATATCAGACGAGCGATAAAGTCAGTACCAATATTTTTTTCAAATGAATTATTATTGTTTTTATGTGAAACCACACTCAACTGCACCCAACTGTCTAGAGCCAGTGAGACTACGGCATCCCCAATTGGGGTATGTTGTCAGGCTGAAGGTAGTAGTGACCGGTAGGAGATGGGGTGAGCAAGGTGGGGAAGTACCTGGCTATTCAGATCTGGTCACTAAACACGGACAAACCCATTTCTGAATGTATATTATATTATTTTTAATTAAATAATTTACTTGCGCATTCCGGGACTTGTACCCGCGATCTTCGGCTTGCTAGTCGAGAGCCTTACCTCTCGACCACGGAGACCTATACTTATTTTATTTGAAATGTGTATTTCTTTTGTTCAAATGTTAGACAGAACAATATGACGTAATTTTTCAAGTTTACTAACTTTCGAAAGGTACTATTTTTTAAAAGGCAGTGATCCTGAAGCAAATATATATTTTTTAATTAATAGTAAATATTTATATATTTTAGCTTCTGAAATCCTATAATTGTAATATCCCGTGATTAAATATTTTTTTTTAAGAATTACAAATATTCCCTGGTTACGAATAACCTAACAATATTTGAAAATCTCCTACTGTCACTACAGTAAGGGGAAAATATTGCTTGTAATGGAGGACCTAGCCAGCCGAGGAATTGAACACACCATGCCTGTGTGCGACCCAGACGCGATGTCAACTCAGCCACCGACCGGTCAAGCGTTTTTTTTTATATACGACCACAAGCAATGTAAACATTATTTTTTCTACGTACGGTACGTAATTGTTTTTTTTTTTTTTAAATTGATATAAACGTTTTTGAGTGGATTTAAACAAACAGTATTTGCTAATCAATGTCCTTGAACCGAACGACAAGTCTATTTGGATTTTGGATTCGGCAATCATCCTAATCGCCATCTTAATAAGCGTGACATCAGTAGCGCAATACATTTTTTTGTTGGGAATTACAAATGCTATGAATCAGTGGGATGCCTTCTGTAAGTGTATGGTGTCAGGCTATTATCTGTAGTCGGGATCTTTTCTAATCATCGACCACTTATTTGTTGTTATACTTTTATTAAAACAAGCTTTGACAAGACACCTTCCACCGATTCGATTAAAAAAACCATTATTCTTACATTACAAAGGAGGGCATGAGGAAAATAACTTCCCTCAGATTTAGTCACAAACTTTAAACAACCGTTGAAATTTGCATGGTGATCTGAAATAAATGAAAATTTCTGGTATCCGGCAGTATCTATTTTTTCTTCTCCAATAATCTAGGCCTCTTCAAGACCAGAATTAACAATCCCTTCCTACAGCCCCTACCTTGACCAGCCCCGAAACGCTGTCCAGCTGGGTGGCGATATAATCTCCCTGTCTTTACAACGTGACCGTACAGACAGGGGCACTTTTGTGAGGCGAAACATAAATAAAAACTCTTTTCATGGCTAAAACTTTTCAGGACGAAGAAAACAAAAACAACGGACCCATCGATTTTGCAGTAAACACCTGTTTATGCCATGCCTACGCACCGTTTGCTTACCCATAAACCTACTTAACTACTCGTAAATAATAACAACTTGTATCGGGTTCAGTGACAGAAACCAGCACGAACACCCGACAACTCGAAAAATAAAGAGTTCAAGAACATACTAAATTTATTATCTCACAAATATACAACCTTTCTACATCGATACCAACAAAATCATTTTGAGCCACGCTAAAATCAACCTTAAAACGAGATTTTTTAATGATTCTGTATGTAATTTTGCTTCGAAATCTTTTGAGTTATTATGCATCGGCGACAATGCAAGGTTACGTGCTAAACAAATTTGATCATAATGTATGCATTCGTAAAATTATTTTTTAAATATGATAAAACAGGAAAGGCTGCGCGGCGTTTTCCATACAAAATTTAATTTCGGATTTGAGGACAAAATACCTAACAAAACTGAATATTGTTTTGCTATCAAAAGGTATACCAAATATCTAGTACGAATGTGAGCTGTTTTATTTATTTGTGTTTTAAATTATAAAATATAGGCCATTAGAACTAAATTTTTCATGATTTTGGAGGTAATTTTGGCGATATTGTTAATTATCAAAAAAATAATGTTGACCAAAATAATAGTATGTTTATATAAAAAAATAAAACATAATTAAAAAGTTTTTTTGGGTTGAAATTTTTATTGATTTACTTTAACCAGTGATTCCTGACATTATTTGGAGTAAAAAAATTTAATGAATTTTGGTCTTTTTTTTAATTTTTATAAATTAAAAAAAAAAAAAATTCCACGTCGTCACTAATCACTCAGCCGAGTAACTGCCTAACCCCTCACGCCGGCCCTAGTTGTCTGATTCCTGCTAATTTTCTTTTTGTTAGAAAAAAAAACATCAAAAATGCCACCGGAGATAAAAATTCACATTTTTACTCCAAATATTGTTAGGGATCATCGGTTAAATTAAGTCAAGTACGTAGCTTAACATCCTGTATAAAACAAATTTGTATTCCAATGTAAATCAATCGTTTATAATTTTTTTATTTAAACGTTTACATAGAATATAGAGAAGAAAAAATTCTAAATTATTGTATAAATTAAAACACTAATAAATAAAAAGGTAGAACTTTCGTACTAGATATCGATTTGCTATACCTTTTGATAATAAAATAAATATTCAGTTTTGTTGAATATTTTGGCCCCAAATCCAAAATGAAGTTAGGTAGTCCAAAACAATAAATAGTTTGAAATAGCTGTGTCTCAAAAATGAGGAAATTCTCAAATGGTCAAAAGATAAAAAGATAATAATAAACAAGGTCACTGCCAAATTTCCAGAGATTCGGAGACTCCGAATGTGTAAGCCAAAGTTTGACGAAAACACAAGCATACTTAGGAATGTGTTGTACGGTTATAATGTTGATGTATTGGTAGTCGGAAGTGACCTAGTCCGCAAATGACTTTTTTTTGTTTTTGGCATAATATTATTATGAATCAAATTATTATTACCTCGATATTAGTATAGTACTCCCAACGAGGGCTGGTATGACTTTAATTATATAAAATATGTGTTAGGGAAATAAAAAAATAAGTAAATTCCTAAAGCCAGTTTGATTGTCCACAGATTAAGGTAACATAGTAGAATATGAGATCGGGAGGAGGAAGGGTTTTGCGTACCTGTATATTCAATGCCATAAATATTTCTCGTATATTTTCAATTCCGAATGAAGGTATCTACCTCATAGTAATGAAATTTCAATATATATATCTCCGAAGTGCTCACTTATACCTACAAGCGGCAGCCTCTTCCAATGTAGCTTAACCTTCGGGATCGCTTGGCAAGTATTTTTGCTGTCCGAGGGTAAAATGGACAAACTTCGGTAGGTGATTCTATATGATAATTGAAGTAGAAAAATATAATTAACTTTTAGTAGTTTTCAGGTACAAAAGTTGAATTGTTTGCTTGGAGAAAATAATATTCTTCTATGGAAAAATATTTTTGTTTGGTAAATTTTTTTTTCAAAAAAAGTTATTTATCTTTTTTATTTCTATCATCACGTAGAATAACCTCCCGAATTTTGTGCACTTTTCCCTCGGACACCTGTATAATACGTATAACAGAATGGTGTAAAAACAACAACAAACAAATATATATATACACGATGTAAGCAAGCGGGAAACTGATGAATCTATATCACGTTGAGACATAGATTCAATTTTTGTTCTTGTTTTTCTTTTTTGTCGGCAACTGAGTGGTTAAAATATACCTTTTGGAGCAGGGTCCACGTTTCAATGCTTGGAGGAATAATTCCTCCCAGTTTCGAAGCATTTTAAATGACAATAACTGATAGATACTAGTAACCAATAGCGACCCATTAGTTTCAAATTTGATATAAAACGAAAGGTCAAATCAGAAAAAATTAAACCACAAAATCACTCCAAACATGATATAAATTCACCAGCTTGTACCACTAGTTTCAGGACACCATGCATACGTATATGTATTATATTTTCCGACTAACATTTATTTTACAGAACTAAAAGTTTTAAGAATGAGTCACACCTCGGCTACTGCTGGCGGCACTTTACTCGGCGGATGGCCCGAGGGGCGCCCGAAAGGGGGTGAGGTGGGAATGGGGAGGGGGTGACCTCACACAGTCTGCACAATGTCAGCAGATCACGGCTAGACCTGGCTTACTTCCTCAAGCGGGGAGGGACTCGTAATAATTGCAGATAGCTGGGAGGAGGTTTTAGTACGTATCTGGGGCACTGGGGACATTTGTTGGAAAAATGGGACACTTCATCATTTCAATCAAGTTTTATCAATACACTATTTTGTCAAATATTTAGTTTAGTCTGTATTTATTTGAGTTCCATAGAATGGCATCTTCTAAACCTCTCGTTCCAAAATATAAACACATTTAAATATGTGTATTGTAAATCCTCCAGGTAAGGTTTTTATTTTGTGATTTCTCTTGGCCAGGAGACCTGTCGGTCTTCGGCCCCTTATGTAGCGGCATAATTTTTAGTCAGAGGCTTATTTATTTTGGATACCGCATCACTCACTGCCCTTCCTACACACGCGGTAACATTAAACGTGCTGGCGAAAAACGTAAACTCATTAGGATGAGGTCCTCCCACAACCGCTGTGCCCACATGTGTGGGGTGAGAGTTGATGTGTGAATGCGGTGCGATGCAGACCACCGAACATGCCCGCTCCATTAATTCCCCGGCGTGGCGGCATTGATGAAGTCCAGAGGGCAACTCCCGAGGCCCTAGACTTGCTCACAGACCTAGATGTCCCCCCCTACACGAATGAAGAAGAAGAATAACGTTTTTTGAGCACAGATATTGTTTACCTTTATTATATTTATGCTACACGAAAGTCCATGCCAACATGTTGTATTTAAATGAGATGCAGATAGTATCAATCAATATAAATAAATTTGTTTGCATTAAAATTTTTACGAAAGGCACTTCTAGTGTTATACTCTTTCCCTTGTTTAACATGGACCTAAAAACTTCGATGATTTGCAAACTTTCAATTTGAGTTTTCTTAATATTATGTTACAATATTTTAACTCTAAACCATCGAATTATTCAAACATGAAAAAAAAAACGAACTTGAAAACTAGTCTTCCTTTGGTCATAGACCAATGCACGCCATTGGTAGAGATGTATCATTTCGGCGATCGCTGAGTTCCATTACTTGTGGCACAGTCGTTCGTTATAGACATGAGACGGAGTGAGACTAATTTCACAGTTAAATAATTAGGATACCGCGTTGAGAGTTGCCGTTAGGTCAATTTGCAGATCAATGAAATATTCGAAGGCCTTCAAGATATTGACATCACATCTCGTTTGTTGGAATTTTTACTTACATTTTTTTTTGCAAACACTAATTTATCTCATTTTCTCAATGATTTGAAGGATAAGACATATCATTATTATTTTTAAATGTTTTATAAATTACAAAATATTGTATGAATAGTTTTGCTTTATGAATAATTGTGGCCATTGGTATAAAGTTATATCAATATTATATCTCCAATAGCACCAACAACATATTTATTAAATGCATGTAAATTACAAACTTCTGAATGTATGTGAACTGATTTCGACAAACGCAAAAAAATCTTTGGGACTGTTATAATTAAAAAAAATATCATCAAACATAATAATTTCGGTTGTCTGTGATGATGTGCGTGATGTGAAATATTCCTGCGTAATGTTATGTAATGCATAATTCACTTGTAGAACTCCATTAATTCACGCATAATTCACGTTCAATGACCTTTTCATTTTCAAAATTTGAACTTATTTTGGAATACGTAACAAATTATATTTTAAAAATATAATTATATTATTTCATGTGTGAATTTCTAAATTATAATTTTTATGTCTAATATTAATATTTAAATTATTCTGAATCAATAAAAATTTTGATTGTTTGCAAACGGTTTTTATTCAAAATATATATTTTTAATCGTCACTGAATTTTTTTTTTTTTAGGCGATGATGGTAATATTTTATTTCACAATTTCAGCTTCACAATTCCCAAACCTATAATATACCGTGATTTTTCAAGTTTCTTTAGTAGTTTTATTATAAAAAAGGACGGAGTTTTACAAATTAATCTCAAAACCCATATACTTGTGATCGCGTTCAAACACCGACTAATGCATTTAATCACTAATTTTAATACGTCGTTACTAGTTACAATTAACAAAACGATAATTTTGTCTACATACGTGCTGATTAATACCTATAAACGTATACTCACACAGTTTTCACATTTCAGTAGAATGACTGCATAATATCATCACAGACTTACAATAAAATGACGCTTCTTTACAATATTTGTTTGCATAAGTAGCAGACATTGAATTAATTGACAAAACATTCACTTGTTCTGGAAGCTGAAGCCGAAGTTGTTACGACTGTTCTTCATGTTATGGCTGCGTGGTTTTTCCACCGTCATTTAAGTACAATATAGCATGTTTTCCGCGTCGGTTTCATATAATAATAGACACAGTATATACTTGGACATGTGACATTTAAAATATAAATTAAAGACTCGTATTGATACGGGAAAATCCAAGAAAATAATAATATAAACAGGATATCCGGTGGTAGTTTGCGCTAACTTCGGGAAGAGATTCCACACGACGTAATAAAATAAACTTTTTTAGATTTTTTTTTTACTTTTTATCATGTTGAATCACCTCCCGAAGTTAGTGCACTTTACCTCCGGACGCTTTGTTATCTCTAAATAATATAAAACAATGTTGCTATCCGCGTCTGTCTATTTCTTCTTAAATAATCAAAGGATTTTAATAGATTTATCTACTTTCATTCATTATTTTTTTTTGGTAAACTAATGTTTCAGACAAGATTTTTTATGCATAGCACAAAGAGTAACAATTATTTTATAAGCAATAATTATTAGCCTGAAACACTCATCCACATTGAAAAATCTCCTGATAAAAGATACATGACGCCAACGCGACGTTTGTTTTCAGGTGAAAAAATGTAACAAGCAGTAATTGTTGAATGAAACACTAGTATATATTGAATTATTTCGCGGATAAGAGATAAGCCGCCATAGCTCAGTGGTCAGAGCTGTCGACCGAAAATCGAAAGGTCCCGTTGGCGTCATGTATCTGTTATCAGGAGATGTTTCAATGTGGATGAGTGTTTCAGGCTAATAATTATTGCTTATAAAATAATTACTATCATTTAGAGAATTACTTCCGGAAGGTTTATACATATATTAAACGCAAATTATATTTATATAAAGTAGAGAAAAGTCTCCGAGCAACGCCGGGTCAGCTTGTTATCAATAAATCACAAATTTGTAGTCCTTAATATATTTTGTCGGCGGGTTTGCGTGTTTAATACATTTAAGGAAGACAAACGACTTCATTAAAGAATTTAAACATCATCCGACTGAAATATTACTAGTATATTCATTTGATTGTGCCTTGTCATCCTGAGACGCCCCCGACTTCTTACATCCACTCGCTCGTTATATATTTATCAGACATTACTGAAGTTCTACGTTTCAACAATTTAACAATCGGATTGCAATATTTAGAGCACAGGCTTCGTGTGGGAATGCCGCTCTTGTTCTACCGGTATTACAATGGAAGATGTTCCGAGGAACTAGCGTCATTGATTCCTTCAGCACCGGTGCATATATGTACACGGTTGGCATTTATCACATGATAACGGGTGGTTTCTACGATTCGTTCTTGAATTCAAAAGCTCGGCTGTAAAACGATTTGCCTGCTTCTGTGTTTCCTCCCTCTTACAACATGAGTATCTTTAATAATCATATTCACCTTCCTTCCTATCCTCTCCTCAAAAAGACCTGCCACACAATATCCCAAAATATGACAAGGGCATTGAAGGAAATCATTTTCCAGTTTTTGTAAAAAATATTACAAATTACCTCAGATCAATTGAAATTTTTTTTAATAAAAACCCTCACTATGAACACAACCGCATTTTTTGTAAATACAGCTCCAACCTTTTCACAATCGATATATAGTGCAATTCCAACTATGTGTGTACAAATATCGAGCTATAATTAAATCGTTATCATATATTATACGAACCTATATAATAATTAGTGCTAGCTGCTCCTATGTATGTACTAATGGCACCATCAAAACATACAATTACAAATTGCTACGAAGTCGCCATTGTGATTGTGTGTCTCAATGCGTGATGTGGGTCAACCTAATACGAAAATGCACATTTGCATAATACTTGGTCGCTTCATGCCCGCACTTTGTTGTCGGTACCCAATACTCACCAGTCTCACTAATCGCTGCTGACTAAGTTACTAATCCATTCCGAAGAAATACTCTATGCCCGATTTAGGCGGACTTGTCTTCAATCAACTATGATCGAATTCCACCATGGACAACCACTGTTCTACCAGTATTTTTATATTTTATATAGCGGAGATGGTTTATCATAGTTCCTGTGAAAACCCAGGTCATGGGCTCATTGTGTTGTCTCACATTTCATCCATTTGCTTCAACAGGGTTGTAATTAGATATTTGGCTATCTCCTGGTTCCACAATGTGTCTTCCCATTTAGCCTTACGCCAGCCGTAGCCAATGAGCCTTGCTCTCATTGGTGTTTTCCATTCCCATCAGCTACATGTCAACTCTGAGGTAGTAGTAAACCTTTTTTTTTTTTTTTTTTTTTTTTATTAAAACACAAATAACATTGTTTACATCACTTTATTTCGATACAAAATCTCTTTGGAGATTTTGTATCGAAATAAAGTGATGTAAACAATGTTATTTGTGTTTTAATAAAAAATAAATAATGCCATCACAAAGTGAAAAGCAGTTAGAAGAAGTTTTCTTCGAAAAATTAGTAGTAAACCTACCAATTCCCGAAGTCCGTTTATATTCACTTCACTTTAACATAGTAACATGTGAAGCTAGTGCACGGTAAATTATTGACACACTCACCTTAAAATCCATTTTTTTACTATTATTTTAGTTACATATATTGGCACTAATTGTTTTGTCCACATTCATACCTTGTTTCATATGTCCACATTCTTCCGACCCCACTTATTAAATATTTGATTTACATGGTCAATATGATCATAACATGTTTTCCTGGCGCTCTCCCGACTTCCTCTTTCACGTAATATATTATTTTCTCCATCGATTCGTTCTAAATGTAGCCTTTTAGTTCCGAGCCTCGGGACATAGTCATCACCAAGTCATCCATAATGACACAAGCAACAATATCAGCTATTTATGATGGGAGTGAAGATAATTCAAATATTGCCCAGTTATTTATAACCCAGGAAACTTTGTCTTTTTTAAAAAAGTAAATAAAAAATCACACAACGCACAGCCATGTATCGATCGTTTTAAATTTCATAATCACTTAAAAGATTCAGGTCTAATTAAAAATATTTATTATTCTTGATTAAAGTTTTCATGTATGAAGTTAAAACCATGTTCTTTCTCGATCTACATGAATGTAAAGTTAGCAAGAAAACGGAAAAGTAAATGTTTTGAAAGCGTGAAAATTACAGTTTGTCTTCATTAACCTTTTCTAACCCAACAATGTTTTAATGAACTTCCTTTTATGTAGTATGTAAATTGTACGCACAGCACATGATGTGGTTTCGAGTTACTCGACTCGTTAGTTTATGAAACACCGAGGTGAAAGTATCGCCGGAGCGAGGAACAAACAACTCAACTGAAGAAAAGCCCGTACCGAATGCAACACAATAGGAATAGGCCAATGTTCAGATGCCACGGTTATTTGGTGTTGCAGTTAAGTGCACTATTTCACACGGTTTTAGTCATTATGTAGATTTTCGCATACTCAAATAAAATCTGTCATAAAATCACAGAGACCCAATTTTTTCAGCTTCAGCTTACCTAAGTTAGTAGTAAACACAAATGTGATTTGAGTATGAACGATTCTGAAACTCGACATGAAGCGAGCTCACTAATTCAAATGCGTTGTTTATGAATACAGTTGATTTTGAAATACCTGATTTTTTGTTGTTGTTGAACGATCTGCGTAACTTCTCGATTAAAATATAGTTTCTCGTTATATGAATCGAATAATAAAAACATTTACTATGGAATTTATCACAAAAAGTTAGGAGGAATAAAAATTGACTTTAAAAGCCAGTTGTGATGAATACTTGGAGCAGGTGGAAGAGTTTGTGTATTTGGGAAGTATGTTTACGAGAGATGGGAAGGCTGAATGGAGAACTGAACGCGGTTGGCGCTAGCAAAAAAACTGACCAAAGAAGCGAAGTTAGCAGTCGACAATGGAGTGCTGGTACCTACCCTTATTGATGAGGAAGGATGAGAGTAGACTGAATTCTGTAGAAATGAGATCCCTGAAGCGTATGTGTGTAAATCCATGTATGATCGTTTGAGAAATATAAAAAATGCAATGATATAAGCGTAATAAGTTGAACATGCAGAGCAATGAGAATATATGGCGCTAATACGAATGGTAGAAGAAATCAGGACGCCCGAGGACAACATGGCACGATCAAGTGAATCAGATACTTGAGTCGGCCATATCAAGAGTCAGAATAATAGAAGAGTATATATGAGGCGACGTATAAATGTGAATGCGGCAAGGAGTGTGTGCCAAGACCGTCCTCTCTAAGCGGTCCGTCCTCTCTGCCTACCACTGCGGGGAAACGGCACGATGGTTAGTTAGTTAATTGTAATTACTGTTGAATTTTATGATGTTCTGATAATCAAAAATAACGAATGTAATAATTGGGAAAATGTTCTATCCAATCACGAAAAACTATAAACTTTTCAATCCAATGTTTTTCAAGTTTTTAAATTCATGTTATTAGAATGAAAATTCTGCTTTCTCCGTAATTAATTCATTGTTAAATCTCTTTAAGCTCGACACTTTAAATAATCTCAACGAATAAACTATATGTGGATTAAAAATAATTCGTAGAATCATTAAATTCGCTAATTAATTTGAATTATTGCGCAAAATCTAATAAAAAGCGAGAAGCTCATTTTTTTCTAAAACCACGGACTTGGGATATACTTGGGGTAGCTAATCGGCTCGTAAATTGGCGCATTTTGTACATATTTTATCACCTTAAAAGAGATGCAGAGGTTTATGGAGATATCGGAGAAAGCTTTCACGACGGTAAAGGATATTACGAAATATTGATAAAATATTATAAGTTCCATGGTTTATAACGTTCCCCACTGGCCATTAAATAACGTGCGTAAGTCTGACACTTTGGGACCACTGTTATTGAAGATGCTAGATGTGACCTCAATCTACCAAATGATACTCACCCAGAAAAAGACACGAGAAATTTGAAAGCCGGATTTTCCGCTTACCGGCGGCGGTGGCAATGTGGTGATTAGTTATCATGACAACCTCCTGGCCTGCCGCAATCCTTCAAGACACATAGCTTTTTAGTGTTAAATCATTCACATTTTCTTACATGCAAATGAATGTAATCAAATACGAGTAAAATACAAATAATAGCTATGTTTGTTTGTGTATGGTATCGAGAAATTTTATTTTTGCGTTGTTGCAGACCTTTGATAGACTATCGATTACAGAAAGTCGGATATGCTTAATTGGTAGAACTTTTATATTTTACGTCTTCCGTATTAGTTCGGATGTCGATACAGGAAATAGATTAACTAGACGCGCCATACCTTCCGCAGCAAATAACAGCTTGACACCATATTTAGCTAGCTGGCGATAAGTGAATGATTACAGATAAAAGCAGATTAACATTCTTACCTTAATCATGGATGCGTCATTTCAGGTAACCACCGCTCGTAACTGTTATTGAACTATGACTTCACCACGGTAAATAATATTTTTATTTGTATTTTTGGAATAAATTGACGAGTAAAACCTGTAATTGTAATATTTAATTTTCGGAGAAAAAGATACAAATCAAGTCAAGACCTTGCTAGAGTCATAAAAATTATTATAATACATCTTAACATGCTCAGTGACGGACAAAAACCGTTTTGACTTGCAAAAAAAATCAAGGTATCATCCTGAGTTGATCAGTCTACGCATTCTGTACAGCGGTGAATAGTATTCAAATTGTTGAGTGTTGATTGAGGAAAAGCCAGATCATTATTTCTTTATCTACGGGAGGGGTTATTGAAAGGGATGATTTAATAGATGGATCAATAATACAATCAATAATTTTGATGAAACAGTAAGATTTGCTCCAACAAGCTTGTAAAGGAGAAAGGTTTAGAGTTAGCAATCCTTCTTAAGAACCGATGTTAAACGTATTCAATGTATCAATATATCAATATCAGCATCTAATTGTGCCACAGAGGAGACGATCGAAGTCCAGTTTTCATCCCTATCTAAGGGAAGCAATTTTTGCTTCAGCACAGGCCAATCTTGGATATTCAATATCATTGTTTTGTATATTTTGAGGTGTTGGTACATCATTTTTACTTATATCGTTCAATGTTTGAATTATTTTATGAGAAGTTATTATTTACAGCCCCCAGAAGAGAAGCTCTAGTGTTGTTGAATAATTCAATATATTCCAGATACCGTTACGTATGTCAGGTTGTCATTTAATCATTTTAGTCTATAAGGAAGGAAGACGACGAAAAGCTTTCACGGTTAATGAAAATATTGTAATACGATATTGCCAAACTGTGGATATAAAATCTTGTGATCACGTCAATTTAGTTAAGTACCTACCCGTAGTTTAATATAATATTTTGTTGTCCTTCGCAACGATAAAATGGCATAATGCTTACAATGTAAGTTCTTTTATCAACTTTGCCTTGAAGATCCTTGCCTCTAACCCAGGAAGCGGATTGGGCAAATAAAAATACGTTGCCTTAGTTTTTTAACATGCTTTCAGAATTTAAGAGAAAAGAAAAAATATTTATAATTGAACCGTTTGAAAAAGTGTAATAATCATTCCATAGTGGAAGAAGATGCTCTCCGTGTAGCCTTCTTAATAAACAAACATTCAGAATAGAGACGTCGCTTTCAATGACTTTTGTGAATAGGTCTGAATAGCTGGGTACTTATAATAATTCCTCTTATCATACCCTACTTCCTAGACTTCCTACAAAGCGAAATTTAGACGACATTATTACACTGGTTGAAACTCTTTCTGCCTTTTGGAGTTATGAAATATCAATGTTAATATATAAAAATTCAGCCTGATTGTTCTTGCGCTCGCAAAACTCGAAAAACAATCGACCGAAAATTTCAAAGTTTGTTCTTATTAGTGCCAGGATTTTTTAGAGAGTGGTTTGCATGGTAAAAAACATCGAGGACGCTCGAGGAATACTTAACGCAATATCTCTTCTCTGGAATGAGATACGGAATTGAATTAAAATCGATGTAATGTATATTCTTAGCAGTAAAATTGTGGTATACAGTAGTGAATGGTGGAAAAAGCCAGAGACAAAAAATGAAGACAAGAATCCTTTACGTTTGACCCACATTTAAATTGTTTAAATAAGTTTTTGTTGCTGGAAGACTGACACAGCTTGGTAAAACAATTGATAGACAAAAGTTGCCATTTCACAAAATATGTGAAATAACAAAACAACCTTTGTTGATTGATAATTAAAAGCACCTTTTATGTTGACCTCGAATCTCTCGGGAATAATAAACACACCCGAGGTATGGTGCCCGTATCCTCTACCTACGTGTTTAAAGCGAAAACACTCACACTGTATCCTCTTACAGCAGCAACTCTGTACTCGGGGAGCGTAGTTCTGTACACGAGTATCAGATCTGTACCACCCCAACCCACCTCCCACCCGCCACCCCTAGGTCTACTGTCTCAGAGTATAGGGTAGGAGGCCGCGTGGGGGTGGGTCGGGAGAAACGAGATTGCCAACGCATAATGGATACTTTTGCAGACATTCTGTACTCCTGCTCTGAAGGGGGCTTTAAGCCAGAACCACGCTGATATAGGACATAGTATTTGAACGAAGATATGTTTTAATAATAGGATATTACCATATGCATACATAAAGTGTTGTATTTTTTTATAACTGTTTTATTTGCCTGAATAGCCAGAGCTAATGAATTTTGTAAATAGGAAAATAAACATAAATTAACTATTTCGCTTTTGTTTTGAATTAAATAATAAAACTAACTAACCCACTTCCCGACATCCGATAGAACTGAAACTCGGCAGATACACTCGTTAAATGGCAATGCATTCTATCAACTTTTGATTATGGTTGCAATCATTTATCTGAAATCGGATGATATTACTGCAGTTTATACGAAATTAATGTTGGTCCTACCCGATTGGCATCTGGCAAGGTCGGTAGCACGGTGGACATGAGAAAGAAGGAATCTTCAACCAAAGTCGTTAAAATTGATGTAGTAAAGTAAAAAAACTTTTATTTTTCTGATATCTTTAAATTGCATTGAACTGTACTGTTTTGGTGGTACCGCATTCAAACGCATTTCTCTAAAATTGGCTGACATTATAAAAATTTACAGCAGTTAACATACCTAATAAATCTCGGTATCATCCAATTAAGATTTGGCTTAAGTGATAGGTTCACTCGGTTTACTCGTTTTAGTCAGACCCTGGGCAGGAATGTTCAATACTTAGTCAAACCCAAAAAAAGTAAATATATGTTTATATACTTCTTTTAATAAAAATAGATTTATCACGAGAAAAAACTACATTTTTTACGTGTTATTTTTTTTCTCATTCAAAGTAAATAGGTACGCACCATAACCCATCGGTCCTAGACAAAATGTCATAAAATTACAAATATATATTGACATTCAATTACAAATATATATTGGCTTTTTTAACGTATCCCAAAATGAAATACTGTTTTTGACAGCATGACAGACTCTTTCATATTTAGATTTTTTGAACGGACATAAAAAGGACAAAAAAATATTAAAATATTGAACGCAAACATAGCTTAAGATTTTAAATCGTTTACCGATTTCAACTGTATTTACCGCATCATATCAAACAAAAACGCATAAACGCATTAAGACGCTTATTGTCACTACATTTTTTTACGTTTTATGCACCGCGTTCATAGTGCGAAACTTTGGGGTTCATTATTCATGTAAACAACAAAACTTTTCCATATTAACGGGTGAACGTTTTGGCTGTTTTCAATTTTATAGTTTTTTTTTTCAAATTATATTAAGCGTATATGGTAAACTTTTAAATCCAAATAGAAAGGTTGGTGTCATCTTTTTATAAATCACATATATTATATGTCTGACCATGAAGGAGACCATTAAAGGAAGTAGAACGAGTTTTATGAAGATGTGTCATTTGGTGACAGATATAGCACTGCGCGGCCTTAGTGGTTAAAGGAAGGTTCAATTGCAATCGGGAAGACGCTACGTACAGTGGCGTAACAGCCCGGGGTGCTTTTTAAGGCACTCAAGTTCACAAAATTTCTTGAGAAGGTACCTATTCCTACGTTGACGAGATTCAAAGGATAGATAAATAAAAGCAGGCTAAAATGAACAAAATGATTGTGGAGGATGAAAAAACGTACACCAGGGGTTAATAATAGCATATTCTATTTTGGTGTGCAATGAAAAAGAGGTAGTTTTTTTGAAGTTTGGCACGACAAAATTTTACCTAATACTAAAAAAAACAAATAAAAGCTTTGTATTAGAATTATATAAGACAATTTTTTTTTAAATAGCTGCAGATTGAATAAAAAATGCTAGGCTACAACTTAAATAATGGAACCTGGAAATTTTGTATTGGGCCCATGTAAAAAATGCATTGGCGCGGGCTGTGAGCTGGTTAGTGGTATTCCCAGGGACCCGAGAGATGGTCGCGACGCCACTGTGCATAAATAATATCGGCTACTTAAAGCTCCATTTCACTCCATGCGGGAGTCTGGCGCTCTCTGGATTAACGTACCGGAAAAAGTGAACGAGACTGTCTACACTGTTATTAACTCTATACTATGTAATAAAGGGAAACACTGAACAAAATAATTCTAGAAATGTGAACTATTCCGAATTGAAAGAAAATTAACGTTTCTAAGTTGCATGAGACTTTTCGACTCCTAGGGTCCATCTAGGTCAATGAAGTAGATTATCAGTTCAAGAAAGAATTTAGATTTTTGATAATATTATTTGTGTATTTTATTTATTAAATTAATTATACTAATAATAAGCTATGTATAAGTTATAATAATAATAATATTTGGCTAATTTATATAGCGCCGTTTTCGATAGAAATCACCTCAAAGGCACTGTACAAATATATTTCTTAAATACTTAACACTTGAACTACTGACTTAAATACAAGTAAATGACAAACAAGTTAAATGGGTACAATAATTATTTATTAATGGCACATTTTTTTGGTTTTTGGATCTGGTAAGAGGAACAACTAAGGGCCTCTTTCGAATAAAATTTTAATTTGGATTTGAGGACAAAAAATGCAACCAAACTGAATTATATTTTTATAATCATAAGGTGTAATCGGTCATTAGTATTTTAAATTTACGTCTATCGAAATGGTTTTTTTTAAATCGTTTCTATTTTTCATTTTTTATTTCATAATATTCGTGGAGTAAATAGAACAATTAAAAAACAATATACTGTCATTAAATTGCCTCTAAAATCAATAAAAATAGGTATGTGTGTAGGTAAAAAATTATTTTTTTTTTTCGAAGAAAACTTCTTCTAACTGCTTTTCACTTTGTGATGGCATTATTTATTTTTTATTAAAACACAAATAACATTGTTTACATCACTTTATTTCGATACAAAATCTCAACATGTTTCATGAACCAAGTTCACTTCATCAGGATTGTATATCATAGATTAGTATACTTGTGCTCCTGATGAAGTGAACTTGGTTCATGAAACATGTTGAGATTTTGTATCGAAATAAAGTGATGTAAACAATGTTATTTGTGTTTTAATAAAAAATAAAAAATTATCCTTATTTTTGAATTTCTTGTTGATGTGTCAATGTCAATTTAGGATAAAATATTTAGTATATCAACTGATGCATGCACAATTTTCTGTGGAAGCAATAGCTTCATCAGGAAGTTTATGTCTGGCTGTCAGAGAATGAAGTTTGCACTGCGCAATTCGATCATTATTAACTTGAATTGATCAGATATCTCTTCACGGTAAACAATAATTGAACGGATTCATTTTCTTTCACCAGAAATACGGAAAAAAATAAATAGGTACCAGCACATGGACACGCTCAAAACACATTTCTATCTCTTAATATCTTCAGTGGTTTACTTCGTTATTAAGTGTGTAATAAAGGAAAGCACTCGATTGGAGATCAACCGAATGGAAAGGAAGCACGTTTGTTTATTTGAAACAAGAATGTGACATTTTTCATTGTAATGTTCGCGAACAAATAGGATGTCTTGCGAAGAAAGTGATTGTAAGATTACGACACAAATCGGCGAATCGTTTTAAATGAAAAAAAGTTGATCAACTCACATGGTCCATTGAACATATCTCTTAGCAAATAACATATTAGGTACTAGTAAAATTCAGATTGGTTTAAAAGTTTAGCCGTGGGTTCCAGAACACCAATGTATCGTACCATTTTAGCCTTCTAAAGTTATTTAACGTCTCAAAACAAACGTAAAAATAAAAAAAGATCAACATTCATAGATAACGAAAAAAACTGAATTCCTCCTACTTTCATTATAATAAGCGGAAAATTTAGCTAATGCAAGTCTTTATTTGCAGAGTATTAAACCGCCTTCGACCACATGATTTATTAAAAAAAATTCTTTAAATTATTCGTAATCCGGTTAAGAACGGGATCGCAGGCCAATAAATACCAATGTATTATCATCATGTCGGAACACGTGTTTATAAAAATATTTTCGGATTTCGTCATTATATATTATGAAGTCAAACGCAGGTGCGTGAACACGTGTTCCGATGTTATTACGAATTTACTAAAATTTTATCAAAAAACAACAATTTGAGTTTTGATAGTAAAAAAACTATTTATTCATATTCATATTGCGTGCGCAAACAAAATAAGTTATAATATTTTTCATCATAACTTGCAAAAAGTGTATTTTCATAAAATAATTAAATTAACGCCGTCTACGAACGCGTAGATTATAACATATATTACGTTTACCCTTAATAAAAAAATTGAACTAAATCATGTATTAAATTACCCATCTAGTGGCCACTAGATGAACTATATTGAACGTACATTGACAAAATACGGTTTTCTATCGGGGATAGTTTTAAATTGGTAAGTTATTAATCGTGCCCAAATGCGGACAAATCTTACGAGATAGCTAAAATCTTAGACGAGATATTGGATGTCTGTGGATAAACTACTCGTAAACCTTTTTTTGTTATTTGTTTTTGGGGTGTTATGCCGTGTTGCGCTAACTCCTTCTTTAGCCAACGTTTCGGACAGCATTGCAGTGTCCATCATCAGGGCAGATGTGTTATTTGAGGTTGTGTTAAAATGTGAGCTTGAAACGTTGGCTAAAGGAGTTAGCGCAACACGGCATAACACCCCAAAAACAAATAACAAAAATACTTTTGGCCGTGAAAATCTTAAATCATATTTTACTCGTAAACCGTATTTTTATTGAATATCAAATAATGGCATTTGCTGGGGTGTTCAAGTGCTACCTGCGCAGAAATTTTTATTTTTTCCTTCACAGAAAGATAGACCGCCACATTTGTGTTAAATAAATGTACCTGTATTATACTTAAAATTATATTAATTTATTTTTTCTTTGTTTCAGGTTAGTTCACCTAAAACCATCAACAATTCATATTTGAAACGATTCGTCCCTTCAATAAATCTTGAAAGGTAGACAACACTATTCCTGTTACGTAATTACCGTTTGTACTTCAATATTCTATAGCAGTTAAAACGATCCAATGTTAACTCCAGATTTTTTGGTGTTATTAGATTATCGCCCTACAAGGATACAACATTATAACAACTTCAAATGTAAAGCAAGAACAAGCCTCAAACGCTTATTTTATATATCAAACAATATCACACGACAATTAGGGGAGTGTGGGAAAAAGGGTGGAAAAATATTAGGTAAACTTGCTGTTAGGATACTCGTCCGACATGAAAGTAGGAAAGAACTAGTTCAATCCCACAACAGAAACCTACTCACTTCCTTTTTAAAACTAAATAAATGAATAATAATTTCGACTTAAGATGAAAACCTTTTGAAGTGAATTGCAGACAGAAAATCAAATAGCGAAATTGCCTACGATGAGGAAATTGGAGAAAAACTTATTCAACCGCAGTCGTCAGTTCAGATTTTCCTTTGTCCGCAGAATTGCAAAATCAGATTTGTAAAAATGTATGAAGAATATAATCCGAAGTAATAAATTCGATTTGCCGCTATACTATTATGTTGAACTTCAAGACATGTTATAAATTTAACAAGCATAATATGTCAAGTTTATTAATATACAGAAATGCTTTTAAAAAAATATATTTTCAATGTGCCGATATCTACGGATATCAGGCAGATTTACCTTCTTCTTGCACGTAAATTGCAATTCTGCTCATAAAAATGCATTATAAATTAACGTTTTCCAGCACCAAAAATTAAATAAAGTTTTATTGAATAATATGACGTGAATATCGCACGTTTATCAAACTAACTTTACTATCATCCTTCGTTCGACTTTTAACAATGTTTATTTTAAATCTTTTCCTTTATTAGCAAAATGTTTAAGGATATGGAACAAATAAGACGGTGTCTTATATGATTCTTTGCAGTTTAACGAGTATTTCAAAACTCCACAAGTCGTTAAGAAAATGACTTTGTTGTGCTGACTTATAAATTGCATATTTAAAAAATATCATGACGTTAGAGCTTACCGTTTGCGAGTTTCTGGTGAAAAAAATTCTGTTTTAAAGTTAAGAAATATTTATTATCTGAAAACTTTTATACATTAAAAGTTGTAAGTCGAAACTCACGTAGTTATAACAACTTCTCAAAGGTTCAACTTAAAGAACGAAAAATAACTGTAGGGAATTCTGTAGTCATTATGATTAGGTATTTTAAATTATTATTTAAAACAGCGTAGAACACATAAATTAGTCTTAAAACACAATTTAAAACTTTAAAGTATTCGTTTTACGTCCATTTTTATTACAAATGTTCTTGGTGAGCATTAACGCATTGTTTATAATTTTAAATTCATTGTTTTACATCGTGAGAAGAGTGACTTCCGTCACCATTTAGCCTGCAAATTATTAAGATGAGCAAATGTTTACTTTCACCAAAAAAAACAAGATTTCGTCTGTACTATCACTGTGTTTACATTTTTTCATAAATGGATTACTGTTGCAGATGTGTTTACACATTAATGTTACGCGATACAATGGGTATTTTCGGGCTAGAATTTTATAATAATACGGAAACAACGTAAGTATTACTTCTCATGGGTACATTAATTCAATATCATTAATCAAACATGAGAGTTTCTCTACAAACACGCGATCTCTCGAATGTCTTGTAAGATGTACAATTATAATTCAAAATCATAATAGGGTAAAGGATATCTGTAAGAAGCACGTCAGCACTAGACAAGGTGTGAAACACGCAAATTGTAGTTTAGGTGTCCACTTGTACAGTACAGAAAGTATTTTCTCTGCATGAAATGAAATCTCTGCAGAACAAAACGTCCTTTTTATTAATTACTGTATCCTGCCACTCGTTGTTTTGGCTCAGTTTGCCTTTGCAGATAGGGGCGTATTCGAATGCAACTTAGTGTAAAAAATTTGAATCCAATCGGTGAAGAATTTTAAGAGATTGAAAATTTATAACAAACAAATTTAAATTTTTATTTATTTTTCGTATTCATCCTTTGTTGAAAAAAGGAGTTGAGTTCTTTCAACATTTTTTCAATTTGCAACGTATTTCAAATGTGATAAATACTCTTTTAGAAATAAGATAAAATTATCTTTCTGGTGTATCAATTTAAAACAAACATTACTAATTCTGAGTAATAAAATTTTAGTAATAAACCTGAAAATGTTGTCAAAAACGCTTACCACATTTTTTAACTCCTAACATGAGCACTCGATATTTAAAAAACGCATTCGTTTTGTTTATGGAATTTGTAAGAAAACTGAAACTTGACTTTTTATCACGTTCATATAACAAAAAAATAATAAATAAATTTTAAAGTAAAAACCGAATGTTACGTTAGAGGCGCGAAATATGAATTATTCACTTTGGCTATTTTTAGGACTTTGAGTCAAACTGCAATTAATTATTATTTCTCTTTCTAATGTCGAAAAAATTACGTTTTTCCAAAATATAGAAAAATATAAACGTTCGGTCTTATGATCCTAAAACGCGGGATGGGTTAAGTGTATACTAAAAAAAAATCAATTTCTTATTTCGCAGATGGCCCTAATTTAGTTTTTTAGGAAAAACGCTTTTTACAAGTTTATTTTCTTGCGCCCGTAAATACGCCATATGAATAAATAGATTTTTTCATAAAATAATTAAATAAGTTCCATCTATGAAAGAGCATACTATGAATTCCCTAAATGCAATTTATTGGAATAATTTTTAAAGGTTACTCACATCAATTTAATAATCGCTGAAATAGAAGATAATATTAATAAATTTATACGAAACACGAAGCAGAACAAGACACAGAAAATAAAACGGTAACGGTTGCAACTGAGAATCGAACCCAAAACCTCTATCTTACCGGGACCACACTCTAACCACTGAGCTAATGAGACCTGATTGCTTACCGTCATTCGATTATATCGTTCTCATATTTCAAATGTGAATTAATTCAGGATACTATTGGTAATTCTTTAATTGAAATATGAGACCAATAATAATGACTAAATGAAATTTATTAACATTATCTGTTTCTTCAGTGATTAAAAAGTGATAAATTGAGAACAACGCCAACCGGTGAAGTAATGATCGTGTTTAGTTCTACTGTTACTCATAGTATTTCATAACTAAATGCCCGCACAAATAGCGCAATATAGAATTTTAATTTCGAATGTATAATTATGGAAAATTACTTAAATAATATAAATGTGCTACGTACGTGATGCGATTTATATGTGAATTTTCCTTTCTAGGGCATTATTCTGCCTTGGCGATGTACACTTCATAACGTTGGAATTAAATGCAAACCACACAAATTAGACTATTCGCTATTAGAAATTCGAATAATAGAGATTTCTGTAAAACGATGTAATATTTAACAGTCAACTTAAATTATCATTATACATTGTACAAGCTCACAGCGTGAAATAATTCACACGGAGAGGGCATGACGAAACTTTGCCATCTAAATATTAAAGGTAATCAAAAGGTTTGTAGTTTTATCAAAGCACACACTGTTGGTCATTATAACTTGAGCTCTGCCTAATTAAAATGCAGAGGCTCTCATATTTTAACTGCTCCCATGTCAACAGTTGCCGCAAATTTAAAACGTACCGTTTTCTTTATTACCTCGTAGTTTTTTTCCCGTAGATTTCTATAACGGTTAACGGTGTGACCGATTAATTGCACTAGCAATAAACTGTGTTGCCAGATTGGCGCAGCACAACCAGGAATAGCGATTATTTTGCAGCTAATTGCTTGTGTCCCAGACAGATCAATATTTGTATTTTCAGCGAACATTCCCACGTTACAACACTTGTATGCCCATGCATATTAGTATTGCTTTGCTTGGCCAAATGCAACAAATTTTGTTGAATAATGAGATATTACTAATAAATCAAAACGAAACATGATGTTGAATAAGACGTAAAAAATAAAAAGATAACCGTCTCAACTGGGAATCGAACCCAGGATCATTGTGTCATCAGGACAATTTCTTTATTCACTCGACCGTTGGGACCTAATAAGGAAGTTGAGTGAAAAATATTTTGACTTATAAAAAATATGTTCATGTAGATAAAAAAATATCGATTCTAAAAATATAAATATATTTCTATATTATTATTCTTAGAATTAGTTAAACGTTCTTGAAAAAGCATTAAATAGCAATAGACTGTATACGCTCCACGATTGGTCGAAAGAATTCTGACGTCACATGTGTCGTGACTTGTACGTTCAACGGATCACCTATGGTGCATCTCTTTCTATTACATGAGAGATGGTCGGTTTAGATGAGAGAGGTGTATAGGCCAAAGATTTATTTGGGTTTGTCAAATATATGTACGTATTTGTTGTTATTATTATATGAAATGGATTTCTAAAGATACATATTCGTATAGTGCTTTATAATAATATGTTGTTTATTGCATAACTTAGAAGTTTTTATTATTATACATGTCACATAGCATGTGATACACTTCAGGCCGCCGGCCGCCCAGAAAGGTCTCACAGTGAACTGGGCTGTAAACCGTTATTTTACTTTTGGTCTTTACTTTTCTGCGCGGTGGTCCTGAATTAGCGCGTGGAACGTCAACAAGTAGCGACGGCAATACCGTACAAGTACCGTACCGGGCGGGAAAAGCAAATATTCTAACTTAAAATATTAATTTAACTATGAAATCTTAATCAATTTTCTTTTTTTTAATAACATCAATTCTAATAGACGGTTAACATTGGTAAAAAAATTACTGGAATTCCTTGTTGAAGAATTAAATTTTTTTCCATACAAAATGCTTGAGCGTCGTGGTTTTCACAGTTCTAATGACGTCACACCACACCCCGCCTCTTACCGCTCGGATTCCGCTCGTTTTGGCGGGCTTAATAAAATTTAAACTTTGAGAATTAATTTAATTATGAAAACAAACTTTAAAAAAAAAAAAAAAATACCAGTACCTATTTAAGTTTGAATGCGAACATTGATAAAAAAATGGACTCAACTTCCTTATTATCAAACGTCATATCTGTAAATATTAAATATTTCAAATTAAGAATTAACAGTATTATCTTGCAACTAATTTTTTAACATATTTTTGGTAGCTACATTTTTAAATGATCGCAAAGTTCTAAATAATCGGTTTGAAACTTAGATAGTGTCTCGGATAAACATGTCCAATTTTTATTTATACGGGAAACCTATTGACTTTTTGTAAAAGTCCAAATGTATTTTCAATTTTTATTGAAACAATTTTTCTTTAATTTTTGAAAGTCACACCCATCAATGTTATATGTTTATCATTGTATAAGAAGATAATACGTATAAATCTAAAGGAAAAACATGAAACAGAACAAGAGACAGAAACTAACAACTAACAAAAGACAACGGTCTCAACTGGGAATCGAACCCCGGATCTTTGTCTTACCGGGAAAACGTGTTTATCCACTCGACCATTGGGACCTAAAACGTCATATGTGTCGATCTCATATTTCAAATTCAGAATTAAAAATATTATCTTGCAACTAATTTTTGTCAAGCAACAATTTTTTTTGGAATCTTGAAATTTTAAAAGCATAACAATCCATAGCTAAACGTGGACATAGAACATAACAGATTGGCGTTTGTGATGCAAAAAATACCGTTAAAAATAATTTTACACAGACTATAGAGTCATCACGCTATTCAGGCAAGCTATACAATATCCAACCACGATTCAACAAAGTAAACAATGAAAAGCGATACAAAGTTTCAATGGTGATTTAATAAAAATAAAACGTGGACCCAATTTCATGCGATTGCTGTATATTCCACTCTTTTTAAACGTAGTAAAAAGCAAGATTCCTGCTTGCATTTTTCCCAATCAATTTTGGTTGGTTCTGCGATAGCCGAAAGTATACATGCATTTTTTGTAGAAAAATAGATAATTCGTGTGCTGATCAAGCAAAAACTCTAGAATGTTTTAAGTGAAACCTACCTTTTCTGTCTGGAATTTCTAGGTCAATATCAGTCAATGTGTAGCTCAATATTATTTACATATTTCAACGTCATTTCCACATCAAAAGATAGCACATTTTTTATTGAAAATAAAAGCAGTAACAACAAATCATTTCTATATATGTATTTATATAAAGCAGAGTATCTGTGGCGGGCGACATGGATATAAATTTTATACAAATCTACAGTTTTATTCCAAGATTTATGAACATTTGCATACTAAACCTGCAAAACGAGAAGGTCACTATTTACATTTGATTTTTTTTAAACTCTGCCTACAGCCCAGACAAAGCCGGGGACTTCAGCTACTGGTAATATACAAAACCACAAAGAAAATTTTAAGAAAAGTTTCGGGGCGTCACAGATTCGTAGGATGGAAAGAAGGAACCTGAATTAAATTGACCGATAGCGGCTACGCTAGCATCGGGTCTAGATCGCACTCAGGCGTCGTGATTTCAATTCATCGGCTGCCTAAGTCTTCCATCAGGACCCAATCAAAATTTTCCGCTTACTGCAGTGGTAGTGGGAAATTTTCAAATTATTGTCAGGTTATTCGTAACCCGGGAATGTTTTTCTTTCTTTTAAAAAATAAAAAATCAAAATATTGAAAGCAAAACAATATCAAAGTTAAAATGTAGTGTTTTTTAAATCAATGGAGAAAAAATATTATTCGGGCCTTTTTCGATGTTTTCGAAGGACTTAAGGGTTTGTTTTTCGTTTCTTTTAAGGGCCTCAGCGGTCGGGAAGACGGTGAAGGCGATGCTGGGTCGGGGTAAATAGATTTGGATAGTACCAGTGCTAGAGATAGTATCGATTCGTTCCCCGCATCTAGCTTCATGCCGAATAGTGTAATGTGTCCCTCGTGGCGGCCAGTAGTCTGCTCACCTTACCCCGAGCCTCAGTCGTTACGTAAGATATTCCGCTAACTTTGTGAAAGCAAATGGGATTAAACTATCTTGTTAACCCCCCGAGATGAGAGTACGACTATGTTTTATGACAGGATTTCAGACATGAATATGTTATTCGGCGGATATGAGCATACATTTTATTCAGTAACCCATATTTCAACAAGAGGGTCATAGAGGTTTCGCTGAGCAAAAAAGGAACAGAGAATAGAGCATCTTTATTAACAGGTTATGTGCCTAATTGAATTTATTGTCTGACTTAATGCAATACTCTGATGAACCCCCACATATTTTGACCACCGGCTGCCATTGGTAGGTACTTATTAAATCTTACATAAAATTAGGAAAAATAAAATGTTGCCACTTGGCAAGATTCTGAAAGAAACCAAGTGGCATCATGTAGCCCTTAACTTATTATTTTTCTTCCGTTCCTCGAGAGTCTTTACTTTCGGGAACTGAAGCCTTCTAGAAACGTCGACAAAGTGTCTTGAAATATTTCTTGTTTTCTTTTCTTTGCACAAGCACAGTTCGGGTCGAAGAAAGAAAAACTGTTATTTTAACTGATACATGTAACTTATATTTTTATAAGCAAAAAATATTATTCATCTTATAACAAATGGTGAAACTTAATTCAGCTGACCAGTATTTTGGAAGGTGGGTTTAAAACAGAATTTAATTTATGTACCTTCATTTTTAAGGGAGTATTTTTGATTCCTCGAATTATATACTTATCATAATATTATCATGATATCATAATATGCTTTACAGCAAAACGTTCATGTTTTTTTAAAAATAAATATCAACATAGTTAGGTACTACACATTGCTCTGTAACTACTATCTCAGTACCCTAAGGTTAAACGCAAAGCTCGTCATATTCTACGTGTTTATAGATGGTCTTAATGAATTAATTGTACTAAAATACGCTGTTTGCAAGGTATTATTTTACAATATTAATACAAATTATTTGTTTGCGCCCGTACATACGCAACATGAATATGAAGAAACAGTTTTGTCTGTGAGAAAACTAAATTCTTTCAAGAAGGGCATACAAATACAATATTGGAAGGAATCATCGGTACAATATTGTATTTGTCTGCCTTTCTCAAAAGAATTAAGTTTTAATCTCAAAACTATTTATTCATATTCATGTTGCATATGTACGGGCGCAAATAAATAATCTGTCTTGATATTGTAAAGCAATACCTTGTTAACAGCGTATGCAATAAAATAAATAAATTAATTTACTATTGTTATTATATTCAATTATTGAAATCCTTTGTACGACAAAACTCTCTATAATAACTTTTATTGTACCTGCTTATATCGTATCTTACCAATACCCATGAACACATGTAAAAGCCTCTAAGGCGTGAATAAATAAATGTCACAGTATAATAATTAAATCTTTTGAATTGTTTCTCCAGTTTTCATTTAGATTCCGATGAGAAGTAATTTATTGTTCCCTAGTAACTTTATATTGCATTTCTTCTGCTTTTATTGGAACTATCAGCCAGGTAAACTAACATTAAAATACTGTAAAACTAATCGGTACTTAAAGCAACCATTATCCTTCGAATAGTGCTAAATGGTGTATTTTATTTGCGTTTAGGAGAAATGCCGATGAGAATAAAAAAATATAATATTTTTATTCTATTTTATATTAGAATTCGGCGGATATTTAACAAAGAAATCATTTTTCGAAGAACAGACAGCACGATAAATTATTATACAATTAATACATTACTGTACACGTGTACTTTTGCGTTGTGTAACTAATAAAAATACGGAAAAAACAGCTTTATATTCTCCAGGTAAAATGTTGATTTTGTTGACACGTGTAGATTGACATAAAAAATAAGGAAAAGTTTAATTACTTTAACATAGCAGATGATTAAAAAGTTGTTTTTTTTAATACAATTCACACAATATTTATGAATCAAATAACTGCCCAGCAGGCGTTTTGTGAATTTTAATTTGTTACAGTCGGAACTACAGACAATTATAACTTTGACAAAATACGATAATATGATATTTTGTTGAATGATTTTAGTTACCTAAATGAGAAAAATACTTTAAATCAATTTACTTTTACTTGCTTTAAATTTCCATTGAAAATTGTATGTTTTCTTCATCCAAATGTTCCAAAATATCGATTCATTATGTATCTCCGTCCATCTTCGCTGATTAAATTGCTAGTACAATGCTGTTCCGTCCATTGTGATGAGACCAAAACCGTAATGGTCTACTGAGGGAGGACCTCTGAATGGGAAAGGTATTCAATAGTAATACGTCACGCAGAAATATTTGGCCATATGCAGGGATGGGAAGAATGGGAATATTTGTAAACATCGACGATTGCACATATGATGTGTCTGTTCAGTTCCTAAAATCGATGTGCAAAGCGATGTTTATGCATACGTCTCATAAATGATGTTATTGACGACAAAATACCTACATCTTATTAACCCAAGGGCACTCACATGGTTGTTATTGTACAACATATAAGCCTTTTTAAATGTCAGTTGCATGTCTTCGATTAATGGTAGAGAAGGTAAAAACAATCTGCACAAAAGATGAGCAAAGTTATGTTTATTCTGTCGAATGGATTGTAAAGATTGTATGGCACATAATGGATAGTCTACCGGAAAATGGTGGTTGGTGTAAACAACACATCGAAGAAAATCTTTCGGCAACTGGAATTACAATATATCTTCTGTCACACTGTCGCAAATATGATGTGATTTATACAGAGCGAGCACGATAAAATGTATAGTTTATTGCACAATGGTAAAGAGCCGGTAATCTGAATCTTTGAGAAGTCTTTCTGAGACATTTTTCAAGACTTTTCTCATGGCAATGGAGCCCGAGAACTGCCTACTCACTTATATCGAACAGTTGTTACTTGAAATATTATCGGTTAAGGGATTGGGTTCAGGTGTGTTATCGCCGAAAGAATTTTTTATTTTTTAGTATATGAATAAGGCATAAGATTCCCAATTGCTCCCAACTTCAACCAGACATCGTACCGAAAATACAATATTCAAATGAAACGCAATATTATTTAATCAAATTTTGATAATTTAAGGTTGCATGGTATTTCCAAATACGTATTTTTCCCATCGAAATCAGAAAGGAAAAAAATAATTGTAAAGGTGCTCTTCTACAGTTCTTTTATTCTATACGAGACTTGACTGCAAAAATCGGAAACTCATCGATGTTTTAGGAAAAAATGCACCCCTAAATATCTTTTTGTTTGGAGCCAGTACCTACACATACATATACAAGGGACTGGTAGCTAATCTCTTTGCAGGAGTTATATACTATTATCTTAATACAATTATTCCCAGCGAACAAACTACATACAGGAGAGAGAACGTCAAAACTCAGCCTTTGTTATGGGAGCCTAAATATTTTAGGTTAAATATTAACACAAAAGGCTGCGCGGTGAAGCTCGGCAAGCATTTTTCTTTGTTTTCTGCTTTCATAATTCAAATACGAAAATCAATAAAACATTTCTTATTCACTGAAAATTATGTAAAATAATATAGATTAGAAAATGCCACGCATACCTTGAGTACATATACCTTTTTGCAGTATTACATTTGGTTTTGAAACAATTTCTCTAAAATCAGGAAAAAAATAATAACTAAAGAGGTTCAGAATTGCTAACCTTTATATGCTATTTGAATTCATAAAAATAAAAAAAAATATCTCAAATATAAGTAAGAATGTAAATGTTTGTTTGTTCAAAATCTTAAATCTCCGAAAGAACCTCAATGATTGCTTTAAAAATTTTGACACAACGTTACATTTGAATACGCGTGTGTTTTTATATACTTATATTATATAGATGTCATTTTGACTGGTAAATCCATACTTTTTTGAAAAATAGCGCCATCTGTTGGACGTAAAAGAAAAACGCGCTATTGTTTCTCTATCTGCACGGTAAATCGTGGCAGGGTACAGCATAGATTATTATTATATTTAAATATCCTACTTTATGTCCGGGTTAAATCTTCCCCATAGGAAAAACTAAACCCTTCCACACACTTTTCCACAAATGATTATATAAGCAAAATAAATACAAGAACAACACGTCAACTCACCAGAGATCAAATGGGAAAATAATTCACCGACTCCAGATATTTTCATATCATAGGGTTCGGCTCGGTAGAACTCATAACAGGGCCTATAAATCCTACTGATCCCTCAACATAAATATTTAAAAAAATCCTTCGAAATCCTACATGTATTTAAAATGACTGATTTTTGCATTTTTATATATAAATTTTTTGACAGATCTAATACGCCTGAATTTTTAATGAGAGAGAGAGAGCTAGGTATAATGCCAGTAGCCGAAATACCAAATTGTAATATTTTTATAGTCTGAGAATGCCAAATTATTTTTATCTCATTTCCTAAATCTGTGTACATTCTTATTTTTTCATTAACAGATTTTTGAATATTAGATAGATTATGATTATTATAGCATATATTATTCTCCTTGTTAAATCAAGCTCGATCTTCTGCTTTTGAAACTTTGATGGATAACCAATTATAATCTAATTCTTCAATTAAATATTCATGACGCCTATACCTAAGAAAAATAAGTTTTCTTGGCGCAGGAACAAAATTTGCGTAAATTATTATGAGGAGAAATAATAATACGTGCTGGTAGGTCTAGTTAGTAATTAGTTCAAGTTAATTAATTACTGAAGTTATTTCACGAATTCCAAGAATTAATATTATTTACCCTCTGGGATAGTAAAGAGATGCCATTTTAATTTATCGATAATTACTGTTGATTTTATTAATATTATTTATTTTTCAAAGAAAAACATTAAAATGCAATTGTGTATCATCTGCTTCTCAAATATAGGTGAAGCGGCCCCCTAGAATTAAAAGAACAACACTGGAAAAAAAAGTAATTTGTAACAAACATATAAAAGAATTTAAAAAAAACTGTGGTTGTAGTAAAAATATTTTTAGTAAGGTTATTTGAAAAGCTAAGTAATCCCGATAATATTTTCCCCTTCCCCTGTTCAACTATCTCCAATATTACCCTATAAACTCAAAACATTACCCAATTTGGGGAAAATTGCCTATTAACTGTGAACATTTTAGGACGGGTTTTTCACAGAATTTGAAAATTTCGTAAAATTTAATTTAAATATTTCAAAATCTGTGAATGTTCTATTCAAGTTACTATTACTATTGTTCTGTTACTATTTCATACACAGCTGCCAAATAATAATATAATAACAGATCTTCAATAAAACCCTTACAAAACTTGAATATGAACTATGAAATTTCATAAACTGTTCAAATTTCAAAGTTAAATTCAAGTTCTGTGAAAGTTCTATTAAAGTTCTGTTAATACTTCATATACCTACGTGAAACAGCTGCCCAATAATAATATAATAACAGAACTTCAATAAAACCTTTAAAGAACTTGAAAATGAACTATGGAATTTCATGAATTGTTCAAATTCTGTGAAACAACCCGACCTTAGTTTTTAAAATGTTTTTCGCTAGAGTATCCTTGGATACTATTAAAAAAAAAAATTCTTAGTATAATTAGCTATAATGTGGAAACTACTTGTGGTAAATCAAATACTATTTTATAAATACATAAAAACATTATCTGGTATGACAGCACAATTTACAAAAACATAATTTTCCAAAAAATAAGTAAGTTATTAAGAAAATAGAATCAGATGGCACAAAAATTTATTTGAGTTGTGGTCACTAAAGCACAAACAAACAAAAAAAATTAGGGCCTTTTTGTGGTAAAAATTATAAAGCACTGATGAATTCAATTATGACACGTGGTTGTAAAATAAACCGCTTCAAAACAAACTATTAATATGTATGTTGATTGATTACTATTAATCAACACGCATTTTAAAAAGATTATATTCCTTGTAAAGAAGTATTTTTTAATGACGGATTTAATTATATTATTATTAATGAATTGTGGTAATAAAACATATATTCTACTATGTTATATCCAGTAATAACCGCGCAAATAAGTATCGAGTAAATAAGGGTTTGCAGAATGACGCATTTACTAAAGTTAAAGAAAAACTCACCATTGTATCGAACATGACGTAAATTGCTTGTTTTCAAATATTAAAGGAAAAACATTCCACTGGAGTTGAATGTCAATTTTTAAATTTGTCTACTGTGGCTACCCGATTTTATGTGATTTGATTTCTGCGCCCCGGTCACCCTGTTTTCTGTGGTCACCTTGCTTCCCTGATCTCCTCGTGTTTTGTGCTACCCTGTTAATGAGGCATCCTGTTTTCTGCGACCTCCCTATTACCTACAGCCAACCAGTTGTCCACGCTATTCCGGCTAAGACGATAGCCACAGGAAACATCCTGTGGCCATCCTGTTTTCCATGCCACCCTGTTTCCTGTAGCCACGATGTTTTCCATTTCCATCCTGTATTCCATTATTATGTGTACTAAGATATTTTCCCTTCCTGACAGTTTTATTTGCTGATGCAAAACAAATACAAATAATTTGCATGGCTCTTCGGTAATTGACGCAATGACATTAAATAAGGATTAACGTTCAAGGTCTCCTGCGACGCTTTATAAATATTATTGTTATTTTAAGATCAATATATGAAAATGTCTTGAGAACTGCAAATATGGAGTGACGGTTTCATTCGAAAAGTTTCTTATTTTGTACGCATTTCAGGTTAGAATATTTTTTTACATAAAAAAATTCGTCAAATAATAATCCGATTAAATACAATGCTAATAATAACTGCAAACCTTACAGTGTTTTCAAAATCTGACGGGATTAAAATTCGTAAAAATAAACCCAGAACAATGGCCAACCAGTCCATCACGCCCCGGAAGCTGGCCATGTAATATGTTCATACGCTGAGAAAGATTTCCACACGAAAAAAATATTGTTTCGAAGCTCAAAATCCCGCGGGTAAAGCTGGGAATCGACAGCTCATAATATTTATTTAAGCCAACAATTTCGAATTGTAAAACACACAAAATAAACCCGCAAACACACCAAACGAAAAGATATTTCGCGAATTTAGGTTTGGTGATTGATTTCCTTTCGTTTTTCTCAATTTTCCATCCCTCAATAACATCCCCATTATAAATTTCCCCCAGGCGAGTTAATAATGCCTTTAAAGGTCGTTTTTCACGACAAATAAGGCAGTTAGTTTTTTTGGAGTACAGATCGCTATATCAGGCACAGGATGAACGAAATGCTAATCACCAAAATAAATAAACATTGGGTAGGAAAGTAAATAGAATCATCGTGTTAAAATCACACTGTTGAAATCATCCTGTTAGAATGGTACCGACAACTCGTCGTAATTGTGGTCTGTATTTCTATGATGGCCTCTTAATGTGCTAACCGATAAAACAATAATAAAAAATCGTCGATGCCACTACAGTGGCTTTGTACGGTAAAATATGGTTCCATGATAACTCAAGACAGTGGCAACTCAGCACACTTTTGAAATGTGATATAACCTAACCTAGTTTTTTCATCATTTTATATCAATTTTCAAGAGCGTGTTTGCCTCTGTCCCTTGAGTTCCCTTGTCGTTGAGTTGCCCGCTTGCCGACCAACGGTTTTACATTAAAAATTCAAGTAATATTAATGCACTGATATAATGTATATATTACCAGTAAAATGCGAGTTGAAATCAATTGATATGACCTTTTACTATTAATTCTGTCAATATCTTGAGATGGGCTCGTACCTTGTTGCAAAAATAAAACAATGGTTTGTTAGGAAATAATAATATTTTCTTGTGAAAAAAAGGACTGACGAAAGATTTCAAAGAAAAATATTAATATTTAACGATTACCTAGAAATTCAGTTCCTGGTAAGTAAAATACACGTGTTTATCGACATGAAGTTTTTCGCAGAAGAATGCTTCTGTTGAGTAATTATTTCATCAGAATGTAGTTGCTAATTGTACGTGATTTAATTAATTCAGAGTACCTGCATAGGAGATTATTCTATTTTTAAACTGCATATCTATAAACTGCAAAGAGTGTTGAAATAGTTTGTTTGTTCAGATCAAACTTTAATGTTTTCAAACCATCAAATAATTTTTTAATTAATTTAATTTTTTTTTAATTTATACACTCTTTTATGTGAAATCGCACAAGAGTCCCAACTGCTCCCAACCGTCTGGAGCCAGTGAGACTATGGAATCTCCATTTGGGGTATGTTGTGAGGCCGAAGGTAAGGGGAAGGCGATGGGGAAATTGGTGGAAATTTACCTGGCTATCTACATCTGTTCACCAAACATGGCCAAAGCTATTTAAAGAGACGTTTCAATTCTGAATGTTTGGGTTACACCAGGGCGATACTGAGAGTATATTCCACTCTGGAACGTGCGCAAAAATGCTATTTATTATTTTAAATATGAAATAACACAGATTAATAAAATTAAATTTACTTGCGCATGCCAATATTTAAACCCGGCCTCCGGCTAGCTAGTCGAGTCCCTTACCCCTCAACCACGGAGGCCGACAATGATAGACGCAAAGCTCAGCTATTCTTTGTTTTATCTTATACATATCAAATTAAATAAATATATACAGTTTTGCCAGGTATAGCTAATCACGTGTACGAACGCATTTGTTTGAATAAGAGAATATTATCATAAGAAAAACTTATGAATTTTTTATAAATCCCTTATTTTAAAATTTAATTTGTAACAAACCACTGTACTACACTGTTTAAGGTACTCGTATAATATTCAGGCACCTACAAAAGCATAGCATTTTACGTACTTAATCTGTGCAAAAACTCATTTCAGAGATTTTTGGAAATCTATGAAAATAGGCCGCTGAATCAAAAGTTATTTTTTTTTAATTTCCTAAATTTTTCTCCGTATTCAACATGTCTTTAATTCGTTCGACCTTCTTCTTGGATCATACCCGAATTAAACAGAACTGCAACAGTTCTGCGAAAAAGTGATTCATCTGACTATCACAGTAAGTAAGAAATCTTCTCAACTAATCGATTCAATTTGGTTTGGAGACCCTAATTGTTACTGTGATTTAATTAGTTAGATATTTATATTGTTTATTACCGAGAATCACACCAAGATTGGGTGTATTTGAACTTGCTACAATTTTGTTTTCATTTAATACATATGTATTTCTCGAGAATATGACGTGGTGACACATAGAACCATTAACAATAATTGGTTATTCTGAGAGTAATTTAATAATCATTTAGGTCATTTATGTGTTTGTATCATCGACCAACAAACCTAGACAGGGCGTGTGGTGGTTAAAAATCACACCGAAACCAAAAATTATTGGTTCAAAAATTGGGTTACGAAAACATTTATCAAAAAGAAAGCTAATTATTTCGCAGTCAAAATATCGAAAGATGCATTGCTTTTTACCTTTTGTTGGTCTTCAAGGACCAATTTTGTCTCCTAAGATATTATGCTTTCCAAGCGAGGCAACAGAATAAGATAAGGACTTTACTTATGAAATTACCCATTATTAGGCCAAATTATTCGACCGAATTTGTAAGAAACGACATATTTACAGTTGATATATCGATGGTTTGTACAGTTTGACATCATCGGCAAATAATTTTATTTGGGATTATTATTATCATGTTATTGAAAATTAATAATAATTTGTATCTTACCTTTTGTACTTACACCATACCTGTTCAGTTATTCTATATTAAAACCTTTTTAAATTTTTCAACCTTTAAACTTTATACTTATGTTGTGCCACTTGTACTAAAATAATAAATGAATTGTGTATTTATCATACCACGGCTTTGGTTGGCAGAAGAAAACGGTTGTTTATTTCGCGTTCTCACCGTTTATTTCAACTAGCGACCTCGGGGGAACACGAAATTAATGGTACGCAAACCCATTTTCAGCGGCAAGTTAACGTTTGCCCGTTTAGTGTAACGGAGCAATTTGTTGAGTTCGAGGGAAACATAATCATGTAGGAACACGACTTAACCTAACTCACGCAATTTTCTCCCCGCCAGAAAAACACCTTATAAGATTGGCATACGTTTGCTTCGAAAGTTTTAGGCACGTATCGACTTATCATGTTTATTTATTTATCAATATTCTCTTACAATTATTTTTGTATACTCAGGATACTATTTCTTTCCCCCTCAATAAAATTCTAATAAAATTTTCACATTTCCTTTCTGCTTCCTCAACTCGATCTTTTGAAATTGATTTTCGTTGATTAATTACATGAATGTATTCCCATAAAGCTCTTATGTTAAGTACGCAATCAGTTTTGATTTCGTCTTCAAATCCTCGCTTCCTTCAATGCTTCAGTTCACAAGTAAAAGCTATTTGATATTCAGTAGATATTTGAATTTACAAGTGCCTAATTAACCGAAACCTATACAAATTAATTCTGTGAAGTAGGTGCGTATTTTCAAAATAACCAGCAGAAGTTATTAATAAGATAAAACAAGAGGTATGAGAATTTTGTCAAAAATTATTAATTATTTTAAACATTTTTATGATATTTGATGATAAAACTAAAATCGAACGCCCCTTCTCTTGTACCGAATATTGATTGTTTTTCTTTTGTTTACGGATGGAAAACTAAAACTGGCTCACTTTTAATGTAAACGCCATCGACATTATTAAGAATAAATGTAGTCACTAAATTATTAATTGCAGTGTTTTAAGGTGTGTGCTTTATCTGATATTTCATTGTTAGTATGCTGAAAGGTTGACATCTAATCTTATTCACCCAGCCAACAGCGAGTGGCAGCAGACGCATTGTTCCAAATCGGATATTGATTGACCGAGACGAATCATCGCTTCCGACGTCTAGCTAACGACATTGTCAATTCTGACCTTTCACGGCTGTAAGGAGCAATGAACAAGGAGACTCAGATTATTTCATACCATTTGACATGTTGCGTCCGCCGACAAGTGGGTTTGGAGTGTCCAAACAAGACGAATCTATTAAACTTGACAGACAAATCTTTTAGTCGCAAGGCCGCGGCACTAAACAGGTTCTATGGTCGATAAGCTGCTAATTTTTGCGTTACGCGTTGATTTGGAATGTGACTAAAGAGACACGATGAGTCGACGCTTTTGATTTTTCCTTTTATTATTTTTAGTGAAAATATAGTGAAGAGAATAGAAGAAATGAATTAAAACCTGTAAATTCAAATCTAGTTTATAAACACAGTTGAAATATTATATATAATAAAAAAAACTTAACAGATATGAAAACCACGAACAAAAATTTAATAAAAAACAATGACGAAGAGCAAATATACAAAAATTTTACATGGGGTTGTTGCATGATTTTATTCTGCTATCTTTAGGCCTAGAGCCAAGGATTTTACCGTTCTCCCATGGAGGGGGTCATTGATCCAGATGTCTAAGAAAATCAATGCCTTCGATCATCAGTAACATTTCACAGCGCCCTTGACGTGTTTTTTTCACAAAAACGGCCCTATCCAATTATTACTATTATTATTAAAATATAAATATATTATCCGTGTATCACCACTATATAAACTCTTCTAATTTAAATAAAAATATATTCTCAGACCTACTGACTTAGTAACACTATTAGATTAAAACCAGAAACTAGTAAGTCATGATCGCAGGAAAAAGTTTTAAAATACCAAACTTTTGTTTTCAATTTCAACGAATAAGGTACACGTTACACCCTCGTATACAGGGGTGAGGTTAACTGCCTTGTTAACGTCGCGTTAGGTCATAGGTTCCTCAGGTTGAACGTCAGCAGAATTATAGGGGTTCGATCGCAGGGGTCATGTGGTTAGAAACTGAGTGAGAATGTGGAAGAGTTTTATCAGTTAAATAGGAAAGTGGTTTAAAAAATTTCCAGGCGCATTTAATGCTTTATTTGAATGTTTTGTTAAATTAAATGCTGCAATTTGTTTTTAACTCCTAAAAACAACTGACCTCCTCGCGGATATATTTTTTTTCACGGAACATTGCAAAAAAAAAACAAAAATAATATTATGTATCTAGTGTTTGATTTATAATATTATTGTTATTCGTGGTAATACGTTTTTTTGAAGTTTTTAAATTGGTCATTTAAAATGTCTATTTCATTATTAGAGCCATGTATAATGTTATAATTTCTTAATGTTCGCGGTACAGGGGAAAATATCCTGTATTTGTGTGGTAGGCTTTAATATAGAAAATGTCTTTCATCCTCCTTGTTGATTTTCTTGATGGTATATTGATGTTAATTTGGGATAAAATGTTAGGTGTATCAACTGATGCATGTATAATTTTGTGTAGAAGCAGTACGTCAGAAAGTTTACGTCTGACCGTCAGTGAGTGTAGTCTATAGTGTAAAATTCGGTCATTGTATAAGTATTCCAAATTGACCAGATAAACCTTCACGATAAGCAATTATACGGGTTAGTTTCCTTTGTATGGATTCAATCCTATAATTATGAATCTCACAATTGGGAGACCAAATAGTTGATGCGTATTCGAGAATACTTCGCACAATTGATTTATATAATGTAAAAGTTAATTCCGTACTTTTAAAACAATTTGTGATTCTTAGCGTTAATCCTGATACTTGTGATGCACTTTTTGAAATTGTATCTACATGTTTATTAAAGCTAAGTGACGAGTCAAATGTCACGCCTAAGTCTTTGATTGAAGATGTGTTTAGTAAACGGGATATTGTTTATTTGACATGTGTTTGAAAATTGATTAATGTTCTTTGTGAATGAAATTACGGCACATTTGTTTTCATTAAACTATAAATCATGTAGTGTGCACCATTCATGAAGTTATGATTTTTTTTTGCAAATCGGTTCAATCTTCTAATGATTATTTTATTCTTAAAATTATGTCGTTTACTAATTTACTAACAATAACAAAATGACACCCAACACCGTGGACGGGTTGTCTTCAAAGCTAATGTTGATTAACAGCTTAGTGTTACGCGGATTACCAGAAACATCTATTATTTTAGGCGATTAGCGTGAAACACAAAAACGGATTCACAATATTTTATTAAATCTGAACATTTAAAAATAAGGATAATAGTCAGAATAACATGGACGATGCCGTCGTGCTTAATCGCCTGACTTAAATCCGATTAGAGCCATAAATAAGTTTTATGACATCACATTACACAAGTAAGGACCCATTTGTTTTCGTCACATAAGTTGGGACGTGTGAATGGTTGTTTATCTCCGGAAAACTCGGACTTTCACACAAACAATCGAACCATTACATTCATGTGACTAGACAACTTCACAGAAATGAGGGTTTTATCTTCACTAAGAACATTCAGCTGCGTAAATGCTGAAAACAAACAACTTAGAAAATCTTCTGCTGAACGAAAAAAATAAGTTTTAAAATATTCAAACATTTAAGATATTATGCCTGTTCAATTCAATTGATTTATTTGAAAGCTGCCTATTTTTAAACGCAGTCAGCATCTCTGCTTTTGTATTTGACTCATTGATTCCGGAATCCAGTGATTTTGAGTGAATTTTTTGGTATAATTTTTTTTAATTTGAGCTTTCGTTTTCGAGGAAATGGAGTCTGAAGTTAGAACTTTTGGGTCAAATTCGAAAAAATCAGTCGCATTTGGCCTACTATCAGAAGTTAATTTTATTTTAAAATACAAAGTATCGTAGACCCAGCTCCAATAGTTTTTTTTAATCATATAGTTAGTAAAAATCTCAGATCGAAAAAATAATGTGTTTTGGGTTCTCTGTCTGATATAGATTCACCAGGTTCCCGTTTGTACCAGTAGTTTCCGGACACCGTGTAGGTATATTCTTCTATTCGAAAAATAAAAGGCCATGTTAAAAATAAATCAATTAAGACCTATTGGTACGTATTTATTAACACGCATGACGGGTGTTTTACCCTTCGAAGGAAGATATTATAAAACTGCCTTCGTATCAACTCCAAACTACACAATACGTATCTACCTAATGTCTTTGATTATAGATCATTTTGTATAAATGATTTGAGATTTTCACGCCAGAAAGATTATAATGTTATTTTTGGAGTATTGTGCCGTGTTACGCTATCTCTATATTATATAGCCAAAGTTTCGGGCAGCATTACAGTGTCCATCATCAGGACAAAAGTGTGTTCACACATCTGCCCTGTAATGCTGTCCGAAACGTAATACCCCAAAAATAAATCATTATAAGATCATTTGTAGATTATTTACTGATATTTAATGTATGCATCTGAATGCATTATGTTCCGTAATATCCAATTCAATAACAAGACAATGTTGGAATGTTGAATGGCATTTTTTCTAGATAAAATATTCAAATGGTAGTGCTTTACATGATTTATAGATATTTTTATTATGCCAAAGACGAAAATATAGGTCGAATTCTAGGATGCGGTCACGAAACCAATTGTAATTCATTAACAATAATCTTATTTGGTCGTAGCTCCCTTTTTAATTAAATTATGGCATAATTCAAAGCAATTATTCAGTTTCAAGAAATAAACAATGGTTTAAACACGAAGTTAAACAGAATGACGAAACCAATTAGACCTAATATACTTATTATTTATTTCTTGTACCTATGTACAAGTCGGTACATAAGAGATGAGATGTTTAGAGTATAAATTACTATCATGTTTTTTGTGAATACCGCACAAGAGTCCTAAATGCTCCCAACCGTCTGGAGGCAATGAGAATATGGCATCTTTAATAGGGGTATGTTGTGAAGCTGAAGGTAGTGAGGAGGGGAAGGAGATGCGGGAGAGGAAGAATGGAAAGTACATGGATATTCAGATTTGGTCGCCAAACACGGTTGAAGCCATTTCAAACAACGTTTGAATTCTGATTGGTGGTAACATAATATATTTTATTGTAACCAGGGCGATACTGAGAGTATATTCTTGTTTTGAAATAACACAAATAAGCCAAATCAAAGGATTTGAACTGGTGAATTATGGATTGCTAGTCAAGAGCCTCGCACTTCGACCACGGATACCATCGTTGTTGTTTGTTATGAATTTTGTTTTTCGTTTGCAAAAATAATCACCAGGTAATGCAATTTTCAGCAAGAACTATTAAATAATATTATTTCAGTAAAAGCCACTGAAACAGAATAGTCTATTGTACTTTTAGGACATTATGAAAATTTGAGTTCTTGCTTCGGACATATTTTTAAAATGACAAGGGGGAACTATAGACATTTTATGAAACCTGTTAAATGTTATTTTTTAATCATTTTAAATCACTACTTTTGGTCATTGTACTGTGGTAAAAAGTATTCCTCCAGTCCTTAAGAGTCCCAAATTCTCCAGTCTCTTAAAAGAAATATCAACTCTGTTTTTGCCACTAATCTTCTAATAAATTTAATATCAATATCAATAGGGAAAATTGCTAATGTAAAATCCTATCATGTACAGTGTTTTTACTATAGTGTCCACAGCGTGCAAAGTCGTAAACTTTTTAATACAAGTGTTCCAACAAGTAAGTAAGTATTTTTTTGCAACTGTTAGTAAATAATGAGTATATTTTTTTGAATATATATGAAAATAATAAAATTGCATAGATCCTAGGAATTCGTAAGAAATTGTACAATGCCCTTGGGATGATTTTTCACAAAAAGGGCACTGTTTAAATTATCCAATCATTTGTCTATTACATCTTGATATTAGCATAAATTTACGTTAAAATTTTTTTTTTTTTATATCTACGTACAAATTTTTCTGGCTTAAAATAATTTACAACTCCGCAAAAATGAATGAACTTGAATCTAATTACAATTCTGTCAGAAAAATCAGCACGAATTCATGGAGTGTGTTTGAATTTGATTTATTGGTTTCAATCCCAGAATGTATCCTGTTGTGACATAATAATGTATTAAGCGTGTCAGCTTAGTGAAGCGGTTACCATTAAAGAGGACTGCGGATCGGATATTTATTTTAAAACTAGCTGTACGTTGCTGTGGCTCAGGCTGTCTGTACAGATACAGAAACAATAGTGCATGTTACTTTTACGTCCAACAGATATCAGTCACAGGTGATATATAATATATAAAAACACACGCGTATTCGAATGCAACGCGTCAAAATTTCAAAGCAATCTGTGAAGAACTTTCGGAGATTTAAGATTTGGAACAAACGAACTTTTAAATTTTTATTTGTATAGATTAGATATTATACAAGTATGGAAAACTTTTATAATGTGAATGGTTCGATTTTTTTTTAAATTTTTGAAAAATAAAAACACTATAATTACTAACTCAAAAATTGTAAATACGTATTATGTCACATTTTTGTTTTAAATTTCCCGTCAAAACCCACAATGCTATTTCCACATCAAGCAATCATTCGTTGAAATTTCCACTAAAACAACTGCATGGTACATTTAAAAAAAATAGTAAAATAAAAATAAAAGCATTAATAAAAAAAAAAAAACCTCAGGTGTTCTTTTATTCTTATGTTTACGTTCCGGGCCGTTTTTCCGATATAAAAAGCAGAACAATCATTACAAGCTTTTTCAGAATTCGCTAGAAACTAACCATTCATTTGATAAAACCTCTGGGACTACAATATTACATAAAAATGGAATTGGAATAAGGTTAAACAATTTAGAAGCCCTCGAAATTAAAAAAGCCGTCAATAATAAATCAAATATAATCAACAATCAAATCAATTTAACTGATAGTCCAATATTTAATTTATTCCGTTAATCTCTGATAAAACTGCTTCCTCTCTTCCACCTCCCTTCCTACCCATCCTGTAATCAGTCTACATCCTTTCTCGTTCTAGCACTAATAAGGTGTCTGCTCTTTTATTTCTATCTCTTTCACTCGTTTATTTAATTTTTATCTCTTTCACTCATTGTTTTATTTTCTTCTATATATGTGTGTCTGTATGAAAATAACTTTAGTTGATATAATTAGCCCTGACGAAGCTTGAGCTAAGCGAAACCTGGTGTTTTACAAAGTGTATTTTTTCATTTAATAGATATATGTTTGTCATCATGATCAATTTTATGACAGAAGAATATATTTTTTTTGTACAACAAATTCATCATTTGAAAACGAAAACTACCATAAAACGTTGAAATTTCTAAAAAAATCCTTCATTTTTTTATTTGTATTGTCATCTAGAATCATCTCTCGAAGTTTATGCACTTTATCCCTGAACACCCTGTACTCGAAATGTAGTTATAAGTACATATGTATTTTTAAAACAAATAACCTACTAGTATAATACTAACTGTTGTTGATCTTCGAAATTATAACATATCAATACCACTCTATGCGCCCACAGTGAAATAAATCAGTGCGATTTTACAAAACACAATAAGATGATAACAAGTTCGCAAATGTCACTTGCTCCCTCCACTAGTCCACGTGGTCCGCCGAGACGACAATGGCTCCGAAAAGATGTCAAGAACACCTTCCCGACTATTAAGGATACTTGTCCTCAAGACAAATTGCCAGATCACAGCACACAGCAACCAGCTGGTAATACCCAACACAGTAACACCCAATACCAGAAATACCCAACACAACTAATATACAATACCAACAATACCGTGGGTATACGCACATCACTAGGATTGAATAACATCTTTTCCTCCAATCTGGATGCAGCCACACAGTGAAATTTTATAAAGTTTCTAATAGATACAAATAATATAATAAGGGATATGACAATTAAAATACTATGTTTTTTTAAAATAAGAGTTAAAAAAATTATTTAAAACAAATTTCCACGGCCTAGAATCAAACTTCTAAATCGTTTGAATTATATTTAGAAAATAACGCTTTCTTTAAAATGGAAAAATCGTAGACCCTGATTCACTTGATCGTGCCATGTCTTCCTCAGGCGTCCCCGACTTCTACTACCATTCGCATATGCATCATATATCCTCCTTACACTCCTTTCTTCGCTCATTCGCTCTATATGCCCAAACTATCTAAGCGTCTCTCCCTTGATCTTACTCATTACGCTTACATCAGCCTTGTACTCTTTGCGGATCTCCACATTCATCACATGATCACACATGGTTTTACCACACATACGCCTCAGGGATCTCATTTCAACAGCATTCAATCTACTAAAGAAATACGCCTTTCAAATACAGAATTTACTATTGAAATAATTTTCTGGTAAAAAATATAATAATATTATTATTGTAAGGTACTAACCCTTTTCGCATCGCACTTTTATTTCCACACATAGATTCTATTATAAGCTTGATACATACGACTACCTTCAAAAATATTTTTTTTTTGTATCAAAATTGTTATTTTTGCTCACGAAGTTAGTTTTTTTTTCTTATTTGATTTATATGATTTCTAGGTCTTAAAGGGTTATTTTTATTAGTGAGGAAAAAACCTATGACTCAAACAATTGTTTAATTGAAAAATACAGTGCAACCTGCATAAATATAAAGATAACATAAAAATAATAATGGATCCCAGACCAAGCAAACATCCAAAACGGGATCTGTCATTTTATTTACAGTATTTGTTGCTGGAATGAAGGTTGCAACCTTGCATAAAAAATAGACGCCACGAAGAACCACGTCATCGCTTAGCAAGCGATACGCAAAATACTACATATATAAATTTTTGTTTCGTATTCAAAGGGTTAAGTACTAAAAATGAACTAAAGAAATTTATACAAACTAGAGAATAAGATAACAAGAAATCTAGTAAAAAAATATATGTTATAGGTATACTTTATCGATTTATCACTTTGTTACAATCAGTTCCAATTCTGAAAATGGTACTTAAATTCAAAGCAAATCCGAGTTGTAGCATTCATTGAATCAGGGTTATAGACAAACGAAAAACCGAAATTAGTATTTTTAATGATTACTTAGGTTTTACTTTGTCGAGTTCCATCACTCTTTCATAACGCCTATTTTAACAATTGAAAAAATTATTTTAATGCTTAAACTCACGATGAAAATGAATTCGCGATCTGGAAACAGTTGCATTAACCTAGAAATACATTTGAAAAAAAGCTGTGACAATGTCAGAGCTCACCGAACTAGAGTTTTGGCTGCTTATTATATCTGCTTTAGAGTTGTGAAAACATACTCGATTCTTGACCTTCCCATACTTATTCTACCTTACTTTATGTGGTTTCAATATCAACTTGAAACGTCTTGTGTTGTTTTATATGGCATATCGGCAACAACTCAGATAAGGCTTTGATTCTATAAAAATAACTTATCATTATTTTACAATTTATAATGAAAATATTCGTTTAGTGTATCTAAACAGGTTCCAATGTAACACACTCTTTTCAGCATTGACTCTTTCCTCTCACGACAGAAAATGCAGTTACAAGATCCACAAAAACAGGTTTTATGCGTTCGTCACTCGATTTATGCGTTATTTCCGAAGTGTAATGATATGCGGATTAACTCGTGTGAATCGAGATTTAATCGGTTGAATATTTCATCGGAAACGCTCGAATACCGTTAAGATTATGTTGTTACGTGGAATTGCTTCTAGAAACTTGTAAAATGTTATAAAAAACTGTATCACCTACGCAAAAGGGGAATTCCTTTTCTTTGATCTTGAGAAAATAAAACCATAAATAGGTGTACCTAAAGGATCTGAATTGCGTCCAGTTTTATCATAATATTAATTGAATTTCGCTAATAATCATTGTTTTTGAAATTCAAATAAAATGAAAGTCAGTCGGGAGAGAATGGTGAAATACGCTTTTAATGAATAGATAAATGTATCATCGACATTCTCTGATATGCGCTATATAATTTTGTTCTAGTTTTAGAGTTATTTGCTAGTCATTATAAGCAAAAATTACACCAGCAACCAAATAATATGTAAAATAAAATGATAAATAGAACCTTACTAATTTCTGCTATCGATATTGCGCCTGACCACTGTACCTGACTTAAATACCAATAATCCAAGCTGCATGAATTAATTCGTTTTGTTACGTTTACGTGGATAAACTGTTGATATTACAGAAATAATTGAAGACATCCTGCACGACTATAGATTTATTATTTCGATCATTAATGCAGGTTTCCGCGCAGAAAAAGCTTAAGAAGAATACAACAATTGTAAGAGTAGCTAAACATTTGCATGTAGTTTATGTTTAAGCGACTGAATTTCCTCAAACACACATGAGAAAGGTTATCACGCCGACGCATCAGTGTAAACATTAATCTGCAAACTATCTGAATAGAGTGAGTAACAACCAACTGGTGAACCATGCACATAGCGAATTACCCATTATATTATCTGCACAGAGCATTCAGCAGACACTAGGCAGCAAGCATCCACTATGCTCTTCACTCTGCACTCTGCACAGTGTAATATGCCTTGCCTGTGAACGTGACGGTGGATAAATACTATTCGCTTTCCTTTTCCAAAGCAATGACCCGCATTTTGCGCATGTGGCCCCTGCGAAATGAAACCATAACGTTCACTCGAAAAAATTACGAATTTTACCTGCGTTGCGTGATTTCGATTTCTTTACCTAATTATTGCAGTATTTTTGGCCTGCCTCCAGTAGATTAATCAATTTTCTAACAGCTTCTAGCGTTATTAGTTATACAATATAAGATATACGGCGTAGATTAAATAAACTGCATTAACCATTTATCATTGATCTACGGGGAGCCATTATTGCATTAAGTAAAGTGCAATCATTTGGCGGAACGGCGGAAGTTCTCGTGTTTCATTGATTCAAATGTTGGTTTTACTAATCAGCTAGCTGGCACCTCGAAAAAAATCACGATTGTTGTTAATAAACAGTGAAACTTTTCGATGAAATTTTTCGAGACTTTAAATTTAAAGGGCTCATCTCTAATACGTCGTGTAATATTTTAAATTGAGCCGCTATCAATAACAACCCTTACGTAGATGGCGATAAGGTTTAAATTCCCGCTTAACACCATCCGCCTGTTTTGATTTATGCAAGAAAAAAACATAGCCAAAAAGTGCCTTTTATTTTATTTTGTGGATGTTCAGGCATAAATATTTAATTTTTTTTCGATAATTTTATAAATAACTTAATTTGCCACATTATACAATAAAATTATAACCGAAAATGGGTTTGTAAGTAGGAGATTTTGATTTTTAAAGCAGTTTTCATAGGCCTTTACATTATTTTTTTCTGGGCTTATAAAAAGACTTATCTAAAAAATACTCGATTATTTCAAAGGCCAAGATGTATTCTACTCGCAGTATTTAATTAAAGCATCTGAGACATTTCTAGGCGACCAAATTTTTAAACCAAAAACACATGATTTTGCATAACTACGTATGGCATCGCCTTAACCAATGTGCAACTAATTTATTAGAATCACCATCACACACAACTTAATTGATGGCAATGATTCGTTAGTTACTTCATACACTCAATATTAACAGCTTTATACAAACTTTATTCTAATTTATTGTTTTCCTTGTTTCAGGTGAGTCAAAGCTCTTCGATATATCCAGCAAATTTCTTTGAAGGAACACTGAATCCAACGAGATGAAAGATACAAAAACTCAACTGGGTTATTTGGTAAACATTAAAGTTAATCTAATAATCTTAAAATTTAAAAATTCAGCCTGTGTATGATTCTGCTCGCAAAACTCGAAAATTAGTCGACCGATATCGCTGAAAATTTCAAAATTTGTTCTTTTTAGTGCCAGGAGTATTTTAATGTAGAAGAAGTCGCGAACCCCCGAGGAATACTTAACGCAATAGCTCTGCACCGTAATGAAATACGGAGTCGAATTAAAATCAATTTAATGTAGATTTTTAACAGAAACATTGTGGTAGGTATACAGTAGTGAATGTTGAAAGAAGTCAGAGACACCCGAGAAAGGCGCATTGCGGGGTCCACTAGTTCATAATAAACTTCCTATAAGATGAATCGATAAAATACTACATGAACGTAGATTCAATGTTCATCATAATTATAAACTACTTAATGATGTATGTACATTTGAAGTATCAGCGTATCAAAATGTTTCTACATGAAACATGCATACGTTCTTCAAAAAAATTGTAAATCATCCATGCATTGCAACACCGGTACCGCTTATGTAAGAGAGATTGGTCAGTTTTTAAGCATTTCTAATAACTACCTAAACATGTATCGAATTGACTTACATTTTAAAATTAAGTAATACAAAATGCACTCGTAGATTAGTATGATTTAAACGAAAACGAGAATATGGCAGATGCTATTTTTCCAAACAAATAATTATTTGGAAGTCAAGCTGTTACATTAGTTATGTTATGTACCTAGTCGTAGATGAAGTTATGTCTTTATTAGCATAATTTACCTAAATTATAGTTATTATCAACAGCTCTGGTTTACTTCGAGTAAGCGCATTGCATTTCTGAAGAACTACACGAAAATTGAAAAAAAACGGAACTGACTCATTGAGATACAGACATTATACTACCTTTGTAGATTGCGTTACAATGGGATATTTAATAAATTCGGAGAGGTGGTGGATATAATAATTTGATATATAGATGTCTTTATTGCTTCAATTTTTAATCATTTTTAAATCAATTTAAATTGCTTTTATTGTTTAATAAATTTACTGCCTCAATTTTACCAAGTAAGGTAAGACATTTAATATTTTTACTGCACTATTAACATGTTGTGTGGTGGGTATCGGCCTATTAATAAAAGTTGGGCAAATACACAATCAACAACAAAGATTTAGCGAAGTATTACAAAAAAATATTTCATGTAATTTGATTTTAAGTCCTTTTGTGACCTGTCGTGATTATTTTTTGGCTTATTATGCCGTGCTGCGCTTCCTCCTTCTATAGCAGACGTTTCAGACAGCCTTGTATTGTATATCAACATCATCTTCCCTGACTCCCTTTCTGGTCGTTTAAAGCGATCTTGAGATAGTGATGATACATGCATTGTTATTGCTGTTCGGTCCTAGAATCTAAATGTAAGCCCAATTTGGGCCTGCATTTCCATACAAAACTGTGTTTCCATACAAAACCAACGAAAACGAATTTAATTTTTTTACGAAATTCAAATGGGATGGCGATATGCAATTCAAGACAAGTGTAAGAGAGACAGACCGCATGCATGCTAAATGGTTTAGAACCAAAAGGTACTTAGTCAATTTAACATTATTTTTTTATGGAAGGCACTTTTGTTTTTCTTCTTAAATTCATGATCCTAATAATTGATGAAAAAATAAAATTAATAAATAAACACACTGACTTATTAACAGCGCCAACAAAAATTCCGAGTACTGCAAATGAGGGTTTCAATTCGCTATTTATATTTCATTTAAATATAAGGACAGTCTAATGACAATATTGTATCAAGATGGCTGATGAACCTTATATTAATTGTGTCACACGTTCTGACTGCGATGCCAAGTCCTTTTGTTTGACTTTTTTATAGCCTGATTTATACGTGCTTTGTTCGATGGCATAATATTCACTGAACCTATGAGGTAACGCATAATATTACGAATGGTCGTTAAACTTTTTTTCACTCTCCGTTCATACAAACTCATAATTATAATAAATATTATGAAACGCCGAAAAAACGTACAGCAAAAGTAAATAAAATAAAATAAACTCGAAAACAAATTTAAAAAAATTTAATTTAGAGATTCTATTAAGATTGAAATAAAAAAAATGCACGGCTTAAAATCGATAAAAAAATGATTTTTATCACTGTATCGAACTTTTAGAAATTCCGTCAAAACTTTGCACTTGAATGAGCTCGCCCCGGTAGAGATGCTTTTGCATGAAAATAAATATGCATCACGTGCTTTTTTAGTATTTGCATTGTCCAATAGGTTTGACAGGGGCTGTCAGTTTCAGGCGATTTTCTTTAACCAATTTTGAATCCTCACTTTATTTTTAAGCACAATGTGTTCATAATATTTTGCCCAGCCTTATCTTAAGTTAAGTAGGTACCCCAAATCTTTGTATACACGAACTAATTATGAAAAGTTCGCTAAGCTAAACAGAACTGTTAAAATCACGTCCGCTCTGGTAGTTCTTGGGATAAAGAAATTATAAAACACTTACACTACACGTAGGTACCGCAGTTACCAGTAAATTTATGCTGCAAAAATATTTTAAAGATTTGCTTCGTTGATTTAAGCGTCTATTGGTAGTAAGCGAAAGCTCAAAAATGTTTGCGGAATTCTCGAAGTGTAGCCAATAACAACAATGTATTTCCGTGATATTTCTTTACATTTAATCAATTTTCGAAAATATTTGTACTACCTAACACACTATAACCACCCAAAACCTTTAGTCTAAAGGTCAAATTATTGACAATACTATTGACTAATGACAGTAATGATTAATGACATATTTCAGACTAACTCATTCCACACATGCATTGTATCCAATTTAACGAGTAATTAACTAAAATCCATTATAATTAAGAATATTTTAATGTGATTGTATCGTAACTTTAATTGGTATCGTCAGCTTTGACAATGAAATTAAAAAAATGAGAACCCTGGTTTATTATTATCTGCGAACTGAGATTTCACACGTTGATTTTTTTATTGTGGATATTTGAGTCAAGGCTTGGATAATTATTTTATAAATAGAAAACAGAAGTTGAATAGAATAATGCCGGCTAATTTGTTTAAAGCATTTATCGGCCCACCGCATTTGAATTAGATATATATATATTTTTAAAGATTAACAATTGACACAAAAACATAAATATTGGAAAATAATATATCTACCTAAAGGTGAATAAAAATATTTGAAGAATCTGCGACAATGACCTTTTAAAACTAGCTTTTTACTTTGTATTGATTTCAAGCCTACCTGCATGTATCTGGAATCTGGAAGCTATTATATAATAATAATATCTTTATTTAGGAAAGTTCACACACTACAACTATACATACATGTTATGGTGTATATTGATTTGTAACTTTTATATTTAAGGTTATAAAATTAACAGAAAAATACAAACATAATATTGTGAAGGTAAAAACAAAATAAAAGTACAGTTGAGGTTTCTCAAATACCGCCTCACTAGGCTAGCCCGTGTTGAGGCAGAATTTTTATAATAGATATGTTTTTATTACGAGTAAGAACCTTCTTCCATAGGTATACGTAAATATCCGAGTACATTGGCGACTACCGCTATACATCTATGAGAAGATTTGTAAACAGGCACTCCATGTCGATACTTTCGGCGAAACTCGTCGGCGACGCCAGTCTCTCGTGACCAGAAGGGCTAGGTTGTTCCAACACACGTCGTCGAGACTTCAAACAATGCTTCACTTGAGTCAGACATTTTGTAACGATGCGTGTACTTTTAGATCAGTGCTAGGAACAAAACGGTCAAAAAATTATGACAGGCTATAAAAATGACAGCTATATGAAATGTTTGATTGTGAGTGAGTTTTTGAAAGCATTCGAGTATGAGGTTTCAAGAATTCGACAATGATGTCTCGTGATTTCATTAGAGACGTGTACGGACTGTGCGCGACAAGTTTTCAGTGACATGAGTACTCAATATGGGTATCGGATACTTGCGTATCCCTGTGAAAGAAAGGCCTAATATGACAATATTTATAAAACTCTTACTACTGTCATTATAAACGGAAAATGTTGATGTGCAGTGGTGGGGGTTTTAGCTTACAGAGCAATTGAACCCGGCGCATTTGTTCACTCAGCTTCAAAACGGAGATTTTTTTTTAGATAAATGCTTTGTTTTTGGTTCGGATTCGTTTCATGCTTGCTCCTTTAATTTTTTAAAATGTTATTAAATTGTTTATGTTTAAAGCTCTTAAATTACAATGTAGGTTGCCTGCTTATTGACAAAAAAACCCGGTCAGCTGTTATACAACGTTGCATTTGTTAAACAAAAGTATTTTCACTTCAACAAATATATGCACGCCTCATTACTCAAGATGAAGGCAAAATTTAAGACCTTTAGGTGTTCTCAAAACCAGTATAATACCAAAATCATGCAATATTTTCGAAAAGTATATATATTTCAATAAATTTTTCAATGTGACGCTGGGAATAAATTGACTTTTTTGCGAGGTGGCTCTGTTTAAGCTGCCAGTTTCCTAATTACTGCAGCACTGGGCTGTTTATATGTTATTATAAATGCGAATCATAAATAGTGGTGGCCATGCATAAGCACGTCCCTACTTCATGAATGACATGGGGTATTTAGGGTGACCGCTTTTCCTTAATTATAAGTGGTACACTTAAAAAAAACATCACATTAGGTACAATTAGGATAGGTTACAGTGGGTTTCCAAACAATGTTTTTTTTAAGTTTACAAAACTTATTTGAAAAACATTATTTCCACCCAACTGATATTTTAGTTTGTTGTAGACACATTCACGTTAGAAGCCACAAATTTATAATTTTAAATTGGGATTAATACAGCAGTAATCGAGTTGTGAAATCGATTATAGCCGAAACAACCAATGTATCTGAATTATGTTTTTATTTTTTTGTATTTATTTTTTCGTACATTTGTTACTAAAATTTTGTTTATTTTTGTCTACCGGTCACGAAACGACCGTGTAATAAACTTTTCTTTTTTAGGTTTAAATTTAATGTTATTATTGTATTACGTTTACATATATGTATTTTTTTAAATGATATAATTGTAAAGCTGCACATCTTGATACAGGAATGTCCTAGTGAGATGTGCAGAGTACGTTTTTTATGTTAAAAACTGTTTTTTTTTTAAATAAATAAATAAAAAAATAAAAAATTGTAAAGCGTGGTGACCTGACCGAGGTGAACCTTCACCGCACAGTTAAAAATCTGATTTACATGAACCGTGAAAGTGGTGCAATACTTCCCACAATAATAAATAACTGAATGTGCCGAGCCCATCCACCGAGAAATAACGCACAAGATGGGCCTTTGCAGTACCGAAAAATACCACATATTGGTGAGACTAGAAACGAAAAGAAAATACTAGACAAATAATCAAAACAATCAAGTAAACAGAAAAAAACTCCAACAGAATATGTATTATTTAAAAACGTCTACAATATGCAAAAACTTTATTCAAAAAATATTTTGTTCAAACTAAGAAAAAAATTTGTTTAGTTCAACCACACACGGGAAAGCCCTTGAGGAAAATTCCCTCATCTTTGGGGAAGCTGTGTGGAGGGACTTTTTAAGGAATGTAAGGAGGGGAAGTTCCGGGAAGAAAAAATAATCTAAGAATCTATATAATTTTAAGACCTCTTGTGAGATGCATTCAGATCTTAGCGGCAGGTGCGCAGCTGCGTGGTGGGCCGGATCGGGAGAGGCCGGGAGAGACCCGAAGCTGGTGGGCAGGCGCATCTGCCGCCGAGATCTCAACGCATCTCACCCAATGAACCTGGGCAAGTTTTTGCTAAGTCACCAAACGTAGCGAGCCACTTGAAGTGACCTGTGGCAGAGGTGTTGGTTTCCGAGGCGGCGGTACCCATAACCGCCTCCCAAAGTGTTATATCGCCACATATCTGAAAACTGTCCAACATAAATACTCAACCAGGGCAATGAGCCAAAATATACTGGTTACTCCCAGTGCGATTACATATTTTGGACAGAGAAATATTAAATTCCATACTACGAAACTATGTAATGCTCTACCAAATCAAAGAAACAAAAAAATAATCGAAATGAATATATTTAAAATTAAAATAAGAACACGGCTGAGGAAAGAGAGTGATACTCAACTTGTAAATATTATGATGTTAATGAAAGATAACTAGAAACTAAATTTAAACATATTAAAATTACAGCAAACCCTAGTGAGGGGGAATGTGAAAATTTTAATTTATACTTGTCTGAATTATGATTTATACTTACACCATGCTTTATGCTAACATCATGTACAAACTTTGCCCATTAAAATTAATAAAAATTTTAAAAATTACAAAAAAACAATCAAGAAACGTTTTCATGAACCAATGGCGTCATGATCTCATTTTCGCAGCTTTGTGTAAGCATTTACCTTTAGTCTATGGCGCTTCCAGAGTCTCGATTTCTTTTGACAAACCTTTAAAAATCTCGACAACTCACCCAAAGAATCAATGATACTATTAAAATTAAACTTGATCAATTCATCACTTTCAAAGTTAAAATTCAAGTTCTGTGAAAGTTCTATTCAAGTTCTGTTATTAAATCACTATGGGTCAGTTGTTTCACAAAACTAAAATGATAATAGAACCGTTACGGAAAATTAATTTCTGTACCTCAGAAGTCAAAGGTCGGTTGTCCAGTTTTTTGTGAAAATGAGTTTTGTATGGGACCTTTTTAGTTTTCAGTATCTACACAGAGGTATAAAGACGGTTGTCCTACAACAATGTGAAACTAAGTTAGGTCAACATAAAATATCTGGTATCCCTACAATGTACAAATGAAAATTTTTACTACTTCCTCTCTCCTGAACATTTAAAAAATGTGACAACCGACTTCTGAGGTACAGATTTTAACTTTTAAATTTGATGAATTGTTCAAATTCTGTGAAACAACCCGTCCTAGGAAATTTGAATTATAACAAAACTGTAATTTATCGTAAACAAATCGAAAAGTATATCCAATTGATTATTATATAAATACAATATGTACACTTATTTTTATTCGGAATTCGAAATGTGTGTGCATTATGGTCTACTTTCGAAAACCATAATAAAAAGTGGGTCTAACAAAAGAAATAATATTCTTGTCTGATTGAGAATACCAAATACGAGTATATATTTTTTTAATTTGGAGAGTATGTTTGTATTTTATAAATTATTTTAATTATTAGCTATCGGTGCTGTATGTCGGTCATGATGAGAAAACGGGGTTAATAAATCAACACTATTATTAAAAATGTTATATTTTACCGGTCAAAGACAACGAGTTGTGATCTTGTAGAACAATAGGTACCTACCATAAACAATACGAAGGACCTTCACACACAATTCTAACATCCGTCTTGACTAAAGATAGGCACTAGGAATAAATACGTAACATCCGTAGTCAACAAAGCGTACGGTTAACGACAAAATAGGTACTCTATTCTCAACATACGCGATTTTTAACATACTCCGTATTACTAGCGTTAGATTCGCAAATAGTGTGTGCGTGAGGATAAAATGTAGCAAATGAGTTAGTAGCTCTACTTAAGTATAGTTATTCGATATCATTTGGAAAATTGGAAAGAAATTACCATAATGAGTTATTTATAAAATGTTAGAAACACAATATTCGTGTATTTGTAGGGACTTGTCACCAAAATAGTAACTGTTTGAAACTTCAGAAATAACTGTCGCTTTATCGATGTATGAATAATAATTATGAATCACAGATCAACACTGATCAAATGGGACATGATTTGAAATTTTCAAGGTAAAAGGTATTATCGTGATTATTTTTTGGGGTGTTACGCCTTGTTGCGCTTCTTCCTCCTTTAGCCAACGTTTCTAACAGCTTCTAAGTGTGCATCATCAGGACAAATGTGTAGATTGTGGTGAAGTGTGTATTCACGTACGTAAAAGTGATATCTACCAAATCTACTCAAAGACGAATTCGATGAAGACAGAATTTAACAAGCGTCAAAGGGCTCCGCTTTCTTACCTCACATTCACAACTAACATAATTACTAGGATCCGGAGGAAAGAAAGCATCAAAACTGTTTTTGGAATTACGACTAAAATTCAAGGTTTGCAAAAACTAAATTTCCTCTTGACACAGATAGATGTAACGGTTTTTCCAATAAGAGGTGTTATTTTGATATTCAATCGTAAAAGATCAATGGTTTCGTTGCTTGTGTGGCACGTAGCTCCGTCTTGTTAAAAGTAAACGTTGTCCAGATCAATACCATCCAATTCCGGCCATAAAAAAATATTACTCACCTCTCAATAGCGCAATCCATTCACCGTAACTGCTCCAGCCTCATTTTCGAAAAAGTAAGGTCCAATGACTCCGCTGGACCATAAACCGCACCAAACAGTCACACGTTGAGGATAAAGAGGCTTTTCAACAATAACTCTTGGGTTTTCCGAACCCCAGATGCGACAATTTTGCTTGTTGACGAAGACACCGAGGTGGAAATGGGCCTCATCACTCAAGATGATTTGCATTTGATTTACTCAAGTGAATTTTAATAATTTCAATGCGTTGTTGAAGCGTGTATCGTTCCATTTTTATTAATGGCGTAGTTTCTACTTGTCAAATGTCAAAAAATGACAGCTTCAAAAGTAACATCTACCGAAATAGCGGGCTATTCAAAATAACACCTCTTATTGGAAAACCCTGTAGTATAATCTCGGCTACCCGTGACAAGGTGTATGAATATATACATACTTACATATATACAGCCTACGCCAGGCTGAAAGGATCTCAGTACAAATGATTTTCCATTTTTTGAGACTTTCTGAGACCGGTCCGGTCAGTGGTTGAGTGGGCATAGCGCTTGGGTCTCACCCGAGCGTCGCGTGTTCGATTCCTCGGCTGGCTAAGTCCTCCATCACAACACAAGCAACATTTTCGGCTTTCTGTGGTGGTAGTAGGAGATTTTCAAACATTGTTGGGTTATTCGTAACCTGGGAATGTTTGTCTTTCTTTTAAAAAAAAAAAAAAAAAAAAAAAAAATATATATATATATATATATATATATAAATATTCTCTGCTTTGCAGTTAACATTAAAAACCAACCAATAAAATGACCTTTATGACCTTTCATTTCATTTTATTGCATTTTCACGTTATTATGACAGTTAGTTATTAGTAAAAAAGACGTACACGAGCTGTTACATCTTTTCTCGTGTTCCTAATAGAAGTATAACGTGAGCTTGGATGGATGGCCCCTGAATTAGCATAGCAATTGAATCACCATGTGATCTTTTCATCTTCTCGACATCTTTAATCGTGATAAGCGTGTATTTTTTGCTCCTACGTCTCGATAAATTAGCATTTTCACAAAGGCGCTGACAGGACTGGAAGAAAAACTGGTACGTATCGGTGTTTATCTTTCGATTCGATGATTTAACAGGTTTACCCAAGTCTCGCGAAAGGTACATGTGATAATAATTCATTGCAATCACCTCAATTCATTTACTTAGCTAGACTTATTTTCGCCCCACCGAAAAAAACTATTTATGTTTTTTTTTTAAATTTTATTTTAATTTTAAATGTAATAAATCTGGGTTGGTTGGAAGAAAATTCCACGAGGCAATAAGCCTGCGTCCTTAAAACCTCGAAGCTTTTATTTACACAGCAGCGCGGACCCGTGAAGAATCACGGGATAGTCTGAATTCTGGACTAATTTGTTCCAATTTTTAATCAAAATTAATAATTTTCTGTTAAATATATAATATTATAGGTAACGGCCTCCGTGGTCGAGGGGTAAGGAATTCGACTAGCGAGCCGAAGGTCGAGTGTTCAAATACCGGCGTGCGCAAATATAATTTTTATGTGATGAATTTGTCTTATTTCACAATTTATTCATTCAAAATAATAGTTTACTTGCGGCACGTTCCAGAGTAGAAGATACTTTCAGTATCGCCCTGTTGTATAAGACCACCATTCAGAATTGAAACGTTGCTTTTTAGATCTCCTTCCCCTCCCCACTACCTTCACCCTCATAACATACCCCAATTGGGGAATGTCATAGTCTCACTGGCTCCAGACGGTTAGGAGCAGTTGGGATTCTTGTGCGGTATTCATATATCAAAAAAGTTTTTCCGTTTTCTGAACTCTTCACACGATCGGTTCTAATTTTGAAAATCGCACTTAAATTCAAAGCAAATTCGAATTCATTGAACCAAATTTATACACAGACAGTCAAAATTAGTATTTTAGATAAAAAAATCATGAAATTAGAACTGCTTGAATTGCTTTTTAAAAAGCGAAAGCATTTTGTGAAACGAAGAAAATGTGTTTCGCGAACAATTTTCAATTTAAAAATTTCATTTTTAATTTCATATATATTTATTATAAATACCTATTTAGTTCAAATAAGGATCTATTTTCGCCAGTACTTTATGGACAATTGCAATTCAATCGTTAATACAATTTTATTGTGAGGACGTAACTAAATCGAATTATTTATATGTAATTTCATCTCGACGAATTATAATAATAATAATTCAATATTGACATTAGTACTAGTTATTCCATAGATAATAAAAAGGTTTTCATTAATTTAATACTTCCAATATATCAGTTTGGGTCACATTGTAGCAAAAACCTGATAGTGACACCTGTCTCACGGCTTGGCGTAAAACACACACAGGACCTTAGGTCTTGTCTGTTTGTTTCCTGCAAGCCTGAAATATCGTTTCATACCATAGACCAATTTGCCTATTCAAATGGGACAGCCATCTACAAGCATAACATTTTTTAAATCATAAAATCTCTTATGTTTCCTCATATGGCTATTTAAATTATGTTTTAGTATGAAAGCATATCTGCATAATACTTACAACAATATTCCAATGAAAAAAATAAAATTAAGTATATATTTTATACATTCGCTAAAAAAAGTTATTGCCAATACTTCTAATGTTGAATGAGCAGTGACGGAACACATGTCAGGGGGCATATGTCAGCATCCCGAAAAATAATACAGTGTGTGGCAAGCCTACGCACGACGGAAGTGAAACTTTTAGTATTCTTCTCTCTCTCTTTTCATTTCATTATTCTTGTGCCACGAATGTTTTTCTCACTTCTATCTCGTCACTACTCATTTTTGACACTAAAACTCTGTTCCAAATCGAATAAACCACAATCAATTACGTATTTCACTCGTATTACACTCACCGCGCAGTACACGAAGCAAGCAGCTGATGCCTGGCGTGGCGTTGTTGGCCAGAGAGAGAGGAAAAGAGAGAAGAGAGAGAGAGAGAACGTTCGTCAGTGGCTCCCTCACCTCAGTAAGCGACTACGGTGAGAGAACGACAGTGAACGGTGAGCGGTGGTGGGGGTCCCGTACCCCCACCACCAAATGATCACTGTTTTTCGTGACGGTCATGAGTCGGTTTTACTCCGGTCCTCGAAAATGCATGACGCGCGTAAAGAAGTTTCACTTCAATAAAGGGTCAAGATAATCAGAAGTTGGAGTAAAATATACCATACATGAATATCTTTAATAACCTTTAAAAATACATTTGATTTCTTCGAAGGGTACGCCCTAAAGAACACTTTCTTACAAGAAAGAGAAAATCTTTTCGAGTTTTATCTTAAGCGAAAAAATCTTCAAACTGTGATCTCTGGGGTAAAAATAATCATAGCATTTTTATCCGTGCAAATTCACTTCCACCATGAGCTACAGAGCGTTGAAAGATCCATACGACTGTCAAAATATAAGATAATTTTAAGTTATGTTTGCATGTAAATCTTAAATAGTAAGAAATTACAATGTTGAAATAGTAATAACTTGTTCATCATCATATATTTTTAAAAGTAGCGAATCGGAAGTGCAAGCCCGAGTGCAGTGCATCGGGTTTAGCGCGTTGTATTCCGGTGTCGCGTCGGGTGGTGTGACGTCACCCTGCCCCACAAGGCGATGGCAGGCTCCACAAGGCGGGGTCTGCTTTTCACATACCCTTCAAGGAAGTCAGCCGATTGAGCTGATGCCTCGTCGATGTACGTGCGCCTATGAATATTTATACATACACCGAAGAAAGTTGTCCGCCTTTTGTATGGAATATTCGGACATTCCGACTGCAAAACAAATGTAATTACATAGTGTGCAGTTTAAGTAAATGCAATTTTAATTATCCGTTTATTTATTTTTCGTTGAATGGATTTTCTACGTGTAGGTTTTTACTTTGTTGCGACATTATTAAATGCATTTTCTTCGATTATTATTCTTCTGCCGATTTGGGTTTGTCCCTACATTTTTTTTTCTAATAAAGTGGTGTAAACCGATGACACTTTGGCGTTTTAGCCAAAAGAGATCAAGCCAGTACCTTTTGGTGTAGGTTTTATGTTCGATGCCGCATTACGCAGATCGCATTTTATTAATTACATAAAAATTTTCAAAAAAAGAATACAAAGTCGGGGGCCGTTCAGTGTTTAGTCTAGGACTAAACTTTATAATACACTTAATTATTACACCATAATTATTATCGTTGTACATTCAAACAAACGAAATATCTATTATCGTACATAAGAATCTCAGAAGAGTAGTTACCAATAATAATATTCAACATTATGTATTAAATGCAAGAAGTCTGTTCTGTATGTAATACTAACTACGTGACAGAAAAAAGTGTTATACGTAGCTGTAAAAACTTTCAAAAATTGCAGAGTTTTCTTTTTGTGGCTAATCTAGAGAAAATCACAGATTAATTAATATGTATTATTAGCTGCAGTTTCCGGCATTGCACGGGCTTTGCACAGGTTTTTAGAAACCAGACTTAGACAGTGACCTTCCTCTGGTTTTAAATGTTGAGTGTGAAAAAGTTCTTCAATCTCGGAATAAAACTGTAGATTTGAATAAAAATCAAACCAACGCCGCCCGCCCGAAACAAACAATGCTCTTTATGTAAATATATAGATAGATAAACGTTACTAGTTCTTCAGCAATTCCCAATTATTTAAAACACTTTACGTCGTTCTTTATTCGCTTCCAGAATATTCTGAAAACGCCCTGAATTAGAGAAATGTGTGCCGCCGCGTACTATAAATCAATGTAAGACAGTGTAGAACTGAAATCTTGTACAACTGAAATATTACCTCAGTGTATTTCTTCATTGTGTAAGAAGTATTACCCATACTGGTTACAATGCCTCCTTAATTAAATGGCGCGTTACTTTACCAACTTGCGGTGGAAAGATAAAACGTTTCTTGAGATATTTTCAGCGGAGATGAATAGCAAAATTGTCAAAAACGATTGTCACTCGTGGAAGAATTCCTATATCCTTAAGGTTGTATATTTTTAAGCCCTGATGAAGCTTAAATACAAGCCAAATATGTTGGGGGGAAAAAATATTAATAAATGGTGGTGTTTAAAGAAAGTTGATGATAAAAATAGGTATCTGCTGTAATAGCATAAAGTTTTTGCTCTCTATGAAAATTCATACCATCAAAGATGTTTACTATCGAATATCGTCACGTCTCTCCCAAGAGAGAAATTATTTTCTTTTATTCTGTTAAGTTTACTATTCACAGTGTCCGGAAACTCGTAGTACAAGCGGGAAACTGATGAATCTCTATCACATTTGCAGTCGATTTGAAGATTTAACTTTTGTTGATTTACATATTAATATGATTTTTTTTAATACAAGCGGTGTTTAAACGAAGTTAGTGATTTATTTAATATATGTACCAATTGTTAGAGGACATTATAAAATGTTTGCTTTTATAAAAAAATTCCAATCGTCACGTCTCTCTCAAGAGAGAGACATAATTTTATTTTCTTCCATTAAGTTTTAATTTAGTTTTTTTTTATTTATTACAAAATAATATTTCAAACTATAGCATTGTACAAAATATTATTTTTTCCCTAACTATTCTACTACTCTATAAGGTGAGCTCCAGGAGCTCGCGTTTATACTCGTAAAAAGGTCTTTACATAAAAGTGATACATGATGCACTGATGCAGTGTACATAGGAGAATATCTGTATTATATAGGAAATAATAACAGTATGTAGTTTTAATCCATTATAAGTATGTACAGAATAGATCTATGAATACACAAATATATAACTGTGATTACAATGATATTAGTAAGAATAATATACACGGTGTCCGGACACTCATAGTACAAGCGGGAAACTGATGAATCTATCACACCCGGAGTCGATTTTGTGGTAAGTATAACTGTTTTTATTTCTTCAATAGTTGTAAAATTACTTTGCGGCGACATTTTGATTATATATAAATTGAATATCAATAATATACATGTTTCAAAGCCAATGGTGTATCCAGGGGTAAAGTGCACTATCTTAGGGGGGGTGATTCTACATGATTTTATAAGTAGAAGAGATACATAACTTTTTAGAAATTCCAACGTTCTAATGTAGTTTGTAGGTAAAAAAAGTTTAATTGTTTGAATGTGAAAATAAATATTCTTCTAAGGAAAGAAAAAAATGTATTGTTTTGTAAATTTTTCGTTTTATATAATCTTTTGTTTTGTATAAATTTTTTAATTCATATTCCTTTCTCATAAATTTAAATAACTTATTCCATATTATGCTGTCTCAGTAGAAGTAAAGTCACAAGGAGGAAATCCATAATTGGTTTTATTTTACTATATAATACTTATGTACAAACTGATTAAATTTAAACTGTCGATTTCCCGAAAATGAATAAATAAATATTTTAGTACGGTAAAAAAGTAAAAAATTCGAAAAAAGTCCTCCCATCCCTCACCTCCCGAAGTTAGTGTACTTAACCCCCTGACACCCTGTTTGATAACTGTTTTTATTCGAGCTTCCGTTTTTGAGTAAATCGAGTCTGAAGTTGGAATTTTTCGGTAAAAATTATAAAAAAAATCGGTAGCTCTGGGCTGATTAACGGCTTAAAATTCGTCGAAGCCTAGACCAGGCTTCAAAGGTTTCTTTTTCCCATCAGTTGTTGAAAGTAACGGAAAAGGGGTTTCCACGTGATATGTGTACATACATTCATTAGTTGCTCACTTTTACTATTATTTTCCGGACAACGTCTTTAATACAATAATTTATAGTGTATTGAGAAGGTTCGTTTGAAAATGCATGGAAATCAATGCAGCTATGTGGGTACTTAGATATCTTCCTACATTTAAATGCTTTATGTTAAACAGTAAATTGCCAAACTTGTAAAGCGAATATTTCACTCTGTAATTTACGATCTCTCATCCTCCGCGCACTAAATCTGTTCCTGTAAGTTAGGGCAAGTCAATATCGTAATTCGATAAGAAATCACAAAACTTTGCCTTGGCTTTTCCTTTATCGCCTTAATTCTTCTCGCTTGAATTTTCAGGTAAACTTAAACGGGGACTTTTAGACTTGAAAACCGACTGAATCCCAATGGGATATTTTCCCCAAACTATGGATATCGTCAAAATGCAAGGAAGATTTAAAATCAGCATCGTTCTAAAAATTTATAATTTTAATATTATCTTTCATAATTACGATTGATTTTAAAAACGATCTAAAACCGAAAATGTAAATGGGTTGAACTGACTACAACGTATCTGACAGCGTTATAGGGTCCATCACCAGGGCAGATGAAAATAAAAAACTTTCCGAAGGCTGGTACCACATAATGATAACCATATTTTGATGATTTATATAGTATTTCTTTTGTGAAAAAATACCCGAAGGGCGCTATATATGATAACGATGTGCCTATTTAGTTGTCTGAATGCTGTTGAAATGAGATTCCTGAAGCGTATACATGTTGAAACTATGTATGATCGTGTGAGAAATGCGGAGATTCGCAAAGAATGCAAGGCTATGTAAGTGTAATGAGTATGATTAAGTAAGGGACGCTTAGATGGTTTTGGCATGTCGACCAAATGAATTAAGTCAGTAACTCTAAGGAGTATATATATATGATTCGAATGTTAATGGTAGAAGAGGTCGGGAATGCCCGAGAAAGACATGGCTCGACCAAGTGAACCAGGTACTTGAGTCAGGCCAAGTCAAGAGTCCGAATAACGGAAGAGTATGTATGAATGTGAAAGAGGCAAGAAGTGTGTGCCAAAACCAAGTTGTTTGACTGTATGTTCTCTCTGCCTACCCCTGTGGAGAAACGACGTGATGGTTAGTTAGTTAGTTAATTGGCCGATGGTTACGATACATGGTTTTCTACTGCTGCGTACAACTGTAGGTCGTTTTACTGCTTTCATTGCATGTGTTATCCATTTCCATGCTTGGGGCATGTTTTGACAAATATTGGAATGTTACACTTTACAAAATATAATCGTGGCGTCCTCAATTCTTTGTTCAATGATAATGGTAAATGCATGTGCACAGCTTTTGATGTTAACCCTTTCATCCCCAGTGTTAATTCAAATTAACATGAACTTTGTGAATTTCTTTACCGTAACGGTAGCGATTTATAAAAGCAATGTTTTTGTTTTCTTGTAGCTTGTAATCTTTTCTGTGGCGTCTATTTTTTCCACTCTGTTGAAATCCTTATTCCCGCTACAACAAAGATAAATATTTTGACATTTGCTGATTGTGAGTTTCATCAAATTTCTGCCGTCATTGATTACTTAATTTAAGGTGAGATCAATATTTTCTACTTGAATTACAAATATTTTAACGCATTAAGATCTGTTCTATAATAATAACATCTGTTCAATTCACTGTTCACAGTCATTTGCCAGAATATTGTAAATGAATTTCAATGTTCATTCAAATTAACACTGGTATTGACGGACATGTTTTCGACTAGTATGGCGAGATTTATAAGCTAGATTATTTCTTTATTTCTGAATGAATTTTAGTTAAAATGTTACTTGTTTGTACCTTAGAGATTGTAAATGTGCATTTTTGACATGAAATAGTTATTTGTATTACTTTTGTGTTATGTTTATTTTACCTTACTATTTAAAAAATACCCTCTAACATCCAATGTTAATCCAAATAAACATAGAAAAATTTCTAAAAAAAAAAAGTTTTAGTACCAAAAATTTTCAAATAATTTTCTGAGGTATTATCAAGCATTACATATTTTATATATATGGAAACAATAATGCGGGTGTGAAAGGGTTAATTAATGCGCAGGCATAAAAACTATTGCTGGACAGACGTTTTTAAATAACAAAAATATAATTATGGTTACTCCTTCCAACTGAGATTGCTGATTGTATTGTTGTTGAAAGAAGTGGCTTGTTATGTAATAATTAGATGTTTTTTTATATTTATGGTGGTGAGTCACAGATTATATTTTAAAACATTTTCAATAAAGTTTTGTACACACATACCCCACAGAAAAGTAGTTTTAATTGACGAATTAAGTATGAATGAAAAACTGTCCACAAATTAGAAATTAACTGATTAAAAGTTTCACGAAAAAGATTTAATTGACTTTCATTTAGTAAATTATACGTGCAACTTGCAATTGAATAACGAAAAAAACAATTCAACTCAAAAAAGTATGATTCTAAGGACGGGTTGTTTCGGAGTATTTCAACAATTCATCAAATTTCAACGTTCATTTCTGGGATCTGTGAAAGTCCAATTCAAATTCTGTTATTATATCATTATAGGCTAGTTGCTTGACAGAACTGAAATAAAAACAGAACTTGAAAAAATCTTTCACAGAACTTGAAAATGAACGTTGAAATTTGATGAATTGTTCAAATACTCCGAAACAACCCGTCCTTAGTGTAAAACTATAAGGGACCAGTTATTTCACAAAACTTGAACAATTCGTCAAATTTCAAAGTTAATATTCAAGTTCTGTAAAACCACTGGCTCATTATGTAATAATAACAGATCTTGAATATCTAAAACTTTCACTGAACGTTTTCATTTCAGAACGCTCAGATGGTTTGAACATGTAGAACGAATAAGCGAATAAACGTCGGGGACGCCCGAGGAAGACATGGCCCGATCAAGTAAATCAGATACTCGAGTCGGGTCATGTCAAGAGTCAGAATAATAGAAGAATATGAATGAGGCAAGAAGTGTGTGCCAAGACCGAGTTGTTTGGCGGTCCGTCCTCTCTGCCTACCCCTGCGGAAAATCGGCGTGAATGTTAGTTAGTTAGTTAGTTTTTCACAGAACTTGAATATTAGCTTTCATTAAGGCGATGCCATTCGTAGTAATGCAAAATCATGTGTTTTTGGTTTGAAAATTTGGTCGCCTAGAAATGTTTCAGATGCTTTAATTAAATACTGCGAGTAGAATACATCTTGGCCTTTGAAATAATCGAGTATTTTTTAGATAAAGTCTTTTTATAAGCCCAGAAAAAAATAATGTATAGGCCTATGAAAACTGCTTTAAAGTTCAAAATCTCCTACTTACGAACCCATTTTCGGTTATGATTTTATTGTATAAAGTTGGCAAATTAAGTTATTTATAAAATTATCGAAAAAAAATTAAATATTTATGCCTGAACATCCACAAAATAAAATAAAAGGCATTTTTTGGTCATGTTTTTTTCTTGCATAAATCAAAACAGGCGGATGGTTTAAGCGGGAATTTAAACCTTATCGCCATCTACGTAAGGGTTGTTATTGATAGCGGCTCAATTTAAAATATTACACGACGTAGTGCATCGCCTTAAATACATCTATTTGAATTTCACTTTTATTTTCGGGAATGAATGAATGTAAATCTTGGAAGCGGAAATTGACCCACTTCCCGACATCCGATCAAGCTGAAACTTGCAGACTGGTCGGGCAGATTTTTATTTTTTTTTATTTAGATAGACTTGTTGTCATGAAATTGTAATTGAAATAATTTCTGTGAAACAACTGGCCGTTTTGCGGATTTTCCCCAATAAATTATAATTTGAAGCTGTATTTGACGAGGTCAAAACCTTCAAATTTCACTTTCCGTTAATATTTTACCGTAATCACAATTTATTATAATACATTTTTCTTATTTTATAGCCCAATTAAATACACAGTGAGCTATCGTTTATCATAGAGCATCTTATACCGGCGGTCTGTTAGTCTGTGTTGAAGTCTATGTCTGTGTCTGTAGGCATAAACATTAGTTACATTATTGATGGTAATAATAATACTCTCGATAACTGGTTAAATTTATTGATTGGGTATCTATAAAAAGCATGAAATAATTGGTTTATTTGTCTAGAATACGGGAGACGAAACTTTTTAGCATTGCTGAGTTTACTGATTGTAAAATACAGGATTTTCCAATAAGAGGTGTTATTATGAACAGCCCGCTATTTCGGTAGATATTACTTTTGAAGCTGTCATTTTTAGACACTTGACAAGTAGAAACTACATAATTAGTAAAAAAGGAACGATACACGCTTTAACGAAGCATTGATATTATTAAAATTCACTTGAGTGAATCAAATGCAAATCATCTTGAGTGATGAGGCCCATTTCCACCTCGGTGACATCGTCAACAAGCAAAATTTTCGCATATGGGGCTCGGAAAACCGAAGAGTTATCGTTGAAAAGCCTGTCTATCCTCAACGTGTGACTGTTTGGTGCGGTTTATGGTCCGGCGGAGTCATTGGACCTTACTTTTTCTAAAATGAGGCTGGAGCAACCATTACGGTGATTGTATTTCGCTATCGAGAGATGATTAATGTTTTTTATGGCCGGAATTGGATGGTATTGATATGGACAACGTTTACTTTAAACAAGACGGCGCTACGTGCCACACAAGCAACGAAACCATTGATCTTTTACGATGATTGAATATCAAAATAACACCTCTTATTGGAAAACCCTGTACAATAATATATAAAAAATCATGAAACGTTTTCTATCTTCTTTTGTAAAATGACTAGTGAGAACGTTAATTTTACAGTAACGTTACAATGTACAGTAAAAACCCCTAAGGAAAATCGTGTCAGGCGGGAATGCTGCGTTTGTTCTAACGTATTAGATATGTGTTATTAATAACATTAAACAATACCTAACAATCTCATGATTGACTAAGAAACATTCATATTATTCAACTTGAAAATATTCCATAATTATGCTAAAAAGGATACAATAAAAGATCGTACATAGGAATATGTATCTCTCAAAGTTTTGTATTGGTTCGATATAAGACCGTATCTAACGATGCGGTAGCAGACAAGGGATTCGGTACCCGCAGAATGCTTCGTTATCTAGAAGAAAGTCGTGTAGACCTATACAATATCATACATATATTATCTCATCTAGCGAGCCATCTATGGAACACATCTCGGATCTAGGCAATGATCTTGTTAAGGATACTGGTTGACACACGGCTTCCTACTTAGGATACAGATCGGAGGAACAGCTAGGAGATGGGATCGGGAGGATAGGACGTGATTATTGTGTACCTATCCTGCCACGTGTAGGACTGTAGGCCGTAGACTGTAAGGACTGTAGGGCTGTCTGACACTCGAATAGAAACCTTTACAAATGGATATTTGAACCCTTCATCATTATGTCATCGTGTGACAAGTTCAAATGGATATTCAAATAGGAATTAATTATAATAATTCATAGTCCGCTATATAGATTAATAATATATGTTCGTACTTTGTGTATTAGTGGTTCATATTAAGATGAAATTTATGTCCTCATATCGGTAATAACACCATCTTACATAACGCCGCATATATTAATCAAAAACACTTCGTACAATTAGTAGAAGTCGGGTCCATCCGTTATTAAAAAAAACACGCATTTTGACAGAACACGTTGGGTTCGAAATTTGGCCACCTGAGCTCAGTGGTTTAGGACAGTCTTTCGCTTAACGCAAAGTCCCAGCATATTGGTCGGGATAAAAGAAAATTTTGTTTTGAGATTTTTTATAACTTTTATTTTGATAATATATATTTTTTCAGTATAAAAATATCGCCCCAATCACATCACAGAAAATTAAATTACTTTATTTATGCGATGCTTAGGTAATGTGTACCTATTATACCTTAAGTAACTTTAATATTTATTTATAATTTTGAAACCTTTAATGGCGGAATTTAATTTTAATACGACTGTTTTAGGAATTCAAAAACCTTCATAAGTTACTCCCACTTTTTTTATTTATGACTGGACCGGTTTCGGACCAGTCTAAAGATGCCCGTTATAAGTCACAATAATAACTATAATGTGAAGAACTATAATTGTTGTTGTTCTCGTATGTACGTCCATCAAAGTACGCAGTATCCACGTTTCAAAGGCTGTACACAATATCCTTTTTACAAAATTGGTCTCAAAACCTTGGAGGACGAATTGTAACGTCAAGGTCAAAACACGTAAACATTATTATCGTCCTTAATTCTAGGTCTAAAAAAATATTTTGCGTAGCGGACAAAAACGGATGAATCGTTTAAAGGAGCGGCGGGTATCCTGTCAACAATTTTACAGAAAACTAAGCGAGATTTTAAATTAAAAATTAAATTTAGTGAACATTGTTTGCCAAGTATAAAAATACAGTAAGCATTGTATTATGAAGAACCAAAATTTAGTACTGTCTTTCAGTTGCAAGTGTATTTTTATATTTTAAATTTAATTGTTTGCAGCCGTATGACAGTCGGAATTTTTCAGCAAACTTCTGAAATAAAAATAATATATATCGTCAAGATTGCATTTAACTCATCGACGATATAACCATTTTATACTGTAAGATCGACCAATGAAAAACGCCCATAAATAATCCATTGGAATAGCTTTTTCGATTGAATAACCAATCAGATAGAACGGAGATGATTTTGTATTGGAAAAACGAATATGTGAAAAGAATAACTGACTAAATAGGGAATTCAGGGGAGCACAGTAAAAAGAACAAGGGTTTTGTTGTTTCAGTATTAGATATTTCTTTGATACTAGTTAGCGATACCTTGTGCTATATTTTTACGACTGTGTATTTTTTCAAAGGGCAGACAATGATGTTTTACTTCAGTATGTTTTATACCCGGCTTTGCCCGTTTGTAGATATCAATATTCTTTTGTAGATTTATTTTTTCATGTTTATCATGATATTTAGATATTTTTTTGCTATAATCGAGTTAACTAGGCATGGTAAACAATGGTATGTTTCCTGTGTGTACTTTTCTTTGTTAACGATAAATAAATACGCAATGCTAATATACAGGGCGTCCAAAAAGGGTAGAGGGTATTTGATAATTGGATTAAAATATATATATATAAATATTAAAATCCGTTGATTATTCTTTACTTATAGACGCTGATCTGTAAAATTACGTAGTAAAAATTATGTTATCTAGATGCCGCCTTTTGCGATGCTAGCAATCCTTTAATCTTGAACGAAGATTGGCAACAATGTGTTGACACATCGCTCTTGAGATGCCATTCCTGATCTGATATTTTGCTTCAATAGTGTTCATATTTTTTGTTTTATCCAACTATCAAATACCTGCCACCATTTTGGACACCCTGTATTTAGTTAACTAGGGCTACCATACTACCGTCCCTTATTTACGTCACTATATTTCAATCTTCTTGGTTAAAACTGGTTACTTCAGCGAATTTATTTCAGAATTTCGGACCACAATGCAAATTTGAAGAGGATATAAAAATACAAATAATCTCCCTTCCGAATTGCGCTGTATTACGAACCAACAAGAACAAATCAATAAAATCAAACTTTTTTTCAAAAAAAACTTATATTAAAAAAATATATGGATATATTATATTTATATTTTACACATAACATTGAATCACTGAAGTAAGAATCGTGGCTCCCTTATCAGGCACAAGAGCTCCTCTTTTCTGATAAGGTATACATGAGCAATTATGTACCTAAATATTATATTTTGCAAAAAAATGTATGTATTAATGTAACTATGATCTATATTAAAAATAATAATAATAAATAAAAATATATTTCTTTATTAAATTTCTGAACGAATGACACTAATAATTTTAAAATATATTGTAGATAAGAATTTATAGATTTGTCACTTCACTTTTAAGCCGAGGTGCTCCGTAATGAATTTTTTTGCGAAAGAAAGAAAAATGGTAATAAATTCTGTCGTATAAACGGCACAAGACGACTGATGCTATTTATTTGATTTATCAGTTTTATTTTATTCTTTGTTTTACATCATAACAGCAACAAAAAACATTGTTGGTTATCACGCCGGTCTTCCCTTATACAGAAAACACTCTTCATAGTTGTCGTGTGGGCAACTATAATATAGGTAATTACTTCTTTACGAGTATAAAGCACTCAACATCGGTTCAACAATCCAATTGACATCAAATACAGATGTACGTTAGGTTATAAGGCTATCTTAAATTTGTGCATACCGACAATACATTTTATATAATCGAGTATATTCAATTTACATAATATATAAAGTGTACCACCCACATATTATAAAGCCTTTTATTTTAATGACACAAAATATCTGACCCTATTAGACTTCGCTAGCTCCAGCAAATAAATGTAGAAACAACCAAAATGGATTTCTTAGTAAATAATATTTTAAATCCCCAATTTTTTGCATATATTAAACCTCTTAAGGACCACGCCCGAGTATACTCGGGCGGTCAGAATTTGGAATTCATACTAAAGAAAATTTTAAATTATTTTTTCACACTATGCACCACAACATCAATATTCAGTCCCATTTTGGGCCCGAAATGGCTTTTATATGAGGATATATATTTTGAGTAAATAAAATTCATTGATAAAAAAAACTACAAAAAAGGTGTTTTTTTCCATTTTTAATTTTTAAATGATTACTGAAGGGGTTAAAACGTATCATAAACAATATTATCACCAATGTATTTGGTTCAAAGCGCACTGCATTTGTGTGTTGCATAATTCAGCCCTGAATCTGAACCGATCTTTAACGAAATTGAATTATTTTATGCTATTCAACTTTATTCGTAGAGGGCATTTATCCAAACAACGTTTATATTATTTTAATACGTTATACAATACCTCTTACAAAATAGTGCCATGTTTTTGATGACCCTGCACTTGAAATTAATTCCATTAGAAAGTATTACGCTGCTCTTGTTTTTCCTCGCTGATTGCATAAAAATAAAATACACTTTGTAAAAGGGTTGCATTCTTACAAAGAAGATGGTTGAAGAGTGTGCACGTTCGTAAGGTATTTTTATAGTGTGGGTTTTTTAATCAGGTAACATTGCAATGCCTTGATTGACTCGAACCAGCCATTACCGTAAGAGCAATTTGCGTCCCTTTTGCGGAGTTATAGCATTCCTTCTAATGCAGTGGTTTCCAACCTTCTGCAATGCGAGGAAAAAATTTACCTTTGTCAGCAATAATTAGGGGTGACAATCTAACAATTCTGAAAGAGTTACGTAATAGTTAGGTTACAGCGAGGTATATGGGAAAGTTGATCGTCGGGGTATACGTTGAAAGTCGGTTATTTCACGAGTTATTTCTTCGGCTTGTTATTTATGCTAAATGTTAAGAAAGTGAAATGAGTTACCGTTCGTCTTTCTTCAATTGATTGGGGCATCTGCAATACCCGCAAAGCTAATCCCATATCATAGACCCTTTGAAAGTTAGCCTGAAGACTTATTTAAAAAATAAAAATAAATTATTGAGAATGGAAATATATTGACTTTTTTAATCAAAAGGCTGTCGTCGTTTTCGTATGTTGAATGTACCATTGTTAGATCTGGTTAATTTGAGAAGTTTATTGGGTTGTTTGAAGGCCTGTCCCAAGTCGAAGGTTGTATTCCCCTGCTCTAAGGGCAACGCCACCTGGAACCTGACTCAGGGAGCATGGCCCCCCTCAAGGCCGGAGCCCTCCGTTCATTGCCACCACAGAGGGTTGTTGCCCTTCGCCTTGCCTACCTTAACCCAAAGGCGCTCCGCCACCGCCCCCGCCCCCGCCCTAAACTCCAATCCGCCAGTGTACGCCACTGCTTTTCCCTTTTTTATCGCATTTATACGTTCGAGTTATGTACATCTTCAATCATTTTTTTATATTGCAAATTCCTGCATGTATCATTACGAAAGATTTTAAAATACGTAATGCAGTATTGCGAAACACGATACTTTGTCGAAAGTTCGTTGCACTGTATTGTAAAACAAACATTATTTGCTACAGCGTGTATATATAATATATAATTATAATGATAATAACTTTTTTTTTTTTTTTGTATTAGGCAATTCACCCTAAAAAGAGTGCTATGTGAAATAACTTTGTTAATAACTGATTATTTGACTTCGAAAATCCAGAGAGAAAAATTAACCTAAAATTTCAACGATACTTTCGAGAGTTCGTGATTGGGTTGTTTATAAATAGTGATAACTGACAATTAATTGATAATAATTATAAAATATATAATGTTGACGCCTAGCGAAATATTTATCACGGAAATTGTCTAACACGCGCATGGTGGACAGTTCCGGAGAAGTCTCGATAAAAAATTAAATACTTCAAATCAATATTTACTAAATTTACTCTGTAATATCGAGGGCTTAAGGTGAACAACACTATCTACAAAAACACATAAATAATTCTATTTCTTAGAGTCAAATAACGTTACCCACAAAAATACATACAAATATATCTAGGTTTTAAAGTCAAATAACGTTACCTACCAATAATTCGCAGGCTAAAGTCAAACAAGATTATCTGCAAAAAGACATACCAATAATATTAGTATTGGTAAATTTTTGTTGTTGTGAATAATGTTGTTTGACTTTAAGGTCTTCAAGCCCTCGAATTATCAGTATGATTTTATAGGAAACGTTATTTGACTTTAAGACCTAGAATTATTTTATATTTTTGATGATAGTGTTGTTTGACATTAAGCCCTCGATATTATGATATGAGCATATTTAAATGCTTCTAATAATATATTATTAATTCCTCAATTTTTTGCACGTTTATTTAAAAAAAATCCCGATTAATTTAACTTATCGTAAACTGTAATTAATGGATGAAAATCCAATAAAAACGTTACAAGCACTTATTTCACTTAAACTTTTTTTGTCGAATTAGAAAAATTCTCACTCCGGTTCAAAAAAAGGAGTCGTCGTATTTATTATTTTTATAATTTACCTGCAGTGGCAGCCTGGATAGTGTAATCGAAAATACGGTGCCGATGATTTCGGCTCTTTTTTCTTTTTATCTCTCGATTGCCGGACCACGGGCAATCAAGGGATAGCAACCACGGGAAGGTTCAATCGTTACCCCCTACACCAGCCTAACGAGGCCTGCAACAGAATGATGTAAATTAAAACCAAATTGAAAAGGGCTGTTGAATACTAAATTGATACAACCAGGAAAAAGTGTGCCAAAAATACTATCGAATTCAAGACGACGAATAAATTATACAATCTGCAAGTTGATATTTAGCAGAAGCGCGAATTTTAATATCGGAAATAAAAACGATATTTTTCAATATAAATGTATCAATTTCACTTGGATACAGTGGCTGTCGAGTGTAAAGCCCAAGTTAGGTTAGAGTGTAAGTTCTTAAGTGTGTAATTTATTGAACGTCCTTAGGGCTTTTACAAACATAATTCTTGCCTAGCAATAATAAGGCAGAATAGGGTTTAGCAATAGTTAGAAGCAAAACAAAAAGTAGTAGAAATTAAAATTGAAGAAATACATCAGAAGTAACTATTTTTGCTATGATGCAGGATGGGGAGGTTTTGAATGTGACGAAAAGGTCTATGTAGATGCTTTGGCAGTTCGTTGTATTAATTTATTAATAAATAATTTAAATAGGCTAATGTGATTTTATACTAAGAATCTAAACCGCAACAACCTCCAACCCAAAGGCAAAAGCGTTAACCACTATTCTACAGAGGTGACTAGTACTTGGAATTAAATATGCAGATCAGTAGAGTAATTTAAATAAATAGCGATCACCTGTTAGAACAATGCTCATAATAAAAGTCAGAAGTAAGTAGTAAGTTGTAGTAGTAGATAAAAACTAAAGAATATTATAATTTACCGAGTCCACGATCTTTCTAGGACAAGGTGAAGAAAAATTATGATGATTTAATTTGTATTTTTTTACATTAGCTTCACACATGATCCTGATGAAAATGATTAATCCCATCTTTGGGGATGCTGTGTGGAGGGTTTTTTGGGAAAGTAAGGGGAAGAAGTTCTGGGAAGGAAATATGTATGAGGGTTGGCTAGGAATCTGGGGGTTGCGGTGCAAGGCGATGTTCTGTGAGTCGTGCTGAAGAGGTCATAAAGTCTCCCTCAACAAGTCTCTCCCGATCTGGCCTGTCACGCAGTTGGCGTGCAAAAGCATCTATCTTTAGACAATACTCGGACAAACCTCGCCCCATGAACCCGGGCACCCCTGCTAAGTCACCAAACGTGATTTCTTGGGGCGGTGGTACCCTTACCCGCCTCCCAAAGTGATTGATGTCATTAATTTTCAGAAAATATCTCCAATGTAAATTATTTTATCACATCAAATGTGTAATTTATTATTTAAAAACAAAATTTTGAATTAAAAGGCTTTCTTCAAAGAGGTAAAAAGCTCAGAGTTGCAAAATCATGTTTTAAATGGAAACTCTCAGAATCAGATGTGAGCTAACTATCTCACATAAATCAATGTCCAAATAACTAAGCCTCTCATTTATCAACTAACTCTCCCCGAATGTTCTGTTAGACACAGCACAGCCTTCGTAGCACAGCCTTCCCAGCACAACCTCCCCCAGAGACTTGGAGCCTTTACGTGTTTGTGTCGGTACTACCGGAAGGAAATATAAAGAATATTTAAACGCGATGAAATTCGGAAAATATTTTGTTTGCATAGAATTAATCAAAAATTGTATTAATTAAATAATTGTCAATGCCATTTACAATAGAATAACATCGGCAATATCTGAACATATTGTCAATATTTTATGAACAATGTAAACAAACCTCCAGCAGAGTCCTACGCAAGAAGTTTAAATCAAGTAAGACATACTATATATTATAGACTTTTTAATACACCTCCTTTTTCAAGGAAAAATGCATTCTTATTACATAACTAGCGCAGGCCCGTGATAAACGGTATTACCCAATCATAATTTCTGTTCTCCTGGAAGTTTGTTTTTGTCGGCAGGTTCAAATTTTGCGTTTATTATTTATTACTAACCATTTTCGACAAAGCAGATCCAATTTCGATATCAATTAAAGTAATTCTCTACATTATAGGGTACTTTATTGCTTGTCTAAATTCTCCAAACAAACACTTTTTGAAACTGTCATTTAAATTCAAGGAAAAGTTCTAGAGTTCAATGAACCGGAGTTACAAACAGAGTCATAACCGAAATTAGTATGTTTGATTATTCATCAGAAAGTAAGTTCAAACGAGACGTCAAAGTGAAATCACAGAAATAAATTAATTTACAGGTAAAATAAAAAATAATTGTGTTCATTAATTAAACAGAAAGTAATTAAAAAAGCACCTAAAATTGGTTTTCAGGCAAAAACCGGTAACAATCAATTCATTTATTGACGTCTTTTACAAAAAACCTAATATAGTGGCTAATTATAATTTTCGATCCTTACGCCTCGGTTAGAAAATGAACCTCAGTAAAAATCAAATCACAAATCAAAGTAGAATATACAAAAAAAAAGATTTTATGTTTTGCAATGAAAAAACTGATAGCCGACACGATCTTAATTATAACAATTAAAATGTAAATTAATAAAGGGATTTGAAAATAAAAAGCACGGATTGCAAGGTAAGCGATTCTATCAATTCAGCGGAGCAAACTATTAAAATTATAAATGAACAAGGAGATAGGTTTGTAATGTAAATAATTCATTAGTTATTGCGTAAACCGCATTTTATGATCAATCATTAGAAACCGTTGCACGACACCTAATCATTATTTGTATTAGTCAGAGTTGTGAAATGAAGATCATTGATTATTATCATCTGTTCTTAGTTGAGATTGTTTGGAACAATATTATGCTTTATTTTATTGCGCTATGTTGATTTTATGCTCCTATTATGAACAAAACTGGTTTTCTATCAATAAGCATTCATTAATAAATACACTTATTTTACATGAATATTAATAATAGAGGTATCTCGTACTAACTATACAGAAAATGGAAGAAAAAAAACAGAAAATATGTCAGATAACCCCTCCAGTATTTGAGGGTCATATATGACCGGGCGTCCATACTTTATAAAAGCATTTTTATTTATTTTACCAGGCGAAAATACGTTATGTTTTTGACGCTAGAAAGAGAAATAATAATTTTTTTATACTGGAATCCATTAATAAAATCCTAAAAATAGCCAAAATTAATAAATCCTATTTCGCGCTGATATGGTAACAATCAGTTTAACTTTAAAATTTATTTCTTATTATTTATTATATGAACGAGATAAAAGTGAAGATACAGTTTTTCTTTAAAAATCCCCAAACAAAACGAATGTGTTTTCGAAATATCGAGTTCTCCCAATTTTCCTATGATTGGAGTAAAAATATAACTAAAAATGTGGTTAGCGTTTTTGACAACATTTTTCACGTCTGATATTTAAATTTTATCATTTAGATATTGTAATGTTTATTTTAAATGCATTCACAGGAAAGATAATTTTATCTAGTTTCTAAAAAGTTTTTTTTTTCGGAAAATTAAAAAAATAAGATATTTATAGCTCATTTTAAATACACAGAAAACATAGCAAACTGAACAAATGTGATGAATGTATAGAAGAGTTAAATAGAAATAACTGATAAAACCCCGCATTCCGAATATCTACCGATTTATAAAATATTTCTTTTTATCACTTTTTTACAAACTTTTAATTTTTATGTTTCTAAAAATATATGTGTTTTTAAGATAGTGTCTATACATTTGTAAAGCCTAAACGGTAATTACATGAAACTCTTGGTGAATTCTGGTGAGACAAAAAATATTACCAGTCGTGGTTACATAATGTTTGCAAAAGTAAATTTTATCATTTTTTCCTGTTAATACGAAAAAAAAACACAAAAGTTAAATTCCCATATAAAAGCAGTTGTAATAGATGAATAAAAGTGCATTAAAAAAAATGTTTTCGTTTTAAATGTAACAATAACATGAATTTAGTCGATTATTTCAGAATCAACATTGTGCCGTAGAATACAATATTTTCCTCCAAATTGACGGATTGAAATGATTCATTTTTCACAATGCATAAACTGCATCCTTTACTTGGATAATTTCTCAATCTACGGAACTACACGAGGAAGGTAAATAAGGAAGGTTCTACTATTTATCTTTCGATTTACTTAATTACTCAAGAAATGCATTTCTTCATATTGCTTGTACCTTCAATCAGAATAAATGTTACGGAGTAAATCTCAAGATGAAACCAATTACTTTTATCGTTTCATAGACTATATATATTTTATATATATTTCTTAGATTTCAACGCGAAAACCAATCAGGAAATAAAAATTTTGTCAGGTGTCTTACAAATGCAGATGGCACAATAAAACAAATTATATTCAACCCCTCAGGCTAATTTTGTTCGCTAGTAAACATGTCATTTAGCTCTCTCTGTCGAGAGAGACACAAGTCAGGGGACTGTTATGTCCCTCTGTCATTGTTATTGACAGGTTTGTGTATTTTGTTTATTACAACAAATTTTATAATAATTCATCAAATTTTAAAGTATTTTCAATTCTGTGAAAGTTCTTTTCAAGTTCCGTTATTATTACAGTTTTGTGAAACAAATGGAAAATAATGATATAATAACAGAACTTGAAAAGAACCATTGCAGAACTTGAAAATTAACTTTGAAACTTTATGAATTGTTATTCTGTGAAACAACCTGTCCTAATAGTAGTTCTTCGAACAGTGGACCTCGCGGCTTTTTCCCGTGAAATCATAAGATTTATAAGTAAATACCTACTTATTTAATTATATACCATATATTTTATATAACTTCAATTGAGGAATTATACAATTTGTCCAATACAACAACAATCTCAATGACTATTATTTTTTCAAGTCCAAATAACGACGATTTCAAATTTGAAAATAGAATATTTACTGAACAATTATAACGAAGAACATCTTTAACCAAAAACGGAACATACTATCAAATTTATAGACAGACCAAATGAAAAGAATTTCAAATTTTTGTGCGTTCCCTTTTAACGTCATTTTATTTTAGCGTGATCTAATATACGAGGATGTTTGTAAAATACAATAAAAACTTATTTATTGTTTCAATAATTATTTTAATCGATTTTATCGCAAATTAATTATAACATATCACAACAACACACAATCCGCTTCGAGATGCCTTGCTTTATATAAATAATATAAGAAGCACAAAGTAAGGTAACCCGTCAAACGAGTTAGTTAAGATGTTGCAAAACGAGACAGGATAATAAGAATGCCTTCATCATATTAATATTATTATCGTTCTTCCCGGGAAGCAAAAAGAACAAGAGTAAAAACGCTAATTAATAACCTGTCCAGTCCGGTGTTATATCATACGAATATCGATTACGTGAGATGGGAGTATATTGTAGTGCCTTCTGCTCTGATAAACCTTCGAGAAGTTCCGAGATTCTTCTTAGTCACCCGTGAAGGTCATACTCCTCTTGAACTGACAAAATAATTGCTTGCATTGGCTTCGTCAAATTCCAAGTTTGGTATGTGGATAAAATTCCTCCTTGCATAATGCCTACCTCTGAAATTCCCGACTTGCGTTGCGCTTGACTTTATATTTTTTGTATGCAGCTTTCAATCTGTGGTCCGCGGGGAAATTACATTCAGTTACTATTGAACTTTAAAATAATACCTCATTTAATATAATAGACATTTTAATGACCAATTTAAAAATTTAAAAAAAAATGTATTACCTTTCATCGTATTAAGCTGATATTGTGATGAAGCCCTTTATTTAAATAGAAGCAACATTGTACCTACCTAATCAGTGTCTCACCAGTACAGGTGTGACAATAACAAATCGTTTATGAACATATTTGTACTCATCTTTTACCCATTTTTATTTGTTATTTACTTCTACATATTTAGCTTATTCATTTTGTTACTATTTTTGTTATTATCATTTTGTTATTATCATTTTGTTATTATTATGTATTTAAACATCCATGTATGTCAATTCTTGGTTACCATGCCTGTTTTATGTACTTAAATAAAAATAAATAAATAAATAAAATATTAGAGAAAAAAGAGCTCTTGTAGATTGGTCGTGCTAATGATTTCATGTGAAATACAAACATTAAACTAAATTTCCTAAAAATATAATTTTTACCACTACCACGCGGAGAAAACTTACTGATATGAAATACTGTTAATGTATTAAAAATCTGGCCAAATTATTCGTTTTCCTGTTAAAAACGGGACTAAAGGCCTATAACGAATGAATTGAAAATTTTCATAGCAAACTATCAGTAAAGCACGAATATATATTCGTGCTTTATGAGAGTCGAAACACGTGTTCTCAAAAATTATAATATTTTCGCATCTCGTATATTATCACCTGTGGGAAGAATTGTTCAGAATGACTAATAGTTTATTAGGAAATGGTCATGCATTAAAATTTTTAACAGTATTACGATTTAAAAAATGCCGTACTCATTTTTCTCCGTGCACTACCGGCTGCGCCAATTGTGATATTTTCAATAAATAGCGAGACTGATGAAAGAGACAGATACACGCATTCACACAATTAGATAAGATCTACAAGCATTCCCTCTCACTTGCACGCTATCCTCTTTCATGTAAAAAAAGACGAAATATTCAAAACATTTCATTTTGTACTGCACTTATTATGTTATGTTATGAAGAACTTACTGAGGGTCGATCTTATTGACTGTTTATGTTGCATATAATAACAAAGGCATAATAATAGTAGTTATCCACCTAAAAGATTATTTATTTTAATGACATATATTTTAAAGCTGCTGAAATGAATAATAGAAAATTAAACTCAATGTTAAACCGAAACATTATTTTTAAATAATAAGATTACAATAATAAGAAGATTACATAATGTCAGTAGATTACTTTGAGAAGCGGTGGTCTCGTCGTTCCTTGGCCGGTTATGTGAAGAAAAATGACATATTACGAGGCGGCTTTGATAATCGCTTAATGGAATGTAAACATGTTATGGCGACCCAACTAATAAGTACAATTCTCAGATGAAAACGATCCGAGGTTTACGTAAACGATAGATAATTATCTGCTACATCCCTCTGGGAACGGTGAAAGCACTTGGAAGATCGATGAACTTAGGTTATGGAAAATGAGTAGAGCAGATTATGATGTATGCAAGAAGTGATAACATTTGAAGAGAGGAGATGGGATGGGATAAGCTTAAATAAAATGAGATCAAGCGAGATGAGAAGCTTTCAGAGGGGAGGGGAGGATTAGGTCAAACGAGATGAGATGCTACTTGAGCTGAGATAAGAAACGATAAGATTAAACCAAATTGAATTAGGTAAGATAATAATTATAAAGTTAAGACCGAGACTTGGCTTAAGAGTGAAAATAAAACCAGAAGAGAAAGATGATGAGTTGAAATAAGATAAGATGAGGTTCGACGGAATAAAAAGAGAAAAGCCTAGAAGTTGAAAAGAAAAATTATTGAGATTAAGATGGTTTAACTAAGTTCTGTAGTCGATGTTTATAAAACTTTGTATTATTTTTTTAGTTTTATTAATTTGTTTTGGTTAAAACCAATTAGCCACTCGAGTGCTCGCGTTAATAACTGGAATAAGAGTAGAGTGATTGGCGTTAGAGTTGGAAATTTCTCGCCCTCGTTTAAAAAAATCATTTCTCTGAATTTTAATATAAAGACATATAAACTGACTATAGTGCTAGATAGCCGATGAATTCATCTATATTTTACCAGTTAATCTATATTTTTAGCATTTATAAACAATATTATTAAAAAATCGTAAATGCGGGAATTCTGCGAGTCGAAATGGCATATTATGGCGTGCGATCACTCAAGACGTTTTGCAAACTCGACATAATATGCCGAAAATCACTCGAGTGGCTAAGAACGTTTTAAAATTGAATTAATAATTTGAAAAAACTGTTAATAAAAACTAAAAATATATATCTTTTAATATAAAGCCTAGAAGCACTTAGCGCGTAATTGAAAAAAAAATAGTGACCACGGGATGAAAAATAAACATTTTAAGTAATAACTAATTACACAATCAGAAAAGTATATTGAGTTTACTTTGTGCAATATTGATTGATACGTTGATTAATAGGCTCAAATTCATAAGACACCTTGGGTATTGCAAAAAATAAAAAATAAAAATAAGGATGTGTTGGTCAGAATTAGTTTGACGTAATATATTTTTTTTAATTATTTTTATGGTTATTTTTAAAAATATAATACCGGGCGTTCAAATTCTTCTCTATTCTCTTTTTATTCGATGAAGCAATGTAGCAAACCCTGTTACCTACATAAATTTGTATACAATATGTTTTGAGCTTTACAGAAAACACCAAAGCCAGGGATACCAAAATAATGTAAATTTTTCGACAAACCCTCAACCTAAAATGTTCTCAGTAACCCCAGAATAAAACATACTTGATAAAAACTATACAACTATAAAACTTGTTAAAATGAAATATTTACGAAGTCGGTGGAAATTTTTATATCGTGATATGATATTTCAAATTTATTTATTTATTAAAGAAATAAAGTGATTACATATAAAATGGTATTTACATTGGGTTTCTACATATTAAGAGATTTGAATACTACTTTTCCATAGAAGCTTGTTTTTGGAAGAGGAGTGCACAGTAAATTATTGTAGTTATTTATAAGTAATTAATAATATGATAGGTATTGCGTGTTGTAGTAAGTACATTGCAGTAAGAAAGTAAAATATAGTTAATTATTGAAGACAATATTAGCGATTTCTAAACGAAAATCTGAAACAGAAAAATTAGAAAAGGATACGGTCACATCTAGGACTCGAACCACTGAGCTAATGGGACCCTATCCCCTTCGGTCACATTTAACTGTATAAAATTTAATTATGAAAAAATGAAGACAATGTTGGAAGTTCTTATTCGAAGTATGATACAGTTAAATGTGACCGAAGGGGATGGGGTCTCATTAGCTCAGTGGTAGAGTGTGCCCCGGCAAGGCAAGGGTCCTGGGTTCGAGTCCTAGATGTGACCGTATCCTTTACTAATTTTTCTGTTTCAGATTTTCGTTTAGAAATCGCTAATATTGTCTTCAATAATTAAATATTACAATTTGAGGTTTTACTCAATAAATTTAGTACAAAAAAAATGTATAGTTACATTATATGTGATATAAATGTAAGGAGTTAAAGTAAGTAAGTAATATACTTTATACAGAAAATATGTGAAATTGATTATTTTTAAGAGTAATTCAAGTGGAAAAAATTTTTTTTTTGTAAGTTTCACTTTAAAATATTTTTCACAGTGTTCAATGTTAGTATTTTGTCCTTAATGCTTCTAGGTTTTTAAGCCCTCTGGGCGTTTAAAATAAGATAAATCAATCACTGTTTCTACTCAGGGTTAAAGCAGTGTGGTCAAAAATATACATACAAATATAGTGGTAAAAAAAATCGCACAAAACTTTAATTTTAATCTTGTAATAAACGCAATAAGAATGAGGCTCCTAGATGAATAATTTGTAGTAATCTGCGACGTTAACTGTACAAAATTTATAGCTACGATCCATTGATTATAATATACAAAGTTATCTGTAAAATGATCAATCGTTAACATGTAAGGCTATGCCCACACGTATTTATAAAGACGTGGCTCATTTTTTAAAATATTAACCCTGAAGCAATAGGTCAAACTTGGGCCAAACGAGTCATTAAACCACTTCAAGGCACTGCTATTGTTTTCCATTGAAAAGTAATTATAATGCACAGACGTTTTCCAAATGACATTATTCGATAAAAAGGAAAATTGCTGTTTATCAGATTTTCACGGTCGCTGGTTATTGAGCGACTGCTTATTTTAGTTCCCAGTTTCTGAAATGTGATGCAATTTTCTAATTTTTTTGCTTTTGAAGAGAGATTAAAAAATGTTAAAAGATAATCATAATATATGGCATTTAGACTTTTGTATTCTTCTCAAATAGATTAATATAAGTTTTAAAAATATCCTAATATATTCAATAATCTTACATTAGATTTTTCTACTATGCCTGCGAATGGACAACTTCAATGAATATTATCCTGATTAAATATTATCGAGCTGGTGCTGTGATTTTAGTCAAAGGCTTTTTTAAAGGTTCTAAAAGCAAATTGAAACACAAATATCGTAAATAGGAGTAAAGTGCTTTAAACGTCATTTTTATTGTTTACAAAGTCAGCGTCCTGCCGATTTCGAACAAATCAACTACCCAGAATCGTTTCATGTTCGCCGCTCTCAAATCTTCAAGTTATTATGACTGTAGCAATTAAAACACACTTAGCAGTTAAGGTATATAAATCATTGTAAATATTGAATCAAATGTAACGTTTTAGCATCTGGCTAAAGATAAACATAAATTGCATCTAAAATCAATCTCTCTTGTCCAATACGTCCCACAGAAAATTGAAGTTGGAGAAAGTAAAAAAATATTATTTCGCATTTTCGTGTGACTAAGGCGATGCACTACGTCGTGTAATATTTTAAATTGAGCCGCTAACAATAACAACCCTTACGTAGATGGCGATAAGGTTTATATTCCCGCTTAACACCATCCGCCTGTTTTGATTTATGCAAGAAAAAAACATGGCCAGAAAGTGCCTTTTATTTTATTTTGTTGATGTTCAAGCATAAATATTGATTTTTTTTTCGATCATTTTATAAATAACTTAATTTTCACACATTACACAAGAAAATCATAACCGAAAATGGGTTCGTAAGTAGGAGATTTTGAACTTTAAAGCAGTTTTAATAGGCCTTAACATTATTTTTTTCTGGGCTTATAAAAAGACTTCTCTAAAAAATACTCGATTATTTAAAAGGCCAAGATGTATTCTACTCGCAGTATTTTCACCAAATTTTCAAACCAAAAACACATGATTTTGCATTACTACGTATGGCATCGCCTTAATAAGATAAATTCACTGCATTCTGTGTATGTTGATGATGTCATTAACATCGAGTTACGTCGAGTAGTTTTCTGCATGATGAATTCAGCCGAACCAAGGTGACAAATTTAATAACGTTTAAATTTTTATTATCAAAAAAAACAAAAAAATCGACTAGTTAAAATAATTATATTTATTTTTTTTACATTTCATTAAATATACTATCCAATTTATTTATCAACAAATTAAAGGAAATGGTTCCAAAATTATTATTATATTGAATTCGTTGTAAAAATATTATAAATGAAAATTTTAAAATATGTCAATAAAAAAAAACGAAAGTATAATTTAAAAATGTAAAAACATAACAATTTCTTGATTTTAATTTAATTTTCTTTGTTTCAGGTAAGATTATCTAAAAATATCAACACCGACAAATGACAAGGATTTTAATCATACTAAAAACATCTCGTCTCTTCAATATCTCCACAAAAAGGTAGACAATTTTTCCATATAATATCCACGTCCCACGTACACTATAAACGTAGGTTTATCGAACCTTTTTATAGGGTTTTCAAATAACCTATATAAGATCCAATGCTAATTAAAAACTAAAACTCATTAAAAATAGTATTTATCCTCTTTTGATGAAACAGTAGGTTATTTATCAACCAAAATTTAATTAATCTATTTTATTAATATATTTAAAAACTACCTGCCCAACAGCTACTGGTTTTCGCAAAATAAGGTTGAGTATTCTTTTTAAAACGTGGCGAACAGAATTTCGTGAATTTATCTTACAGCAAAAATTAGTCTAATTCAGTTAGGAACGATGTATACAGAAGAAACTGCTTGTCGGAGCTTGGCCGAATTTTTTTTTATCGAGGGCGCTCGGCCCTCCAAATTAGGGGCCCTAGGCACGTGCCCTTCGCCATGGGCACGATGCGACCCTGCGCTATTACTAATACCAATCGTGCTCGACTTGTTGTGGCTTCATTATAATAGGACGATCCAATTTTGTTGTTTTGTTGTATTTGAAGATGGTAAATCTAATACATTTCAAAGTCCTATTAGATCCACTTAACTCTATTAAATTTCAAATAGACACAGTGATATTTATTTAATTTACTGTTTCTGTAAAAAGCGTTTATTTATTCAGGTTGTTTTTGTAAGCATTAATCTTAGATTTTAAATTTGATTTTTTTATTGTTTTTTTTAAAGAAAGACAAATATTCCCGGGTCACGAATAACCTGACAATATTTTAATATCTCCTACTACCACCACAGTAAGCTGAAAATGTTGCTTGTGTTGTGATGGCGGACTTAGCCAACCGAGGAATTGAACACGCTACGCCTGGGTGGGACCCAAACGCAATGCCAACTCAGCCACTGACCGGTCATTGTTCACATCAATGTGTGTTCTAAGATTGGGCCGGTATATTATTTAAGAAAAATAATACTAAGAGACCGTTAAGTTTCTCTATAGTAAAAACCCTGACAGGATAAACCGAGTGACAGGTACCATTTCTAAAAATTACTGACATAACCCATGCCATTCAGTCTCAAATGAACAAAAAATAGTGTTTACTACTTATAAAACTTTTAAAATCTGTAAAAATTATTTATTTGACTAATTTCTGTTGGAATATGAACAATGATTTGCATGACCCGGGACATGAGTGAATTATGCATAAATTATCTGAATATTTTGGTTGGACGTTTCTTTGTAGGCAACGTTTTTCGTCTGGTGTCATTGTTATTTATAAAAATAACACAATTTTTTTCTATTGAATTTATTTAACATCATGTCATAGTACATTATTTTTGTCTGAATATATACAAATAATATTGAACGATTTATATGTTTCCCTTTAACATTTTACCTTTCTTAATTATTACGCGATCAAATTACTGTGACGTTGAATGTAATCAAAATAATTTTATTTTCCTTTTTAATTTTCTGTCCTCGTTTATCGGGTCATACGTCGCTCTTTGTTATTCCAATATTTATTGAACCGACACATTTCAGTTAAACAACCTTTTGAACAAATGTTTTACTGTAAACAATATCCGACAGCAATTTATTGGGTTAATTATGCGCACGTGTGTACATAACCGCGATGAAAATACACAACTTTTTATGGCTAAAACTCGCAGAAAAATCGACTGAAAATACGCTTTACAATTTTTTTCATGACGTAGGCGGCCAATGTTTATTCTGCGGAAAACTTGCAAAATTTGATAACAAATGTTTTTTAAAAGCAATTAATTTGTTCGTGAAAATATGGGAAATTGGCAGTTTTATCGTTTTAATATTTTTTGCAGGTACTAATAACAAAATAAAGGCCCTAGGTACAGTATTATATTATTTTATCTGCATTTTTTGTGTAATACCACATAGCAATGGCGGTACGTGAGTTTTGGGTGAACTAGAGTTTGACTCCATATTTCAGAAATGCATTAATGATTTTTCATTAATTTGTTTTTGTAAGAATATTTTCAAGAAATTGGTGCAGCGCACTGTCAAACTGAAATTTTCCGAAAATCTTCATATAAAAAAACGTACTTTCTAAAAATATTTAATAATTGTTTTGGACTAAATAACATCAGTAATGTCGATTTTTTCATCGCACATCGCACTCAATCAAACTCAAAGGTTTCGAGCCGCCACTGCATAAAAGGGATATAGGCAAGAAAGTTCGGGAGAAGCAGAGGAAGAATTTGAAGGTTGGGAAATTCCGAACAATTCAGATCTGGTCATTAAACATAGCTGATGGCATTTTAACCTACAATTCGGTTCTAAATTCTGATCAGTGCGATATTGAGTATTCTCCACTGTGGGGCGAGGTGCAAATTTACCATACATACATTTATTAAATTCGATATGAAACTTGCAACTAATAACATATTTATAATAACCACGTTGGTATTGAATCAGCGACTTCTTGGTCCAGAACAAAGAAACTTGACTACCGCTCTGCCGAAAAAGTTGAAAATAATAGAGCCAAGGTAATAAAATTATAAGGTTCAGTGGAAAATTAGCGAAAAAAACCTTCGATAATTTCATCAGAGTCAGCTCAATGTTTGCCTAACGATAATTTTCTACAAGTTTTTCCAAATGTAAATTTACGAGAAAATAATAAAGTAATTAGCGGAAACACACAGCAGTAGTCGGTAGTTACAGCACCTACCCAAGGGTGACCGTTTGGCGAAACCGATAGCGGATACGGGTAGTTGGTTGGGTAGTGGGGGGGTGAGGCATAGGGTGGTTGTGATAGGTGAAGGGGGGTGGAAGTGTCTTGGGATGGGGATGAAAACATCCATATTATAGCTGAACTTCTCAGGGCAGATCGATAAAGATTCTGCCGATTTACAGACTTAGGAAAACTTCTCGAGAATGTAAGGAAACAGATTTTAAATCGAAGTTAAAAATCAGCGTTTTTTTGCCTTCAGAACTTACTTAAAACAATGACATTCAAAACAAAAGTATAATTATTTAATCCCTGAGTTACTTTTTAATAACTAAATAGAATAAATTAATTTGGGTAAAGTTGCGAATGTTTAGGGCTTTTACTGTGAATTCTCCAAAAGAAAAATTTCTGTATTTTTTTGGAAGCCGGTACAAAACTCACATAGCTTTTTAGCACTTGCTTATAAAATATTGATTTTTTTAAGCAGTATTATATTTAACATTTTGTGATCTAATGACCATTAATATTACGTGTCGCGTATTCCAAAAGCATATATAATTAATCTTGAAATCACTTATTGCCAAAAAACCTATCGTTCTCTAGTCTTTCTAGCCATGCCGTGAAGATAATCTCAAGTGAATATTTAAGTAATTATTAACACGTTAAATGATATCTCGAATATGTAGTAGTAACTACACAACTTCACCAGAGTCTCAACACTATTTTTGTTTCGAGAACAATTGAAAAATATGTCTTTTTTTTAAACAATTTAATGAATGCTTCAACAACTTATCATTGTATGAATGACGTTTCAATGTAAAAAGCGTTGACCTAAGAATTCGTAACAACAGATGCGGTGCACTTTGTATGACATCAGAGCTCATCGAACGACTTTTTCTGCTAGACAAACAAAGAATTTTTCTGCTTGATAGGTGAATTTTGCAGGTTTAAATAATATCAGTCATAACCGGTGGACTAATTACGGCAAACTAAAAAAAAATACATAATACTTTTGTAAACTATCATACGAAAACTGTGAAATAAAGTTTTTTTAGGTTTAATAAACGCAGCTTCCGACAGGGTTTTAGCGATTTATACTTCGTTCTGGAAATAATGTGATTGCTGACTTCGTAGATCAAAGCATTAAGACAATAGAATTAGATTCGCAATCAATTACGACACAATTCATAGGTCGACCGTGAATTCATAGCAATCATTACTAAATTTATATTTTTCTTAGCTTATTTATACATTTTTTGCCTGAATAATAACGATCATATTGCAAACTTTTCGATACCTATAAATCATTATATCACATAAAACAAATCTCTATCCTCGTCTCTCCGTTTGTGCGCTTAGTTCTTCTAAACTAAGGAACGAATTTTGATGAGGGTTTTCACTATCATTTAGAAGATTTCTTCCAGAAGGTTTATATGTATAATACATGGATATTATACTAGCTGACGTGCACCCGGCGTTGTCCGACTTGTCTCAACTTTCTGTATATATAAACCTTCCGGAAGAAATTCTCTAAATGACAGTGAAAACCCCATCAAAATCTGTTCCTTAGTTTAGAAGAACTAAGCGCACAAACAGAGAGATGCTGATAGCGACTTTATTTGTGTAAAATAGGGATTAAGATAAAATAAGGTGAATAAATTATGCATGCCATTGTTAGGTCAATTTTCGTGGCTTAATGTTAGCTCCTACGAAATCAAATAGAAAATTATAACGTATAACCCACATAAAAAGAGATTAGAACTTATCCCCATAATAACGGAGAGCAAGTAGTTTTTGTCGTACATAGGAATTATCAACATTGTGGGATTATTATCACATAAATTTAGCATTCCAGCAATCCTTGGACGCTTGCTATCTGGATATTAAATTTATGATCTATTAGTCACCTAAGCCGTAATTTATTATATCTACAATTATTCACAATCATTAAAGTTTGACATTCATATTTTTGAGCAAACCCATATTCATTGCCGATTCCTCCTGAATAAGTTTTTTTAATGGTTTTATAGTATTTCCAAAGACAAATGCGGAGGAACTCGTAAAGGTAGGTCATATCCAAAAGGCCATAAACAAACAAATCATGTGTATATGGCCAGGGCAACTTGCTTGCGGATTTAGTACGAACATGCAATTTAGTACGATTTTTTAAGAAACATTTTTTTCCCTACCCAGAACAGAAGATCTTTAAGTCTATAATAGTCAGGTAACATTTTTGATACCCACATCAGGTAAATATAGTGAGACAAAAAAACGATGTTCTATTTATTTAATGACGGCCGGCATAGTCCAGTGGTAACGCATTGGACTGCCATTCCGAAGGTCGCGGGTTCGAACCCGGCGTGCGCAAATAAATTTTATTTGATTAATTTGTGTTATTTCACAATTAATTAATTAAAATAATATATTGTATATTTGCGGCACGTTCCAGAGTGGAAGATACTACCAGTATCGCCCTGGTGTAAGACCACCATTCAGAATTGAAACGTTGCTCCAAATGGCTTTAGCCGTGTTTAGTGACTAGATCTGAATAGCCAGGTACTTCCCCACCTTCCTCTTTCCCTTCCCCACTTACCTTCAGCCTCACAACATCCCCCAATTGGGGATGCCATAGTCTCACTGGCTCCAGACGGGAGCAGTTGGGACTCTTGTGAGGTATTCACTATAAAAAAAAAAAATAAAAAAAAATGAATAAGTACAATTAAATAATTCCCACTGCATGAAAAAAAAAACAAGTAAATTTTTAAAAAGTATCACATGGCTACGAAACTGTAGGGAAAGGAGATAGGAAAATACCTGGGTATTCCGATCTAGTAACCAAATACGGCGAAGGCCATCTTAAAGACAAGCAATATGTCGTTTCTCCAGGGTGATACTGAAAATATCTTCCACTTTGGAAGGTGCTGCAAATGATTTAATGTATTATTATATATTTTGAATGTGAAATAACACATTAATAATAGTAAAATTATTTTTATTGATAAAACTGACGACCAAAATAACCCTGTATAAAACAATTATTAGAACGGTCTTGGCCTATGGATGTGAGGCGGGAACACTGACAGCAAAGTCTGCGGAACGGCTGGACACCTTCGAAAGAAAGGTACTTCGAAGAATCTTAGGAGCGGTGCAAGAGGGAGAGGCATGGAGAATCCGCCACAATAAGGAGCTATATGACATCTACCAAGCTCCCAGACTCTCTACTCATTTACGGCTCCAAAGACTAAGATGGGCCGGACATGTGCACCGAATGCCAAGCACACGTGTACCAAAGAAGGTTCTAACAGGACACCCGGGAGGCAAACGAAAGGCGGGCAAACCTAGGCTGAGATGGGAGGACGATGTCAGGAAAGATGCCAGAGTACTACTCCATGTTGCAGATTGGAAGACGACGGCCGAGGACAGAGGGCGGTGGAGGCTCATGTTAAAGGAGGCCAAGGCTCCAAATGGGCTGTAGCGTCATTGAAGAAGAAGAAAACTGACGACCTCCGTGGTCGAGGGGTGAGGCTGTCGACTAGCAAGCTGAAGGTAGCGGGAATAGATTTTAAAGAGTAGAAAATACTCTCAGTATCGCCCTGGTGAAAGACCACTATTCAGAATTGAAACGTTGCTTGAAATGGCTTTGTCCGTGTTTGGTGACTAGGTTTGAATAGCCAGGTACTTCCCCATTTTTCTTTTTTTCAATCTCCTTCCCCTCTCCATTACCTTTGCCCTCACAACATACAACAATCGGGGAAGCCTTAGTCTCACTGGCTCCAGATGTTTGGGAGCAGTTGCGACTCTTGTACGGTATCCCATTTAAAAAAAATGACACTGGAATTTGAACCAGCGATCTCTGGATTTTTTTTTATTGTGTTTATTTCTTGCTAGAGCAATCCCAATGAGTTACAGAACTCATTTTAGGGCAGGAGGAACTTACAATTCATATGTAGGAGGTAGTGGGTACAATTTTACAACGGTATTTTGATATCAAATATAAGTTTCACGTTCAATACAGCATAAAAACTAAAAAAATAAAATAATGACACGTTAAGTAGAACAAACAACAATATAAAACAAGTACATAATGAAAAAAGAAAAACATGGATAAGATACAACAAGAAATGACAACACAGTTACATATTTTCATTTTTAAATGTAGTTAAAAAATAAATATTATGGTGGATGTGTTTGTACATATCTGGAAGCGAATTATATAGTATATAGGCAATATACTTCAGTGATTTTAACCCATATTTTGTAGTGTGTGTTGATTCGTAATCGCATGGTCGTTAAGGTATCTTATCTGGATTATGTATAAATAAAGGATTTCACAAAGAATGCTATACAAGTGGAAATAAAAGTTTAGTAACTGGAAATACAGAGCGAGATTCCAGTCATAAATTAACTTAACGATATCCAGGCTTTAATGAAGTAGTAATTCACGGAAGAAGGAACATCTAGAATCTGGATAATCCATATAAATTGTAATAAACCTAAATAAATTAATAGAACTAGCGATATATTTTACCTGTTTTGATTTTGCAATGGTAACTTAAGAATATCTTTGTCTAAATAGAAAATGTAACAACAAATTTAACTTAATAAAATGAAATATCTAAAATAGATTAATTAATACAAAACCACTTCATAACATAGATATGATAAAAACAACCAACTAAAAGATAATAAATGAGTTTTAACAAAAAATAATTAAGATTTTTTAAGTCTAAAAATATTCTTTTTTTAATCTAATTAGATTTAATGTATTATTTTTAAGCAATAAATTATTAATCTGAAACACCTATTTAAATTGAAAATATCTTCCTAGAAAAATGTATACCGCCGACGGGAATTGAGCCCGTAGCCTCCGGATTGCCGGTCAGGTGCTCTACCAATTGCGCTACATCGGATTATTCATAACTCGCCAAATTATTCAATATGTACTGGTATTTTTTAATCAACAATTATTGCGACTATCATAAGGCTGCGTGTTCAATTCCAGTCGGCGACATGTATTTTTTTCTCTCAAAGTTTTTTCAATTAATATCAGTATTTCAGGTTCACAATTATTGCTTCAAAATAATACGTTATCATTTTGTGCTATGCATAAAAAACCACGTTTCTAAAACATTAGGTTATCATTAAAAATACTAATAAAATATACAGGGTTTTCCAATAAGAGGTGTTATTTTGATATTCAATCGTAAAAGATCAATGGTTTCGTTGCTTGTGTGGCACGTAGCGCCGTCTTGTTGAAATTAAACGTTGTCCAGATCAATACCATCCAATTCCGGCCATAAAAAATGATTAATCATCTCTCGATAGCGCAATCCATTCACCGTAACTGTTGCTCCAGCCTCATTTTCGAAAAAGTAAGGTCCAATGACTCCGCCGGACCATAAACCGCCCCAAACAGTCACACGTTGAGGATAGAGAGGCTTTTCAACAATAACTCTTGGGTTTTCCGAGCCCCCGATGCGACAATTTTGCTTGTTGACGAAGCCACCGAGGTGGAAATGGGCCTCAATACTCAAGATGATTTACATTTGATTCACTCAAGTGAATTTTAATAATTTCAAAGCGTTGTTGAAGCGTGTATCGATCCATTTTTATTAATGGCGTAGTTTCTACTTGTCAATGTCTAAAAATGACAGCTTCAAAAGTAACATCTACCGAAATAGCGGGCTATTCAAAATAACACCTCTTATTGGAAAACCCTGTAGTTAATCTAGCTTGGTAATGTAATTAACTTGGTATATTTAGTTATTTTTTACAGTGATGCATTTTGCAAGAAATGACTTAATTTGTAATCATTTTTTACCAACGTCCTCGTGCTAAAATGAGAAAATATGTTCGTGGTATTTCTCACGTAATGATTTAATTTTTATCATTCAAAAAATACGACAATGAAATGATATTTAAAAATAATTATTTTTTAATAAAGCTAGTGAATTTTTCGAAGTAATGTTAGATACTTGAGAGATTTTCAAAATTTTAATATAAAGTACATAATTATAAAGTTCTTAATTTTTTTAAATACTTTTGTCATATTAGAAAATCAGTTTCATAATGTCTTGAACGCCGAGACAGCTGTCACAATAATAAAAACTGAAGTACTTTTAAAACTTAAAAACAAAATTATTAAATTTGAATTTATTTAAAAAAAGGTTTCTACATATCTACTTCTATAGATTTCTAGTTAATACAATAACAATAAATAAACCCTTTTTCAATGCAAGGTGAGATTGAAATCATAAAAAAATATTCGTTTATCATTTATGTTAATAAGAGTCATTGAAATGATTGCGTCAAGTGACTTTTTTCAGTGGCGTCACGAGAGTTATTATTACCCAGGGCGTTGACTCTTGGAACTATCTTACAACTAACGTGATGAATAATATATACCTAATCATAGAATTAAGAAGAAAACTAGAAGTGCCTTCCACGTAAATTAGAATCTAAACAAATGTGTTACTGATTTAGTATCTTTTGGTTCTAGACCATTTAGCAAGCGTTCTGTCTCTTTTACACGTGCCTGAAATTTTATATCCCCTCCCAGTTGAATTACGTAATCATGGTAAAACACAGTTTAGTATGGAAATATAACCTAACCTACCCACACCTAACCTAACCTAACCTAACCTATTCTATCCTAACCTAACCTAACCTAACCTAACATAACAGAATCTTTAAAAAAATATTCGCATTAAGCGTGACCAGTGATCCCGAAAGATTACCCAATTTTTTTTTAATATTTCCATAATGCTTAGTAATTATTTTAAACAATTGTGACTGACGGACGCAACGCGGGCGGCGTAAAATAAGCACGCCAATTTCATGGCTATGTTCTATGCATCGCGTTAAACACGTGTTTAGAAGAACAGCTTGCGTTGTAAACCCGTGCGCGATTGGAGGACGCGCCCCTTGAATTGACCACGGATTTGGAAAAAGAAGTAGCGTAACAAATCCGTGCGTGTTTTAAGACAGTACAAAGGAAATACGCGCCCGGAGATACTTGAAATTTGCCCTGGGCCACACGAAAACACCCCGGGACACCTGAAAATCGCCCCGGGCCACATGAATTCACCCCGCGGGCCACGTACCTTTCATGCTACCTTTGGCAAACATTTCTTTTTTATATGCATTTGAAATCGGAGCATATTCCCTGAACAGATTGATGATCAATCTAAATTGAAGTGTTTACCTCTCAAAGCATAACAACACTGTATAATACACTCGATAACAAAGAGCATTCTACAAAGGGAATAATAATGTATTTTTTATATTTTTTTCCCTAAACACGAGTATAAGGAAAAAAAATATATTTACACTTTGTTAAATAAAACATATTTTAAAATATGTTTCTAAATGATTTTAAACCCTGTTTCATTATGAAAATATTTTATTTAATAATTAAATAAAAAAAATAATATCCCGTTTGCAGTTCTGCTGGTAGGAAAGTATCTATGCGTAATAAAAACTTTTGAAAACAAATAAAATAAATTCTGCATTCTTAGAAAAGTATGGCTTATTATAAAATAAGGATAACACGTTAATTTTACTCGTTCCTTATTGATTATGCCCTGAACGCAATACCAGATCGAATACCTCATTTAATATACAATATTTCAAATCGAAATACGCACAAAAATCTTTACTCGGACAAATCAAATCTTACAATACACTAAGAGATATGTTCCACTGTACCCTATAAACATATAAAAATAAATTATTTTCACAGTGTACTTAAATCAAAACAATTATTTATTTATTTGTATATCTTCATTCGTTTTTTTTTTTAATTATTTATACTCTGTAGTATTTACCTTTAAATATCTAATCCTAATCTATACCCATAAAATAATGTTAGTGGCACTTCAATGGTTTATTTTACATTCACCATATTATATGTAAAATTAATTCAAATGTATAACTGTATGTTTTCTAAATAAACTTAAATAAAAATATTATAATAAAGATTTGCACGATGTGGGGCGATTAAAAAAATATTTAGAGCTAGCCCGATAGATCGCACTAGAACGTAAAACACCATTATTTGTTTACGTCGATATGAAGGTACCAGAATCTTTACGTAGGTAAATAAAATAATAGTACTTCAATTTATTTTAGAGATATCAATAAAACCCTCCTCATTGTTTTGTATTTCTGTTATTATAAATTATTAATAGCTTATAAAGATTTTCAGAGTTGTTAAGTACACAGTTTTGCAAAATATTTAGTTTAGGCAGGTTCGAAAATACCTTAAAACCTTCGCTTGTTTACGTAGATAAAATATTAAAAACATGATTCAATCTGTCGGCAGATAAAAGACAGCAAGATAAACATATAATAGAAGATAGACAGATTATAAATATCGAATTAACCTCTCACGCGCAGCCATGAAACATGTACCAATGTCCATTGTGCCGCTGATGATACATGTCACTACACATTTACACAAGTACACAATATACAGATTCAGATGTAATCTCAGTACCGTAGAGTAGTCTTACCTTCGCCTTGAAATCGACAGCTAATAATATCAGCGAAAGTTGAATGACCGCAGTAATAACGCCTTGACTAATCGAGCAGGACTGATCGCAATGTGAGGCCCGTTTGTTACGTGGAAGCTAAACGAAAACTGTACTTATGACGAAATAAATAAATTTGTTTGTATTGAATATACAAGAGAAAAAATGACCTACAAGTGGAATTATGGCATTTCTAATATGGGGAAATATTAATTATTTTTAATTTATTAACAATTGAAGTGGTAGGTACATTGATTGTTTTCGAAAATCATATTTTTATTTCGATACACGATTTTTTATTTAAACATAAAATTTTATATGTTATTTCTAGTTTACATCTATTCGAATACTACTTCTATTACATACGTAAGTAGGTACTAATATTTGGACATTGAGACATAACCCACAAAAAGACTTCCTTAACATTTAAATCCTTTCTAATAAATATTGTTTCGTGTTGCCGATAATTTTTTCTTAGTAAGTCTAAAATCGTTGCAGGTTCTCGTAGGATAACCATGGACTGTACTTTTAATACCAAAACTTTTATAGTGCACAGGTATATACTACATTGCACTGGTATTACATATTTTATAACCTTATACCGCTTAACTGCTTTTTACATCCACACACGGCAGTGAAGAAAATAATTTCCCTCAAGGCACACAATAATTTCCCTCAAGAGAGGAAGTTATAAGAAAGGGTATGAGGGGTGGGTAGGAATCAGGGTGGACATAGCTCAACCTAAGATACGGCCACCCCTGCTAAGTCACCAAACGGCCACGGCAAAAAAAATAGCTTGTGTAAAAACCAACCCTGTTATGTGGTTTGAATAAAGGCATCCAGCAAGCAGCAAGAAACCTATTATTTTCTTCGTTATGTCTGATGTAACGTTACATTATTTATCTAGCCTACCTACTCTCACTGCCCAAGTAAGACGTCCCATTATTAAAATTTATTTGTTATTCTTTACTGAACGTACCCAGCTAAATGAGATAACATCATTTTCTATAAATAATGAAGAAGATTATCGTGATTTATTTTTGTGGTGTCATGACGTGTTGCGCTTCCTCCTTATTTAGCCAACATTTCGGAGAGCGTTACATAATCCATCATCAGGGCAGATGAGTGGATTGTGGTGAAATGTGTGTTTACATTTGTAGAAGTGTTACCGTTTTGCGCGCCTCAATCCTCTAATTATTTAAATCAATATGGTTTTCGGCGTTTAGTGTTGTTGTATCATATTATTGTTGATTTCAGTTGCCTCCTTATTTCTCCTCGTGCTCTATGCGTTTTGGGTCTTCCCAGGATTTCAGCAACTAATTCAAACTAATCGCCGGTATCAGTTAAGTGTTCGCCAATTGCTAATTTGTCAGGGTGGCCGATTTTACACGCTCGAAAGTGTCCTGAGATCTTTTTGGAGATGGTCCGTTCTGACCTTGTCATTTTTTGCCGTGAAAACATCAAATCATCATTGTTTAGTATTGAAACTGTTCCATATACCAAGGTCCAGTTCAAAAGATTGTGATATTCCTTGTTAGTCTTACATAGGAAGAAAGAAGACTTAAAACCCATGCAAGTAATATGGAAAGTTATTGTACACACACGTTATTGGAACACAGAATTGTTTTTCGAAATATTGTCGTGGCAAAACTAAGATCATCGTTGCTTCTCTTGCATGTTCGCCTTTGAACACTATTGAATCTTTTGAATCGTGCGTCACTCATAATAAGTGTTGTTTCGTGTTTCAGTGCCATCTAATCATAGATACACCTATATTTAATGAAAATGTTTATGTAGCCTCATATAAAGCTTTAAGGGCGTATAATCATGTGATGCTTTGTTCGCTCTCTACGTATTAGTTGTGTAATCTGTACACGTGCAGCTTCCGATTATAGTGGGAAATCCCATAGATAAAAGCGTTATAGCGCGTCTTATTTTATGATCAATAAACGCTGTGCGTACCTATTTATATTGTTATATGTTATGTTTGTAGATTCACCTACTCAGGATTTAACAAGTATATAACAAACAAGATGTATTCAATAGTTCAGAATGTATGTACGCGAAGGTTTTAATAGCGTTTCTCTGGAATTGTTACTAATGCACGTTAAATCGACAACAATATTACTCAATTAACGATCTACCATTAATAATTATCGTCTCGCCTGTTTTTAATCTGATTTAATTAATATTACTGTTAACTACTTTTCTACTCTTGACAATATTAGAATTTTATCGCTGTATTTATTGCGTTTTATCTATGTCACACTTCTCTATGAAATTGTTAATAATAATTGGATATTTTTAATTTGTGTAGCAACGTTTTCGTGAAAAATCACCCCAAGGGCGCCTAAGTATTTGCGTATACTATAAAATTATAAAAAAGATAGAAAATGTTGTAGGCGTGTTAATTTTCATGGCTTTTTATTATGTGAATCCCACACAAGAGTCCCAACTGCTCCCAATCATCTGGAGTCGGTGATAGCATCGCAATTGAGGTATGTTGTGAGGCGCGGAGAGATGAGAATGAGATGGGGAGGAGGAAGGTGAGAAAGGCTATTCAAATCTTGTGACCACGGCTAAAACCATTTTAAGCAACGTTTCTATTCTGACTGATGGTCTTATTCCAGGGCGATACTGAGAGTATCTTCCACTCTTGAACGTGCCGAAAATATACTACATATTGTTTTATTTGAATAGATTGTGAGTTAACACGAACTACCGGCCTCTGTGTTTCCTCCCTCCTACAACATGGGACTCTTCAAGACCCATGTTCACTCCTTCCTCTCCACAAAAAGACCCTCCACACAGCATCCCCGAAGATGACATAGGCCCTGAGGGAAATTATTTTCTTCAGGGCCTCCTGTGTGAAGTTAATATAAAAACAAAAATTAAATTAAAAAAAATTTATGCGCACGTCTGGATTTTCTCCGAAGCGAGAGCCTTGCCCCCCGATCACAGAGGCCGTTTGGTGACCAGATCTGAATAGCCAGGGGCTTTTCTGTCTTTCTTTTGACATCTCTTTCCCCTTTCCTCTATCTTTGGCCTCGCAATATACCCCAAACGGGGGTGCCATAGTTTCACTGGCTCCCATTAAAGGGGGTAAAATGCGCAACAAAACAATTTTCATGTGATGAAACTAATGTCCAAACGTCTCTATTATCAGCCTGTCGGAATATGGAAAACCCGCCTGCGGGAAAAATTTGTGAGGGAATTGTAATAGGGGAAGATAAGTACCTAATAGGAAAAATAGAAACCTTGAGTGCCCAGTTATTGAAACCCAGATAGCAATAGTTATAAGGATATTCAAGCAAGCTTCAATGACGGTGGTTTGGCAACTATCTTGGCGCAGGTGACTCATTTACATATTTTTATAGAATTATAACTTTTTATTTATTTTAATTATTGTGTAATTCATCCATTTACTGTCTACAGCAGAGGTTCCCAAACTTTTTTCTCCGTAGACCACTTGCTGATTTCTTTTTCCGTAGACCCCTTGCCTGCCTTATATGGAATTTTCCTAAACCTATTACCATCTAATGTGATTATCATTATTTTTTTTCGCAAGTAGATTTCCTTATCTTGCCTGCTCAATAACTGGTGCTACACATCCTTCTAAGGTGTTACACAAAATAATAATTAATTCCATAAAGCACAATAAGCAACGGGGATTTCTTTATGAAACTAGAACTGCCCCTTAGTTCTTGGTTGTGTTTATTCCGATTAGTTCTTCTTTTCATATGATATTCGATATTTCAACATCCCATTTCTACAGTTAAAACGTACCCTGGAAATTTGTCAGGACAACTAGGAAATTTCACGCCTTTCAATGTGCAATATTTTGCTTCAATGTATTAATTCTGAAAAGAAAGGGAACGTAGACTTATTTATACACCACAATAAACAATTTTACAAAAGATCAAATAAGTTATTTCTGTGTCTTTTATTGGTATTATGTGAACAATGTTATCTGTATTAGGTGTGTCATTTAAGGAATGCCTAAATGTTGATGATGACTTGATGTAATGGTGGGTCCGATCGCGTTTACCCCCAATTAATCTCGTGGACCTTCAATTCGAAATCGACCCTTGGGAGTCTACATAGACTACTTTTGGAAACCTCTGGTCTACAGTATAAGATATCTTATTTTAACATTTGGGATGATAAATAGATAAAAAAATTATTTAAACAGTAATTAAATAATATATGAACTGTTTTATAAATTTCATTCAAAAGGCCATTCCCCTTGTCAGGATATGTTTTATGAAAATCTGTTTAACCACAAGTCGTGGTGACAACTAGGGATCAAGTTGTTAGTATTAGCTATATCATATCAAGGGGGATGGGCTATCAATAGAGTTACGCACTATATTAAAACTAGTATTGAAAGATTTACAGAACGTCTGGATTTTAGGCTAAATCTATTCGTTGCCACAAGTATGTTCATTTGGTGTATGAACTTAAAACGTCCGCAAATACACAGATAAACATGAAGAATTTTTTTCTGGACTTGTTCCAGCATATTTATGTATTTACTTGGTACGGTGTCTATATACAACTAGCATACTCCAGCTTGTTTCCCTAATACCGTCGAGCATGGCTGTCATTGCATCTGGGTCATTAAACTGTTTAGAAGCATTTACGTTTTTAAAGTAAAATCTCAGCGAGTACAATTTAGCAGTTTGTGTTACACACAGATTGATATATCTGCGTCGTAATACATATTTATATTATTTGAAACAGTATAAACAACCGTTTCTGTAAAGCGGAAGAGGATTGACAGACGGGGAGGTTGGTGATCAATGAAGGCCGATTGCAAATAACACATCTACCGTATTGTTTATATGCACAACACACTCAGTGTTCACTCCTCAGTGATCATGAAGATGCCTTGGTAATAAATAATTATAACAGTTAGTAGCTCTTGATGAAGTTTCTGATTTCTGAAATCGCAATTATCTATCAGTGACAGAAAAGTGGTAATTAGTTTGAGATAAAAGCAAATGTTAAAAGTGATAGATAGCATGGATGTACAGGTACGTTTTTTATAAAAAAATATTTTTAATTTGACTTAACGCGATAGCAACACTGTACAATTTTAGCAGAGAATTATTGATGAACTTGGCAGTTTTCTATGTACTTTTTTTATAAAAAGACACATTTCATGTGTTCTAAAACCCAAAATCTTCAATGGTGCGTTATAACGACAGGAAAAATGTACGCAAACAACTTCTCTTTTAATATTTATTAATATATGGTACATAATAACAATGAAGTACCGTTAAACTGCTAGATGGAAGTTTGTCAACTAGTTCTTATTAACAATCTACTTTTTTTTTAAATATATTTTGGCAGAAAGCCGTCATTTTGTGGTTTGAAAAATACTTAAGCAAAACCAGTCGGTATTAAAAAAATTTAAATAAATAAATCGTGGTTACAAACAAAATTATTGTTTAATTTCAATCTACTTTTTATATAAACAAATTAGGACCTATAAAATATCATAATATGGCATTCTTATTTTGAAATAATAGTTTTTTTTATATTAAAAAAATCAAAAGCATAAAAGATTAAATAAAATGAAAATAGAACCAGAAAAAGTACAAGTAAAGTTCCGAGAATATCAGACGGAAAAATATATCAGAACAAAAAGCCTTTTTCACATAACTATTTTTTCATTATGAATCAAGTTTATACTGTAAATTTTAGGTTCATCCGTTTTATTATATTCTAAGGTTCTTTGACCGTATTTATTTAGATATCTGAGAATAACAAGTCCATCGTTTGCAGTTAGTCTTGTAATAAAATCATGTTTCACTATTTTTTTATATTCAGATTGAGATTCTTAGGACGGGTTGTTTCACAGAATTTGAACAATTCATCGAATTTCAAAGTGAATTTTCAAGTTCTTTTCAAGTTATTTTTAAGTTACGTTATTATTTTAGTTTTGTGAAACAACTGGCCAATAATTATATAATAACAGAACTTGAATAGAATCTTCACACTACTTGAAAATCACCTTTGAAACTTGATTAATTGTTCAAATTCTGTGAAACAACCCTCCCTAGTCTACCTAGTTCTCTCAAAATCAAATGTAATATTAAAATGCCATTTTTCATTGACTTAATGTCGCGAAGTCATGTTTTAACTCTACCATTTGGCATTTCGTCTGTATGTAATTTTTCAAGATGGTGGCCGTGTTGGATGCTATAATTTCATCCCGGCAGAGTTTGCATGATCGTGGTACCTACTACGATACATCGGAATAATCAATATATTACGGTACCTATCGATCCAAAAAGAAAGTTTCACGCAAATAATTATCATTGAGATGGTGACATTTATTTAGACAAATTGTATTATGTTTTACCTCCTTATTTTATTTATTACAGTGTGCATCATCAGGGCATGTGTAAACATTTCCCTTTTTGATGGGCACTGTAATGCTGTCCGAAACTTTGGCTTATTAAAGAGCAACACGGCATAATACCCCAAAAATAAATCACTATAATACTTTTGGTAGTGAAAATCTCAAATGATATCAAATTCTAATTCCTTTCTTGAAATACAAAAAAATACATAAAAAAATTATAAATAATTTGTATATTTAGGTATTTACTTAACTCATGATTTCAGAGGAAATTTTGGTTTTGATTTATTAAATAAGAGAAAATTTGAAACATACTTTTTTTAGACATGAAGTCTATTGTTTACTAGTTTTGGACGTGAAGTCTACTGTTTACTAGTTTTGGACATGAAGTCTACTGTGTACTAGTTTTGGATATGAAGTCTACTGTGTACTAGTTTTGCTTTGCCCATTACTCGTCTTCGTTTGTGATAAATTAAATTTGTCAAACTCGTTTAGTATTTGCATAATCCGGTTATCGCTATAGACAAGATAGAACGTATATATATATATAAAGTACACAGATTACAGATCCCTTTCAACAAAGAGATCATCGATTTCACAAAGAGGAAAATGAGAAACAAAATCTTTTTGAAAAGACCTCCTCATTGTAGGTAATTAACATCAGATGGTGGTCTCTATTTTCACTGTAAATATACAATTATGGCCACTATAAAATTAAATCACGATAGTACTGACTTGTATTGTTTGACCACATGATATCTTTTTTACGGCTTTCGGGTATTTTACGGTAGGGTATTAAACTGAAGGCATATTTTTACTGTCCTGTTTTTATTGGTATATCTGCATGGGAGTGAGTTACGTGGTATTTATTTAAATTTCTTCCAGTTGCACTGTTATTTAGATTAAAAATTGTCTAAATAATTCCGGTTGAAAATCTGAATTTCTAACAAGTCACCCATTACACCCATTTCACTCAGTAATCCGAGTGTTTGGAGCCAGTGAAATTAGGCCATCCATACTTGGGGTATGTTGTGAGGCTGAAGTCAGTGGGGAGAGGAAGGAGATGGGGAAGAGGAAGAGAAAGGTGGGGAAGTACCTGGCTATTTAGATATGGTCACCAAGCACGGCCATTCAAGTAACGTTTCAATTATATATTGTGATCTTACACCAGGTCAATACTGAGAGTATCGTCCACTCTCGAACGTGCTGCAAGTATATCATTAATTTTTAAATGAGTAAATTGTGAAAAAACATAAATTAATCAAATAAAATTTACTTCCGCACGCCGGGATTTGAACCCGCGACATATGGCTTGCTAGTGGAGAGTCTTAATTTAATTATTTCGCATGAGTGAAATACTGTAAAATAAATGAAATGCTGTAACTTTGCACACAAACACGCTAGCCCGAGTCGACACAGTCCGTGATGTATCTATCATACACAAAGATATTAGTCATATATCAAATTGTGCGTTAGTTAGTCCTGCTTGATCTCTGATTGAATGAACTCAAATTTACAAAAAAATAGGTACCTACCTATAAAATAATACTTTAACAGAAAACTATTTTAATTGTCTTCTTAAAAATTGGAATTACAATATCCCGTGATTTTTCAAGGGTCTGTGCTAGTTTCAGTAAAGCTCAATCACAATGTAAGTAAAATAACATGTCACTTAAATTATTCAAAGCGTCCAGGTCGAAATGGACAAAAAAAACACCACACGAATAAGAGATTCTTCTTCGCAGCTTCTGGATAGATACAGTCAACACCAACTGTTACTGTAACACCTCATTAGCCATATCGCGTTTTACCCCATTTATATTCAATAGGGATTTAAATTATAAAAATTGCATTCCAAACACTGACCAATTTAGTCTTTAGTGATTCAGAGGCATATAATATTTTTATTATGTCTTATCCACATCTAATAAAAGTTTATCGCGCTCATAAGATGCAACGTTACAATTCACTATACAAACATACAAACGGTGGCTATTCTTGTTCGAAGCAAAGGATCATATCACTCGTGTGTTTCACCAATGTAGAGTTATGGCCAGTGAAGCAGTCAACAGTGAACATACAGACAGTTTAATGAGTATTCAATAGGCCTGCAGATAAACAGCGGACAAGGATATTGGATACGGCTGTTAGTTAGTATTCGCAACATGCTCCTCTCGTGTATTCAAGTGGAAAGGTCATGTCGCATGGATGTGCAAATATTAAGAATCAGGAGTCAAGGATTACGTATCATACAACGCACAATACATGGGAAGTCATTCAAACACAGTAGAAGCAGGAACCTATATTTTGCATACGAAGAATATAAACGTTATTTGGCCTTGTGTTGATCGGAATTTAAAGTTTAATGTATCATACGCCTATAATTAATATGATAATATTGAGAAGATTGGTTGCTGAGAGTGTGTAACCTCATATATATAATCTAAGCAATATTACACAAGATTTGTATTTTGTTTTCATTTAATTTAATAATCGTTTAGACAATAACATAATATTATCAATAAACGGAAAAATCCGATTGGCGAGAATCATTGTGTGTACAGGTTAGATAAGATATTATAGCTGATTAACTATAGATATTATAAAGTTTGAAATAATATTAATTTATTTTCCATTTAAACAAAGCCTTTACCAGCGAGAATGATGATGCTTATCATTATCATATAAGCTTTACATTATAACGGATATGTATTCCTCAATTTGTGAGATGACAGAACAAATATAGGTAGTTAAATTAGATCAGTGGCGGTTCATAGTCTAAATCATTGCGAGTTCAACATTAAAGATATTTAAAGAGGAAATAAATAGGCTTTTTGTGAGCTGCTTTTCTTCTTCATCGAATATATGGAGTCACGTCATTTTAAAATACTGCACATCTGGAAAACAGTTAGCATAATTATTATTTGTGCATGAAGTTTAAAAATATCAATAAGTTCCTACTTCACTAGCGACGTGAAATAATACGTACATTGCCTACTTAAAATCGTAACAACTAGCTGTTTGTGTAAAAATAAGTGAAAAAACATTTTGTTTTAATGTGTCAGAACATAGTTGTTCAGATCGAGTAGCAAAAATCATCGTGAGCGACTTTTTATACAAGATTGTGGGTATTCTCTCACGATAACCGGATAAACAAGAATAGTGACAAACAAAATACAATAAAAGAATAGGTTAGGGTTGTTTCTTCCTTCACTTTTTTTAATAATTTTTTGTCACTGTTCTGTTTTAGTCATGGAATCCCCTTCCACGAAGATAGAGAATGCATATTTAAAAAAAAAAACGGAGCGAGAATATAGGTTACTTTGGGAAAGTTCAAAAATAAACAAATAAGTGAATACTGTCGTCAAAAGGAAAAAAAATGGCATAGCAACGCAAATATTTTAAATGCATACTTCAGACTACATTCGAATTACACATGTAAAGTCGTTCTCATTACTAATAACGTAATAACTAACAAAGAACACAATAACTTTGTCTGTTCAGATAATGACATATCAATTGATCAATCTGTCGCCACTTGTCATGTCTGCGTAGTGATTATCTAAATACGGTAAGTAATGGTTTGATCTGAACAGCGAGCAGCGAATACAGCAACATATTAGTCACCAAGGCTAATAGTAGGTCAAGAAACTAATCAAAATGTTCATTGACCAATCCACATATTGCGGTTGTTGTATTCAGCAAGCAATGTTGTGATATTTTTTTAATAACACAAGAAGTTTTTGTTTTTATGTTAAACATGTTCTTACATAAAGTCCTATCCTAGGCTTTTTGTTCAAGAACCACGATAGGTAGGTAATAACGGTCCTGCACGGAGAAAAATTAGTATTGCTGATTTAATAAAATTCTCAGGCCATTTTATAATAAACTTTTAGTATATTCATGATATGTCGGAACACGTGTTCGTGCACCTGCTTTAGTCCTGATAATATACAATGAAACGTATTCCTACATCGCAATAACACAATCGTGTTTTACTAAAAGCTTATTAGGAAACCTCTCAGTTTATTCGTTGCAATCCAGTTTTTACTTGATTACGAAGAATTTGAAGAGATTCTTAAAAAAATTGTAATGTTTTATATCGATAAGTTTTCTTCGTGTGTATAATTTTATTACCTATCTGCACGTAATATAAATAATGTTAAGCACATTTTTACGCAGCATCATGTTCATTCGTGTATCCGTTTATCTATCAGTAATGTGTGTTTATTTTATTTGATTTATTTTTGTTAGAAAACATTGATATTATTAGAATATTAACAATAAGTAATCACGCAAAGCTGATACAAGGCAGCTTGTCCGCAAGACATAGTATTTAAAAAAATTAATAAACATACATATCATAATAAAAAAAATGTAAATTATAGATTTTTAATGTTATTGCCAGGTGAGATGGTTGATACAAGCTGTTTGCATCATGATTTTTTGCAGTCATAAGTTATAAAAATGGATTGTATGCAGTTATATCAACATTCAAATATTAATATTGACGTCCGAGTATAACGTTCAAATACACCCGGTTGGGAACATAATTTTATTACCTCAGTGTTCGGGTGACGTTGTGATGCGAATTAACAGCCTTCTTAATTCGGTGTCCTCTTTCTTTTTACATTACCACACTGAGGAAAATTATTTCCCTCCAGGCCTATGTCATTTTTAAGGATTTTACTTTTTTAATTGCCGGCAACCCGGGCGATTACTGCAATAACATAATCATATACGAACAAGTAAGTAACCCGCCTCACTAGAAAATTTGTGTTCGGGCACCCCTGCTACATCACAAAATATATTTACATCACCCTAATATACAACACCCCTGCTATCACTTTGGGTGACCTATGGCATAGGTGTTAGTTATCCAATGATCCACGTCCGACCATCCACGCCAAATTGTGCGGTAACCAAATAAAAACAATAATAAAAAATCTGTGTGCGTGATATCTAGACCAACAAAAACACTTCAACGGTGACCTAAAAGAAACGAAAAGTTTCACACCTCTCTGTCCTGAATTTGAAGGTCAACGCAACTCTGTCCAGCTGGTAATATCATAACCATCATGAGCTCAATTATTGAGCGCCCCGGCCAAGCTATGGTCCTGGGTTCAAGTCCTAGATGCGACCGTATCTTTTTCTGATTTTATGTTTCAAATTTTCGTCAAAGAATCGCTAATATTGTCTTCAATAGTTAAATTATTAATATTCAGTAAAGTGATAAGCAACATTGATTACTAAATGAATACGCAGTTACCAATGTGCACATCCCGAGGCTATTGTATTTCACGCGCCGCTGGTTGTGATTCATGTATAGCAGTAATTAAGTGCTCGTTGTTTTTCCTATCTCCTATGGAAATCCTCAATCAGCCATGTGCTTATTGACATTTTAACGTAATCATCCTGTTATTTTCATTTAGGTCACCCCTATGAAAAATACTGTAATTTTACCTACTCCTACACAGAGATGTGCTTTATTTCAAATAAATCCATTTCAAATGGAAATGCAAAATGCAAAATGGGTATTTTCCATTTTGCATTTTAAATGCTTTTCTAAAAACCATTTTGCATTTTGCATTTTAAATGCTTTTTTCAATGCATTTTCCATTTTAAATGCTTTTTTGCAACATTCTTCCTACTATCTCCACTCATCTTTTTTTCATAAGCCCCAAATATCAGTCGGTCCTCAACCTCGCTATGAGAGATAATTTACATTTGTCAAGTTGCTCCCTGGTCGGAGCCCTGGCAATTGAGTGATACCATTACAAAAAATACTGATTCAAATACTGAACATGGGGCCCCGGCCATGACGCTGTAATATTAAATGTTAGATGGCAGTTTCTATGTTTTTACGTTGGCAACATTAGTCCCGCGCAAATTTTTTGTGGTTTTCATAATTTGTTTTCATAATCTGTAGTCGTGGTGTTCAAGGATTTACCAATATGTTTGTTCTACATTGATGTCCATTATTAAATGAAAAAATTGTTTAAAAATTGTATAATTATTTTAATTGTTTGACCTGAGAAACCATTTTGCATTTTCAATGCATTTTGAAAATAGGTATTTTGCATTTTGCATTTGAAATGCTTTTCTAAAAACCATTTTGCATTTTGCATTTTCAAATGGAAAAGTTCTGACCCATTTCCATTTTGCATTTCAAATGGTTTTGGGTACCCATTTTGCACATCTCTGCTCCTACATAAGTCTTAGCGACATGCCTAAACCAAAATAACAGCACTTGTTGTATATTTGTATATCAGGACTAAGTAAAGAACGGTCTTCTGATTTATATGCTACCTGCATAATTATATGATTTCTTTCAATTTATTCACTTATATTGTTTCGTGTTGTAAAAAGCGGGAGCTGCATCAGTCAGTGATTCTAACCCCACGGGAATATCGGTAAAAATGGCACTTAAAAAACCACACGGATTAAAATATATAAAAACCTATTAATTTGATTGAATTTATATGAACTAATTCTCAAAGAGGTTAAAAATTTAGCAAAGTTTTGGTCCCAAGAGTCTTTGCATGAAGGCAGTGGAACTATCGCAATCACTTGGGGAATGTTGTGGGGATGAAGGTGGTGGGGAGGGGACGGAGAAGAGTAAGAAGAAGGTGGGGGAAGTAGTGGGATAGAACTGAAGTAACATAGGAAGCTTGGGAATTTCCTGCATATTCAGATCTAATTACTAAACATTGCTAAAGCAAAGACGGTTAAAAACTCGATTTACCAAGAATATTATAGGGGAAAAAATATTCATGATATTCACAGATTTTGCAAAACAAAAAGTATTATTTGAATAACAGAAATAATTCTCACCTCTTTGTGTTGAAACAAGTAATAATTCACAGACAGCTTTTTTCCCTACTTTTACTGTAAAATGAAAAAAAAATCATTCCGTGTGTAAAAATGATAAAACCTTGGTATTATTTTCTTCATTATACATTAATCTGAATGTATGTCACGTGCTCAAATTCAAGCCTGAAAGCATATTGCATGATAAAGGTTGTCTAAAGGCTTTCTCGAGCTGTGGTTTAGCTCCATATTAAACGCGTCTTATTTCTTTTTAGGCTGTAATCTTTGCCGTTTTCGTTTTAAATACGCCATCAAAGTGACATTTTTACGTCATGCGTTTCCCGTCTTTATTATCCAACATGGAGGCAAATATATATCAAAGCCCGCCGCGCCATAATTAAATAGTCCTACCGCAGAGATCTTCGTCATATTCTCTTTTTCTGTTACACGCGTGGTTTATGTGAGAGAGGGAGACGGACTATCAGCGGTACACCCGTACTTGTGTTGCAGTGGTTCACTGCGCCATGCATGAGAAACTGTGCATCGCATTTTGCATTTGCGAATATCAAAGATTAAAATTAAATAATGGCAGCATGCATATTCATGACAGCCAGACATCGAATTGTTGGTCAATGCTGTCAGACAATCATCGATACTACGACAAAGTTAATAATAATGTAAGATTAATTCTAAAAGTTAGTGTTATAAAAGATTTGTTCGATGGAAGATAATGCAGGTTTTCGCTTATTTGTACAAATAAGATAAAAATATCGTAGTTAATGAATGTTTGAAATATTCCAAGTTCTAAAAACACAGACGAAAAATAAACGACCTAACCTCTCTCGTAACCCTTCAGGCTAATTTGTTTTTTTTTTCTTTTGGGAACAAACAACTTATATGGTCTCACAGAAAGCGTTGTGTCTCCCTTACTGCTGTGCTGAGAAGTATGATCTAAACGTTGTTAGAAGGAGAAAACACCACGCATTATATTCAAATCTAGAAATTATGAGACATCGTGATTTTTTTATTAATTATTTTAATATGAAAAGACAAGAGACAAAAGACAAGTAAGTTGACGTTTACGTTTGTTACATTTGTCTAAAAAAATAGGTGTGTGTTTCTTTATCAGTAATTTTAGTTTAAAAAAAACGGGTTCCATGATAACTCTTCAAAATGACTATTCAACACACCTTTAAAAGGTGATATAAAGTCATTAAGAGGAAGCTACAAGCCAAAAATGTGTATATTCTTGGTATACCTTATATTGTAGGTAATACGCATTAAAATCGCTTGACAAACGGAGTCTACAAACGTTCGATTCCAAGCACAAAACTGGTTTTTATTTATTTCGTAAATAATTTTATAAGAAAGCAAAAAAGTTAATCAAGTGAAACTGTCACAGATAATCATAGCTATAATAATGTATTTTTTAAAGTTGTTTCTTACGCGTTCATAAATTTCTATTTAAAAAAAATTTTTTTTTGGCAGTTTACATTTATACTTTTTATTAAGTAATTTATTTTTTTATTTGTATTCTACTCAAGCGAAACGATAGGAAAACCTTCAATTTATCTAAAGCATATTTTTTGGTATTCATAATGTACACCAATTCGTTATAAAGATTGTGTGATTAAGGTGTGTGTATTAAGTGATTTAGCATTAAGCTTCGCCAAATGTAGTTTTTGTTTCGTCACTTTCACATAACTTTATAACACTCTTTATAGGTTTGTTGAATTGTCATTTTGAAGAGTTATCCGGTCACCAAAAAAACGTAAAGTGAGCCATTTTTTTTCATGTTTGCATTAAATTTTTTTTAAAACCAAGTTTATTTCTATTAATAAAATTTGAAAGCGTATTTTATCACCTTTCCAAAACAGTTTTTAATTTTAGATATATTTGGAAATATTTATTTGTATTTTTATTTCAAAGCGGAAATACTCCGACCTACAAACAAAATACGTTCGAGGTTCGAGGAGTTCAATTCTGAGTTCTGAACTTCTGCATTTAAGCAATCTACACGTAGTTACCCTAAACCAGTGGTCGGCAAAGTGCGGCTCCGGAGCCGCATGCGGCTCTTTGGCTCCTTGAGTGCGGCTCTGGCACAAATATCCACGGGCAGCAGGTATAAGCAGGTTTCAAGAGTTTAGGAGTTTAACAGCAGAGTGACCTTAGCATTCGTCAAAAATCCTCGTAATGCTGCGATAACTGAATTGAAATTTTCTCCTTTTCGCACATTAGTAACTTTGAAATAAAAATGCAGGGGTATTATGCCGTGTTGCGCTAACTCCTTCTTTAGCCAACGTTTCGGACAGCATTGCAGTGTCCATCATCAGGGCAGATGTGTTATTTCAAATATCTAAACTATATGGATGTATTTCATTAAAAATTTGAACTATACATAAACAACTTTACGCGTGAATTATATACCTAGATATGTTATGACATTTTCAATGCCAAAAGTATTATCGTGATTTATTTTTGGGTTGTTATGCCATGTACATGATCTACATACATAAGTACACGCTTCATCACAATCTTCAATAATTACACATCTGACCTGATGATGGATACTGAAACGATGTCCGAAACGTTTTCAAAGAAGGAGGTAGTTCAACACGGCGGCGGAATACCGCAAAAATAAATCACCACATTAATTAGTTTATAAATTATTGTTAACATTAATTTTATACTTATTACTAACATCATAGCGTTACGGATTTGGTGAATTTTGTCAGACTACCTATTTTCATGTTATTTTCTGTTTCCTGTAGCTAATATGTTAACCTTTTATTCCTCAAAAAAGATGTCCAATAATAATAGTTTATGTAAAAACTAAAATTTAAAAAATAATACCGTAAAGATATATACTACCTTTATTTTATTTTTTATCAAGGTTCCAGTTGCAATGCAGCAGTTACTTTAAACTTCAACCTCGCAGCGTAAAATTAAAAAAAAATCGTTGTGTACTTTTACGCTACGCGGGTGTTGAATTCGTAAACTCAAAAACCCGTAAAGTCAAAGTCAAGTAGGTACGTGGATAACTTTGTTATGGAGATCGTCAAGAGGAGCATTTTATTAAATTATTTCATGGATTTATTTTCATCTTTCATCTTCGCTTGACTCATATACGCTCCTGGGGCTTGTTTATTTGTAAATTCTTGTCACATCTTCGAACCGAAAGCCTGCATCGATTTTTTTTTGTTTTATTATTTTTTTTATTATAATGACTATATAGTGAATTTGTATATAGTAATTGTATTTCTTGGCCCTCCTCAATAGAGTGACCTGCGCTGAGGAGGATTAAAGTTTTTCAGTCCTCCTCACTAGTGACCTGTGCTGAGCTGAAGTTATTCGGTTCTATTTTATTTGTTTTCTATGTCGTTTTTAATGTTTTTTTCAGAGTTTTTTCATTGATCTCTTTAAGTCAGATTTTTAATCTTGATTTGTAATCATTATACTTTTCTATTCGCTTTATATCTGGAGGACGGAAGTTGTGGAGTTTTGTTTCAAAATAAATGTAGTTTTTTGTCTGAATGTGGTTTTATGACTTGGAATATTTTTCATGTCATTGTGATTTGATCTAGTGTGATGAATACGCGGTATTGTAGAGGATTCATTATTTTTGAATAGTTTAAATATCATATATTTGTTGTACATTTGGTACATCAAATTATTGAAAAATCGATATATTGCAAAAACCATATTATTTACTAAATCTAAGGTTTACCGCGTAAGTATCTTACGAAACCGTTGATTGACAATCCGCTGTTAACATACTGATTGCCATCTCTAATACACAGACTGAGTATAAGTCTGTTCTACAGGTATTTCAATGGAGCCTGCTCTAATGAGTTAGAAGCATTGATCCCCTGCGCGCGAGAAACTCGACACAGTTTTCAGTTGATGTTAGCTTCATGAGAACGGGTCGTTTCTTCGACTCGTTTTGTGTAAATTGGCTCGTACGTGGAATGAGCTATTAGCATATCTGATTCTACAAGATCTGCATTAATAAATACACTTATGCAGCCTTTGCCTTAACCCGAATCACAAAGCCAAACCGGATGGTGATATAATCCCACTGTCTTTACATTGTATAGACAGGGGTGCTCTTGTGAGGTATCACATAAAAAAGACAATACAAAATAATCTACTTTGGAAAAGTTATTTTAGTTGAAAATTAATTACGGTACCTCCACATTGTCAATCCATAAATTGGAACTCCTCAACATGTAACGAAGCACGAAAATAAATTATAATGATTACTTTATAGAAAATGACATACTATTCATGGGGAGGAGACAAATAAACACAAAAGAGCCATAAAATTATATCAAGACAAATAAATTATTATGTTTTTTATGAGGTGTAGACGAAACTTCACTGTCATGGCAATATTGATTAACTAAACGGCGGCAGTTCATTAAAAATGAACTTGGAGTTTTTTCACTTTCTTTATTTGTGACTTTGGCATAGAAATGATCGTTTAGTGAGCACGCGTGGCGCACATACAAATGGGAGGTTTAATCGTACGCAACCAGCGGAATTACTTTCGTGGTTATGTGCATACAGCATACCTAGCAATACTTAATTCATCGAAGCGGTGAGTTTCTTATCTCTCAACCGAGAGGTCGAGGGTTAAAAACCATGGTTAGTATTTTTATTTTTAACATTTATTTAGTATTTATCATCTCAAACTTTAGGTACTCCAAAATAAATATAATTACATAAGCAACAGAAAAACAAATAGTACGAAAAAAATTGTTTGAAATTAAAAGATTTTACGTTGTTTTAACACCTGAAAACGAGATTTTTGAAAGGATGAACGAACTTTGCCTAGAAATTTTAGCCAACATAGAAATTTTGCATTTATGAGATCCCATACCTACAGGTAAATCATTTTAAAGAGATCCTCGCTTGTTTAGTGTTGTACAGGATGGACAAATATATAAAGAATATTTGCCGTTTAGACGATCGACCTTCGAATGTAAATTCGAAAAAACTTCATTGTGCAATCAAAACATAAAGTACAACTTATTTATTTATTTACCTATTAATGTTCCCCATAAAACGTTGTTGCACCAATATATTACGGAGAAGAATACAAATGTGAGGTACATGTCAGTATACAGGTCATGGGGACAGTTTTACTATTTTGTCACATGCGTCAAAAGATAGTAGCTGAATTGTCTGTAAGTGACCTGATACTTGCTAAACACATAAGTTTTCAACGTTGGTTGATTAAGAATAGTTCCAGTGATTAGCTTAAAAATATGTAATAAAAAATTTCGGCGAGGTTCTAAACTGTTGAAATCGAGCTTACCTGTTAAGAATAAGATGGGTAGTGCATATATTCTTTGGATACAGGTAACGCATAAACCTCATGTATACTTATAGGTGCGCTCTATTTCTTACAGTTAATCCAATAAACAACAAGCAAAAAATACATGGCTATATATATTAGTGGACATTATAAGTGTAATCGCGAGTCTAAATTTAAACGTTTTACTTCGTCGTACTTGAGTTGGTAAACACTTATGCTAGGTGAAAATAATTATCTCTAATTATTATGAAATAATTCGCTATCCATGTCTATCTGTTTGTGCGCTTAGTTTTTCTAAACTACGCAACGGATTTTGATAGAGCTTTCACTATCATCTAGAGAAGTTATTCCGAAAGATTCATACATAAAATCTATGCAAATTATATTTATAGAAATAAGAGAAAAATCGATGTTTTGTAATCAACTCGTAAAAAATTATTTTCGTACGCTTACATTGCTAAAGCTGGCTACACCTTATGAGAAACCTTACAATAATGTACTACAGAATTAATATTCATTCAAATTCAGAATAATACAGAATCTTAAAAAGGTCTACAGAAAAGTAGAAAAATCTCTTAATGATAACCCCGAGCAATGTCAGGTACACGTCAGCTAGTCTTAAATAAAATGATTATAATTTCAGTAAATATGGTAATTGAAAAAACGTCGCTATGCACCCGTTATCTTTGTGGGGGTAAGAGAGGACTGCGGGCCGGTGATCCAGACTAGTTAAAAAAACTTTTTTGGAACTCTTGATAGTGAGATGTTTACAAATAATATCAAACGAGTCCTCTTTAAGATGATTTGCCTGTACCTATGTATATATTATTAAAGCGAACACTTACGCCGTTGAGTGAATAGTAAAGTTCTAACGCTATCCTAAATACGGGTGTTATTATGTATGTTGAACGGTGAGATGTAACAGAAGGGATGGCACATATGATTAATAAGCCCTACTTCATAATTCACAGCTTAGTTTTCCGTGTAGAATTTAATAGTTTACACTTCAGACTTTACAATAGGGTTGAAACGATTATTTATTTGACGTTTACTATTACTGGACAAAATTAAAGACAGAAAATATAAGCGTTCTGTTAATCAAAAAGGTAGGCGAAATACAATGAGTCGTACATGTTTCCCAATAGAAATGATATATTGGCAATATACTTCCATGTTACTTTGTATGGATTATTATAATTACTGATAAAAATGCTTCTCAACTTCACTTGTCTTGATTTCTAAAAATATAATTGCTTACAACATTCGAAATGTGTGAGCAAGTGTTTTTTTAGAAACCCTTGTTAGGACAGATACATAAAACGTACGAACGCAGGTACTAGGCAGGAGAATTGGCTTCGTAAACCTGTCAACTGTGGATGGGATACCGATGTTCTCCATACAAAAATCGATGAAATTTTTAAAACGATTTTAACCCTTATTTACACAGAAACTATTTGAAGAATAAGTTTAGACTCGTTTGCGCTAAATATTGCTTTAGAAAATACTTTTTATTTGATGTATGCAGCTTCTCTGAAGGCTTTGGAATAAATTATCTACGAATTTTCCGCGTGTTGTGTTTTTCTCAAAGCCACGGACGTCACCACAGACAACTGGTTAAGAGTAAATATAAGCATTACATTTAACAAAAAAATCATAGAAAATAGCATCGATAATCAATTATTGCGATCACATCAAAATTCCTCATAATCTGCCATTACGATGTAATCGTAATCGTTGCACAAAGATTTTCTATAAGAATCCCCTTTCCTCCAAAATCATACTATCCCGTGTCAAAGTTACCGCTTTCGCGTGAAATCGCAGGCAAAACTCCTACTTTACTCGAGGAGCTTATTAATTTCATGGCGTTTCACACCACTACACAAATAATATGCGTCGTTATTTATTCTGTTGTGACGTCACACGTCGAAATAATAACGCTGAATTAACGGGAAACTCAGAGTGCTTTAAGAGCTTTTATTAATATAAGAGGCCTACTATATTCGCATTGGCCTATTATTCACCCGCGTAATCACTTATATTACTTATTTACGTTTCGGAGAAATAACCGTTGAAACGCAATTTCCAGGAGAGTTTGCAACATTTAACCAGCTTCACGATCCCAACCCGATCAATCATAGTGAATACGTGTGTTTCTACATTTCGTGTAACGAGCCACTTGCAAGTTGATCGGCCTCATACATCGTATGGACTATAACTCGACTACTGACTACTGAGTGATGGCACCGCGGATGTAAAACAATACGCTACAGATAAAATCAAATCAATACTAAGAATTGATAAATTCCTGGTCTATTGATATCAATATTGAACAGCAGTATTATTTCATGACATTTGTAGTGAAATAAGCGAGAACGTTCATTGACATGCCTTTCTTGTCACTGTCTATCTCAAAGACAGAAAACAAAAATAGAGGATTTTTATAGTACTGAAACAGGAATAAAAAATGGAGTACCACAGGGAACTATGCTTGGCCCAATTCTCTTTCTAATATACATAAACGATTTATGCGATTTTATGATCATAGGTAAAATTGTATCTTACGCTGACGATACAGCAATAATAGTGAATGTAAAATACTGGCCTGAAACTTTTTTGAAGGCAACAAAATGAATTACGTATGTCTCATCATGGCTAAAAAGTAATAGACTCTTCTTAAACTATAATAAAACATTTTACCTAACCTTTTATAAAAATAGTAAAAATAAACCCTCCAATAACCTTAAAATTAGAATACATAATGTTAAATGTAATCAAGAAATATGCTCATCTTGCTTTGAATTCGGAAAGTTGAAAAGATCAAATATTTAGGTATTATTATTGATACAAAATTAAATTGGCAATCACAAATTAATAATACCGTTTGTAAATTAAGATATCTTACATACACATTTTACAGACTAAAAGAAGTGCTCAATGTTGAAAAACTGAAAATTATTTATTTTTCTTTAGTGCAATCTTTACTCATATTCGGAATAATAGGATGGGGCGGTGCGCTTCAAGCACATATAAAACCTTTACAAATAACTCAAAATTATACCATCAAAGTTATGTATAATCGGAAAGGAACGTTTTCAACAGATGAGTTATACAAAGAATCTAAACAATTATGTCTCCGTAAACTATTTATTTTGCAAACTATGAAATACATCTTTAAATACAAAAATAAATTCGAAATAAATGAAAACAGAATCAACATTAGAAATAATAATGTATTTTATACTCACCAAACAAACACAAAACAAATGCACACTGCAGTTCCATTGGACCTCGTACTTTCAATCTTTTACCGAAAAATATTCAAGTAAACTTCCTCAATATTTAAAAGAGTTAAAATTATGGCTTTTCGATACAGCAGTTGAATTTTTTTAAATTAATTTGTATTAATTTATATTTCTCATAAAATATTCACCATATATACACTAAACACTTATAATTTCACTATACACTATTGTAAACACTGTTTATACAAACCGCTTAGACAAAATGTAATCTTGTTTTTGTTTTATATGCCCACAGTTTGTTTATTTCTTGGTAAAATAATATAATAACTTAAATATATTACCCACGCACAGGCGCGCCTAAGTGGGTTCCCATTATTCGTATTGATTTATATAATATTGTATGTAATTAATGTAAAAATTGGGAAAAATAAAATAAATTTAAAAAAAAAAAGTATCTGCGGGCCCTGTACAGTACGCCCAGCTTCCGAGAGGCTAACTTGACTCTGGCTTCGATAGAGCTTTGTATTTATTTTTCGAAACAAAATAATTTTTCAAATATCAATGAATTATTTTAACAGGTATCCCGTTAGCCAAAATCAGTAGGCACTTAGCTTTTGGAAATCCTTAAATATGCGTCACGGAAGTAACTGAGATGAAACATAAAACATAATGCGTAAAAAATCATGTGTATATTTTCACTTCCAGCCATAGACTAAATTAAATCAATGCTTCCAGCATATTTTTGAAAGGAATTCTTTGATGACATTAAGGTCGGTGGAATTATGGTACCCCCTCATTGGAGAACAGTCTGAGGGTGAGAAGAAGACAGTGAAGAGGATGGTTTTAACATATTATAGAATGGAATAATAATGTATTATTTTGTATTGTTCCCAGGGCGGTATGAGAGGGGACGCGCGGCTGGGCGCGGTCTGCGGGCTGTTGCTTCTGTCCCTAGTCATCTTCTCACAAGCTGGTAAGTCCTTTATAACTAACTAACCATCATAGAGAGGCCAGAGACAATCCAAACTACTCACAAAAGGGGACCAGAACCTAGATGAACCAGGAAACTGTATGGACTGATCAAACTGGTCGGACTACTAACGGGACACTGCTACCTCAAGAGATACGTGCAGCTATTGGGAGTGGAAAACACCAATAGATGCAGAAAATAATTTTAAATAAATAATAATTCACATATGGTGCCAATTTCCCGCCCTGATGGGCTCAGCTACATGGGAAGACACACTGTGGAACCCAGAGACTGCTGAATATCCAATAACAACCCCGGTGAAGTTTGTCGAAGGGACCGGGTTAAAAGAACGAGGTAAAACGGCAAATAGGGTCCATGGTCTCAATGCTCTCGGGAGCTATGTAAACTGTCTCCGTTTTTATAAGGAATAATATATGTTTTTTAAAACACTACGCCGTTTCCGCAGAGGCAGAGAGGACGGACCGCTAAACAACTCGATCACCTTGCTTCATTCACGTCCATGCATCGTCTCATACAAACTTTTCTGTCATTCTGACACTTGACGTAGCCCGATATAAGTGTTCACTTGATCCTACCATGTCTTCTTCGGGCATCTCCGACTTCTACCATTCACATTCAAGTAATGTAACCTAACCTAACCCAACAAGCAATGTCAAAATACGAAAGAAGTGATTAAAATTTCGCAAAGCAACCAATACAATATTACACTTTAAAGAAAACATATTTTGTAATCTAACCTAGTCGAATACTAACAGTAAGAGTTGGAACAATTCTGTGTATTACACAGTGCGTTAAATTATGCATAATTACCTGTGATACACATTTAAAGCAGATAATAAAAGCATTAAAAGTAAACATGGCCCAGTATTTTCGAACTCATAATCCAAATAATATTTCCATCCCGTATGACCTCTATCGTCACATTCAATATAAGCAGAAATACATTTTTGAGAAAAAGATATTTCGTACTAAATAAACGTTGGGATTTTCGAGGTCCCAGTCAAAATTATTTGCTTTGCGTAGGGTAATAATTATAATTTATATTCAAAAAGGTCCTTTCATAATACTGTTCATCCTTCACCTTCCTGCGTTTAAACGAGTTATGCTTATTCCATTAAATGTTTTCTCGGAAAACAAGTCATATTGGACCATGTTTCCGTTCGCTCTAATAAATCCCAATTTCCAACGTTCCGGGCTAACCGCTAACCGCTTTACCGGGACTTGGTAGCTGAAGGTTTTTGTAAATAATTCGTTTTACATTATAGTAACCTTTATGATACACTAGCTGGTTTCCGGAAGGTAAATATGTCCAGACTTTAAAATTTCATTTAAATTTTATAAGATTAATTATATAGGTCTCTATAGAAATAAATGGAACAAAAAGGGGCAACTTTTTTTTTCACAAAATTTCAAAGATCCATTTCAGGAAAAAAACCTGCTGCGACCTGAAAATGTTTAAGGCGAAGCTTAATGCTAAATCACTATTTTGATTAATCTTTAACGAATTGGTGTACATTATGAATACCAAAAAAATGCTTTAAATAAATTGAAGGTTATACTATCGCTTCGCTTGAGTAGAATACAAATAGTAAAATAAATTACTCAATAAAAAATATAAATGTAAACTACTAAAAAATATTTTTTTTCAATAGAAATGTATGAACGAGTAAAGGAAACAATTTTAAAAAATTGCATTATTACAGTTAAGATTATTTGTGACAGTTTCAGTTGATTAACTTTTTTGCTTTCTTATAAAATTATTTACAAAATAAATAAATAAAAGTTTTTGGCTTGAAATCGAACGTTTCTAGACTCCGTCTGTCAAGCGATTTTAATGCCTATTACCTACAATATAACGTATATCAAGAATTTACACAGTTTTGGCTTGTAGCTTCCTCTTAAATTCCAAAATATTTTGCATATGCAGTAAGCAAGTGCCTGTGCAGTTTGAGAGCCTTGCTGTTTCAGCACACTGTCTGCTTTATAAGAAAAAATTTATAAGACACAACTTTTCTCGACAAAGATGAGTCAAACCCGCACAGTGTGGGGTAAACGATGGTGTGGATGGGTAACTTGTAACTTCCTAAGCAAAAAAAGTGCAAAATAATGAAAAAATATACGAGCAATGTTACCCGTTGTCACGAAACTTGCCTATTGTGGGGTTCACAAAGCCACCACAGGCGCCAAAATATCCACTGTTTCCAGATATTATTTCTTCTTACTTCTCTTATCTCTTAAGACCCCGTAGTAAGCGTTCAAATATGGTTTAAAAGGAAGATATACGGATAATACGATTGTTAGAGGGAGCGCGCTAATATAAAAAAAACTAAAATATTTAATAAAACACGACTTGTTTGCAAAAGAGCAAAAACTTCTCTAGAATTGCATTTAAAGATAAACTATTTTTAATAATTTTTGGAGCTTACTTTGCGATTTTTTTTCGATGTAATTTCATATGTTATTATCTTCAAAAATTACTTGTTTTGGAACTTAAAAACTTAAAGAGTTAAAGAGAAATATGTTTATAAATCGGTGGAAATTGGGCATGCGGGGGCTTAACACTCGATTATGAAATAATTCGAAAAAATAAAATACGAAATTCAAATAATAATAGGTGATCAAGCATTTGTAAATCAGAGCATCACTTACGTAACAAGCCAAATGAAGAAAGCGAAGTCAGTTAAGTATTATAAAAATAACGTTACATAAACGTCTGTTTGATGAATTCCACGCTGCATGGAGTTAATTGAATCATTTTTAATGAAGTTGCAAAAATTCAGCCTAATTGGTAAACTAAGATTGATTTTATTAAAATATTATAAATATTAACACTAGACTGATCGCTGATTGAAACGAGCAAAAAAGCACCTTTCAAGTCTTACCCAATTTGTGGAAAAGTGGGCTATGGTTATGAGGTCAGTTTAGTTAAAGTTTAGTACTAGGTACGCTTCTTCTAGAATATTTTATGCAGTTTTTCGAAGATGTAGACAGTCATTTTTCTCATATTCCGAATGTAGAGTGTGCAATATTTTACGAGAAGTAACACGATTCTACTTCAAGGGGTGGTAAAATGGGATGTGAAGTGTGCAAAATCTCTAAATAAAACTGTAGATTTGAAAAGAGAAAAATGATTATTGCTGATATATTAAAATCCTGTCTAAAACGGAGAGACAGCAAGCCGTTTCCCGAAAATAATGTTGGTACTTTCCGAATATATTGGAACACGTTTTCATGCACCTGCGTTTGCCCTGTTATTATGAACATGTGACCTATCAATTCACTAATTTAAGGCCTGCGGTCCAATTTTGAACAGGATTACGAATAATTTGAAGAGATCAGTTAGTTTTCTCCGTGAGTATTTGTTTTTTATACGTTTTTCTTTTATGCGTATATTTGATAGTATTAGTATCTCAAAGCCTGAAAATTATTGAAGTGGATGGCGCCCTCTGTCATTTTCAAAAAGCATGCCCGATGTGGAAATGTCAAAAAGGAAATTAACAAACACTTCTCAGATTCAGAAAAATAACAATTTTCCAACATTGACAATTTCCAAATTTCACATAATATCAAAAATATACATGTTTTTTATAAAAATATCCCGACCATATTCCGACCGATTTTCCGATAATTTTTTTTACAATTTTACCCAACAATGTTTTTCAGAAAAATAATAATTTCTCAAATTGAAAATTCTCAAACTTCACATAATATCAAAAAATAAATGTTTTTATTAAAATTTTCAAATGAACGAAGTGATACAACATACGTATATTACCTAGGCATTTACAAATGTGTTTATTAGGATAGAAAAATGAATAGGTACTTATGTAACAACTAAACTTTTGAAAAAAACCCACTTATGTGCCACTCCGATTTTACTGTGGTAAAATTTAATAAAATATTTTAAAAGGTATGTTAGATGCTTATGCCTTCAGATGGGTACTCATGCCTTTTTCTACCAAATCCAAAATTAGAGAGATAGGTTTTCCCATCGTTACATTTTTGTTTATCCTCACCGCCCCCCATTTCCTTCCGCCTCTGAATATCATTATCCAACGGACTGCGGGCATTTTGGGCTATTCTTTTATCACATTTAAAAGAATTGGATAGAGCGGCATATTTCTAGCAATTCTGCTGTTACCGCAACCACCCTATCAATACTTTATGTAGGTATAGGGTTGCCATAAAAGTTAAGCAAAGATATGGGACAATTATGAAATTTGGATGGAATTGTGTGTGATAGGTGATTAAAAATATACAACACACGGATTGACAAGTGGTCTATAAAAGAAAAAAGATATCCAAGACATTTCAATGTTACAACATTAACCTCCTGCAGGAAAAATACAACACACGGGTTGACAAGTGGTCTATAAAAGAAAAAAGATATCCAAGACATTTCATTGTTACAACATTAACCTCCTGCAGGAAAAATACAACACACGGGTTGACAAGTGGTCTATAAAAGAAAAAAGATATCCAAGACATTTCATTGTTACAACATTAACCTCCTGCAGGAAAAATACAACACACGGGTTGACAAGTGGTCTATAAAAGAAAAAAGATATCCAAGACATTTCATTGTTACAACATTAACCTCCTGCAGGAAAAATACAACACACGGGTTGACAAGTGGTCTATAAAAGAAAAAAGATATCCAAGACATTTCATTGTTACAACATTAACCTCCTGCAGGAAAAATACAACACACGGGTTGACAAGTGGTCTATAAAAGAAAAAAGATATCCAAGACATTTCATTGTTACAACATTAACCTACTGCTACTAAGAAATATACAACACACGGGTTGACATGTGGTTTGTATAAAGAAGAAGATATCAAAGACATTTCATTATTACAACATTAATATCCTACTACTAGGATTTTTAGAACTGAATATACGATAACCGGGCAACTCGGACAGTTGAATTTCAACACACTAAAGTGATATAAATCAAGAAAAGTGATAAAAAATAAGGTTACCTCAAGTTAGGTTAGATTCATTTGCCTCTTTATCATCACTTTTCAAAAGTGTGTTGAATTGCAACTTTCCTGACCTTACCATGGAACTGAATAAACAATGTCCAACTTTAAAAGATAATATCGTTACCACTTATCACCGACATTCGCGAAAGTAATAGGTACTGTGTTGATTAACTTTAACGCCAAAGTTATGTATAAACAAATAATACCAAATCATTCAAAACAAAACTGGTAACATCGTAGGTTTATACAGGGGTACTATTTTTAATTATTGTCACAAAAAAGTACAGTGGTACTTTGCCATGGGTTAAACAGATTTACGCTAAACGGTTAACAGTTACCTCAGCAAAATGGTTAACAGTTACCTCAGCAAAATGGTTAACAGTTACCTCAGCAAACTGGTTAACAGTTACCTCAGCAAAATGGTTAACAGTTACCTCAGCAAAATGGTTAACAGTTACCTCAGCAAAATGGTCAACAGTTACCTCAGCAAAATGGTTAACAGTTACCTCAGCAAAAGTTGCCCTTTAGTCCGCATTTGCGTAGTCATATTCATTATCAAGAGAAAAAAAATGCAGTAAAATTGGGACAGTCATAAAAAGCCATAAATTCTATTCACAGTGGATAATGCTTCTGTATATTGCAGCGATTCTCAGAAAAAATGCAGCCAATGCAGTAGATTTATCCCAATTTACATACTTTTTACATTCCTTTTTTCAAGGCAGATTTTCTGCTCTATAGTTAAGATTTCATATTTTTATTTATTACATTCAGAATTGAAGCGTTGCTTGAAATGACTTAAGCCGTGTTCGGTGACCATATCTGAATGACCAGTTGCACTACCTTCAACCACAAAACATACCCATACTGACGGTTGGGAGCAATATTTGATACGGTGCGGTATTCAAATTACATACAGTTTACAGTTTACAAATTACATACAATTAAATACAGTGTGGTATTCAAATTATCAAAAAATAAAATAAAATAATAAAGCGAACAAGACTCTTTCTTAATCTTCGAAGAAATTTAAAAAAAATGTAGGTTAGATATTTATTGTTATCAAGTTTAATTTGTAGAACTCTATTTTAATTTTAGGTTTTTCTTTTTATTTATTCAATAACATTATTATTCAAATTTCTAAACAGTTGTGCTATGTAATTATTATTACGTGTAACAGCTGTTTCGCCCTCTGAAGGCATTAATAAAATGTCTTTGATAAACTGCTTTTCGTAAACTGAATAATAATGAATATGTAATAGAAAAACCAAGAAAATTTAGGTAACGAAGAAAACTTGCTGATATTAAATATTGTTAATTTATTAAAAATCTGATCAAATTATTCGTTTTCCTGTTAAAAACGGGACTGGGAGCAAAAAATCATAACAAACTTTCATATGAGGCAGTCGGAACACGTGTTCTTCATAATAATAATAATAGTTTCGCATCTCGTCCATTCATGTTCACATATATTCTGAATGACTAAAATTTTATTTGGAAATGATCACACAGTCATATTTTTAAAAGTATCTTAATTTATAAAAAGCCGTACTTTTTGCCTCTGAAATCTTAAATCATAGTAAAACAGGTCAATTAAATAAATTACCCAATGTAAAATACCTTTCCTATAATAAAAAACATTTCTTTAGACGTCCTTAAATACCGCCCTCTGTTTTAAATCTCGACAACATTTCGCCATCAATTTTTCAGTCGGCTTTCTGACATTTTCCCCCATTTTCATGATTGCTCGCTTCCTTTATTTTATCTGTTCTTCTTCCCCCTACTCCCTACAGCATCCCGTCTTACATCTGAACCGAGCTCTGGTCTTGCATGATTTATCTCGGGGCCCACGATATCTCATTGAGAAATTGACGGGAACTGAACGCTCGGAATTGGGACGGGAAACCAACCATTGTACAAACATAAATGGAACGGAAGGATTCTCCGGTCGCATGTAAATATTTGAAAACCTTGCATTATTCAAAGCATTTCGACGTTTTATCGTACCCGCATTTAGTGGAAAGGTTTTACGTATTATTTCTTGGTGTTTATATCTCCTATAGCATCATTACGCTATCGGAATAGAAAATGGGATATGGTTAAGTAAAGCAATTTAATTTAATTAATGAAATTCTGTTTTTTTTTGTACTGAAGCATTATATACTCGAATATTGTTCTGTATATTTAGTTTTATTTTTATTTTACTATACTTTAGTTCTTGTATTCGTTACTTTATTTTATATTTCTAAATCAACATACCTTTGAACATTAACAATTGGTCTGTATCTTGTCATCCCCTTATTATATTATAGTAGCTGACGTGTACCCGGCGTTGCTGAGATTAATCTTTAGGAGATATATCATTGTGGACTTTTCCACAAGCCTTTTTAAGATATACAATTCCGTCCTACAATTGGTCTGTTTCTTGTCATCCCTTATTATATTATAGTAGCTGACGTGTACCCGGCGTTGCTGGGATTAATCTTTAGGAGATATATCATTGTGGACTTTTCCACAAGCCTTTTTAAGATATACAATTCCGTCCTACAATTGGTCTGTTTCTTGTCATCCCCTTATTATATTATAGTAGCTGACGTGTACCCGGCGTTGCTGAGATTAATCTTTAGGAGATATATCATTGTGGACTTTTCCACAAGCCTTTTTAAGATATACAATTCCGTCCTACAATTGGTCTGTTTCTTGTCATCCCTTATTATATTATAGTAGCTGACGTGTACCCGGCGTTGCTGAGATTAATCTTTAGGAGATATATCATTGTGGACTTTTCCACAAGCCTTTTTAAGATATACAATTCCGTCCTACAATTGGTCTGTTTCTTGTCATCCCCTTATTATATTATAGTAGCTGACGTGTACCCGGCGTTGCTGAGATTAATCTTTAGGAGATATATCATTGTGGACTTTTCCACAAGCCTTTTTAAGATATACAATTCCGTCCTACAATTGGTCTGTTTCTTGTCATCCCTTATTATATTATAGTAGCTGACGTGTACCCGGCGTTGCTGGGATTAATCTTTAGGAGATATATCATTGTGGACTTTTCCACAAGCCTTTTTAAGATATACAATTCCGTCCTACAATTGGTCTGTTTCTTGTCATCTCCTTATTATATTATAGTAGCTGACGTGTACCCGGCGTTGCTGAGATTAATCTTTAGGAGATATATCATTGTGGACTTTTCCACAAGCCTTTTTAAGATATACAATTCCGTCCTACAATTGGTCTGTATCTTGTCATCCCCTTATTATATTATAGTAGCTGACGTGTACCCGGCGTTGCTGAGATTAATCTTTAGGAGATATATCATTGTGGACTTTTCCACAAGCCTTTTTAAGATATACAATTCCGTCCTACAATTGGTCTGTATCTTGTCATCCCCTTATTATATTATAGTAGCTGACGTGTACCCGGCGTTGCTGAGATTAATCTTTAGGAGATATATCATTGTGGACTTTTCCACAAGCCTTTTTAAGATATACAATTCCGTCCTACATTATTTTGATGAATCTCACAAGGTTTAGCCAGCGTTAGCAATGTAAGAGACCTTATTTGTTTTTGTTTTGATTACTAAACATCGACTTTTCTCTATTGTTTTATAAATATGATATGCATGTATTATATATTTTAACCTTTCGGAAGAAAATCTCAAAATGATTGAGAAATCCCTATCAAAATCCATTGCATAGTTTAGAAGAAATAAGCGCACAAACATCGACTTTATTTTAGAGATTAGTATTAAGACTATTTATTATTTTTTAATGATAAACTAATGTTTACAAGACAAGGTTTTTATATATATTTTTATAGCAGAAAGAATAAAAAAATATTATAAGCAATAATTATTAGCCTGAAACATCCACACAAATTGAAAAAAACTATTCCTGTTTCTGAAGATTTTTCAAAGTTGTATGGGTGTTCCAGCCTAATTATTATTGCTTATAATACTATTTGGGTTTAACGTTCCTTATAAATAAATAATGATGGTGGCACTACAAGGCATCCTGAAATATGTGAGAAATCCTGTAGCTAGTAAGCATTTTCATAACCAGGAGGTATAGGCGATTAATTATCTCGTTCAATGAAATAACTGTGAATCTGTGAAACTACACACTCATAAATGGCGTTAATTTAATTATTTTATCAAAATACATATATTGCAAGTTATGCTTTAAAATATTAAGAATCATTTGTTTGAGCTCGTACATACGCAATATGAATATGTCCCTATAAAAACTTAATTCTTTCAAGAAAGGCTTTACTAACACAATATTGCATCGGTGATTGAAACCAATCTTGAAAGAATTGAGTTTGAATACTAACAAAACTATTTATTCAAATTTATATTACGTATATATGCTTTATTGAAGATGAATAAATAGTTTTGTAAACTATTTATTAATATTTATTTTTCGGAATAACTTTATTGAGTAAAACCTCAAATTGTAATATTTAATTATTGAAGACAATATTAGCGTTTCTAAACGAAAATCTGAAACAATCAGAAAAGGATACGGTCACATCTAGGACTCGAACCCAGGACCCTTGTCTTTCCGGGACACCGCTCTACCATTGAGCTAATGGGACCCTATCCCCCTCGGTCACTACTAATATTGTCTTCAATAATTAATTATTTATTCATATTTATATTGCGTATAGATATGCTTTATTGAATATGAATAAATAGTTTTGTCCGTAAAAAACTCAATTCTTTCAGAAAAGGTATATAAATTCAATATTGAATTGAATCATTGGTACAATATTGTATTTGTATGCCTTTGTCAAAAGAATTGAGTTTTTTTAACGAAAAAAAAAATCGGTTTATTCATATTCGTATATTATAACAAATAATTTATGTTAATATTGTAAAGCATTACTTTTCAATAAACATATTTTAATAAAATTAATTACTTAACGCATTTAACCTTAAAGACAAATCCTTATCCTTAAGGTTAAACGCGACTCTAAGGATAAGGACAAATCCTTATCCTTAAGAAGAACCGGAATTGTGCCTCAGGCCAATCAATACAACGCACAGCATCCTAATAAACAGTTGTTAACCACTACAGAGACAGGCGGAGACACCAGTCACTACATAAGTACAGTTGGGTAATGGGTTGGATTTTTTTTATTACCCAGTCGAGTGGATGTGTTCTTCACAATCAGATCTAAGAGTAGTGCTCACGCCTTGTCTAGCACACGGTGCTGTGTGCCCAGGTCAATCGATACAACACCCAGCTTCCTAATAAAGTCAACAGTCAATATTCCCTACAAAGACATACGGAGACACCAGTAACTACAGAGTACAGACAGTCGGGTGGTTGGTTGGATTGTTTGAATACCCGGCAAAGTGGACGTGCTGCTTCACACTTCACACTCGGCCTGATTGGACTCCAATCTGAACTACAAGTAATTGTGCTCACGCCTAGTCTAGCACTCGGTGCTGTGCTCCTACTCGTTATTCGTTACCCGGTAATGCATAGATTGGGCGCACTGCAAGATCAAGCAGAGATGAACTGGAAATCGAATCGAATAAAAAAATATTTGTACGTTTTTCACGGTACATTTTTTCTGCACACATGAATTCTATTTTCAGCATTCATAAAATAATACTTCACTGACAAATTTAATGCTACCCCGACTTAGAAGGGAAGGAGTTGACATTAAACACCGTATTTCCGGTTATGATGCGAGATTTTCAGCCAAAATTATAATCGTGATTAATTTTAGGCTATTATGCCCTGTTGCGCTTCCTCCTTCATAAGCCAACGTTTCGGACAATGTTACAGTGTCCATCAGCGTGACAGGTGTGTAGTTTCTTTTTTTCCCATTTTCTAGATTCTTATTGGAAGTGGTGAATCATTTAAATTTACTGAATTTAAAGTTACTATTCTTCATACAGGGTGCGGCAGAGAGAACGGACGGTTTTAAAAAAATCATAAAATAGTTGATTTTTAATGAAAAAAAAATTTATTGATGGAATCAGGTTCCCGAGGGAATAGCATTTGAGACAGTCAAGTGTGGAAAAACACATCAGGCATGTGGTGACCGAAATCGTTGATGCAGTGCTGGCGGCATTCTTGGAAGTTCGAGTAGACTCTCTCCAACATCGCTCTCTGAACTTGGGCGACTTCCACGCGAATTGCGTCCTTCAATTCGTCCAGAGTTCGGGGCTGGTTCTCGTATACTCTAGCCTTGAGGTGTCCACATGTCCCCATTTTCAGGAGTTTGAACTGTTCGCGGAGCTCCTCTTGGTCTTCTGTTGATCAGTTCACCATGCCTGCGAAGTGATTCAACCCAACGAAGGATGGTGTTTCGAGAGGAAACAGCTCTATTCCGATGAATGTTGAAGTGGCGACGAAACCCACGCTGTACGACGGTGACTGACTCATTATTTCGGACGAAACGATCATAGGAGAAAACGCGGTGCTCCACCGTCCACGGCTCCATGACGACAACTGGTAAAACAATGCTACGAACTAACGAGTCAAGCGGCACCCCCCCCCCCCCCCCGCTCTCGTAGACGGAGGGGAAGAGTACTACCCATTTCAAAAACGTCCTGCCTCTCTGCCGCACCCTGTACAAATAGAACGGCGCATTGCGCCTCACAATTTTACCTCATATGGGTGTTTAAAATGTTACCTGGCTGTTATAGACTTATTATAGGCCTTGTATTTTGTCGGTAGGAAAAAAATTATTACTTTACTAAAATTGCATGTAAAAGGCGTATAGATTGTGGTGAAGTGTGTGTTCATGTATGTAGAAATGATAACGTGTTGCAAGCGTTAATCCTCTTAGGGCCTTTTGATCAGTATAATGAGAGGTTATATTACTGTGGTTTTCGGCGATTAGTTTTCATATAGCCGTGTAGTATCGGGTACCATGAACAATTAATCTTAGCTCCGACGTCGCTATTATTAATGGGGTTTTTGTGAATTTCAATTGCCACCGTAATTAGGCGTGGTCAATGCGTTTTGGGTGTATGTGTTTCCTGTTGATACCACATAACCTCAAAGGGTAAAAATCATTAAAATCTAACAAACAAATAGTGTTAAAAATTTTTATGAAAAAATAAATAAACAGTATAGGTACAGGATGTCCGGTTGTAAAATGCACAAACTTCGGGAGATGATTCTATATGATGTGCAAGAAAAAAGGTAAATATGGAGAAAATAATATTCTTCTATGGAAAAAATATTTTTGTTTGGAAATAAAACAATAGAATTTCGACAAAAGTTATTTATCATGTAGAATCATATCCCGAAGTTCGCGCACTTTACCTCCGGGCCCCTTAGACAATGTGATATTTGTCAATTGCGTCCAGTTGTCGAAAAAATAAAATAAACTCATGAACCTACCCCAACATCTTAATGTTTTTCTATGACAATTGACGTGCCTAACCTTAATAAGTAAAACAAAAACTAGACTCAATAAACACATCTATAGTCGCCGAACAAAATTTTAAAAAATTATGTTAGGAAAACTCGGAACCAGTATTTCAGTACATTTTTGTAAGAATTATGTTACAAAATAAAATTCGTTGTATAAATAAGTTTCCATGGTAAAAATATAATACCAACGTAATATTTTTATTTTATCGTTTGTTTCCCATTTAAAAAATGTAAATTCAGAACTGAAGACATTCGCCTAAGCGGTAGTTAACTACTCACAGGAAATTGACACTTCAATCCATTGTAATGTTTCAATTTCCTTTCTATTTTCCCTGCGGATGCCATACAGAAGGACGCTTCTAGGACACGTAAGATAGGCTGTTATATAAGTACATAAATGCTTGAAACCGATTGAACAGGTGAATAAATATATTGAGTAGTTGGATTGTTGGACAAGGGAAAATTTGAAAACCGGTGTAGAAGTGGTAGCCCGAAAATAACAAGCCAGACAGGCGTTCATTAAATTGAAGAACTTCTCGTGCAGCCGGGATTTGGAGACGACTTGCTACAGTGCTGCAGTGGCTATATTGTGGTGTAGTGCTGTGTCCACTCCATACTGCTGTAGGTACTGCCAAGTGGAACACTGAAATCTTCAACAATTTCAAGATTGGCTTTTAATCTGTAACACGGAGAACAATGAGCTTTTTTTCTTTAAGATACTGTTAAAAATTTGACTGCATGACTATTTCCTAGTAAAATATTAGTCATTCAGAATACATCTAATGTAAAAGATGCGAAAATATTATTATTTTTAAAAACAAGTGTTCCGACTTCCTCATAACTCGGCGGGCGGGCGGTCGCCCTGGCTTTAATTTTTATATAAATCTAGTTTTATTCCGAGATAAATGTATTTTGCACACTTGCATATAATAAAGAAAAACACTAGAAATATCTAACACATAGAGACTTGTACGGAAACCAATGTACCTACTTAGGTATGATGAAAACTTACCGATATAAAATATTGATTTTTTATTAAGAATCTCTCAAAATTATTCGTATGTCGGTTAAAAACGGGACTGCAGGCCATTAACGAATAAATCGACAGGTTTAGTAATAAACTATCAATAAAACACGAATGTGTTAAAGCTATGTCGGAACGTGTTTATAAAGAATCTAATATTATCACATTTCGCCATTGTGTATTATCAGGACAAACGCAGGTGCATGAACGTGTTCCGATATATTATGAATATACTAAAAGTTTAGTAGCATCATATCCAGTTTTTAACAGGATTTTAACAAATCAGCAATATTCATTTTTGTCCGCGTACGTAGACACTGGAAAATGAGAATTGTTCCAGGCTTGTCGGTTAGGTTAGGTTCAAGTTACGGTAGGGGTTTTCCTTTGGTGGACTCTTAGAATATTACGCCCTGCTGAACATTTATAGGATTCCTAGAGTCGCCAGTCCACCCCTGTGACCTGGTGTGACCCAGCCCCGCCGGAAGCGCGGATCTGTAGACTCCAATCAGGCGGCTGAAACGCTTCCGGAAAGCTGGTATGGGCCGCTCCCCACTCCTCACGGCCGCCTCGTCGCAGGGGAAAACTGTTCAATCAATGCAAGCAAACAAACAAACAAACTCAGTTTCAGCTACGTTTTACTATCCGAGAGGAAATTGCAAAAGCAGTACCTATTTAGTGGATGTAAAGTCGATCTAAATACCTAATAATCATGCTTTAATATGCCATCACCTCGATAAGTATGATGCTATTTTACAATAAGATTTTACTGTGATATTTGGATGTCGAAATAATCAGTGATGAAAAAATCTTTCACAGAACTTAAAAATTAACGTTGAAATTTGTGACAAGCCGTCCTTAATTTATTATTTCGGATGACAGCGGATGATGCTTAGGCAACATAACTAAGCCCTGAAGTGCCCAGGAGACAATGAATATCAATATTGTCAATAGTTACGTCAATCTACGTCTTTGATGCGATTGGCAATTGAGACTTCCCATTGACGGGGTGAATGATTGACGAGTGTATTTTGATTGAGCGCGTGGACGCCACGGAAAAGCGACATTGATGTGCGATTGACAGTTGTTCGATCAATTGCTTTATCTATAGAGCCCTTTGGAATTCAGTTTGATCGCGGAACGATATTTATTTTCCTTATAGTTATTGCATTTTTTTATTTAATTTTTTTATTTGGTACAATATTTTTTACATTTCAAAGTTTTCCAGTAATGTTGGCCTCACTGGGTGGCTTGCCCGTGCTGAGGCCTCCATTTTATAATATGAAAATATAATCTACATAATACATTTGAAGAGAAAATAATACATTTAAAATATAATCTTGTGTGTTTGTGAGTGATGTGTGTTTGTATTGGTTTTGTGTGTTACGTGTAGGTTTTATTTTTATTTTATGCTATGACATTTTGGTAATATTGTCTTTTTTGTTCTTTAATCCATTTTGTAATTTTGTGTGTGAATTTATTTTTATTTTCCTCAATTTTAATTTCAAGTTTTACACTGTTGAAAGCTTTTATAGTATGGTATTGGTAGTGTCTTTGTCCAAAGCTTGAATTTACTGTCGGAGTTTTTATGTTTTCTTTGTACGCTTGTCTAACTGGTCTGTTAGTGTTATTTTGTGTATGTTGAAATTTATTTATTTTTGTCAAAAATGTAGTTTAGTAGTGTTTTAACGTATAATTGGCGTATATCTAGTACGAGTATATCGCGATTGTCCAGAGTTATGGAAAGAACATTAAAAAATTATCACCGTATTCGCACACTTTGTTTCCGCAGATATACAAACTGGGTTAAAAGTATTGACTTGTCAATTGACATTCAGTCAATCGCACTCCAATGCACATTGTCAATGACGTAAGCACGTTGACAATTGATACTGATCGTCTCCGGTCTACTTTATATAGATAGGTACTTGCATCGATTGATCTTCTTAATAGCTAATTAGGTATCAATAGCTAAGTAGTTAGAGTATTGCCCAGAAAGAAAGAGGTCCTGGGTTCGATCCCCGTTGCATCCGTTACGTTTTCTGAGTCTTGTTCTGTTTAATGTTGGACGTAATAAGGAGTCATAAAAATAATATTATATTCCATCATTAAAAATTATTTAATAACAATATTACCTACATCAATTCACTATCTGGAATGTATCATTTGTACAATACTATTTATTAATGTGATTATGTAGCCATCTATAAAAACAATCTCGCATATTTCAAAAAGAAAATTGGCCATCTACTAACATGACATGTCATGGAGAATAGTGGTGTTATTTGAATTATCGTAATTTACTTTATTTTTGTACTGTCACCATATATTATATTTTTTAATTATTGAAGATAAAATTAGCGATTTTTCAAATGAATATTTGAAACAGAAAAATCTGAAAAAAATTTCGTTTAAAAATCGCCGAAATTGTCTATAATTAAATATTACAATTGGAGGTTTAACTCATTAAGTTATTCTTAAATAAAATAAAAAACACAACACTTACGCACTTTCCAATGCTAATTTTATAAATACATCATGTTACTGCGTAAATGTTCCAAAACAATAAATAAATAAAGGTAAACGTACATATACAATATTTGGTTTTCAAAGTTATCTTCCATACTTGCAGGTCCTGTCAACAGGTCCAGTCGGATGCTGGAAGGAGATCTGCAAAGACAAGTGACTGAACGGACAAACGATGGCATCCAAGATCCCAACGATTCCAACACGCCAAGAGGAGGTGAGGATTAATAATTTATGTATATTTAGGTCATTCATAGCAAAACTCATCCTTGAAATGGCTCGAGCTAGCAATCTGAATAGCCTGGTAATCCCAACCTTACTTTTTCCTTATTCGTCAGGTGACTATTTTCTCAATGTTTCGCCAAACGAAATTGACAATAATACTGCCGCTTTTAAAAATAAAATACGTCAAAGAAAACAAGGCTAACAGTTCACAATAAATGACATAATCTTCTGATATGAACCCCGGTGTATGGCAGTGAAGCACGGAACTGGCAGAGGAAGGACTCATTATGAATTCAGTAGAAATGCGATCTCGGGTGCTTGTGTTGTGTTGTAAAACTATGTTCGACCGAATTTTGAGTGTGCAGAGCTGAACAGAAAGCAAGGCCGATGTAATGAATGAGATTAAGCAAGGGACGATTGGGGGGTTTGAACATGGGCTGATAAAAGTGTATGAGGAAACTACCTGACGACCAAGCGGAAAGAAGAAGAATTCACGAACGCCCTAGACACAAACGACGCGATTAAATTAATCAAATGCTTAGTTCTAAGACAGTATTATTGTTTATTCACCTATCTAGCCATACGGCGAAATAAATAAAAAAGATTTGATTTTCGCTTGGATTTTTTCCTGATTTCCCTCTGGTTTTCGGAGAATTAAAGGCAAGGCTCCGCCTCGCAGCCCAATATCACTGAGTCAATATTGACATGACGCCGACATACAGTTGAGTCCCATTGTGGACACTCGGTCTCCAGATTGGTGCATCCAAATTGAGCAATCAAATTACATGAATGGATTTATGTAACCGAGCGCACCCGAATTACGCCGCCCTAGCAGGAAGCCGAATGTGCCGACGCATAACTAATGCTAAACACATTATTTAATTCACACCGAACTCAGGGCCATGCTTGCGACTAACTCATGAGTGAGACTTCAAGGCAACTCATTATGGAAAACAGCCAATCATTCATAATGGCCACAGCGTGGTGTCCTCGCGTTACCGCAGAAATAATGAAAGAATGCCAAGTATTTTTAGGAATATCTTGACCTAGCACTCAGAAATATGTGCTAAAGTTTTTAGCACTTATCCTCTAAAACTGAGCAAATATTTTGATGATTTTTCTGACACTAGGTAGCAAAATGCGAACCATGGCCCACGTAACTCTTTTTACGAAATTCACATAATCATCAGAATTGAACATTCATTCGATTTTCCTGACTAAGGAACCTATGGGAATGAATCGTAATGAATCAAGGTTATATATCCGACAGAAGTCGGTAGTACATAGGTTTGCTCTTCCATGTTCAGAACCGATGTGGACTGTGGCAGTTCAGTTTGTAGTATCAGAGAAATTTTGACAACATACTAGAGAAGACGCTGGCCTCCAGGCGGTTCTACACACTCGTTCCCGATTATAAGAGTTTCTTGTCTAAATAAAGGAAAAGTGTTTTGTTGTGAAGAAGGTGTTATTATTATTAATCACAACACTTTGTGTAAGGTGTCCTACTGGGCGGAGCAAAGAGTCTTATGTAATAATCAGAGATGTGCTTTATTTCAAATAAATCCATTTCAAATGGAAATGCAAAATGCAAAATGGGTATTTTCCATTTTGCATTTTAAATGCTTTTCTAAAAACCATTTTGCATTTTGCATTTTAAATGCTTTTCTCGATGCATTTTCCATTTTAAATGCTTTTTTGCAACATTCTTCCTACTATCTCCACTCATCTTTTTTTCATAAGCCCCAAATATCAGTCGGTCCTCAACCTCGCTATGAGAGATAATTTACATTTGTCAAGTTGCTCCCTGGTAGAAGCCCTGGCAATTGAGTGATACCATTACAAAAATACTGATTCAAATACTGAACATGGCCATGACGCTGTAATATTAAATGTTAGATATCAGTTTCTATGTTTTTATGTTGGCAACATTAGTCCCGCGCAAATTTTTTTGGTTTCATAATCTGTATTCGTGGTGTTTTTAGATTTACCATCATGTAATATGTTTGTTTTACATTGATGTCCATTATTAAAAGACAAAATTGTTTAAAAATCCTATAATTATTTTAATTGTTTGACCTGAGAAACCATTTTGCATTTTCAATGCATTTTGAAAATAGGTATTTTGCATTTTGCATTTGAAATGCTTTTCTAAAAACCATTTTGCATTTTGCATTTTGAAATGGAAAAATTTAAACCCATTTCCATTTTGCATTTCAAATGGTTTTGGGTACCCATTTTGCACATCTCTGGTAATAATAAGCAAGAGCTTCGCTATGACTATTATTCGAAAATGTTCACCGTTCGGTATCAAATCCTTTGCTAATAACATGCTTTTGAAAAATCAAAAGACATACGCTCAAGATGTCAACAGAACTTCTGTACAGAATTCTATCGGCAATTGAAGACGAAATCAACTCAATCTACCTAGTGGATGCATGGACACCATGGTTAAATCTTGGCAACATATCTTGGGCCACCCCTGCTTAGGTCAATCCCCAACAACTAGATTTATTATGGTATCAAGTTCATCTACCTATTTCACAATAGAAGAAGTTTCAACAGTTTAACATGATGAAGTAGGTTATCTTATATGTAAGAAGAAAAGTGTGAGTTACATCATCACAGTATGACCGTATTCAGTTTTTATCAAAAAGATTTATTTCTCTGAACATGGAATCTTGCTGTTAGAATCGTCTTGAATGAGGCTTCTGTTTATATAACACAATTTGCATAGTATTATTATGTATCAAAATCTTGTTGAGTAAATAAGTTGGAAGTTGGCTCATCTACATGATTTCTATCTAGTGCTAATTTCTCTTCAGTAGCATTTTAATGTGTCTAAATCAGGGTGGCCACAAAAAACGGATTTCAAAATTCCCTGATAATTCCAGGTTTTCCAGGGCAGTTTCTATATTTTTCCCTGATATGTTTTATTTGGTATAAGGACATATCGTTCAAAATTTTATTTTTGAAACACGATTTTCATCTACGCCAGAAAATTAGAACAGATACATAAATAAAGGGAATTCCGTCATCTAAAGCATTTATTATTTCCTTGCACCACAATGATCTATTCAAAACAAAATACACTTATTACAAATTTATGATATTTCGCCTGAAGACAATTTGTGTACAGATGAAAAGACCAGACAAAGATAGACAAATAAACAAAAGTAAGTACAGTAGAACCCCGATAATTCGAAAAAAAACGCGTAATTCGAAATTTTCGCAAAAAAAAATTACGCAGAAATTTTTTTTAAATTCGAAATTAGTTAATTCGTAATGGATAAAAATGGGAAAGGATAAAATATGGGATGTGCAAGGTGCTTTTATAAGTGGAAGGGGGTGCATGGACCAGATCTTCTCATTGCGTATGCTCACCGAGAAGTTTCTGGCAAAAAACCAGAAACTTTTCTGTGCCTTTGTAGATCTACAAAAAGCATACGACCAAGTCGACAGGAAAAAGCTATGGAAGGTGTTGTCCAAGTATGGAGTGAATGCGAATCTGACTCAGGCAATTGCGTCTCTATATGAGGGAAGCGTTGCATGTGTTAAGGTAAACGGTGGTTTTACGGGGTGGTTTGATATCACAAAAGGTGTTAAACAAGGCTGCGTAATGTCACCGTGGTTATTCAATCTATGGATAATTGTATGCAAGAATTGAAAGAGGTGGGATTGGGCGCGAATTTGAGTAATCTGAAAGTATGTTGCCTGTTGTATGCTGATGATGCGGTGCTGATTGCTAATAGTATGGATGATCTGCAGTCTCTCGTGTCTAGGATGAACGAAGTATGCGTGAAGAATGAGTTAATGATGAATGTAAGTAAGTCTAAAGTAGTGGTGTTTGAAAGAGAAAGTACGAAAACAGTGTGCAATATAGCTGTGAATGAGGAATACTTGGAGCAGGTGGATGAATTTGTGTATTTAGGAAGCATGTTTACGAGAGATGGGAAGGCTGACAGAGATATTGAAAGAAGAGTAAATGCAGGTAACTCCATTAATGGAGGACTGAACGCAGTTGGCGCTAACAAAAAATTGTCCAAAGAAGCGAAGTTAGCAGTCCACAATAGAGTGCTGGTACCTACCCTGATGTATGGAAGTGAGGCATGGAACTGGCAAAGAAAGGATGAAAGTAGATTGAATGCTGTTGAAATGAGATCCCTGAGGCGTATGTGTGGTAAAACCATGTTTGATAGTGTGAGGAATGTGGATATCCGCAAAGAGTGCAAGGCTGATGTAAGCGTAATGAGTAAGATTAAGAAAGGGACGCTTAGATGGTTTGGGCATGTAGAGCGAATGAGCGAAGAAAGGAGTGTAAGGAGAATATACGATGCAAGTGTGAATGGTAGCAGAAGTCGGGGACGCCCGAGGAAGACATGGCACGACCAAGTGAATCAGATACTTGAGTCGGGCCATGTCAAGAGTCAGAACAATAGAAGAGGATGTATGAGACGATGTATGAATGTGAATGAGGCAAGGAGTGTATGCCAAGACAGAGTTGTTTGGCGGTCCGTCCTCTCTGCCTACCCCTGCGGGGAAACTTAGTTAGAAATTTAGTTAGTTAGTTAGTTAGAAATTTATTTTGGTCCGCGCACAAAAATTTGCGAAAATAAATCATAATATTTCGTAAATCTGAATCTAAAAGTCAGCCGTGGCGGTAAAACGCCGAAAAATGTATTTTTACGTTGTTATACATCGTCCTAATTAGTATTATTATTTTGTAAATCTGAATCGATTTACACTGGAATGTTTTATTTTTTCAAATTTATTTCGAATATCCGAGTTTCAAGGGCCGAGAAAATACGTTTTACGCGGATATATGTCGTAGTTTTACGAGTTTACACCAAATATCTGTATTTAAAGGGTCGGCCGCGACGAAACTCGGCCACGAAATTTGGATTTACGCGTAAATGTATCGTATATTTACGAATTTATTTCGAATATTTGAATTTAAATGGCCCGCTGCGACGGAAATCGGCCGCGAAATCTCGATTTACGCGTAAATATATCGTATTTTTACGAATTTATTTCGAATATCTGAATTTTAAAGGGCCCGCCGCGACGGAAATCGGACGCGAAATTTCAACTTACGCGGAAATATATCGTATTTTTACTAACTTTACTTCGAATATCCGAGTTAAAAAATACGGCGCGACGAAAATCACGCCGAAATATGACATATTTTTACGAATTTACTTCAAATATCTGAACTTAAAACGCCGGCCGCGACGAAAAACTGCCGAAAAAATTCGATTTACGCGGAAATATTTCATATTTTTACGAATTTACATCAAATATCTTAATTTAAAGGGTCGGCCGCGACGGAAATCGGCCCCGCATTCTCGATTTACACGGAAATATATCGTATTCGACGGAAATCGGCCGCGCATTCTCGATTTAGACGGAAATATATCGTATTTTTGCGAATTTATTTCGAATATCTGCATTTAAAGAGCCGGCCGCGACGGAATACGGCCGCGAATTCTCGTTTAACGCGGAAATATATCGTATTTTTACGAATTTAAATTCAGATATTTGAAATAAAGGGCCGGCCGCGACGAATATTACCGCGAAATCTCGATTTACGCGGAAATATATCGTATTTTTACGAATATCTCAATTTAAAGGGTAGGCCGCGACCGAAATCGGCAGCGAAATCTCGATTTACGCGTAAATATCTAGCATTTTTACGAATTTATTGCGAATATCTGAATTTAAAGGGCCCGCCGCTACGGTAATCGGCCGCGAAAATAAAGAAATAATTGGTATTAATACGAATTTACAACTAAAATACCACCCGGATTTGAAGAGGCGGCCGAGAAAATCGATTTTCGGCGTATTTTTTTTTCATAAAAATATGAATTACGTGGGAATTCTTTTTGATGTCCCGGGGATTTCGAATTAACGAGGTTCTACTGTATTGACACTTTGTAAAAATGTTGGTAATGATGATCTTTAAATTTTATTACGACCGTACTGGGTGTCCGACCCTTTTGACACTTTGTTGTAACTTTGCTAGCTTTTTCTTTACAGATTTCGCACCTACATAGTATGGGGGAAAAACCAAAGCGGGTGGTTTACGACATGATTGTGTTGCAAGGGCTATTTACGAAAATAATAATAAAAAAATACCTACTTATCTAGTTTGTCTTTGTCGGCATATCTTTTGTTACACACGCCGCAAGTAAAAGTAATAAAACACAACTTTGGGACTTCACAAATCGTAAATAACGAATTTCGTTTTATTTTTGGAATTCCCTGATATTTTAAGAATATTTTGAAATTCCCTGACATTTCCCTGATAATTCCCGGTTCGGTAAAATTCCCTGATAATTCCCGGTTTTCCCGGTTTTCCAGGTCTGTGGCCACCCTGTAAATCTATTTACTTTGTAGACAGCTGCTGTTGTAGTAACAATAGTTGTGAGAATGGAACTGAATTATTCAATATCTTTAAGATACACGATTGACTTGATCGTGTCGTATCTTCTTCGGGCGTCATCACATACCTACTCTCCAAAATAATAATAAATAAGTTTCCTAAAAATTTGTTAATTTATTCTTCTTTGGGGCTTGAATTTTGGGAGAATCGAGCAGATGACATTGGCGACATAATATTAGATTAATGTCTCTATTCTTTTCGCGTGCGCGGTTTACTATAGTCTACAAGTTTGGATAGGCAGTATCAGTAACTCACCATGTGTTCGGTGCAAGTTCCCGTAAAAAACTGGACTAACCAAGTCAAAATTGTTCTATAATTCTTCCAGTTTGCACAGCTGGAGAGTTGGTTTACCAGCCGGGACAGGCGGTGGCCGGTAGCTCGCCGTGTGAGCACTGGGCAGTGTTTGTGTGCGTGGCCGATACTGAGAGGGGTCCATCCACCACCACGGATTGGAAGCACCCAAAAGCCCTACATTAATTTTTTTATTTTATTTTATTATTTTTTTTTTTAAATTTATTGCACAACAGATAGATTATCCAATTACTGTACAACTCTCAATTTGACAATCTTAACACCTATGAAGATAATTATTATACAAAAAAAACTTTAGGCTATTTAAAGAAGAATTATATATATCTATAATTGCTGTGCTTCTGAGATTTTATTCAATAGCACCATTCCTCTTGTCATGCTATGTTGTGCTAGAATATCTGTTCTGCCGTATGGTATTTTGAATAAGTCGTGTCGACGACTACGGCTGAAGTTTTCGGGCACGTATAAACCATAGCATTCCAAGAGGAACGGGCTATCAATATAGTTATGGATTATGTTAAAACTAAGTATTGCAAGATTTGCATGACGTCTAGTTTCCAAGCTAAATCTATTTGTTGCCTCAAGTAAGTCCACATGGTGCATGAACCTTGGATAAGTTCCACGCACTGGTCTTCCATAATTCTTCCAGTTTGCACAGTTGGAGACTTGGTCTACCAGCCGGGACAAGCGGTGCCTGGTAGCTAGACGTGTGAGCACTAAGCAATGTTTGTGTGCGGCTAATGGTGAGGGGTCCATCCACCACAATGCATTGGAAGCATCCAAAAGCCTTAACTTTATTAGTAATCTTTAATAATTCTTCCAGCTTGCACAGTTAGAGAATTGGTCTGCCAGCTGGGACAGGCGGTGCCCGGTACCTCGCCGTGTGAGCACTAAGCAATGTTTGTGTGCGGCCGATGCTGAGAGGGGTCCATCCGCCACAATGCATTGAAAGCACCCAAACACCCTGCATTAACTTTATTACTAATCTTTGATAATTCTTCCAGCTTGCACAGTTGGAGACTTGGTCTACCAGCTGGGACAGGCGGTGCCCGGTAGCTCTCCATGTGAGCAGTGTCTGTGTGTGGCCGATGCTGAAAGCAATAGTCCATCCGCTAGCACCAGCGTTCAGTGCAAACCCCTGCAGTGCGAGATCAAGGCGGGGTGCAAAGCCCTGCATCGTGCCGATTCATGCTGTCCGCTTTATCAATGTGGTGAGATGTTTATTATGTTATAAATACCATCAAAAATACTAATTTCGATTGTGGGAATGTCACTATGTGAGTGATTGTAACTCAATGGTTCAATGAATCGGATTTGCTTTGAATACTGATTGTGTGAAGAAAGCGATAAAGTACCAACCTATAATATAACATTTTAACATAAAATTATTTGAATTGTCATTTTCAAAATTGGAATTGATGTGTCAAGAATTTAAACTATCCCGTAATTTTTTTTACGTTTGTGCTAGTTGGAAATAAAATTTTAAAAATATAAAATTATGTTTAATTATGAACTAATGTTTATAAGACAAGGTTTTCATGCATAGCACAAAGGATAACAAATTTATTTAAATTATTCGCCTGAAATCCACACAAAACTTTTAAATCTCCCGAGAAAAAATAAATGCATTAATTCATTATATTTAATTTCATTGCGACTCTTTGAATTCAAATTTCATTCAATTCTGCGTTTTTAGTTTATAATGAAATTCTTCAAGTTTAAGGAAGCGTTGTTTCACAGAATTTGAACAAATCATCAAATTTCAAAGTTAAAATTCAAGTTCTGTGAAAGTTTCATTCAAGTTCTGTTATTATTTATCACAGGCTGGTTGTTTCACAGTACTTGGATAGTAACTATGAAAAATACACAATAATGTTTTAACTATCCTTAAAGTATAAATAAAAAGGGTATTGAAATATATAATGATAAAACTGAGCCTTTATTTGAAAAATAACCGCAGAAAGATAAAATTATTTAGCTTAACGGAAATGTAGGCAAATATATATTTTAGATATTTAATATTTTCACCACTATTTTCGTTTTTAAAAAGCATGATTTGTTCTTAAATATGTACCTACAAGCTCACAATCTCATAAATAAATTATCCCATATTGAATTATCGAGCCCGTAACAAGTTTGTTGTTAATAAATGATTTCAGAATGTGAACGAAATGGTACGATTTTCTCCAACGGGCAGAAGCTGGTGGACCAGGAAAACCCGTGCCAGGCGTGCTTCTGCCAGGGTGGAGAGATCATCTGCAATGAGATAGCCTGCTTCCGGAGGGATGACTGCGAGCCCCGCTACGTGGCAGGCCGCTGCTGCCCAGAATACGACCATTGCCCGCCCAGCGGTAACCAACTATTACATTATAAATACCTACACATTGAAACATAACACTGAGTAATCTAAAAGTATTTTACCTGTTGTAAGCTGAAAATTTTGTGCTGATTTGTAACAGAAAGGAAGATCTACAGTCTATCGTGTCTAGGATAAACGAAGTATAGGGTTTTCCAATAAGAGGTGTTATTTTATTATGTAAATGAATTAAATTTTTATTTATTTTATATACATAAACACACACTTGCCACAAATTACACATCAGTTCTTTTATTTTATTATGTATATAAATTTAAAATGACAGCTTCAAAAGTAACATCTACCGAAATAGCGGGATTAGGGAATGCAATCCCGGTATACCGGGATCCCGAAATACCGAGATCCCGCAGACATTTAGCGGGACTAATCTCAGTCGAAAATTTTGCGGGATCCCGCTGGACTGGCGGGATTACAGAGAATTACCTTCAATTCACTTACAATGCGCTAATGACTATTGTGCCAACCAGCGTGGAAGCTGAAGGAGCTTTTTCAGCCGCTGGCTACCTTGTGTCCAATATCAGAAGCCGTTTATCAGATGACACAATTAATACTTTAACTTTTTTACGAAGCTATTTCCAAAATAATGTTTAATTAAACTTATGATGCTCATTGTACAAGAATATTGTTTATCGTGTGAACGTTATTATTTAAATTTAAGTTTCAGTTCATTTTCAGTGCTGGCAATCCAGGCGTTTATTTTATTTTCATTTGTGTACATAGATTTCTTTTACCCACCTCACTAGACAAAGTCTGTTCCGAGGCGGGTATGTTATGTAAATTTATGTATTATCTTATTATTTGCCAATTTATGACTTAAACTTTACCTATGTCTAACTAAAGGTATACCTATTAATAAATCATTTAAAATGTCCCAAAGAACTTGTTTTATAATAGGTATAAATTTAAAAGTCTAAAAACGAAGTTGGTAGATCGAGGTATCAGGTCTTTATTATACTATTATTACTTTATTATACGATTAGATATCTAAGTCCACTCTGCTGGATCCCGCAAATACCTGGATCCAGCGGGACTAAGATTGTTCAGTCCCGCAAATACCTGGATTGACATTTTCTTGCGGGATTGCATTCCCTAAGCGGGATATTCAAAATAACACCTCTAATTGGAAAACCCTATACTTCGTTTATCCTAGACTATATTTATGAAAAATGAGTTCATGATGAGTGTAAGCAAGTCTCTAAGCTCATGGTGTAAATGAGAGAGAGCTAAAAGAGTGTGCAATGTATGTGTATGTGGAAAGTATATTTACGAGAGATGGAAAGGATGATATTGAAAGAATGGTAAATGCAGGAAACTCCATTAATGTAGGTAATGAACGTGGTTGGCGCTAACAAAAAATTGTCCAAAGAAGCAAACCTAGCAGTCCACAACGGGGTGCTGGTACCTAGCCTTATGTATGGTAGTGAGACATAAACCTGGTAGAGGAAGGATGAAAGTAGACTGAATGCTGTAGAAATAAGATCCATGAGGCGTATGTTTATTAAAATCTTGTACGTACGTGTGAGAAATGTGGATACGCAAATAATGCAAGGCTGGTAGAAACGTGGCCAGTAAGATTAAGAAAGCGACTGCATGATGGTTTGGGCATATAGAGTGAATGAACGAAGAAAGGGGTTAGAGATAATATAAGCGAATGTGAAGGGTAGAAGAAGTCCATCCCATCCTGTGGAGAAACGACGTGATGGTTATTAAAACATTCAAATCCTGGCATTTACAGGACGTTTAACAATGTTAATATTTTCAATCTGATCCTCATATTCAACAGAACTTGCTCCAGAGAATTTTATTTTTGACGAACTTGATTCAAGAGTATCTTCTCTTTAGTCATGCTGAGAATCATCATATCCACTGGAATTGGAGGATTTTTTACCTCTCTGCTGACATAAGGAAAACAAATTTATAATTATTTTATTTTTCGGTTTCAGATAAGGACAAAGAGAATCGCTTTCATCCAAAACCAGAAACCAACAGCATCAATACAACTCCCGTGAAGAAAACACCTCCACCTAACAATTTCAACGCTCCCGAGTCATTGAATAAAGGCAAGCCTTGGCCCTCTGCACCGCAATACAACATCAAAGAAGTAATTCCACCACTCAATAATGAAATACGTATAATGGAAGTTTTGCCTACGAAAAAGCACTTGCCTACAACAGAACCATCTTGGGAAGTTTATTACGCAGACTCTAACCCACTCAAACAATCAGGGAAGGTAACAGATGTTCCGGAAGAAATAAATACAAATGAAGAAGCTAACCAGCCTCCTCCGGTATTGAGAATAGGCGACCAACTACTGTTCCTCAAAGTGGGTGATCTTGTTCCCGAACATGCAGCGGGAAGTACACAGTCACCAATATTCACAGTGATTGGTGCTGAAGGTCTACAACGAGTTGTAGAAGATCCGGAAGAAGGGTTTGAAAACAGAAATATTCTCTCAGAGTCAGTAAACGACACTGGAAATGATCATACCGTTCTGTCAACTGTTGAATCTGCTGTCCAAGTTCAAGTTGAAAATGAACAAAATGATACTTCTTCAAACGACAGCAATGAAACTTCTTCTGGAGATGTACCTTTACCGGTGAAGAAGACCAAACAATACGAAGTTAGAGATAATGCAACTGAGAGTTTGGATGAATTGCTTCAGGAAGCAATATCTGATCTTTATGAAACCACTTCAAGAAGTTCATTATTTACATCAAGGAGCGATGATGAAACCAGCAGCCCAAATGAACTGGTGCCAAACAGTATCGATTTCAGTAATAATAGTGAGAGCTACAATGATTCCGCCTCGACTTATGTGGAATCTTTCACTGAACTACCACACCCAGAAGAAAATGCCATTCCAGAATATCACTTGGAAGAAGAGCATCAACGTATCCCAATAGAGCATTTACCAGAACACAATCCCGAATATCCTCCAATTCCAGAGGATATTATGATTCTGAGCATGACTGAAGATACTCTTGAATCGGGTTCGTCAGAAATAGAATTCAGTGGAGCAAGTCCTGTTGAGAATGAGGATGAGAATGAAAATATTAACATTGTTAAACGTCCAGTGATGCCATTAACATCACCATCGAAACATTATCACGTTGACGCAAATCCAGTTAAAATTTTGCCTGACATTCTGCCATTTATAAGAGAAAACCGAACTGATGAAGCCAATAATTCTACAGGAGAACTGGCTCCTGAAGATTGGCTGAAGGCGACTGAACAAATTGAAACAGCCCAAATTGAATTTAACAGTCCATTGTTAACTTTAGATTCTGCTTTACCAGACAGCATTTTGCGTTTCTCAAGCAAATCGAGTAATGAAGACGATGACAGCAAAGAATATATTTTTATAACTAACAATACACAAAAAAGTATTGTCGATGTAGCCGATTTCGGTAAGTCTGACCTAACTACTGATGAACCAATCGGGCAAACAGATATTGTGGAACTAGAAGGAGAGTTCCGATCTCCAGGGGAACCTTACCTCATTCCTGAATGGGAGCGAAACGGAACTACTGAAGAACCTGGTCTAATTCCTAGTACTGAAAACGGTGATTTATACACAATCAATTCGGCAAACTTTGAAACAGAGAAAAATCAAACAGAAGATGAAGAAAAATTCAGCAAGCCTTCTAGTAATGATTTCGATTTAGAAAATCGTCAGATCCCTGAAAGCACTTCAGAATATTACAAATCATCTTCGACAGAGGTGCCCTCTTCGACTAGCGATGCCTTGATATACTATTCTTCAACGGAAATACCAATATCAGCGGATAAGTTGGATGACAAAAATAAAGACGATCTGAAAATTGACATTTCAGCAGATCTTACAGACGATGCATTAACTATTTTTACCACAGAAACTTCCAACCCATCAACACCAGAGTCTAGTCTAGCTTCATCCACTGAGAATAGACCAATCCAAGAGCCTTCCAGCACGGAGAAATCATCCAATGCTGAATCAGAAATTATTCGGGATCCTGAATTGACAAATTTGAATAACGATGGTATCCACCCACAAAAGCAGAAAAAAACTTCAGCTTTGATTGCTGATGTAAAAAGTGATTCAGGAAAGAAACATAACATTTTGGCAGATTTGATAAATTTGGTAGGGGATGTGGCAAACATTGGAAATCATGATGTTGAAGTGTCTACGGTTCAAAACAGTATTGAATTCTTACCTAAGAAGGGAAAAGATAACATTATAGAATCTGTCAAGACTTCAAAGGATTCACCAAAGGAAACGGTTGTACATTCAAACCAGTCGGTTGATAATACTGATGGTGAGTTAACCGAGTACCATTTCTCAGGAGATAAAACAGATGATGTAGAAACTCCAATGGAAAATGACAAAGTGGAATTTACAACCAAAAAAACATTAATCGATAACGATAGCGATGTTAGAAATAAGTGGAAGTCGACAGATGATATTGTCAAGGATATTGAAATTATACCCAAGGTAGAAAATAAGGTTGATAAGAAGAATCCATCTCGCGAAAAGATTATTGATGATATTAATAACAGAAATGCCTACGATGAATCATCAAATGAACGGCCAATTGAAAAACCAGCCAAAGAAATTGCAAAAGTTGCAGAAGTAATTAAGAATGTAGTCAAAGCAACAACAAAATCTCCAGAAATAATCAGCAGCATTGTTAAAGAGACTACAAAGGCACCAGAAATAATTGAGAAATTTGTCAAAGAAACCACAAAAGTTCCAGAAAGAATTAGAACTGTTATTAAACAGACTACGAAAGCACCAGAAATAATAAAAAGTGTTATGATTGAAACAACTAAAACTCCAGAAATTATTAGGAATACAGTCAAAGAAACCACAAAAGCTCCAGAAATTATTACGAATTTCGTCAAAGAAACCACTAAAGCTCCAGAAATTATCAGCGAATTTGTCAATAAAATCACAAAGGTCCCAGAAATAATTAGCAATATAGTCAAAGAAACTACTAAGGTTCCAGAAATTATCATCAGAGAAACTACAAAGACCCCAGAAAAAGTAATTGAAATTGTCAAAGAAATCACTAAGGCTCCCGAGGACAGAAGCAAAGTCGTCAAAGATATTGCAAAATCTCAAGAAATATTAAAAAAGATTATTAAAACTACTACTACAGCTCCTAAAACTGAGGATGTCATCATTTACACTACAATTCAAACAAGTACTCTTACACCAGCAATACAAGATATAGATGAAGATATTCCAAAGAAGATTGAATTCCCCGTTGTCAACGCTGATCCTGAAACCTTAATTTCAATTGAAAATGTTGAAAACTCGGCAGGAGAACAACAGAAATTCGCTGAAACAGAAACAACAGAAAACAGCTACACAAGCACGGTTATGAAAGTCTCTGGGAAAAGTTCTATGGACGAGCAAATGAACATTTTGAATGGAAGTGAGCGGGACAAATTAACGAAACGAGAAACGAGTTCGCAGTTGACGGACGGATCGAGCCAAATAGATGATAGTCTGATCAGCATCCTCCGAGGGTTCTTCGAACAACATTTCAGTCACTGAAGTATTTCTTTCATTCTCTAGAGCAAAACTACAACACATTGAATAACCTTGTCGTTTCACAAATTTTAGTCAGCGCTCAAAGGTCTGCATTGAAAGTTAGGAACGATCGAGGCTCCAATGTTGATTTAAGAGTTGAAACGCTTAAATGTCATAGATTTCCTATGATAGGTATTACTCTGATACTAGCAGTATTTAGCGAGACATTTAGAAATAATTTATTTATTATTAGAAACATAACTTATTTAAGAAGGTTACGTAATGTACGTATTTGTTAGTTTTAATCTGATTACGCTAGTCTTGGTTAGATGAATAGTGCGACAATGTCTACTGTGTACTGTGTGATCTGTCAGAAGCGGAATCTGGCAGTCGAGGATATTATGCGAGTAGAATTAATGACGACCGTGGATAAGCAGAAGTGATTTGAAAGGCTCTGCTAGTGCATGTCTTTGCCCGTATTGCCATTGTTAATTTAGACTAGATGATAAACTTTAATTATTAGTATGATAGATTAGTTAGTTGTCTTTGACATGGTAGTGATAAGTTTCAAATACAACAAATACGTTTGAATCTCAATGATAAAGTAGATTTAGAAAGTATTTGCTAATATTTTATTCTTTTTTTACACGTGAAAACTTTTAATTTTATTTAGGAATATAATTATATACAATACGATTTTATTATGTGGCAATATTTTTATCCTATAAGAAGTAAGCCTGATTTGTTTTTAAATTATTTTTTATAATGTTAATTTTCAAAACAGCTCAATAGGTAATTATTATTGTTTTTTACTAGTTTTATGTTTGATAACAGTCAATAATAATTGTTGTGTAACATTTATTTTTATAATGTAAGAATAAAATTTGTCTTTGAATTTATCTTTGAATTATTGTTGTCAATTTAAATTTTAATAAAAGGTTCTTTCCCTTGCAGAAAAATGTTATCCACAGTAATTAAAATTTTAATAAAATTAATCAATTTTTATTTATTCCCCTATTGCAAGACTAACCTAACCTGACCTAGCCCAATACCTAACGTAACCTAACCCAATACTATACCACAGCGAAGGTACTTTAAATGGCTCATAGAATTTATTTATTTATTAACGCCTTTTTTAGGGGCTTTAACATATGAATAGTAATTATACAAGGTTAATAATTATACATAAATGAACTGCCTCAGTAACAACATTTTGTATTTGTTTAGTGATGAATTGAAAATGTCCACTGACTTGGTATAATTATTTTCCTACATTAGTATTCTGGGCAGAGAGGAATACACATGGTAGTTAGTCATGTTATGACAGCTAGCAAAGATATTAGAAGAACGAGATGTGCTATGCGCAGTTCGTACTGTGTGGAATTGTTTTGCCGAGTGTCGCCGGTTTTGTTCACCAATACTACTGCACACCTTCGCTTGCGCTAAGGTATCCGCACTAATACATAGAACAGATTTCTGTGCGTACACGTCCCGATACCGTTTAAAGTACCCTAATTAGGTAGTACTCCGGCTACGGTCCGGCGGCCAACATAGCATATCTCGTTCTTCTAATATCTTTGACAGCTAGTATAGCACAATGCAACAACACTCGCCGAGCCTTCATAGAAGTCATTATTTATTATGTTCATTTTATAAATTAATGTTCCAAGTTGTCCGGGTAAAGCAGGTACGTTCAGCCTGCAGTCCCAAAACAACATGTGAGAAGCAAAAACACAATAGCCAGAATATCCAGGCATATTTGACGGCCGGCATAGTCCAGTGGTAACGCATTGGGCTGCCATTCCGAAGGTCGCGGGTTCGAACCCGGCGTGCGCAAATAAATTTTATTTGATTAATTTGTGTTATTTCACAATTGATTAATTAAAATAATATATAGTATATAGTATATTTGCGGCACGTTCCAGAGTGGAAGATACTACCAGTATCGCCCTGGTGTAAGACCACCATTCAGAATTGAAACGTTGCTCTAAATGGCTTTAGCCGTGTTTAGTGACTAGATCTGAATAGCCAGGTACTTCCCCACCTTCCTCTTTCCCTTCCCCACTTACCTTCAGCCTCACAACATCCCCCAATTGGGGATGCCATAGTCTCACTGGCTCCAGACGGGAGCAGTTGGGACTCTTGTGAGGTATTCACTATAAAAAATAAAAAAAAATAAAAATATTTTAAATTGTAAATCTATCACAAGAGGTTTGGAGAGTAAAACTGCTAATTTAAAATGTAATGCTGATAATACTGATTACTGATTCAACAGTTACGGCTCATATTATAGCTCATAGATATTAGGAAGAAATGGATTTCTTCATACTATTAAAGACACAACTAAAATACTCGATTTGTACGAACAAGCAAAAAAAAAAAAAAAATCGATTTTCTGGAGTTGAGAACATAATATACGATATGTATTTAATAATTTCTCATAGACTCCATAAAACAGTTACATGTGTACACCAATATATTAAAACGATTTCAAATTTAGAACACATAAAAGTATAGCTACAGTAAATGAGAAATGGTAAAAAAATATATACTTAAAAATAAACAAGTAGTATCAATAATAAATAGCAAAAGTAGGTATGTACACATTATGTGTATGCTGTGCTATGTACATAAATGCAAAATTGAAAACAATAAAATCAAATAAACATGGAAAAGGTAACATTATTGTATTAAATTAGTTGGTACAACTGGAAAAATTAGTAACAAACACAGCAAGTACAAGTTTAAAAACATCACTGGTTTGTGAAGTGATGGCGCTCCAGCAATGAATGGTAAAAGTGAGATAAACAAAACACAATCTGCCAAAAGAGCTGCCAGATAAGTTTAACGTATCACTGGATTGCTTTTAAACATTGAAAAGGCACACTGCCAAACACAATACACATAATGTAAATAAAATAAATAACTTTATAAAATGTATATTCGTTTATCTTGATGAAGAAACCATTGGTTTTGAAACATGTTGATCCTTTTTGATTTAATAGTAGTGTTTACAAAGTTATTTATTTTATTTAAAAATGATGCCACAAATTTATTTTGCAATTGCAAACTGGAGAAGACAATGTAATGTATTCGTTAAAAGCGTTCATTTTGTGGCTTTCCATAATTACAACATAAGCACATAAATTTGGTTTAAACCACTTTATTATAGCACGTCTCTCCCGGTTTCAGAAGTGCTCTATCAGGAGAATAACTTTAATTTTTTCTAATATTCTCATAATGAAGACAGGGCATTCTTAAGCTGGCAGAGATGTGTTGTAAGTGGTTCAAAACAAATTTACTTGTTTATATTTATATCACAATAATGTCACTAAATGTTTATAAAAATTGACTTTCAAAAAAGTTTATAAATTGAAAATATACATTTGTTTGACTGTGTTTTTTGAGTGTGAGCATTAATAAATTAGTTGTGGAGCTCATATATACAGTAATATCTTGTAATATAGTAAAACGTACTGAATAAAACAATGTAGGTAATATAAAAATCTTAAGGTGGCTGTAAACGATCAAATTTGTTCGTCAAATTTTACGTTTGCTCGTCACGTGTTTGATGAACAAAGCCACAAACGTTCAAACGAAGTTTTTCAAACATCAGTTCATTTATTTACAGCTTTCGCCGGGGATTGTCTGTTGACGTTTGTTGTATCCAGTCTGAAGTGAGGTGAATAGTGAAGTATTTTGTTTATTTTTAAATGACGGATACGGACAAAGCATTTCTTGCATTGGCTTTAGCTCTGTCTTAAAAATAAGTTGTTGGTCTAGCGAATGGCTAAAATTGATAGTTAAATATACCCATGAAAATTGGCTTAGGGATATATTACATACAGAACCAGAAGATTATGGTAACTTTCTACGAATGGATAACCCAACCTTTAATTACTTGTTAGAATTACTTTGTCCTCGTATTGAAAAAAAAGGATACAGTTATGATAATGTCTATTCCAGCATCTCAAAGGCTATCGATAACTCTGAGATATTTGGCAAGTGAAGCTGATTTTGAAGATTTAAAATTCTAATCCAGCTTTGCGCCTCGTACACTCAGCAACATTATTTTGAAACATGTGAAGCGATAAATGAAAAATTACTCAATATTCAGGTAACTTTTATTAATTTTAATCATACAGTGCATCAAAAGATTTCAAATAGTTTTTCTTTACTTCTTTTTCTTCATCAGTATAACTAATTGTCTGAGTTGATAGTTAACGAATGTAACCAGTCACAGACTGCTTTCCTGACTGCAAAGTTCCATATTCCGTTGCTGGAGTATGTGATCGCCCAATTCCTCGCCATTACTGCAACTTCACTTTCCGGTTTCTTAAAATGCTCTTCAGCCAATAACATTAAGTCCTGTTGCAAATTATCATGTTTTTTCTTCTTTTTTGCCGGCTCTGAACTTATCGATGATTGAGATGAATCAAGTGTCGGTGTTTTCTATAAACAATGAACAACAAATTATAAGTATAATAATACCCATTTATTTTCTTTCATGATGTCAATTTTCTAACTGTATTGGGGCTGTAGACGGAAAACATGTTACACTAATAAAACCTGAGAATTCCGGTTCCTATTATTATAATTACAAGGGATCATTTAGCAAGCCAATGCAGACCATGAATTGATCATTGTTGATGTTGGCACTAATGGTAGAATATCAGATGGAGGAGTAATAAAAATACAAAGTTTTGGAATCACTTTGAAAATAAACAGTTACATATTCCAGATCCTGAAGAATTATTGAAAATGTGTTTGGTAGTCTTACAAATCGTTTTAAGATTTTTCCAAAATCTATTAAATTATCTCCTGATAAAGCGAAAACCGTAGTCATGGCGTGTTGTCATTTACACAATGTACTTATGAAACAAAAAAATTATTTTCAACATGGTGAGATAGATGTCGAAGATTCTGTCACGGGGACTATTATGCCTGGTTCTTGGAGAAATTAACAAAATCAAATGTTAGAAATTGAACAAACTCAAGCAAGGAACTCTGCTTTGCAAGCAAAACAAGTTAGAGGTGACTTTTGTGAATATTTTAATACCGTGTGCGCTGTTACATGGCAAAACAAATGCTTACAGTGATTTGATTGAAATAAGCATGTCTACTACAGTAAAATTGTGCTTCTACTGCTTACCTGTTGCTCGATGCTGCAAATACTTGGCTCCTCTTCCATCTGATCTTCCAGAAATTGCAGATCCTTGTAATACCACAGTGTGGGTGTGTATAGATCGTCGGTTCCAGAGCCAGAAAGCCTTGATTTTTTTTAATTTTGTTTGACTCGCGTTTGTAAGTCGGGCGTAAAATGTTTGTTTTTTTATTCACGTCTTTTTCTGTAATATTGGCATGACATACTTTCAATAAATCTGTAATTTGTTTTATTCCACTGACGTTCAAACTTTCCATCAATCAGAATTTCTGACAAACGCGTCAAGCACGTAATTTGTTTGACAAACACGTCAAACAAGGCCGCAGACGTTCAAATAATTTGACAAACAAATTTGATCGTTTACAGCCACCTTTACACAAAATATAATAATGTAAGTAACTAAGCATTGATTATCAACGAAGTTGTAATAAGCTTTGTTTATACTTGCGCAAAATATAGGTTCTACTAACTACGGAATATCTTATAGCTGGATGATAACATGGAATGAATAATTTTATTTATTGCAAATGGAATGTTGGCCATCATTTGAATATAAAGGATTATCTCTCTTCGGTTCAAACGTGTGTAGGTACTGTAGGTGGCAACTGACAATGTAGTTAATAAAATTAAACTTACCGATTTAGAAAAAACGGTTTATTTACTAACAAAACATAAGTGTACAAAATCCACAGATTCACTTAGGTTCAATGTTATTTTGTAATTTGACAGGAATAATGAAAACAAATGCAGTGTTGCAAAGCTATAAAATTTGATTATTGTTAAATCATTAGAACTAAATGTAAAGACTCCTCCCATAAACACGAGCTCCTGGAGCTCAACTTATGGAGAAATAGAATAATAATGAACAAATTATTTATAAGTCTGCATATTGTTATCATTTATAATGATAATAAATAAAAAAAAAAAATAAAAAAAAAAAAAAAATCGAATATGAGTCTGCAAGTAAGAACTACAAAGCATCAGGTGTAAAAAAGAAAATACATATTGATCCTATGAAAACTACATTGTTTATAATTCATTTTTAACCACAAATTCAGAGAAAACAGTACACTTCAATTAAAACAATACTTAATCTAAATAACGCTCTCAGGTTCAATATACTTTTATTATTTTGTTGACACCGATGACTGGTGTTCATACTGTTCATGTCTTTTTTGTTTCGAACATTTTTTCAAAGATGGCAATTTTATTTTTTTTATTTGGTACATTATTTTTTACAATTTATGTTTTCCAGTAATGTAGGCCTCACTGGGTGGCTTGCCCGTGCTGAGGCCTTCATTTTATAATATGAAAATCTAATCTACATATTACATTTAAAGAGAAAATAATAAATTTATAAAGAAAATAATAAAATTAAAAATACGAAATACATAATAATACATTTAAAGTTAAAAAATAATACAATGAAAATAAATCTTGTGTGTTTGTGAGAGATGTGTGTTTATATTGGTTTTGTGTGTTACGTTTAGGTTTTATTTTTATTTTATGCTATGAAATTTTGGTAATATTGTCTTTTTTGTTCTTTAATCCATTTTGTAATTTTGTGGGCGAATTTATTTTTATTTTCCTCAATTTTAATTTCAAGTTTTAAGCTGTTGAAAGCTTTTATTGCATGGTATTGGTAGTGTCTTTGTCCAAAGCTTGAATTTACTCTCGGAGTTTTTATGTTTTCTTTGTACGCTTGTCTAACTGGTCTGTTAGTGCTATTTTGTGTATGTTGAAATTTATTTTTTTTGTCAAAAATGTAGTTTAGTAGTGTTTTAACGTATAATTGGCGTATATCTAGTACGTCACATCTGTTGAATATTTGGTCAGTATCAGTCAGTCTATGTTTTTTTTAGTATTACCTTTAAAATCGTTTTCTGTGCGGTTTCTATGTAATTGATAGCCGAGTTTCTTGCTCCTCCCCAAGCAATAATTCCATATTCTATTATTGATTGGCAAAGTGCAAAATATATTGTTTTCAATTGTTTTATTTTATATATGTTTCTTATGTTTAGGAAAATGTGTATTGTTTTGAGAAGTTTATTTGTGATTTGTTTGATGTGAGGTATCCATCTAAGGTTATGGTCAATTACGATTCCTAGATACTTTATTTGTTCTGTTTTTTCTAGAGGCGGGCAATCGCAGATGTTGGTGTTTACACATTCGTGTATTTTTATGGTGTTTGTGTTGTTTTTTGGCTGTCCCGTGCTATTTATATTGTATGTTGTGAATTTTGTCTTTGATATGTTAAGTGTAAGTATGTTTGAGTCTAGCCATGTTTTCACTTGCGAGATTCCCAAATTCGCTATGTTATATACATTATTCCAATCCTTAGATTTGAAAAGTAAAACTGTGTCATCAGCATAGCTAACTATTTCACCGTCTATTTTCATGCTGCAAAGTTCATTTATGTAAATATTAAAAAGAACGGGCCCTAGTATGCTTCCTTGTGGAACTCCATATGTAATCGGCAGTGGTTTACTAGTATGGTTGTTAATTTTGACTTGTTGAGTTCTGTTACTCATATAACTTTTTAATAGTTCCTTGCCTTTGATACCCATGTTTTCTATTTTTTTTAAAGTGAATTGTGGCAGATTGAGTCAAAGGCTTTAGCTAAATCTAGATATATCGCTATGCATTTGTACCCTTGATCTAAGTTGCTATGTAAATAATCTATTGTACATGCCAAAGCTTCTTTTGTGCCTATTTTGTCTCTAAATCCATATTGGTTATCCGAGATTAATTTGTTTTCTTCTAGGTATTTTATAATTTGGTTTTTAATACTCTTTCGAAAATCTTTGAAAGCGAGTTTAACAGAGTGATTGGTCTATAGTTAGTTATTTCCATTTTGTCTCCGGATTTATAAATGGGGATAACTAGTCCTTTTTAAGAGTACTAGGAAAGCAGGAGTGTGTTATACTAAGGTTGATTAAGTGTGTTATAGGTTTTAAAATTTCATTTTTTAATATCTTAATGCAATCCGTTGTTATCTCATCTAATCCAGGAGCAATTCGGTTTTTTAATGTGTTTATTATTTTGTTAATTTCCTCTTCCAAGGTTGTTTTTATTGTAAATCTGTGTTGTGTCGGTTTTTTATTGATATTTGATATATTTATTTGTGTTGGTGTGTTTGTGTTATGTAATTTACGGTTCGCTAAAACTTTTCCTATATTTGCGAAGAAGTTATTCACATGATTTGCTATAGTTTCTGTATTTGTATTGACGTCTAATTTTTTGGAGTTAATATTTAGATTTTCAATAGTATTTTTCTGTTTGTATTTTTGTGTGTATGTAACTTCTTTTAACGTTTTCCATATTTCCTTTGGGTTATTTTTTTCTTTTTTAAGTTTTTCTCTATAGTACAATTCCTTAGCCACTCTAATAATTTTCGTGCAGATGTTTCTATATCTTTTATAGTAGTTAAGTTGTTCCATGTCGTAGGGTGTATATTTAATTTGTTTGTGAATTTTGTCTCGCTTACGAATATAGTTTAATATTCCCTGTGTTATCCATAGTGTTTAATTTTTTTGCTTTGTGTGTGAGTTTTACTTGTTTTATGATAGTGTTATTGTTTATTTCTTGTGCTAACATGTTATTAAATTTATCCCAGACCTCTTCTACGTTCTCTATTTGGTATATTGTACTCTTGTCTATTTTTTTGAGTTTTTCTTTCAAGTTTGAGTAGTTTATTATTTTTTTGTGAATATTTTGTCTTGGTTGGGTTTTGTGTTTTCAGTGTCTATTGCTATCATATTCATGTAGTGATCTGTGATAGTGCTTTCAAGTACTACGGTTTTGGTTTTTTGTTTTGTTTTGATCATTATATGATCTATACAACTTTTTTTGTTTTGTGTGACTCGTGTTGGAACCTTTATCGTTGGCTCCAGTCCATGCTGTGCTAGTAGTGTTAGGTATTCTATGTTTTGTGGGTGTCCGTTTTGTAAGATGTTTATGTTTAGGTCTCCAATGATGATGATATTTTTATTTTTGTTGATTTCTTTTAAAGTATTGTTAAGTGCAGTTAGGAAATGTGTGAAGTTGTTTTTGGATGGAGATCTGTACATCGCAAGAATACACGTTTCTTTATCATATGTTATGTGTATGCAGTTGGAGTCTATTATGTGTATTTCTTTGACGATTGTATTTATTTTATCATTGATGTATATAACTATACCATCATTTTGATTTTTGTGTTTTTTTGTGTGGTGTGTGTTATAGTTTTTGATTGTTTTTGGTACATATTTATCGTTCAACCAGCATTCTGTCAGGACAATTATATCAAAATAAATTTAAACATTTATATCACAGTAAACCTTTGGATTTCGATATCGCAACTTGGCATCACGCTTATTTACTGAATAGTGGAGAATTGAGACCCAAAACTTTTGAATGTGTTAAGATTGCGGGGAATTTTAAGATTTTTCAAGAATTGGGTTTTTTGCAGGGACAACCTTTCTGTTGGAAAAATGTGGGGATTCTGGGCATTTCTTTACTATCCAATCAGATTGGAAAATAATATTTACAGTAATTGTGAGAACGTGTTATATTTCATTTTCAGAAAATGTCTATTTTTAAAGCCTAAACGAAAGAGAAAATTTGAAAATGACTAGATAATGAAAAATAAATGATAATTTCAATAGAGTTTTGTTTCATAAGTTAAGACTTATTAAAAAAATCTCCACTCCTTTACAACAACAGCGCCGGTTGAAAAAAAAAATCGTAGGCTTTCTGAGACTGGTGACTCGTGACATCACAGGTCACGTTCATACATTTGGTGCGTTTTCGTAAGACCTCAAAATATTAAACACTGAAAATTATTTTAACTTTTAAAACTAACTAAAACCATAAAAAATATATACTGGTATTTCAGTTACGAGGTCATTGAAAAAAATGGACTGGAGTTCCTTATTTGGCACAAAAAATGTTGCGAATCTAAGTAAAATTCTAGTACCTGCCTAAGCAAATTGGAATGCAGTGAAAGCAAACGAAATATTATTTTGTCAACAAAAGTGTATCAACTTATTAATCTTATTTTATTATAATCAAAACAGGTTCATTAAAACAGGGAATATCAACTAATTACCGTTTTGTTTTCAATAAAAAAAACATTGAAAATTATTTTATTTTTTTTTATCATGGATCAGATGAGATAACAACGGATTGTATTAAGATATTAAAAATGAAATTTTAAAACCTATAACGCACTTAATCAACCTTAGTATAACACATTCCTGATTTCCTAGTACTCTTAAAAAAGGACTAGTGATCCCCATTTATAAATCCGGAGACAAAATGGAAATAACTAACTATGGACCAATCACTCTGTTAAACTCGCTTTCAAAGATTTTCGAAAGAGTATTAAAAGACCAAATTATAAAATACCTAGAAGAAAACAAATTAATCTCGGATAACCAATATGGATTTAGAGACAAAATAGGCACAAAAGAAGCTTTGGCATGTACAATAGATTATATACATAGCAACTTAGATCAAGGGTACAAATGCATAGCGATATATCTAGATTTAGCTAAAGCCTTTGACTCAATCTGCCACAATTCACTTTAAAAAAAATAGAAAACATGGGTATCAAAGGCAAGGAACTATTAAAAAGTTATATGAGTAACAGAACTCAACAAGTCAAAATTAACAACCATACTAGTAAACCACTGCCGATTACATATGGAGTTCCACAAGGAAGCATACTAGGGCCCGTTCTTTTTAATATTTACATAAATGAACTTTGCAGCATGAAAATAGACGGTGAAATAGTTAGCTATGCTGATGACACAGTTTTACTTTTCAAATCTAAGGATTGGAATAATGTATATAACATAGCGAATTTGGGAATCTCGCAAGTGAAAACATGGCTAGACTCAAACATACTTACACTTAACATATCAAAGACAAAATTCACAACATACAGTATGTGATGTTTTGAATACCTACATAAATAAACGATAAATAATAAACGAACGTGCTCCAAAATTTTTTGTCTAGACTAGCAACATGGGATAGATTACAGGCCTTAAGTAAACACATTCCCACAGGAAGGGATAAAATACGGGCAGTCGAGTCTTGAACTTGGGTACGTTGACAGCTCCGAGAAATCGATTCAAATCAGAAGTGATGTGTGAGATTACAGTTAATTAGTGAATTCAGATGGTGTTAGAAAGCTTTGTTGGTTTTTGAATTAAAGTGAAATATTATTGAACCGGTGTTTGTGTGAAGTGAAAGTGGTCGGACTCAGTGAGAATACAATTAATAATAATGACAATAATAATAATTGGATAATTTGTAGAGCGCCGTTTTGTGAAAAATCACCCCAGGGGCGCTAAGAGTTGGGCGATCGCGATTATAATATAAAATGTGTTAAATTAAACGTGATTTCGTAAATATGTAGTTCAAACTAAGGGCGGCTTGCACCAACTATCGCAAATTTAATCTTAAATTTTATTTAACTAAACGAATTTAAGACGTTAAATACATTTAACTTAAATGCGTTTAGTCGTGTCCAACACCACGCAGTTGGGTAGCGATTTTAGTTAAACGTAATTAACGCGTCGGTAAAACAGTTACCGCGTGGTTACCGCCATTAACGCGTAAATAAAACAGCTACCATGTTTCATTTTACTTGAAGTGTCAAAATATTTTGTGATTGTTTGTGTGGTTTAATAGTGTGTTCATTTATTTTATGAAGAAAAAGTTAAAACAAATAGACATAATGATGAAATAAGACAAAAAGAGCTTCTGTTGTTGGAATTAAAAATAAAAACAATTATCCGAGTAATTTTGTTTTTTTATTTCTTTTACATATTATATTGTTTTAGAGTATTATGAGAATGCTGTAGGTAGGTATGATTAGAAGTTTACAACCTTGCAAAGTACTCCTCGATAAAGAGTGTTAGCTCCAAGTTACGAGCACCTCGCTGATGTTTTTACTGGTGTTGAATTTTAACTGAGGTTCAATTTCTTGCACTAATAATGATGTCGTTTCTTTACTGAGACGAAATCTTCTTTGAAGCTTCTTGGCACTGAGTGTTTCAAATAAATTTGTTCTTGTGTTTACTTCTCTGACTATAAACGGTGTACTTATATAATATATAAGTATAATTTATTTATAATTTCCATAATTTTATAATTTCTCCATCATCGTGAGAAAACAAATCCCAAATGTTCATTGTGAATACAAATTAAAATGAGATAGATTTTAACGACAATCAGAAATCGAAAGGATAAACTAAAAAAATGACATTACTGCTTTGTGAGTAGAGCTAAACATGTTTAACTCGGTTAAACAGCCCATTTTGGGTATTTAACTTTGACAGTTCTTTAAACGCATTTAACGAATTAAATTTTGTGGTGCAAGACGCCAAGTTGACTTAAATCAAATAATGTGTTTAAAATGATATTTAAACCAAATTTAACTTATGGTGCAAGCCGCCCTAAATTACTTGTTTTAAAAACATGAAAATAATAATAATAATGATTGCGTTGTAAAACAGCGTGAACGTATTTAAAGGCAGGAAGTTTTTTTTATCGGGCTAGGGAGGAATTGATTTGACGAGATGGCATTCTATCCACGGAGACCGAAATCCAGAGAATCAAACAAATCATAAACTCGGGTTCGAATCCCAACAGAGATTAGGGAGGTACAATTGTATTTACAGAATTATTTAATTACCCTTTTATAGGCGTAGGGAGGGGACCAACCTTGAACAAGTTGCAAGGATTTCGCTGAAATGAGGAAAGAAGCCGATAGGGAGGAGATCGAAAATTAAATTGATTTAGCTATATAGTGTAACCAGGTAAGCTTCACGCTGAGAATGAGAGATGACTAACTGGGTGAGTTTTTTTTATATTATTTATTAAATTCCAGAGGACCCCTTTAAAAGACGGATACAACCGAGGTACGGGAACTAAGTTTACGACGCCTGCAACCCAAATAATCTTCCCATAAAAAGGAATACGCTAGACGAATTGTCAATCAGCTGTGAGTGCGAGACAGGTCAATGACCTTTTCATATATAGGCCGAGAGGCGCGGTGTACAGTCAGTCAAAGGGGAAGTTTTGCTAGCGTATGACCGCCCGAATAGAAAGCGACCGGATGCAACGAGACAGAACAAAATTAATACTTTTCTTCTGTTATTTGACTTTCTAATTTAATACTTTTCATCTATTGTTTGACTTTCTAAGCTACGAATTGGGATGCACAAAACAAATCTAGAGTCAAAAGAGGGAGATGGTAATCTCCGAAATAAAACTACCAACCGAACAACTTTTCTCAACAGGTACCTTTCGAGAGGTAGGCAGCCTCTTTAAATTAAATGCAAAAATCAAACCAATTATCCGTTTATACCTACTTGAGAGGATAGGTATTCAGTAGAAGTTACCCATACCTAATACACGAGGATGCTAGTAACCTCATAAAATAAATACTGGAACCAAATATTAAAATACAGACAGTCCTCATCCTAATTTTGGCATTTCGAGTAGACCTTACATATATCTCACATGATAATTGGCTGAATGGGTAGGCACACAACCTATCGCTAAAAGCAGGCTAAATGTCGACAAGATCGTCGTGTGTTATCTATGTTATTGACCTAGAGAGGGATGTAAATCCCCGACGACGAGGGAGTTACAACGTTTTCTAGAGGTGGCACGTAACTTAGGACCTTACGTGTCACATTTTCGCGACTAGATTCGTGACAAGGGATGTCATGGTTTTCCCCTTCTACACTCAGTAAAGTAGATTTTCCTGGAGGTGCATGAGGTTGGGGCAATTCTGAAATTGGTGATGAGACCTGGTTTTCTTTATTCTGGCGTGACGGTTGCCGATTTGGAACAAGGGGAGACCCGGCCGGTTGTGATATCCAGACACGCAGATATCGATCGCCTTGCTCAAATTATCATCCATCGGTTTTGTTTGGTAAAGAGGAGGAGCCAATCTTAACTTGAAAAAATTTCATTTCCTTTCCTCTCCTTCCCCTCCCAAAATATATACATGAATGGCGCCGACAACTAACACCATAAATTTATCGTATGTATATCACATATATAAAATCTAACACTTTATTATATTCACATTACCCTACGATAGATAGAATCGCGTAGCTAGTTGGGGGAGCAGGCGACTTAGGAGATAAGGTTTATGAAATAGCTTTAAAACACAGCGGTAATGGATTCAACTCACTCTATCTCAAAAGAACCAAGGGATACCACACATACATAGATAACTAGGTTTCTAAACCGAGAAACAAAAAACCAACACAACGTTCGGTGAAGCCTTTTTATACTGAACCGTCACGTGAAATGAGTACGTTCAAGGTCGTACGTCACGTAGACAAACTAGGATGTACACACTTGAAGGGGTGTGTAATAAAGAGAGAGGCAAGGGCTTGAAAGACGGCAGGGAGGACCTTCCTACCCCGGATATATACATAACCAAAGCCTTATGGAAAAGTTACCTATGGGACTTAAAGAAAATTTATCGTAGAAAGAAGAGAAGGAAAAAGTTTGAAGTAGAAAGGTCAGATCATTACAAGTATAAATAGCATGGGACAGCCAAAAAACAACACAAACACCATAAAAATACACGAATGTTCAAACACCAACATCTGCGATTGCCCTCCTCTAGAAAAAACAGAACAAATAAAGTATCTAAGAATCGTAATTGACCATAACCTTAGATGGATACCTCACATCAAACAAATCACAAATAAACTTCTCAAAACGATACACATTTTCCTAAACATAAGAAACATACATAAAATAAAACAATTGAAAACAATATATTTTGCACTTTGCCAATCAATAATAGAATATGGAATTATTGCTTGGGGAGGAGCAAGAAACTCGGCTATCAATTACATAGAAACCGCACAGAAAACGATCTTAAAGGTAATACTAAAAAAACATAGACTGACTGATACAGACCAAATATTCAACAGCTGTGACGTACTAGATATACGCCAATTATACGTTAAAACACTACTTAACTACATTTTTTACAAAAAAAATTTCAACATACACAAAATAACACTAACAGACCATTTAGACAAGCGTACAAAGAAAACATAAAAACTCCGACAGTAAATTCAAGCTTTGGACAAAGACACTACCAATACCGTGCTATAAAAGCTTTCAACAGTGTAAAACTTGAAATTAAAATTGAGGAAAATAAAAATAAATTCACACACAAAATTAAAAAAATGGATTAAAGAACAAAAAAGACAATATTACCAAAATGTCATAGCATAAAATAAAAATAAAACCTACACGTAACACACAAAATCAATATAAACACACATCACTCACAAACACACAAGATTATTTACAATGTATTATTTTTTAATTTTAACTCTTAAACCCTACCTGGGGTACTGGAGTACCCCACTGATGTTTAAAATATCAACAATTTCAACAATATTGCACTGTTGCAAAAATTGCTCTAGCTAATCTACTCTCGATAATTGGCGCGTAAGTACGTCAGTAAGCCGTGATCGCCCGGCAAGTGTTTTCACGTCCACGGGTGTTCCGGGGTACCCCAGTACCCCGTGGTAGGAATAGTGTTAGTTCTTCCTTCCAGTTATACTTGAATAACTGAAGTTGTTCTTCGACATCTCTCTGGTAAGTTTACACATTATTTATGATTTACTTTACTTTGTGATAATGGTTAGAGTAGAGTGTTGATAGGCAGGGCTTGCGCCCAATAACGAGACATTCATGGACTAATAATGTGTTATGAATGTAATGAGAGTGTATGTAGTGTAGTGAGGTATTGTTTTCAGATATGGCATCCCAGACTCGAAGACTTTGGGGGGAGGGGGGTGAAATTGCAGCTGCTTTGTTGGTTTCTGACGACGAAGAGCTAAACCTAGGAGAAGATTCAGAAGATGAGCCCGACGGTGTTCCAACGATTTCCGGGACCATTTTGAAGTAGCATCTCACGAAGACGGTGATCAAGATAGTGTAGAAGAAGATGAAGAGTATTTAGTGCCTGACAATGACGGGGCTGGTGTGCTAGATTCTCCATTAGTTCTGTACGGAAAAGGTCATAATAATCGACATAAGTGGACTAGTGTTAAGCCTTCTCGCTCAAGAATGCCTCTCCGCAATATTTTGTTGCACCCACCTAGTAACGTCTTAACAGAAACCTGACATGTGACAATTGGTTCACGTCTATACCCACAGCCAAGAAGTTACTGGAAAAAGGTATAACATTAGTTGGAACTGTAAAGAAGAATAAACGAGAAATTCCTCCTGTTTTCTTGCACACTAAAAATTGAGAGAGATGCACATCAATGTTTACCTACGACGGACCTCTCACACTTTTGTCGTATTGTCCTCTGAAGTCAGCTAAGAAGAAAGTTGTAATCATGCTGTCCACCATGCATGACAGCCCTGACAAGGATTATTAAGTGTACCTTCCTGAAATAATACACTTCTATAATAAAACCAAATGCGGGGTGGATGTGTTTGACCAACTTTGTAAGAAGTACTCAACGTCCAGGAAGACCAAAAGGTGGCCCATGTGTCTCTTCTACGGGTTGCTAAATGCCGTTAGTGTCAACTCTTGGGTCGTATTCAAGCTGTCAACTAACATTGATAAATAGAAAATAACCAAGCGGCGTGAATTTCTTAAGAGTTTGTCAATGGCACTCATAAAGCCTCATATGAGAGCAAAATTACAATAGCCAAGTTTACCCCGGGATATCAGAGAAACTATACGTGCAGTCTTGAATATTCATAGTTAAGATCATAGGGCGGTCCCTGATAATCCCAAACCTGGTCGCTGCTGCTTTTGTCCGCGCACAAAAGACAGAAAATCTCGATCTGACTGTAAGACTTGTCGCCGCCATATTTGTGTTGAACATCAATACAAAATCTGTCCTTCATGTAACAACAAAAATGTCTATTAGTTTTTATTAATAAATTTTATTGTCTTTTCTTATTACTTTGCCATAATAAAAATAATTTTCAAAAAATATCAAAGACTTTTATTTTATTAATTTTTTTTGCGCGGGGTACTTCAGTACCCCATGGTAGGAATAATTACATTCCCAGAGTGGTAGGGTTAAAGAGTTAAATATATTATTATGTATTACGTATTTTTAATTTTAAATGTTTTATTTTCTCTTTAAATGTATTATGTAGATTATATTTTCATATTATAAAATGAAGGCCTCAGCACGGGCCTCAACGCAAAATAAATAAATGAGTAGATACCCAAACATTAATATTAGTGCCATTAATTGTTTTTTGTGTACCTTGCAATTTGTACTACTTCGTAAATACACACGAAGTATGAATAAATTGTAAATTTTCTCAATACATTTTTTTTTAATATCCTCATTAATTTATTATAAAGAATTACGAAACTAAGGCTTATAAATTGTAAGAATGCACAGATGTATTTTCTTCGTGATTAGTTATATTCATTATAGGAATTATATGACGTTAACTTTTTACGTAACTACGTGATGAAAAAAACTTATAATAATTATTCATAATCTCCTCGTTCATAGACGGCGCTAATTGAATGATTTTAGGCTAAATATTTTTTTCAAGCTACGGAATAAAAAGTTTTTTCTATACGGAATGTGAATATGAATAAAAAGTTTTCTCCGTATAACAACTAATTTATTTCAAGAATACAATGTTCTATCGGTGATTCAATCCAATGTTCTTTTTGTTTGCCTTTCGTGAAAAAAAAAAAAGTTTTTATGCCGACAAAACTATTTATCCACATTCATTTTCCCTGTGCACGGACGCAAACAAACAATAACTATTCATCCGAATATTCACAAGGATACCATGCAAAATGTTTTTTTCAAAAAATAGCTCAATTAGCGCCATCTATGAAAGAGCAAATTACCATTATTATATTTCTATTGGTATAATAAACTACATTCATACGTTAAAGCAGTGCTCCGCAACCTTTTCTCACATACGATACACCAAATTTCTTCCTAGAATTCCGCGGCACACCAAAAGCTAAAATATATAGATATTAAATTGATACACAAATTTTACAATAATTTATTGTTTTTTATTTGAAAAGTATACATACACCCATTCATACATATAAATATAACATATTTATTTTTACGCAATCTTAATAATTATTATAAAATAATAATAAATTAATGAGCGATTAATTGTTAAATTAACCTGCGCTTGTTTCAATGAACACAAAAGTTTTATATTCGGCTCGATTTTTAACAGCGCAACCCGAAGTTCTTGGTCAAGACCTTTTAAGCACGACCGCTTATCATTTTTAGTTAATACAAGCGTTGAAAAACTTTGCTCACATAAATATGTCGTTGAAAATGGAAGTAGTGTTAAGAATGCTTTGACGGAAATGTGAGGATATTCTTTTTTAACGTAAATCCAGAAAACATCTAATAGATCTTCGGAGAACTGAAGTTTTAATGTCATGTCATTATTTAAATCTGTAAATTCCACTCGAATTTGCAGAGGCAGCGCTTCCGTACAATTTATTGCATTGGTTGCAAAAGGATTTCGAATCCAATCGTATTGTTCCGTATTAATGGAATAAAAATACTGACCGAATTTCTGCTGAAGCATACTTAAATGTTGTTGGGCCAGATCCACAGTTAATTGTTTGTTTTCAATTGTACTATGGTTGATCCTTTGGTACATTTTCAAACATCCTTTTTGCAACTCTTTCTGCCAAAGTTCGTTATTAAGTTCACTCAAATGCTCGAATATATCAGCCATGTATGCAAGTTTGGCTATCAAGTAATTATCATCGATGTGCTGATATACAGTTTGGGCATATTTTGATTTAAAAGAAACTCACATACCTCGTGACGAAGCTCAAACAATCTAGCCAAAACTTTGCCTCGGGATAGCCAACGAATTTCAGTATAAAACAATAAGGATTCATATTCGGCTCCCATTTCTACACAGAGTATTCCAAAGATTCGCGAGTTTGGGGCTCTTGATTTAATTATGTTTACGATTTTAATGCATTCATTCATCGTGTTCAAAACTTCCTCCGGTAAATTTTTGACCATCAATGCTTCTCGATGTATGCAGCAGTGTGTAAATTGTAACGTTGGATTTTTTTGTTTTACACAAGAGACAAAACCCTTTTTACTATCCGTCATTGCCGCAGCGCCATCCGTGCAAACAGCAATGCAATTGCTCCATTTAATGTTATATATTTTGAAGAAATCATCGGTTACTTGAAAAAATTCTTCACCGGTAGTTCGCTCTGGAACCTCCTTAAACAATAACTAACCTACAAAATAAATAATGTTCTTTAATAAAGTCCTCGTCAACGAAAAGTACAATAGCTATCAACTGTGCTTTAGTTTTAATATCGGTTGTTTCGTTGATCTGAAGTGCAAATTTTTCAGCCAATAACAGTTTTCTAATATATTGTGAATACGTCTTTTAACAGTACCTGCAGACAATGAAAAATATTTTGTCATTGTGTATTAAATACAAAGTATATTGTAAAATGTCAAATACATTGAATTTGACCTCTCGGCTCACGGCACACCAGTGTGCCACGCACACCGGTTGCGGAGCACTGCGTTAAAGGATAGCTTGAAATTCAAGAAATGTTAAATACTTTCGAGTTGAATTTATAAATCTATGTATTATATATTATATACATTTCTCTCTCACTCTCTATCGATCTCTCTCTCTAACTCTCTCTCTCTCTCCTCGGCACACACTCTTCGCTTTATTCACTTTCACACATCGTCAGAATCATCTCTTACACACCCTTCTGTTATTCTGACTCTTGTCATGGTCGATCCTTACTCTCATTACTACCGGCCCAAACCACCTAATTGTCCCTTTCTCAATTTATTCATTACATCAGCTTCCGCTTACACCAGCGTTACATCATTTTTCTCGCAGGATCTTGCACGGTTTTACCACAGATACGCCTCAGGGGTCTCATTTCTATAGTATTCAGTGTACTTTCATCCTTCAGTTCTATATCTCACTTCCATACATCAGGGTAGGCACCAGCTCTCCGTTGTGAACTGTTAGCTTCGCTTATTTAGACATTTTTTGATAGCGCCAACGTTCAGTCGTTACAGCGTTCAGTCCTCCAGTATCTACCACGGTGCAATAAAATGAAATAAATGGCTGCCTTTTAATTTTACCTGTCAATCTTTTATTATGAGTTGAATCTTTGAATAAAGAAATTCGCATGCATTCCCTTTATTTGCCAATTTACGCAAGAACATATCAGTGCCAACTATTTGATATATTATGCAAGATTAGCTGAACAAGAGACTCGCTGCCTTACGACATTCTAACGGATTGAAATTATTTTTACACATATACAAGTTAGTATAATTATGCAGGAAAAAAATACGAAAATATTCCAAATTGTTGTTTTAATTTACTCGAAAATCAATAAGGGCATTGGTAATAAAAAAAAACAACATGTCATAAGGATTTTTAGTATAAGCATCTACATAAAGATATAACTCTGTTTGATGAATTTGATAATACCTTTGGAAGGCAAAACAACTGTATTTAACTCGTATATGACTCGGTCATAACTCATTGTATCTATGGTCATAAATTTCAACATTAACATTCCACGTTTCTTTTAAATTAAAAACTAGGATGCCTTCGCCAAACACAATATCTGTGGCATTTTTTGAACGGAAAATGATCCACTGAATTGGAGGAAAGCGCGGAAGGATTAATTTCGTTGACATTTAGGCTATGAACTTAGTGATGAAGACCCAGAGGTAAATCATCATTGGGTCGATTTGTCAAAAGGGGAACGTGAAGTGAACACGGATCTTGAATAGACCCATATTGTAGGAGGGAAGAAATGCAGTGTTCACACTATCAGAGACCGACAAATTATTCTGCAGACGAGCTGTCGATCAAAAGAAGTATAAACCGTGACCTGCATTGTGTGTTAATCAGTAGTTGCCTACTATTTTTGGATATCAACTAATTAGCTTTAAAAGATTCAATAGATCTAAGAATATCAGTTGAGTTACCATGTATTTTACGTCCTCTATTGTGTGTGACCAAGTTATAGAAATCTTGTACAAATAGATCTGATAAAAATCTTTTCTGCCCTATTTGTCCAATCGATAGTCAAGCCTATTTATCAATAAAGTTTAATTTAGAAGTAGCTTTTTTTAAAAATTAACCCTTCAGGCTATTAAATATATATGCCAAGGACGTTGAAAATTCCCGTGGAATTTCGCAATTTTTCCGAAGTATTTAAAATGTATATATAAATATATATCAATTTTTTTAACCTGTTTTAAAATCGGATACTATCTTAGAATCTACGAGTAGATAAAATTATCTTACTGGTTTTTGTAATTGAAATAGTAACATTTTTATATAAAACATGACATAACAAAACCGTAACTTCACTTTTTATCTCTTATAGAATATAAAAAATATAAATTATGTTAAAAGTTGCTGAGAGAAAACAATAATAATAAATCTGATCTTTTATTTAATAAAATATATTATTATGCAAATGGTTATTTCGATGGCCTAACGCACATATGTCTTAAGTGGAAATTGAAAATTCAATTTCTATGAGTACTTCAGATTATTTATAAGATGTAAAGCAACAAAATGAATGCGAATTTCCGCTTTTTATCCATTCTAGACGAAATAAGTCATGTAATTTTTCCAAGAAAAATCTATTTACAACTTGTAATCTTGATAAATGGTTTTCAAAACACGTTAATGATTTTTTACATGTGTGCGTCGATTTATTGAGCATATTTTCAGCCACACACGCATAAATACTACTTTTATGAATATCTTGATAAATTTGTGAATATCATATATCACAAAAACACACTTTTCAGATTTAAATTTACAATTCAATTTACGAAAGAACATTATTGTATGATTATATGACCAAAACGAACTAAAAATTGTTAATATAAATATATATTGAATTATAAAAAATATATTAGATTACCTGGAAATTTTATAGAAACTATGACCAAAAACGAATGTTTAGTACGAATATTTGAAACAAACTGCGAAGAAATTTTTTTTCTCTTCCTAACTGCGAAAAAATATGTCTCATATTATTGTGATAGAAAAAACAAAGATAAAAATCTTTTATAATGTATGGACCCCGGCCAATTTTTTCAAATGGTGTCTGTAATTGCAATTGATGTTTGTGGCTAGAAATATCCTTCCGAAACTTGAGGGATGAGTGTTGAAAATCCCATGTTTTGCAATCGTTGGTACCAATGCGTAAGCCGAAATTTTATTTTCATTGGCCTTCAACAGCCAACGGTGCATCGTTCATATTCCTATTCCTTCATCATAGCGACCATCAAATCTTCGATGATGGCAGAGGTTCCGATGGGTATTTCAAATAAAATCCCCCTTTAATATATGACACTATTAATATTTTCAAGAATCGATTATTTCCTATCGAGGCATTATAATATTTTTTTATTTCAATTACTTATTCATCTTATGATGATCGAGTCATCAATGTATGTTAAAAATATTAAACAATAGATATTCCATTATTAAGAATATATATATGTTTGTTGTAGGTAAATTAAACAAATGTATTTTTTGCTTAAAATTTTTCTGAAATTTTTTTAGAATAATTTATTTTATCTGGAAAGGTAAATAAATATAAATCAAAACAAAACATTTTTAGATGTAGCAAGTTTTAGAGTTCTGTGGTCATGAATTTTTCACTTATTTTTCACTATAAGTCATGTAAGCGTCTCATCTTTTGAGACTACAATGCTCCAAAGAACTCTAAAATGCAGAAAATTAAACTATTGCAAAATGCGTAATATCGTCATTCACAATTTATCAAGTGGCGTAGAAACATAAGTGAGGCCCCGAGGATATCTTATAAACCGCGATCCCACCTCTCCATCATAAATATAAAGAAAGCAAGAAATATTTCACTTGTGTTTTTTTTAATGTTTTAAATGGGTAGAAGTTTGTAAATTCGCTTGGCAATGATGGATATAATACAAATAATAATCTGTAAAACACTGTATTTATCAAAAATCATAATCAACGTCAATAGATCAGATAATATATATTTTAATGAATGGATTTGAATACGTTTTTTTTAGTTGTTTTTCTTCTTTAAAAGAAGGACAAATGTTCCCGGGTAATAAATAATATGGAAATATTTTAATACCTCCTACGGTGATATGATCAATGTTTACTTTGAGTGATTTCCATCTCAATTCTAATAAAAATATGTAGAGATGAATCGTCGTTGTTCAATCAATTTACAATAAAATCTGATTGCAACTGCACAAGATACTAGAATGGCAGCATTCGCTCCGAAGTTACGAGTGCTTTACATGAAATTATCAACTGCTTTTTTGTAGAATTAAAAATTCATCTTTCGAGTAGATGTAAGAAACCCTTCACTTTGCTACGCTACTGAATAACAGACATTATTATAGCAACCAAAATGGGTCATATTTTGTAAAGAGCTGAAGAGGCCTTGCGCCTAACAATATCAGTTATTATAAGACAATGGAGAAGTATAATTTCAAGATCGTTAGTTTGTTTGTGAATGGAGAGCCTTCTAGGCATATAGGAATATTAACACAACATATTCAGTTAATTATTTATTGTTTAAACGGTTATTTTTTATAACTCCATTTAAATTTTATTACATAATTTATGAAAATGTTTTTTTTTATACCATTTTGCTATGAACTTATGCGTGACAGCTGTTTTGCCTTCTGAGGGCTTTATCAAACCGTTTGATTCAATCAACGTAAAGTAAAAAAAAACACTATTCCAATTAAATTATATAATAACCTGCTTTTATTATTTTTTTCGTCAGTAATAAAACCTATTTCAATAATCCGTTTTGTTATTCAGGGCGCATTTCGTTCTATTTTAAATTTTAAATCTTCTCGCGTTTTCTGAATGTGCAGTTTGAATTTAAAATTCAAAATTTAAAATAAAATCTGACGTTTCACTTGACCCACCCAGTGGCCCGGCCTGACCGCAGCAGCGCGTGTACCTACCTACTGTGTGACACAAAACGAAATACACCGGAGAGAAAGTTGATCCAATGTGTGATGGTTATATCCAAGCAAGGATGAATTCACATCCAGTTACCTGGCAGTTCATCAAAAGGTGATAAAATATGTTTTAAACTTGTAGTCAAAGAGGTGCGATTTTTTATTTGTTTGTGGGATTTTGTTTGACATGTTGTATTTTTCAGGATGGTCTTCTAGTTGGACGGTACAGATACATGGTCATCATCATTTCTTCAGCTCTTGGAGTTGGTGTGTGTGAGGAGAGAGAGAGAGAGGGAGGGAGCCTATAAGAGATTAACAACATGGGGCGCCGCCATAGTGCCAAGTCTCAATCCTCCCACTAAGGTAAGTCCAACACATTTTACTCAACTTTTCATTTCAACGAAAGAAAATATATACTATGGTATTATAAATAATTATATGTGCAATTAGAAGCTTTTTGGGACAATAATTTCAGCTAGTGGCCTCGTAAATTGAGATTACTTAATTTTTTGTTGCTTATTTTAACATCTCTTTCTACCAAAATTTGACACCTTATTTCATTAAGAACTTTTTTTTACCGTAAGAAAAAAACATTGTTAAAGTTTTTTTAGCAGCTTCTAACGTCAAATAATGGCTTTTTATTAATTTTACGTGATTTTTGTTTAGCTTTTTGTGGAAAAGTGCTAATTCAAGGAAAGTATTTTTTGAAAACGGTTTAACTGAGTGATAATTGAACTGGAATTTCCAGTTTCCAATGCCTTCATAAAGTAAATCCTGTTTACTTTTTCATTACCGTTGCAAATTATTCTACTGTCAGGGAAAACTAATGATCTTCTGCAAACGTTGTGCTGATAAAGTTTACAGATTAATATGAGACCTGTATCATATCTTACCACCATAAGAAGATACCAACATGAAGAACATTTTATTGTCGAAGAATCATTTTTCTGAAAGCATTACAAATTTGAACTTCACTTTTACAAATTTAAATGTAATTTATTTTAAAGCGTACCGAGTTCTAACGTTTCATAAAAATAATAATTTTATTAACGAGTGTGGTAACCTTTCGCTGTGATGTAACTCTATAATAAAACATTTATTATTGTGGGAATAATAAAATAAACATGTCAGTGAACATCGAGTCAGATCATCGTAAAAGTGCATTGTGCAACACATTCCTCGTGATGCGGTTTAGGTTGGTGCATCGGATGAAAGTGCATGATGCACTTCGGAACTGCTTCTAGACTTTAATAACTTTGATGAATATTGCAAAGATCATATCAGAAAACAACTAAATACTTAGATAGACCCTAATTGTAATAAAATAAGAAATTAATTTCATTTGATGCATGTTTTCGGTCTCTTTTAAATTATGAATCCCATAATTTAAATAAAAAAGACCGGAAACAGGAAAATCAAAATAAAAAAAATTAGATGAAAGAAAATATTATTTTTATTTTATGTAATACAAAAAATACTTGAATTAATTGTTCCGGATGTCCCGTTTCCGGTCTTTTTAAAATTATTAATCCCAGAATTTAAACACAAAAATTATATAGCTTATAATATATTATGATGTTATAATCAATAAAGTAATAAGTGCGATCTCTGATGCAATAGTATTTTTTTACAGAAAACTTTCTTTTTCGACACGTGTTATGTTATGTTTGGTATAATATTCACCTATCTTTGTATGTCCTTAAAATAACACATTTTTAGTATTCTTCACTAATACAGATTAGCACAGCTCGGTTTGTTTTGATTTCAAAGTAGGCATAGCTCCATTGTCATGCCACGTAATGTGTGCTTACTTAATTGGTGTACCTACTTCGGTTCTGGCACAATTCGACTATTGGCCCGATTACATATTATTTGCAATTGATATTAAACGCTTTAGAATCAGATTTACACAAACAAATACTTGCAGGCGTCAACACGCGACTTAAATAATAGATAGATGTCTAAATCAAATGAACCAAATTTTATAATGTATTCGTTTGTCTGTAGATTGCAAGGCCGATGTAATCGTAAAGACAATTATAGAGGATGGGTGGAAAAAGGAGTGTCAGAAAGACAAGGCACGTCCAAGTTAATTACTTTCTTAAATCGGAATAACAGAAGAGTTCTATGGACCACATTTTGCGAATGTGGTTCGTTCACATTCAAGCAAGAAGTACCTATGTGCCAATAAAGAGTTTTGTCAGAGTTATGGCGTAGTTGTGACAGAGCTGTGACAAAATTGTGACAGAGTTTAAATATAAATAAGCTTGTTTCATATGGCAGGAGAATAATTTCGAAATCACATCGCAATGATACAAATACAATAACTCCACGGAACGCTGCATTTAAACCTCTCGTTTAGTAAATCATTTTTAGATTTATTTTATTTTAATATTATTTTATTAATAATTTACATAACAGAGAGAGAGTAAACATAAACAAATACAAAGAAAGAATAAATACAAACCGCCCAATAACGGTGTACAATAATATGAAAACAATAAGTATTTACAACAACCAAAAAAACAAAAGACAATAAAGTTTGAGTTAACCGAAGTCAAGTTATAACAGAAGATTCACGAAATATAGTAAAGTTCAGGGGCTATCGCTAAAAATGTCCGGAATCTGGTGGGAAAAACACTGGATGTTATATATAGTCGACACATTCGCATAAGATAGAGCTTGGGGAAAGATTAAGTTTAGTATAAGGTTTTTTGGAAAGGAATATGGAAAGTTTCGAGTTTTCTTAGTAAACGGTGATTAATATTGATTTTGATTTTGCCCAAGAGCAACCTGGTTTTTTATAATTTTTATAAGAAATTTTAATGGAATTTTTGTCACGACGTTCATTAAATGTTTCTTATTTGAACTATTGTAGGCGTTTAAGTTATTCAGCAGATATGATAAATAATATTAATTAAAAATAATAAAAATAATTTCCTGAAACTGCTTTCTTTCCAGACAGCCGAGACTTATGTGTATTTATTTCCTTTTCCAGAATCATGAAGTTCCTCGTGTGCCTGTTCGTCCTGGTGGCCGTGTGCACTGCCTACCCTCAGGGAGAGGGAGCCGCCTTCACAAATGAAGCTATCGCACAGGCGCAGAATACCTTCCTGATCCCCAAGGATGCTGAGATCCAAAACGTAAGACTTAAACACCAATTACTTGTAAATCTTACAACGATATGTTTCATAAATATTTGACATGCAAAACGTTTCAAAACCGCAGACGCAGGTTCAAAACTAACTATTTGTAATTATCTTTGTTAGTCTTTTCTGTATTGATATTATTATAACTTATATTGGAAATCTGTGAACACTCTCTAACGGTGAGCTCTCGCGAAATTTTAGCTTTTTCTTCTGGCGCATTTATTTTATGATTTTATGCTCGCAACGAAAGCCACTGTTTGTGAAACAACCTCGTAACAGTCAACAAATCAAACAAGATGGCTTATAGTATGTTAATTTTTAGTTTATATAAAATGTAATATTACAAAACTGAAATTGCGAAAGGTGTATTATGTCGTATGCATCATGAAAGGCAACCCTTCCTGTAAAGAAAACTTAATAGTGGTATCAACGAAATTTCAATAACTGTTTCCATTTTTATCACCAGATTGACGAAAAACGTCTCTTTTCCTATTCCTGCCGCAAAATACCAAACTCTACTAAAGGGTGTAGGCTCAAAAACAAGACAATAAATAAAAACCTCATTGTGTGTATTGGATGATAGATGATATTGTACCTTGGCTCCTTAGCTCCTTACCTCCTGACCGTTCCAATTTCGCCGCTGATGAGAAGTACGTTAGGCCATAGTAAGATCACATAAATGAGTAAGGTTAATCCATCAACCAATACAGCGACGATGGATTAACCAAGACCCTACGTATTTTAGTGACATCATTGAAGAGAGCGTTAATTTTTTGGGTAAACTATTCATAGAGCATCGATAGAAAACATGTGTATAATCCGTAACGTATTACCAATATGAAAAAATATATTTTTGTGATAGTAAATAGAACTTGTGTCTGTATTATTTGCAAATGAAAGAAAAACCTGACTACCAGCACGTTCCGTCACTTTTACTATTTACTCAATGTAAACAACATGTCGCTATGTTATATTTCGTGTTAACATTATAATGGTAAACTTTGACACCGAATCTGCAATGTAAATTTTGACCAATTAAAATAAATATTCACGTAACTGTCTAAGCTGTGAATCGTAAAAGAAATATTACAAACTTATTATATTGTCAGAATCGATAACGTTGTGAACTGTATTTCTCAATGATCGGAAATGAGCTGCTTGTTAATATTCATAGAGTTTCGGATTTCGCAATCATACATTCGATATGAAAATGTATTCAGATATGGGATTGTAAGTTGAATTATTGCAATCTTAATATCGTGTAAGGATGTGTAGAATGTTACGTGTTGCATTGTTGTTAGGCTTGGTGAAAGAACTATATTAAAGATAATTGGAGCACTATTGTGAATGGTACACTGTGGAAGCCTCAGGCAGTATTGTGTTGAGTTGTTGAATTGAATAATAACAACGTCACTGACAGATGAAGGTGTAAGAATGCCCAACAGAGAAAGCATATCTGGTTTTATCAGATGTCGTGCAAATTATTGGTTATCGCGTATGCCGGATGGCACAAATTAAAGATTTCTAACCATTTTCTAAAATATGCCTCTTTCGTAAAATCTCTCTTTTAAATTGAACACTCTGCAATCTTTACACATTTTCACTCAAAGGTTTATTCTTCAATGACAATTTAAAAGTTTTACAATTTAAGCTTTCACGCGGTGCTTAAAATTTCTTTATAGATAGTACATCTGTAATATTAACACAATTCGTTGTCTTTTTATATGAAACACCAATTTTATTACAAAAAATATGTGTACCTACACCAAATTTATGGTCGAAAAATGCTTTCTGAAGTATGAAATTACAACTTTTTGCTAACCCCTTGGGCAATTTTGGGACATATACTTCACAGACGACAAACACCCGTATAGTATTTTTGGGAGATCTATCTCCTAGCCTGAGACAGTCTCATAAAAGTTATGCTATCTCATTTTGTATTAGAGTGAGATATATGATACAGTGTTAGATAGAGAAAATTTACGATAGACGATACCGAAATTTTTTTAAATAATTCTATGAAACGCAAACAATTTAATAAATACGAACTTGTTGGATTCATGATAACTGTTTGTCTGTAACTCTAGAACGCGGATTTGCTTTGTTAAATTAATGTGCCATTTTTAACAATTGGAACTGTTCCTTTGAACAAATTCAGGCAAGCGGTAAAGTACCTACCTATAATACTTTTTTCACAGAAAATTATTTTAGTTAACATTTTAAAATTTGTCGAGAATTCAGACTATCCGTGATACACTAGTTAATTAGTTAGTATTATGTGTAAGTAGTATTATGCATAAAATTTATATAGATTCTGCGCCAGTATTATGCACAGATTTTCTATTTGGGAGGCGGATATGGATACTGCCGCCACGGGAACAATTTATTGGATAACCTAACACCCCTGCCATAGGTCACATCAAGTGTATCGCTATGTTTGGTGACTTAGCAGGGGTGCCCTTGTTCATGGGGTGAAGGTTGTCTAGGCCTTGGCGGTGGATGCGTTTGCCCACCTACTGCGTGGATCGGGAGAGACTGGTAGAGGGAGACCTTTTGACCTCTTCATCCGGACTTTCTCTCGACCCATCGCTTTCATAGGAGGGATGGATTCATACGTCCGGCACATCCGGACACATTGACCCCCAGATTGCTACCCACCCCTCATATCTTTTTCCTTCCCAGAACTTTATATCCTTCCTTTCCCCCAAAAAAGACCCTTCACACAGCATCCCCAAAGATGATATAGTAGCCTATAAAACGTATCGGCCTCCTGTGTAGAGCTAATATAAAAAAAAATATAAATAGATGCTTAGCTAATTTGTATATTTCTTCCGAACCTCACGACATGCCCATATGTTATTAGAGTAATTGGGCATAATGGAGGGCTATATATATAAATCAATGGTGCTAGTACTCGAGTAATAATTGTCAATGTCAAGTGCCAATTACTTAATCTTCAAGTACTTACACATTTTGACTTTGAGGAAATTTCAACTAGTCTGATGTGTGCCAATTACACTGGGTAAACATATTCTCAGAATACTTAGAAATAAAGATTTCTTAAACGATTAAATATAATTTGGGACAAGGTTAAAAGGCTTTTTTAATTTATCAAGATACTTATTGACATCAGTGTGTGAAAGAGAATAAATTACCATTTCTTCAATTCCGCAATACGACTTTTTAACGATGCCACCTGTTGGTTGATGCACCATGATGTAATAAAAATATATGCCAGTAGCTACGTAAATGTTGCTTAAATAATGATTTTTCTTTTTTACAAATTTATTCTAATTATGCATCATTTCTTTATTTTAGGTTCAGGAGGGAATCCAGCTTTCTGCCTTTGAATCTATTCCCGGAAACCAACGTATCGACCTCTTCGCCATCTTGGGAGACCAGGTACCTAAGGAAGTCATCAACAACCTCCAGTCACAGATCGACCAGGTTGGACGCAACTGAACACAACGAAAGAAGATTAACTCAAACTGTACAATGTGAAAGACAGTTATTCCACAAGCCTGAAAAAAAAATTAAACTAGATAGATGATTAACAATCAGCCAACGTTTCTATATTATGTAACGTGATAAAGCAAACTGGTAAATGAACAAACAATACTGTAAAAATATATTTCACGTTGTTTCTTTCACTAACAGTATAATAAAACCTGCTTAGATTTAATAGTTTTGATACCAGAAGACAAATTGTTGGTATTATGTTGTACATTTTGAGTGTTTTAGTATAAAAGACGAGTGCCTAATTTTATTTTTGTACCCTATTTTAAGTCTTCTTTTCGGGGTTATGAATGGCTTTCAAATAAAAATTTCGTGATACTTCCACTAAAAAGTGCCAACGAGACACACGAAGCAAACAGCATTTAAAACCTTACCTTATTCTTTGTAAATAGATTCTTCTATCTTCTTTGTGTTACTTTTTTAACACGTATAAACTTTATAAATGGATTATTTTGTTTTATTTACACCAGTTGTGAGTATTTCTTTTACCTTTCCTCACTAATAATGTTACACGAAGTTTCTACTCTTGGGATTTATGGTCAAGAAAACAAATAAATGTCACATAATATGGACGTTTACAATGAAGAAGATTGTGTATTAATTCCGTCAACTAGTCAATAACTGATTTCGAGAAGATCACATTTTAAAGGATTACATCACAAAAGATGGTTTTCGGATGTATGTCGAGTACGTAATTATAAAATGTTTTTGGATGTATGTCGAGTACGTAATTATAAAAATGTAATCATAGTCTTACAACACGATTAATCCCAGAGTTCATCATAATTATATAAACTTGTTGTAGATATGTGATTCTGGAAAAAACATAATCACTTGAATTCTTAAAGTCACGAGTATATAAAGGTATCAACGTGAAGCACAAAGTCATTAATTAGTAGTTGACAAAACAAAAAGTATCTTTATTCAAGAGTTATCTGTTGGTACGATTTATGAGTTGGGTGAAAGTGGTTTCCTTCAACTTCGGCCGTCGAACCAAGCTTCTTCATTATAATATATGTGTATGAACCGGTTAGTTGCTAAACTATCCGTCTATCGAAGGAAAATATTCTGTCGGTCGTTACAACTGGAATGAACTTAGAGATCTGGAGAAACGAGAACAAAGAGATCTTCTCTTTTGAACCGAAACAGAAGATTAAGGAGGAAAGCGAAAGGCATCGTCGTACTAGTTCATAAATTAAACATTATTTTAAACGAAACAAACCTGTGAAAGAAACTTGTCAGAGCTCATTTATACAAAAGAGATATTCTCTATTACACTATGATTGGTTACAATGCACAGTAATTAAAATAATTGGTGGCAAAGAAGCAAACAGGTATCGGGCATGCTGCACTAATATTTAAGTTCGCAGAACCCATTTCTGTTGGCAGTGCGCAGTAATCAAGTGAGATGTTTCAGAACACCCGATGCTTTGTATCTTAAATTGAAGATCAAAAAATATTGGGGTGTCTCCAAAGCGAAGGTGCTGCGGACTTAATATAAACACAAATACCACCCTACACGAAGAAGTCACCATTCAACTCGTTTACCCGTCGCAGGTTTAGTATTTTGACTAACAATAATCAGATTCTAAACTTGAATACACTTTTGATTCAAGTTCAATATTTAAATTTAGCACATTATTATACAATTTAATATTAGGAGCTTTTTTGTAGAAGAAAAAACTTGTATAATTAGCCATTAATTATAATTTGCGATTTGTAGCTAGTTGAACCTGTGTAGACTTTTATCGATTTCATGCTTTCCGCTGCCACGTGTCTCTAAGTAGCTTATCTCGTCGATCCAGAGAATCAATTTCAGAGTAGTCTTAATTCGACCTTGAGCCTTCTTGGCTCCTATTAGACGGGGTTAGATGCAGAGATGTACTTTATTTCAAATAAATCCATTTCAAATAGAAATGCAAAATGCAAAATGGGTATTTTCCATTTTGCATTTTAAATGCTTTTCTAAAAACCATTTTGCATTTTAAATGCTTTTCTCAATGCATTTCCATTTTAAATGCTTTTTTGTAACATTCTTCCTACTATCTCCACTCATCTTTTTTTCATAAGCCCCAAATATCAGTCGGTCGTCAACCTCGCTATGAGAGAAAATTTACATTTGTCAAGTTGCTCCCTGGTAGAAGCCCTGGCAATTGAGTGATACCATTACAAAAAATACTGATTCAAAAACTGAACATGGGGCAATGACGCTGTAATATTAAATGTAAGATAGCAGTTTCTATGTTTTTACATTGGCAACATTTGTCCCGCGCAAATTTTTTGTGGTTCATAATCCGTAGTCGTGGCATTTTTTGATTTACCATCATGTAATATGTTTGTTCTACATTGATGTCCATTATTAAATGACAAAACTGTTTGATTGACCTGAGAAACCATTTTGCATTTTCAATGCATTTTGAAAATAGGTATTTTGCATTTTGCATTTGAAATGCTTTTCTAAAAACCATTTTGCATTTTCAAATGGAAAAGTTTTGACCCATTTCCATTTTGCATTTCAAATGGTTTTGGGTACCCATTTTGCACATCTATGGTTAGATGCCATCATAAGATAATATTTGTCAATCTTGCTAGCAAAGCGCAGTTGAGTAGGAATCTTAAATCTCACCAAATTGCGTTCATTGTGGTAATGATCTATTATTTTAATACTTTCTTTATAACCCATTGCCCGTTGCCATTTAGTTTTTTGGCGTATTCAATTATATCTTTTACATTTGTTTGCTTCCATTCGTTCCTTTTCCAATCTCTTCTGGTTTTGCCTAATTTGCCTATTTTTATCTTACGTTTCTATTGCATTACTTTCGATTTTTTTATCTTTTTGCGTTAGGTTTTCAAATATAATAACTCAAATTATTAAAATTTGACAATGGGCATCACTTTTTCCAACGCCATAAATACGCTGAGAATACTGATACATAGTAACAAAACCCAAAATAGAAAGTTCTCATATGTAAACATTTCATCATCAAGCCATTTTGTTAGCAGACTAAGACCTAGAATAAGAAAGGTAATGGCATTAATCATTTTTAAGTATATCTATTTGAACTTCGATTTTGTTTTTTTGATTGAAAATAAATTAATTGATGAATGATAAGTGGAAATTAACTTCAACGGTTGGAAGTAGAAACCACTTCCCGAGCTGAAAATCGGCAGATAAACTCGTTGTCGACAAAAATGCATTCTATTAACTTTTAATGTTACCCACGCACATACACGTGCACACACACGCAATTCTCTGAAATTGGATGACGAAGTAAATCTCTGCACCATCCAATTAGGATTTGGCTTGTGATAGCGGTGTTCACTCATTTTTGTCAGTCCCTGGGGAGGAAGGTACAATCCTCAGTCAAACCAAAATGTTTTTAAATAAATCTTAACAAATATATCTTGTGAAAAAAACTTTGTTTTTTACAGGTTGATTTTTTGTCTCTCAATTTGTTTAGAATAATCCTCTCTTTTTCAGAAATTATTAATATGTTAACCATTAAAAAATTAATATAAGAAATGTAATTACGTGTTCCGATTATAAAATATCAGAAAGTAAAAGTAAAATCCTCAATTACGAAATTTTCATATCTTTCAAAACACACTTTTCACACAAAAATAACAATATTATATAATACGATATGTTATACTGGAACCAACTGATTTTTTGTTGAATTTTAATAGTATGTCATTGACAGAATTACTTTGGGTATATTTGTCACATACAAATAAATCAGGCAGATTTATTTGTATGTTAGTTCTTTCATTGCAAATTGTGAGAAACGTGATAGCAATGTCAATCGCCTGAGATTGTATCCGAACTAATGATGTACGTCATGTTGTAATGTTACTGCCTCAAAATTGCATGGTAATGATCGTATTACGTTATGTGTCGGTGAGGTCTTGTAGAGAAGGTACGGTCTGTACCAAGAAAGGGAACACACAAATAAGTGATCGTGTGAAATGTGCACTTATATCTCTGTGACTAATATGAACAGGTATCATGAAATCAAACACAAAAAAATGTGGCGGTCATCATATCCATTTCAATACTCCGATTTGAAAAAAAAATCATAAATAACTATCTAACCACCGCGCCGTTTTCTCGCAGGGGTAGGCAGAGATGTCTGACCGCCAAACAACTCTTTCTTGGAACACACTTTTTGCCTCATTCACATTCATACATTGTCACATATTATTCTCTTCCCGTCTTCTGCTAACATTCACATTTACGTCATATATTCTCCTTATAATCCTTTTTCATCCTTGCTCATTCGCTCTACATGCCCAAACCATAAAACCATCCACGTTTCTCATACGATAATACTTGGTTTTACCCCACATACGCCTAGGGATCTCATTTCTACAGAACTCAATCTACTTTAATCCTCTCTATGCAGTTCCATTCTCACTTCCATACATTAGTCTAGGTACTAGCACTCCATTGCGAACTGGCAGCTTCGCTTCTTTTTGGACAATTTTGCTAGCGCCAACTGCGTTCAGCATTTACCCTTATTTCAATATCTCTGTCAGCTTTCCTATCTTTCGTAAGCATACTTCCTAAATACACAAATGCATCCACCTGTTCCAAGTATTCCTCATTCACAACTATATCGCACACTGTTTTCGTACTCTCTCTTTCGAACACCATGACTTTAGACTTACTTGCAGTCATCATTAACTCATACTTCATATAAAATTCGTTCATCCTAGAGACGACTATTTGTCGGACAGCGTCAAAAATGATCAGAGTAAGGCACCTCCTGACTAATAATGTTAATAAAAATAAAAACTATCCAGAAAAAACGTCACGGCCCATAAATATGCAACTGCTTGAAACGCTCAACTTTGCAGGTTCTAGTAACAATTCCCTCGGGGCCCCTGTGCAGAGTTGACATTTAAAAAAAAAACGAACAAGGAACAAACAAACAATTTTTTTGTGTTCAATAAATCTACAGAAGCTGTGCACTTAAATGCATGGATAGGTTTATACAGTTGTAATAAAATTTAAAATGTTCTGGATAAATAGTATCTTATTACTTATTACTGTCATTAATGGAGGTCAGTTTTAAGCCCCCAAATACCCAATTTCTACCAATTTATAACAAATTTCTAGTATCTTTATGTTTTTCAGAGCCAAAAAAAAATTTTTTTTAGTTAATATCCATACACTTGTTATGCCGAAACGTTAATTATATGAAATTCCCTCGATAGAAAAAAATCGTAAAGTAAGCTCCGAAAATTTCGATCTGTTATTTAATATGTTATAGGCATAAAAATAATCACAGTGTATCTTTAAATGCAACTAAACATTTGTCGAGATTTTGCTCTGTTTCAAATGAGTTGTGTTTTATTAAATATTTTCACAATTTTCGCTTAATTATTCTCGTTTTTTTAATATTAGCGCGCTCCCTCTAACATTCGTATTTACATATCTCCCTTTCAAACCAACTTTGAACGCTTACTACGGGGCCTTAAGCATACTGGCGCAACAAAGACAATAATTCTTTATTTTATCGCTTGGAACATTGTCCGGCATGGAAATTCGTGCCTTAACTGAAAAATGTTGGAAAAATATGTAACCTTCGGCACATAAAATATTATTTTACAAATATTGGCTGAAAAATAATCTGTTATAATTATTTTTAAAAAAAGCAAACAAGCAATATTTTTCATAGAAAGTTTATCATAAAATTTGGGCGATTCTACACTTCTTGCTATCAATAATTTGTCGATCTATGAAACAAGATAGGTATTATTATTATTAAATGGTGGTGGTGGTTTGAATCTTGGCTAATATTCAAACCACCATTATTACCGTCACGTTTTCTCTACTCTTGCTTCGAGGAAAGCAGAAATCTACTTTTTAAAATGGCCGATAGAGAGCTGTTTATAATGAGAAAAAAATTGATGAAGCTAGTATTATCACATTATTACAGTACTTTTAAAATAAACTTGTAGGTAGGTCTCAAGGCAAATTTTTCGTACCTAACATATAAGACTATAACATAAAATAAATCTGTTTTACTAAGACAGTATTTCACTAAAGCTAAGCTATCGATAAGCGTCGATAACGTATAATTTCAATTTCAATAAAACTCGATAACAATATACTCCAAAAGTCCGTTTACTATTCGTTACTCGAACTTGAGTTTATGAACAGGATCCGTTAAAAAAGTTTTATTTCATCACTCTCCGTGACTTTATATAACTTTATAAAGATGTGATGAATTATCATTTTGATGATTTATCCGGTCACCTTTATAGAGGAGATGGTGCAATACCCCCTGTTATGAACTAGGCTATTAATAATTATTGAACATTGTGCCTTTCTACGAAATTATCATCAACATTATTAGATCTGGAGAAAAGTAGAACTAATTTATTCGAGGTAAATTAACATAAATTTGAAGTCTATGAAATCTATTTGAATTTCACTTTTGTTTTCGGATTAATACGTTAATTTACGAAATAATTGTCGATTGGTAATTGGCGAGGTTGTTAGGGCTGTCGACTTCAGTACCTGGGTAGGAAAGTTTATTCCTGACCGATTAAAAAAAAATTAAAAGTAATTTTTAAATTGAAATAAAACTTTATACCCACGGGTTGATATTTTTAGAAACTGATTTTCTTGAAAAATATAAAAATTAATAATAATTACCCAAGAATTAGGAATATCTCAAGCTCGTAATAAAAATATAGACCAAAGATTATGGAATATGGCAAGCTCCTGATAAAAATATCGACACAAGAATATGGAATATGTCGAGCTCGAGATAAAAATATAGACAAAAGAATATGGAATATGTCGAGCTCGTGATAAAAATATAGACCAAAGAATATGGAATATGGCCAGCTCGTGATAAAAATATAGACAAAAGAATATGGAATATGTCGAGCTCGTGATAAAAATATAGACCAAAGAATATGGAATATGGCCAGCTTGTGATAAAAATATAGACCAAAGAATATCGAATATGACAAGCTCGTGATAAAAATTCCATTGCAATCTGAATCTAGAAACTCCGGACACAAAAAAGTGATCATATTTAAAAACGGTCACCGTTACAGAGAATTTGTTGGACACTGATACATTTATAGCTATAGTTAAGATTAAGGAAAAATCAGCACATTAATTTAATCGACTTTTACATACCGTTCTACCAACACAACATTTCCTTCATCAAGTAGCTCGCGTAGATAAATCCGCGAATAGTTGAGTGTAGTTTAGAAAAAGTTAAATTCCACTTCCACGGTATGTATTGAATTGAATAACTAAAAAGCTGTCGAACGCCTCCAGATCTGTTATTCGCTCATAATCAATTATTGAAGTAATTAAATAGCTGCCATGCTACAATTCCGCTGTTTCTTATGTCACAGAAGGCCAGTTTTAAAATGAAAGATTCCAAGTTGTGAATTTCCTTGATCCTGTTTTAACTAGACCGTTTGGAATTTCATCCATTCGTAAATTTGTTTGTGTGTTCCATTTCCTTTTTCTAAAATCTGCTGCATCCACTTTATTATTCAATCAAGCCTTACTTTGACTAGGTGGCTAATTTTGACCATGGTTCAATAAAAAATTTTCAAATGTAAAATCGTTGTTTTTTTTTTACTTTCTTATTAGCATTTTTTTTAATATTATGGTACTTAGTAGTGCCTGAATAGAGTTATTGATCAAGTAATTTAGATTTTATTATTGTGACAGCTGTTTCAACGTTCATCTGCCATCTGTCTACCATCATTATAAAAAGTGCAAATAAATCTCTTATCATTAAAAAGGGGAAAAGATTTTTTTTAACTATAAGTGCCTCACACAATTGATTTTCTAAGCAAAAAGGTTTTAATCGAAAATATTAATAAATCACTTTAAACATAATATCAATAAAAATATGGTATGGGTAAATAATAAGTAACCAAAGTTTACTAATACCCTTGAACGCCGAAATAAAAAACAATATTGCACAAAATAATCATAATAATAATATCTAAAATACTTGCAGAACTTAACATTGGCAAGTTGTGCTGCAACACACTTCCAGCTGAGAATTAAAAACAAACATCTGGGCATCAGGTGGTATTTGAATATATTCAATATTTTTTAACGACTTAGGTTTAAAATCCTGTGCCCAGATAAAATTCAATGCGAGTATGATGATTATTTGCAATCCAGCGTCTGTTAGCAGCCGGTGGACCAGTCACAAGCGCAAAGTGACCGTACTCACTACGTGGAATACCGCGCCAAAGAAACCGAGGAACGAACACGTCCACGGAGTGCTGTTTAGCAGAAACGATTAAAAAATGTCATCCCTCACGTCCCATAACCACACACCACGTGACAACTGCTCAGATATGAAGGATAGGGATTTTATACAATCGCCTGAAAGGTTTACACACGCAAAGATATATGTAACCTCTTGGTTGTTGAAATTTGGGATAATCTCGGTATTTGATTCTTGCAAACGATTGACCAACAGCCGAAATGTTCACTTTGAAATATTTCAAATTCTTTTTATTCACTCCAAGAAGCATCATTCCATCCTTCCTTCACAGCCAAGAAGCATCCTTTGGGAGGTGTTCTCTTTATCAAAATAAATCTTAATGCCAAAGGAACACTTACTTCTAACTACAATCTTATAATCAACATTTATACAACCATCCCCGTGAATTTCAACCAGCTGGAACTTGCCCACACCTCTGCTTTTGAAAGGTGAATATAGTCATGGTCCTTTGAGCCGGATATGAATTTAGTGATCGGTGGATTTACGGTCCGCAGACTGCTCTACTTCTTCATCGAGAAACTGTTGAAGGAGACATTCTTCTACGATGTGTCAGTGAGGTCCACATCTTCCAAGGGAGAGATGACCCTGGAAGTTTAGTAGTTGGATCCACAACAGGTGCTTGTTTTTCACATCGGAAGTCTGTATCTGAGTTGTGTCGTGATAGAAGCAGAGTTGTGGATTGGTACAATAACGACATGTGTGAATAGATGTTATCGGCCCCGGTGGGTCTGAATTCAATTGTTATTCCTTTAATTCCTAGAAAGAAAATGAGCAAAAAGCTGCAAAAAAAATCATCAAGCTGCATAAAAAGAGCTACATAATGGAACATCAAACGTAATAATGCCCCAAATCTCCCAATTGACCTATTTGAATATTGTGCCTACAACCTTTGTGACATCGACCAACTATTTTTTTACCCCCAGTGATAAAGTTTCACATTATCAATACATTATGAATGGTTAAGCTCTCTCTTTCTTTCTTATATAATTTTGGATTTCTAATGTTCTAACAAAACATTAAAAAACTGTGTTTTATCAAGTCCAAATAAAGTCTATCGCGTGAATATGTTGCTGCATTTCAGTATTCTCCATAACTTCATAGGTATTTGCCATTAACATTAATCGCGCCAACGTAATGTCAATAAATCTAGCGGAGGCGTTTCTTTGTGAAAACATATTTCTCTCATTAATTTATGGCAATTGTAAAGCAGTCCATTAGAGCCGTGGTACATTATTGGCATTTTCTCTCCACGCCGCGTCTAAACATTTCCACAATTCATCTCACTTCCTGGAGATGTCGATTCGAGGAATCCATGTGACGAACGCCGATTAAGAGGAGTTGTTGTAACTTACTATCCACACACATGATGTTAGACAAATGGTCACACTTAACCCAGTGCGGACCATCAGAAGCTTTCACGAGGAAAATTACTAACTGCGGATAAATGCAGCGCATGAACTGGTATTGAAATGAGACGAAAATAACCCTGATTTTTCGGAATACGAAGAGCTAATTGTTGCTAGTGAAATCAAGGTACCAGTTATTAAACAAGGGATTTCTCTTTTCGTCAATAAATAACATCAGGAAAACATCATATTTGAATACAAAATTAACACAACAATGTGACAAACTGAGGTTCAAATAGTTTTAAGTTTGTGGAGTATTTTAGACAAAATATCAACGTCAATTATTATTGATAAGTTGAGAATTTGTGGTCTGGTTCCGCAAAGTGTTTTGATTCCCTCGCATACCAAACAACTCGCGTATTATGTTTTTTCTTAAAGTCCCGACAGTTTAAAATAGAGGAAGCAGTGGATGTAATACATTAAAATCATAAAACAACCTTACATCGGATCGGTCAACTCATTTCACCACGACTCGCGAGATCATTCCTCAAAAAAAGGGCGCACTAAATTACATATTTTTTGGACCAAATTTCAAAAGCAGCTAAAAAGAGAACTTTCTAACAAATGCGCAAATTGTTACTAGTAAAATATAATATAATATATACTGGGGTAGTAAATTATAATAAAGTATATTTAAATATTTCCAATTTGATTTATTTATTTTGTTATACAAAAAAATCATCTAAAGGGTACGATCTCAAAGCATTTTTTTAAATTAGTTCCACACAGAAAGCCCCGAGGAAATATAAATCATTCTGGTCTATTTTATCTTTGGGAATGCTTTGTAGGCGGTCTTTTGAAGGAAATAAAGAAGAGGAAGTTCGAATGGAAAGGAAACACTTACGAGGGTTTGGTAGGAATCTGGGGGTCAGTGTGTCCAGGAGTAACGTATGAATCAATTTCTCCCACTGACCATAGAGTCCCCTGGTGAGGTCAAAGGGTCTCCTTAAATTGCATCATCCATGAATTATGTATGTAAACTTTCCGGGAGAAATTCTCTGAATGATAGTGAAAACACTATCAAACTCCATTGCATAGTTTAGAAGAACTAAGCGCACAAACATACAGACGCGGATGGTTACTATGTTTTATACTATTTAGAGGCATAACATATTTATCAATTGTACAATACCTAACAAAAATGCTATGAAATGAGGATATTGAACTTAAGAGAAACCTAGAAATTACCACTAATTATATACATTATTATACATGCGCGTTTTCATAAAAACAGATGACTATAAATAATGTTTCCGAAGAAGTTAACGTTCATCGACAGTAGTAGAAGGCCCTTAACGAATGCATTAATAGATTTCGTGATACATTTTTAGTAAATACTAATATATTATCACGATATCGGAACACATGTTCATAAAAATCCTTATATTTTGGCATCTCGTCACTATATATTGCCAAGGCAAATGCAGATGCATTAAGTCGTTGTTTCGAAAACTCGGAGAGCATTTTCTAGGCTGATCCATCCACGGGTCAGAAGGGATGTGCAATAGGTCTCATTGCTTCACATTTCCTCAGACTGATTCGTCGATTGTTCTAAAACTCGACTATCATGGAGATCATTCTTCGGCATGCCGGTGGGGATAGCTATCGTGTTGTTTAATACTTCAGATATTGAAGTATTAAACAACACGATAGTTATTGGATATTGGACTTCAAACGGCAAGCTTTGTTGTATTATTTTTTTCTTTACATACTTAGGTGCACTGATTATCAATGATTGATAAAGTAATATTATATTTAAAAACACATTAAAATTTTAACAAAATTGGTTACAATATAAGATGGACAGTGTACAGATAAAAAATATTGTTTCTCCAGTAGACAGGAGAGATATGCTATATGCTTTGTCAGGAAGTGGTGCATTTCATTGTTGTGGAAAAAAACGCGAGAACTTCTGATGAACCCGACTTGCAGAGATGATGATTTTTACGGTATATATTTTTAAATATCATTTATAATAAATTTTGGTGTATCCGTATAGCTGTATAAGATAAAATCACCTTAAGTGTGAAATCCCAAAGCTTCTCTGGGACATGGATGTTATTATTGACTTAAAATACCAACTGCATTAAATAATAGTAATAATAATCAGCTATAGAACGAATTAATTTACCTAGAAATTTAGGAGGTAGAGGTATAGTCAAAATAACTTCTTTGAAACATAATCAGGTAGAAAAGCTAAGACCTTTTTTCCATAGGAAAACTATTAGCTAAGAAATGCACATAATAATTTGCAAGGCAGCACCTTTAAATTTATACGACGAGAATGCCAATATTTATATAGTTCCAAACCAGGAATTATTAGATTCCTGGTCAAATAAAATTATGCACGCAAAACACTTCAACTATCTCAACCAAACGTATGTTGAAAATTTTCATCCAACAAATGGTTGAGTATTGGAGAGTTGAGCGCAGAAATAGAACGATTTATGCTTGCCGTTCAGGATAGAGTCAATAATACTAAAATTCGTAGTAAGCATAATCAAAGATACAAATCAAATAATCGATTTATGTAGAAAATGTTTGGCTTTTCCGGAAACTATAGAACATATTATATCGGGATGTTCTGTATTAGCGCCGTCTTAGTATACATTTAGGCATATCAAGTTTTAAAAATAATTCACCAATGTTTGGTAATTAAACATAACTTAATTGACTGTCGTAATATAGTACCATATTATGAATACGAAGAAAACACATTTTTAGAAAATGAATTTTATAAAATATATTATGATAAAACAAACCGAACGATTAGTCATAATAGACCCGATATAGTTTTACATGACAAAATTAAAAAAAAACTTTGATGTCACTATTCCAAATTCCTGTAATATTCAACAATCTGTTTCTGAAAAAATAAGAAAATATACAGATTTATGAAAAAGATTAAAAGAATTTGGCATTCTCAGACTATAAAAATATTTTTGTTATTTCGGCTACAGGCCTTATACCTAGCTCTCTCATTCAAAATTTAGGCGTATTAGATATGTCAAAGAATTTATACATAAAAATGCAAAAAATGAGTCATTTTATACATGTAGGATTACGATTTTTTTTTTAAATATTTACATTGAAGGATCAGTAGGATTTATAGGTCGAGTTAGATGTTCTACCGAGCCGAACCCTCTGATTTTAAAATATCTGGAGTCGGTGAATTATTTTCCCATTTGATCTCTGGTGAGTTGACGTGTTGTTCTTGTATTGTTTTGTATTTATTATGATTATATAATTCACTTGCATAATGTGGATTTACTAGATGATCATTTGTGGAAAAGTGTGTGGAAGGGTTTAGTTTTTCCTGTGGGGAAGATTTAACCTGGACATAAAGTCGGAAAAAAACGAATACCAACCGCATTAAAATGCATTATCATAAAACCCAGGGGAAAATAGGGGAGTCCGAATATCAGTTTACAAGCAAGAATTGTACGGTTTTGACACCTTTTTATATTTTCTTTATTTTTCATGTTATCCTTATTAGGCCACCATTCATCTAGTTGTCAATTTCATTCAAGTGGTGGTCGGAAGCTGAACCGTCGTTTCTATTTTGACTTTCGTGTTCGTTGTTCGTTCTAAACATTTATTTTTACTTATCTATCTATTTAACGCCTAGATGGCTTTTACATGTAGGTGATCCAATTTTGATGACAGACAATTTTGAAACATTAGAATGATAAAATTTAAAAAAAATTACATTAAAAAATACATGCAAGAAAGAAAAATAATTTAAAAAAAAAACAAGAAGAAGAACAAGAACAAAAATTAAAAAATACAGCGATTTGACTGGTAAACCAAAAAAAATTCTTTTACGGAATAGTGTTGGAATAAATCTTCTACCTGATCCACAAAATTCGCAAAGTTAATATTGAATATATCGACATCACCTAAGTATTTGTTTCCCATAGTGTGAAACCGTTGTATTGGGGAGTTCGCAAAGTAATAACGCATGTGTGCTGCAGTGGAATAGGTAATTGTAGGTATTCGTAAGGTTATGAGTTGCAGAAGAAGAATAACAGTCGAATTTAGAGTTTAGAATTTTTAATGCAAATATTATGTCGTTTAATTTACGCGTGTCTTCCAATGTGTGTATTTTTAGAGTATTTAATAAGAAACGATACCGTAAATCTTCTAGTGGGATATTTAATTTGAAATTTATATTGATAATTTTTTTTTGTATGCGCTCAATATTATTTATTTGAATTTTGTAAGAGGGAGACCAAACTACTGAGTTGTAGGTATTCAATTATGCTTCTAACTAGAGATATGTATAGCAGTTTAATCGCTTGTATGGAGTTAAAGTTTTTAGTTGTTCTCAATACGAAGCCTAGTGTTTTCATGCCTTTGTCTAAATTTATTTTTTCATCCAAAATAATTAGTTTTAGTTTTTTTACATTAGTTTTAGTTTTATAACTTTCTCTGCTCTTTTATCTTTGGATAAAATTAATAATGTGGGTGCTTTGACTCTTGACTACTGTTCTTTTCACGGAAATTAAATAATCTTAACTAAAAAGTGGATTTATTTTTACCAAAAACTCTAAAGATCATAAAACTCGCACAGCATTTCTGCCTAGAATTTATACATTAACCAGACTATTTTCGGTGTCATTTCCATCAGTGCGATATCAATTATTATGCCAAAAAATAAGATAAGACGTACGCTTTTGGACCATATTTTAGATTTTTTGTTTAATACCTTTTAAATAAGGGTGTTGAACTCATAACCACTAATATCTAAAAATGAGTGTTTCCACGGAAAAATATCTAAATAGTTATCCATAAATATGTGTTCGAAAACATTACTGTTCATGGAATGTAAAGACTTTGGACAAACCTCCATAAATCAAAATATGATAATGACTGCGAAACCTCCATTAATAGTCCGGCATGTATTGGCATGTATTGTGCTGTAAGTCCAGCTCGGATGAGACGAGGCGGATGGACCTTACGTGCCCATACCTCGCATGCCTGCAGCGGGACGATTGCGGTTACTACGTAAGATGAGCATTGTACAGATGAGAAGTGTGGTGTCGCGAGGACACCGTAGGGGGAGAGCCGCTTTGTCGGGAAGCGGTGCATTTCATTGCTGCGGGAAAAAAACGCAAACACTTCTAATGAACTCGGCTGGGTGTCGGTTACCTGCGCCCGTGTAAACACGTAGCTGTCGTGTCAGCACGCGGGATGCCCTAATGATGATCTAACTCATGCTGTCTCTAATGAAACGGGATATAAAGCATGAACACGACCATTGACATCCACCGCGCTAGGTGTGTGCGGGGATGATGAGGAGGTGTTAGAAAGGAAACAGTATTGGAAAATTGGAGAGCATAAAAGCCAGCGAATTTAAGATTAAAACCTTTACAGTAACCCCTTCTGAACGACGTTGAAATTATCGATGGAATGATTCTCATATCAGAATCGTTCCGGGAGCCTTTTCTCCTACCTCTCCCTCTGTCAACCTATAATCAGTCCCAAAAAAACAGTCTAAAGCTACACACGTATGTTCGTACTCAAAGATTTGGCTCAGTTGAACATGTTGACTTGGAAGCATGCTTGTCGTTGTGTCCACTCGCTCGAGCAGCAGTTGGCTCGATATCGAACAAAAGGGCATCGAGCGAGATGGTACACACGTTGAAATATGTTCGAATGAGCATAAAACTATCGAGCATGAACGAGCGTGGGTACTTACCTTATAGTTCCACTGTTGTAGAGCAGTTGGAACTCTTAAACATATTTGATTCTGCAAATCTTCCAACATTTAATTTTAATATAATTCGTAAGTATTTTTGTAGCCCCATCCTCTTTCTTTTATACGTGCCTGAAAACTTCAGCGGTGTGACTTATTTAAGATACCACAAGGCAGAACAAATCTTCTAGCACAGCATAGCATGACAAGAGGAATGAAAATATTAAATGAAATTTCCAAATTTAATTTAATTACTGTTTATAATCTTAAAACGTTTTTGTATACTAACCTTTCCGAATTTTAAGAATGTTAAAATAAGAAATCTTGTACTGTAAATGATTAATTAATCTGTGGTTCAATAAATATATTAACGCATGCATTCTTTAGAATCGATTTTTGCTGTATTTGCATTTATAAACTACGTCTTAATTCAATAAACTTGACAATAAGCTATTATTATTTGTGATAAGGAAAAAAAAACTAACCTCTCCCCAACAAGAGATGTACAGAGAATAATAATTAAAATCGTACTAAAAAAACCTTCCGACTTTCGGACTACCCAACGGATCGCGTATTCAAATAATTGCCAGTACCTTCATTTAAAGATTATAAATCAAACAATTTAAATCATAAAAGAAAATAAAAGTACCAATTTTTAACTGATTTCAATCTCCACATAAATAATATATTTTTACATGCCAAAAATTAAGTACATTTTATTTTTAGATTTTTTTTTTTTTTTTTTTTTCTTTATTGATAGAGCAATTCCGATGATTTACAAAACTCATTGTAGGACGAGATGAACTTACAATACATAAGTGGGGTTAATAGGTACTATTTTACATTGGTATTTTGATATCAAAATTATAAATTTCACATATGGAACAGTACAAAAACAGAAAAATGTCATAATTTCACTTACAAAAATTCGTTCGCACAAAATTATTATTTGTAAAATAATCTATTTCTCATTTATTTTCCATAAGTGACAATTGACACATAATATTTTGTATTATTACTAATTACATTATTTTAGATAAGTAAAACTACTGGTAGTACACTACTTATATTTGTATCATATTTAACATGTAATATAATTATTTTTACTTTTTCACTAAAAATGATCCCGTTAAAAAAGTGAAGGCATGCCAATTTTTTGATAAAATATTAGTCATTCAGAATATATCGATAAAATTAGTTCTTTTCAAAATAATTATCATGGGGTATGCGACAATATCAGAGTGTTAATGTCACTATTTGTATAAACACGTGTTCCGCCGTTCTCATAAAACATTCGTCTTTAATTGATACTTTGTTAGGAACTCTGTCAATTCATTCGTTAAAGACCATCAGTCCCGTTTTTAACAGGAAAAGGAATAATTTGACCAGATTTTCAATAAATTTACTGAGATAAAATTTAATATTTGATATCATTAAGTTTTTTCCGTGTACATAATATATGTACCTACTTATAATATTATTAATTAGTGATAAATAACTGCAATAATGATGTGAACAGTGTACAGTCCTCTTCCAACGACAAGCTAACACTTCCATGGAAGAGTAGTATTGAAATCTCATAATTTTTTTGAAGAATTTTCACTAACTTGGTATTTCTATATGAAATTCTAAATGATTTAATTGATAGTCTGGTAATGCTAGAATTGATAAGCTTTCGTGATTCCACAACGTAATACTATAAGTCAGAATTTAGTTCTGAAAATTTTGGGACTAACTACCATATGTATTCCTCTTTGCCCAGAATACTAATGGAGGGAAACAATTATACCAAGTCAGTGGACATCTTCAATTTATCTTTAAACAAATATAAAATGTTGTGAATGAAGCAAATCAGTTATGTACAATAAATAATGTATATTTCTTTATACTCATGTAAAAGCCCCGAAAAATGGCGTTAATAAACAAATAAATAATATTCAGAAACCTAATATAAATCCTAATATAAGTGTATGTAAAAAAGAAATAATAATAATTAGCATCCTGGTGGCCAATCTTGTTGACTTTATAGCAGAAGACGCGAAGCAATTAATTTAATTATAAAGCATCGGACCACGTAGAGGAAATTGAAGAGCATCGATCTCCAACGCGAGAGATGGGAAACGTTTATCTCGCGTTGCAGAGAAAAGTCACACTCTTCAGCCTCAGTCCCCAGTCCCCAATCCCCGCCCACAATTCTCTTACTTCGTGCTCCGGATGGCGAGGTGTTTTATGCTTCACACCAGAATGCGACAATCTGCGACACTGAAGACAATGGCAGGTAAACCGATAGATTTAAATTGAGGATTAGCTCAAACGAGCTTTTTTATTTCTTTATTAATCTAATAAGATACAATAAATTAACAGAAACAAGACACAAAGATTTTTTATTTAATAACAAATCGTGTTGCAACCTTTTTAGAGCGACGCTTGTGTGAAAAAGGCAAATAAACGTGAGAAAACAATGTTTTCAGAAATGAATTAATTTATTTTGACGACAGAGCAAAAGAGCAAAAATATGTTACAAATAAAGGTAGAAAATAATACATAAATACAGTGTGTGGCAAGCCTACGCACGACGGAAGAGAAACTTTTAGTATTCTTAGTCACTACTCATTTTTGACACTAAAACTCTGTTCCAAATCGAATAAACCACAATAAATTACGTATTTCACTCGTATTACACTCACCGCGCAGTACACGAAGCAAGCAGCTGATGCCTGGCGTGGCGTCGTTGGCTAGAGAGAGAGGAAAAGAGAGAAAAGAGAGAGAGAACGTTCGTCAGTGGCTCCCTCACCTCAGTAAGCGACTACGGTGAGAGAGCGACAGTGAACGGTGAGCGGTGGTGGGGGTCACGCACCCCCACCACCAAATGATCACGGATTTTCGTGACGGTCATGAGTCGGTTTTACTCCGGTCCTCGAAAATGCATGACGCGCGTAAAGAAGTTTCACTTCAAAAAGGAAAATAAGAAGCATTGAGAATTGACAAATTATTTTAATAATATTATAACCATTTAACTCCAATCTTCTATATAAATAAAAAAAATTAATGTTCATTTGTTCAAAACCTTAAATCTCCGAAAGCTCTTCGCCGATTGCTTTGAAATTTTGGCACATTGTTACATTCGAATACGCGTGAGTTTTTATATACCTATATTATGTAGATATCACCTGTGACCAATAAAAACTTTTTTTTCAAACAGCCCCATCTGTTAGACTATCTATTTCTCTATCTGCACAGACGGATTGAGATGGAATGGAGATGGAATCTTCGTAAAATTGTAGAAGTGTTTGCACATCTTTTGCTTTTCATCACTTTTTATTTGTGTCAAGACCAAAGTGAATTTGTCTGATAATTAGCTCCACAAAACGAACCTATCCTATGTGTGTTTTTTTTTAAATTTATCATTAACATATTGTTGTGGAGGGCTTTATCAATTGTAACTTTCTTAATAATAATAATGGGGCATGTGCATAAAAAAGGTAGACTTCAGACTTCATGGTACAAAAGAAAAAGAAACAATTTAAATATAAAACCGACTTTTACATATTTCTAACAAAATAAATTTATCTTATAAATAAGGTGTCAAAATTTAAATTTATGAGGATTGCAGTAAGTGCAATATATGTTTTTCGGTATTCTGTAAGTATGGATGTTTTAAATTGTGTTGAAAGCCAATTGCATAGCTTTGTAGCCTTGTTATCTATAGTGTTTTTGTCCAATGTGTTTGTTTTAAGAATTTTTATTTGGTATGCATGTATTGTTCTAGCGTTGCGAATATTTTGTGATGTATTAAATGTATTTGTTTTTTTTAAATGTCGCTCAAGCGCTATTTACAAAAAGTTTAAAATATGGCTGACATGTTTTGAACTAATTTATTATTTTAATTTTAAACTTGAATATTGAAGTGTTCATTTATTTTCTAGACAAAACAAATTTTTAAAAATTGAAGCTTTGTTTCGATCAATATTTAAGGCAAAAAACCTATTGGCTTTCAAAAGGTGGTTTTAGAGCCCCTTTGGCGGATAGAAAAATGAAAAAAATTCTGCCCTTGATACTTTTTTTGGTTACATAAGCTTCTGTGGCATTAACATTTATAAACTCAGATAGTGGAAATGATTTTGTTTTTAAATAATTAAATGTTTAGAAAGCAATAAGCCAATTATACAGGGTGTCCGGAAACTCGTAGTACAAGCGGGAAACTGGTGAATCTACATCACATTTGGAGTCGATTTTGTAGTATACTTTTTTTTTATTTGAGCTTTCGTTATCGAGTAAATCGAGTTTGAAGTTGATTTTTTTTTTTTTTTTTTTTTTTTTTTTAATCAAATTCTTATAAATTATTACTGAAGATCAAAGTACCCAACTAATTAAAACTATTTGAAAGTAAAACAAATGAAGAAACTCGGATTTGAAGCATTATTTTGAAATCACCCTTCATTTAACCCGGTGTAATCATAAAATATTTCTGCTCTGCAGGGTTAAAACATCTGTTATTCAACCCTAAACACCAGAAAAAACTTTAACCCTAAAATAGCGGAAAAATATTTTTTTTTTTTTTGAAAATGCTCAAATCAAAAAACTTTATGTTTTTTTGGGTTCCCCATGTGGTGTAGATTCTCCAGTTTCCCGCTTGTACTACGAGTTTCCGGACACCGTGTATTATGCTAAATAAACATTTAGAAATTGTCAAATTTGTTAATGTAACATGAGTTTGTTTGGCGTAAAATTTTTGTTAGATTTTTTTTAATATGACTGTCAGAGAAGCCTAACTGTCACAAAACACTTATGCCAAACAAACCTAACAATATCATTATCAAAAACAGTACGCCACAGAAATATAACCGGCCCAAAGCATGTATGCCAAACAGACTCCACACACATCATTGAAAGTATAATTGCCACAGAGTCTTAACCGTCACAAAATATTTATGACAATAAAACCTAACAAGCATATTATCAAAAAAAGGTATGCCACAAAAACCTAACCGTCGCAAAACACGTTTTTGCCACTGTGACAATTATTTCAAAGCTTTTTGATTGTTTTTGTTGGAATAAGCGTCTATATACCCAATGTTATTAATAATTGTGAATCAAATTGTTACTGATCAAAATAACCAAATCATTATTTAAAATGAAGACAATCATTTTTTGTTTAGAATTCTGGTGATTTTTTGATCTCAATTATAATTGGAAATATAAAACGAGGTGAATTTATAAATTATGAAATTAAAAGTTTGGTGGAAATATTCACTTAAATGTATACTTTCAAAAGTAACCTAAAATATTCTAAGCAACAGCGTATGTGAAAGAAAAATCAATAAAAGATGTCAAAATTTTCAGTGTTTACAGATGTAACACACATCGAAAATATATTTCTAACCTTCTTGAACTCTTTTTTAAGTTTATTTCAATTTTGAGATCATGTATTCAATCATACAAATCTGATGGTATCGCACTCTGTATAGAATAATGGCGGATGAGCTTCTGTGTCGTGCCCAGAGCCGGCCCAGAGCTAAATGGCCCTGGCGCAAGTAAACTTTCTGCGCCCCTTGTCACAACCAGTAGACACCTAGGTAGAAGATCACCGTAATCAAAAACAAAAGTGTGCCGTCTTCTGATTGATAAGACTTTATTAACAGACATCAAAATTAACATATAATTAATATGTATTAATTAATTACTCATTTATACAGCCCCTGCCTAGCCGGGTGGGATATAGTTCCACTGGCTTTACACTGTGCAGACACGCGCGTTCTTGTAAGGTATAACATAAAAAAAATAATTAAATTAAAACGGAAACCGGTTGCTATTTTTTTTTTAATCACGTCAAGCAACAATGGCAGTTTTTCAATACTAAAGAATGCTACTCCAAAACTACTTATTACTATTTTGAAACTAAAGTAGCTTTCAATCTGCAAGCTCTTGCTCTAGAATCACTATTACTATTATACTACTTCGTTTGGGATATAATTATTATTGACTTTACAATAATTATTAAATCAAGACTTTAATAACCTAAAAAACATAAAATTATTATACACATCTCTGGTTAGAAGTCAGGTTGAATACAATCTATGCATTCTGGTCATTTTAACTCTCATTGCGTACAAATTGAAAGAAATCAAAATAAAATTTTAGACTTAATTAATTTAAAAATTGGTATTCCTATTCCTATTACAATCAATTATGTGAATTTACTCAATTTAATTATAATAGATTTATCTAAATTATATGAAATGCGAAAAATATATATGATCTTTTGTTGTATAAAATTGTTATTTCTAGATTGGATTGCCCTGATGCTATTACACACATAGTTATTACCTACGTGTACCTCCAAATCATACTAGATGGAACATATTGTTTCACAACAATAACTTCGTGTTGAATTCTGCAATGGAAAGGATTCACAGAATTGGCAATGAATTAATTGATGTCACTAATATTAAAAATTTATTTTTTAAAATTTATTTTTTTCTAAAATTTTTAAATTTTGTACATTTAGAACGAAATTAAATCATCACTTTTTAGTGAATGGCAATAACGAAATTTCATAATATGTATATGCATATGATTAAGTATTCATAACATCTTAGTTAGCATATTAACATACCGAGTATATTTTATTTTTTGCTTATTGTGGTATTATATTTATACTAGCAGTTAAAACCCCGCTCTAACCCGCTATAATAACCCAACCTAACCTAACCTATCGTTTCAATATACATATAAGTACATGTCATAAGTACATGTACATTATATTATACATATAATACATGTCAGATTAAAGATTTCTTGGCTAGTTTTACAATCAACGAAGCGTTTCTAGCTTACGATTGTGTTTCATGTTTTTTATTGGGTTGGCAGTTCCTACACTTCCTACAAACAAACGCGTATTATGCGCTAAATTCATATCGGTGTTCTGTCAAATGGTGCGAAATCATTATTTACGTAAATAATATTAAAAAACAATATTTTTTAAAATCTTAAATGCAAAGAATTTTTGTTTATTGTCATTAAGTTGAATCAAATGTTTTTTTTTAAATGCGTATTAAAACAGTTGTTGTACATAACGAATGACCGTTGTTTGAATAAATTAAATTGTACGTATTTGCTATGGATTATTTCAAACGAAACACTATAATTCGCTATTATGCCGCCAGAGGTGCGCTCTGTCGGCCAATAGGGAAGGGTAAAGGAGGGATTGACATTTTCAAGAAACCTTAGATAATATGCGGAATTTACCCGAAACATAATATTTGAATTCGACCAATCAGAGGGCCGAAACCGTCCAGACGCTAGCGTAATAATATTATCAGATTATATTATTTAACTTACTTTTGTAATGTTTAAATTGAAGTTACTGTTGTTTTTAATTTAATTTATAATCTTATTGTAAAAGCGCAATAGGACGTCAGTAAAAAAATTTAAAAAAAACTTTATGTGAAAAATAGAAACATCTCCATTTAGGTAGGTTCTTTAGTACATCCAGTATTTCCTTATTGTGCCCATTCTTTTTTATAAAACTTTCAAGGGATCTTGTTTTTTGTGTACGTGCGTTTTAACATTTTTACTTTGTACTTACACTCGACCCCACAAAATATCCATGGTTTAAACGCATTGTAAAAAGCGCATCTCCAGCAAACCAGTCAAGATTAATGACCTAGTGATAATGTTATGCATTCGGTGATGCAATGGCTTTTGACCCTGACCCGGGGAATCAAGTATTTGGTGGGTTGTGAACCACATTACCAAAAGACACAACTCATCTTGACGCCATTGTAATACTTGCAAACAATTGTTAGACCATTTTTGTGTTTGGGTTTAAAATTATCTACTTGACTCAATGAGATTGTAAAAGCATTGCAAAATATTACCTGCATTAAACTTACCAAGTCTTAAATAATTTCAGAGTGATCTTTATCATCGGGAGCCTCGATTCTTCGGCACTGTCATTACCATGGTATATTATTTAGGTTCGAAACCGTGCGCGGAGTTTCTCTTTAAATTATTGCACGATTAAAATTAAATATTCAACATATTTCAAGTTAATTTCTAAATTTTTCTGTTCAGATTCTCAAAAAATCCCAGCATTCAGAATTGCTAGAAATGACTTTTAATTTACTGACTTAGTATACTTACTAGTTCTGAACATCTGTATGCATGTCCCAATCGTTCCTATTCCCTTCACCTCCCCAACTCTCTTCAACTTCATATTTTTTTCCCAAAATTGAAATACCATAGTTCCACTAGCGTTTAGCATTCTTGTGCGGTATTGCACTTATGCCTGATTTTGGAGAGCTCTTTATTTCAATAAATAAAAAATCACAAAAAACTGTTGAAAGCTTCCATAGTTACCCTGCTGTACTTTTAACAAACTCTTTTTAACAGACTCTTGTTAAGAAACGCTTTTTTTTAAAGTGCGTTAAAAAACGCACGTTTTTTTAAAAATATATATTTTATTTTATATGTACGCAACAGAAAAAAAAAACACGAAGAAATAACAAAATTAATACCATTTTTCCAATAATGGCGAATAAAAGTTTTAACAAACTCTCGTTAAAAAAACTCTTGATAATAAACTCTTGTTAAGAGGTATATAACATATACAAGCCAAAAGTAAGTATGGTGATAGTGTGTCACCGCGAATATAGATAAAATACAAATTGCTTGGCAGAGTAATCTATACATTGTTTAAAGAAAAAAAAAGTAATCAAGACTAACTGCCAGTCACAAATAATCTTAACCATAAAATTTAATTTTTTGAGTTGTTTCTTACATGCTTTCATAATTTTCCATTTAAAAAATAATTTATTAACTGGTTTACGCTTATATTTTTCATAATGTAAATAAGAATTATATTCTATTAAACTTTAGAGAAACTATAGGAAGTTTCAATTTAACCAATTCATCGAAAATAGTGATTTCACCTCCCGGTCTTAACAAACTCTTGTAAACAAACTCTTGTTAACAAACTCTTGTTAACAAACTCTTGTTAACAAACTCTTGTTAACAAACTCTTGTTAACAAACTCTTGTTAACAAACTCTTGTTAACCAACTCTTGTTAACAAACTCTTGTTAACAAACTCTTGTCAAACCATTATTGCAAATTTAAAACACAGAAACTGCGTTAAAAATTCTGTACGTACGAGCATAATGCGGTCCCAAAAACAATGGCCGATAAGGGGGCGGGGTCCCCAAAGACAAGGGGTTCCACGCTCCGTGGTACCTTCCCACGATTGTTTCAGTCTACCGAGCCGTTAATTTGAGTGCCAACCCACATTAAGCCCTGATTAATATACCTAAAACAGACACTCGCGTATTACGTATTCGAAGAACAAAACATCGCGGTAATAAAATCTGTTTTGTAACTTTTGAGGTAATTATTATCAGCTACAATTGAAAGGAGAGAGGCGAAACTTACATGTTTCATGGACCAATAAAAAATTGAAGTTTATTTTTATAATAACAAAGAAACAATCAAATCATTACACAATGCTAACTTATCAATCAAATTTATCTCCACAAGGTGACTGAGTGCATGTTTTGTTTGAACTGAATGTTATATTATGAAAGTATAAATGATTTTGACGTGGAAATACGAGGGAAAGACATAAATACGACAGCTTTCTTGAGAATAGCAAAATGTCGCGTGTTTTCATTGTTTCAAATCGCACACATTTCCGGAAACATTAACTGTAAATGTTTGATGAAAATTGAGTAAATTGGACAGTTTTCTTTGGCGATGGGAATGTTTCAGAAAAATAAAAACCGTCGCGTCTTTGCATAGTTTCAGAACAGAATCATTTCCCGAAATTCTCATTGCAAACTATTTATGTAAGGTTTGTTTCCACTTTTTTTTATATTTTAGCTACATATAACATTCTGGTCAAGTATCCTCGAAACTAGCGACTAGCTTCTTGTAATAGTATTATTTCACTGTTTGGTGGCGGATGCGTCTGCCCACCAGTTGCGTTTCGGGCCGAATCGGGAGGAGCCGATTGAGGGAAACCCATTGAACTCTCCAGCCGGAATCTCTTGACCTAATGCTTTGCACCGCTTTGGGAGGGTTGGATTCATACGACACTCTGGACATTGACTCCCAGATTCATATTCACCCCTCACACGTTTTTCCTTCCAAGAACTTCTTCTCCTTTACTTACAAACAATTCGTACTATTATTTGCGGAAATGGGATAGTATGTTTTAACCTTTCAGGCCCCTTGCATATATAGACCGTTTGTGTTTAATTTTTGTGTATTTCTGTTTATCAACAAAATCCAAATAAATTGGATATTTCTGAACGTATCCGAAAACAAAGAACTGTTTTGAAAGGTGATAAAATACGCTTTAAAATTTTATTTTTAGAAATTAACAAACGCTTTTTGAAAAAATAATATGTTGAAATCCATAATTTATTGTTTTTTTTTTTAATTATTTACTAACCAATAAATTAACATACACTTTGTTTGGTATAATCCACCTCACTAGGCTAAGCCAGTTCCGATGTGGCGGAAGTTTAATCTAATTTTAGATAATTTCTATAAAAAGGTTTTAAAATGTTTCAACTTACGTTGATTCGCCTAAACACAGACCTAAAATTACTGATTTAAATTGACCTAAAAAACACATATTTTATAAGACAAATGTATTATAAACATTATTACCGATTTATATAAATTTTTTTTATTATATTCACAAAGTTTCATAATTCTTTTCTTAAATTACGGTTGGACCTTTTGATTTCAGAGTAGCGTACATTTTACTAATTCTGTAGATAAATTATGTATTGGAATATAAAACTTGTTTTTTTTCTTTCTTACACTGTTTAGTTTATATTTCTAACTATAACAGTAAGGGAGACACAACAATTTCTATGACACCATATGAGCTATTCCGAAAAGCAAACAAATTGACCTTACGGGTAATAGCTGTTTGTCCCCAAAACCGAAAAAATTAGCCTGAGGAGTTAAAAATAAACGTATAAGGCTGGCCGCATACATACGTTTTCCGTATTCGATTTCCGAATTCGTTTTCCGTATTCGGACATCCGAATGCACGGAATCAGTAGAAAATACATTAACTGCCGCACACGTTCGTTTTAGTTCCGAACGGAACAAATTCCTTACGCACGTTCCGAATACAACCGGCGCGTTCGGAGAAACCGAATGGAAAAAACCTAATGACGTCATGTGGAACGCAGCTCTTGCATACATTTTGTTTGTGCCGACGCAAACGTTCGGAAATTTCCGTTCAGTAATTCAGTGTTGCCAACGGATCTTGACCTAATATCGCCGTTTCTCTTACATAAAGTAGCGTAAAGTAGCCGAATTTGCTGTTAGGTGGGACATGTTTAAAATTGATGTTTTTACGTGAAAATAAAAAAAATTCGTGGGGGGGGTGGCTAGAGAATTTCAAAAAAATAAAATTTGTCCCCAGAAAATAAAAAAAATTCATGGGGAGGGTGGCTAGAGAATTTCAAGAAAATATAAAATTTGTCCCCAGAAAAATAAATTTCATGGGGGGGGGGGGTGGCTAGAGAATTTCGGGACATGTTTAAAATTGATGTTTTTGAGGTAGTTTAATTGGCGACCAGTCGCCTTTTAGATTTATTCGGCGCCGATTCTCGCTCTGAGTAGCCTAAATAGCGATATATCGCCCTTGTTGGCAACACTGGTTCTGACGTTTATACATTCCGAATGAAGAAAAACGAACGTTTGCGCTAGTCTCACGGAATTCCGAATTCGTTTTCCGTATTCGGACATCCGAATGCACGGAATCAGTAGAAAATACATTAACTGCCGCACACTTTCGTTTTAGTTCCGAACGGAACAAATTCCTTACGCACGTTCCGAATGCAAACCGGCGCGTTCGGAGAAACCGAATGGAAAAAACCTAATGACGTCATGTGGAACGCAGCTCTTGCATACATTTTGTTTGTGCGAACGCAAACGTTCGGAAATTTCCGTTCAGTAATTCAGTGTTGCCAACGGATCTTGACCTAATATCGCCGTTTCTCATACATAAGGTAGCGTAAAGTAGCCGAATTTGCTGTTAGGTGGGACATGTTTAAAATTGATGTTTTTACGTGAAAATATTAGTCGCCTTTTAGATTTTTTCGGCGCCGATTCTCGCTCTGAGTAGCCTAAATGGCGATATATCGCCCTTGTTGGCACCACTGGTACTGACGTTTATACATTCCGAATGAAGAAAAACGAACGTTTGCGCTAGTCTCACGGAATTCCGAATACGGAAAACGAATTCGGAAATCGAATACGGAAAACGTATGTATGCGGCCAGCCTAATACGCTTACAAATTGTACGTTCCATTAAGCACTTAACATTATTTGACTTTCTTAAAAACACTGCGTATTTTTTATGCATGCGCAGACTCTCTTTGGGAAGTCTACACATCTTATTGAATTAACAATTAATAAATAACGGTGGTCCAATGGTTAATAACGTTCCATTGTTATGTATGTTAAAACAGTTTTGACTCTGTGAGAAAAGTCGAGCCAAATATACAACAAAATTCACATTACAACTTGTTGAATAAGACTAAACGAAATACAAAGTTCAAGAATGGCCTTTGAACACAAAAAAGAAACCATACAATATATGTGTTATTATTGTACTACTTTGTGTCTTAAATCGATTCTTCACTATTTTCGAGGCAATTTTGGCAATTTTTTATGAGAATTTTTAAATGAATCTGTTTGAAGGGTGCAAATATAAATTACAAACTACTTTTACATTATTTATATCATTATCCTTTATCTTTTATTACATTATTTATATCATTATCCTTTATCTTTTATTACATTATTTATATCACTATCATTTATCTTTCATTACATTTATATAGTAGGTTGGGGAAGATAATATTTTAACAATTAATATTTGTTGCCTATATTTTAGAATTTGAAACACAAATAAATGAAGTAACATATATCCATTGATTAAAATAATTATTATTCAGTTATTTTTGGTATTTTTTACCTAAAAACAAAATTTAAGTTTTGTTTGAAAAGAGCCGCACAACCGTTTTTCTAAGTAAAACAGCTATTTTGGCGTTCAAGACCATTATTAAACTGTTGCTATGCCTCATTGAGGCGGGCGACTTTTTGTACGATTTTATTTAATCTTACACTATTTTTGTTTTTACGATGTTTAAAAGTGATCTATAAATATTTTCGCTATAACCGATTTACTTAGAAAATGAATTGCGTGAAGCACCTACTTTTAAAAGTTTGGTTTCCCCCTTATAATGACGGCAGATTTGTGTTTAAAAAGAAAAGAAATCTTTCAATATCATCATACCTAGCATTTTTCATACTTATACAATTGGTTAGCTAGATTCATACTGAAATGACATCAAATGTAATAGAGAACCTCTGAAAGTGTTTAAGAAATAAAAACTTGATTTTTTCAAGAAAGGCATACAATATCCTATTGAATCGCGGATACAATATTGTGTGTGTATGCCATTCTTGAAAGAATTGAGTTTTTTTGGACCAAACTATTTATTTATATTCATAATGCGTATATACTGTTTAATTAAATAATTAAATTGCCACCATATATAAAAGCGGAGATTATAACGTGTGTCTTTTACCCTTAACATATTCGCTGCCGGGAGCTTTTTTTACCATTAAAATTACATACGATTTGTCCGCCTATGGGAGTGATTGACACCGAACGGGTTAAGATAGAAGGGTGATAACCCGACTTCATTTTGATAGTGACCTATTACGGCCTCATCATTCACTAGCGGGCTGTTCTAGTGCATTCTATATCATCGAGTGACTAGATATAATCAATAGAGTGAGAATAATGAACGGGTTCGAACATATGTTGACGGGCAAAAAGTCTAATCCCGCCGCATGATTATTTAATGCCGTTTTTTTCACTTCCAAATGGCTTCGTCATGCTTTTATAATCAACGTTCCCGATGCTCATTGATTAAATCAATGTTTTGACTGGGCTACAGGGGTGGTTGCTGCTCGTAATGGATTGATTTGATTGAATAACGGGCAAAAAGTGGGAATACCAGTCGGAATAATAGTAATATTGTAAACCGAGCTCATGCTTAGGCATTCATTAGTGAAGTGGAGCAAACAGAAAAAAAATGTCACGACAAAACCAAAATAGTATAAAATTTAAAGCTTATTTGGAGAAAAAATATACGCATAAGTAATTTTGCTGTCTGAATACAATCTTTTTTTCTTTTAAAAACCAAACATTCCATTCCATCACAAGAGTCCACTTTTAACAGCCCAGAATTAGAGCATCATGTGAAAAGCTCTCCATGTCGTTCCAGCAGCACCGATCAGACGAGACGTGATCAGTTGTGACGTATATTATAATAAAATATTTTTGTGTTTTAATTGATAAAAAATGTCAACGCACATCAAAATGATAATCGTTTTTTACTCCAAATAATCTAAGGAATCGCTTGTTTAAGTCTTACGTGCAGAAACATCCTATACATCAAGTTTTAAATTTGACTATACTTACAAATATTACTTATTTACAGTAAAAATGGAAACCAGATTTCTTTATCTCACTAAAAACTCGAGGGAATTGAGCTTTGAAATCATAAAATTTTCCAATCTTAAACTATCTAGGTTCAGTTTGAATTATAATTCTCCACCATTACTTTTAAATAACTTTTGAACTGTGAAAAAGTAAGAAAAGACGATGCATTACTTTTATATTTTTCAATTGCTTGATAAGTATAATGTCTTGTGAGCCAGTCAAGTTTATGTCACGTATGTCAGGTAATAAACAAAAAAATCTAAGGAAGCAAATACTTTGTGGTGTGACATTATATATTAAATAAAAAACACAATTCATAAAACACCACTTTTATTTTTAAATTAACAAAGATCGCCAACTGGGTCTCGCTTTTCCCAAGCTTCTTCAGGGTTTATTAGTAATTGTTAATAATAAGCCCTAAGCTTTGTAAAAGCGAAACCCGGTTGGCAATCTTTGTTAATTCAAATTTAAAAGTAGTGTATTACAAATTGTGTTAAAAAATACATAATATCTGGGTTTCTTTAATCCGATAGATTAATTTAGACCGGCTTATGAAAAAATTCCTAATTTCAACCAATAAACTAACATAACTTGTCAATTATATACCAAATGTAATAAAATTCTATGAATGAAAGACGATAAAAGTTATTTAAGAATAGCTTAAAGCTTACATTATGAGCACCAGTAGGTAGTAGGGATATTCACGTATTTAAATTCAGCTTCATATTAAATAATATTATTCTTATCGCCCGCGGGCATTCTCATAAATTTCGTCAATGCGTTAATAATTTTATGTTTTTATTTCGTCAGTTGAGTCAGTTATACGTGTGAGTGTTATGTTACCATCTCAAGAAAAGTTAACGGTTCCTGTAATTTCATAAGTTAATTATAATAAATAAACCATTCGACGGGTATTTTGTTTAGCTTTGTGCGCCTGAGAAAAAATCTAATGGCATTTTTTTATTTTATTTTAAATTATTTTTATGGGATCTAAGCATGTTTAATTAAGTCATATTCTTTAACTTAAATGCCTGCAAGAGTTAAACAATTAGTATCACATGAAAATGCTCGCAGTTTGTTAGGTTTTAATGCAATTATAATTGTGGGATTTTTACATTATTACGAATCATATAATTGTACTGTTACTGTTCACAACATCTCCGTAAGGATGAAGAAAAATAATTACCAGCACATCTCGGCAAGTTGCATACATTTTTCTCACATCTTATGGATAAAAAACTAAATTTATTTCTACTGAATCAGTGGGTGACGAGTTGACATTGCGTTTGGGTCCTACGCAGGCGTAGCGTGTTGAATTCCTGAGCTGGATAAGTCCTTCATCACAAAACAAGCAACATTTTCCGCTTACTGTGGTGGAAGTAGCAGATTATAAAATATTTTCAGGTTATTCGAAAACCGGGAATGTTTGTTTTCTTTAAAAAAAAAAGAAATTTAAAAAAAATGTTCAAAAAGAAACATGAGCCTATAACATCAAATATTATATTTTTTTGTGTCACCTGTATGAACTCAATCAAAAAGCATGCTGCAAATAGTGTCCAAAACTTTACGTGGCCGGGAGATGTATCATCTTTCGGCTCCTCAAAATTATGAAATTCATTAAATAAACACTCACCATTGAGGTTATTTTTCACAAAAATGCCAGTTTACAAATTATTAGTATTATGAAACCTTGATTCAGACGCTAATTACGACAGTGAGTAGAATGAAAAGCTATATACAGGGTGTACGAGGGTAAAGTGCGCTTACTTCGGGAGGTGATGGTACATGATGGTAGAGTAAAAAAAAACTTTTTTTGTTCATTTTTGTTCATTTTCCCATAAAAAATATTTTTTCAATAGAAGAATTTTTTTTCCAAATAAACTATTCATCTTTTTACATAAACAATTAATTTAAACTATAGATATTGGAAATAGGTTATTTTCCATTTTACTTCTAAAATTATGTAGAATCATCCTCCGAAGCAAGCGCACTTTACCCCCGGACATCCTGTATTTTAGTGTCCCGCCCTTAAGCTTCGAATGACTATCTCATGAATGAATGTTTATCCTTTACTTTGCTTTGTACTCTGGTTAGTTATCTGTGTTTTTCTCTTCTCTTTGTATTTGTTGTTTGAGTTCTATGTAGATTTATTTTCTTCGCATCTAATTTTTTATATTTTACTGTTTGTTATAGTGCCAACATTTATAAACTGAATATGACTTCCTATTCATGTGGCTGGGAATAAAACTATTAGTATTATGTAAATTTTAGTACACCAATGTAACAAAGTAAAAGCTGTAAGTAAGTAAATGAATACAAATTAAACAATAGTTAATTCTAATGGGACAACGCCAATTTGTTTATTCTCTAAATTTGAGTCTTGGATCATGATCACGAAACTTCTCTCCGTTTTTGATACAACCGCTATGTGTTGAAAAAAAACTTGTAAACATTAGCAAAGATGCAGTTGTTTTGTTGGTTTCAATTTCATGCACTACTCATTCCTTTTGTTGTATTGTGAAAGTTTGGGGTTCAAATCTCCCCCAATTCTTTTGTAAGCCAATATGTAAAGTATAATTTTATCTCATTTCTAAAACAGTACATGTATTATAAAATTTAAATAATAATATATTTATAGCACATTGAAATACATCCAAAACATTGTAAACTGGGCAAAAATAACGATCACAAGATAATATACCAATCCATACCATCGAATTTTTAAAGGTATGATTAATGCGCGAAAATATTATCACTCCGTCTTTCATTCACAAGTGCCCATGAATCAAAATTCGGCATTACCTTATCGAGCGTCCAATTCAGTATACTATACATGCAAATATACGATGGGCGAAACGGAAAAAGCTCGGCGGAACATGGTTATATTTTAAAAAGCTCCGCTAGTAAACGAATAAGGCTGCATAAGTGTATAGTATAACGTGCGGTGTATGGTGTGAGGTGTATTATTGCAGGGCAGGCCAGGTACTCCGTCTCGCTGTTGTCCCCGCCAGTGTAAGACTGCTGGTCGATCCAACAACACGCAACCGCATCCTCATTCGTTAGCGGTACAGCCTACGACTTTTCAGAATAACGATAAATCTAAAGTCAAAATGAAAAGACGCGCTTGTTGCAATCTCCTTAGATTACGACGTATTTTTTGTAGTCGACAGACTGTTTAGATAAACGATGTTACATTGTCCTTGATTATTAAATTTAATATACGATTGACAAGTACTTTTTGTTGTATTTTTTTTTCTTTGTTGTGATTGACTTGAATAAACAATCGATTTAAAATGAGAGTTGTGTTGACAGTTTTCGTTTTGGCGGTTGGCGCAGGTGTGGGACTTGTCTCAGCAAGTCCTCATGGTGGAAATCGACGTGACAAAGGTATTTATGAAAACAATGTTTTTTTTGTGTTTATTGTACTTTTGAAGCATTTTATTTGTTATTTAAAAAATCCTAAACAAAATATTATTTACCTTAGGCTATGTTTCATGACTAGACATTGGTCAAAGCGTTCATTATTTTCCTGAAACTGATTGAATGTAGTAATGAATTATTGTGATTCGATGTATGTAGGTACTTATGGACATGGTTAGTACTTAAATTTATACTATTGTAAAGAATAAATTTGTCTTTCATAAATAAAAAAAAAACAATATGCCCGCCATATTAACATGCAGGTGATTTAAAACCATTCACAGCTAGATATTTTTAGGCTGTCATTCGTTAGGCAGAAAATTCTATGGTGCCAGTAACCTGAACTTAAACTCAACATAAATATTATCATCCCAATTAAAATATTGTGTTTATGACGAATTTAACGCTATCATAAAATAGGATTTCGAAGATGTTTTCAACGCCGAGTAAAAACAACATTTGATTAATCATTTAATTATATTCGATGAAATCTCAACCCAAATGCCTTTTCACTAACATAGTCCAAGAGAATCATTTTATTATATTTATTTGTTTTCTTAAAATGTATCTACGACATAAACAATTTAACATAAATTAATTGCTCAAATTTAAAAAATCGCAAAATAATCTTTTTTTAATTTTATAGATTTACAATTTTCATTCGGTGCTATTTCAACAGTTGAATGAACAGTTTCTACAGAAATACTTTAATTACGCCTTTCAAAGTTCACGAAATAAAATTCATTAGAATTAGCTGAATAAATTACTATCAACTCAACCATATTCAATGTAAAATTGGTGTGTTTTTCAATAATTAAAATTACCAGGGAGCAGATATAAACTTTTAAGTCGGATGTAAAATACAATATATAAAATCTGTTCAGGTAAAACATTTTTCGTATGGAAAATGATTGATATCTTACATTTAGTCACAACATTCTAAGGAGTAATTAAACTCGTCACATTCTAGTCATACATACTAAATAAGGTTTTCTGTGCTGTGTGTTAGTCTTGCGTGAAATCTGGCTCAAATTCGCTTCATTCTCATGTCTTACCTTCCTATAATGCAATATTTTAACAGAAAATTGGAGCTGATTTGTTAAGAATGACTGTCCCATGATTTATCACGGATCACGGATCTACGCTAGTCAGACTTACTAATTTCGAATGTATGTGATGTGCGTTATCCCTGCGTGAAATATGATTATACGAAATAATTTTTTCTTTGAATTTAAGCGTTATGTTCAAAATTGGAACCGACTGTGTCAAAAATTCAATATGACGAAAGCGGACTTTACTAACTTGTCACAACGGATTAGGTATATCTATTTGATTAAAGAATTGAATATATACTCATATAAAATGTGATCTAAACCTAGAATGGGAAGAAACATCGCTTATACGAAGGGAACCCAGACTCAGAGGAATTATGTTCACGAGCGGTAAAGAGAGAAACCTGTATATACGTATTATGAAATGGAGTGTCAAGCTTAGCATGACAAATAGGAAGTGTGTAAGTGTAAGCAGTGTAAGCAGTGTAAGCACTACCTAGTTAAAGGACATAAGCGCATAAATGGTCGGACTGCTTGGTGACATAAAATTGATCATTCACTAGCTTATTAAAAGAGGTGAAAATTATATCTTCAACAATTGCGAGACACGTGGACACGAAAACTGTCAACTGATATAACCCGTATTGATGTTTCATGTTAGGTTTCGTTTTTCGCATTGAAAATTGTATATTAAATCATTTTACACGTATTGTACGCTTTCATATTATCCAATTTCATTAATTTACATAATGAGGTCTTAGTACTTAAAAGGTATTATTTACCATGTAATACCGACATTTTATTTTAAAACGGTTAAAAAAATATGCAGGTAGTGATAAAAATAAATTATCCTTTTGGAATTGAATGTTTATGTAATTGGATTGATTTGGGTCGGACACATTTAAAACTTATTTGAAAAATTATTACAATACAATCAAAATAATTACTTTTGCTGTAATGTTACCAAAGAGAGCTATTCATTTTACACACACATATGAGTATAATATATATACATAGGTGTCTAATGAGTTATTTGCATACGTATTCAGTGAATAGATGGCAAATTTTCTTTGAATGCGATGTTTCCAAACTTGCTGACAACATAAGGTACAACCATTTTAAGAAATGTAGTTACCAACATCGAATTTACACTAATAATTCAATACTAAATATAGAATTATAAGTGTATATTCGAAGTTGGTAACTCCATTCTTAAAATGGTTGTAAATTAACCTTATGGTGTCAGCAAGTTTAGAAACAGATCGCATTCGAAGAGAATTTGCCATCTTTTCATTGAATACGTATAAAAATAACTCATTATACACCTACAAATCATTTACTAAGTTTTTTAACTAGAAGATCCAAACAAAAGTTGGAACGAATCTGGTTTCTATTTTTATTTAAATGTTTAATTGTTCACAAAATATGTGATACCAATACGAATGATAAATTTAACAATTTTTCGTATTTTGCCTTGTTTTATTTTTATGTGAAACCACACTGGTGAGTAAGCACCTGGTTATTCAGATCTGGTCATCAAACACGGCTAAAGCCATTTCAAACAATGTTTCAATGCTGAATGGTGATCTTACACCACGGCGATACTGAGAGTATCTTCCACTCTGGAACGTATCGCAAATATACTATATATTATATTAGGCGAGTGATCAGAGTTTAGTTTAAATTTGATTTAGTATTTTAATTATTACCATGCAATGTATCCATGGCGTTACAATTTAGTTAATTAAAGTTAGAGTTTTAAATGCTTTTTACTGACCTCTCAGAAACACTTTTATTACAACTCAAACAAAGCATTTTGTGACATATATTGTTTTTGTAATATTATTAATTATGCAATTTTTTTGTATAGATGTAAAAACTAGAATATTTGATCGTTTAATTTTGTTACGTACTTAAAATTTTTTGCTGAGCGCGATTGTGTATATTATTTTTCTTTTGATCCACAATATGCGCAATTTAATATAAAATCTTAACTGAGAGGAGCAAAGAATCGTTCGCACATTTGTTTTTTGTTGGTTGTGTATTACGGTCTTAAGATGTATTGTTTCCGCTGCAATTCCATACTCTAGACATAAAAATTAGCATAATATTACGAAGGCTGTTTAATTTCATCTCGAGTATTATAATAAAAAAGAAAACGATTTCACAGGACGTATAAAATTCACCATGAGTTAATTTTTTTTGTAGTACGGCATTTTTCATATTTTTTCTCATGAAGGTTTTCAAACTTATACAGCCATTTAATTAATTGCTATAATAAACAAAAGTTGTTATTACTTATTGTATTTTATAAAAGTTATTTTTGAATCGAAAACAATGCATTTTTATAAACAAGTAGTTCTGCGAACAAATGGAGACTTAAGTTAAATTAAATTAAAATTAGAAAGTGCAAATAAACACAACGATTACAGATTTAAAAAAATAATTTTTACTTTACCATTAAAACGCCACCACCTTCAAAAGGAAACGGAAAATGAGAACAAATTTATAGACAGATGAAATTCGAAACGGTCAAGTTAAAACAGGATATCAAAAATTATATCCTGTTCACTACCCTACTACTCTTTAAGTTAACCAATTAAACGCACAATTATAGATTGCAATGCCCATGTGAACTATCTTAGCTGCTACCCGGGAAATTCATATTTTATGTTACGATGTAATTAAACATTTTCGTATTTTATTTTTGTCTATAATAATGGACGTGAAGTTGTATAAAACAATTATTTGCATTAACACTGGCCCATGGTAACAAGCTTATCTGGAGGCCCGGGAGTTACTGACCTGCCGCATTATTCACTGATTGAAAAATCGACTGAAAAAATCTCATAAATACATACAATATGCAGCTTACTGCACTTTTTATTGGTATATTTCTGTTAAGCTCAAGAATAAAGATCAGCAGCAAATAATGGCTTCAGAAAAGAAACAGTAACAGAAATATTTTTTAAAGACAAAACGACACAGTTAGAAGGCATCACGACACTTCTGAGTTCAGAGCGACGTTATGACAATGCCAACTCTCAATTACCATAGTAATTGAATATCATGTGCTAACTTTACTGCTTTAGGCGGGTTTCTTTTCACATTGTTAGTAGAGTGATATGTCGTGTCCAGAAAATGAACAACCGGATGACATTTCGAGTGTATAAAATTTGACAAATAACAGTACGCCGTTAAAATTCCGCCTTTAAAATCCACGCGACTGAAAATCCGGTCGAAGAGCAATCCTATATTCCCATTTTGTGAGTTATAGAATCAGCACAAAATGCTTCATACAAAAAATCAAAACGTCACAATCGCCCAAACAGTGTTATCGTAAACATTTGTCAAATTAAGACTATCCTGGTGCGCCACGTAGCATAATGTTTTATTCCTCGTGACTTCCGAAGATTGAAGGATGGCGCGGCTTGCCAGTCTTTGCGCACAGTGAGGATTAAAATTAAATGTTCTTATTTATTATGTTATGTATTTAACTTTGTATAGTAGCTGTAGTAAATTTTTGTGCATTTTGTTTTTCTTGTCCCTGCATTTATCTAAAGGTTTGCTTAAATCTACTATTAAAATGAACATATTTTAAATGATAAATTAATGTTGATAAGACAAAGTTTTTTTTAATGTATAGCACAAAGGATAACAAATTATTATAAGCAATAATTAGTAGCCTGAAAATCCATATAAATTGAAAATATCTCCCGAGTAAAAAAAAAATTAATTATACGAGTATTTTTTCACCTGTAATATGCAGTAATTGTTGATAGAGGTACTAGTACATATTGACTTATTTGGCGTGTTGAGAATACGACAATGTAGCTCGGTGGTCAGCTGACCTAGGTGTAGCACCTGACCGGACATCAAAAGGTGCGGGTTTAATTCGGCATTTATTTTTACTCGGGAGATATTTTTAATTTGTTTCGATATTTCAGGCGACTAATTATTGCTTATAATAATTGTTATATTTGTATGTATGCACATTTATGTTTTTGTATTTAAAATTCAACCGTTTTTTCAGTTAAGACGCTATATTCATTAGTTACTTTTACGAAAGTTTCGGCAAATACAGTATTGCCTAAGTCGCTAGTTATGCAATATTCATCATCATCATCACTTTTGGCTCTACAACCCCTGGTGGGTCTTGGCCTCCTCAAGAGTCTTCCTCAACTCATCTCGGTCCCACGCCAGCTCTCTCCAGTTTCGAAGCTCCAAGGCAGACAAATCTTTGAGGACGTTGTCGCTCCATCTTAACCTTGGCCTTCCCAGGCTCCTTCTCCCTATCGGTCTTGAGCTCAGCAGGGACTTTGGTTCTTGATGCTCGGTCATTCTCTCCACATGACCTAGCCACCGAAGTCTTCCCAGTTTTATGAAGTTTGTGATGTTTAGCTCCTTAGACAGAGTATAGAGCTCATTGTTATAACGTCTGCGCCAAAATCCATTTTCTAGAACCGGTCCGAAGATGCGCCTCAAAATTTTCCTTTCAAAAACGTCCAGTGCTCGCTCATTCTTCTTAGTTAGAACCCACGTCTCGGCTGAGTACGTAAGCACTGGTCTAATTAGTGTTTAGTACACTAATACCTTGGTGGTTCTGGAAAGCAGTCTGGATTTTATTTGTTTTTGTAGGCGGAAATAGCAGCGGTTTGCATTCACGATGCGCTTCTGGATCTCCTATTATGTTGTGTTATGCAATATTATGTTGAGCTTTCTCCAGTATACAGTGACAACAACAATAAGTATTTTTTGATTAAATATATCTTCTTCTAATTTCTAAAAAGACACGAACCGCCACTGCGTATCACTAACATTTCAATGCCGTGGAATATGGTTGGCTTTGTGCTTAGGCCCCCCTATGATGTGGGCTAGTCATTTACCTACATTGTTGTTTACCTATATATGGTTATTAGCTATAATCACGCTATTTTTAAAATGTACCCATAAATCCATATTTCGAAAGCTTTAATCTTCTTATCAATGTTTATGTTTATCTCAGTCTAAAAGTCAAATGTCCATACCGTATTAAATTACAAGAGAAAATATAATACCGAACAATTCTTATTACTGAAAATACAGAAGAGACTTTCTTTTATCTTATTTTCAAGGGTCTCAATGTGAACAACGCTCACTGAATTTTCATTTCATTGATCAAGGAGATAAATGCAATCGATATAAAACAACCCATAAGACAAGAAAGAAGAAACTAAACGACCCTGAAATCCCGAGAATTAAACTTGGTTTAACTATAAATACTTGAAGTTATCCTTCCAGTTGTCATTAATCTGTAAGGGTGAACAGCTCAATCCATACCTATTATTGTTATTGAGATTGAGAAATTATTTAAATTGATCATAGATTTGATATATTGATATTTCAATATGCATTAAATAATTATTTAAAAAATTATGTAGAGTCAAACACCACGTTCATAATTTATGATAGTATAGAAAACATTAATTTTCAAGATTATTTAATAATATTTCATACTTCCTTAAATGTAGGTACCTAGTTGGATTAACAATAAATAATTTAATATGTTGTACGCACGCATATTATGACTATTGATATATATATATATATTTTAATTTCTTAAAAACCCTTTGAATATCCGCCCGCTTCTTCCTGGCCTAATTGAGATTAAAGCGAAACATCAGAAATAAATTCAAATACCATAATTGAAGGTTACACAGCTATCCTGAGTTATGGGGATTCGGAATCGAGGAATAACACAAATAAAAGGTAATTGATAATAATTAATATTTCTACAACTGCTAAGATTAATTGGGAATCCTTGGAACACGGGACGTTGAAGGACATGGCTTCCAGCAAATATTATAGAAAGTACATATTGTACCTACATTGCAATTTTTTCTTATTTATTTATTTATTTAACGGCCAGAGGGCTTTTACATGGTTGGTAGTATAATTTTAATTTGACAGATACTTTGAAACATAAAAATAAGAATAAAATTACATTTGATAAAAGCTATGCAACAAGTCATACAAACGCAAGAAACAAAAACAGAAAATTACAGCTATTTGTAGGTTTACATGATGTGTTTAGGAGTATTGTTGAAATAAATGATCCACAAAACTTGCCAAGTTGGTATTGAATATGTCAACATCACCCAAGTAATGATTTCCCATGGTGTGAAGTCGTTGTATCGGAGAGTGGGCAATGTAGTTACGCTTATGTGTGCTGCTGTAGAATATTGTATTTTGTCGTGTTGTTACTGGGGGTGTATGTATGTTTATAAGTTGCAGGAGTTCACAACAGTCGAATTTAGAGTTAAGTATTTTGAATAAGAACGTTAAATCGTTTATTTTACGTCTATCTTCTAATGTATGTATTTCAAGAGTATTTAATAAGAAATTGTATTTTAAGTCTTCGACAGTATTTAGTAGCTTCATTATGTCCATCTAACGAAATCATGAGGTGACTAAATGTTAAGGAAAGTAGGTTATTAAAAAAAATATATTATAAAAATTCCGAACAAAGGATTTAAAAAAATATATTTTTATATATATTTGACAGTTTAAATCACTGTGCCTAAAACATGATCGACGAAAATACCGAACTCTGTTCATTTTCGTTTCTAATTCTGGGATTAAACCGTAATTAAATTGCTTGGCGGGGGAATCTAAACCTAACAAGTATTTTAGTAAATTTCATGGGATAGCGATACATTTAGAAAAACTACCATTATCTTTTGTGATCATTTTGAATATTTCTCTTTAATAGAATATACTAAACTATTTTAAACTGTTGAACCCCTTTAATTATTTTTAAATTTAAACGATTTCAAATTGGATAATTTTATTCGATATTCTGAAATTATTTTAGTTTTAATTATCGTGTCGTTATTTTCCAATATCGCGATCACTATTTAGGCATTCAAAGCCATTGCCAATTTGTCTGACAGTTAAATAATATAACTAAAATACATGTAAAACTGGATTCATTGAAGCATTTTAGAAATTGATTTACTTTAAATTAAAAAAAAATGAACTAATAATGTAATATCATTTGGGATAAACAAAAGTGAGACATTGAAAGAGATCAGATAACGTGACATGATCAAACGAGCCCATATTAACCTCCGGATAACCATCAATAATAAATTGTTTCCGTAAATCTCCGATGGCTCGGCATGGACGATTTTTCACAATTATTGAATTGTTATAGCACTACTCCAGAAAGATAGAAAGATAGAGATATTTCTTCTCCAGCAGGCTCAGGCCATTGCCCGTTAATTATTCCCCTTGGCTGGCTCTACAACGCGAACCTTTACAAACGTTACCCTATACTCCAAAGCAGCTGAGACAGATTTGCCTTTGTGATGATGATCAAACTGTCATAGTTATGTAAATAATATACTATGCAGTTGAACATGCAAAATTCATCGGCAGAATACTGCACTTTCTCATTTAAAGATATCATTGTCCTGTAAACTGTGACATTTACATGATAAAAACAGATCTTCTAAAATACTAAGGATGGGTTGCTGAAGAGAATTTGAACAATTCATCAAATTTCAAAGTTAATTTTTAAGTTTTGTGAATTGTCTATCCAAGTTTTGTTATTAGTTCAGTTTTGTGAAACATCTGGCCAATCATGATATAATAAGAGATCTTGAAACCTTCACAGAACTTGAAAATCAACATCGAAATTTGATGAATTGTTCAAATTTTCTGAAACAACCCATCCTTAGATTTATCCTTGGGTGTGTTTATATTTTCAAGCAAAATAGTATAAATTACGTATGTATCTACTAATATTTTTTTATGTTGCATGCGTAAAGCTTATTTCCTCGAAAAAATTATTAATTCAAGTTCAATGGACTTAAAATGTCCAAAATTTGAAACTGGCAAGTATGAATCATATCAGACAAGCGATAAAGTAGGTACCATAATTATTTTATAAATCAATAGTTGTTTTTGAAAGTATCATAATCATAAGAAAACAAAAACAAAACTAACTTTCAGTTTAACGAATCCTTATATTATACATAAAATAAATGTCATTCTCTCAACCAATTCTCACTACCAAATTGGATTAATATATTAAATTAGCGCAACAAATATTGTTTTGTTAACACTACATAAAAAATAAAAACCATGTTTTATTATTTCTTCAATCAATGTCATAGTTATCATTCAGTTTAAAATCGACATAAGAATTTTTTTTATTCAGTTCCTAGTATTTCAGATTGGCATATCACGCCTTTGCCATTATAATATAAATGACAGTTTATTTAACATTCTTCTAAGCAAAAAAATGGATTTCAAGAGTCACCATATTGTAATTTTATTGATTTTCGGCAATTCTTCAAAATTAATAGTTATGTCACCTTCATCTACTGCTAAAATATTACGTACCCGTATATTATGTATATTATGATTTGTATTTAGTATAATCATGTTTCTAAGATAAAATAAATAAAATGTTTTATTTCATTAAAAACATTTGTAAGGAATATGACAAATAAAGATTAAGGCTTAAGGCTGTTACGATTTTGATTCTTACACGCCGGTTCAACGTTGGTGTGGTAAAGCCGGCCTTGAACCTGGTTTGAGACCGTTTTAATAAGTCAAGTTTTTCGTCTTACGCGCCGCGTAATATTTACACCGCGTTTATAAGTAAGGGGGTTAGGGTAAAACTATGTACACCGAAAACTTTATTTTTCGAAAAAAAAAATTAAGAGGTATGCACTTAAAGTTTTAAAACTATTGTAATCGTTTTCTGATGAATTCGGGGATGTTGTGAGGCTGAAGGTAAGTGGGGAAGGGAAAGAGGAAGGTGGGGAAGTACCTGGCTATTCAGATCTAGTCACTAAACACGGCTAAAGCCATTTGGAGCAACGTTTCAATTCTGAATGGTGGTCTTACACCAGGGCGATACTGGTAGTATCTTCCACTCTGGAACGTGCCGCAAATATACTATATATTATTTTAATTAATTAATTGTGAAATAACACAAATTAATCAAATAAAATTTATTTGCGCACGCCGGGTTTGAACCCGCGACCTTCGGAATGGCAGTCCAATGCGTTACCACTGGACTATGCCGGCCGTCAGAAATGCTTTTGTACATTTATTACATTCTGGAATTGTAAAACTTTGCAATCAAACTAACATATCATATTATCACTAAAACTTTAAGGCATTAGATTTGAATTAAAATATTATTTTATCAAAAATCATATAAATTTTTACAATAATCTATAAATCTATAAACAATTTTTAATTTTTGCATTTGTTCGGTAGGTAAGACTTTAAATAGTATTTTGTAATTCAATATATCTTTGCATATAAAAAAGTGTGTCTGTAGCGGGGGAGCGGGTTTTTATACAAATCTACACTTTTATTCCAAGAATGATAAAATTTTGCACACTTTCAAAGCAAGAGAAAGGTCACTGTATATATCTGAATTCGAAAAACTCAAAAAAATGAATAAGCCCGGGTAACACCGGAGACTTAGCAAATAACAAAATCCACTCCCGCGAGTGGATTTTGTTTTTATTTAGCAGACTTGCAAATTGATTTCCAGCATAGACCCGCTTGTCGGGCGCGTGGCCTCAACAGGTATGTATCTACGCACGTTAACGACAAACGACATCTCGAATTAGACATTCCTACACGACGATCTTCTTCACAATATGTGACGTGACATTTTCTGCCACTATACAGGTATCACAAATCGGTACGGCTCGAATACCAGAGATCCCTGACTTTAAACATTCCAAGGTACAAATTTTGGAATAGAAAAATCTTTTAGATCCAAGTTCTAAACCCTGATTCAGTTGCTTTACGTAAAATGATTATTATCATAATTGATTTGTATTAAAAGTGATAATACACATCGACTATAAATAAAAGGAATTTGAAAGTGAACAAAACTGCCTCTTTTTATAATACTAATCTTTTATTTCATCGTGAAATTTTATACGGAAAAACAGAAACCCTTGCCATTTGCCATACATACTTGACATATGCCTAAAGTATAATAAATTATAATTTTTGTTGATATGAAACAGATACTTTGTAAGAAATAATTATAAGCAATAATTAGTCTCCTAAATATCAATATAAATTTAAAATATCTCCCGAGTAAAAATAAATGCCGCCAACGGGAATTAAACCCGTGTCTTCTGATGTCCGGTCAGGTGCTCTGAAACCACGGCGACTAATTATTGCTTATAATTATTTGTTATCCTTTATGCTATGCATAAAACCTTGTCTTATAAACATTAGTTTATCGTTAAATAATAATACAGATAGTTTGTGATATGACATTATAATTTAAAATAAAATCATTACTTAGTAAACGCCACTTTTTATATTTTATACTTAAAGTCATGTGTGTGTGCATTTTTCGGACAAAAATGGCCTAAAGGAGCTCTAGAAATCCAATAGTGTAGGCCGCTAATGGCATTTATTCTTGTATTGCAAATAGTAAAGGATCAACCCAAATTTCTCAAATAGGTAGACGTCAAATTGTCATATAGGAGAGTGGAAATTCTCTCCGTGTTTCGCTGTTTTTTTGTATAAATAAACTAGTAAACATTTAGAAAAACGTTCTAAACGTGTACGCTATATTGTCAAACCCAGAATCAAAACTGGATTGGTTTATCAATGCGGTTTTCTTCTTCTGCCTTTTGGCAGTAAATATATTTCCTTGAATAAATAATATTGACAGTCAACACCTGATCCGGGAAGTCTGAAAAGAAGAATCAGTAAAAATTAGACCATGTAAACAATACATTGGCAGCGCACAAATAATAATCAAACCTCCAAGGCCGTGAATACTTTGTGTTGTTTGGTGAATTGTTAAAACATAGCACCACTAAAGAAATTATTAAATATTATTTCAATGTGTTCCCAACGTCTACGATGCTTTCCGAAAAAAATATACCAAGCTTTACCATTTTTTTGTCCGTTAAAAAACCGCAATAGAGTCAGCAGGTTATTCAATGAAACTTGTTTGATGTTTAACATTGTTGAGCTATTATTGGGAAGAGGCAGTAGCGTAAAAAATATGGTCTCATGACTCGAGGCTTTGACCTCTCGGTGGATTAGACAAGTTATTAGGCTTTCGAGATCAGACATTGATTGCTTTTGTGTGATTGATTGAAGGCACACTTCTTGTGAGGAAGCTCTTTTTGCTCAGTGCAAGGACGGGTGAATCCAATTAAACCTTGAAATTTATCTTAATCAAAATAAATCTATGCTATAAGTAAGAATATTTATTTTTTACAAAATAATACAAAATTATAACAGTATGCAAAATATTTTTTCTCCTAATTATTCTACTACTCCGTAAGGTGAGCTCCAGGAGCTCGTATTTATGGGAAGAGTAAGTATAAAAAAATGTTTACAAGGTGATGTGTGAACAATTTTCAAAGTTTTTTTAAAAAACTACAAACGTAATTCAACATACAAATTAACATAATTTAATCTTTAAATTAGCTACAAACATAATTCAATCTTTAAATTAACTACAAACATAATTCAATCTTCAAATTAACTACAAACATAATTCAATATTCAAATTAACTACAAACATACACAATTTTAGAGAATTAGTATTAAAACATTAGCCAAAGTGTTTTTTATTGCTAGGATACTTACAATATATCACTATCCAGTTCATTTTCTTTTTGAATTGTTAATATTTCAATGTTTATGTTACCTTAATTTTGTTTTTGGATGGTAATATATTGAACCATTTCACACCTAAATATAAGTAGTAGTGCTGAGCCGTGGTCGTTCTTAGCATAGAGAAGGCTCTTAGGTCCTTTATTTTGATTCGCTTGCTTAAACTATCTAATTTCATACGTGTTTGTTTGTTTTTATCTTAGAAGAGGTGAGTAGTTCTTGCAAAAATAAACTTGAATTTTCAAAAATCTAGATACCTACCCGAAGGAGCTTAGTAACAGCTGTCCTGTTTAACTTATACGAAATTAGAGAAAGACAGTGAATACATACAGTAATAAGTATGATCCATTTCTGATTAAATATGACAGTGGTTTAATTGTAGAGTATCTGATTTGTAAAATAGTGCTGCCTTCAGTTTCAATAACTGCAATCTGCCAATATATCTTCATGAGTGTAATTAGGTTGAAGAAAAAGCTATGAAATTATTTCTACAAATACCTACACAGGTATTATTTTGGCCAATAAAAATGATAGACCCCTGGGCCCAACTGTCCTGTGGGCTGTGGCTGTAGGCATGTCCCAGGAACTGGTTGCGGGGTCCAGCAGACAGGTTTCTCTCCGTCAGTTATAATTATCGTCTATGTGAGATATCAAGGTCGCCGTGTTTAAGAAATGATACGAAAAAAACGCTTTGAAGGGGTTTCGACTGTGGCAATCAAACATACCTTCATACTAGAAATTATAAAAAAAGAAAACCTCCGTTGTCCAGGAAGCCCAGTTTTGAGTTTACAGTTTTAAAGTAGTCGCCGAAAAGCAAAGTGTTCTACTACATCTAGAGGTCGTGTTTCTGCCCATCGCAAAAACACAAACATAGATTTAACGAATTCTATAACTTTTTAAACGTGCGATTCTGCTTTGAAAATAAATCAAGCCCTATATTAAAAAAATATCGTCATATTATGTATTATGTGTAAAGATAAACGAACACCGTTAGTAATCTGTCAAAAATTTAGTCAAAAAAAAAATTAAATTATTATTTATTAATAAAATAAATATCTTTCTAATTATAGATAGGTGCCTAGTTAATAACTTCTGTGAACAATCAGTTCCAATTTCGAAAATCACACAACCAAAATTAGTGAGAATATTTCACATCACAGACAGATTTAAATGTAATAGAATTAACGTTTAACGTAACTTTAAATTGATAAAGTGGAAGTAAATTAAACATTATTGTCGATATTAAAAAAAGAATACAAAAATTAAAAATGTTTTAATAATACTTTTTATTTATTTCACTGTGGCAGATTATCAAAAAAATATATTTTAATTGAATAAATATGGCAGTCGCTTCAATAATGTATGGCGTTTTGATGAAAACTGTATTTTTCTTTCTTCTCTGCTTTCCCGTACGTTTAATTCCAAGAACTTTATTTTAGTGTATTTCATCAGTGTGGGAAACGGCAAAAAAACCACGACATCGGAACAACTTCTAACTTTCTGAACATTTTTTCTAATTTTTTTAATCTCACTTAGCGTTCTGGTTATTCCACGAAATTGGATGAAAAAGTCCCGTTAGCAAATTTACCCGAATCGTAAATTAAAATTTAATTATTCTTTGAATTTCCTTATAGGCGGGTATAACTAGTTCCATCTGCCTCATTATCTTCTAAGAAAGTTGAATAATTTACATAAGATGGCAATTATTATTTATGTTTGGTTAAATAATTTGATAGAGAGTAACAATTTTTAACCCCGTAAGCAATGGCATGGGCTTAGTATATTAACAACTCGTATTTAACAATTGAGGAAGAAAACAGACAGGAGAAAAATGAGTATTGCTAATTTATTAAGAATCTCTTCGGTTAAAACAGGATTGCAGGCCGTTTCCTGACGAACTTTCGGTAAATTCCTATAATTAGTATATTAAAACACGCCTTCATTTGCTTTGATAATAAATAATGATGAAATGAAAAAATATTACGATTTTATATCATGCATTCGTATTTTACTAAAAACAAATTAACAGTCATTATTGAATCTTTTAAATATTCCGACATTAGAAAACAAAAGAAAAATAAACGACCTAACCTTTTTATTAAAATTATTGAACTCTGAATTCGATTGTTGTGAACTCCTGCATTTAATAAATCTACACATACCTACACGAACAACTAGGCAAAAATCAACATTTTACATACATACATCTCATTCCAACTATAGTTTTCACTCTCCAATACAACGTTTACACAGTCTTGGTAACAAATACGTAAACAATATAAATGTATTTGACAATAATTTGAACTTGGCAAACTTTAAACGGAGTATGTGTGAACTATTTTTACCTAATTTGTAAACTATTGTTATACTTTCTTATTTTCATTATGGTTGATTTGGAGGATTTTGGCAGATTTTCTATTTTTCGTCTCACTTATTTGTACTCTATCCATACCTATATTATTTAAACTCTTATATTTTATGTAACATATTTTGTCAACTCTGATTTTTTTTTTGTAACCTGTATTTTGTTAACATTGATTTTTTTAAATGTAACCTGTATACTAAAAAAATAAAGATGTACATTATTATAGGTAAAAGCCCTTTGGGCGTTTAAATAAAATAAATTTAAAAAACTCATCAATTCATTTGTTTAGGGCCTGCAATCCCGTTTTTAACCAGATTACAAATAATTTGAAGAGATAGATGGGCATTTCACATAATTTCTCCGTGCAATACGTGCAAACGAAGTATGAAACAGAACGAAACACAAAAAATAAAAAAAGGAACGGTTGCAACTGGGAATCGAACTCAGAATCTCTTTCTTACCGGGACAACCCCTTTAACCACACGGTCATTGAGACCTGATTATTTTACGTCTTCTTTAATGTAAATAATAAATACCACAACAGACTTATTACCGTATAAGAGTATCCGCCATGTCGATATTATGAGTAACTATTTATAAAATATCATTAGACTTTACTTGTCAAAATAGAATACCTGATTGAATATTTCAGACTCACAGCATACTTGTATGAGTGTATTTATGTTCAAATAGATACGTGTACGACGTATGTATGTGTCTTTATAATATGTTTATAAAAGTTAGCACTATTTAGATTGAGAAGAAAATGCAACCCGGCAAATTTCAACTACGTACAAAATACCTTCTTAAATAGATATCGTGGAAAAGTTTAAAAATTCCATTTTAAGATTCTTTCTCGCTTGAAGAACCTCACTGTAAAAATGTAAGTAACGTAAAATAGTTGAAAAATGTGAAAGGAATAGAGAACCGATTTTCCAAATAAAATAGGCAATTTATTTTATAATAATATGGTATCGCATATATTTTTTTTATTCTTCACTATACCTGCTGACAAACTCCTAAAGCAATAAAAAATGGCAAAAATGGCTTATGCAAAACTCACTCACACTTAATGTTAACAAAACTAAATATTTAACGTTTTCTATAACGGCTAAAGGACAACCAGCTGAGGATTATGTTCTCAAATTACATGATTGTCAAGGAAAAAACTTGACGCAATCTTGCCACTGCCCCACCATAACACACTCTAGAAGTATAAAATATCTCGGCATTGAAATTGATGAAAATCTTCGATGGGACTCCCACATAAATAGTATTACAAAGAAACTCACAAAGCTCATGTACTACTTTAGAAATATAAGCAATATACTAAGTATAAATGATTTATATAAGGTATACTACGCTCTCTGTCAATCACGCATAGAATATGGGATTATTGGATGGGGATCTGCCTCAAACATCCACATGAAGCAGCTTATTAAAACTCAAAAAGCAATAATAAAAATAATCCTTAAAGTACCCATAAGAACTCCATCAAAAGATATTTTTAAAAATTTTAAAGAGTTCAGTATAATAAAACTATACTCAAAAATGCTCTAATCAAATTTACAGAAAAATATGAGTACCCTGCTGACCAACACAACTATATTACAAGGAAGAAATCCTCAAAACTATTGAACATCCCAAAATTAAATACGTCTTTTGGCCAGAAAAATCATCATTTCCATGCTACAAAACTATATAATGCCCTCCCAATTGAACTCAAAAACACAACGGAGATACAAAAACTTTAAAACGACATCAAATTATGGCTAAGTAAACATGAAGATGAAGAAATCAATAAAATTATGAACTGAACAAAAGTGAAGACAATTTTTTAATTTTTTTTTGTAGAAATTAACAAGGAAATCACGATCTACACCTATACAAAAACCTACAGTCCGCCTCGGAACAGGAATACCTAGTGAGGAGGACTGCGAATAATATACTTAACTTTGTAATTATATTTGTCGTTAATAAAAAAAAATATATATAATAATAATTATTATTATAATACTAAATTACAAATATAACGAGAAACCACAATATATAAAATAGAGACGGAAGAATAACTTCACAAGCGTCTACAATACAAGGACATAAAATTCACTTATAGATAGATAGGCAATATACTGATAGACATTTACACACTTTTTTTATACAAAAGATTACATGTATGAAATCAATAAATTCTAATGTGTACTGTTTAGGTGCTTAGAGACAATATCAATATAACAAAATTAGAGTTTAGTTGTACAATTAGATTCATGATTAGCGAATTTTCCTGAACACCGAACCTTTTTATTTAACTGCAATTTGCTTTTCTCAACCGATACTCTGGATACTGGCATTCTTAATACGCACTAATTATTTTATGAACATTTCGTATCATTTCAAAAGTATAACAAGAAGCAAGATGCATTTTAAAAGCGATATCGTTGAAAATTAAATTGAAAAATTTGTCGTATTCACTTGGTGGCAGTTTTTTGTTCATTACTATTGATGTGATATATGGTTAGTTTTTGTCTTCTTTAATTTAACAAACTAAGAACCGAATAATCTAAAATAGGTTTTTGGGTTTAATTAGATATGAAATAAAAACTAGCCCAAAAAAGCCTAAAAACCTATCTACACTTGTCAAAATAAAATACGTTAAATTATACGTATATTAATTTGAATGAAACGGCTATTTAAATGCATTGTTTTGCTTTTTCGGAGGCTAGAATAAACCCTCTTCGTTGTTACTTAACTGGTAAGAAGTGTTTTTAAAATGATTTGTGCCTATTTAATATCAAGCTAATCTGAATATTTACCACCTATTGTTCAAACGACCTCAAGCAATTTGTTACTGACCCATTCCATCACATCTGTAATAATGTTATTATTTGGCGGTTACGGTTTGCACGTTACACGCAGTCCTCTTCATCAAATCAAACCCCGTTGACCAGGCAGACATGTGTGTATAAAAACCACCTTCTTTCTAAGACCGAAACACGTTCAATTAAAAAGTAATTGAAAAAGCGTGTCGTTCGCGCGCTCTCGATTATTTTTTCCTCCTAGTAAAATAAAAAGTGACAACTACCGTGAAAGCGGTCTGTGATGCCTTTTACATTGAGTGCACCCTTTCTGTGCAATGGCGTTACAAACAATTCAAGAACTGTTAATGTTTTAAATTTTTATTGAAAAGTTTTTAATGTTTATTGGACACCATGCTTTACCGACAAAATATCAATAAAATAAAAAATATCAATAAAATGTTTGCGCTTTTTAGCTTCGCATCAGTTCCAATTAAAAAAATTAAAAATAATCCGAGTTCATTGAATCAGAATCATTGACACAATGCTAAAATTTTTTTTTATTCTAGAGCAGTCGACTGAAACATCACTGAATAATCAATTTTGAATTTTGAAAGGGATTTGTCGAGAATTTCGATAGCTAATATAATTTCAAATTAATAGTCGTAAAAAATATTGTATTGCAGGTGTATTGCTGACTAAGGCTGGCCGCATACATACGTTTTTCGTATTCGATTTCCGAATTCGTTTTCCGTATTCGGACATCCGAATGCACGGAATCAGTAGAAAATACATTAACTGCCGCACACGTTCGTTTTAGTTCCGAACGGAACAAATTCCTTACGCACGTTCCGAATGCGAGCCGGCGCGTTCGGAGAAACCGAATGGAAAAAACCTAATGACGTCATGTGGAACCGCAGCTATTGCATACAGTTTGTTTGTGCCGACGCAAACGTACGGAAATTTCCGTTCGTAATTCAGTGTTGCCAACGGATCTTGACCTAATATCGCCGTTTCTCATACATAAGGTAGCGTAAAGTATTTGCTGTTAGGTGGGACATGTTTAAAATTGATGTTTTTACGTGAAAATAAAAATTTATTGGGGGGGGTGGCTAGAGAATTTCAAAAAAATAAAATTTGTCCCCAGAAAATAAAAAAAATTCATGGGGAGGGTGGCTAGAGAAATATTAAATTTGTCCCCAGAAAAATAAATTTCATGGGGAGGGGGGGGTGGCTAGAGAATTTCGGGACATGTTTAAAATTGATGTTTTTTAAGTAGCTTAATTGGCGACCAGTCGCCTTTTAGATTTTTTCGGCGCCGATTCTCGCTCTGAGTAGCCTAAATGGCGATATATCGCCCTTGTTGGCACCACTGGTACTGACGTTTATACATTCCGAATGAAGAAAAACGAACGTTTGCGCTAGTCTCACGGAATTCCGAATACGGAAAACGAATTCGGAAATCGAATACGGAAAACGTATGTATGCGGCCAGCCTAAATCAATGGTTGCAGGTAAGTTATTTACCGATCGTCTGAATTCTACAAAGAAACACTTAAAAAGTTCTAGAGTTCATTAAATCTTTATTATTATTTTTTTTAATTATTGCTCTTTTACAAATATTCAAAATATTAATATCGATATTCTTCAAGCGGGAATAAATATACCGAGATCACGGACCTCCCGCTCTAACATCAAAATATTAAAGTCGACATTCTTCAAGTGGGAATAAATAGACCGAGATCACGGACCTCCCACTCTTACATCAAAATATTAAAGTCGACTTTCTTCAAGCGGGAATAAATAGACCGAGATCACGGACCTCCCACTCTAACATCAAAATATGTATGTATATCCGTTCTATCAGTATTTTGTATGTTACGTTAGTTTGAACATTCACTTAATGAAGGGAGGGCGTTTCTTAAGCCGGTAGAAGAACGAATTGAAATAAGGTGGTTTAACAAATTTGTATTTAAATTGTAATATTAAGTTTACCAACAAAAGCATGCTGCAAAGTAGTTTTAAATGGCCGAGTCACGTTTGTCAATGCGTAAGAAGGCGATACCCTATTTTTTCAATGTGACGTAAAAAACTATTTCGTATTTTTGTCTTCAATAATCATATGGATTTCTCCCGGGAGGTCAATTCGTGCGTACACTATCAATAATTCGAGCGCGTGTTCATATTATCTTTCTCAGATTCGAAGAGTTGAAACAAAAATCACCTGTCATAACATATCGACGGGAAAAGAAAAATCCCATTACGTTCATTCAACAAAGCCCAACCGGTTCCTTCCAAATGACAGACGGGTTGTTAAATAAATTCAATCAGACAAGTTTCAGATATTTTTCTTCGTAAGCCATCGCTTAATTCATTCGTTCCCTTTTCTCCTTTAAAACAGCACATGCACTTTGATATACACGCATCCGAAACCGCAATGGATGCTTTAGTACACCGCGAAACTGGTGTGCCGCGAGACGGTAATGTGTTAGTACATCGCGGTGAATTGCTTTTATCTATAATACCTAAATTAACTAGGTATTACAGATAGTGAATTATCTGTAATACTTAAATTAACTGCATTATCTGTAATACTTAAACTAAGCAATAATTAAATAATTGCAAATTCACTTTGTAGCGTCATTTTCTTTTGATGAAAATATATCAGTTTGGCACCAATATTTAATGAAAATAATCGGCGTGTTTCGAAACCAATGATTTCTCAATCAGAATAAAATGTACTAAAAATTAATTAAGAACATGTATGTTTAAATGATGTGCGGTCATAAATCTAAATGTTACTTCTTTCATGCAACATTACAAATTTACATAGATAATATTTCTACACCATTTAAAAATAATAGAAAACATAATTTCTCAAACTTCAAAATATAAAGAAAATAATGGGACATTACAGAAATTCAAATACAAATATCTTAGAGATAAGTTTTGAATACATTACCAGAATTTTGTTTATCAGATGTATAAATAAAGTTTTTTTTTCTTCTTTAAAACCACACTGAAAATATAAACTGTATAATTTAAAATATAAATAAATAAATTACGAAATAATAACATATCCTCCAAACACAAGCCTGGATTTAGTATGGTGGTATATCTTTTATATATAGTTATGCACCGTGTGTTGTCATAATGCAGCCCATAGATACTTATTAGCCTATTCTCATTTTATGTTTATCCTAACGAAAGAACTATTGGTTTAAATAGTGGTTGGTGTACACAAAGTAATTTATTTTCTTTAAACTAATCAGTTTATATTGAAACCGATGTCACCGTAATATAGCGCTCATAATATTCATGTGTTGGGAATCGCTAGTTTTCGTTCTTGTGTATATTTTGACTTTGCCGGTGAAAATCTGAGAAGCTTTGGTTTTCCGGGAGTAAAGAAATGTTGCGTACCCCTGCTCTAACAGAAACACAAAGGAACAACGAGTAATCGAGCGGCCAGGTGGCTCAACATCAGATATAAGATACATGAAAATTGCAGGAAAAATAAAGCATTACCTCGGGCGGCTCGCTCGGCTATATATCACAGGTTTCGTGGACCCACCGGGGGTGAGTCCGCAGAACCGCGATTCGGGGAAATTGTCTGGAAGACCTGCTTTCGGCCAATTCCTTTGAGGTCTCGTGGACCTGTCAGCCATTCGCCAGGGTACCGTTAGCGGTTAGGTCCTCTCTTTATTTATTATGTGCGGGCCGGTTGGCAACGGCGATGCCGCTGAAAAAATATAATTTAATTTTCGAGACCTGGTCAAGGTTTTTTTTTTCTTCCATCCAGCAACATTCTTTTTTAAATCATTATTTTTTCAATCACCTTTCCTTCTTACAAATAAAATGAATATTACAAATGCCTGTACATGAAAATAATGGTGCGATCTAAAAATTTCTTTCACAAAACAAAAAGGCACATCTTAAATTTTTTAAGAGAGCAAAAACTAATCTTTTTCAAATGTTTCGTTAATGGGGTAAACAATACATAATTAAAACCCAATTAGTAAAATTTATAAGAATTCGACAAAAAAACGTTTTTTTGGCTCTCACAAAAAATTCAAAATGTTAGATACACCTGTTTGTAATGTTGACAATGAATTATTGCGTTGACTTATATATTCCAGATGGAAAATTCTGTGAAAATGACAAGACGACGGGAGTTTTCTTTGCTACCGAAAACAGAATTTATCTTTGTGGTTAGGACCATTTTTTTAAATTTGTTTAATCACGGAGAAATTCTGATGTAATTCCGCCCAAATAAAACTGTCGGTTGGATTAGAAACGAAGAAAGTAAGCCATTTTCAGATATTCTAACTAGCATTCGGTCAAGAGATTATTTCTATTTTGGACATGCTCGTCGGCATGTCCTTCCCGGGATATTTAAACGATTATAGGGCTTCCCACCATTCTGTCTGACAATTGCCTAGCGAGGACCAAGTACCACGAACATGACGGCAAACTGACTTTGACCAGACCACAGCTGTTAAATGGTTTATTTAGTTTCTCGAGGATCGAGGACCAAGAAGCGGGGATATAGCAGACAATCGAGCAAGGAGCGTGTATGCAAGTAAGTGAGTATTAGGTGGAGTGAGCCAGTAACCAGTAACGATGCCCATTACAATCGAATATTGCGGATAGGACATTAAACTTTATAGCCATGGGAACTCCTGCCTGGCGACTATTTCACAATCTGAATATACCAACACTCCCGACACACCCGACGCTCACTGCAAGTGAAAAAACCATTAATTCAAGAGTTCTCGAACCAACCTTGAAGATACATTTATAAATACACTTATGGAATGGATTTTACGAACGCATTATTTTGTCATAAAATATTCTTATACCTTTAACCACATTCATCTGAGATCTCACTTTCATTTGTTGAAAACTTTTCCTTTGTATTTAAACATAAACCATCATTTTATCGTGTATTTTTGACAGATGTTAAAACAAAAAAGTTAAAATAGCGTTTTCGAAATGAAAAAAATCGAATTGAAATTCCGGAGGGAAAATTGCGTGCAATTTCTGTGATAACAGAGTTCACGGTTCAAGGGTTTTACTCAGACAAAACTAAGAGATTGTCTAATTCATTTTAATAATAGCTTTTACGTTTTACCAAACAGATAACCCGGCCCTCTAAAATGATCTTCCTAAGATCCTCATAAAATGGACGTCGCGGCGTCGCAGCGGTCTAAGAAAACATACTGATATGAAATATTGTTAATAAATTAAAAATCTGGTTAAATTATTCGTTTTTCTGTTGAAAACGGGACTGAAGGCCTATAACGAATGAATTGATAAAATTCATAACAAACTACATATCCGTAAAGCACGAATATGTTATGAGAAGTCGGAACACGTTTGCTTAAAAATAATAATGTTTTCGCATATCGTCCATTGTATTTATTCGGACAGTGCCACCTGCGTTCAGATATATTATGAATGACTAATATTTAATCGGGAAAAGGTCACGAAGTAACATTTTAACAGTATCGTGATAAAAAAGCCGTAGATATTATTTTTTCTCCGTGCTAACCAATTGTATTAACCTTTAAAACTCGTCTATTCTACACTCTCCAATGAATCAAATTCAATAACGTGCCCTGTCATACATTGTTTGTATCTACGAAGCGATCATTTCAAACAACTGTAGATGTAATATTATCTGCGATCGCGAATCAAGTCTACTCCACCTAGATAACAGTTTCAAAGTAGTTCTTGCAGCGCCAGCGTCTAAAGGACTGGACCGCCGAGGGACGAAATCGGTAAAGCTATCACGTTGATTCACCGTTTGTCCAATCTGGGTTTATCCCGAAACCCCGGTTAAGAGCACGCAGATCTTACGGCTGTATCCGAGGGTTAAGGTTAGTCGTGCAGCGGGCTTAAACTCCGGCGAGACCGTGACCTAGACATAGACAGCTCGCTCTTGTGGGTGTAACACGTTTTGCTGTTATGTAAACGGTCACGCAGCCTATTAAAATGGAACTCGGTTGGTGTTGCTGATTGAAAACAAACGTTTTATGATCGGTCGCAGTAATAACCTGGTCGCATTCAGTGGGGTGGCGTGTACAAATCGAGAAGTGAAATTAATGGAACAAATATTCATAAATTGTTACTAATTGCCTTTTGATGCATAAAAACGCAAATAATTTTCGTGTTTGAACAATATTTTGATCAAACCAAAGGTAAACATTGGTGAAATTCGCGAAAATTAGGTGATTCTCAAAAAATTAATGCATAATAGCTGTAGAACATGGTACACGGAGAAAACTTACTGATATGAAACGTGACTAGAGGCCTATAACGAATGATTTGACAAATTTCATAACCAACTATCAGTAAAGCACGAATATGTTATAAGGAAGTTGAAACACATGTTCATCAAAATAATAATATTTTTGCATCTCGTCCATTATATTTATTCGGAAAAGGCCACCTGCTTTAAACACGTGTTCAAATATATTCTGAATGACTAATATTTTATTAGAAAATTTTCATGCAGTCACATTTTTAACAGTATCTTGATAAAAAGCCGTACTTTCTCCGGGTCGTTTCATCGACCAACTAATCGATGGGTCGCTTAGTCAAATTATTTTAATATCTGTATTTCTCATTCCCATCTCTACTCTTTGTAACCCATTTTCACTCTTTTCTTTCATTACTCCTACTGACAACCTACTTGAAGTAGCTTAGCAGCTGATTTTTTTTTCATGGGTGTTTCAAGTGTTAATAGAAAGGGCTCGAAATAAAATTATAAAAAAACCTATAAACCGATAAAATAAACCTGTTATCGGTTAGTTGACGGCAACGGATTTCATTTAAATCATATGAAAAAGTATCTTAAATTTTATACTTCATTCACATCGAGATATTATTTTTAAGAACTTCGATTAATCAAGACCAGAAGAAGAACGGGGCTTTAAATAAAGACAGGACCAGTCGAACTCCGAACTTGCCAGCCGAGTCGCGCCACTGCCAGTATTATATGGCCAGTGTGGAGTGCAGGGAAGGAATCGTGAGAATCAGCAATAATAAGTACAGATACAACGGTAAAGGAATGGGAAACAAGTTCTCACAGTGAGATTATTATTGGCTCAAGGAATCGCAAGTAGTGTGATCGTCTAGGAACAAAAAGTTGCGCCGCTATAATGTACTATCTGGCTCTCTCAGCATCTGAATAAAATTACTGTAACACATCAGCTGCAACCTGCAACCAAGTCATGATACTTTTAATTTAAAGTGGGTGGAGGGTTGTGATTTAACTGAAAAAAATATTAAAAGAGGAACAAAACATTAATATATTTTTAAGATAAAATTTTTAAATTAGGTTAGGCGAAAAAGGATAATTTTAGCAATGCAGATAAACAAAAACGAAGAAGAATATGCATATATAAGTTTATATGAACGAAAAAGATGCATATACATATATCTAATCTTACATTAAAAATTAAATACTCATGATGGACACGGTGATCAATGATTTTATTTTTTTAAGGAACTTTTGGTTTGCATATATCTAATGTCACTAAGTAAAATAATTATTTTATAATTTCAAGGGGTTTCAGCAGATGTGCCAAGATTTATATCCGTTTGCTTATGGTAAGCACAATGGGGACTGGGACGTGTATGCATAAGGTTAACTGTAAGAATGTTCAAACCATGACACTTCAAAACTCACGACTGACTTTAAAAAAAGCGTTATGCATACAATTGAGATGTAACTAAAAGTAAACAGAAAATAACGTATTTCTGTTCCGCTCCGATAAAACTAGACAAAGTGTTGGCGATGAAATAATAAAGATTATCTTGATATTACACGGTCGGCTAATATACGAAGAATACTGATGACAGCCAATCTAGATCTAGACGAACACGAATACCTATTCTTTCAAAGATAGCTACAACGAGGAAAGACCTATTTTTTAATCATTTTGCATACAACGGTATTCCGCAGGGTCGCAGGTCAGACCCCATTTAAAACATATTATTATTTTAAAATGACTAACAAAATGAAGCAATAGTACAGTATTATAGCAAATAAATATCCGTAAAGTAACCGGTTTTCTTTAAAACCATTTTTAATAAGATAAAAAAATCTATTAACAGATATGGATCCATTATATTACAAAAAAAATCTTTGAATTGTGCCAGAAAGAGAAATGTCGTGAAGACTGTTGGTAAATAATACCCAAGCTCGACTGCGCGTGCGTTCATCACGGCAGTCCCCTCCATGGAAACGGTTCACCGGTTCGCGCTCGCGACTCGAACCTTGACCCGAACGTAAGGGCGATGCCCGGACAGGGAGTGACCCGAATATATTTAATACAATGCAACTTCCTTACCACTTACCTACCTCTGCGTCTTATTTTTGAAATGCAGATACTTTTGCAACAATTTTAATGGAAACGTAATCGTGTTATCAAATTCAAAAAGCCTTACTCTATATGCACGCTGCCTTTATGAGAAATTTGGCGTTCGTTCCGGCTTATTCGATAAAAAGAACTTTACCTGCTATTGACATTGAAGTTACTAATATTATATGCGCTTAAAAACATCGTATAAAAGTGCTATGTAAGTGAATATCGGGATAAAATACTTCATAATAAGGATAACTTTAATAAAAGATAAGTGCTTTTAAAGATTAGTGTGTTTGTACAGATACAAGCAAGTATCTCCACATATTATGCGAATACAAATCATAATATATACTATAAGATATCGATGTTCCACGCAGTTGGGTACCACAGAGCCCATACGAAGCCAGATAAGCCTTCCTAAGCGAAATCCGATCAGCAGTAAAATCATTCTGCAGTTTAATATTGAAATCTAATATGACAGAAATCCCATCCCAGGTATTGACGGTAGCTATTTCATTTTACCATCTACAGTAATAGAATAGAGGTAATTCAATATTTCCTAGGTATTATCAGTGGTTGAGTGGGCATAGCGCTTGGGTCTCACCCGAGCGTCGCGTGTTCGATTCCTCGGCTGGCTAAGTCCTCCATCACAACACAAGCAACATTTTCGGCTTTCTGTGGTGGTAGTAGGAGATTTTCAAACATTGTTGGGTTATTCGTAACCTGGGAATGTTTGTCTTTCTTTTTAAATTAAAAAAAAAAAAAAAAAAAAAAAAATTATGTTCAACAAAACGCACAACACACATTCCCAAATAGCAAACAAATAATTAAGAGGTCAAAATGGATAAACACTTTGTGAAATGATATTTGTGACTTGTGACTATAATAACATATATACCCATTCGAAAAGTCCAATAGTTCTTCAAAAATTGCAAATTCAAATTTTTCACCACATTTTTGTAACAAATGTTTCTTTTGGCAATAAATAAAAGGTTGAAAATATTACATTCCTATATAATAGGATTGTAATTAGATAGGTAATTTTGAAATTTTAGTAATTATCAAAAAGTTTTAGGTCAATAAGTAAATATTATTAGTACACCAATTTTTTTTTCAAACTTATTTCAATATTCCATTTTTTGTTATTTAGACATTTGTTTTAATTTATTTAACATAATTGTTTTATACAATAATTTATAATCACTAATCATTTGCGGAGTCGCGGGATCAAATCCCAGAGTGCGAAACTAAATTTTATTTGATTAATTTTTATTTTTTCACAATTTACTAATTTAGAATGATAAATCGTATATTTGCAGCTCGTTACAAAGTGAAAGATACTATCAGTATCGCCCTGGTGTTAGACCACCATTCAGAATTGAAACGTTGCTTGAAATGGCTTTGATCGTGTTTGATGACCAGATCTGAATAGTCGGGTCCTTCCCCACCTTCCTCTTGCACATAAAAATAAATGATTTCACAAACCCATATTTAAAAATTACTTTTCCAGAATAGGGCAAAACTAGAGCTATGTCAGGAGACACCGAACGTGAACATAAAACAAGAAACAGTTTTACCACGGGGTAACACTCCTACAAATGATTCCGATAGTGGAGTCTACACGACATGAGCAATATACAATGATATATATACAATGATTTAATTTTTTCATAAAACTTAGTTCTATTTATGTTTCCGGATCGTTTCCGATCCGGAAACTTTATCAATATTCAAATTAAATGCAACATCTCCATCTCTAATTTTAAATTCACGAATTAGAAAATCACAACTCCCACAATCGCCAAATTCGTACGAAAACCAGAATGGTCAGAAAACGACCCAAATATTGTTCAAGATAGAAAAACTGAAGGGATAGAATAATGGTTTTTGTTTAGAAGCGGAGAGAAAATTTTACAGTATGCTGACGATTATAGTGTGCATGTATTGATTAAAACTACAATATTAATTAGTACTACGAAGATTGTTATTTAAATTCTAGTGAGCGTGCTTCGTATTAATTATACGAATAACAGTATAAGCTGCTGCAATCATGGTAAAATACATTACACGTTATTAGAACAGAAGCATTGCAGGTCTACTATTAAACTTGTAATCAACACTATGAAAGATTATTAATTGTTTACAAATAAAAAGTAATTGCCACTATTACCGCAGGCTTGACAAAATGGACGTTTTAACTTTTGAATGTTTTTTTCTTACACCTATAGAAGTTATGAATGTACTCAACTGCACGTGTTTGCATTGTTGCATATACAAGAAGGCTATAATAGCATACCACTTTAATAAATATCAGTGTAAAATTCTACTACTTAAATCACTCATTCGTTCGAATGAGCTAATCGTTTGCCCCATGTTTACTTCTTTATCACTATTATTTTTTATTAGTTATATAAAATCCCATATAGGCGTGTTGATAAATAAATAAATATCTATTCTTTAAGGTTTTCAGCGAGGACTTTCTTCGTCATCAATGTCGATAGTTATTTTTCTTGAATGTGGATTTATAATCTATTAAAACTTTATGTAGTTATAATATTGTTCCTTGCTATATGGTTAACGTTTTGAATTTCCAGCGCTTTACAAGTTGCGTAGGAATAATCATCATCATCACTTTTGGCTCTACAACCCCTGGTGGGTCTTGGCCTCCTCAAGAGTCTTCCTCCACTCATCTCGGTCCCGCGCCAGCTCTCTCCAGTTTCGAAGCTCCAAGGCAGACAAATCTTTGAAGACGTTGTCGCTCCATCTTAACCTTGGCCTTCCCAGGCTCCTTCTCCCTATCGGTCTTGAGCTCAGCAGGGACTTCGGTTCTTGATGCTCGGTCATTCTCTCCACATGACCTAGCCACCGAAGTCTTCCCAGTTAGGAATAATACCATTTTGAAAAAAAAAATGTTAAAATCGAATGAATTATTCTTCACACAATCAGTTCCAATTTTTAAGGTGGCTCTTAAATTATAAGCAAATTTGAGTTCATTGAATGTAAATAATTTCACACAGGAATAACTCACATCACAGACAAACGAAATTCATACGTTTGATGATAACGTAAACGTACCTACATCAATATTTTTGAAGCAAGCTCTTCCATCCTAGATATGAAGACGTATTTTTAATTAATTGGTAAAAATAGCAAGTTTGTAATAGCTACGTAAGACTTAACCCTTGACAATTTGCCATCTACCATTGGCAATTGCTTTCCGCTGTCTGTGTCCTCTGCGGAATAGACTGGTCTCCCGGACCTACCCGTGTCTGTACTACCTGATGACCGGTGACTAGTGACTTCCACCCTGCGGAGGATGCGCCTCGCACGCTACCCGTCGCTCCGACCGCATCACCAGACAGAAGGCAGAAGGCAGCCAGCACAATAGGCTTCGCCGCTGCGGGTCAACAGCCGTATCTTCGTGCTGTGGTGCTCAACCAATGTCAACTCAGTCCTCACTCTTCAACCGGGGAGATTACAGAATCAGATACGAGTTCCACGAGATTAACAAAGTGCACTTTTAAATAAACACGGAGATAATTTATTTAAAATGTAAATGATCTCCAATATTATGTCCAATGATCTTATAATTTTTTATCAAATTTGTTAAAATATGGTAAATTATGGTAATATATTGTAAAATATCATTAAATACTGTTGAAGTAGTCAAAATACCTGACAAAGTGGAGAAATAACTATAGAAATATACAAAATATTCTAAAAATTGTGTAATGCTTCAATGGATAAAATATCCAAGAGTCCAGATCTATCTAAGTGCGTTTATCCCAGTCCAGTTGGATAAATGACCAAATGTGTAAAAAACATTATCCAAATGGACAAAATATTCTAAAAGCACACTCCACAAATTGATAAATATAAAAATTGACAGTTGCGAGAGCAAACCTCATAGACCTCTTTTTGCAGATTTGTCAAAAATTATCCAGAAATAAAAATATCACAATGCAGATAGTATTGATTCTGAAATTATGCAACGCAAACAGATTATTTATATTAATTACTATTCTACAAGGAACACCAATGGATTTTGTTATCAAACAATAAGTTTCCCATCTCAGTCACCATGCTGATAATTGAGTCCTACTGAATACAATAGACTTGCTGAGTGCAGATCTTCCCGACTGCGTACAATAGAGACAGCACTCACCGCTCTCTTCTCTGTTCTTCTTTATGGCTCCTCCCTAATATCCTCCCTTTATGGCGTTCCCGTCACGTTATTCGAACAAGCCACAGGGCATATTGTATCCCAATATGTCCTTCGCTCTTATGACATAAGAGTACAGAACAGGAGGTATACTTCCAAGCGTTGAAGTTCACAGGGAACAAAGGACAATTACTTTTTACAATTAACATTCAGCTTTTAATGCACGGCATCTGCTCGCTCCGGTGAACATACCAGCATGAAACATGTCCATTTGAAGACATTAAAGTAAACCATTCGTAGATAAATTATTAATTTAATTGAGTTACGTACATTCAAAGAAGAAATGTGCGCTGTCACATCAACATTTCTACAGTTTTATTAGATTGAAATGTATAAGAGATTTATCGTTCTGGTAACCATAATGGCGTAAGCCACCAAACCACGGAAGTAATGAAGTATGTAGTTATACGAATTGAGTGCGGTGCAGTGAATTATTAGAAATGGTTTTGATAAGTACTCATTCTCGTGTGGTGGAAATACGGGGTGGTACAGGTATGGTCCAGGCAGGGGCGGATACCCCCCCCCCTGCTGGGCAACCCTGGGGGCCCCTTACAGTTCCGACGATGCCGAGGAATCCTGGATGCCGAGGGAAGGGGGGTTCCGTACGGCATAATATGTCAACTTTGTGGATGCTGTGAAAATGGTACACATTGCGGACATTTGACTCGGAAATTAATATATTTAATTTTCCATACGGCTCCAAACTCGGGAGGGGGACGATACGAATTGAAGAAACAGGACTCTCAGAAATCTTTTTTATTTTCATGCAAGCGGAAAATATTTCTTGTGCAATTATGGGGGGCTTAGCTAGCATTAGATTGATTTCGCGAAGTCTGGGTGGGAATCCGACGCATGTATACACTCGGCTACTAGCTTGTTAAGCTGATATGTTTCAAAGGTTTCCATTTTAAGCAATATTAAAAGATTTCCATTTCAGAAAATGCTGAAATATTTCCGTCTGTATAGTGTTGGAGTGCGACTTTCCTAAAAACAACAATTGAAAGCATTTTTGCCCTCTGACCTAAAAATAAATTGACTGTTGAGGTTTTTCCGAGTCATTGTGAATGTAAGCATTCATATTCCACTCTGCAATGCAAAATATATTTTCATACCACAATTCCAAATAATAATTGCGATATTTTGAACTTTTAAGCCTCTTCCGCAGCCAAGTGTGTAGTACCCAAAATTACTATCCTCCTTATATTAGCTTACATACTTGACATATCATTTTAATATTTTAAGTATTCCGGTGCAAATACATAAGTTACCATTAATAATTGAATGAAAAATTGTGATTTCTATAGTTTAAAAGCCCATAAGAAAAATGCATGGGGTCGTCGGAAGACCCACTTGGTTACAAACGTTTTGTTTGGCATCTCGGCCTGTCAAGAGTTGAAGAAACATTTTATGAGGTTTACTGTTTTCCTGGAGATTTATGGCTTTCAAAATGTGCCCCCCAAACTCAGTGCGCCCGTGGGTGTTTTGGCCTCATATCAAAAATTACGTTGTTAAAGGCCATGCTACCATTCCTCATCAGTGAAATTCGTTATGTTTGCCGACTGCCTTTTCAGTCTTAGATCCGTCCCTGAGTCCAGGTAGACAGGACTCAGAGTTCAAAGCTACTACAGGGCTATGAATTTAACCTCTCAACAGCCAGGATATTTCACGATCTTCAAAGCCTTATATAATGACTATTATTTAAAATACTCAACTGGATTTGGCCAATTGCAGCACGACGATAAAGAGCCAGTCCTCCATCTTTGCGGTTTGCTCCTTCCTACCCACTTTTGCATCATCAAATGAGTTGATTGTAGTTACTCGTATTACGATCGTGTGATCTAAGTTGCTCTCCCGTTAGTGAGGAACTACGAGCAGCATCCGTTGATTGTTGACGGTTATTTTGAAGTTTTTTTGCGATCAATAAAATGTTGTTCGAATTAAGACCTGACAATATATGGAAGAAATAAACATATTTCCGATGTTGAGCCTAATGCCTCCTTATTCGTTTGCCAAGTTTCAAAAGCTATATTGATAGGTATACTAATCATTTTGTTTAAAGTAGTTTGGCAACTGGTGCTGGTTTGTCGGCCTCCGATTATTATTCAATGCCATTAATCACCCTGTTGAGGCTGGTTTGGCGAGACTTTGTGAATGAAAGATCCGCCCATGGGGGGGTGGGTGCATTGAGAGCATCTGATGAATAAAGCATTTGGATGACTGAAACCGGTCCTCCCGATGGGAGACAGACAGCGGAGTGAGGAATAAGAATATAGGGTAAGGATCTGCAAGAAATATTTATCGATGTAACTTTGAATCCATTCAACTAACCAGCAAAAGCAAAGAACACCTGATTGGATGGTAATAACTTTTTCAAATATCTATAATTTATATTAATAAATGTATAATTTGTACAGTGCCGTTTTGCTGTCAAAATTCACCTCAAGGGCGCTGCAAAGATGCGAAATTGGAAGCTTACAAAAAGGTCCATGGAGTTCATGGTCCATCAATCCACACCGAAAGGTGCAATGAATTCCCTAGATCATTTGTGCACTACTCATATGTATTGCCACATTATCAGGATTGGACCGGAACTAAACTAATAATGCTTTTAATGTGAATGTCAACAGAAGAACGTAATCAGCACAGTCACATCTCGTCGTGACGTTTGTTTTCTTGCGAATTAATATTTTTCGATGCTTTTGAAATATTATTATCATTTTAAAGCGTGTCACTAAATTTCTTACGTGAGTTTAAGTGTGACAGAGTTGCACGAATGAGAGCGCGAATGTGTGGGCACCTCTTTTAATTTTAATTTGGGGTTACGAATGATATGTCGGTTGTGTGTCTAATATTGAAGCCTCACATTTTGAATAGTTATCTGTCTAATATATGATAGAGTGAAGCTGGACTTACCATTAATTCCCCTTGGTGGATAATAGACCAAAATTAAACAGAAGAAAATTAACTACGTTTAAGCTTACCAAAAATTGGACCACACATATTGGACCGTTCTAAAAATATAATCTTCGATCTCTTTATTTGGAGCGCTGGGTGTTCCAGTATTCAGTGCTCATTGACCATCTCACTTCCGCCTAAAACATAATAAATATCAACTTCTTATTTACGTATAGATTATAGATAAATTTACGGTAAGCTGTTTTTAATTTGCACAAATTAACATACCTAAGAGTCGCTGGCATCAAAGGTAACAGGCGAGCAGAAAGCAGAGGAGGTAAGCTTGTAAGGCGAGCAACATAGCGAAGTGGAAGGAGTTGCTTGTGATTTGTGAGGGAATAACTTTACTTTAGATTGCGGGCGAGGAGTGATGGAGGGAGGGGGGGGGTAGCACCTGGTGGAAATAAATCATGGACAATCTCGGATCGCAAGAAAAAATATATTTAAATTAGGGTGCCGCTCGTAACGATCCTGTCAGTTTATTGCACGGAGAGGTTCAGGTGTTATCTGACAAGATGCTGCGTTACTGGTTTTGTGATGTCTACCATTGTCTATGTTGTAACTATGGGGCTATATCAACAAGCATCTTGCGTTACATTTTTGAACCATTCTATTTTTTTATTATTGATTTATTATTATTACCAATAGTTCTGTGAACTTGCGTCTAAAAAAGTATGTTTCTAAAATTCTTTTATTTAATTAATCAAAATAAAAATTTCCTTTGATATAATAAGATTTTCTATCCACTTACCTACTTAATTGAAAGCAATGTTTTATGTAAAAAATAATTTCAACTAAGGATTTATGCAATTTGGTCATAGAATCGTCACTATCTCAAAAACAATATTTTTTTCAATCATTCTTCGGGCATGCGGAAAAAATAAGTACTTACGTGTTCGAACACGTGTTCCGACATCGTGAAATTTACTAAAAGTTTATCAGGACATCTGTTAATTCAATAATAAACTCCTGCAATTCCGTTTTTTACCAACAATTTGAAATATATTATACTCATTTTTCTCCGCGCCGGTAGGTACCACGATATTGAAAAAATGCGAAAAAAAGTCCAAATTAACACGACAATTTCAAATTTTAATTTACTGAACCATTAAAATGGCCACCATCTAGTAACGGAAACGGAATGTACAAACAGAATTACAGACAGATGAAATGCAAAAGAGTCGAGTTAAAATAGGATGTCACTACACTCAGTCAATTGTTATGTGCAGTATTGCTTAATAATTATAACTGAGATGTACAAGTTTAATAATAATCATTTAGTTTATAATAATATCCCCGATATTGATGATAGTAATTAAATATTAATCCGTCAAAAAATGTGAGGAATTAAAAATGGATTAATAAGTATGGAATTGAAAAAATGACGGTACATAATTAGGTGGTAGAGACGCCAGTCCCGGTAAGAATAGAAGATCTGGGTTCGAATCCCAGTTGCGACCGTTACCGTTTTTATTTTCATGTTTTCATTGACAGACTTAAAACGAGCATTTGAAACAATCGACAGCGATAGATTAAGCAAGAAATTAAGTAATATTGGAATTAATGGTAAAGAAAATAAGCGGTTCGTTGATTACCTATCAGAAAGAACGCAAGTAACAAAATATGGTGGTATAACATCTGAACCACATCACACTAATAAAAGCGTTTCTGTATTATATACATGAATGATATTATCAAAGTGTTAAAGCATTGTGCAATTAAACTTTTTGCTGATGATACATTGTTATACATAGCCAGTAAAAATTTACAGGACGCCATTGAAAAAATACAAATTGACTTAAATTGTGTAACACTTTGGTAAAACCAAAACAAACTAAAATTGAATGTTATGAAAACAAAGTTTTTAACTGTGGATAGTGTAGGGAGAAACGAGCAGGCAATACTAAAAATTGATAACGTAAACATAGAAAGGGTGAGTAGTATTAAATATCTGGGTGTAATATTAGATGAAAAATTAAAATTTGATGAACACTTAGAATACATAACAAAGAAAATTGCTAAAAAAGTTGGATTCCTAAAAAGGATCAGAAATAACTTGGATCTAAAAACAACGCGCCTTGTTTACAATTCTATTGTTACTCCGCATTTAAATTATTGTTCTAGTGTTTTATTCTTATGTAACGAAGCCCAAAATAATAAACTACAGGTTATACAAAATAGGGGGATGAGGATGATTTTAAAATGCAACATTTTTACTAGAGTTAAAATTATGTTACAAAATTTAAATATGATGACAACCAAACAACATATAATATATAATACGTTAACAATGATGTATAAGCTTCAAAATAATATGCTCCTAAATTATCTGCAAAGAAATATTATGTACCATGAAAATGTTCACAACTATCCTACGAGAAGACGCAGAGATTTTAGGCTTCCCAAAACTAAACTTTCATGCACACAAAACAGCGCGTATAAAGGGCAAAAACTTTATAATAACCTACCAAATGTCATAAAGGAAGCCCCAAGCATTAGCACTTTTCGTAGGACATGTGGTTTATATGTAAAAAATAATTTTTGATTGTTGAAAATACTCACCAATATTATTTTAGTCACCTAGATATCTTATATAATATAATTTTGTCTATTTATCTTTTTCTCTTAAAATGTAATTGTTATTTTTTGTATTTGTTATATTTTCCTACTAGATGTGTGCAATTTTTTTCATATTTATTTATTTATTTATTTTTGTTTATTGCAGAAACAAACAGTACATAATTACATAGATGACAATAGTTACAAAATTATAAAAGTTAGTACAATAATTGGTACCAATGACATGTCGCTGACATATATGCATATGAGGTATATTATACATTTTACGGTTAAGTTACATTTTTAAGTTAAGTTAAATTAGTGTGCTGGGGAAGGAGAGATGTGTGTGTGAGTGTTTGTGTGTGTGTGTACGTGTGCACGTGTGTCTGTGTGTGGTTGTATGTGTTGTGTGGGCGAATTCAGTGTGCTAAAAAAGTTTTTCTTAAATAGTGGGAGAGAATCAAAAAATATATATTATTTCATTTAATAAAGATTCAAAAACAAACAAACAAAAACAAAGTTGTTGATATAATCTTCTTCGATGATTAAATAAATTTATGAATTTAGGAGTTGGGAACTAATCAATAATGTCGTTCGAGTCATAAGACAATTGTTGCTTGGATGCATCAGCATGTATGTTACAAATAATAGCAAATTACAAGCATTGCAAAACTGTCAATCTCGGAGTAAAAAAACACGCTTCAGAAAGGATTTACAAAAACAACACTACATTTAAAAGTTCATATGAATCAAGCCATTCGTCACAAAAACTGGCTACAGTACCTACCCACCTTTAATGTTTCCCCAAGGCGATAATCGTCGACGTATGTAGAGAATTATTGTTGTTCTTGACGGGTAGTTTCGTCATAGTAAGAATGATTGTTGTTTTTGACGGGTATTTTCGTCATGATAAGAATTATTTTTGTTCTTGACGGGTAATTTCGTCATAGTAAGAATTATTATTTTTCTTGACGGGTAGTTTCGTCACAGTAAGAATTATTGTTGTTCTTGATGGGTAGTTTTGTCATAGTAAGAATTATTGTTGTTCTTGACGGGTAGTTTCGTCATAGTAAGAATTATTGTTGTTCTTGATGGGTAATTTCGTCAAAGTAAGAATTATTGTTGTTCTTGACGGGTATTTTCATCATGGTAAGAATTATTTTTCTTCTTCCTGGTAATTTCGTCATAGTAAGAATTATTGTTGTTCTTGACGGGTAGTATCGTCACAGTAAGAATTATTGTTGTTCTTTACGGGTAGTTTCGTCATAGTAAGAATTATTGTTGTTCTTGAAGGGTAGTTTCGTCATTGTAAGAATTATTGTTTTTCTTGACGGATAGTTTCGTCACAGTAAGAATTATTGTTGTTCTTGACGGGTAGTTTCGTCAAAATAAGAATTATTGTTTTTCTTGACGGATAGTTTCGTCACAGTAAGAATTATTGTTGTTCTTGACGGGTAGTCTCGTCATAATAAGAATTATTTTTGTTCTTGACGAGTTCTTTCGTCATAGTAAGAATTATTGTTGTTCTTGACGGGTAATTTTGTAATAGTAAGAATTATTGTTGTTCTTGACGGGTAGTTTCGTCATAGTAAGAATTATTGTTGTTCTTGATGGGTAATTTCGTCATAGTAAGAATTATTGTTGTTCTTGACGGGTATTTTCATCATGGTAAGAATTATTTTTCTTCTTCCTGGTAATTTCGTCATAGTAAGAATTATTGTTGTTCTTGACGGGTAGTATCGTCACAGTAAGAATTATTGTTGTTCTTTACGGGTAGTTTCGTCATAGTAAGAATTATTGTTGTTCTTGAAGGGTAGTTTCGTCATTGTAAGAATTATTGTTTTTCTTGACGGATAGTTTCGTCACAGTAAGAATTATTGTTGTTCTTGACGGATAGTTTCGTCAAAATAAGAATTATTGTTTTTCTTGACGGATAGTTTCGTCACAGTAAGAATTATTGTTGTTCTTGACGGGTAGTCTCGTCATAATAAGAATTATTGTTGTTCTTGACGAGTTCTTTCGTCATAGTAAGAATTATTGTTGTTCTTGACGGGTAATTTCGTCATAGTAAGAATTATTGTTGTCTTTGACGGGTAGCTTCGTCATAGTAAGAATCTTATCATCACTGAGACAAAATAATTACAAAAATACTTTTATGGCCCCATTTTTTGTGAAATGACATCAGGAAAATTATAAGTTAACATTTGTTCAAGAATTTTCGTGTTTTTTTTCGGTTTTCACACAACTAAATTTAGGTTGCGTGGCATTCAAAGGCGGCTCCAGGGGTCCAGAAATGGAAAATAAATCGAAAAAAAATGAATATGAAATGTTAATATCGTAATGCGTAATGAAATTTATAAAAAGACAATGTACGTAATTAATTTGCCGGTACCCACCTATTCTGAATCCGGTTGTACAATATTGTGTAATTTAAGGTTAGTTTATGTTAAGTTAATACACATATAAGTAATTAATATTATTGTTCTTTAAAAGATCTTTTCGTGTAAAAAGTATAAATTTTAATTTGTATTAGCTCCAAACTCAGTACATTGTTTATCAGTAGACTTAAAAAGTAAACAATTAATACAAAAGTACCTGTACGTTAATTTTATTGCACCCGCAAATGCCCTGATAAATATGATAACTTTTATTTTTAACTTCTTTATTTTTCTCTCTTGTATCATAAACTAATTGTCACTTAATTTTAATACGTTTGTAATGATTCAACGAACTGTTTGAGATTTCTTTAGAAATTTGACATTTTAAATTATTCCATGCAAATTACGTCAACAATGGATAAACATAATTTCGCAAACCATTCAAGTTCAAGATGACTATCATTTATAACACAAAAAACTTGTGGCTGACAATTTTTCACATCTCTCTCTAATACCTTCCAATATTTTAAATAAGAAGAAAACATTACGAAAAAAGAGTATTGAAATTCGAGCAGTAAAGCGAATCTACTACCTTTTTTTTCTTACTGCACAATATTCTCATTTCTTATGCTATGTAGTATCATGCTCATATATTTGACAGTGCGTAGGTAACCAGCCAGCGAGTCATCTGAAGAGCGGGTACATATTTACTTTGTGGCATCGTGGGAATCTGCAGAAGCCACAAAAATTCAAGATCATTTCTTTTAATTAGCATCTACGTTCATATTATGCTAATAAGATGGGCAACCACGAGTTCAAATTTGGTAGACAACTTGGCAAACAGAAGCAAATCTTCAGATTGGTTAAAATTACATGACAACTAAAGCCAAGCATTCACAAAAGTTTTCCGTAACCCGATTTATTATAATATATGACGATAATTTGTTTAACAAAATATAATGTATTTATTAAATTTTTGGGTACATTTTATATTACTCTTGGCATTTTTTTTACTTCTGTAAAAATGTGAATTGCCGGTGTTACTTTGTGATATTCTGTCTTCAATAATAACAACTGTGGATGATTCAATGTATGTTGCATTCGTGCGACTGAGCAGGCAGACAGCGTCACGCATGATACTTTGTAGGTTTGACACTTGAATATTGTGCTGTCGTAATAAATCAAAAATATGACAACGATTTGTGTGGTATATAAGAGTATCTTTTCGTTTCGACTAACAGGTCTTTAGACGGGACTTCGACAATTTTCAGAAATGTTAATTTAAGACGTTAAATTAAACATGGTTTTCACGGTTATTAAAGAATAACCTTCTTCACGAATGCGGTATTCGTGGGATATTAAAATGATATTTGAAAAGTTACTTTTATCATTTTGCATTTCTTTACATCAAACGTATGTATTTCTCGTCACCTTGTCCTAAGGATGAGAGTGTCACAAGTCATGTTACACCTCGTTAGAGACCAACGAGGTAAATGACATTGTCTCCAAGGCTTGTATCTCCAGTAACGCATAGTTGCACACAACCTCATGGGTGTTCCGACATTCGATACCGATCAGAACTAATCGCATGCAGGTATTCAATCATCTACCTCATAGGTTATCCCATCTCTTTTGGCCTGGAGACCCCTTTTGAATTAAAAAAATTCTGTGGTCCCTTACAATTGATCCATGGGTGATATATCTGCCAGACCGGGAAATATTCTCCAATATTTTTTTTAATAACTTGTATTAGATAAACTCTTAAACAAGTATTTATCATTCTGAGTTATATAACACCTATTCATAAAAAAGGCGATACCAAACTAATGACCAATTTGTATAGTGTCTTTTTTACCGAAACTTTTTGAGAAATTACTTGTAGCTATCATTATAAAACCTATCAACAACATAATTGTTCCTAAGCAACGTAGTTTCATCGCAGGTGTCTCTAAAGTAATTTAATGATTTATGCAAATTACATATCTGAATCTCTCAAACAATATGTGGACACTGTATATACCATTTAAGTAAAGCTTTTGATATACTCGTATATATAAACTTCGAGTGTTGGGCATCAAAGGAAAATTATTGGGTTGGATTGTTAGTTACCTTAGTAATTTATTTATTATTTATTTATTAACGCCGATTATAGCGGCTTTTACAAAAGAATAACATTTTTTTTTACTTATTATAAATACAGAATATACATAGATAAAAAAAAATATAAATACAAAATACATAAAAGAGAACATTAGAAATGGTTATTATAAATACAATGCAACAATGTGTATATATAAATATATAAACAATTAATTTACAATAAATCCCGGATAAACTAATACTTTAAAACTGTATTTGGTTATATTCAATCAGAGAAGCGCTGACATACAGTTTTAATTAAGTGGTGTTTGTATGAGGATAAACTAGCAATGTTTATAGATTCATCCAAAACATATTTATTACCAAGTACATGTAGGCGATTCATTATGGAATTGAGTTCAGCGTTAGATCCTGTAATGGGGTGCATAGTGTAAAAACTAATTCTGAACAATCTTACGTGTTCGAGGCCACAGGTGGGGTTCCTCAAGGGTCCCACCTCGGCTCAATATTTTCTTACTATTTTTCAATGGAAATTATTGACCAATTTTAGAATGTGGAAGTCCTTCTATTTGCAGACGACTTACAAATATATAAAAATAGTACGAAATGTGTACAACCGCCAAATATTACCGACTAACTTCATCAGTGATGTGAACAGTTTATTTTTATTTTTATCATTCAGAAATGTCAAGTAATAATTCATAAGATATTATAATTCAAAAATCATTAAAATATCTCACATGAATATATTCAATATACATTAAATAATATTACATTAATACCAGTGTCACAAATTTGTGACTTGGGTGTAATATTAGATGAAAACTTCATTGGACACATTAACGATATAACCAATAAGGCTTTAAAGATGCTTGGCTACCTTTGCAGAACATTAATTGATTTCAGCACAAAATTTCTTAGGTATGTACATTTTAAGCTCAAGATTCCAAGTGAATACATACATACATATAATAATGCTATCTTATGCTGACATATTTCTCAGACCTGGTCGTGTTACACAGAACCATTAACAAATTAATTGAGAGCCCTGCCATCGTCGCCACTATTGAATTCCATGTACCGATTAGGACCACAAGACAAAATGTAATATTTTTCTATAATACTTACACAACCAACCATATAATCACTAACCAATAGTATGCATGACCTAGGCAACAAGTTCGGGGGTACTATTGATATATTTAATGACACCATTTATAGAATTAAACGTAATCTATACTAGCAGTTTGTCGAATACTAAAAATTATACTAACGTTGGTAATGTAGTTTTAGTGATTTTGTCTTAAATGTAGTACTGTCCTTCGATAATAATATATCAAATATCGATGCCCCCTACCTATATTACAAAGTTGAAATGTAAGTATATGGTGAATTTTATTTTATTTATTTGGTTGTATAAATCTCTTAAATAGTTTACGGTATCAGAATATATTGTATTATAAAATATTAATATCAACATACTCCTACTGTTAAATAAATCTGTCTGAACTGCGTTAGGCCGTAACTCTAATGACAATGGCAAATAAATTTAATTGAATTCACTCCGCTGTCGGTTGAACGTCCTGAGAATTATTATACGTGGGAGTTGTAACAATATCACCAAATAGTTGAATTTACTTGCTTTTTAATGTTCAACTCCTGTCAAAAAATATTTTTTTATGTGACAACAATACAATATGTACATAGTCCCGAATACCCGGATCGAGTGGGATAATATATTGTACACAATTTTGTGGAATGTGTGGTGAAATTAAATGTAAGGAACTGAGGGAGAAATGATTACAACAGATGATAAAAAAGGAATTTTCTATGCAGAAGTCGAAAACACTTGAAAGCTGTACAAATTTTTGTCAAAATATCTACATCGAATTTTTGTTTTTCAATTCCATCCCCAGCTATACAGTTTTGAAAGACCAAATTTTACTAAATATATCATCGATAAAAAAATCATATTATTGTTTTCATTTCAAAGCGGTCATTTTGATGATAAGCAATTGAGTTCTCCGTATGCATACAAAGTAGGGTCATTATCCCACGCAATCAAGTCCGGAAGGAAGATAAAAAGGGATACATTTCCCAGGAGTAAGTGACCCGGAAGGATGAAGGGACTTATCTTTCGATTGAAAATCAAAGATAATATCGTTGGAAGATTGATGTCGAATAGATACGATACAGGCATTATATGTTCGCCTGCTGATCGGTTCTCACAGGCTCATAACCGGCCACTAATGTCCTGGGAACTGACCAACGGGGAGCTGGACGAGTTTTAAGATAAACCTATCTTGTCTGGAGTCATTATTCAGAAACTTATCTTGAATGCAATAATACGAACGTAAGATAAGTTAACTCAATGAATGAAGAGCAGTGGCGGTTGTGGTCTTTTTTACGCGAAAAAGACAAACACAAAAGATAAACAAAATACCTTCATTAAAATTGTATGGTTTTACTAGTAGACTTATAAATGCCGTTAGCGTATAAGTTAGCGGCGACATTAAGTTCCAGCTAAATTACAAAAATTGATTACTAACTACAGAAAATTAAATATTTTTTAGCTTGAATCCGTGCAAAGTACAACCCGTCTGCACCAACAGGGATTAACATTCGTAAAACTCCAGAGGTCACGCATGTCGTCAAGTATTCCCAAACTGCTCACATAAGTCTTGTTTTGGCATAGGTTATTTCATTTTTTTTTTTTTTTTTATTTATTCACATTTAAACCCGCTAAACTACTTGTGTAGTTTGTCAGCAGGGACATAGAGACAACATTTATACACTCATAAGATACAATTTGAACGGTACATAATTACATAAATTGGTTACATTGCAGAAAAGTTTAAATAGCAGCATAAAAGCCTTATATAATAAGCAAGTAAAAATAAATGTATGAACAAATTAGTATTATCAACATAAAACATAAAAGCCTTATAAAATAAGCAAGTAAAAATAAATGTATGAACAAATTAGTATTATCAACAAGTACATCAATAGTTTCATAAATAGAGGTAGGTAGTCAGGTATTACAAAATAATTGTTTTTCCATTTTCTAAGAATATGAATTCCATTTCAGGGGCATCAGTATAGATCATTATTATCCAATAACCATTTCCTTAGATTATATTTAACATTAGCAGTATACATGTTATTATTTTTAATTGTCATTGGTAATAAGTTAAACATTTTGGGTACTATATAGTTTAAAGTTCTTTCACCATATTTATTAGTACATTTCGGAACTACCAGTCCTTCATTTTGAGTGAATCTTGTGTTATGTTTATGGCAAACTCTTTCCCTATACAATGAATCAGACAATATAACATGTTGACTTACAATATTATAAAACAATAATCCTCTGACAGGTAAAATATTCAGAGACTTGTATATTAATTTAATGTTACTTCTGTGTTGATTGTCATATTTATGGATTAACAATTTTATAATGGAGTTTTGTAATGTTTGTATATAGCTTATATTAGTTTTACAAGAATGTCCCCAAGAAGTAATTCCATAACGTATAGTGGATTCAGCCAGAGATAAGTAGATTAACTTTAAAGTACTTATAGGCACGAAATATTTTATTTTATAAATCCTACCCACAATAGCTCGTAGACGTTTACAAACATTAGCAATTTGTACATCCCATTTCATGTAGCAGTCAATAGTAACACCCAAATATACATAACTTTTGACAAAATCAATGGTTTCACATGAACAGGGCTGTGCAACATTTTTATGTATGCAGTCAAATGTGTGTGTATATAATGAAGGAATTACATTACATCTGGCGTGTGGAGATCTGATGTGCATAATTTTAGTTTTTTTGGCGTTTATAAAGAGGCCTGCATCATGCGACCATTTCAGTAGGGCAATAAAATCATGTTGCATAAGGTTCATTGCAGTAACCAGATCTTCGTGCGATATTACGAGCGCCATTCACTTATTGTTTTGGTTTTATTGTATGAAGTGCTTGCTTAGGATCGAGAGTTCATGTGTGCTGATTCAATAACGCACGTATAGGAATACACTGTTGCTCTTCGACCATATTATTCGGTTATATAGATTATAATCGCTGAATTTGAGTGGTTTAAATGTGCCAATATTATAATGGGAGTTCACTGCACAAACACTCTTCAGAGAAAACCGCCACTGATGAATAGGGAATAAATATAATCGGCTGACTTCCTTAATGGACTTATAATGTGTGATGTGCTTTCACACGCGCAATTAATTGCAAGAAACTAAGTTATTAATGATAGTGCTATTAGCAGAGGTGCACGCGATGATAAATTTGCAAAATGATTACGAATATTATCGGGGTGGGAGAAATCTAGTTGGCTCAATTGTTCCTCGTGTCTATAATGATTAATACAATTTCTCCGACTTTGCAGAGCCTTTTTTCAAATATTGTGGAGTTCTGGATTCGTCAAACACAGAGATTGATTACACTAAATGGGAATAATTTCGTAACTCTATTTAAATGATAATAAATACCTACTACAATATTTTAATAATGAATATTAACATGTTTCAAAACCTATGGTTCCTTCAGAATAGAAAAAAACAAGATAAAATAAAATTTTTAATTATTAACTACGTTTATAAATAAATAAAAAATGTTGACAATAAAAATATATAAATTTGTATAAGACCACTATAATTTTAATTACACTCTACCGGTTTCGGAAGTAATCATCTTCTTTCGACCAATCATACTTTTAATAAGGACACAGGGGTTAGATTTCTTCACCGTAATAATAAAAGCAAAAAATTAGATAACTTAGAAGCCCTTGAAATCAAAAAATCCCTAAATAATAACGCTAATATATTGAATAACAAAATTCATTTATCGTTTAGTCCCATTCTAGATATATTTTCAGTAAACCGCTCTGTTATTGCCGGAATTCCTGCAATTACCCCTCCCCCTTTGTTAACCTCCCACTCAATCACCTGAATTATTTTTTTTGCATATATCTGTCAATATTTTGTATCATAGGTTAGTTTTAATATTCTACTGAAGAAGGAAGAGTGCTTCCGAAACTGGTATAGTCTAATTAAAATTAAAGTGGTTTAAAACAAATTTATATATTTTTATTGTAAATTATGACGAGCCACAAAGTAAATGCTTATTACAAATATAAAATATGTTGACTTAATTACGGAAATGAACATAAAGAAAAATATATTTGGTAACTGCAGATGCCGGACTCCTGTAGTAGTCTCAGAGAGAGTATATTATTATTAATTCCGTATTTTCTTGTTACAGAACTGGTCCAGAACCGTACTCGAGGCTGGACGGACCTCTTCCTGCCCTACCCAGAGTATCCGGTCAGAAGGAGAGGTAAGACAAAATGATGTTGTTTATTTGCCAAACCAATTTGCTCGGCCATTTCCTACAAGAACCCTTCAGATGCAGCCCATTGCCCATTGTCCGAGCCGAAACGGCGTTTCAGATGCTGGAGTTGTTTGCGAAAGCCAAACAGACTATAACAAACACACCTACTTGAAAACATTTACTCAAGCTTAAGCTCTTAGATTTAATGACAAAGAGTATAGTAAATAACTTAAAACTGAATTAGAAGTACAGACTTAAAGATGTTCTTAGTAGGAGAAAAAATGGATGGGTGTAGGAAACAGGGTTACAGTGGAAATAGAAATAAATTTAGCAGCGGATCATTCAAAAAAGTTTTCTGACTATGGATAGTCTTTAAAGGTTTATTAGGTTTTTATTTTTAATTTGGTTAATTCATAAATTAAATTTGTATTTCCAGAGTGCACGTACAAGGGAGATGAGTACCCCGACGGGTCCATGGTAGACACCTCGGAGCCCTGCCTGAAGTGCCGATGCCTGAGCGGCTCACTGGTGTGCTACCTGCGCGTGTGTCCCGCCCTGCCCGACCCGCCCCCGCCCCACTGCGTGCTGGTGCTCCGCAGGGGAGCCTGCTGCTCGGAGCTCATCTGCGAAGGTACGGAATACTTTTATTTTACTATACTAGACCTATACTACATATAAGAAAAATCACTAGAACTACATTACCAACACCAATATAATTAGTAGGATTCAAAACTCGTAGATTACGCTTAGTGCTATAAATGTTGTCAGTAAATATATCAATAGTAACTACTACTGGTAATAATAGTAAGAATGTTATATTTTGACTTGTGTTCCTAGTTGGTTTATTATGTATTGGTATATTATTTCTTTATTAATAAAACTTTTGTGTATACTTTTTCATATTTTACATTATTGGTTATTTTATACCTTAAGATTTATATTACTCTTCCGTTAGAAGTATTTGCTCGTGGATGGAAGAGGAGTGTACATTTGATAAAAAATAACAGTTTAACATTATACTGTACATGTTGTGAAAGTATACTGTATACAAAATAGTATACATATTACATAGGTGTTATTATAAATGTACAACAGCTAAGCAATCTTCGATACTCACGCTGATATTGTTGTAACATCTTCTCATCTGCTGAGGATCGTGACCTCTACTCCAATATGACATAAATGGACAGTAGAGTAAGCTTTGATCGTGACATCCACTCCAATATGACATAAATGGACAGCAGAGAAAACTTTGATCATGACCTCCACTCCAATATGACATAAAACGGACAGCAGAGTAAGCTTTGATCGTGACCTCCACTCCAATATGACATAAATTGACAATAGAGTAAGCTTTGATCGTGACCTCAACTCCAATATGACATAAATGGACAGTAGAGTAAGCTTTGATCGTGACCTCCACTCCAATATGACATAAATTTAACTCGAAATTTAAGACCACGCCTTCCGATTTTCTACCGATTTATAACACATTTCCTTTGAACACTTAAAGTTTTTAAGGTCTTGAAAAAATATATGTCAATTTTTAAGATAATTTGCATAATTTGCTAAGCGGAAAAAAATTAAATGAAATTCCCTTGAGAGAAAAAAAAATCGTAAAGTGTGCTTCCAATATTATTTAAAAAACGCCTGTTTCTTTTAGTTAACATGTTGTAGGTACGAAACAAATCAAAGTGTCTCTTTAAATGCCACTTAAAAAAGACATTTATCGAAAGATTTTTTTTCTCTATTTAAAAGTCATTTTATTCTTTTGGAACTCTCACTGCGGAACCATTCACTGCCGTTGGGTGCAAGGGGCAAAATGCTATGTTTTTCAGTCCTACGCTACTGTACGCTACCAACACTACAACATGTTTTGTTACATTACACTTTACTTTTTCTTTACATTACCTAACCTAACCCAACAACTCAAGACTTTAAATCAGGGATAATAAAAAAATTATTCATATCAATTATTTGCAAGTGTAAAATTATGAACTTATATTTGGGAGTAATAATTAAATTTAAAAATCTCCGTTGGGTGCAATGGTCAAAACGCTGTATTATAATAATAGTATTAGAAGATATTGAAAACCAAGAGGCCAGAAAAATACGTGAAGCATTATATTATTTATCACGGTTCGGATAAAAGCACAACTCCCACTATAAATTACGTTAAATTGTCAAAATAACTATAAGCCCACCTTTAAGGAAATAGTATGAAAATGTAAATAAAGTGCTAATTAAAAAATACCTTATTATGGTTTGTTTACATTCATTTTCAGATGGAGGTGTTTCCACAAACCATATTAGCAGGGCCGAGCCTAATGGAATTGACCTGCCGAGTGAAACTATTTCATACGGAGACGGAAAAGGTACGTTTATCACTATTGCTAATTCAATTTGGTTATAAAAATATATTAAAAGTTAAAAGTCTTAGTTGTAAATCACTCGACATTAATCTTAGTTATAAGCCAAAAGTAATTAGTTATAAGTCTAAGTGATCAATGAATAAATTAAGTTGTTAAGAACCCTTGAGGTGATTTTCTCACGAAAACGGCGCTATGTAAATAATCCAATCATTATTATTATTCAAATTTGTAGCTGACAGCAAACCGATATTTTGTAATTTGGACACCATTGACAGCTGACAGCGGGCACTAGCGCCATCTATAATCAAAAGTGTAAAGGTTCACAATCTTGTTGTTTTTTTCAAACCATTGAATACAAAAGGTGCGCTTCCGAGACGAATAAAAATATTCGAATATTATAATAATTTAAGAACTACATCTATATATAATAAAATAATACGATCGATTGTACTTATATGATTATAAAAGTAATTATTTTCTGTTTTACAACAACTATTAGGGATATTATCTAAGCCTTTGCGGGAACATCACGAATATATACCTACAGATTAATTTATTTGCCTGCACTCACTGCCGGCAGATGACGCTGACGAAGTTTCATTTCTGACGAGTAGATGGCAGTAATGTTGTTTTCAAGCATATCACAAAAAAAAGATATTTTGGAACCCGTGTTTATGCACCACGCTATTGATTTGGAGTAAATTTACTTATTCCTATCTATAATTTCCTATATACGATTATCTACATGTGAAAAAATGCAAAAAAAACTTTTACGATAAAAATAAATTATATTTGCAAAGCTTTTCACTTTATTTTTATGTCGTAGTAGCTATAATTAGGTATAATTTATTCTGAGTAAAAGTGGAAAACTTGTTTACGCCATGTGTGATCAATGGGATCATAAATTTGAATCATAGAAGTCGCTGAAAAACTTCCAAAACCTAGTCCTCCTCAACACAGGATCTCCTAGTGGGAGGACTACGAATATAATCAAAATCTCTTATACATATAGATATATGAATATACATATTCTTACAAAAATTTTAAAAAAAATAAAATATATAGCTTTTAAAAAATATATATAGGTATATATAAATATATATGATCCAAAAATCAAAAGCAACAGAAAAAAACAGAAATCAAATAAAGTAACTAAAAAACAAACAAACATTCACAATCTATTGGTAATTTTCTTTTTAAAATAAGCGAGACTATTTGCATATGTATATCTACATCTACAGACGGCACATTCGAGACAATGGCTTGAAGTATGCAATATTGTTCTAAATAATTCTAGATGGAATATATTCTGACTCCTTAGATTACGTCTATTAGGAACTTTAGTAAGAATATTGCTCAGAATAAAATTTCTAAGAGTTTACTTAACAGTCTGAACTCTCGAGAAGTCCATTTCTAATTTATAAAATTTAATGACAACTTAAATAATTTTCTGTTAAAAATATTATTTTATAGGTAGGTACTTCTTTATCGCTTATCTGAATTCTCCAAAAAACACTTCAATGAGCTGGAGTCAACCGAAATTAGTATTTTTAATTCCAATCTTTTGCTTTAAAGAGAGAAATTGTACATTATTATTTTTTTCTTTAATTATAGGGTGTATCGACAACGGCACCCTGTACGGAAGCGGTTCAGCCATGTCTACATCCAGCCTGTGCGAGTACTGCTACTGCATCTCCGGCGAGCAGCGCTGCGTGCGGCCGCGCTGCCTCCTGCCGCTGTCCGGCTGCAAGCCACGCCGCTCCCCGCACTCCTGCTGCCCCGTCAGATACGACTGCGAGTACGATCATCCCACCACTACCACACTGGCTCCATCCGAGATGAAAGGTTACATTCTGCATGGATTACACTTTTGACACCCGATTTCATCTGGCGCAGATATATAATGCGATATACATGCGGCGACCTCCCTGATTAGACGTTCATCCTCCCTGATTAGACGTTCATCCTCCCTGATTAGACGTTTGTCCTCCCTGATTAGACGTTCGTCCTCCCTGATTAGACGTTTGTCCTCCCTGATTAGACGTTCGTCCTCCCAGGTTAGACGTTCGTCCTCCCTGATTAGACGTTTGTCCTCCCTGATTAGACGTTCGTCCTCCCTGATTAGACGTTCGTCCTCCCTGATTAGACGTTCGTCCTCCCTGAAGAGACGTTTGTCCTCCCTGATTAGACGTTCGTCCTCCCTGATTAGACGTTCGTCCTCCCTGATTAGACGTTCGTCCTCCTTGATTAGACGTTTGTCCTCCCTGATTAGACGTTCGTCCTCCCAGGTTAGACGTTTGTCCTCCCTGATTAGACGTTCGTCCTCCCAGGTTAGACGTTCGTCCTCCCTGATAAGACGTTTGTCCTCCCTGATTAGACGTTCGTCCTCCCTGATTAGACGTTTGTCCTCCCTGATTAGACGTTCGTCCTCCCAGGTAAGACGTTTGTCCTCCAGATTAGACTTTGTCCTCCCTGATTAGACGTTCGTCCTCCCAGGTTAGACGTTTGTCCTCCCTGATTAGACGTTCGTCCTCCCAGGTTAGACGTTTGTCCTCCCTGATTAGACGTTCGTCCTCCCAGGTTAGACGTTCGTCCTCCCTGATTAGACGTTCGTTTTCCCAGGTTAGACTTTCGTCCTCCCTGATTAGACGTTTGACCTCCCTGATTAGACGTTCGTCCTCCCTGATTAGACGTTTGTCCTCCCTGATTAGACGTTCGTCCTCCCAGGTTGGACTTTCGTCCTCCCTGATTAGACGTTTGTCCTCCCTGATTAGACGTTCGTCCTCCCAGGTTAGACGTTTGTCCTCCCTGATTAGACGTTCGTCCTCCCAGGTTAGACGTTCGTCCTCCCTGATTAGACGTTTTTCCTCCCTGATTAGACGTTCGTCCTCCCTGATTAGACGTTTGTCCTCCCTGATTAGACGTTCGTCCTCCCAGGTTAGACGTTCGTCCTCCCTGATTAGACGTTTGTCTTCCCTGATTAGACGTTCGTCCTCCCAGGTTAGACGTTTGTCCTCCCTGATTAGACGTTCGTCCTCCCAGGTTAGACGTTCGTCCTCCCTGATTAGACGTTTGTCCTCCCTGATTAGACGTTCGTCCTCCCTGATTAGACGTTTGTCCTCCCAGATTAGACGTTCGTCCTCCCAGATTAGACGTTCGTCCTCCCAGATTAGACGTTCGTCCTCCTAGATTAGACGTTTTTCCTCCCTGATTAGACGTTCGTCCTCCCAGATTAGACGTTTGTCCTCCCTGATTAGACGTTCATCTTCCCAGAAGACGTTCGTCCTCTCCAATTAGACCTTCGTCCTCCCTGATTAAAAGTTCGTCCTCCCTGATTAATTTAAATTTTATTTAATTGAATATTCATTTTTTTAACTTATACAGGGTTTATCTGCACGTAGGTAACCGACAAACTTTAACCAGCTATTCCTTAGCATATTTGGAGTAAAAAATGTAATGGGCACTTTGCGGTCCGGTAACATTTTTTTTCAAGAAAAAACAAAAAATTTAAAAATTTCCACACTCCGTCACTGTCATTGGCATTGCTTCTCGTGTTCAACAGTCCGGTAACATTTTTAAGTAAGTAATAACAAAAAATTTCCACACTCCGTCACTGTTATTGGCATTGCTTCTCGTGTTCAACAGCTGTTATTAGCAAGTATGTCGAAAAGCGTCTTCGCTCTTTCGTACACACTAAATAATAATAGTTAAAATGAGACGAATGGCGCGGTGCCATTTTGTTGATTGTAAATAATATAAGTGATTGTAAAAGCGCGCCAATGTAGGTACAAATGTACATTATTCAACGAAAATCGAATAAAATATTGCCAGATGTGTTTTCAAACATTGACAAAGGATTAAACTGTGGTGATATGTGGTGAAAATATGAATAGTAATTTTTTTATTAAAAAAAAACGTCACCGAACAGCAAAGTGGCCATACCATTTTTTCTCCATATATGTGCTCAGGAATCACTGGTTAAAATTTGTCGGGTACGTGCCGATACATCCTCTATAATGTTTTTATTTTGTCGTATCATAAGGTACCTACCTATTATGATTTTTACTATTTTTTTATATTAAATTCCATATTTATGTATAACTTCGTCTGTAAAATGGCAGACAGTGCAGAATGACTGATCCTCCCCTTCATAATATGGGAGTTCAATCTTCTTCCCACAATTCCCACAAGGCCGGCCCTGAAACAGCTCTGGCTGCCCCTCTCGTCATAAGTTTCAGAACCGGACTATGTTTTTTTTCACCATTCATTGTATTTGAAAAGGTCTGTGAAAAGTTTTTTACTCAAAATCAAATTATGTTTATATGAAAAACGTGCGCAAAGCGTACCGAGGATTTATTATTTAAAAATTAAAAACATTAATCAAATTATGTCAGTAGCAATATAGCAGTTGAGACTCTTCTGCGGTATGAAAAATGAAATATTCATGTCATTACTCATTCTAACCTTACCCCCCCCCCCCTTCCTCCCGAGACAAAATCCTGGTTGGGCCACTGATTCAGCACGCACCCAAAAGTCTTCAACCAGCGATTCCTAAGCATTATACTCTTATATGAACATGTGATTTTCTACACTGCAACGTGACACTAAAATCGTGTAAGTAAATGAAATAGCTATAGATATTTAGTTTTAAAAAAAAATCATTTTCGTTGGGCATTATTTTGATCTCAAATTCAAAACTAAGTTTTGTAAGGTTTTTTTTCATTTTGCGGAAGTAAACACATGTTTCACCGTGTTGTTGATATTTTTTTTATTTTGAATACATTTATAATTTCATCGGAAGCTGTACACTCTTAAATCTTGTATCCGATTGCAAGATGTTCGGGTCTCTAGGTAGATTGCCTTGTAGTCTTAAGTATTGATGTATCAAAAATATTTAAACAAAACATAATTAAATTTGAAAAGTGACAAAGGCACATACGTTATTTATCACATCACATCGCTGTTTATTATTTTTCGTCATGTCCGGGCGGTCCCTACACCACTAATATTTGGTCTTCACAACAGTTCAGCCTTAGAATAAGTAACAAATAATAGCAGCTACTTCAAGGGTAATTCTTTTTTCTGAAATTATTTTGCGATCGTGACCACTAACACGAATCACTTATAAATCGTCGTAATTGAATACATAGGTACCTGCAACCTAAAGCTTATGCCTGTATTACGTAATAGCACTCAAATTTGTGTTTTTCTACAGCTTCATGAGCAATTAACCTTCTTCTTAAATTCTAAGTCATTGTTATCAAGTTACCAGTGATATTTCCAGTAAATTGATAATTAACCGCTCCAAATATAGCCACGCTTAGCCTTGAGTACAATTTGACTGTGAAATATTATTGTATCTTTCAACAGTCGCTACATTCAAATTCAATGAACGCGATTAGACTAAAATACGATAATACCGAATAAATGACATGATAATATTATTGTATCGCGTTCCCTGGTATTGTCATTCAGCAGATTTCCAACGGTTTCCGGGCAGTCTTTCATTTAAAAAAAATTACAATTTCCGTAAACCTGTTGAATGGCTTCATAAATACTTAAGCTTTCCTGGATTTCAATATGAATGTAGATCTTGAGTGGTCACATTTTTAGTTAAACTAAGTCTTGAATTTGTTTTTTGGTAATGGATGTTTTAATATCTTCATCAACATACTATTCGCCTAGATATAATTTACAAAAAAAACATTAAGATACATTTGCTAGAATTTTCGAAGAAGAATAAGGAAAATAGTATTTTATATAAATTTGAATCTAACCGTCCATAAACTGTCTTTTCCAGGATGTGAGGTGAACGGCGTAATCTTCCCTGAGGGGGAGAAGGTGGTGGATGCGAGCCTTTCTCCGTGCGACAACTGCTTCTGCATGCGTGGGGCGGTGCGATGCTCGCCCCTCTCCTGCGCACCGCCCCTGCTGGGCTGCACCCCCATCGTGCTGCCGGGGAAGTGCTGTGCAAGCAGCTATAACTGCAGTAAGTCCCTACACCCTTCAACAACACAAGCACTCAATTGGCTTTTTTCACTTTTCTAATAATAAGTTAAGCGATTCACCGTTCAAGGAATTACATTTTACTTTCTGGTCTTTTTTTATTGTGTACAATAGCGATGTTAGCTATAGTTTGTTTTTCATCCATGTTGAGTTTAAAGGTAAAGGTACCTCTATAAATCTTTTTTTTAAATATACACGTAGAAAAAATAGTATTGCTTATTATGAATCCCTTCAAATTATTTGTAATCCGGTTAAAAAGGGGATTGCAGGCCTTTAACGAATGAATTAATAGGTTTCCTGATAAACTTTTAGTAAAATACAGATGAATGAACGCGTGTTCTGATATACTAAGAATTTACAAAAAGTTTATCAGGAAATGACCTGCAATCCCGTATCTAACCGGATTACCAATAATTTGAAGAGATTCTTAGCAGTACCCATTTTTCTCCGTGTACGTTTCCTTTTCTTGTTCAACCATTTAACATTTGTTTGCTTTTATTTTCAGGTCAAAAATTGGCAGAAGCCAGGAAACGTACTAATATTCTACTTGCCGCAGAAAGTAGTAGAAAAAAAAATGAACCAGAAGTTTTTGTCAACGAACGGTCCTTCCCCGATGATACCCTTCTAACTCCGTCTCAAATCGCTTCTTTGTTACTAAACGCTGATGGAAGAATTAACAGGAGAATAGGAATCGAAAGGGCTACTGACGAAAAATTAAATTCTAATATTGAAAACTCCTCATCAACGACAACAGAAAAACTCACAACAATTAAAACTGCTCCAAAAACGAATATTGTTAGCACTACTGATTTAATTCAACCAACAGAAGCAACAACAACAGTCATTTCTTCTGAGGAGAATGTTGAACCTGTCTCTTTATCTCCAAACAATAAAACTGTAATGACTTCAACGGAAACTAATGAAACATTACTCAAAGTTGAAAATGTTACAGAACCAGTCGTCGTGAATGATAATAGTAATAAAGACATGACAAAGGACGTCAAGCAAGAAAAGTACGAAAACGTTGATAATAATTCAACGCTGATTAATTCAACTACTGAAAGTAACTTTGACGCATCCAAGATGATGCTGAACGATACTGTGAATTGTACAACTGAACTGAGCTCAATCGATGCAATTGCAAATACTACTGAGTACCAAACAGAAGGACCTGGAGACCTGGTAACGGCTCCGAAGTACAATGATACCGAAGAACGACGTCCATACATAACTGATCTTATTGATGCCCTGACTGACTCAGGCGGAGAAATAAATGAACGCACTGATTCCGACAAGGAAAATAATAAAGATAATGACATTTCAAGTATAGCATCCCAGTTCCCATCTACTTCTCTAATTATTCCTAAAGATGATGACATCTTCATGGTAAATGTATCAACATTTGTCAGAACCAACACGAGCATAGTAACACTTCGTCCAGTGGCTGCTATTCCTCCTGATATAGAAGCTTTCTTGAATATGACCATGAACAAAAATAACCAGAAAGATGATTACTTTGACTATGACTACAAATCATCGCTCCCACCATCATTGCCGAATTTAGAGTAAGTAATAAGAATGATTAGAAATGATTAAGTCAGCTATATACCTCGGCAAAATTTAATATATTTTATTTTTCAGGATAATTCCATTCTTGGCCATCGACGCAGTTGACAAAGTAAAAGACCAGAACCATTATGAGAGCAAAAACTATATAACCAGTGATACTTTTAATCCAACCACATTCGCTCCATATACAGAAGAAAAATATATTTCAAATCCAACAAACTATCCAATACCGATAAGGTCAAATAATAACTTCCCGAGGAATCCTGTGTACAAGCAACACATCAATGATAAGTTCCAGGCAACCACGTACGCCACGATTGTTGATGATAAGTACGAAAATCATCAATACGCTCAAGAGAAGTACGATGCCACTGTCTATCCATCACTTAGCGTGAAAGATATGCAAACAGAAACACCTTCGTTCAATTTCGATATCAACAACATGAACCTATTTTCTCCGCCGTCGAAAACAGAAGGTAAACTAATAACACCTTTAAGAATTTCTGTAAAATCTGGAAGTGACAAGTTTATACAACATTCTTTTTCGGTTGCAGGTGGTTTTCTTCCCAGAGATCCTCCATTAATAAGCCCGTACTATGACTTGGGATATACATCATCAGAAGAAGATATGTCTGCAACAGACAGTTCTTTGATGGTAACTAATCATGCCAAAACAAATTCAGGTCAGTTTTGTATTTTTTTCATCCTATATAACCGTCGAAGCAAAACTAAACTAAATTTGGTAATGTATCTAGTTAAATGCCTTTTCATGCTAACGGCCAATTATATTTCAGACGATTGTACATCAAATGGCCGGAAATACAAAAATGGAGAGCTGATTACAGAATCCAGCGCATGTGTAGTGTGTTTCTGTTACTACGGAGATATCCATTGCCAAGATCCTGAATGTCCAGCAATCAAGCCTGGATGCAGAAGAATTATCGAAAAAGACGCTCTCTCGTGCTGTGGTATTGAAATATGCAGTGAGTAGTTGAATTTCCGAAGTAAAAAATAAAATTCATAATAAAATTCGTTGTTGTATGATATCTTTCAAAATTATTATATATTCTGTTTCAGATGATGACACACCTACTGCGAAACCCCAAACTTCTGTCTCAGATGTTGAAAAGGTAATCAAGACGACCAAGTCACCCATTGCGTCTATCGATAGGATTGATGCCAAAGACCCCTTCAAAGACGTTATTAGAACCGAAGCGGCTCCTAATCTTGAGTCCCTGATTGGTGACATGATTCCCCATTACGTTAGAAAAACCACCGTGACGACTTCCACGACAACAGAAGAACCTTCTGGGCCAGAGTCCACTTTTACTAAAATTCCCACTTACGTAATTCCGTCTAATAAAGATATGAGGGCCCCTACAGTTTCGACTACGACAACAACAACGGAACCAACAACATTTGCAACCCAAAAAATAATAGCGCCAGAAATGTACACTCCAGATCCAAATAATTATAATGGTAATAATAAAGTCATGAAGTTGCGCAGCACGTCAGAAGATGTCACGACACCAATATACACTACTTCAACTACAACCACTACGGAAATCCCTAAAACAACATTCAGCGAAGCCGAAGAGTTTCCCGAGGAAGAGGAAGAAGAAGAATTTTCATTTGGCAGTGTATTGAAGTTGCTTCTTGGTGATTCATCTGAGACCGAAACTAAACCAACGACCATTAGAACAACGAGAAGTTATGCAACATCTTCAACCCAGGCATCTTCCAGTTGGCGACCATCAACAACCTACTTGACACGGCCGCAAACAACGCCGACTCAATCAACTACCGTTCGGACAACTACTTCATCTACGACTACAGCTCCACCAGCAACATACAGAAATACTTATAAATATCCATTTACGAAGCCAGTCCGTCCAGTGAGTGCAGTTTCCCTTTTGCAAAAGAACTACAGCAAGCCCATCCTTACAACCAGGTCTCCATCAGTATACCCAACAGTTAATCGCTTCACAAAACTAAGACATCCGTATAACTCTACACCTTTACCAATGACAACACAGCCGGTGAAGAAAATCGCTCCGCCAGTTTTACCAAACGAGCCCATAAGTTACAAGAGAAAACCAGCCGTGAATGGTCCCACAGAATCAGCGTTTGCTTTCGGAGCCGGACTTCTGAAGTTGGCGGGGTGTAACATCTACGGAAGGATGTATCGCGTGGGTAAAATAATAACGGAGCTGTCTGGTCCTTGTTTAGAGTGTATGTGTACAGAAGTCGGTGTTCAATGCAGAGCGATTTCCTGTTGATGTAGAAAAACGAACAAGAGTGATTGTTAAAATTAAATAATTTTATGTTTAAATTTGACGAAAATTGGCACCATTTATGACGAATCATTTGATTTTCTTGTTGCTTTATGTATAAGCTTCAGCTATGAAATCACTTCACATAAAACTAAACTATATATCACATTTCAAAAACATTGTAATATTACGATAATATTAGAGCCCACAAAAAAAATTAAAGAACGCTCGGAAGGTAGGATAAAGACGAGTAACACAACGGTCATTATATTCGCATATTCACTAACATGCTCTCTAATTTATACTTGGTTGTCTCTTTCATACATTTACACAAACGTTCCCTTTCACCCTCCACACTGTAATCACAAGATATCATCACAAACACAACTAATATTTCGATAAAGCAACGACAAGATCTTATGATTCAAACTAGTTTATAAGTTATAGAATTATTGTAAAAGATCCATACATTGTTGAACTGAAAATGATTAAGACATTTTGTACCTTTCGATCTCATAATAACGTTTATATCATATACAAACTGTTCTTATTGATCGAGCAGTATATTAGAGTTATTGGCGACTTGCGTATAATTACTATGTCCGTGTAGTTTCATTGTCCCTTTTGAAAACTAAAGGAACGTTTCGTTTGCCGAAGCGAATGTCTTTCATCATCATTCAACTATGAAAATAATGTATAAACGAGAATTTTCAAACGTGCTTTATGGTCATGTCTGTATTTATCGAAATTGCATTTATTACACGCATCATTTTGTGGATTATCTATTAAGGAAAATAAACATTAAAAGAAAACGGAGCTATGTTTTTTTTAATACCTTACTTCTTTTATTAGTGCAATAAAAACAATCACGGGTTGGCTTGTTATGCCAATAAGAAAAGGATTCTTTGTTGTTCTATAACACATTCTTACGTAGTAATAATTATTAGTTCTAAATCGAAAGAGTTCATGAATCTAGTTAAGAAATTAATCAAAATAATTGCAGTCAAACCATTTTTTAACGAAAATATGCACTTTAATATTTTATTTGCGAGTGATCACTGCTTTCTTGAACAAGTGAAGAGAAACACAACTTTATAAAACAGATTTATATTTATAAACATTTAAATATACATCTACACAGCTGCGTATTAGTTGTATAGTTTAACAACACATATTAATACAAGAATCAGTATATAATAATATTATCTACCATTTAGTTATTTATTTTGGCAAATTACAATTTATTGACAAAAGCACAACTAGAATGTCCTCGAATGTAAACATATTCATATACAACACAAGTCATTAGTTATTTGAATAATTAAATACATTTCCGTCAGTCTTCGTAACTAATAAAAATATTTCATTGAAATACTACGTTATTTTAAGGTATTTTATTTTCTACGAGATTAAGACAGATTTATCACAGAATTGTTAAGATATTTTAACGAAGAATATATTGCAAATGACAGATGCAATTACTCCAATGATTATTAATACGAATGACGTCCATCTTGCCACCTTTATGTAGGTCCTATCCTGGTCGCAACCTGAAAAAAACCAAAAACAGTAAACGGTCACGGTCAAATAAAAAACAAGTGGAAAAAAGTTTAAAATTGTGTTCTTTATATATATTTATAATGGAATTCCACCACGAAATAACAGTTTCAAATATTAAAATATTAAAAATCATGATTACGATAAATTTCTGTTTTCAAACCGTTAATCTAATATCCTGCTAATGATGATTGAGAACGAGTAGTATAAACTAATTATTTATCGTTTACATACGGAAATAATTGTTGAATGTGGATAGTTAAAACATTCCAATTGTTTATTTCCTGACACTTTTTTTCTTTGTTATAAAAATATTTTTTTTATAATGTGGTTATTGTTAAAAAAATCCCTCCGCAAACCAAAACACACCAAAATCAAAAGCTTAGGTTCATGTTCTACCCAAACTCTGGGAGTTTTACAACTTTTAAACAATGGATAACACAATTTATTAATTTATACCATAATAATAATAATAATAATTGGATAATTTGTAAAGAGCCGAATCCTAAATAAAATTTCATTTCATGATTTATGCAATATTCAAAACTGTTCTCAATCAGTTGAAACTCTCAAATGGAGAGCTTTGGCATTATTATTTTTTTCACAGCCTTTTCTGGAAATAAATTCTTCAATCCTAACTTTTTACAAACTTAAAACATTAATTCCATCGTGAGCAACATGTTATCAATTTAGTTAAGTTTGTACTGTTGAAAAAAATCTAACAAAAAGCTTCGAAATCTCTTAAACCGGTATGAAAACCTAAAGCAAAATAAGGTGCGTAGATACGTCTCTTGGCATGCCCAGAAATGGTGTAATTTAGTGGTAGTTTCTGAAGTTCGATGGTGGTTTGACACGGGCACTTGCCTCCTGCACCTCGTATTCCGGATTGATGTCTACTTCCGCAGATTGGATAAATCCCGCCCGAGTTAGGATAAGTCCTTACCTGTGTACACGAGCACCCCCAGAGTAGCCCCAGCGGCAGCACCCGCGCAGTGTGCCGCCCAGCCGATGCGGGGCCCCGCGCCCCCAGCCGCCCAGTAGTGTGCCACCGAGAATGCGATGTCCGACACAGCCAGGATCGCCACCGAGAAGATGCGGAAGATGCGGTAGTGAAGCTGGCTGAATCTCTACAAAAAGGTGAAATAGTTACAAATAAATGAATGGGAAATGGGTTATTAATCACACAAGTACACAAATATTTAAATTTATTAACAATCTCTTATTACCACGATGTTGAAAAATCATAAAATCCAATTTTCACATTACGTGATGATATATTGCACGTTCATTTACCGTGTATGACGGATTTACAAGGAATGTCCGTTGAAGCAATGAATAATGTACAAGTAATGTTTTCATGACAAAATAGAAGAGTCACAAAACAACCATTGCAGAAAAACAAAAAACATTCTAACCTAACCTAACCTTCTTACCAAACCAACATTTTAACAAAGTTTAACCCTTCTGTTTTTAAAGTGTCCTTCACAACATATGTGAACTCCTAGCGTGGAGGACAAGTAATATGTATATACAAGGTCTGTAAATAAACAATATGTTTAGATCGATATTAAGTTAATAAAATGTTTAACATTTTCTATGACCACACGCAAACCAGATAATTTAAAATTAATAAATTTGTTATCTTATTTTCCCTTGGTCTAGGTAACAATTGAAATGATTTGTTACTCACCAATATGACATTAGCGAGATGCGACATGAGCAGGGCGTACACCCCGGCCGAGGCACCCACCATGTAGAGGGAGGGCTGCAGTACGGATGCGCCCAGCGCCCCCGCGAGTCCTCCGCCCAGATACACCGCGGCGCAGCGCCACGAACCCTGCTCCAGCTCTAGGGGCGTGGCCAGGAGCGTCTGCAGAACAACAACAAACAATCAATTTTAATAATTAAATCACACAAATACAAAATTCTGCAAGCTGATAGTTTTGAAGTAACTTTGACAACCTCCAGATTTAAAAACAAAAAACTATTTCTGCGCTAAAAAACATAATGTTAAAATAACGACATCCGTAGCAGAGCGGAAAATTTCTTGCCCTTGCTCCCGTGATGTGACCCTGTTTTTTTTCAAATAAATGTATAAGAATAATGTATTTATTTAAACGGTTTATTTATTTGACCGGTCAGTGGCTGAGTTGGCATCGCGTTTGGTTCCCACCCAGACGTAGTGTGTTCAATTCCTCGGCTGGCTAAGTTCTCCATCACAACACAAGAAAAAATTTCCGCTTACTGTGGTGGTTGAATGAGATTTTCAACTATTCTCAGGTTATTCGTAACCCGGAAATGTTAATCTTTCTTTAAAAAAAATAAAACCTTATTCTCTATTATTTTCAGCCAATTTATTTATTTTTTATTTATATCATTTATTAAAAAATAATGCAAGATTTCAAATTACATATAACAATATGAAAAAAAATTTTTTTTCCTAATTATTGTACTACTCCATAAGGTGAACTCCAGGAGCTCGTGTTTATAAATATATATATATTTATATATATAAATATTTATATAGCGCCGTTTACGTGAGAAAATCACCTCAATAGACTAATTAATTATCAAAAAACGTAATTAAACATACAAATTATCATCATTCAATATTCAAATTAACTACGAATATAATTCAATATTCAAATTAAGGCGATGCACTAGGTAGAAATGCAAAATCATGTGTTTTTGGTTTGAAAATTTGGTCGCCTAGAAATGTTTCAGATGCTTTAATTAAATACTGCGAGTAAGTCTTTTAATAAACCCAGAAAATAATAAGGCCTATGAAAACTGCTTCGAAGTTCAAAATCTCCTACTTATGAACTCATTTTTGATTATGATTTAATTGTATAGTGTGGCAAATTAAGTTATTTAAAAAATGATCGAAAAAAAAAAAATATTTATGCCTGAACATCCACAAAATAAAATAAGAGGCACTTTTTGGCCAAGTTTTTTTCTTGCATAAATCAAAACAGGCGGATGGTGTTAAGCGGGAATTTAAACCTTATCGCCATCTACGTAAGGGGTGTTATTGATAGCGGCTCGATTTAAAATATTACACGACGTAGTGCATCGCCTTAACTACAAACATAATTCATTATTCAAATTAACTGCAGACATAAGTCAATATACACAATTTTAAAGAATTAGTATTTTGACATTAGCCAAAGTTTTTTTTCAATGCCAGATTATATAAATTAAGCAAACGTATATTATGGGTACAATATATCATTATCCAATTTCAGGGAATTTATTTGCTTTTTGAATTGTTCATATTTCATAGCTTCATTTACCTTAATTTTGTTTTTGGACAATAATGTACTCGTATTATACCATCGGCTGAGCCGTGGTCGTTCTTAGCATTGGGATGGCTATTAGACCCTTTGTTTTGAATCTATTGCTTATGCTATCTAAGGAGTGAATTTTATTGATGAAATAGTTTTTATAAATTTGAAGGCGTTTCTTTTATACAATTCTGTGAAAGTTGTAAATTTAGTACTTGTATTGCTGTGGTTTTAGGGAAACTCCACATCTATGATGTAGGGATAGGGACGCGCCATTGGACTACATCTTGGACGAGAGTGTTCTGGGATTCTGACTACTCTGTGACGCATCAAATCATGTACCCTTACCTCTGCAAAATTCTGCAAGGCACTGCTTAGTCCGGGGGGCGAAGAAAGCTCTGTACGCTTGATTTGTACTCCGATCATATTCATGACACTCTGTGTGTATCAAGCTCTGAGTTCGCAAGATGCATATGTCCGCGATTCGTGCACCTTTTTACTCTCCTGATCTGTATCCTATCAACACCGTAAAGCGGAAGTAATTTGGGATTAAATTGTTAAATTGTGTGCAGCCTGTTGTTGATTACGCTTTTATCTCGACCGCTGATTTTTTCACATTTCCAAGGTTGCTTTCTCTCACATTTATTCCAAGGGAGATCTTAACTTTTGCATCCGTAAATAACCAAGCCGAAGGTTATGAATATTAAATGGACTATGAGAAACTTGAAAACGATTGCCTGCAAAACGTTGTATTTATAAACTTACACGATTTGTTACTTGTTCGACCGACCTTGACAAACATTTCGTGCTAATAATAAAATTGCTCGTATTTTTTTCGCTAAAACTCATACTTAATGTTTAGTAGATTTTGTTTAATTCAACGGTAATGCCTTGACGGTAAAAGAAAGAACAACTCTATAAAATAAATAAATATTACTCTGAACTGCATTGAACCATTTCAAGGTGACGGTCATGATGTGCGATGAGTAATATTAAAAGATGTGATAAGTTTCCAAGCCATAATGATCTAGCACAGAATAGCATGACAAGAGTGTACTGTAAATGGAAGATCACCGATCGGTCTGTAACAGAATAATATAAATTACATATTAAAGAAAAGTAATTTACCTGTATAATTATGTTGAGAGTAAGATGAATGCCTCCAGAATGAAGAAGCATATACGACATAAATCTCCACACCTGGTAACGGTGGTGGGGAGAGTATACCAATACTCTCTCAGCATCCTCACCCCCCCACACAAAGATGCTTATCTGAAAGAGAATAAAAATCTGTAGCTTCTCTCAAGTGGTTTAGTAGCACCTTTACCTTCGGTGGCCTTGATGGCGGTAGAACAATGAGAAATGCTGATATTGAGTCAAGGCCATAAAAAGGTCATGCATTGTCGTGATTTACTGGAAAATTTAAATATCTAGTAATTATTACCTACGTTACGAGATTTATACTAATCAGTTATTTAATCATGATTACTGTCTATAAAACATGGGAAAATTAATTTCATCTTCTGGCGTGAAGCGCACTTTTAAGTAGGGTGAACAATGAACATTTTCCATTTCGACATGCCTTACTCAAAGTATTAATATGGAAGTCTATTACTTTACAAGTTTTCTTCGTAGTTGTGCCATGAATTATCGAGAAAAAATATAACTTCACGTTACCAATAGTAAAGATATTGAGTAAATAAGTTACAAGAACAAAATAAAAAATACAAAACTCAATGATACGGTAAACCTTGGGTACTCGACAATGCTGATTATTTTTGAAGACCAACTAACCTCAAGCAAGCTGGCTGCTAAGATGAAGTATGGGGGACACAAGAACTTAATATAAGGTCTCTTCTCCTTTTGTCTTCTCTTGATATTTCTTATTATATCTATCGAAATAGAGTCATCGTCCAAACTTTGGCACGCAGTGGACACAGGCGATAGCAGATGATCATACTGCGAGCATTTCTTTCTTTCGTCACCGATGTCTTCAGGAACTATAATATATTTACAGGAAGTCCTGTTGTTGTCTTCCGGAAGATCCTTTGTAAAGGTTTGAGATCCTTCTTCCGACGAAGCACTAAGTGATGTAATAAGTACACTTTTCTCTTCATCTGACGAAGAGTATTTCCTACGTGATATGTTATTGCTTATATTTTTATCAATCTTGGAATTATTACAGTCTTGATCCCAAGCTTTGGGACATGTGCTTGGATTTGTCGGGCCGATTTTTCGACTTCTTTTTGGAGTGGCATTGGGAGTCACTTCCGCGTCACTCTTGTTGAAGTTTTGAGTCCTTGCATGATCGGGTGATTCTAGCTTTATTGACCTCCTAGGAGACGGGGTCACTACAGCCGACATTGCACTGTGGACTTGGGAGTACGGGCGATCACGTCATCTTCTGGACATCTGAAAAATAACAATTCAGCCAATTTAGTGATAATTCGATCACACAATACACTGAATGACGTAGATCGTGGGTGGAAATTTGTGGTGTAATAAATGTTAAAAAAATATATATTTTATTTGGTATATATCTAAAATTAGGTATTCGTCTACGCGATTTTAAAAAATTGCGTCCTCAACATTAAGTAAGATGGATTAAAAAATCTAATATTTTAACCCTATATTTTTGTCATGTTTTTTTGTTCATTTTTCGCCTCATCTGAGCACTCAGGCCATGGGCTCATTGTGCCCTTTGATAAAGTTCATCAGGGTGTTCATTCGATATTTGACTATGTTCCTTGTTCCACCATGAGTCCTTCCTATGTATCTGAGCCTGTTCCCATCAGGGCGGGACATGGGCATCGTAGGTGAATTGGAGTCACAAAATCCTTCTCACATTTCCTGTACCTATTGGTGTTTTTCTTCCCAACATGCGCCTCCTGAGATGGCAGTATATCGTAAGTAGCCTACCATTTGAACTTCTATGATATGTTTTGATTCTTTTAAGAAAAAAATATTCAAACTTTACAAAAAAACCACTCGCTGACAGACTCAATTGCAAAATTCAAAGGCTAGTAACAAAAAAACTCTTCCGACTAAGAAGGAAGGACGTTTACAGACATTTTTAGGAAATACTAAGGAGAGGAGAACCTTGAAATCAGTTTTTTAGTTGAATCTATTATTTATTGTGTCAGTTAAGTATTATCGATTAATTGCGAATTCATCAAATACGGCTAGTTAAATATCACTGTAAATATTCAGCTAACCGAACATTAGCGGTAATATTTCTAAACTAACCAGTTCTTGTAGTGAATTTCAAATAGAAGCAATTATTTCATTTCATTTGTATTACAGACACGTTTCAGTAATCCTGAACACAGCACTGTTATTAGTAAACTATTAAAAGTTAATAAAGGTACAAACATATATAAGGCAAACAACGTTCAATTGTAACTGTTTGGTCGTGTGTATTTATTGATTGATTCAACTTTGGTACATGTTTAAAAATAATAACTTCCGTCGCTTTAAGGACACGCAATGGCAATAATAAATAAATAAATTTGAATCATTAATGTCATAATCGCTTTGTTACGACGATGACGTTATTTATTCCATAAATAAATTCTCAAAGCGTAGAAAAGTGTTTCTTTTTTGTCAAACCACCATTTTATTTACTAAATAAATGTATAAATTTGATTGCGGTCACCGGTTACCCATGTCTTGGTTAGGTCGTAATGATAAAATTTTGTAGCAATCCTTGTTCTCTTTTGTGCCTAATCTTTTGCGTAAGGAAAATAGAACCGGTTGTAATTTTTTTTAATTTCATTACACAAATTTGTTTTCATGGCCAATTAGATACGCACTCTGTAATATTGGACCAAACGAAAGTCACGATAATGCGACGTATGAGAAATGCTCGTAGGACTAAATTTAATACAAATTTTCGAAAAATTCAGCGCATGGATGGGAAACCGATTTCTGTCGATGATAGAGATAAAAAGAGCTACAGCAGAATCATTTTAAAGAGATTCTTGCTTATATAGTGGTGTACTGTTCGTAGGACTACTGCGGGGTAAGAAGGGACTGGTGTTGCAAACTATTGCTAGCTAATTTGAACCCCTGTCGGTCTGCACAAACACATTCGTGCACTCTTTAAAATGATTTCTCTATACCATGTGTGATGAAAATAAATTACCAAACTAGAAAACTAGGTATGTTTCGTTGCCCGATCTGAAAAGCCGGTGTCTCCCAAACCTTCCCCTATCCTATCTCTTTCACCTCTCATAATCTGTCCATCCAGTTACAGACGGAGTCACAACCGAAAATTATATTTTTAATTCTATAATGTTAAAAAAATCATCTTTTTTTACCGTCCGAAAGAATCTTTGTTTGGGTTTTTATTATTTTGTTTTTTGGTTCGTTTATTAAACCTTGTATTTATGTAGAAATATCCTTGGGGAAATTGAGGTGATCAGGTCGGCAACAGACTGGGGCTGAATCGTGCTAGAAGCCTCACCCACTGGCCAATGCCAGTGGGCATGATGCAGAAGCAGTTCATAAGATTGTTGAATCCAAACAAAACCTTGTTCTTCTGAGCTGAGAGCGACGTAATAAATATGCATTGATTATGCGAATACAAAGTAAAGCCTGAATATCCTGTCCTTATAAGCAGTGGCGGCTCGTGACTTTTGGGTGTACTAGAGTGCTAATATTATAAAAAATGGCATTTCTGATGTTGTTATAGCTGAAAACGATTTTTTATTTTTTTTTTTGAAAATCGATTTTTTGTATGAAGATTTTCAGGAAATTTCAGTATAGCCGTGCGCCGCACGGAATTCCTGAAAATCTTCATACAAAAAATCAATTTTTCGAAAAAAAAAAAAAAATCGTTTTCAGCTACAACAACATCAATAAAGCCATTTTTTGTAATATTAACACTCTAGTGACCCAAAAGTCACGAGCCGCCACTGCTTATAAGCCGTCATCTGTTTTATTCGCGATATAATATGTAATTGTATGATATTGTCTTCACTGTGAGCTCTTTATTCTCATAATGCGAAATAGTTTTCAATTTTTGCCAATAACCACACATGTTATCAGTTTTTGTTGCTCTCTAAACTGTATATAGATCTAAGCCTGTGTCATAAACCAATCCTACACGTTTAGTTTATGATTTTAATAGAGGAACGAGTTTTTTTGCAAAATCAAACTGTCATTGCGATGTTCAAAAAAATCAACCTGTAAAAAACTAATTCATTGTATTTTAAAATATCTTTCAAAAGTTAAAAATATTTTAACGTTTAGGGTCTGGAGTCAACCGCGCTAACAACCTCGCCAAATGGCGATCGGTAAGGACCGAAATTTATTTCGTAAATTAAACACGCTGTAATATCATATAATTTCGGAGAAATGCGTATATGCGCGTGATTGTCATCGGATGTCGGGAAGTGAGTTAATTTCCGCTTCCAAGATTTGCATTCATTAATTAATAAAATGTATTTAAAAATGCATTTAAAACGTATTTTATTTCTTGCGCGTTTAATTCACGAGTTGATTTTTGATAAAGCCCTCCACAAACAGCGTGGTGCCATGTGGAAGGAACCTAGCATTGTAAATAATATTTGTTTTCAATATTTTTACAGTTGAATAACTTATTAAGTTAAACCTAAAATTATAATATTTAATCATTTAAGACAATATTGAGCTTAGTCCCGGCAAGGCTGATGTCCTGGGTTCAATTCCTAGTGACGACCGAATCATTTTTATGATTTTTTATGTTTAGCATTTTTCGTTTGAGATTTATTAATATTATCTTCAATAATCAAATATTTGTTTTGCTGGAGCCAAAGCATGCTTAATTTTAAACAAGTATTCACGTACTGAGTGAAGCCCGGATTAGAAAATCATCGATGTATTTATTGCATTTAGATGGACGTGAAGTGAAAAAATAGGTTCCACTTTTTTACCTCCAATGTTAACACTATCTATAACAATAGCAATATAACAAACTAATACTATCGAATCCTGTATATACACGCACCGCGTATCGCTTTCTAATAGTGGAACACATTTCGGCAAGATTTGGAACTGACTATCTTCTCTAATTTTAAAGCTTTATGAAGAAAACCGAGACTTGGCATTAGAGACTTAGATTTAATAATAGCATACTATTGTACTATATATATATATTATATATTTATATTATATATATTATATATATATATTATATACTTATACTGACCGATACAGACCAAATATTCAACAGCTGTGACGTACTAGATATACGCCAATTATACGTTAAAACACTACTAAACTACATTTTTAACAAAAAAAATAAATTTCAACATACACAAAATAACACTAACAGACCAGTTAGACAAGCGTACAAAGAAAACATTAAAACTCCAACAGTAAATTCAACATTTGGACAAAGACACTACCAATACCATGCTATAAAAGCTTTCAACAGTCTAAAAATTGAAATTAAAATTGAGGAAAATAAAAATAAATTCACACACAAAATTACAAAATGGATTAAACAACAAAAAAGACAATATTACCAAAATGTCATAGCATAAAATAAAAATAAAACCTACACGTAACACACAAAACCAACATAAACACACATCACTCACAAACACACAAGATTATTTTCATTGTATTATTTTTTTAATTTTAAATGTATTATTATGTATTTTTATTTTTAATTTTAAATTTATTATTTTCTTTTCAAATTTACTATCTTCTCTTTAAATGTAATATGTAGATAAGATTTTCATATTATAAAATGAAGGCCTCAGCACGGGCAAGCCACCCAGTGAGGCCTACATTACTGGAAAACATAAATTATAACAAAATAATGTACCAAATAAAAAAAAATAAAAAAAACCTCATGTAAGTTGAAATCCATTCTCAGCTAATTATGAATCATATTCGTAGCTACAGATGAGGAGCGGCTATTTTAGCTGCATTATTGGATAGTTGAATTACATATGATGTGATGGAGAAAACACACATTCACACATCTTCATCAATACGAGTATTTTAACCAAATTACGTCATTTGAGTCTAAAGCAACTTACTCGATCTGATCTCTGCGAATCTGGCATTTCTGATTAAGTTGTCCTGGTAATACGCATTTGATAAAGTTCCAAGAGAACGAGCAACACTTCCTAGTTGCATTTGACATTATTAAATACCAACTGCAATATTTGAATAGAATATACGCGAGCGTGTGAGACCCAGAGTCGTGTTGAAATAAACACAGATGTAGACGAACGACTCACGAAATTTATCAAAATCAGTTATATTTTATGTTCACCGAGGAGAAATTTTCAAATAACATGTTGATTTAGAACCATTATAGGAGAATGTGCTCGTGCCTAAGATCTTAAAATAATTATATCAGTTAGGTTTATTACGTTACTATTAATCCAATCGAGCTTTAAATTGGTTTGTATTGGTAGAATTGGTGACATGTTGTGGAAGTTTGTTCCATGCATCCACTACTCTATTTGAAAGTAAGTGTTTTTTCTAGGATTGGCTGCAAAAGATGTTTTATAATTTTTTTTTTTTGATTTTTCAAGGAAAATTACATTTTTGTTTGTGATTTCTTGGATGCTTGGGCAACTATAAGTCACCCCTTTCTCTTTTTTCTTTTAACGTTGGTAATCTTAGTTCCTTGAGTTTTTCTTATACAGGAATGAAACATCTTGAAAAGCACAAGAACAAACGAATAAATTAAGTTTATTAAAACATGTTAAAACTTCTATTTATATTTGATTGATGACCGTTACCAGTTTCGACCTATCACGACCATCTTCAGACTGGTACCACTTTTATTTAAACTATGGTAGATATATATATTACAATAATAGTTGGGTATCGGTAATAAACAATGATTTTATGCAAGTTATATTTATTCGTATTTTTATATCATCATTTTACATACTGTTTAGTTTAGTTATGGTTAGTCATAGTTTAAGGAAAAATTGTAGCAGTCCAAGATGGCCGTGGTAGTTTAAAACCGGTAGCGATCATAAATAAATAAAGTGGATAAAGGTTTGAATTGTTTTAATAGATCATTATAATAGAATTCCACCACCAATATTGTCAGCATCAAAATTATAAATATTAATATTATAGGGTTTTGAAAGGTATACATGATTAATTCATCAAGTATGTGCACGTATAAAAGATCAAGTAAAATGATAGGTACTTAGCTAGATGTGTGCAAAGATCACGATGAAGTTAATTGGTACACTGCGTCGGCACCTCCTTTCAAGCTGCCGTCTTATTGTGATTACATGACACAACTTACCGACATAATGCTGCAGTAGTTAATACAAGTTAACCAGGGATCAGGGTCTCCTCGTAAACTCTAATCTCTAAATTGTAAACTCAATTGGAAAATGTTTTTAACACTTTCTTTAACCTAACAAAACCGTGCTACATACACCATTGTGCTTAATATTTCATGAAATTTTCAAAATCTGTCTTTATTAATCGTTTGATTTTAACTCGCGTTTCCCCACATCTCTCAATGCACGAAGGTTCTATTACGACGTGAATCGCATTTATTTGTGCAAACATTGTGTAGCCCTATTTTGTAGCCTTACTTTGACAGTCAAACCCTTAGCGGGATGTAAATTCATGAAATTGGAGTTCAGACCTATCGGTGTCACCAAGCTTGTGCGTTTTAGATAAATTTGAAGATAAAGAGCAGTTGGTTAGTTTGTGTAATAAAGTTGAGTATTTAAGCGATAGATGGCGCTAGTCATAAAGCTTACTCCAGAGTCCGACAAATGTCGCTAGAGTGTAACAATTACTTGTGAGATGAAATTGACAGGGAACAAGCTTCTCGGTCCAGAGAATTACCAACCAATGTATTACCCGGGTAATGAACAGTGTAGCTAAATCCAGACATTTTATTTGTAACGTATATAAACACAATTATAAGTAGAACCTTTTACTTTTAACAAAGTTCCCAACACTTAAATCTGCAAAGTAAGGCAGTTTGATTAGTAAAATCAGCCGATCTATTGAAATAGACTTTTCAGTTGAATCTTAACATATTACCATGATCTGTTTTTACGTCCATAAAAAAACACTAAAGAAGTTTGAGCTTATTGACTCCGATACATACTTGAACGAATTTCTCGGTGGATTCCTAATTTAGAACTCATCCGTATTAAAACTAGGATAGTTCGGTTTAAATTATCCTAAATTCCAAATCACCTACAGAGAATATTTGTAGAATACTTTGTTGGCATGTGTAACTCTATTGGTCTCTCTGTAATCTAATGTACAAAATATCCAGTGCCACTAGCACCAGATATTTTCAAATCATTCCTTCGCTTAATTATTCCCTACATTCATTAACTTTAAGTCATAGACATAAAGTACAAACAAAATACTGATGCTGTAAGTATTTTTTTAATATAAGTTAAGGAAACAAACAGTTTTGTAATATAATAATTATATTGTGAAATATCATAAGATTAAGTTCCAATTAAGTTACCAATGATTAATCTCATGACGTCCTCCGTGGTCGAGGGGTAAGGCACTCGACTTGCAAGCCGAAAGGTTTCGCGGGTTCAAATCCCGACGTGCCCGAATACATTTTATTTCATTAATTTGTGTTATTTCACAATTTATTAATTTAAAATAATATGTAGTATACTTGCGGCACGTTCCAGAGTCGAAAATACTCTCAGTATCGTCCTGGTGTAAGATCACTATCCAGAATTGAAACATTGCTTGAAATGTCTTTAGCTGTGTTTGGTGACCAGATCTGAATAGCCAGGTACTCTCTCACCTTCCTCCTTCCCATCTCCTCCCCCTTCCCACTAACTTCAGCCTCACAACATACCCCAATTGAAGATGCCATAGTCCTACTGGCTTCAGACAATTTGGAGCAGTTGGGACTTCTAGTGCGGTGTTCACATAAAAAAAATATTCACGTAAAGTTCAAATAAAGAATTAATGTAGTTTAACAGTTGTGAATGGTGGAAGAAATCGGAGACGCCCGAGAAATACATTAGCTAAATAAAAAAATAAAACAATATAAATTTTAAGAACAGTAAAAACACTTATACAGAAAGAAATTATCAGAGATAAGAACTTAATGAAAAGAAAAATATATCATTTTTTAAATAGTATTAGATAAATAACAACATTTTTCTTAACGATAGTTGTAAAATAAGTTTTTAAAAATTAAGTTTTAGACGGGTACTGAAAAGTCTTTATCTGCGATAAGAAATGAAAATAAAAGATAATACTATTAAATGTAGGTATTAGACATGCAACTACTTGTCTTAAAATAATTTGTTTAATGTATGCCATAAATAAGCAACAAAGAGTTTTGTATGAAAAGTACAGAAGTTTTGTGTACACAATAGTACGTATTAAATTATTTCATAAAAGATTATTTTAAAAAAATGTGTTGGCACGTTCGTGTGAGGTCAATCTTAGGTCGATCCCAGGGTGAAGGACAGGCGTCTTGCCTAAAGGCAAATCACGCTTGGTCCGGCCAAGGCTAAACTGGCCAATGGCAGACGACAGACTGGTTTGCAAGTCTCAATAACAATCATCTTTAACCCAAAGGTGTGAAGGACAGCGAGCTCTAGCGAAGCTGGCTGTACATAGGGTACTTAGTGAATTTTAATATCATTATTAAAATGATAATTGATAATAAACCCTGTCCAATATATTCATACATATTGATACTTAAACAAAGAAAACTTGTTGCAGGTGCAGCTATATGCGCATGATGCAAAACACGTACTTGTTGCCTTATGTTGTTTTATTATAAATGTAATGCTGTGGTCATTAGAACAACGTCTCGGAGAACTATTTCCAACGAAAGAAAAAAATTATTGCATTATTGGTAAAAAGAAATTAATATTTTTAGTACATAGGTAGTATATACTACTACTACTATGTGTTTTTTATTGAAACTCTTGTGCCACTTGAGCTTTCCATAAACTTTTTACGAATGTCAAATATTTAAATCTTTATTTCGGTTTTAAGTAAAAAATTATCAATGTAATATCGTTACAACTTTGGTACATTTTGAAACAGAACCACGTGTACCACCAGAATCAGACGTTTCTTTGAAACCAAGTATTTGTATTTATAGCAAGCAGTAATCAAAGATCTTCCTTCCATAGTTTTTTTGCATGTTTCTTGAAACTAGTAAATCATTTAATCAGATTTCATATTTTTTCTACAACTTTTAAAATAACGAACTTGAACCTGTTATAAAAAATTGAAAACAGAAATTGTGTTCATCCGAGAAATTTTCACCGTTCTTTTTGTACGTTAACTGCATAGAAAAGACCCCAAGTAAAATAATTTCCCTGAGGACCTATGTCTTTTTTGATGATGCTGAGTCTTTTTGAGGAAATAATAATAATAATATATTTAAGATACAAGTCTTGACTTCCGGACCGAACAGACACGCGAAAGCGTTCAGTTTGAGACGAAATTCAGGACATAAGGCCTCTGAAGATGGACAGTGAGGTCTGTCCGAAACGTCAGAAATTAAAAAGTCCTTTTAAGGACTACTTTACGCGGGTAAACCGAGAACATTATTCTACATCTTACACCCGTGAAAACCTTAACCATAACACATATATATATATATATATATATATATGAAGTGTTTTTTGGTATAGTTATATATATGAAATGTTTTTTGGTATAGTTATATATATGAAATGTTTTTTGGTATAGCTCAGTTGATTCTGTTTTAGTCTGTGTTTGAATCTGGAAAGGAAGGAGTGAACATGGGTCTTGAAGAGATCCAAGTGTTAGTAGGGAGGAAAGACGAAGGCCGGAAAATCGTTCCACGACCGAGCTGTTGAACTCAAGAACGAGTCGTAGAAATGACCCGTTCTCATGTGGCAAATGTCAAATGATTTATAAAGCGACAAGCGGTGGTCGTAGACCGAATCCAGTAGTTTTAGTTAGAGCGTTGGGAGAGTTGGAGGTCAGTTAGAGGTAAAAAAGCATAATATCATCCAAATATAATACATCAATGCTTTCCCAAATAAGCGCCGGTTCCGAAGGGATCAATGACGCCAGTTGTAACACCAGTAGAATAAGGACAGCAAACCTACCTGACGCTTGTGCTCTAAATATTGCAATCCGTTTGATAAGATAGTGGAATCTATCAAACGACAAGAGTTTTTTTTCGGGAATTTAGTTATTTTATACCAATTTCCTTATATTGCGCATTAAATAATTACACCAATTAAATTGCAGGTAATCATGTTTAGTAAACCAATATTTTCCTTCGTTTTCTACGCGCATTACGTTATTTTTCGTATTCTGAATTGACCTGACAGATAAGTATTTTTCCACATCTGTTAATTAATAATAAGATACAAGCCTAGCAAGTTAAATTTCTACAGCATCATTGAGGTGATGATTCATTCAATTATTTTTATTCGAATAAGCAAGACCAGGAATCAGGACCTTTAGAAATAAGGTTAAAAAATAATGCAAGCGCAATAAATTTTCCTACTTCTTTCATGAAAATGTCTGTATCGAGACACCTACAATTTCAACCGATTATTTTTTGTTGGACAGAAAAAACATTAAATTTGTATTTGTTTGTGAAAAATTCAACTTCCCAAAGCCAAGCCGGGTGGACTGTTTTATTGTAAAATTAACTTACATTGTGTATAAGAAGAAAAGATTTCAATCAATATGTACATAAAATTTACAGTACTGATTTATTTATTTTTCAGTCTTCATAAAACCGTTGTACACCGATATATTAGAGATTACAGATGTGGAACACATAAAGATATGGTAAATGAGAAATATGACAAAAAATATATACAAACGTAGTAGAAGTACCTCCGTATCATTGATGATTTAAAACAATACTAAAAAAGAAAATCCGTATCAAAAAATATGGTAGAGGTGACATAATTGTGTTACGTTAGGATGTACAACCAGAAAATGTTGAAAGGAAATACAGTAAAGTAGAAGTATAAAAAGGTCACGGGGTTAGTTTTACTATTTGAAATGTTTTTTTTACGCGTTAAATGATAGTTGCTAAACTATCTGTAAGTGACCTTGAAAATGTCAATAGTCATAATATGGCCAATGCAGCATCGGTTGATTGGTGCATGAGAGAAGTTCTCGTTTTTGGAGCATAAAAAAGTGCATGTGATCTCCCACGATAATGCTTGTCAGGATCGTATAAGTAAACCTCTTTCAACGTAGATGGATTACTTATAGTTCCATATATTATTACGACTAATTATTATAACATATTAAAACTAAAATACACATAGAAGGGAACATAGACCATACCGTACCAAAGAAGACTGAAAACTGTAGTAAAGTAACGCAACGTGGGATAGATAGATAATAAAAAGATGCGAGTGGATGACGAAGGTAACAAATGATGTTAATTTAAAAAGAATATCTTGAATACGTTCAACAAGCAAGCAGTAATACTCAAGGCTGCCGTAAGGCCCTTTTATGTTATGAGGAAAAACGTATCGGCAAACTATGAAATCTGTAATGGTTGAGGCAGCTTGTGAAGGAATTTATCCAATAATTGAAACGCATTTTTTAATTTTTTATAACATTATGCATCTATAAACAGAATGTAAGATCGTGAATACCATTTACCCCTCTATTTTTAAGTGTTTATGTCTTATCACATGTGAACAGATATTATAAACAAAAATGATTATTCACAATCACGTGCTATCGATACGACAATCAACCTATATATTCAGCTTATCAACATGTATATTAAACAGAAAACCAGTGTGTTTTTATATAATTTATAATCGTGATTTGTCGTCATAAAATACCTAGTGAGTGCGTTGTTGATAGATTAATTTAGTTGTATCATTGTTCTTATCGTATATATATTTAAATACAAATAAAGATAATATTTTAATGTGGGAAATCAGTCATTGTGATTCATTCAATTAACGTTGAAAATTATTGAAAAGTATGTAACTTCATGCATTTGATTTTTACTTGTATGGTTACGTATTCGATTCCGTATTTAACATTTAATATTTAATATCGATTGTTTGTTTCATTACATTTCAAAAAGGACTTTTCAGTTTCCATAAGAAACATTGATAAATTATCTATCGATTAAGTGATTTCTGATTCTGAACAAATGATACGGAATTATTCCGATTTAATTTGTATGAATTAAAAAATATATAAATAATGATGAAGGTTTAGTGCATATGATTTGAAACAGAAAGTAAAAGTATTTACCGGATATGTTTTGCAAAGGAACAGCACCGCCCACAATATAACTGCCTGGTTTCACCTCTCTAAGGTTATTCACGGTAGTAGGCGAAACCGGTCACGAGCTGTTATTATAAATAACATTTGATATGTATTATAAGAGCGCATGAGAACTCGGGCAAATTTCTCAAAACGTATTGGTATTAAGTACTCTTAAGACAAGGAATCAAAATCATCGCCGGATGGAATTACAATGGCCATAATCAAAGACGTACTACCAGATATAGAAGACAGGTTAGTTGGAATCTCTGTTTAACGGCTTCCGTGGTCGAGGGGTAAGGCTCTCGACTAGCAAGCTGGATGTCACGGGTTCGAATCCCAACGTGCGCGTGTATTTCACAAATTATTCATTTAAAATAACATTTCGAGGAAGATACACTCAGTATCGCCCTGGTGTAAGACCACCATTCACAAAAATTGAGACGTTGCTTGAAATGGCTTTGGCCGTGTTTGGTGACCAGATCTGCATAGCCAGGTACTTTCCCATCGTCCTCTTCTCCATTCCTTTCCCCTCCCAACTACTTTCAGCCTCACAAGATACCCCGATTTGGGATGTCATAGTCTCACTAGCTTCACGTGGCTTTGGCCATGTTTGGTGAACAGATGTAGATAGCCAGGTAAAATTCCACTAATTTCCCCATCGCATTCCCCTTACCTTCAGTCTCACAACATAACCCTAATAGAGATGCCATAGTCTCACTAGCTCCGGACGGTTGGGAGCAGTTTCGACTCTTGTGCGGTTTCACATTTAAAAAGAAAGATTTTTTCCGCATTCATTTCATTCAAATCTTCAATAATAACACCAGTGCTCAAAATAGTTCATGGGAAAAAAATCGAAGACTTCTGACCAATAAATGGATTACCAGAATGTGAACCACTACTAGAATCCATAACATTCTCGTAAAACAACTATCTGGGTTTAGAAATAAATATTCCTGTGAAACAGAAATAAATTATGCGATTAACTGGAACTAATGATTGGAAAACAGATAAAAATATAATAGCAGTGTTCTTGAATTTTAAACGTTCTTTTGAAACTGTAGACAGAGATAACTAAAAATGAAATTGAAAAACATAGGAATTGATGGCAATGAACTGAAGTGGTTAATTGATTAACTAAAAAATAGAAAACAAAGGTCCAAAATTGGAGATGCTATCAACAAGTAAAACTTGGAGTTCCTCAAGGATCTGTTTTGGTACCAACACTTTTTTATTACATACAATTATTTCATAGTGAAGTGCGTAAAGTACTGTTCGATCAAACTTTTTGCAGTTGACACTCTCTTATACACTACAGCAAATAATATTGGAGATTCAATTACCAAAATTAAAAGTGAACTTAATGAAAAATCTGGATAATTAAATATAAATAAATTGAAATTAAAAAAAAAAAAAAATTAAAATAACTAAAAGTAAATTCATGGTGTTAGGTAAAAAACAAACAAACTGATTTACCCTAAATATTGTAGAAGAAGAATAAATTAAATACTTGGGAATCATCCAGAGATGATGAGCTTTTATAATCTTCTCATGTATTTTGAATGTAAAACATCTTGTATTAGGTCTGTTTATTTTTGGCCCCGTACTTTTTAATGTATTTTCCTGATTTTGTTTTTATGCATTTATATAGTCCATCATTGAGGATACTTTTTCAACTTTTTGACACCAACAGTACATAAATCAAATGAGTGATTAGAAAAATTCATAAAGTCTTATAAGACAATTTTTTTTGTAACATATCTGTAAAGTGATTCTTCATATGTTGTGTCTGTATGTTGCTTCTGTGAAATGTTTTGTAAATGTTTTCTTCATACATTGTGTCTGCACATTGGGTTGGGCTGGTTATTTTTAATTTTTAATCTAATTTTTCTGTACAAAACGCTTTTTTTAATTTTTTTTACTCTTCTATTTGAAAACTACCAATTGGCGATCCCTTAATGAGTTCAATAACTCTTGGGAATACAACATCGTTTGTTGTATGTTTAAAAAAAAAAAAAAAAAAAAAAAAAAAAAAAAAAAAAAAAAAAAAAAAAAAAAAAAACAAATAAAAGCTTATCACTAAATTTGATAAATATTTTTTTTTTAATATAAAAAAGTTAACTTCTTAAGGAAGATAAGGGGACCTTAAAAAATGGTCTACAATACCACTGTAGCATTCCACCTGAATTGATGCACAAGTGTAACTTTTCTGAACAATAAAACACATGTTATTTCACAAAAGGTGGAAATAATTCAGAACAGGTGAATATAGTCTATAATGTGATGTAGCAGATATACTAGGATAAAAACAGTGAATTTTAAATTGCACCTATTAAAATGTTTACAATTTTTTTATTCTAGCATTAATTTTAGTCTGATCGGTGAAAAACAAGCAAGCGATTTTTGCCGGTTTTCGAAAAAAATTTATTAAATTAAAATAGTAATGCATAATGTTATTATAAATACATATTTTTTTTAGTTCTATTGCACTTTAAATACATGTCTGAAAAAATTCCTGCAATAAGTATCATACTAACCATTTTTGATAACAATCAGACGAATTTCACGCGATTGTCTATTTAATGATTTTTTTATAAAACCTGCAAACTACAAACGTAAATTCAATTTTAAACAAATTGTCAATTCATTGGCTTTACGTCGTTACACTTACGTTACGTTACGTTACACAAAATGCCAATTGGTACGATAATCTCCAGGGCCAACGCATTTTATCGTAAATACCTTGGCGTTCCAGTGAAAAAAAAATTGTTTACTTTTACAGTACCTACCTACAACACGACACGTTATGGTAGATACATTCGCGAACCGAGCCACGAATTACGGAAAAGGAGCGAAGCAACTGCATGCGGCGTTTCGCGCCATTTGCGGTTGCATTATGTAAATCATTCAGTGGGTCACCGAATAATAGTTTTTTATTAAACGTTAGGATAAATTTTATATTTTTTGTTTATTAACTGAAATTTTTAGTAGACTATTACACGACACACCCAACTAAAACTTCAAAATATTATTGTGTGTACTTTCCAGACCATTTCACATCTACAACAAATATCAAACGTACTAATTTTGGTTGTCTATGATGATGTGCGTTAGTTATGTACGTTAGTTATTCTCGTATATATACATATATTCAAACTTGCTTTGAATTTATGCGTCATTTTCAAAATTGGAATAGATTGTTTGAAGAATAATTCCGACTAGCAATAAAGTAGGTGCCAACTTATGATCATTTTTTTTTTAATTTTAATGAAAATTTATAATTTATAACGGTGTTCATTCGAAAGGTAAATTTCTGATCGTCACTCTACTGACAAAAATATAATTGTATTATGAAGAAAATTGACAATATTTGTTATTGAAGGGCAAATGATCCTGATGTTAATATTTCATGAATACTTTCAGCTTCAAATCCCACAGCTATAAAATTCTTTAATTTCTCACGGGTCTGCGCTAGTATATTCACATAGGTAATATATAAAATAATTAATGATAAAAAAATTATCTTTTAGTAAATAAATTGAAACGAAGTGTAATTTCCATAATTTGTGCATATTAAGTGCGGCGGTTATGGAAAGATTTACCATAATTTTTACTGTGAAGAAAAAATACTTACCTGTATCAAAGTTAATCAACTTATCACAGAACTCACGATTTTCAAATAACTTTGATAAGAAAATCAGCTGTCACAATTCAAATCGATTGCATAATATCAATTCTGTTATTATTTACTTCAAACTCACATCAAGAAATTCACTGTGGCAAATCAATCAACACATTTCGAACTTTTGTTTGAAATTCAGCTACTCCGTTAATTACTCCGTGTGTCCGGGAGGTGGCGCGCGTCGGCACTCTGTTCAGGTTAAAATCCTACTAAAACCAAAAGTATGAAGTATATCCGCGGTACGCGTTGTACACAATTCGCAGTGTAGTGTGTGCATGCTCATTGACGGAGATAAAGCTATAGTGAATGTGTTACATTTATTAATATATTTAAATTATACGCATTGTCGTAAATATCACACGAAAGAAATCTAATCGCTCCATAAATGTTATATTATTTACGATTGTCGCGAAGTCAAGTAAAATTGCAAAAATGTGTTCGGAAATATGAATAAATATTATCCTTGGTAGAAATGAAAGATTTCTAAAGTCAAGAGGCAAACATATTTATAATTTATATTCTAATACTTTTCTTATATTAATGCCGGAAAAGGCATTGTTTTTTTCCGTTATTTTTATATAAATATTTCTTTTAATCTCTTTTTAAAGGTCTCAACTATACGATATGTATTTAAAAATTTGAACCAAGTCTTTCCCATCTTCAAATTCTTGTCTTTTGCGTGGAAGAATATTTTATCAACATGAAACTATGTATATTTGGTGACCGGATAAATCATCACAATGATAATGCATCACATCTTTAAAAAGTTACATAAAGTCATGGAAAGTGATGAAACAAAAACTTTATTAACTGGATTAGGTAGGTTAGGTTAGGTGAGGTTAGGTTAGGTTAAAAAAAATATATCGTCGTTTCTAATGACTTTATATCACTTTTTAAAAGTGTGTTGAATTGTCACTGTGTTGAGTTATCATGGAACCGTATATTTAAACCCGTAGTAATACACTTATTAAAAATAATTAGTTATGTAATATAAAATATTACATTATTTACAAATAAAACATAACTAAATGGTCCAACATTAAATTTTACTTTAGATTATGGAGTCGTATTTCAAAAGTAGGCTTTAATTTTGGACAATAATTGTATAATTGTATTATGTATCAACTATAGATATAGTTCACAGTCAAGAGATGGGTTGAAAAACTTTAACAAATAATATATTATTAAATAAAAATATAATGTCACTCCTTATTTAGCCTAAGTATCGGACAGCGATAATTTAACGCTGTTTTTACCCAAAAATAAATCACGATAGCGTTATCAGGTTGTACATTTTTATTACTTCGATTCAAAATTATATTATTCAGTTTTACTCCAATTCTCAACAAAGAATCCCAGCTTGGGAAAAAAATTCAACTAAACAATAAATATATTTAATAATACAGGTATGTCATCTTGATGCTTCATCCTCTCCTGTGCAGTGGCGATTTTATTCCCAATCAGCGAGCTGACTAATAACTAATAACGCCTAATGAAAATGAGGGCCAGGCTAACAGTGGCAGAGCAGTCACCCAATAATGGCCGCCTAATCGATGGCCGATAATACTGATAATGACTACCTAATCAGTCGACCGATGAACACCAAGCACTAACGGTGAGCAGTGACTACGCTTTGTTTTGTCACCTGTCGATAATACAGGTAATTCAGCACGACAACACCTATCACTAATTGACAGGGCGATTACAAGACTATGACTCATTTTTATTCATTGTTTTGGGTTTGTTTAAACGGTTCCGGGCATTTCGAGAGATTACTGTCCTACCGCTGAGAATTACACTGCAACCACTATTTCTGTTACATTATGACAAAAGTTAAAAGGTGATATCAGTGGTACACCGAGCTATAAATAGAATTTTATTTATTTTTTCATTTTATTTTGCGCCTATTAAGGCCTTTACATACATATATAACAATATTTAAGAAATTATACTCGTAAATAGTGCAAGAAATGACTGTTTAAAACACATATACATTAAAAAAATTGTTGAATTTGATCCACACAGTATGTAGGTACAAAATATAAATATAAAATATCCAAAATATTTTTTTAGTTTCAGCAGACAAAATACTGTTAACGTGCAAAATACTGTAATACTGTCAATTTAAATAGCTTTATCAAAATATTCCCCTACTTGATGAAAAAAACTTCAATAAGGTATGCTTATACAGGGTGTATCGGCACTAACCCGACAAACTTTAACCAGCTATTCCTTAGCATATTTGGAGTAAAAAATGTTATGTGCACTTTGCTAGAGGTCCTGAGGAAAAAAAAACCACTACCACTTCCCCAATTATAACAAATCTTATAGAAATCCCGATTCAAACCTGTGATCTTCTAGTCCAGAGTTAAGAAACTTCTCTCGTTATAGTTTGTTGTTAGATTTCGAAAATATATTACAGGAGTACTTAGGTATCTTTTGTTGGGTTTCTTTGGGTGCCCGTGAGTTTATCGCTTTATCACTGTTTTTGTGATTTATTCCGTTCAGAGTCAATAAGCATTATCTATAATATTGACTATTAGATTGTACTATTTGGCGAACTCAATGAAAACAAATAAACGTTTTTTTACTATAATATATATATTTTAAATTTTCTATTTGCGCCATCTTTTTTTTTAAAACACTTTACAAATATAAGTCAAAAACGTCCCGATAAACCACTTTTTAGCAGTTTGTCTAACGGATCTTGGGCCGGCTAGTAGCTAATTTTAATGATTTTTGATTGACGATTGAACATTCATCTCCAGGAAACGGCTCATAAACTGCTGTGAACTTTTAAAATATCTTTTAAAAGTTAAAAAAATGGGCTTGACTGAGGATTGAACCTTCCTCCCCAGGGACTGGAGTCAACTCTACCAATCTCGCCAAATGCCGATAAGGTAGAACCGACATTGATTTCGTAAATAAACTGCTACAATGTCACCCGATTACAGAGAAATGCCTAAGTGTCCGCATGTGTGTATGCATGATTGCCACAATTGATATAGTGCATTTCTATCTATATCAAATGTATCTGATGAGTTTCAGCTCGATCGGATGTCGGAAAGTGCGTCAATTTCTACTTCCAAGATTTGCATTCATTCATTACCGAAAACAAAAGTGAAATTCAAATAGACGTATTCAAAAAATCGAGATACCATTTTTAAATTTCGAGCTTAGATTTGAGTTATTTGTGAACATCTTTGTCTTCATATTTCCCTTACTATATTATTTATTAAATAGGTAGATACATGCGGTGTCTGGACAAGCAGACAAGAGCAGATTTCTGAATAATCACGGTGTCAAGACTAATTCATATGGAAGTATTCGTGTGGGTTGCAGATCTAAGTGTCATCAGAACTAATTGACTTTACTTCATGAAACATAAACATAAATATGTTGGAATGTTGTATGACTTTATTCCACAAAGAGAGAATTGATGCGAACTCAATTATGTACTGTAAATATATGCAAAACTACTGAACTCAGTACCAACTGTGACAAATGCAACAAATGCATGTACAATTTGTGCTTACTTAGATACTAGAACAATTTGGCGTGGAAAATGTATGTAAATGTTCGTTTGTTCAAAATCTTAAATCTCTGAAAGGTCTTTACCAATTTCTTTGAAATTTTGACGCAACATTGCATTCGAATATGCTTCTGTATTTATATACATATATTATATAGATGTCACATGTGACAGGTAAAAAGATGCTTTTTTAAAAAACAGCCTCATCCGTTGGACAAACATGATTTTTTATAACAACGCCTGTTGGACGTAACGCGCGCTATTGTTTCTCTATGTTACAAACTGAGCCACAGCAATGCGTGGCGAGGTTCAGCTAGTCTTAAATAAAATTAGAGAAAATTGTAAATTTAAAAGTCTTTCAAAAAAGATTGGAAAGGAACAAAAATATTATTTTTAAGTTACGGCAAGGTTTTTCTTTCAGATTTCGTTAAATGCGTTATTCGATGTCCTGTCCAATGAATTTATATTTCGGAAGTGAAAGGCAAAGCATCTTATCAAAATTAAATAACTCATTTTAGCTTCTGAAAAAAGAAATTGTGTACTTACATAAAATTAGTGAATAATGGTTAATGCGCATAATTCACACACGGATCCGCTCGTGTATTCACGCGACGATAGGCTCGGTCCGTCGGGCCGCTGTCCGTGACAAGCCGATCCGTGTATTTTTAATATTCGTGCATATTTGTACGGTAAATATACGCAACGGATCGGCTCGCCCAGCATGACCTCATTCGCAGTCGATGAGCATGAGACCTCACATAAGATATTCACCGTTCGAATGTCCGATTGCGACCTTCGCTTTTTATAATGCAAAAAAATTAAAATTAATATTGTTTCGCACAAGTTTAAATATTTATATAAATCAGAGTAATACAAAATAATATATCATGTTATCAAACATTTAAGCGCAGAATTGACACACGGACAGATCTGCCGATCATGCTCGGCGAGCCGGATGTCCGCATCCGAATGTTTGGATGTCTGAATTCTGAGTGGATTCTGCGCTTAAATGTTTGATAATACGATGTATTATTTTGCATTTCTCTGATCAATGTATATTTTTAAGCTAGTGCGAAACAAAGTACACATCTATAGTATTTTTAAAATGTTGTGCGTACAATACACGTAATATTTTTACACATTAAAAAGCCAAGGTCGCTGAGAAGTTGAACTGCGAGCTAATGTAAGTTCAATACCTTGTACCTAGTTATTAATTTCGATCAATGCGAGTATATTTTTGTTTCATTTTGGGACCTTAACCCAAATCGTGCGTTTAGTGATGGATTTCAACACGCATAATTAGCATACACACGTAGGAGTTATAATTTATTTATTTTTACGTAGAAGTACGTAAGTACATACTCGGTACTGAAATGGGGTACATGTAGGTATATAATAATAATCATAATGAATGGATTGTTTTCGTGAGAAAATCACCTTAAGGGCGCTTAACAACTTACTTTATGCATTCAATATAATGTTTTCTATGGTGTTGAATGATTATGGTATTCTTACAAACAGAGCCTAAGAATAAAAAGTATTAAGGATTCTGACCTCTCGCATAAACAACATATATTTTTGGCACTTAACCATTCAAAATAGACCGAATATTCCTTTTACCACAGGGTCCATTCCAACTTATCGTATATTATAATGTAACATACAACAGCCCCCAAAGGTCACACAAACTCCAACGGCTCGGAGGGCTTTGAAGCAGAGAATGGACGCTTATCTCGAGAGTATTTCCTCCTGGGGTAAAAATAATCTCGTCGAATTTAATGTTTCAAAGACCCAATCCTGTCTGATTACATCTAAAGGGGATCCAAATGATAATCTAGTCTCCTTCAACGGAAGCAATCTTCCGAACAGGCCTTCCATTGATATGCTTGGTATAACTATAAGTGACCAGCTCAGGTATGGGGGCTCCATCGAAGCCAGAGTAAAGTTGGCCTCTCGGAAGCTGGGCGTACTGTACAGGGCCCGCAGATACTTTAATAATACACAACTGCTGACCCTGTACAAATCGCAAGTGCGCCCTACTGTCGAATTTGGCAGCCATCTCTGGTCCGGAGCCCCTAAATACCTGAAAAAAACCCTTGACTCTGTGCAAAAACGGGCGGTCCGTTTGATAGATTCCCCAATCTTAACAAACGGACTGCAATCTTTAGAGCACAGGGGTCAGGTAGGTATGCTGTCCTTGTTCTATCGGTATTACAATGGAAGATGCTCTGAGGAACTAGCGTCATTGATCCCTTCGGCACCGGTGCGTAGTCGGGATACACGCCAAACGCGCGCCCAACAATTGTACACGGTTGACATTTGTCACATGAGAACGGGTCGCTTCTACGATTCGTTTTTAAGTTCAACAGCTCGGCTGTGGAACGAACTGCCAGCCTCTGTGTTTCCTCCCTCCTACAACATGGGACTCTTCAAGACCCATGTTCACTCCTTCCTCTCCACAAAAAGACCCTCCACACAGCATCCCCAAAGATGACATAGGCCCTGAGGGAAATTATTTTCTTCAGGGCCTCCTGTGTGGATCTAATATAAAAAAAACAACAACAACATGTAAGGCAACAAAATCGGAACATAAAGTAGGTGCCTCTGGCTAGTCCGGGCCGCTAAACAATTCAGGACATATTTGATTTCATATATCCGGTGGTTCTGTTTCAAGTGCTTCACTTATTCGGAGATTGATATAATATTACGAAGGGCGTAGCTATAGCATTCACGTGGGGGGTTCCATCCTGAGGTGGGCGTTCAATCCTGTGGCTGGGCAAGAGGGGTTGGAAAATGCATATAATATGTAAGTTTTTGAGACCTCTGCTTTCCAAAACAAATTCTTTACATCAAATTGATAAAAGAGATGCTGCAAAATATTGTTGTGTTTACACTTTCTATAGGAATGTAAACTACAAGTTTTCCCACGCAATACTAAGTACAGTGGGGGGGTGAACCCCTAACCCCTCCGCCCCTTATTTACACCCTCAAATATTACTTTCGTAACTCGATTGTTAATGATATTCCGGACCAGAATTAGACTTAGAATTAGACCCGGCTTCAAAAGTTTTTAACACCTTAGTTGTCGGATAAAATGTTTTAAAAAAAATACAATTACTCATTAAAAAAAGTTTTTTTGGTTCTCCATATGATCTAGATTCATCAGCTTTCCACTTGTACCACTAGTTTCTGGACACCGTACATACATAATAAAGAGACTAAGTAACTTACCTTTCTAATTAATTGGAGTGTTTTCATCGTAAAAGTTAGCAAGGTTAACGTAAAAAATATTTTTTTTTAAGACAAGAATTACAATATATACGTCACACAATATAAATAAACACGTCATTTTAGATAAAAGAATATTTGTTTGTTCTTAAAATATTTTGATATTGAGCCATAATTATAAAAGATACTATAGTAAAAAAAAATAATTAAAATTATAGTCGTCGGTAGAACGTGCAAAGAACAGGAACTAAAAGAGTTGCTCGCGGATTTATAATTGAAATGTTAAATACCGTCCAAGGTCTTTACAATCATAGATGTTTGTAACAAGTTGGTACCTACTATTGCAGAAATGCGATGTCATTGAATTCAATATGAAATATTCTATTTTAACAGTATTTGATAACTTATTATAAAATGAATGTGTGGATTTGTATTATATGACATGATGACATCATGGAGGCTGATTTCATGAATACGTATTTAAAAGGCACATTGTTTGATTTATTTATATGCTAAAAGGCTAGACAGGATATTGATGAAGATAAAACAGGATATTGCACAGTCATCTTCTTATATCGTCGTATGAATTCCAAATGAATTCAATCATTTAATGTCTGGAATATAAAATACCAGACGATTCGATGACACGTAGATTTAATTTATTTGTGGATTGTTAAAAATATTCGCAGTTACAATTAGTAATGATTGCCCGCTCAAGGAAATTTTGGCTTTAAACGGGTGTAAGTTTGGTCCCACCCACCTTTACAACACAGTAAAATTAGTTATCTATCAAATCTTTCCATCAATTGTTTAACACCATATTAAGTAAATGACAATTTTCTCAAATGATTAAAAAATATAGCTACGTAAATGTGTATTGAATGCCAATTTATGCATAGTGATTTCTACAATAATGACAGTGATTGGCCACTCGATCAAATTCGTTAGTAAAACAGCTTGAAGGTGATACACACTTATAAATAACAATAGGTAAAACATGAAAAGTACCTGCAAAATTTAAAAATTTAACGTGCT